>NC_143513.1:72263951-73611451 GCF_031878675.1 Megascapheus bottae | reverse complement strand
CTGCTTACAGGGTATATTAAACTCCTAGTTTTGTAGGTAAGGAAGATCCTGGAGATAACTGATTCACAAGTTTCTTTCTAATCTCCTTTGGGAGGAGGCCTTGCGCAGCTCTTCTCATGGATTCGAGAGCATCCAGACATTCTTTCTCCCACACTGAGGTTAGCTGCTTCCATCCCTCTCTGTCCCTGAAAACCAGTAACACTGGTGACACACACAGTGATGGGAATTGATGCATTTTCATGGCAAAACAACTATACACAGTCAGGTCTTTTTTTTCTTTTTTTTTTTTTTTTTTTTTTTTACACAGTCAGTTTATGATGGCACAGCATTTCTAGAACCAGACATCTACAAATGGAATGAAACAAATGAACATCCTTGACTAGTGGCAGGGTGGAGGGGCGGGGGAGGCAGAGAGCAGATAGACTAGAAAATAAAGAAGAGAATTCCAAGCATTCTCTCAGGATCCAGTTGATTCAATCCCAGAGGGGAGAGTGTGAAAGTCTCTCTTTACATAAGCTTATGGTTGACCCGAGGAGACATCGCCCCACAGTCAAAGTAAGACAGGCCTACTTGTCTTCCTTCTCAGTTTATAAGTCTGGGAAATAGGAAGGCTGCTGGAGTTTCCTATGCCATTCAGCATTACCAGGGCTCATATTATTGCATCAATGGAAATGCACTAAGATTATCACATACCAATAGCACATTTCTTAAATTCATCAACACTGAATAGATTATCAACCCATAATAGATTATCACCCATAAAACAGTAATGTTGGGCTGGGAATGTGGCAGAGTGGTAGAGTGCTTGCCTAACACACATGAAGACCTGGAATCGATTCCTCAGCACCACATGAACAAATGGTAGAGTGATAACCTTGAGCAAAAGAAGCTCAGGGACAGTGTCCAAGCCCTACGTTCAAGTCCCAGAACTGGCAAGAAAACAAACAAATGTGAATGGCAACACTTTTTCTCTCCAAAATCTTCTAAGAAAGGTCTTCACAAATTTGAACCTAGAAATACAGGTGTCTTTGATCACTGAATACTTTATAGACTATTCTTCATCAGCGTCTACTTGAAAATTTAGCCTAGAGATCTCTTAATATTCCCTGAACCTATTTGGTCTTAACTCAAGCTTGAGACTGTGAGTAGGATAACCTTGGAGCTACTTTTCATGCCTCATCCTGTCAAGTCAGCTCCTTCCGTTCAAGATGTTGACCAGTTGAATACCTTTGACAAGGTCACTCATAAGTCTGTAAGCATAGATGTCTCTTTTTCTGCTAGTCCTGGGGCTTGAACTCAGGGCCTTGGCACTGTCCCTGCGATTTTTGCCCAAGGCTAGCACTCTACCACTTGAGTCACAGCTCTATGTCTGGCTTTTGGTAAAGTCTCATAGACTTTCCTGCCTAGACTGGCTTTGAATTGCAATCCTTAGATCTCACCCTCTTGAGTAGCTTTGATAATACACGAGAGTCACCAGTGCCTACCCATATTTTTTCTTCTGAGCCGAACAATTAATGTAATGGGTATTCCATGTTATTTCACATAGACAAATACCAAAATTTGAATATGAACTATATTGTCCCCGCGAATACAGGAATTTTCAAAGCTGTAGAAGGTGATATACTCCATTTTCTCCCTGTGTTTCTGTCAGTTTGTTTTTTATTTTATTATGGTCACTACTAATCCTATAGGTTTGTTCCAGACACTTATCTACTTGCAAAAAAATAATGCTGATAGGAAGAGATAAAGAAATGAAAATGTTAAAGCACTCCTAATAAAATATCAAATTCCTGTCCCTTGGTATTAAAGACTTGGTTTGAGGACATCAAAAATGACATTTTAATACATGTGAATGTTTCTGGTGATTTTTATTATTGAGTTTTATTTTCATTTAATGAAGCTTAGTTTTTTCAGCCAGAAAGTAACATTGTTCTCTCTGACTTCTTTCCCTGTCTTTGTGGAAATAATGACTAATTAGTTCCTTTTTCATGTGTCCTTTCTTGTGTCCTCTTCTACTGTCCTCTGCTGGAGTCTGTGGTAGAAAATGTACATATTGCAACAACTAGAAATATAATGGTGTTTTGGGATAGGCTATTTTCTTACTTGTATCTTATGTCTCATCCTCTTATTCTACTTTTTAGTACAAGATGGAAGAAATTCCCTCCATCACTGTGGGCAAAGTGACTCTAGAACTTTAATGGTAGACAAGAAAGTGAGTCTGCAGTCACTAAGGAAAATAGCCTTTTCTCAGAAGCCTGTCAGTATCATATCACTCATATCTCAACATTTATCCTGAAAGTTCAAGTGTTAATCTTTAATTATGGCCCGCTTTTAGGAGCTTTAAAGCATTTAGTTTTGAATCATATGAATTCAGCAACTGACAACACATTGTTTTCTATTTATCAGTTCCTGAAACCCGGAAAATGCTCAAATCTTCCCACAGTTTTACTTTTTTCTTTTTACTTCCTAATAAATTTCCTTTTCTATTTTATGTATTATTCACCCCTTTTACATTCCTACCATCATTATATTTAGTTTAGCATCTCTAATCACTTCTTATCCTCAAAAGCTACCTACCCAATAAGTGTGTGTGTGTGCGCGTGAGTGTGTGTGTGTGTGTTGTGTGTGTGTGTGTGTGTGTACATGCGTATATCAATCAGTATAGGGACTCGAACTCAGGTCTCATATTCTTGCCAAGCTTTGTTCATCAAGTCTGGTACTCCATCATTTGAGCCACATCTCCATTTACAGCCTTTGGCTGGTTAATTAGAGATGAAAATCTTGCAAATTTGTCCACTGGGGCTGGCTTTGAACATGCATGCTCCACCAGGGTCTTCCTCTCTAAAATGGCTTCTATGCTTGCTTCTCACTGATCTTTCTCAAACTCAAATGTGTTATTTGGTTGTTGAAATTGTCAGCAGAGAATAACATCTCGGTATAGACTGACCTGCAGAAACGTCACTGTGATGTCCCGCGCCTACACTCCAAGCCTGTCTGAAGTTAGTGCTGCATTCTTCCACACTGCACTATTATTTCCATCACAGACCAGAGCTAAGCTGAACCTGCCTCGGTCACTGGAGGAAGAAGGCATATGCTCCCAAGTTAGTGCTGTTATACATCCTATTTCCCCTATCTGGAAGCCTTTCTACTTAAATTGTCCAAGATTTGGCTAAGATGATCTCTCTTCACGTAAAGCCTTCTCTGGCTACTCAAGTGAAACCTAGAGTCTGTTTCTTCTATTTTCAGTATACTTTGTATGTTCCCATTGAAATGAACTTTTTTTCATATATTTTTTATTGTAATTAATAGAAGGGTTACATGATATTTGCCAGACAGATGATGCATTAATTCCCATACACTGATACCCTTTCACATGTCTTGGTCCCCATTTCCCTCCCCCCACCCCCACCCCTTATCTTGTTTTCCCCCTTTCCTATCCAATTTCAAATAACCAAATACAAATATATCCAATATATCAGATAACAAAGTGAGATACTGTAACAATATGAGATAACCAAGGGACAGCAAAAGAGATGAGAGATAACACAATACAACAATCATTCGTTATATGGCTTTTGTTTCTATATCCTAGAGATCCTTTCATTTAGCATCCTACTATATGGCCTTTTGTATCAAGGTTTTGCTCTATTGCAAATCTCTGCTAGGAGAGCCCAAGGTTTCTACTGATTATGACAAATGAGGGAAACCATTGAGCCTAAGTTCCTTTGAGGCTGGCTTACTTCACTTAATATGATTTTTTCTAAGTCTTTCCATTTCCTAACAAATGGGCGATGTCATTCTTTCTGACAGCAACATAGAATTCCATTGTGTACAAATATCACATCTTCTTGATCCACTCATCAACTGAGGTTGGTTCCATATCTTTGCTATGGTGAATAGTGCTGCAATGAACATTGTTGTGCTAGTGGATTTAGTATGTCCTTGTTTCTGGATGATTGGGTAAATGCCAAGTAGTGGAATTGTTGTGTCATAGGGGAGCTCTGTGTTTAGCCTTTTGAGGAACTGCCATACTGCTTTCCATAGTGGTTGAACAAGTTTGCTCTCCCACCAACAATGCAGTAGTGATCCCTCCTGGCCACATCCCCTCAAGCATCTGTTGTTATTAGTTTTCTTGATCCTGGCCATTCTAACTTGAGTGAGGTGGGATATTAGAGTTGTTTTGATTTGCATTTCTTTTATAACCAGAGATGTTGAGCATTTCTTCATATGTCTATAGGCCATTTTTGTTTCTTCTTCAGAGAAGACTTCTTTGTCACCCTGCACTAGAATTAACTCCAAATGGATCAAAGACCTGGAGGTAAAACTCAACACACTGAAAACTTTACAAGAAAGAATAGGAGATACACTAGGCCTCCTTGGCACAGGTTGAAACTTTCTTAATAAGGACCAAGAATCACAACAAATCAGAGAAAGGCTGGATAAGTGGGACTGCATTAAACTACAGAGGTTTTGTATGGCAAAGGATATAGCTAGTAAACTAATCAGGAAGCCTACAGAGTGGGAGAAGATCTTCACCAACCAAACAACAGACAAAGGCCTCATATCTAAAATATATCAACAACTCAAAAAATTGAATCACTCCAAAACTAATCTCCAAAGAAACAACCATCCCATTAAAAGATGGGCCAAAGACTGAAATGAACTCTTGATGTGCAATCAACTTTGCAAATCTGTGTTCTCAGTAGAAGTTGGGGAAAGCACTGTAATTTTTCTGCTTAGCTTAGCACCTAGCATATAAAAGGCATGTAGTAAATATTTATAGGATAAATGAGTATTGTAACTTCTCAACTAAAATGTGTTGATCAAAAAACAAAATGGAACAAAAAACCAAGAAAATAACAACAGCAACAAACCCCACAACAACCCTGCTAGTGGCAAAATAAGTAACAAGTGCTTGCGAGAAAGGTAGGAAGCAGTCTCTGCTAATGGGATTGATTTACTTGGGTGACATGAACATAAGAGACTACCTAACCTAATTTCTTATATTTAAGAGAAGCTCTCACATATAAGAAATTAACAAAAGCATCGCGAGCTCAAAGGAGAAAGACTGATGATGTTAACTTTTGTTGTCAAGACAGGCAGCTTATTAATTTTGCATTCTTAAGAATTAGTTAGACTGTATACCACTGGCAAACTCCTTGATGTCACTTGATAATCTTAAAGACTTTTCGTATTTTTTCTCATGATCATCATGCCCACCACCACATTAACACCACCATTACCATCATCATCATCATCATCATCATCATCATCATTACCATCACCATCACCATCACCATCACCACCATAGCTCTCTTCAACAACAGCACTACCTACAACCATAACCATCATGATCACCATGATAACACCTTCTCTAACTATTCAAGTATTGGTTACAAGCCTTCTACAAAGTTCAGCCAAATTTATTCAAAGCAGAGTTCTCATTTGACAAGACTATCAACCATGTCCTCTTCTCTTCCATAAGAAATGAAATCTGAGACATTGCTGGAGGGAATGGACTCACCAGCCTGGAAAAGCAGTGTTCTTGGCAAGCAGTAGGCTTTTGTGTCACTGACAGAAGGAGAAAGAATAAATCATGGAAGCACCACAGGCTACTGTTTCTGGAAACAAGATATATAAGGCATTAGATGCTGCTATCCGCTAGTTTGTATAAAACATGGCAAGGATTCAAAAAAGGAGGACAGATTTGAGAGAACCTTACAACCAGCATAGATCGCAGTAACTTCTTCCACATGGAGGGGAGAAGACACTTGGAAAGAAACAAGCAAGGATCTCAGCCTCACATAAAGAACACGCAATCTTCGCTTCTTTTTATCTGTAGGCAGGGTTCTCTGATTCTGGAAGATAATCTTTATTGAACTAGAGGAATGAAAAGCCAGGCACATGGGGGTCTGCTGTCCTTCTTCTTTTAAATGGTAGCATGGCTCTCCTTCCAACACTCAGTACGCATAATGTCCAAATATCAGATCACTCAGTAATAAAACAATCCAACCAGTTTGTCCTTTTAACAGTCATGTAAACAAAGCTGCAGTTTTCAAATAGTTTCTCTTCTTTGTTTCCCAGCCAGAGTTAGAGAGTTCACAGATTTTTACCAATGTTGGCTCCCTTCACCCCTTCAGAGCTTAAAGACAAATACAGATGCAAGTAGTGGAAGTGACACAAGGAAAATGGAAAGATCTTGCCACTTGTAAGGAATACACAAAATGCTTTTGTGCTTGTCTTTCAGTTCTAATGTAACTATTTCCTAAACCCATGACGAAAGGACCCATGATGTGTTTTCTTCTCCTCATCTTCTCTTTTTCTTTATAGAAGCAAATCTATCTTTTCCTATGGTTCTTGGTGCAATTGTCTTTAAAATATAATTGTTCCCCACTAAGCATCAACATAGCCGTACACTATTTCTGTGCACACCTTGCAACGATAGGGTCTAAGTGGTGGGATATGAGTGTGGCAGGTATCACTGTGAGATCCAGTCTGGGCTGGAGACTTGAGGCTGAGTGACCTGCTGACACCTGGGTTTCCATGCTCCATCATCAGGGAAGTGAATAATTTGATCCAAATGCTCTGACCATCTGACATTTATTTTCTAGCTTGACTATTTCTAGTTCCTATGTTGGCCCATTGAACAATTGGCTTGAGACTTATTTCCTTCTGTAGTCATGCTAATTATTCTGTGTTTATTATTGCCAGGCATTGGACAAGAAGATGAACAAGAGAAGTAATTAATTTATTTTGTCTAAATTTGCCAACTGTTTTCCTTTAATGTTTTGAAAACTGGAGAAGTTAAAGGGACCTGGCATTCCCCTAGCTCCCTGGTTTTCAATGGAAATGGAAGGGGGAAAAAAAGTCTCCATTTTTAGGCTTGGTTGCAAGTGAAATCCCCTGAAAGAGGCCTGTGAGCCAGAGCAAGGCAGAATCTAACTGTGCCAATTACAAAGGAAGAGGTGAGATTTTTCCTTTAAGGTATTATTTGGAGAGAGTAAAGGTTTTAAGTTCCAAATTATGTGGTGGAGAGTTATATGCAGCTTGCTAGTACAAAATAGGTGCTCATTAAATGCTCTTAAGTGAATGAAGGTCTGAAGATGAATGAAACCAACAATTATTTTGAGAGACCTACGTGCTCAGTGCAAAGAAGTTCAGACACAGTCTTTATATTCTGAAAAGCATGAAGATATAATTGAGGAGGAATTATTATTACCCCACCACCACCCATTGCATTCACTGCACAGCTAAGTAAAATAAGGAGCAGGAACAGCTTACAAGAAGAATAGAAATCCCATAGGTTAAAGATGTAAGAAGTTGAATAAAGGGAAGAGTGGTCTTTTGTAAGGTAGTCTTGAGTGCAGAAATGTCACATAGAAAATGTAAATGCAAGGAGTTCATTGATGAAGAACACTCGTGTAATTGAACAGAGGGAAAAAAAAACTAGAAATATAGCTTGGGACTAGATTTTAAAAAAGTAAAATCCTAGCGCAAAAATAACCACAGAGCCAGCCAGACACTGGTGGCTCATACCTATAATCCTAGCTACTCAGGAGGCTGAAATCTGAGGATCATGGTTCGAAGCCATCCTAGGCTGAAAAGTCTACATGAGACGCCAACTAACCACTAGACAAATGGAAGTGGCACTGAGTGGTAGAGCACTAGCATTGAGAAAAATTGGTGAGGGACAGTGCACAGGCTCTGAGTTCAAGCCCCACAGCTGACTAAAAATAAAATTAAAAAATAATGACCACAGGGAGGGTGGGGTGAGGAGATACAGATGTGGCATCTGCCTCAAGTGTGTAGCACTGGTAGTTGTGAGCTCAAGCAAGGTCAGCATGTTACTGTCATGTTAAGGAAGTCAACTGGGTTGAAGATGGAGCTGGTGACCTCCCTACTTCCTATCACCATTAAAGGTGTGTTTCCCATTACACTGATTCTCCCCCAGTCCCTGCACTTGCTTATGAACAGATGACCCAGGCTCATTTTCTTGCAATGAGCATGTGGCAGTCAGTGAAGGAGCCCATGCGACAGACCAAACTCTACCTTCCTCCAGTGCACATAGGCAAAGTCTCCCTGGCTCAGAGACTTTCTCCTTTCACTTCTTCCCTCACTTATTCTCTTTTCTTCCAACTAACTCAACGTGCTGTGAAGGAACAATTTGTTAAAGTCTCCTGAGAAACATGGAAAAGCAATTTAATGACACCAGGGTCACCAACTCTAAAAGATGTTCCTGAATGAAATGAACTCTGGCACATTCAGCAGCCCTACTGAGTGACTGTGATTTATCCAAGTCGGGTAACCAAATGGACTCCCCCTTTTTTTGCCAGTCCTGGGCTTGAGTTCAGGGCCTGAGCACTGTCCTTGGGCTTTCTCAAGGCTAGAGCTCTACCACTTGAGCCTCAGCACCATTTCTGTTTTTTTTCTATGTATGTGGTACGGAGGAATCAAACCCGGGCTTTCGTGCATGCTAGGCAAGCACTCTACCACTAGGCCGAACTCCCAGCCTCCAAATGGTCTCTTTTTAAAAAACAGATTAGCTGATAAGGTGTCAAATTCCAATTGCAATTTTTTAATGGATAGATTTTTTTTCTAATTTCATGAGTTGTCGGACTGTTTAACTACTTCAGAGATCTAGTTTCAATTAAATATTATTCCAGATAGAATGATATTTTTATTCGAGAAACAAACTGGTAAAATAATAATATTTTAATGTTAGTTACAGAATTATAATGCTCCCTAACACAAAACAAAATAAAACAAAGCTCTCAAACGGATCAAGGGTTAGACAGATCTTAGATGCTTGAATACAACATAGAAACATGCAATCTTGGCATTTATCTTGAGGTTTGTCACGTACAGAAATCTGCCTGTGGTCACTCTCTAGTCAAAGATACTAACTCATTTCTCAGGTGTCCCTAAGCAACAGTCATAAAAGAATAATCTAATATTTTCATAGCATTAAAAACGTCATTTCATAGCAAGCAAATACACTCATTTCTATTCTCTGACTTGTGGGTTTATCAGCTTGTTTTACGTTTCCATTTCATTTGCCAGAGCATCAAACCAGTAAGTCAACAACTTGAAAAGCAGAGCTCTAATGAAACTGCCTGACCCGCATTGCTGAAGCTATTTAAGAAAAGAAAAATTAAAAAATAAGCAACCCCCAAAGCACTGTGTTAGCACCTGCATTAATAACAGAACGGGATGTCACCAAAAGTCATCCTGAAAATGACACCAAAGTGGCCACTCATAGGGCTGGCTTCCTGCCCTGCATGAGTTCCTGACTTAACTTACTGCCTACCTAAGGCAGATTTAAATGGGATTTGGGGGATCTGACTCTCACTCCAAGCAGAATGGTCTCAGTTAAAAATCAAGTCAGGCTGGGAGTTTGACCTAGCAGTAAGCATGCTTGCCTAGCATGTATGAAGACCGGGGTTCGATTCCTTGGTACCATATACATAGAAAAAGCTGGAAATGGTGTTATGGCTTAAGTGGTAGAGCTCTAGCCTTGAGAAAGTCCAAGGACAGTGCTCAGACCCTGAGTTCAAGCCCCAGGACTGGCAAAAAAAAAAATCAAGTCAAAGCACCTACTTCTTCCATTAGGTTTCCCTGAGGAGTCCAAAGAGAGTTTCCCCAAATTGCTTAAATAGCAGATCTCAAGGCTGATCTCCTCTCCCCCTTTCTGTATCCTCCTGACCAACTCTCCACTCTTCTGTATCATCCTGGGAATGGGTGTCCAGTGTTCACGGGGCGGGGGGGGGTGTCAGTGGAAGAGAGAGAGAGAGAGAGAGAGAGAGAGAGAGAGAGAGAGAGAGAGAGAGAGAGAGAGAGAGAGAGAGAGAGAGAGAGGCAGAGACAGAGAGACACAGAGACACAGAGAGACACAGAGAGACACAGAGAGACAGAGACACAGAGAGACAGAGACCCTCATCCTACCTCTTGTATGCATCCTCTTGTACAATATGCACTATAATCATAAGCAAAAAGATTGATTTGCTATTTGATCTGTTGTTTCAGTTTAAATTAAGAAACAAAAGAAACACACACCTGCACACACACACACACACACACACACACACACAGAGCCTTTGGCAACTAACTCCATAGGCAGAGGGTTCTGAGTTAGAGGCTCATGTGTCTATTTTCCCATTTCTTTACTAATAAAATGTGATATTAGTGTGCTCCAACAACAACAGAAAGAAACAGAAGCATACCAGTAATTGTCAGCGGCTTTGCTGAGCCCACAGACATTTATTCTATATATTGGTATTCATGGAGGATCCAGATCTATTTCCAGTCTGCGCTTCCTGTTACTATCTATACTATTAATCTTAGATCAGAGTGAAGTGTTTTTTCTTTTCTACATGACTCACAGTTGGCATTTTCTCCCAAACATTACATTTATCTTAAGAATCATTTAAAAAATAGCTCAAACAGTAAAGAAATAGTATATGAAATTCAAATACAAAACAAATAAACAAAAAAACCAATGAGGCCACTGACTAACAATTCTTTTCTTTTGTGCCCTGGTAAAGGCTACATTCTAGTGTATGCCATTCCAGATACCTGAAATCGACTCCATCCTTTCAGGATATCACCCCATCCCCATCTTATTCAAGATTATTTTAATATTGCTTTTTTTGTTACCATAGTAATGACAATGACCCCATTCTCTATCCATCCAAAGGTTAATCAAGTTGAGCTGAAGTTGACCAAGTTTGCTAGGCATTAATTCTAACACCAAGAACTAGGCCAAAAGGCTGCCCTTTATAAATAATCAGTCGGTACAGTTCCCATATTTATTCGGCTGAAATAAAAGAATATATAGAAAAGACAGACTCAACCACGTGAGCAGGCAACAGTGTAGTTAATGTTTATATAGTTATTTATGACATCTTATTGAGATGACACAGGTTAAATGATCCAGGTTGTAATTTAGATTCCAAAAAAAGTATCGATCTTCGTTAGTTCTTGCTAATTTATTTTTAAGACAGCATTTTAACAAGGTAATATGGAAGACTATAAAAATGCTCAAATATGAAACACAATTGTGCAAAAAGAACTGCTTGGATCAATGACCACACTCTCTAAGATGAACTAGGAAGAAAAAGTAGCATCTTGAGGATGTAATGCTCCTCCTTAAGAAAATACAGAGTTAGCGTGCTGCGGTTGAAACGTTCCGTCTCTTCCAGTATGTATAGATTGGACTCTAATCACCAAAGGGATTGTGTTGGGAGCTGAGATCTTTTAGAGATAATTAAGTCTTGAGGGCTGAACTTTCAGCAATAGATAATGCCTTCATATAAAGATCTCACAGAAATGGATGCCCCACTTGTCTTTCTGCCACCTCCATGTGACAATGCACCAAGAAGCCCATCACCCAAATGCCAGCACCTTGATCCCAAACTTCCCAGCCCCAGAACTATTGGGCACAAAGTTTCCATTCTCTGGTACTACATTATAGATAGCAGCACAAAATGGGCTAAGAGCTGTTCCCTGTTATGCTCTGGAATCCCAGACATGGGATTTGATGAATGGTATACTGACAAGGCCTGGAGTAGCACATATCACATGTTAATTCACTATTGGAATGAATTGTTTGCCACCAGAGAAATAATGAAAAACCAGGTAGGAGGTAGAAAATTGAAGGCATGAACACTCAATGTGAATTAAACAAATATCAAGTGAACAAATGTCAAGTTGGCACTTCCTTGAAATAGTTACATGAAGTACCATTTTCACTCACGTTATTATATCAGGCATGTAATGTATAAACATCGAATTAGCTAATGCACGGGTCTGACTGGAGTATAGTATGAAATACCTTGGCTCATGCAGGAAGCGGGCAAGACACATTTCAGAATTCCATCTTGAGAAATTAAGAGGAAAAGTGAATGTTCTTTTCTCAAAAGGAGTTGTACAAAGTTAAAGGAAACATGAGCATTTAATAATAGTCTTTTATAGCTTGATGGGAAAGGAAATCAGCAGAATAAAAAGGGAAACTGAAAAAAGTAGTCTATCCTGGGGTTTTTGTACCTGGGAAAATAATTAACATCCAACTAAATGAAAATTATCACAGAGATCAAGACCTGATCCATTTAAGTTAATGTGCCGGAAAGGAGAGGAAAACAATTGAAGCAGCCAGAGAGAAATGGGAAGGGAAAAAGGGAGTCCAGCTGAAGCATTTTCTTCTATATAATAAATACACAGCACATGGTACAGAATTTATAAACCTTCTTCTATCCATTCAAATATGTCATGATTTATTGTTTCACAACAGAACTCTAAAAATATTGTATTCATAACTTTATCCAATAAAGAATTACTTTTCTCTCTCTTTTTTTTAACCCCTATGGCTATCATTTAACTATTCCATATCCTGGGGTTTGAACTCAGGGTCTTACACTGGCTAGGCAGTTGCTGTTCCCATAAGCAATATGGCCAGCCCACTGCAAATTGTTAAATGCAGGAAAGATTCCCGAAGACAGGGAATGACATGGCCAAAAGCACCACGTGGAATGGTCCACAAGGCATTCCTTCAACACTTTCCAGGCTGCTCTGCACACATGTGCCTTTTTTTGTTTTAATTCCACAATCCAACTACATGCAGCACAGCGCTCTGATAATGCCCCACGGGAATCTAAAAGGAAGGTGCATGTGATAGGATGAAGTTCAGCAGTACAGTGTTAATTAGGACTGAGCAGGGAAGGGAAGGGAAGGGAAGGGAAGGGAAGGGAAGGGAAGGGAAGGGAAGGGAGGGGAGGGGAGGGGAGGGGAGGGGAAGGGAAGGGAAGGGAAGGGAAGGGAAGGGAAGGGAAGGGAAGGGAAGGGAAGGGAAGGGAAGGGAAGGGAAGGGAAGGGAAGGTATTCTGGAACCCATTCTCCTTTGACCCCACGGGAGCCAGTGGAGGGATCTAGCAAACTGTAGTTTCTTTTCAGAAAAAGGAACGAGGTAACCATTTGTTCATCTAACTGCCCTGCTGTCTACACGGGACCCCTGGCAGCTAAACAGTGGGAGAGCCAATGGATGTGATCTGTATCTGTTTCCTTCTTGGACAACACAATGCTAAAGCTTAGAAAGAATCTTCCATGCTTTCCTTGGCTCCTGAGTTTCAGTGAAATCCCTGTCCATGGTCACAAAATGATTATAGAGAGAATTTCCATGGGAAATTCATTGAGTGTGAGGAGGGAAAACATGCAAAACTAAAAATAAAAATGAATTGAATGGCTATAATCAAACCTTATGGGAAGAAATGTAATATGAAGAAAGAATGTTCAGAGTTGTGGAATGACTCCATGATTCTGCAAAAAATCCTTCCCAATAGTGAATTAACATGTGGTGTGTGCTACTGGACTTTTGACTCCAGAAATGAGACAATACAAACAATGTTGAAAGTCAGACACTACACAAAACTAAACAGATGTCTGCTTTATTTGCTCAGACAATAAGTCACCAACTTTCTAATGAAGACATTGTGATATTTGGGGGGAACACACACACACACACACACACATGTGCACACATACAATGAATAGTGCAAAACTGGCTAGCCTTGGATTAACTGCCTTTGATAGATTATCAAGATCTGAGTTTATAGTCTGTGTCACCTCAAGGAAAGAATGCCAAACCTCTGATATATACTAGCTGCAATGTTCAGAAGCTCTTAATTTTTCTTTATTGTTGGGATAATGTATAGAGGGGTTACACTTATATTCATCAGCTAGTAGGTGCATTACTTCTCACACATTGATACCCCTTCTCATGTTTTCGTTCCCGTTTTCCTCCCTCCACTGACTCCCAATCTTGTTTTCCCCCCTTCCCTTTCCTATTTCAAATAAACAAACATACATACAATATACCAGGTAATAAAATCAAATACAGTCACAATATGAGATTAACCATAAGGGCAACAAAAAGTGAAGATAAATAACATAGTACATTAAGAACAACAATTACACAAGATAAAGCTCTTGTTTCCATAGCCTAGAGATCCTTTCATTCAGTCTCATCCTATGTGACCTATGTACCTAGGTTTTGAGCTATTGTAATCCTCTGCTAGGAGAGTCTTAGTTGTGTACTAATGATTAAAAATGAAAGAAACCATTGTGAAGCTCTTATTTTTAAAGTCATTTTGTTACTGTGAGTCATTTATTGTAGTCAAACTGACTAGGCCAGCTCTGGGCCAAGCTCCCTTCTCATAGTAAGGAGGATAGAGGGAACATTGGCCCACCTGGTTCAACCCCTTCTATCAGTTTACACTGGTAATGAAATTGAAAGTGGGGTGAAGCGAGGATCCCACATTGTGTCTGAGGAGTTCTTACTTTCTTTTGGTTTCTTTGGTCTGCCTAAAAAAACATGATTCAATATGCCACCATTTATCCAGTTGTCATCTGCCCTAGTAGAGGATTTGAAAATTTGTTTCTCATTCTGTCTGTCTGTCTATCTATCTGTCTGTCTATCTATCTATCTGTCTGTCTGTCTGTTACTTCCCATGATCTGTTTGGATGGAAAGAGCATATCTGTACTGTGTATTTTCACTGCCAGATAGGAGAATGAGTGGCACTTAACGAAGTCATTGAATAAATGATGTCTATGCAGCAGAAACAATATGATGTCTTACCAAATGTGGGTTCCTGTGGACAGGCAAAATAAACTGTTCCTATCACCAAGACATTTGCAATCTTGGATAATTAACAGGAAGCAAGTGTGTTGGAAAAGCCATCTCTCTTTTGAGCCTAGGTTGGTTGCTCAAAGGAGAACTCTTTTCTCACTTACCGAGTCTCTGTAAGGTCCATACAGGAAATGGTGCTGACATAGACCACTCACCTAGGAGAATGGGTACCCGACATCATTTTACTGAGGTCAAATAGAAATAAATACTGATGCTACTTTGCAGGAGTCAAAAAATTATTCAAGTAGTCCCAGTGAGTAGAGAATAAGAACTTAGAGCTGGGAAGATTAGAGATTCCAGCTTTAAGAATGAAAGACTTGCCTGTAATCCTAGCTACTTGGGAAGCTGAGATCTGAGGACTGTGGCTCAAAGTCAACCTGGGTATAAAAGTGTAAGACTCTGGGGCCGGGAGTTTGGCCTAGTGGTAGAGTGCTTGCCTAGCATGCATGAAGATCCGGGTTCAATTCCTCAGTACCACATACATAGAAAAAAGCCAGAAATGGTGCTGAGGCTCAAGTGGTAGAGCTCTAGCCTTGAGAAAGTCCATGGACAGTGCTCAGGCCCTGAGCTCAAGCCCACGACTGGAAAAAAAAAAGTATAAGACTCTAATCTCAGAATTAATTACTAAAAAGCCAGAAGTGAAGCTATAGCTCAAAGTGGTAATGCTAGATTTCAGCACAAAAGCTTAGGGACAGTACCCAGGCCCTAGACCGGTGTGTAGAGACTCTCTCTGTCTGTCTGTCTGTCTGTCTGCCTCTCTCTCTCTCTCTCTCTCTCTCTCTCTCTCTCTCTCTCTCTCTCTCTCTCTCTCTCTCTCATGCTGAATGATGCCCTGGGCCATCAACCTGTCTTTTATAAAGGTTAAGCCTGGATTATATGTTCAATAGCAGCCCAGTTAGGTCTTAGAAATCAACACGATAAATATGCAAATGACAGTAGAAGGACGTAAGGGAAAACATGGAAAAGGGAGGTGAAAAATTAACGCTGTTAGCAGAGTGCTGTATACTTTATAGCGGTGTTGTCACAAATATTTATACTCTCATCATATTGGAATGAAGAGTTATGTGTCCTTCTCCAGATACTGCATGACTTATAATTTCCCTCTGTTGTTTTTACACTCGTTTCTCTTTCCAAATCCCCACAGACTGGGATGACTACTTCTGCTCTATCTAGGCAAATGACCCAGCAACCCCGCCTCCTCTTCACAGCTCTCCAACCTGAGTCTGTACAACTTCAGCTCAGTGTTTAGCAATCTGGCTCCCCAGGCCATACCTCAAGGGAGTCAGTGATGGTTGCATACAAAATATAAGAACACTATTTTTTCCAAAACCTTTGGCAAATAAAGAACAAAATAATGGAGAGAGGAAGCAGAAAAGACTGGGGACAGAAACCCAGAAGCCCATAGCTTGAAAGAAAGGCGTGAATGTGTATAGATTGTATGACATGAGTTTCTCTCACTAGTTAGTCTGGGACTACTGTTCTAGGAAAACAACCCAGTGATTTCAATGAGGAGTCAGTTGAGTAGGAAAGGAGGGAGAGAATGAAGGAATGAAGGGTTCCCCGGAAATACCGTGCTTGGAGAAGGATTCTTCCATCTTGGATCCCACATTATTATTTTCAGACATCATTAGGAAATGAAAGCAAATCATCTCTCACAACCTCCTCACAGGCTCAAGGCCCAACTACTTCCATTCCCATAAACAATCAGAGGAGAAAGAACAATGAACTGTCAAGTATGATAAATATTGTGAAACAAAGGCAAGCAAGCTGCAGTAATAAAACTTCCTAAGCTGGACAGCCAGACAGCTTCTTTAGTGAGTCTTTTATTTGTTTGGGCTCGAAGTCCCCTTTCTTGCAAGCTTACTCTGAATCTCACAAATGGTTTCTAGGCAGCTCTAATACTCACCCCACTTTCCTCAGAATGTGTTCTTATGGAAATGACTGGTAATTTGCAACAAATGTCATGTCTCATATAGAACAAAGGGATGGTGTTCCCTTGTAATTGATATGTCTGATGCATTTGGTGTCATTTCTGCTGAAGGAAATTACTGACAAGTTATGTCCTAAATAGAAAAGGATAATCTGTCCCAACAGAAAAACACACAAAAGTATCAAGAGTCAGGGACTAAAATTCCATAGGAGTAGACACATTTATGAGAAGTAAAATGATGAACAACTCAGCCTCATTAGTCATATCAGCAATCAAAAGCATTCAAGTAAGACCACCAGTACAGGTGATCCCACTGGCTAGGCAAGGACAAAGGAATATTGAAACACCAGGTGACAAAGCTAAAGGAATGCTCATCATCCATTTCCCCACAGAAATGGTCAGATAACTTTTCTCTTGGCTTTGCCTTATATAGGTGAATATTTCTTAAGTAGAAATATTCGTTTATATTTGATGAACAATTGGGCATGTGTATTTCTGTCTATTTATAAGGATTTATGTGTTTAAAATGAGTACTCATTAATGAAAGCATTGTTATCTGCCTATGCAGTTTGGTATATTTACTTCAGATTGTTTTTATAAACATACCATTATATCACTTCAAATTGGCAAGAGTGATAGTGCTTTTGCCGGTCCTGGAGCTTGAACTCGGGGCCTGAGCACTGTCCTCGGTCTTTTTCCTTAAGGCTAGAGCTCTACCACTTGAGCCACAGCACCACTTCCAGCTTTTCTATGTATGTGGTACTGAGGAATCGAACCCAGGTCTTTGTGTATACTAGGCAAGCACTCTACCACTAGGCCAAACTCCTGGCTCTTAGTTTGTTGTTGTTGTTTTTTTTTTTAAAGATAAATAGCTAGAGTTAGAAATTAATAGACTCATCAATTAATTGGCCAAGTGTGTATGCAGAGGTAGACACAATTCTTTTTATATCATGTAAGTGGAAGTAATGCTAGGATAAATGTGTCCTTGGCTCTCTGTACTGCAGGGACAGAACAGAAGGATGATTTCATTTTTCCTCCTCAAAAAATTTGAAGATAATGATGTTCACATTCTGGAATTGTCCTGATGATTAAATGAGATAATTCATCTACTCGGTGATAAGCTCTTCTTTTTGACTTCCTCTCCTTCTCTAACAGGCCTCTGGAAGTGAGCCATTTCTAGACTCAGCCCAAGGTCTCTGCATGACTAAGCACAGAGAGGCTTCAAGTTCTTGTTCTCATGGGTGATTCCACCTCCTTTCTCTTCCTGACACCCAGTATCACTGCCATGAGTGGCAGCCTTGCTCTCTGCTCTCTGCCGCACTACAGTGGCTGCCCACAGCAGCAAGTCCTCCCTTCACAGCAGTTGTGGAAGGATAGCCTTAGGACGGACCTGTGCCCATTAACTAGGGCAAGACGCTCTCATTCCTAATTGCACTGGCTGCAGATGCTGTAGTTGGGTTATGGCCCATTTCCTTCCCATCGTTCCAACGGTTTCCTCCTAACTAGTAGAAAATGTGACTTTCCTGCCATTTAAATCCTACCTACCTCCTCTGCCACTTCTCCACATCTGTGTTCATCCTGATCATCTTTTCTGAGGATTTTGGCTCTTGTGGATCCATCTTTACTTTTGATTCAATGAATCACTCAACGGATTCAAATGCCCACACCATTGGCACCTTGGATGATCTGTTAACTCCACTCTACCCTTATTTAACACTTACTCCCCAGTGATCCACGCTACTGCTATAATTTCACCTATTTGTAGATGTAAGTCCTAAGCTTGCCCTCTGTGTCAGACCTCATATTTCAATTCTCCACTTTTCTTTTAATATTCTGACTGCTTAACTTCTTTTAAAAAACAAACAAACAAGGAGTTTATCTTTGTGATTGTTGTTCTTAATGTACTATGTTTTTTTCTTTTTTTCCCTTATGGTTAATCTCATGTGGTTACTGTATCTGACTTGGATACCTGGCATACTGTATGCATTTATTTGTTTATCTGAAATAGGGAAGGGAAGGGGCAAAAAACAAGAAGATTGGGAGGGGATAGAGGGTGGGAAAAGGGGACAAAAACATGAGAAGGGGTCTCAATGTGTGAGAAGTAATGCACCCACTACCTGATGAATGTAACTGTAACCCCTCTGTATGTTACCCTGACAATAAAAACAAAACAAACAAAAACCTTAATAGGCCATTTACATTTTCTCTGCTTAGTAATTTTCTTTTTTCTCTCATTTTCTTATTTAAATCTATGTAAACAAGACTCGATAGGCCATCACTGTTTTCTGTGAACGCGCTTGCAGTGGTATGGCACGGGTCCAGATGCCATAGCGCCGAGTTAACACAGCCTCTAACTCACATAGCCAGGCAGCCACAGAGATTGAAGCTACAATGAAATGGAGATGGCAGCCATAGTCATCTCTCTCTCTCTCCAACACAATCTGAACAGCTGCTTTAGACTCTCACTAATTTTCTCAAGTTCTTCCAATTCTCACTGTCTCCTGCAGTATTAGGAATTGGGACAATCCAGACAGAAAACCACCATCCACCTGCACCTAACGATTGCAAGCCAGTTGAACCCAATCTTTGCTGTTGACTTTGCATCAGGCAATGATTCTTATCTACACTTAACTCCTGCCTGCCCCATTCCATGTGACAGCCTCTTCCAGGTCCTGGATCTCCGTTTTTCTGACCTGAAATGATAAATAATGACAATATTGCTAAGGGCAATCATTTTCTTCAAAGAAGGAAAGCTTCTTAGTAGAAATCTCAGACAGGAAGAATTTTCCCCAGGTTAACAGGTACAGGATGATATAATCCAGGAACTCTCCTGGGCACATGGCCAAGCATGGGATGCTAGAAGAGCTAAAATAAATTCCCCGTGGTGAAGACTATGCTATTATGGATTAAAAATCATGGGCAATAATTACTTCGCTATATACCTACATTAACTTTGGTTATCCTAATACCATATGCTTCAATTTTTAATGGCTGCCTCAGTTTTACCTTCTGATCATTTGTAGCATCATTTCTATCCTAATTAACTCTCCAGATCTGCAGGAAATGAAAGCCTAAAGGAAATGAGGCACATATGATCTCTTTTCTGTACATTTCTCTTTTTTCTTTTTTACGTATATTTTTATTGTAATTAATAGAAGGGAGACACTATATTCATCAGATAGACAGTGCATTACTTCACATACATTGATACCCTTTCTTATGTCTTGGTCTCCATTTCCCTCCCCCTACCTCCATCCCTCATCTTGTTTTCCCCCCTTATCTATGTCTGCTAGAACAAAGATGGCTTGCTTGATGTTGTTACTAGGGAAGAGAAAGAAAAACTATTTGGTTAACATAAAATGGAGGATTTTATTTAGGCAGTAATTTCAACAGAATAACTCTGGTATGGAATCTTTTGCTTTCCTGGGCATTCATTCCACCAGTAAAAGTAGCTGCAACTCTTCGAGCTGCCATTTGTTCTCTGGATATGCAACTGAAACCCAGATGGTAAACCAGGAGTGTGCTACATTGTGAGAAAGTAGCTCCTTCCGTTGTGGGAAAAAAATTCTCCCTCCAGAAAAAAAATATATATCTGCCTCTTATTAGATATAAATCATTATGGCCATGTTTGAAAAGTCTTAAGCTACTCCAGAATGAGTTATTTATAAATAAACACCATCATTCTACTTGTAGTAAGTTTAAATGATACAGCACAGAAATATAGGTGCTGTATTAATATATGCTGTATTACTAGCTTGGCATGGTCACACACAGCTATAATTCCAGCTACTCAGGTGGCAGAAGTGGAAAGACCAGAGGTTCAAAGCCAACAAGGTAAGTTATGAAAACACTATTTTTAAAACACCAAAGTGCTGAAACTGTGACTTAATGTAAGAGCACTTGATTCTTCAGTCTTAAGGCCCTTAGTTCAATACCTAGAATCTTAAAACAAAAGTATATATACTTTCATAGGAGTGGGTGAAAACAAATCAAAATCAAGACCCAAACCAACAATCACAGCCTCCTCAACTATGTCTTCAGTCCCAAGACATATAAAACAAGTAGTACAATCTATTCATGCATAGACAAGCATATGCGCAAATAAAATTAGGTTCTGAAATTTAGAAATTGATCTGATGAAAAAATTACATTTATAAATGTTTTAAGGGAAGATATGTGCTATGACTCTGATCAATTCCTAATTTGTAGACTGTCAATAAAGGTTTGCCAATTAATATGCAAGTGATTAAATATTCATGATATATTATGTTAAATAAATTATGTACGTACATACCATGTATTTTGATAATGCTTCTGATATTCAACTCCTTTCTTCTGTTGAGAATATGCCATTTTTCTTTTTTTCTAAATATTCCAACTACTTTATTTGAATGACACAAAATAGTTCCAAGTAGATTCTTACCTCCAAATGTTTGCTTTTATGTGTGAGAGAAACAGTTTCAATTTAGAAGTTTAAAAGATTTTAAATTTTTTTAATTCGTTTTATTTTGGCAGTACCAGTAATCAAACTCTGAGCCTCTTTCTTGGCAAGCCAGCAATTTGCTGCTTATACCATGTTTCTAGTTCATTATTTTGCTTGTTGTGGGGCTTGAACTCAGGTCCTGGGCACAATCCCTGGCTCTTTTGCTCAAGACTAATACACTATTACTTTGAGTCACTGCTCCATTTTCAGTTTATGAGTGGTTGATTGGAGTTAAACATGTCACAAGGACTTTTCTGTCCAGGCTGTCTTCAAGCTATGATCCTCAGATCTCAGCCTCCTGAGTAGCTAGGATTATAGGTATGAGCCCCCAGTGTCCTGATCAAGTTGTTCTTTTTTCACATATTTTTTCTTGTAATTAATAGAAGGGTTACATTATAGTCACCAGATAGAAAGTGCATTACTTCACAAACATTGATACCCTTTCTCATGTCTTGGTCCCCATTTCCCTAGCCCCACCCCCGCCCCTCATCTTGTTTTCCCCCCATCCCTATCTTATTTCAAATAGCCAAATAAGCATATATAAAATATATCAGATAACAAGGATAAATACTGTAACAAGATGAGATAAACAAGGGACAGCAAAAGAGATGAGAGGCAACATAGTACAATAAGGACAACAATCACTCATTATATGGCTTTTGTTTCTAAATCTTGGGGGTCCTTTCATTTAGCATAATTCTATATGGCCTTATGTATCTAGGTTTTGTTCTATTGTAAATCTCTGCTAGGAGAGCCCAAGGTTTCTACTGATTATGACAAGTGAGGGAAACCATTGAGCCTATGTTCCTTTGAGTCTGGCTTACTTCACTTAATATGATTTTTTCTAAGCCTTTCCATTTCCTTATAAATGGGGCGATGTCGCTCTTTCTGACAGCAGCATAGAATTCCATTGTGTATAAATACCACATCTTGTTGATCCACTCATCAACTGAGGGGCATCTGGGTTGGTTCCATCTCTTTGCTATGGTAAATAGTGCTGCAATGGACATCGTTGTGCTAGTGGATTTAGTATGTCCTAGTTTCTGGTCGAGTGGATAAATGCCAAGTAGTGGAATTGCTGGTCGTAGGGGAGCTCTATGTTTAGTCTTTTGAGGAAGTGCCATACTGCTTTCCATAGTGTTTGATCGAGTTTGCACTCCCACCAACAATGTAGTAGTGATCCCTCCTGGCCACATCCCCTCCAGCATCTGTTGTTCTTAGATTTCTTGATCATGGACATTCTAACTGGGGTGAGGTGGAATATCAGAGTTGTTTTGATTTGCATTTCTTTTATGGCCAGAGATGTCGAGCATTTCTTCATGTGTCTATAGGCCATTCTTATTCCTTCATCACAGAAGACTCTCTAAGTCTTTGGCCCATTTTTTAATGGGATGGTTGTTACTTTGGAGATTAGTTTTGGAGTGATTCAATTTTTAGAGCTGTTGATATAGTTTAGATATGAGGCCTTTGTCTGTTGTATGGTTAGTGAAGATCTTCTCCCATTCTTTAGGTTTTCTAGTTAATTTGCTAGCTATGTCCTTTGTCCTACAGAAGCTCTACAGTCTAATGCAGTCCCATATATCCAGACTTTCTCTGATTTGTGTTTCTTGGTCCTTATTAAGAAAGTTTCGACCTGTGTCAAGAAGACCTAATGTATCTTCTATTCCTTCTTGTAAAGTTTGCAGTGTATCTGCTTTTACCTCCAGATCTTTGATCCATTTGGAGTTAATCCTGTTGCAGGGTGACAAAGAAGAATTGTTTGCAGGTGCTTAACTAGTTCTGCCAGCACCACTTGTTGAAGAGGCTCTTTCTTCCATTCTATTTTTTTGGTTCCCTTATCAAAGATTATGTGGCCATAGGTCTGTCGGTTAATATCTGGGTCCTCGGTTCTATTCCATTGGTCTTCAGGCCTGTTCTTATGCGAGTTCCAAGCTGTTTTGGTCACTATTGCTCTGTAATAGAGTCTAAAGTTTGGTATTGAAATTCTTTCTGTGCTGCTAAGGACTGTTTTTTGCTATACCGGGTCTTTTATTATTCCATATGAAATTTTGGATTGCCTCTTCTATTTCTTTAAAGAATGACATTGGGATATTGATGGGTATTGCGTTGAATTTGTAGATAGCCCTTGGCAAGATGGCCATTTTCACGATGTTAATTCTTCCAATCCATGGGCATGGGAGCTTTTTCCACTTCCTTAGTTCTGCTTTAATTTCCTTTTTTAGGGTTTTAAAATTTTCATCGAAAAGGTCCTTCACATTCTTAGTTAAGTTAATTCCTAGGTACTTTATTTTCTTTGAGGCTGTTGCAAAAGGAGTTGCTTTACTGATTGTTGCCTCATTCCTCTCATTGTTGGCATAGAGCAAGGCAGTTGATTCTTGAGGGTTAATTTTATACTCTGTTACCTTGCCAAAGTTTTGAATCAGCTCAAGCAGCTTGGGAGTGGAGTCTATAAGTTTCTTTAAATACAGAATCATGTCATCTGCAAAGAGGAAAAGTTTCACTTCCTCTTTCCCTATTTGGATCCCCTTTATGCTTGCTTCTTGCCTCATTGCTCTGGCAAGGAATTCTAATACTATGTTAAAGAGGAGTGGAGAGAGTGGGCATCCTTGTCTCATTCCTGATTTTAGAGGGAATGGCTTTAGCTTTTTGCCATTAAGTATAATGCTAGCGGTGGGTTTGTCATACACAGCCTTAATTTATACTGAGGAATGTTCCATGGATTCCTACTTTCTCTAGAGCTTTTAGCATAAATGGGTGCTGTATCTTGTCAAATGCCTTTTCTGCAACTATTGAGAGAATCATTTGATTCTTATCCTTGCTCTTGTTGATGTGTTGAAATATATTAATTGATTTGCGTATGTTGAACCAGCTTTGCCTCCCTGTGATGAATCCTGTTTGATCATAGTATATAATTTTTTGATGAGTTTCTGAAGACAGTTGGTCAGTATTGTGCTAAGAAGTTTTGCATCAATATTCATCAAAGAAATGGGTCTGTAGTTCTCTTTCTTTGATGAGTCTCTGGTTTTGGGATAAGGGTTATAGTAATATGCCATATTTCTATATTACCTTTAATTATCAGACCATTTTGACCTACATATATTATGTAACTTAAAATAAGTTGTTTTTCCCAACTGACAGCTATGGCACGTGAGTGTAAGGAGAATTCAATGATTTGCATGCTGTGAGTCCAGCTATGGAAAAAGAGAAAAAAAAACTGGGACATGACTATCAGCTTCAAAGTCCTCAGGCGGGTCCTCTTTCCATTTTACCATATTGCTATTATTTTTCATTTCATGAAACACCATGTATGTGAAATCAGAATTCTCCAGCTGACGGCTGGATTTTTTTTTGAGTGAGTATGCAGAATCTCTGTGAGAAACCCTGACAGGTATTCTATCACTGGAGCCACGCCTTCAACACTTTCTGCACTGCTTAATATCAAAGGGCTTACTTTAAGTCCAGGCCATCCTAGACTGTCATCCTCCTAACGTGTACTGTGATCTTCCTATGTGTCCTTCTCTGGTGGATGAGGCTGGTGGGTATTTGCCCCTGTGCTCAGCCATGAAGCTTCCCCCGTAGCTGGGATAACATGCAGGTTCTACTGTACCCAGCCATCCAGTAAGATGGAGTCTCAGAAAATTATTTCCCCTTGGGCTAACCTCAAACTACCAGCCCCTGATCTCAGCCTTTCAAGTAGCTAGAATTATTTTAGGCTGGACTTGTCATGCCTGGCTAGGAGTATAATCTTGAATCCTTATTTCAACTTTCTGCACTGTCCTTTTTCTCCCCTAACAATAGTATCTAACTTATTAAGTGTGAGAAGCCATAGGAAGCACTTCATGGTTTGCCAGGCACAAGCTAAGTGCCTCACACATGATTGGTGATAATCACTTATTAAATTCATATTAGCAAAAGTATGAAAACATACTCTTTAAAATGAAGGGACTCAGTCTTCAGGAAGATTTTCCATGTTACGTATAAGTCCAAAGATAGGGAACAGTCAGGTTTGACTTTTTGCCACGTATACTCCCCTCTCTTTGCTCAGTAGCTGTCTTCCCCAACCTTGTGTAACTATGCTGCTCATATGCTATTTAAGACACCCTATGCATCTTTCTCTTGAAGATTCTGCCTCTATGATGATCTGTACCCAGAACCCCATAGCTTCAGAAGCTTCATATGGCCTGGTGAATACAAATGCTGGTGCACTGGGCTTCCTCCTTTTCCCACTGACTGAGCAGCAGAGAATCAACTCAAAGGGTTCTACTGTCCTATCCACG
Source organism: Megascapheus bottae (assembly GCF_031878675.1). NCBI lineage: Eukaryota > Metazoa > Chordata > Mammalia > Rodentia > Geomyidae > Megascapheus > Megascapheus bottae. The sequence continues at coordinate 73,586,083 of NC_143513.1, read as the reverse complement.
CTGTTGTGGCTGCAAGGGTGACGTCATCATGACTGGAAGTCCTTACACCTGCTATCTGCTGTGAAATGCTTTCAGTTTGGTCTTGTGTTGGCATCTGAATATGTGACCAGATCTTGCTTTTGTACATCCGTATGTGTTTATATTAAAATTCACTGTGTTCTCCACGAGTGAACTCTGGGACCAGCAGAACCTCTGCTCCATTCTTCTACTGACTTCGTATTCTATCATCTAGCACTATTTCAATTTGTAACATGAACACTTTAGCTCAAAATCTTTATTGGTTATCATCACTGGTGCATGAATTAACACAATTGAAGAAGTTGTATTATAACCCAAAAGGCCTTGGGTTGTATTAGTAACAAAAACTGAGAATGCCATTTCAGTGACAGAAATTTGTGTTCTCCTCTTTTCAATTTTGGAGGAAAAAAAACAATAGTTGGAAGCTTAATTTCTACCAAAAATTAAAGGAACAAAGCAGGAAAAAGAAACACCATACAATACCAGAAGCAGTTAAACATATTTGATTTTTTTTAGGAAAGAGCCCTCGAAAAGAGAGAGGACATGTTCAAGAGAGGATAGCTATATTTGTCACAACTCCAGAGACAACTTCAACAATGGTTAGATGTCACCAAGAGCCAGAGATAGGAAAAGTGTGGAGGAGCTTCATGGTGGGTAAGCTTGATGATAAGCTGGACCAGTTCTCTAAAGCAAATCACTTCCCTGCACTGGATCTATCTAGAGAAATTGTGGGCATGGCTGACTGCTAGCTGAACTCCTGTGTGTGAAACCTGTGCTCCTGGACTTGGAGACCCCAAGTTCTCTCCACCCTACAGAGGCCATGATTAAAAGGTGAACACATTTTAATGTGCCTAGCCCAGCGTAAGCACCCTGACTACTAGAGGTTAGAAAAACAAATGATATGAAGGAGAAAGTTGTATTTTTTAAGTGGAAGGTGAGGATTAGGAGAAGAAATGAAATTCAATTTATAAAACAATTATCTTGTGCTCACTGTCTGTAGTCACGTGGTGTATACCTGCCACCCAGCCAAAGCGGATAAAGAGGTTTGGGAAAGGGAGCAGAGAGGAAATTGCTTCACTGCTTTCCTCTGCACCATGAAGGCTGGAGAGAAAACCATCCTGCCCTAGGGTTATTCTTCCCCGACAGAAAAGGTGAGTGGCTGTCAAAGAGTGATGTATTAAATGAAAGGGCAGAGGAACAAGAGATCTAAAAATGCCAGACATCACAGAGCAAGGATGCAAGTTCTGAAAGGAGGAGAGAACAGTATTTTGGGCCTCCTGATGGAAATGTGTTTCATCTTTCAGAATAGGTGTGCTAAAAATGGAGTCCCCCAGGGGTAGCCTGTTTGTTTGGGGGTTTTGGTAATAGGTCTAGAGGATGAGTGGCCAAGAGCATTTCCCAAAGGGAAAATTGTCTACAAGCTGCAATGTTTTACTGTCTAGAGTCCATGAAATCCAAGTGGGGAAAAGGCATGTTGTAGTTACTTCAGACAGGCATTCTTGTGGAAAGCCAGCAGCTCAAGAGGTTGGAGACTTCCAGGGAAATGACAGAGGTTCCATGGGTAACAATGGCATACAGTATTGTGGGATCTATTTACCTGCTTGTGAGGTACTGACTTTGAGCCCTCTATAGAAGTAGTTTACTTCTTGAACTGTGCCTTCAAGCCTTTTTGCCCTCTGGTGTGTGTGTGTGTGTGTGTGTGTGTGTGTGTGTGTGTGTGTGTGTGTGTGTGTGTGTGTGTTTGGCCAGTCCTGGGCTTGAGCTCAGGGCGTGAGCACTGTCCTTGGATTTTCTCAAGGCTAGAGCTCTACCACTTAACTATTGTTCAGTTGAGCATCAGCTCAAAAACAAAACAAAACAAAACTGGACTAAACAATGACCAAATCACAACACACGATCGCCTGACATTTGAAGGACTGTAAAGTCCAACAGGGCATTGACCCTGCCTGGATCATAATGTATTCCAAAAAAAAAAAACTTTCCAGAACTGGCTCCAGTTTATCCCTTTATCTGCGCAGTCCTGAGTTTGCTGCATTAACCTCTTACTCGACCTCCAAGCCTCTGAGTTGTTTTTTTTTTTACTACAATCCATCCCGCATTCTCCTATGGCATTATTGATGTCTACATACACGTCTTCAGTGCCTCCTTATTCAAGCTCTTTCATGACCTGGTATAACTAGCATCTCCTGTACATCTGAATTGCTTAGTCGGAACATTTACTTGATGACAGTCAAGTCATCACTAAACTTGTTTTGCATTTTGTTTTCTTGTTTTTGTTTGCTTTGAGAATCTACATAATGGCCACATGTGCTCATATCATGGGTTAGAGGACTGAATACAGATTCCGCTGTCAACTGTCCAATTTTAACTGTATTTGCTCTATCTGTCTGCTTTGGAGCTCAATAAAATGAGCACGAAATAGCTTTGTGCTATTGTTGAAGACCATCCTGTTCTCTGTCTCTCTCTGTCTCTGTTTATCTCTCTGTCTCTCTGTCTCTCTGTCTCTGTCTCTGTCTCTCTGTCTCTCTGTCTCTCTGTCTCTCTCTCTCTCTCTCTCTCTATCTATCTATCTCTCTATCTATCTATCTATCTATCTATCTATCCATCTATCTATATATATATAGTCCTGGGTTGAGCTCAGGGCCTGAGCACTGTCCTTAACTTTCTTACAGCTAGAGCTCTACCACTTGAGCCGTAGCATTGCTTCCGGCTTTTTTCTACATATGTGGTATCAAGAAATCAAACCCGGGTCTTCACGCATGCTAGGCAAGCACTCTACCACTAGGCCAAACTCCCGGCCCCTATTCATCTCTTTTAGAAACTTTTCTGGTTCTAAGTGCCTTCCTTAATTTGAGATTCTAGGTTTCAACAGTAATAACCTTAATATTAACTGAGTTTTTGCTATGCCTCATTTTGAGCATCTGGATTAGGAGCTGAAGCCCCTATATACATCATATATATATATATATCATATATCGTGGGCTATTGTTAATGTCAACGTGTTGTTGAAGAACTTATGGTAAAGGCTAGAGATAGTGGTGTATGCCTGTAATGCCAGTTGCATGAGAGTTGCAGGTAGAACAGTGATCCAAAGCCAATCCAAGCAAAGAGTAACTGAAGCCCCAAAGAGCTGGGAGCATGGATCAAGTGATAAAGCATCCATCAGCAAGCACACACTCTTATGTCCAAACCCCAATAATGCAAATAAAATGAGGAACAAACAAATAACAAGTTTTAAAGATTTTTTAAAGCTAGAAATGAAACTTTCCCAAAGTCACACAACCAGAAGACAGTTGCAAAGCAAAAAGCAATATTTAATGTAAAACATCTGAATCCCACCATTGACTGATTTTTCAGCTTTGCTGATATCTTAGGTGACAGTAAATTTATCACAGAGCATAAGAACTAGCTAGGTACCAGTAGCTTACATCTGTCATCATAGATACTTAGGGTGCTGAGATCCATAATATCAGTTAAAAGCTATCCTGGACAAAACAATCCTCTAGACTCCATCTCCTATAAAAAAAACACCAAAAAGCCATGGCTAGAAGCATAGCTCAATGATTAGAACACAAGTTGAGAGCCGGTAAGCCAAGCAAAAGAGGCCCTGAGATAAAACCCCAGTACAGGGAGGGAGAGAGAAAGGAAAAATAGCATAAAAATCAAGTACAGAGTTCATCATAACCTGTTTTGATATCAGTACTAATGCATGCTCAGTATTCACTGGCTATCATTATGTATCCATACATTTACATATACCCTCTTCAATTTCAAAATATTTAACTTTCAGTGTAAGCGTATTTTCTCCTGTGAAACTTAATCTAATGTCTATTTAAAATACACTAAAATTTTTTATTCCTCCCATTCAACCTGTGAGGTGACCTTTCTTAATTCATTTAATTTTCACAAAGCTCTTTCTCCTCACTTGAAAAACATACAGTAAGCCCTGCTATTCTTGTTATAATTATTTTTCTTACAGCCAAATGATGGAAATATCTATCATTATTTACTTGCTTTTTCAATCTCACAATCTCACTTTGAACAAGGAAAATAAATTAACATTTTCATAAAACACTAACACCCCACAATTTTTTGTATTTATTTTTCCTCATTTGCTTTTCATTAATTTCATAGAGTAAATGATATTATCCTCACTTTCAAGATAACTTTCAAGATAAGAAGTCACTGAAATTTAAGAATACCCCCCCAATACACATAACCTGAAAACCACAACATTAGAAGAAGCTGAGCTCAAATCTGTTTAACTCAAGTCTATCTTGTTGCTATTAAAACCATTTAAGCTCTGAATGGAATTGCAAGGTAAATGGTCTCACACCTGTGTAAGACTATCAAAAGAGATAAAACAGCAATTCCCTCTAAAACCAAACAAAACTATTATTAAAAAGGAAAAACATCATGGGATTTGCATTGTCTTAAAAGAGGACATTTGTGGCAGTTTCCTTCTGTTTCTCCCCATTGGGGACAAGTTCAATGAATAGAACCCCAATTGGATGATGATTCCTGAACACAGTTGTGAAAAGAGATAGTTAAAGTTTCCTAAAGTCATTGTCTCTATCATTCTGACTTTAAGAATTGGAATTATTTAAACATTAAATTGCTATACCAACACACCTCTAAAAGTTTCTGATGCCATTAGCTAAAGACTCAGCAACATGACTACACTGCAGGAAAAGAAAACTTCAAGTCAAGAGAGTTCAGAGCCCAGTGGAAGAGGTGGAGTATTAGGTCACCTGATTCCATCTCACAGAGTTGGTCTGTTCTGAACTTTAGAAATGCCTGCCATTCTCAAGTGCAGAGTGAATTCCACTGATCCAATGACATTCTTAGCTCTGTTGGTGACAATATGGGGTACACATGTACTAGTAAGCTCTCAGGGATTGATTTCTCTTTATTTCCAGAACCAAATCTCAATTAGAAATAACTGTAGATGACCCTCTCCTATTAACTTCATTGAGGAAGGCCAGTGTGTGCCATGTAACGAGGGAGAACTTGAACTCCATCTCCCTTCCTGAGTGAGATATAAACAGCCTGTTTTCCAAAGCATGAAAATCTCTTAAGACCTGATTGCCTATTTTGTCAGGCCTATTGCATATATTGATGTCAACTCAAAGAAAATTCTTTACATTTCTCCATTTGGATAAATTCACAGGACTCATTTTCTCATCATCTTACTTGAAAACCTAATTATGCTGATCCAGATGTTGTGTTTAAAACCAATTGACATGGCAAGCAGTTGGATTCTGACAATGTCATAAATGTCAAATTCAACTGCTCCCATCCTCTGCTGGAAGCTGGCATCTATGGTCTCATCTCTTATTTTCAGTATATTAAATAGAAAAGGTGGCCTAGAGACAAATTATTACAATGTAGCAAATCCACATATAAAGTATATCTGAGAAAATGGATATTTTGCAAGAGGATTAAAAAATTAGTCTGTTGGAATCCCTATATTCTAAAATCTATGATTTTCTGTTACTTCACATGCATCAGAATTAGAGGAGAAAAGGCTAACCAGAGTCGGTTTCTCCTAAACTCTGAATGTTATCTTAAACTCTCCTCAGCTTGTATGTTCCGTTCACTCGGGATGATACATGGATGTAGCCATTGAAATCTGTGATCATTTCCGAGGGGTAAATCAGAAAGTTCCCTATTTCTATTCCAGTCAAAATATCTGTCATTGGGCCTACAGAAAATAAGAAAAGCTCAAGTATATTAGTATTCAGAATGTAATAAAGCACAATGAACTCCTGGTTTAAACCTCTGTGCTTATAAGAAGCTATTCATGTGTAGTAGTTTGATAAAAATTGTTTGATCTTGGGATTTAAAGGCATTTGTGACATTGATCAGCTTGAAACAGAGTGGATTTGAGGAGAACAGTAACCCAAAGTCTATAACTCTAGTGAGGCATCTTGAAGTAGAGCCTTTTCATTTACAAAGGAGGCAAACAGAGAAAGAAAGGGTGATGTGGAAGAAATTGTTCTCTCCGCTGTTAGAACCTACGTAGACTGTTGAAAGTTATAAAAATGCTTTTGTTTCTGATGACAAGGTACTGCAAAGGGATTGTAAAGTGATTGGAAGTTCAGGGAACCAAATTAAAAAAAAAGTATGTTTACTAAAGGTCACTCTTACTTTAGTTCTTTACTTCTAAACATGCACAGAATTCAGGCAAAGCTCAGTGCTAAGCTCTAGACAGACAGACAGACAGACAGACAGACAGACACATTCACACACACACACACACACACACACACACACACAGGTCTTAAATTATTTCTTTAGACTAGGTGATCTAGGATGTTCTAGGCTTTAGCAGGACTTGAATTCATTTCAATCACCAAATCATTCTTAATCACTTACTACTTTTAGTGCAATTTGTAGTTTCTTTATTTCATCTCTGAATATGGGAAATTTAGGGACCAGGAGACATACAGTCCTCCTTTCTGTTATCCTTATATCAATATGAGAAAGCACTTATTTAACATGAGGTAGAGCAGAGATAGTCACATTATTCACATTACCACTGATCACATGATCAAATTAGCTCATATTTGGAGCGAACATGGCACTAGAAGGATATATATATATATGTATATATATATATGTTGATGTATTAAGCAGAGCCATTTTGTATTATGTAAGTAAGTCAATGATAGAAAACCTGCACCTTCCTAATACATTTTCTGATTAGCCTCAAATGGAATAATCATAAGGATATACGCTTACAGCATAAGAGTATACTCTTAAAGTCAACAATACCAAAGCTAGAGGTGGAATAGGGACAGTAGTAAGAGAGTGAAAAATGGCATGCATTTTTTCCTTCCTTCCTTCCTTCTTTCCTTCCTTCCTTCCTTCCTTCCCTTCTTCTTCTTCTTCTTCTTCTTCTTCTTCTTCTTCTTCTTCTTCTTCTTCTTCTTCTTCTTCTTCTTCTTCTTCTTCTTCTTCTTCTTCTTCTTCCTCTTCTTCCTCCTCTTCCTCCTCTTCCCCCTCTCTTCTTCTTCTTCTTCTTCTTCTTCTTCTTCTTCTTCTTCTTCTTCTTCTTCTTCTTCTTCTTCTTCTTCTTCTTCTTCTTCGTCGTCGTCGTCGTCGTCGTCGTCGTCGTCGTCGTCGTCGTCGTCGTCGTCGTCGTCGTCGTCTCCTCCTCCTCCTCCTCCTTCTCTTCCTCCTTCTTCTCCTCCTCCTCCTCCTCTCTTCCTCCTTCTTCTCCTCCTCCTCTTCTTCCTTCTCCTCCTCTTTCTTCTTCTTTTTCTTCCTCCTCCTCCTCCTTCTTCTTCTCCTTCTTCTTTCTCCCCCCTCTCTCTCCCTCTCTCCCTCTTTCCTCTTTTTTGAGCGCATATTGGGACTTGAAGCACTCATGAAGTAGAAAAGTACTCAAGACTGGCACCACCCCCTTAAGCCTTGCCTGGTTATTTGGCACCTGAAGTGTCTCCAAACCAAGATTTGCAGATCTAAGCCTCCTGAGTATTTAGGATTATAGGAGGAAACCACTGATAATCTAGTTGTGAAGGCAATTTTAATGGAAATATCACTAAGGGTCAGTGGAAACTCTGACTTTGGGTTAAATGTGTGTGTGTGTGTGTGTGTGTGTGTGTGTGTGTGTGTGTGTGTGTGTGTGTGTGTTTTCCTAGGAAAGATAAGATATGAAGAGCAAATGGCCTGTTCTAAGTCATAATCTAGATGAATCTCTCCTAGATTTAGAGTAAGGGGCACTTATGTGAAATCTTATTTTTCATATATTTTATTGTAATTAATAGAAGGGTTACATTATATTCACCAGATAGAAGGTGCATTACTTCACATACACTGATACCCTTTCTCATGTCTTGGTTCCCATTTCCCTCCCCCCCACCCCTGCTCCTCATCTTGTTTCCCCCCTTCCCTATCCTATTTCAAATCGGATAACAGGGTGAAATACAGTAACAATATGAGATAACCAAGAGAGAGCAAAAGAGATGAGAGATAACATAGTACATTAGGGACAACAATCACTCATTATATGGCTTTTGTTTCTGTATCCTGGAGGTACTTTCATTTAGCATCATCCTATATGACCTTACGTATCTAGGTTTTGCTCTATTGTGTAAATTTGCTGGGGGAGAGACCAGGGTTTCTACTGATTATGAAAAATGAGAGAAACCATTGAGCCTATGTTCCTTCGAGTCTGGCTTACTTCTTATGTGAAATCTTGTACCAAGCCTAAAGGGGTAGTGCTTCCTTTTCTTTTTGTACAGGTCCTGGGGCTTGAATTCAGGGCCTAGGTGCTGTTCCTAAGCAGTTTTGCTCAAGGCTTACACTCTACCACTTGAACCACAGCTCTACTTCTGGCTTTTTTTGTTATTGTTCATTAATTTGAAATAAGAATCTCAAAAACTTCCTTGTCTAGGCTTGCTTCAAAATGAAATCCTCAGATCTCAGCCTCCTGAGATCCAGGCCTGAGCCACTGGAACCGGGGAAGTGTTCCCTTTCTAATGAAAATAAAAATGGCTTTTATGAACTTAAAAGTCACTATCTGCTTTCAATGTAACTCAAACCACCAGAGACAAACTGTCTGGAAGCAGCTCCTAAAGAGCTGTTTCCTGATAAGGGGTTCAGAGATTGAGACAATTAGTTTATCCTCCTTGAAATTCCACCATGAAATATTCAGCTGCTTCGCAATGCTGCCTAACCAGATCTAGTCCTGCTTTAGCCTATCCACTGGTCTACTAATTTCATTCTGTGACCGCCTTCCCCTCTGGGCCTAACCCAAGGTTTTCCTCACAATTCATACATTTGCTATAAAGAAAATAGCTTCACACATGGCAGAGTAGGAGAGAAACTGGAACTCATATACACAGGCAGAAATTTCCTGAACAGAGTCCCAGGGTCACAACAGATTGGAGTCACAATAAATGGGACTACCTAAAATAAAAAATATTTCTGCATAGACAAAGACATAGCTACTAAAATAGAAAGAAAGCCAACTAACTGGGAAAAGATATTTACCAACAATACATCAGACAAAGGCTTAATATCCATTACCTACAGAGATCTTAAGAAACGAATCTCCCCCCTCTTCCAAAACCAAACAAACCAAACACTAAATGGGCAAGGAAATTAAAAAGAGACTTATCAGAGGAAGAGTTTAAAATGGCAAAGGGACATATGAGAAGATGTTCATCGTCCAAGGACATAAAGGAAATGCAAATAAAAACAACCCTAAGATACCACCTTACCCCAATCAGAATGGCCAATATTCTGAACTCAGACAATGACTGGTGGGGATATGGAGAAAGACAAACCCTACTGCACTGCTGGTGGGAATGTAAACTAGTACAACCACTCTGGAAGGCAGTTTGGCAGTTCCTGAAAAAACTAAACATAGACCTTCCCTGCAACCCAGCTATACCACTCCTGGGCATCTATCCTGAGCATCAAAACCCAGGATATGAACATGCACAGCCATGTTCTTCTCTGCACTATTCACAATAGCCAAGAGATAGAAACAATCCAGATGCCCCACTAAAGATGAATGGATACAAAAACTGTGGTACATATATACAATGGAATTCTACATAGCCACCAGACAAGATAAAATAATGGCATTCACAGGGAAGTGGATGAAACCAGAGCAAATTGTGTTGAGTGAAATAAGCCAAGACCAAAGGAACAAAAGGCACATGGTCTCCTTGATAAATGGATATTAGATCCAAACAGTACAAGAGGGATTACTCAATACTCCATTACTCAAGGTCATTGACTTGAACTTGGAGATATAAATATATCTATATAAGACATATAAGTCTGTGATGGGATATATATTCTATAAGTATATTGCTATATTATATAGATTGATATGTATCTATGACATATAAAGGCTCAGCTTAATTTTCTTTATGTTCTTAAATTTATGTGCAATGAGATATCCCTTCTGGAATACTTGTTTGTTAAACATGACATTTGAAATATGATATAAAAATCAGGGTTAGGGCCGGGAGTTTGGCCTAGTAGTAGAGTGCTTGCCTAGCATGCATGAAGACCCAGGTTCTATTCCTCGGTACCACATACGTAGCAAAAAAAGCCAGAAGTGGTGCCATGGCTCAAGTGGTAGAGCCCTAGCCTTGAGAAAATCCAGGGACAGTGCTCAGGCCCTGAGCCCAAGCCCAGGACTGGCAAAAAGAAAATCAGGGTTAATAAAATCTTTTAATTAAAAAATTAATAAATGAAAAATCTATACCTCTAGAAAAGCTAGAGGTATAGATTCGAATTTTGTTCTTGTCACCAAATTGTCTCTATATAGGAGTATAAGGCTGTAGTTAATGCATAACAGTTGTTACTAATACCTTCATAATAATTGTTATTAATACCTGGAACTTGAGAAATATTTAGTTTTTCAATTTTTTGCCAGTCCTGGCTTAAACTCAGGGTCTGAGCACTGTCCTTGGGCTAGAGCTCGCCCACTTGAGCCACAGCACCACTTCTGGCCTTTTCTATGTATGTGGTAACCAAGGCTTTGAACCCAGGGCTCAAGCACTCTATCACTAGGCTAAATTTCCAGCCCCTTCCTCTTTTTTAAATTATATATTTTTTAAATTATCTTCAAGGAGTTTCACAGAAGAGGTGCTATTCACCAAAGTCATTTGCAAATACAGTGCATCCTGTTTTTCTGACTCTTTCAACTTCCATGAGAGATTGTAGGGTTCCTGCTTAACACAGCCATTGCCTTATGAGGACTAACCACCCACTGCCTCTGACTTACCCTGGCCTGTTTCATGTATAGTAAGGTATAAATAAACAAAACGTTTTAGAGTGGTATGTGGAGCTTTATGACCAGACCCTGGCACCATCAGTTCAGGAATGTGTCAGACATCACGGATATTGACATAAACCAAGTACATACCAGGTTGGGTGAAGTCACTTGTTCTCACTATTATACAAGTCCTTTCTCTAGAGCCTCAAGAGTGGGCATCCTTCTGTCTTGCTATACACCATCTGTCTTGTTGTATTTGAGATATGCTGCTGTATGTGTTTGTCCTCCCCCCTCACCCCACAACAAATTTTACTCCATGCAACCCTGAAGCTATTTGTTTGCCTCTCTCCACAACCTCTTTCTGATCTCATGACTCTTGGCAGCCAGTTTTTATGTCTGGGATCAGCTTTTCTTTTGAGAACACTTTTTTACTATAATTGTATCAAGTGAAAAGCACAACTAAGTGGTAATTATTATATTAAAACACTGTCTTTATAACCTTGAATGTAAGCTGATTTCCATTGATTTGTACCTTCATTAAGTCAGTGTTTTATAATTTTTCCTATTCATGTCTTGCAATTTTATATTTATTTCTAGGTTATTGGCAGTTTTTGGTAAGACAGCACATAGTGCTCTGTTGCAATTAAAGTTGTTGGCTACAAGCTTTGGGATAGAAGGGCAATTTTATTTTTGAGTATCATTCTTTGCTTCATTAACTCACAGAATCTTTTCATCATTTCTACTAAATGATTTGGAGATTTTTTTTTATTTTCTGGATTTAAACTATTGCATTGCTTTAAACAATAGCTCTTTTACTTACCATATCCTCTTGTTTCTGCTCCTTCTTTAATTCCTCCTTCTCTTTCTCCTTTCTATTTTTCAGAACTTGATTTTGAGCCCAAGGACTCCATGATTCGCTAGGCAGATGTCCTACCACTTGTGTCACACCCCCGACTTTTATACTCTGGTTAGTTTTTGAGATAGGTCTTAGTATTTTTCTGGATCCGGATCTTCCACTCGAATGATAGGCATATGTTGCCATACTTAGGTTTTCCTATTGAGATAGGCTCATAACAATGATTTTTTCCCCAGGCTAGCATCTAAACCAAAATCATTCCTACCAGGTCTAGGATTATAGGTAAGAGCTGCCTTTGTTGTCCTAATCTTTGCTCTTCTGATAGTTTGTCTTGTTTCATTTGCAAGCCAGAACCTAATACATTTTCAAAGAATTTGTGATGGTCACCTGTATTCTGATATTAAAGGAAACCCTTCCAATGTTAGACATGTCACTCTGTCAGGAAGTATGGATGGATGACTGCCCTGTTAAATATTACCTCTTCTACCAGACTACGAGAGTTTTGAAGACAAGTGCTATTTCTTATATGTTCTTAAATCTACATGTCACAGAGTGAAAAGAAGATGCACATGAATTTTTATTTCATTAGATGGAGAGTTACTGAGTCATGTGCTGATTTTACATTTAAATATTAGATAAAATATCAAAAGGTTTTCCAAAGCAGTGACATTTATTGTCATTCCTAGCAACAATAAATCATAGTTAAAATATGTTGAAATACCTATGTAGGGGAAGTAGTGAAGTCTTGGTGACCTGGCTTTGTCTTTTTCTTAATTCATTTACTCTTCATATGTTGATTCAAATGGTCTGTTTTAGTTTCATTAATGTGTATGTGTATAGGATTTTCCCATGTTCTCTGTGTTATTCATCTCGACATAGAGTTGTTGATTGCATATCTTCCTAGCCCTTTTCTTTCTGTAAAAGGGCTATCAATTTCAAAGTAGATTAGTTCACAAAATGCAATCTACATTTATCACTAATATATACAATAAAGGAAGAAGGGGTTTCTCAAAACAAATGAACAACTCAGAGGTTTGGTCTTCTGGTTCTCAGTAGGGCTCTATAGCATCCTTAAAGAAACACTTGTGATTTCTCAGATCACAGATGAAAGCCTGACATAGAAAGCAACAACACATTAAGAGTAAGGTTGCTTTTTGTTTTCTTCTAGATCAATATGGAATGTGCTTGTCCAGGGAAATGGATATATATAGGTTCAAATCATCTCCGCAGTCACCTGTCTAGATCTGGACATCAAAGCTTTCCATGTGAAGAGTTAAAAAGAACAAGGCAGGTTTTTAAGTATCAGATCAAGGAGGCAAGTTCTGACTATGTAATACAGGTCAGCAAAGCCAAAGGAAATAATACAAGATTGGACAACATTGGATCAGTTAGCAATTTAGTAAATATCTTTTCATGATGGAAGAGGTACTGTAACAATACAGCTATAGTGTTTTCTGTGATCTACAACGAATTACCACCAGTCGAAATTATCTATCCCTTTAAGATGTACTTTATGTAGGCCTCTTCTTTGACCTAAAGTCATCATAAAAAATCAGGAGGTTTCTACCAATCTTATTTACTTCCATCAACAACTTTGAGGCCTGGGTCTTGCCACTGTAGGAATCAAACCTTTATCACTTGGCTACTATACTTACTACATTATCTCTCCCTGACTTTCAGCCTCTCCTACTGTGCATATCCTGGAATAAATATCACTTTCTCTTTATGTGCCCAATCAAATTTAATAGAGTGAAAAAACTAAAGTAACATAGTTTTCACAATATTTCTAAATCTCTAACCAAAAAAGAAAAATACCCTCAAAGACATATTTTTGAAGCTTGTTACATTATTAATGTAAAAATCTGAACATCTATAGACATATACCTATGCCAAACTGCATTGTTGAATGGCAACTCCTTTGTACTACTCAAAAATAGTTTTAAAAAATACTTTAAAAACCCTGATGAGGGGCCGGGAGTTTGGCCTAGTGGTAGAGTGCTTGCCTAGCATGCATGAAGACCCAGGTTCGATTCTTCAGTACTACATACATAGAAAAAAAAAAGCCGGAAATGGTGCTGAGGCTCAAGTGGTAGAGCTCTAGCCTTGAGAAAGTCCAAGGATAGTACTTAGTCCTTGAGCTCAAGCCCAGGACTGGCAAAAAAAAAACAAAAACCCTGATGAATTAACATGATCTTGGTAATATTAAGTAAATAATTAGACCAGAGAATATGGATTTTTTAATAACTATACATAATATCAAGCTTCAAGACCCCCACAAATAAAGTACAGGACATAGGGTAAAGGCTTTTCTGGCTTTTTTTTTTGTATCAGATATGGGGCTTGAACTCTAGGTCTGGGTGCTGTCCCCAAGCTCTTCAGCTCAAGGCTACCACCCTATCTCTTGTGCCATGGTGCCACTTCCAGTTTTCTGGTGGTTAATTGGAGATGAAAAAAATCTCACAGATTTTAGTGCCCGGGATGGCTTTGAACCTCAGTCCTGAGATCTCAGCCTCCTGAGTATCTAGGATTATAGAAGTGAGCCACTGCACCCAGCTGCTGGCTATTTCTTGTGTGTTATAAAATCTCTGATGATTTTGGTTGCAGAATTAATAGATAAGCTAAAATTAAAATCTTGGGAAAAGTTCCTTAATTTTGTCTTTTTGTGTGTGTGGGGGTCATTGGATTTGAGCTAGGCCTGGGTACTGTCCCTGAGCGCTTCAGCTCAAGGCTACCACCGTAACCTCTGGGCCTGGGTGTTGTCCCTGACCTCTTCAGCTCAAGGCTACTGCCCGACCCTTGAGCCAAGCCCCACTTCCCTTTTCTGGAGGTTAGATGGAGATAAGAGTTTCAGGTCCTTTTGTGCCCTGGCTGGCTTTGAACCTTAATGCTCAGATCTCAGCCTCCTACGTAGCTAGGATTGTATGTGTGAGCCACCACACCCCACTTCTTAAATTTTAATGTATAAACAAGTCAGCTAAAGACCATATTGTGTTATATTTTATGGTTCAGAGACTGAGACTTATGAATCTTCATTTTCAATGAGATGATAGATGAAGCTGATATAAAATAAAATTATTTGGGGACTTTTCCTGCTATTCCCCTGTGTGGAAACTCCACAGCATAGCAAAATGTGTTCTTTTTTTTAACTCAAAGAAACCTGTAGTCCTAAAATGAATGATCAAAAAAAAAGTAACTAGATGAGTAATTTAGTTACTGAGTTACAAATATGTTACATTTTCATCATTGACTGAATAATGCTCCTTTTCATTGAAATTCATTTCTTGTTTCTCTTCTGTAGTTAAGATTTTCAAGCAAGCAAAGAACAAAAAAATAGTCAATAAGGATTTCATTTTTTTAAATCCATCTGCCCACATTGATTGTCATGAATGTACATGCAGACAAAAATGCACAGTGACTTAAAATTCCAAATAACTCCCAGTTAACTCCAAGATTAACAAATTACAAATCTCTGCCACAATACATAGTTTTGTCACTGTGAAGTGGGACTCGCTGTACCTGTTCAATAAAAATACAACTGAATCTAGGAGAAATATAAGAAATATAGTTCAGAAAAATCTAAAGGCTAGGCCATCTGATATTCTATTGCTTCCGAGTTATGTTATATGAGCAGAATTACTTTCATGACATTGAAATTCAGGTGGCTTGTTATTGGCACTGATATTCTTTGTCAAGCTTTTTTTTGTTTTTATTATTTCTCCTCTCTATATGTATTAGACATTTTTCCCCAAGTATAACCTCTAAGGCTTCATCACTTAATACATTATTGAACCCACTCACATTTAATGATTAATATAATTGGTATTAATTTTGCCATGTCATTTGACTAGTATTCATATTTTATGTGGTTTTCTATTTTACCTTTTCTTATCTTTACTGGCAAAGATTTTAAGCATTATGTCTTTGTTTTCCTTCTTGTTAACTTGGAATCACATTTCTCTTTTTTAAGAATCATCTTTTCTCCTGGATAGTTACATGATTTTCTGCTACTTGAAAAACAAAGTATTAAATATTCCACTCTTCCTTCAAGCTTCTCTCTTCCTGAGCTCCATAATCACTTATATAATCTAAGTATATTTTTCTTCTCTATGATTGTGTATTTTCTTATTCATTTCTAGTTTCTTATTTTTCTCAATTTTCTACTTCATGCTGACAACCAATTAACATCTCTGATCTGGGAAGGATATGCCTTCTACTGGAGGAAGAAAAGACAATGGAGAAGGAGGTGCAGTCAATGAAAGACTCTCTTCTCTCATCCTGAGACTCCTCAGGAAAGTCATCCTGGAAGACAGTGGAATATGAGAAACATCTACTGTACATGTTTATCTCCCCTAATCTCCATGGGGTGGTGGTAAACATTTGGATGGGCTAAGGCAGAATACATAACTTCTTTCTCCAGTGAACATCCATGTCTTTATTTTCCTTATTTTATTTACAAATAATGTGTCTTTGAAGAAAAGGAAAAGAAATGTATAAACTTCAGTCCAACATGAAGTCATTTGTCCATTAATTAGTAAATCCGGAGCTGTTTCTGGAGAATAAGTTGAGAGGAAAAGGGAATATCATTTGATCTATCCCGTCTCTCTGGAACACTAGAGAACCTAAAAAGGCAGGAAGCCCTTTCCTTGGGATCCTGGGTCAACAGCAGTCATCAACAAGAATGCTCACTGTGCGTTAGCTATTTCTTCATGAAATGCATCTGTACACATCTTATTTCCACCATACCACAGCCATTTGGAACAGCTGCTATTTTTCATTGCTATTTCCATCTCAAGATACATATTCTCAAAGGTTAAATACTTTAGCCCTGCAACAGAAGCCAGTAAGTGGTTCAGTTAGTATTCAAATAAGATATATGATTCAAAATCATGGGCTTTTTCCAGTATTTAACAGTGTCTACAGCCCCTCTCCTTACACTGTAGGCTTGAAATCATGAGTGAATTCTTCTCTGAAGAATATTTACTAAATAATCTCACTTAGAAAGAAATAGCAGCTGGAATAGCTTCATTGCTAACTCAATCAGCTCCATTATTTACAATGAATACAAGTAAAGTGGATGAATATTAAAAACATTGTTTCCTCTGCTGTTTTGGAGAGTTACAAAGCACATGACCATGTCCCAGGACCAACATAGTATGGATGTGCAAGTGAAAATATTCACTATAAATTACTGAACATCCACTATTTTTTTTCAGTCTGTTGGCTAGATGCTGCAATACTTCATTTCTTTACAATCTAATAAACAAGATATTTTTATCTCAATCCACTCATGGAGTCTATGTGGCTCAGAGACCCAAGTTCATACAGGTACAAAGACCTGGACCAACAATTATAGCAGTATTTTCTTCTCCCTCTTTCTCCTGCTCGTGTTTTCTGGTCTTATACATTTATTTTTCCCTTTCCTGATTTAGTTTACTTAATCTTTCTTTTTAAAAAATTTTTATACAGTAACACCATAAAGAAATAAACAGCTTGCTTCTGAAGGAGACGAACTATGAAATGTTAAGCTAGAATTTTCCTGATCTAGTGAGCGAGGACCTTTTGTATCAAAGATATTACTGTATATCAGAGAAATACCCTTAATTTCCAAATTCTGTTTTCCAACTCTAATCTCAGGAGCCCACTTCTTAGAGGAACTAACTTTAATGATAGTGGTTTTATGGCTAGTCTCTCCATACCTTAGAGTGTCATCTTTGTGACATGATAGAATGCTGTATAAAAAATTTCAGTTTGGCCTAGTGGTTAAAGTGCTTGCCTAGCATGCATGAAGACCCAGGTTCGATTCCTTGGTACCACATACATAGAAAAAAGCCGGAAGTGGTGCTGAGGCTCAAGTGGTAGAGCTCTAGCCTTGAGAAAGTCCAAAGACAGTGCTCAGGCCCTGAGCTCAAGCCCAGGACTGGCAAAAAAAAAAAAAAGAAATTTCAGATTTAGGATCTTCACTTAACTGTGACAAAAAGGATACTGGCTGAGCTATTTCCTCATGGAAGCAGAACTCTGCTGGTCCTGTTCCACCCTTGACAACTTGGCACTCATGGATAAATATTAGTCTCTATTTGCTAACCATAGGTGCTTTCTTGTAGGATATCTACCCTATCATTAGCATATTCTGGCATAAGTACTTCCTGTGGGTCTTAATGTTTCCTTGATAAACCTTTAGGGATTGAATTACCTCTGTGTTGTTTCACTTGTTTTGTATGTGTTGATGGGGAGCTGGAACCCTGGGCCTCTCTCATTCTCACTTAGTTTTATATGCTCCAGGTTGGTATTCTCCAATTGAGCCATGCTTCCACTTCTGACTTTTTGCTGGTTAACTGACTTGGAATAGAGAGCCTCAGATCTCAACCTTCTGAGTAGCTAGGATTATATGTGGAGTCACTTTTTTTAAAGTTATATTATCTATGGATCCAATAACTGGTAGTGATGATGATCATTTATATTGTTAAAACAAAAACTATAGCGTTTAAAACATGACAATGTATAAAATTTACATAGTGCTCTTGTTTCACACATAAGTAAGTTAAGGCTTGGAGAAGTTGCACTCTTTGTCCATTATCACCTGCTGGCATTCTTCTATGCAAGTAGCATGTCTAAGAACCCTTTTCAGAGAATGTTTCATTGTACTTCTCACTCCTCTATCTCTGAACTAGAGTTAAACTGATAATGGGAGAAAGGGCAGCCCTGATGTGTCCTGCATGCTTACTGTATCTGTAGACACTCTTAAGAGTTTTACATAGCACAACTTGCTTATGCCTCACATCACACCGTATGATAGAGACTAGTACTAGGTTCAGGGTGTTGATAAGGTAGCTAGTAAACTCATCTAAGATCATATTCCTCAAGAGAGTCAAAATCTGAACTCAGAATCAGAAGCTATAATCTTCTTTACAATGTAAGTATATTCCAAGGTGTGAACCAAGCAGTAACTAGAGGGCCATTGTTGGCACAGGATGGTTGAGCTTGTGATGAGGGGATCCACTGAATATGTTCATGTTGACAGCATGGTTTGGTTGGCTAAGTTTATCCCTGGGTATAAATAGAATTTCATCAATTAAGTCTCCATACATCTGACAGCTGCGCCAGGAGCAATATCAGGAGGGTTTGCAAGCACAGTAACTGCCTTTTTCCTGGATGCTCGCTGCAGAGCACAGACCCCATGTGCAGAGGAATGGAGGCAGACATCACAGCCCAGTGGTGCTCTCTCCTCTGCCACAAAAAGAGAATCACATGGAGTGCCTTGCCATTGTCTTCATAATGCCTTAGGTTGCACGTTTTATGAAAATATTTGTCCTCAATTATCTCACTTAGAAGACTTGAAATAAAGAGGACACACCTTAATAATATTAATGGACACACCTTAATATCTACATGGGAAAGTCCAAACACTACCTAAATATTACTATGATAGCTTCATGCAATGGGAAAGAACATAGAGATGTTTCTCAGATAGAAGCTAGCCCTGGTGACCAGCGAGGAGAGGGATGGGCACCAAAATGTCCAATGCATTCCCTGCCCATGAATGGCAATCTTTTCCTACCTCACAAACATATGTTACATATAAGTGTTCAAATTAGATAAGGCCTAGTGACTAGAGGAATCAGATCAAAGCACAGAGGAGCTATATTTAAAACTGTAGGTCCTTTTTCTCCCAGGAAGCACCTAAAAGGTGCTTTCAGTTCACATTAGCATGCAGTAAAACTGCAAGTCAACACTAGGTCTGATGTCTTTGCCTGTACTCTCAGCCCTTGGGAAACTGAGGAAGGAGGATCATGGTTTAACTCTATAGTGAGACCTTATCTCAGAAGAACAGGAGAAATACTGCTTTACATCAGGAGAGAGAAAAGGAGATACGAGGAGCAAAAGACAAATGGACCTACAAGTAAAGGAAGAGACACCTTACATAAAACATCCCTAAATATATCTGCAGACAAAAGAAGCATCTATGATTGATTTCTAGGTACCCCATCCTTGGAGGGGTCACTGGATATGAGAAGGTTGTGACCACACACTTGTGAAGTTACTTATGATTTGTCATCAATAAATTTTTGTGACTCGTATGTTGTTCTACTGTTTTGAACAATGTGAAAGAATAATCAATAGACATAATCTATTTTGTCTACCATTTAACTGTTCTTAATTGTTCGGTGACATTGGTGTCCTTTATTCAACCCCCCTGAAGCCAGAAATTACCACAATACCAAGAGAGAAAATGATACCTGGTGGACCAGCAAAAGCAAAACAACAGCAACAAAAAAGCACAGCTCACCATAAGAAGAAGTTTTAAAACTCAGCAAAAAGTAAAGTTCTGGGGCCCAAACTGACAGAGTAGATTGTCATACTGAATTTGAGGACTACCTATATAACCCTTTGCTCAACTGTCATACATAGTTATGATTTTTATCATAACGAACACTCAATTGTCAAGTAATTATAAATGCATAACATCATTGATGCCACAGCATCAATTGGATGTAATTTCACTCAGTAATATAAACATGTGACAAAAAGTAAACACACATAACATCTCCCTACCCCTCCCATCATAGGAATATTGTACTCGGGTGAATGGACCACATATTCCTTGTGACTTGCCCATTTGCATTGATGAGAATTAAATAATGCAATTCTCCACTTCTTGTGTTTTAATTAAAAGTCTTTTTGTGTGAATACATAAACAGTCATGTGTGACACTAATAAATTAGGGTACAGGATAAGTGCACACGTGGATCAAGTTGCAGGCATAGATCCTGTTTCTGTCACATCTTCACATTTCTTGAGGCAGTGTAAGCCACTTTGCATTAAGTCTCTACTCATGACCTAGTCTCTCGAAGAATCCACGTATCTGCCTACTGTTGACTGATAGTGTTCACAACTGGCTAGATGGAAATAACTCATCTTGTTTGACTCACAAGAGAATTT
Source organism: Megascapheus bottae (assembly GCF_031878675.1). Classification (NCBI taxonomy): domain Eukaryota; kingdom Metazoa; phylum Chordata; class Mammalia; order Rodentia; family Geomyidae; genus Megascapheus; species Megascapheus bottae. The sequence continues at coordinate 73,565,528 of NC_143513.1, read as the reverse complement.
CACACCTGAGTCATCCACCCAGTTCGTGGGGAGGGAGCAGGGTGCATATTTCTGTCACTGGTGAGAGTACACACAGTCTGTACAAGGCTATTTTGGTCCCTCAAATGCAAAGTCTGACTTAGAGGTGCTATATTTTTTTAATGATCATAGTAGAAAACTTGTTTCTACTATGGCAACTTGTTTAGTATGTCTTATTTATGGAGCCACGAATGTCCTTTTTATTTTTTTCCGCAAGAAGCTATGGTAATTTCTTTTTGAGGATTTGATGTGCATAACTGGATGACTTAAAGAAAACTTACATCAGATGTCATAGCCCTTGGCTATACTAAATCTACCAAATGAATCGCAATGTGTATTCACATGTGGGTTGATATTTGCAAGGTAGTTAACATATGACTATTCAATCATAACAACATTCATCTTTGGCATATCCTACTGCAATACCAAATGAGGCATATTGAGGCCCAGAGGATTTAGGAAGTTTATAAGAGAGTCGATTTATTTCATCCCTTTAAAGTGTATTTTTCCTCTAACAAAACCCCAAATACTTTTCTAGCAGGCTCTCAATCAGCATAAAGATGCAAGGAAACAAAAACAACGGCTCAACACACAGAGCCTTTGGAAATAAGATCAGTGGCAGGAAAACTTTCTAATTGCTCTCAATTGCTGAAGAAGGAGCCAAGAATTGCTTCCTCAGAGACATAACATCAAATTCCACCATCGCACAACAAATCTTGGTTATCCAGGGCAGCTACCGAGTGAGTAGCCCAGATAAAGAGGAAAACCAGAATTTTATGGAGCTCTAATTCATGGAGGAGAAGAAAACAGAAGTGTGGATTACACGCACAAAGTGTGAAAAGAGGTCATGAGTTTCACAGATTAGACTAAAAGATACTGATTGTTATATAAAGGAGCTTTGACTTTCCCCAACTAAGACTATGTGAGGAATATCTTTAAACTAGTCAACAAATTCGCATCTTCAAGAGCTCATGCTAGTTACCATGCTAGTTACTAGCTCTGGAAAGTAGCCTGGTTTTTGAAAAGAGAGGGCCATTACAGTGATCCAGGGAAATGTGAGAGAGGACTGCACATAGGCAGTGGCAGTGCAAATATAGAGTGGTTTGAGAAATGCTTGTGAGAGAAACTTGGCAGGATTTCTGGGTTACAAACAAGTCCATGGGCACAACAGAGTTGCTGCTTGAGCAAATGAGCTTTGGGAGAAAGCAGCAGCAAAGCTTCCCTCGGTGGTGGGGAAGGCGGGTGAGCCCAGGATCCTGAAGTTAGCAGGAGACAGCAATGGCTGTCCTGTATATCAATGAGACATTTCCACAGTTCCTGTCAAGGAGCACAGAATACCATTAGAGAAGACAAGTTGAATTTTCTTTAAGAAAAGATTCTTCATTGGGGGAAAATCATTTGAAGCAATGATAAGATTAGGGAACAACTACTGGAATTTCAAGTGAGGAGGAAAGAAGCCAGGAGAGGAAGGAAACTGAGGTACTTTCAGGGGGCAGCCATGTTGTCATGTTGAAGTATTCACATAGTTGGAATAAATGAACTAGAAGGCTAGGAAGTCATGGGCTGGGAAGGTCTGGTTTGAACTAGAAATCTAAGAGATGTTCACATTGAAGTTCACATGATCATCACCATCTGGCTTTGAATGGAACACAGACATCATGGTGGAGAATGAGGAACTGGAATGGAGTGACTGTTTCTAGCAGTTGCCTCACAACAGAGATGTGAAGTGCACAGCAAGGGGTGAAGCATGATTGGAGGAGATGTGATGAGCTGGATGCTGGCAGGAGAAAGGAAAGAGAGTAAGAACTGGCCTGAGAGTAGCCAGAGCCACATGAGTGCGGCTGCTCTGCACCCCGGGGCAAAAGTCATGGTCTGGAAGCATCTGTGAGGAGGTCGTATGACTGATTGCTGCTTCTCAATCCTCCATTTGAGGTGACTTCAGGGAAGTAAGGAATCAATGAAGGTTGGGAAGTGGGAAGTATATTCAGTGGAGGACCTGATTATCCTTTATCTTGAGCAGCATTGTTGTTTCATAACAGAAATAGGAAATGAAGACAGTCATGGTGACAAATTTTGCCAAAAGCAGGTGGACGACCAATTTAAAGAGGAAACTATGTGTGTCCCAAGTTAGAAAGCACAGACTCGGCTTTGGTGACTTACCCCTGTAATCCCAGCTACTCAGGAGGTAGAGATGGCAGTATCCAAGATTTAAGACTGTTGAAAAGGCTGTGAGGCTCTCTCTACCTGTCTAGCAAGCAGAAAGCCCTGCATTCAAACCCCAGGACTCCTAATAGAAGAAGAGTTGAGGAGCACAGAGAAAACTGGCTTAGTGGAGGGTTATACAAGTTGAGTTTGCAAAACAGGACTGATGGGTTTAAAGAGGGGATAGTTATGTTTTTTTTTCTCCAAGTATTTAATACAATAGCAGCTTGAGTTGGTATTATCCCAGTGAGGATGAACACACTTTCTCAAGCTACGGAAATACATGTGAGATCTCATTTAATTCCATACTCTAAGTCACTCACAATGTGGATCAAATGGATAGTCAACCACTTAGCCTCTTTGCGATGGCCTCTGACATTACACATTCCTGAAAACTGAAAGAGCGGAGAAGGCTTTGCTATCTTAATGGAAAGGACATGTAATGGTACCTTGTCAGTGGGAATTGATGAATGACTGACAAAATTGTAAAAGATGAAACACACACACACACACACACACACACACACGCACAACCACCACCACCACCAGTGGCAAAATACACAACTTCGGGAACAGCTGGCATCCCAAATCTTTCCACATTCCTGAGACCATCATTGCATGCTCTGACCCTGTGGGCATGTGTAGAGCACTGTGAAATCCCTGCAGTTCTAATTTCATTGAGGAATTACAGGAAAGCCCAGGAAGCTGTATCGAGGCAAATCAGCAATGTGAAGTTGGATGTCTGCTGTGACTGAAGCAGGTGTAGAACACAATAGAGCTGGAAGGGTAAAAAGGATCTGGTGACTTTTCATGTTGGTCACCTCTACTCCAGATGGACTGCCCACTAGATTCAACTCTACTTGCTTTTGTGGGCAGGACTCCCACTTGCTCCTAATCCTTATAATTCTGATCTCATTGGCTAATATTTTGTGTATGTTTGCCACTCCTGGGTCTCGAACTCAGGGACTGGGTGCTGTCCTTTAGATTTTTGTTGTTGTTGTTGTTGTTGTCCAGTGGTGATCTATCACTTGAACTACATGAGTCTCAAGGACTTTCGTGCTCTTCTTGACATTGAACCTTGATTCTCAGATTACAGCCTCTGGAGTAGCTAGTATTTCAGGTACTGGCACCAGACTCTCATTGGCTATCTTAGCATGAAGGAAGAATTATTTTAAATGGGCAGATGTAGTGGGGGACTTACAATGGCCTGCATTCTGGCCTTTCCTAGGCTGGTCCTGGATTTGGAAGGGTAATGTGCCTCAGTTCTCATACACTGGAGGCTAACAGGTTGCACATTGTTCATTGTTCACATTTTCTCCTCCTACATGGTATAAGCAAACTAAGGATAGGATGACTAACACTGCACAGAGGAGAAACTGGAACATCTGTAGAAGGAAGCAAGAAAAGAAGAAAGGGAGGAAAGGGGAGGATAAGCAGGAGAGCAAGTGTTCAAGTCTATAAAAAGAAAGCAAGGAAAAGGGAGGAGTTAAAAATAGGGAATACAACTGTGTCGCAGGTAAAGCTATCAACTTTGCTCCTTAAACCCATTCCATACCTATTTCTAAAAAGAAGATGATGAAATTTTAAAATAAAGTCAAGAACAATTACCGAAAGTTCCAAGCAGCAGGAGTCCAAAACCAAACCAAAAGAAAGTAGAGAAAATCTAATAATATGCTGGCACCAGTATAGCTCATTCCTGCAATTCTAGCTACTCAGGAGGATAATGGGTGATCATGGTTCAAAGCCAGCCCAGGAAGAAAAGATTTTGGTACTCGATCTCTAATTAACAAGCAAAAAGCCATGCTAGGGTATGTGAAGAATCTTAACTATCATAGTAAGCATTGTCTTGGAAAGTTGTTTATAAAACATGAATACATTATATCTGGTCATGTTAAAGATAAGGAAATGATCAAAAGTGAGCACTTAAGAGGAAAGTAGAAAAATAAATAAAAGAGAAGTAAACAAAATGGGAGGAGAACAAAGAAGAAAAAACTACTTACAGAAGAAACTACTGTAAAACTAACAGTAACAACACCCTGTCTATAAGAAAGAATATAGAATCGGTAAGTCCACACTAAGAGAGCATTGAAACAAAATCAAATACATTTTTGCCAGTCCTGGGCCTTGAACTCCGAGCCTAAGCACTGTCCTTGGGCTTTTTCTCAAGGCTTGGGCTCTACCACTTGAGCCACAGCACCACTTCTGGCTTTTTTCTATGTATGTGGTATCAAAGAATCAAACCCAGGTCTTCGTGCATGCTAGGCAAGCACTCTACCACTAGGCCAAACTCCTGGCCCCTCAAGTACTTTTTTAAATGAGGTCTAAGGCAGACCCCTGGGAATAAGTCTTTCCCTACAGAAATAGTTTAACATCCATATAAGTACTGCATTCTCACAGGAACAGGCCTGAAGACCAATGGAATAGAACTGAGGACCCAGATATTAAACCACAGACCTATGGCCACCTAATCTTTGACAAGGGAGCCAAAAAATAGAATGGAAGAAAGACAGCCTCTTCAACAAGTTGTGCTGGCAGAACTGGTTAAGCACCTGCAGAAAACTAAAGCTGGATCCTTCTTTGTCACCTTGCACTAGAATTAACTCCAAATGGATCAAAGACCTGGAGGTAAAAGCTGACACACTGAACACTTTACAGGAAGGAATAGGAGATACACTAGGCCTCCTTGGCACAGGTCGAAACTTTCTTAATAAGGACCAAGAATCACAACAAATCAGAGAAAGGCTGGATAAGTGGGACTGCATTAAACTGCAGAGCTTTTGTATGGCAAAGGACATAGCTAGTAAACTAATCAGGAAGCCTACAGAGTGGGAGAAGATCTTCAACCAAACAACGGACAAAGGCCTCATATCTAACTCAAAAAATTGAATCACTCCAAAACTAACCTCCAAAGTAACAACCATCCCATTAAAAAATGGGCCAAAGACTTAAAGAGAGTCTTCTCTGAAGAAGAAACAAAAATGGCCTATAGACACATGAAGAAATGCTCAACATCTCTGGTCATAAAAGAAATGCAAATCAAAACAACTCTTAAGATTCCACCTCACTCCAGTTAGAATGGCCAGGATCAGGAAAACGAATGACAACAGATGCTGGAGGGGATGTGGCCAGGAGGGATCACTACTACACTGTTGGTGGGAGTGCAAACTCGTTCAACCACTATGGAAAGCAGTGTGGCAGTGCCTCAAAAGGCTAAACATAGAACTCCCCTATGACCCAGCAATTCCACTACTTGGCATTTACCCAACCATCCAGAAACAAGGACATACTAAATCCACTAGCACAACAATGTTCATTGCAGCACTATTCACCATAGCAAAGATATGGAACCAACCTAGATGTCCCTCAGTTGATGAGTGGACCAACAAGTTGTGGTATTTGTACACAATCTAATTCTATGCTGCTGTCAGAAAGAATGACATCACCCCATTTGTTAGGAAATGGAAAGGCTTAGAAAAAATCATATTAAGTGAAGTAAGCCAGACTCAAAGGAACTTAGGCTCAATGGTTTCCCTCATTTGTCATAATCAGTAGAAACCTTGGGCTCTACTAGCAGAGATCTGCAATAGAGCAAAATCTTGATACATAAGGCCATATAATGTGAAGCTAATTGAAAGGACCTCCAGGATATTGAAACAAAAGCCATATAATGAATGATTGTTGTCCTTAATGTACTATGTTGTCTCTCATCTCCTTTGCTGTCCCTTGGTTATCTCATATTGTTACAGTATCTCACTTTGTTATCTGATATATTGAATTTATTTGTATTTGGATATTTGAAATTTGATAGGGAAGGGGGGAAAACCAAGACGGGTGGGCGGTGTGGGGAGGAGGGAAATGGGTACCAAGACATGTGAAAGGGTATCAATGTATGTGAATTAATACACCTTCTATCTGGCAAATATCATGTAACCCTTTTACTAATTACAATAAAAAAAGAAATAAAAAAATAAGTATTGCATTCTCATTTTGACTGCAAAGTTACAGAACGATTTCCCAAACTGAGATATCAAGAAGTCAGACCCCATTTAGCTAACACAGTTATTATAATATATAAGGGTCCTGATAGAAAACCCAAAACTATACAATTGCAATAATGACAAATGTTCTAATGATGTGAGGCAAACATCAGATAGATAGCTTCTGAATAAGAGATACATAATCCAGGTAAGATGCCATGTTTAATATCTATAATCTACACTACTTAGATGGTACAAATAAGAAGGTCACAGTTGACAATCACTAGAGCAAAAAGTTAGCAAGACTATCTCAACCAACACATCGGATATGGTGGCTCATGCCTGTAATCCTAACAGCGTGGGAGACAGATGTAAGAAGATCACAGTCAGAGGCTACCCCTGAGCAAAGTAGTACAAGATCCTCTACGAGTAATGGCCACCTTTGTTCCTTGTGACAGAAGTTCTGTCCACATCCATGGCTGTCTCAAATGAGCATCAGTACAGAAACACATGTAATCTGGAAGGCAAAGAGAATACGAAAACCTCTGCATGCAGCTAATCTTGTGTGCAGTTCCTGGGCCTCAGTAAGAAAGTGGATTCTCCAGTGCAAACCTGACATGTATAAGACACAGAAAGCACACTTTCCAACTCCTCTGTCATTTGACATGATGCTGTATTAAATTCATCAAGGATGACAGGGGGAAGTGAGGGCCCTGCCCATTGCCTACTAGAACTATTCAATAAGACCTGACGAGACACCTGAAGCAGGCGGCCTAGTGCTGCCATGTTTCCCCCTATTTCCAACAAGTGCTTTCTACAGTATCCTTGGGCTGTCCACGTACAGGCCCGGATGCTCCTACATGATGCTCCTTTCACAATGGAGAGGAGGAAAGACACTGACAGGGTGATGATCACGTGGATGCCTAGAGAACCTAGCTTTGCTTTTCTGAAGTCAGCTGAAAACATCCCTCTGCCTCCTAAGCCCCCTTCTCCTCCCAGAATAAGGAGTAAACAGCAGCAGTGCTTGTCTTCCAGCCCTACCCTCTTCTTCACATGCTGCCTTGTGAATCCCTTGCGATCAGCTGGAGAGTAGAGGAGTTTGAAGATCCCACTTTGATGATTGCATAATCAGTGGGGGGGGGGAGGAGATTAACAACTGGAACAATAATAAGTTAAACTAAAAGGAGGCAGAGGTAAGCAATCATCTGATTATTTTTGGAATCTGAATGTGAGACAGGAGTTGAATTAGACAGGAAAGTAAAGGAGTCACAGTGGAATTTTACTCATGTCTTTGAAATAATCAAAAGCTTTATTTTTTTTCTTTCATTGAATACATTAAAATGATATTGAGTGGCTAAATAGTACTTTGGGCACAATGGACTACCAGTGCCAGTAGGTGTAATTACTTTGAGATCAGTTTGGGGGATAATGGGACATGCCAGGTGGAGAGAATAGTCAGACTTATTACCCAAATGGAAAGGAAGGAAGTCAGCTGTGATGGACAATTAAAGGTATTAACAGATCATGTCCCAGATCCTGTTATCTACAAGTCTTATCATTTCTCTGGATTTCAGCACCATAATCCTGATCAAGGGAATGTGCATGTCACAACATTGTTTGGACAAGTGAGATAGCCAGTACTTGAGAATCTCAGAAACAGAAGCTGGTTCTTAGGTGTTCAGTGAAGGGTCATTACCCAAAGAACCTCCTTTGTATCATTACCAATGAAGTAAACAGAAGGGTTTGGTATGGGATGATAGAATATTTACCTAGCAAATAAACCCTGAGTTCCATCTTCAGAACCCCCATAAAAATACACATTTCAATTCACGGTTTCCTGGTTTGCAGCCAGCTCAGGCAATTAAGCAGGAAAAAGCTGGAAGAAGAACTGTGGCTCAAGTATTAGATCATCAGCATTGAGCAGTCAAAGATAAGGAACAATGCCCAGGTTCTGAGTTCAAGATCCAGTACATTAATAATAATAATAATAACAATAATAAATCAGGTTTTAACAACTCCATTATCTAATAAGCCATACTAAGAAATGATATTTTTGAAGAAAGGATCTTTTAAGTGTAGGGTTGATTTGTTTCCATGAAATTAGTTTGAAGAAACAAGTCCATGAAAAGATAAGAAAAAGGCAAAGGGACAGATTCCCTGCAGGACAGAGAATAGGAATCGTTCTCTTTATTTTTTGGTATCAGTCCTAGGGCTTGATTCAGGACCTGCACACTGTCCTTGAGCTTTTTCACTCTAGGCTAGTGCTGTAACACTGGAGTCATAGTTCCACTTCTATCTTTTTGGTAAATTAGAGTCTCATGGATTTTTCCTGTAGGAGCTGGCTTCAAAATGTGATCCTCAAATATCAGCCTCCCGAGTAGCTAGGATAATGTACTTGAGCCACTGGTATACAACTTTCTAGAATGACTATCTTACGTGACAAAGCCATGATTCTTGCTCTTGTAATGGCAGAGGGATACATTCATGAGCATAGCTGGAAACTAACAATACATCCATTTTACTTTTCCTTTTTGAGTGACTGTGCTAAGAGGCACATAATTGAGATTAAAATAAATATGCTCTTTCTTAATAAGGGAGACAAGCACTCACAAAATTTTCTTTGAAGTATTACTGTTGATAAACTACTTGTAGGACGTGTGAAAATGGATGTCATCACAGCAAGGATTCTAGTATAACTCCTGCTACGTACTAAATAAATATTTATTGAAATGACAACACTTTCAAAGATGGAAACAAAAATTTTTGTCCCTTGATAGCATCTAATGTGAAATATTTAAGAGCATCTTGCTTAAAAAGATACATTACTTCTGAAGGAGCGATATTTAGGGGCATCCATGTTTTGGTATTTAATTAACTTAAAATTTAAAATACTAAAAGAAAACCCTTTTTGCTAGGAAAAGACTCCCTTTGAAACATATAAAAATTAAGAGCCGTGTTTTAATCACATTTTATTGCAGACAAAATTACACTAGTTAAAGAAATCATCATAGTAAAAAGAGAGAGAAATAATTATTAGCTAAAACTTTTTAACTTTATTTTTCAAATATACTGTCCATTAGGAATAACTATTTTAAAATGAATGTAATCTGTTTAAAAATATGTAGAAATGCTCTGGATGATTACCTGTGAATTTTATTGAAAATGGAAAATGAATCCTTTTTATGTTCTCTACTTTAAGATTCCTTCAGGTAGGGTGCCAGTAACTCAGGCCTGGAATCTCAGCTACTTAGGGGAATAAAGTCTGCAATCCCAGTGTGAAGCCAGTCCAGGAAGAACAATCCAAGAAACAATTTTCTATTTTTTTAAAAGAATTCCATCTATAAAAGTTATTACCTCCATAAAGACAAACTTAGTCATATTAAATACAAATAAAAGGAAATAAGTAGAAAGCTGAATGGGGAAGTGTGGCTCAAATAGTAGATCATGAAACTTGACTGGAAAAAAACAAGGCAAGAACCAGAGCCCCCAAATTCAAACTTGCACAAGAAAAAACAAACTGAACACCCCCCCAACACAAAAAAAAAGGCTCTTTCTGTTCCACTACATAAAGCACTACATAAAAGGAAAAGAAAGCATGATGATGTAGATATTTTGAAAAGGATGACTCTGATTACACTTAAGACATGTTATGGTTAGACTGTAACCCGTCACTCAGTACAATGATTTTCTTTGCCTTGCATTTCCTTCCTCTTGGCGTGCATGAAGATCCAAATATTTTAAAGTCAGCACCTGTGGTGATGTGAGCATGGCTGAGAGCTCCAGCTCCAGAAGAAACTAGTGATAAGACATTGGGTGAGTTTCTTCACACCTGATTTCCAATCACAGTTTGCCTCAAGTATGAATACAGATAATAATGACATCTAGTCGGTCAAGCGATTGCACCTTTAAAATACATACCCTTGTCCTAAATATACAGCAAGCACTAAATAAATGTCTTTGCTTTTTTAACTATTGATCCTACTACTGTTTAAGAAGTTACCAATATAAAATATTGTCTTGTATGCTTATCCATTGGGGTAGTTACATGAAGGGACAAAACATGAATTTGTATCCATATCCTATCTGAATAAAAAAAATTACTTCCCAAATGAGAAACTGAGGATAATTACACACTGAAAGTCTTGGTTTTGTTCCTTCTCCTAACCTAAACTGAGGATATTTGATTGCAATTGATCAGAATTAGCTGAAGACATCTCTAGAAATGACAGAAAACCTGCTCAGTTCTATTGCTCAGAATCCTCTCTCTCTCTCTCTCCCCTTCCAATCCTCCCTCATGCCCTCCTCTCTTACATACACAATTACTTACCTTTAATTAACTACACCAAAACCTAAGAAATGATGCAATCAGGAACCAGAATCTATTTATCACTGATGTAACATTAGTAGCACAGAAAAATAGTAACACCAAGCAGACAGCCAGGTTCAAGTTTTCAAAGACAGCACACTATTCAGAGGAGAGAGACAAAAGGGAAGGCAGCTTTAGCTGTGCATGAGAATCTTCAGAATCTCCACCCTTGCAATCCTGCACCCTTTTATGTCCTACCAGAGCCAACATGGATGCATTATTGTCACAAAAGGAGATTCACAGTCTTCACATCTCAGAAAGAGTCAGGTGACATAGCGGCTTTAGTAAAGCGTTTGATGCTTTTACTTAAAAATCTTAAAAATCTGAAAAATGATTCAAAAATCCTTTCTGTGAGCATAATATTGTTGCAATAATTACTTGGTTTCAATTCAAACTCTCAGGAACATAAAGAAATGCTAAGTAAAGTCTGGTAGTTATTTACTGAAGGAAAATATCAGCCAACAAGTTCAGGCTAGCTTGCTCCCCTCACCAACTCTTGGTCACCATTCAGGAGAGGATCTTGGGCCCTCACATGATCCTCAAGCCACCATCCTGGCTACCCACTAAGTGAGGGTCTTATTTCAAACAAACCAAGTATCATCTGAAAATCGCCAAGAGGAAAGAAAAAGAGGTGGGGAGGGATAACACAAAACTGCCAGCAGCTGACCATGGCATGGATAACTGGTTTCTGGGACCTGCTTCTCATTCTCCTTTGGCCTTTACCTCTTCCTTACTAAATGAACCTTCCACAACTGCGCTCATTGTTCTTCATTGTATTTATATACTACTGAAGGACAAGACCTACCACCCTTTCTGCATCGTTATTGTGTCAGCCAAAATCACAGGTAATTCACTGAGTAATATCAAGTAATTAAACTATATATCAAGAACTGGGAAAATACTTCAGATACAAAGAACACAATGATTAAAAAGACATCTATTTTATCTGAATAATACCTGAAAAAATATGAATAAGTGTTCCGTTTCTTTCTTAATTTCCTTCTCATTTGGTCCTAGCTCTAACCCAACCCTTTCAACAAGATTCAAGTCACAATGTCCTAATTACTAAATACAACAAATACAACTGCTTTTGTGTAGACAGAGACATGTGTATCTATCAAAAATATATATTATACAACATTTAATATTATAATTATGGTATAGATAGTTTTGGAGGGAAAATTTATTCAACTATAACACCTGTTTCATCTATTGCTGGACATACTGTAAAAAAAAACTTGTGCCATAATATAATTTGCCATGTATAGTGGTATTGGTTTGTATTAGCCACATTAAAAAACTGTCTGTGTACATGAATTGAAGAGCGAAATACATCTATAAGAAGTATATACTTACATAGGTGTGTGAATGATCCTGTTTATAGGTCAGTTTAAAAAAACATGAATTTCAAGAATGTGTTTAATTCTAAATGTGTTCATGCATGTGGGCATGCATATATATGTATGAGTATGCACATGAATGTACAGATACACATATACCAACACTTTGGATCTTCTTGGGATAAACTGCATAATTATGAAGCTAAATTGTTTGTACTCAAAGCTTTGTAGCAACATTTATCTTGAGCAAAGTGTTTGAACTCTGCTTTGCTTTCCTCATCTGAACATGACCTATCTGCCTCACTGAGGGTGAGACAGAGGTCATTTAATAACTGTTGAACCTCACCATCTCTTCCACTTCCCAACAAAGAGCACATGTTCTGTGACAATTCAGTGCAAGAGAGATGTGTGGGACAGAGATGAAGGTTGTACCTTGCATGTTTGTGAAGTCTTCCTTTTCTATTCCCACAAAAGTAGACTCTTCCATCATGAACAAAAAAAATAAAAAGAATAGCTGGAAGCCATGACTGAGTCTGGAGTCATCTCTTAGTCAAATACATGTATCTGGCTGATAAACATGATAAGCTTATTGTTACACAAGGAACAGGAAAAAACAAAGCACTGAAAAATCAAACAGTGAAAAATCAAAGCAATGGCCTTGCAAATTTTGGGGTACAAACTCGAACACTTGTAATTGGAAAGAATTAAAATATCTCTGTTCCCATTAATGCTGCAAGTAATTGATCAGGCTTTGCAAATTTCCTGTAAATTTATCTTACTTATAAGCAAATGTATATAAAATATATAACATACAGTTATATAAATATATAATTCATATAATACAAATATGTAAATTTACCTTGTATATATTATATACATATACAAAATAAGTAAATTTATTATTTATATATTATACTAATATATAAATAAATTTATTTGTTATTTTGTTCCTCCAAGTTCATTCTTATTTTGTTGGAATGTGGAAGATTTGTGGATCATGAAAATAGATTTTCCACTTATGCTTTTATTGTATTTGTATAAACAGAATTATTTAGATTTTCAAATGCACTAGTTGGTTTTCAGAACTCAATAATGATTATCATAGTGGTTTGTTCTCTTTGGGCAAGCAATAACAATAGATCAACCAGAGCTTCATATATATAATGAAGCATTTTTCTACGGACAGAAGAAATTCAGCTTTTCAATAGGTGTTACTCGATGGTGGCCTCATTATGCTACCCAAATACTTCATTTTCCTACTTTCTAGGCTGATAAAATCTTTGCAACTGTCTATATCTTAAACACAATTTATAAGGACTTCCTTATAATCTGATCTCAGTCCATCTTTAGTCTAAAAATGCTAAGGTTCCTTCTTAAGTACTTAAAAAACCACCTAAACTGTTCCCAAACATGTAATCTTTTATTATTATTATTAATTATTCTCTGTCTTTTCTCTTACTTTCTATCTAGGAAGTAAACATTCAGAGTTAAGATATAAGCTTGAAGGCAGGTACTGTGGTTCACTCCTGTAATCCTAGCTACTCAGGAGGCTGAGTTCTGAGGATCCTGGTTCAAAGCCAGACCTGGCACTGGCACTAAAGACCTTGAGACTCTTATCTCCAATTAACCACTAGCAAACCAGAAGTGGCGCTGTGGGTCTAGGCGTAGGTCAGTAGCTTTGAGCTGAAGAACTCAGGGACAATGCCCAGTTCCAGGGGTAGAGTGGTAACCTTAAGCTGAAGAACTCAGGATCAGTGCACAGTGCACAGAGTCCAAGCTCTATGATGTGTGTGTGTGTGTGTGTGTGTGTGTGTGTTTCTTCTTTGTAAGTCCTTCTGGTATCTCCAAGAAAGTGAGATTCATATCCTCTGAGAGAGAGAGAGAGAGGGAGGGAGGGAGGGAGGGAGGGAGGGAGAGGGAGAGCAGTATCACCATAGGAAGGCAGAATAACACCATCAATGGAAGCAAGAATGAGGTAAAGTAAAGAGACACCTAGCAAGATTCAAGTACTGCCTTTGCTTTCAGGGATTCCTGATGGCCTTGGCATTATTGCCAGAAATGACAGCTCTAGAATGGAAATGAAGAGGTGTGCAAAATGAAACAACAGAAATATGAAATTTGTTCAGTCTCTCTTTCTGTCTCTCTTCCACATACACATACACATACACATACACATACACACACACACACACACACACACACACACATTCTTTGTTGTTTTCAAGCCTATTTTCTGAGTACATGTTTTATACATATCACAAACATACGCAACATGGGTTACACCGGTTGGCTCCAGGCTAAACACAGAGCTCCAGGGAGGCTATCAATTTCTTATTACAAGCCCACTGTTTTCTGGACCCTACATACATAAATAAATAAATAATAAAAACACCAAACTAGAGATTCAGGGTGAAATGTGGAAATGACAATCGGCCCTTCCCTGATCTGATTCTTCTTTACATGGGTAACACATATTACGGTCAGTGATAGCTTTCCAGGTCCTTCAACAGAAATCACCCAGGTTGCGGACAGACAGAAAACAAAACAACAGATCTCCCTGCCTTCACTTTTATGCACTGACTCAGAAACTTGTAGAACTTTGAATATAGGATACAAAGTTGTATTGTCATCTAAGATATTCATGTGCAAAGCATTAAGTTCTTCAAGAGAAAACTAAGTATTATAACCATTTTCTAAAACATTGAATAGAAAAATACATCAATATTTATCCTTCCCCATAAAAGTTTGTAATCATTGAAACCAAGCAAATGAGTGATGAAAGTTGTATAGTATAAAACTAGCTTTAAAATGTACACATATGTTAACAACAAAATACAAGAATGCACAGGAATTGCTGTCCATTTCCATGTTGGAATCTAAATTAGCATACTATATCATCAATGAGCTGAAACTTGAGTGTGCAATAAATGCTAATTAAAATTATCTGAAGATAATTTTCATAATTGTCAAATCTAGAATGATGAAGTATAGCTTTACTATGTAAAACTGAGAGCTTATTAAAAACAAAATTGTTACATACTCTCCCAATCACTATTTGGAGAGAGAAAAGGAAGGGGGGGGGCGGAGAAACAGAGACACAGACACACAAAGTCACACAGAGAATTAAAAAGTAAAGATGGTGAAAAAAATGTAACAATGAAAGCAAGAAGTAAAGGCAAAAATAAGAAGAAAAAATAAAGTCTAAAGGATCTGAATGAATGAATACCTAAATTAATAAAATTATGCTAAGAGTAACCCAGAAACAAAAGATCAGAGAGAACTTAAGAATGGGTGGAAATGCATGGAATTAAGTCTAAGAACTAAGCTGGTGGTCCAGGCCTTGCTTAGGAGAGGAAGGTGTTATCCTGTTTGAAGAATGAAGCACTTTCATTAAATAGATAAATCATGGGAAAATCACAACTAACCAACATTTAAAAAATTAAGTTATAAAGTATAAGCAAATGTCATAATAAAATGCTTCCATTTTTGGCAAAAAAAAAACCTTTGTACTTCTGACCAAATTTTTATAAGGAGTTGTCAAATGTCATAATAAAATGCTTCCATTTTTGGCAAAAAAAAACCTTTGTACTTCTGACCAAATTTTTATAAGGAGGGCCTTGCAAACATTCAAAGAAACACTCTTGATCCTATGAAACTCTTGTAATATATGGATAAAGGTGGAACCACCAATTAGCCTTACATATACTGTGTGATTTTGCTGTAACTATGGGCCAATACTACTAATTGAAAGAATAAGACTAACTCAATTTCACTTATATAAAGATAAGTGAGTGAAATAGCAGCAAATGAAATTTAACAGTTCAGTTAAATAGTGTCAGAAAAACTATTGAAGGCACTGGATTAAAGAAATGTGTCAATATTAGGAAAAAATATTAATCTAATAACACACAAGAGTTCCAATAAGAAAATATATCATATACTTAGGATAACACCAATGCATTGAAAACAAAGCTTCTGATAAAAATAAATCTTTTCAAATCATAAGTAAGACTTAACACATCTCCCTTGAGTCAATGTCAAACGCCATTTCACAGTTGGAGGACAAATAGAATCCTCATTAAAACATCACAGAAATGTGACTATCAAATATTAAAACTGTTCCCCTCATCCACAGTTTCAGCTTCCAAAGCTTCCAATCATATAAATCAACAATGGTTTAAAAATATTAAACAGAAACTACTAGAAATTCATACATTTAAGCAATTAATCAATAGTTATTGTATTTTTGTTATTAGTTGTTGGTTTTGTGAATCTCTTATTGTCCCATGACCACCAACAATATATATATGTATATATATACACACATGTATATATTCATGGTAATGCAAAAGACTTTTTAAAAATCAGTTATGGATGTCAGACTGTCAGATCAACTTTAGATAGCCAACTAAATTCAAATTTCTTAAATGGGAAATTGTTTCATATGCAACTGACTTATTACTGAGAATCATTTCATACATAATTACAATTGACCCGTTAATATCTTAATTATATATCTCCGTCACTTCCAATCTGCTTCCTGAAAGAGAAATGCCTCCCAGGAATACAGTATTCTGTGACAACCCCTTTGATCATATTGACGTAGGTAAGGTATCTTTGTAGGCACAGGTGCAGAGTGTGTCTCCACGGGACAGCTTCTTTGGGGATGCTGCCATGTACAAATGGAAGACCCCACTTTACTTCCTGGGAAGGTGTAGTGAGAAGCATCCGCTGCTCGTGAACAGCTCAACAGCATGGAGTCTTCCAGGTTGGTGTATCTCTAAACGTGACCCACCTGGAGATCCATGGTGTCGAACAATGAACTTTCCAAGCCAGCCAGGCCTCCGAAAATGAAGGGGCTTCCTCTTCACCAGCGATGGTTGCAGAACACACATTCTGCACCTCCCCATCCACCCACTTCCAGCCAGTCATCTGCTCTATCAGAATCTTCCATTCATTTGTCATGTCTGCCCTGTTCTCTCTGCATTTCAGACTTCCCATTTTGATAGGAGAAAAAAAAACATTGAAGAAAAGTAACAGATAATTTGCACAGAGTATCTTCTTTTATCATAGTGGTCTGGGGGGTACAAAATGTGTTGTGTGATGTATGATTGCCATGTAACCAGCATACTCAAATGTCCTTACAAAGAGTTACATCTTTCAGTTCAGTTTCAAAGTTCAGCATCTACACATCTCATTGAGTGGCTTGACGTCATGTGCAAACTTGACCTGGGTTTGTGACTACAACCAACTTCCAATGGCCCTTTACTGCCTGCAGGCCTTACATGCCAGAGTCTTTAAATGGATTTTTTTTTTTTACTGTCTAGAGCCTTGGTCTTAATATTGGGTTGCTTTTCCTTTCAGCATACAAAAGGCAATCCATTAGCTTAGAGGAAGAAAATATTTGAAAAAGTTGTTCTCATTTTATGTACCTCATTCTTTAAAGTTCATATGTATATACTAAAATCTTTGCAGTCAACGAGTATCTGATCCATCTACATAACTTATAATTATTTATCCAAACATGAATAGAAGCCAAAAATGCTGTGAGGGACTGGAGATGACCCCATTTTCCCCTTCCTCATAACTATGAGAAGCAGCCTTATCATGGAATATCAGCAAAACATTTAGGTTAGTCCTAAGAATTGTTCAGGAGCCCTTATTTCTTTTGACAGCATTCTCATCATTCACAGCAGATGGATTTGAGATCTCAGAGTGGAGGGATAGGGAAGGAAGCAGAGCTGGTGACAACAGAAAGAACCTTGCCTGCTGTTTTTGGCACAATTGCTTTTCCCTGTGAACTTGTACAAACGAATCCTATATACTAGAATTCTGTGTTTGTTTTTGTTTATTGAAGCAGTTTTCAATACTTCCTGTGAGGCCAAAAGGAAACTAATGGCAATAATAAAAACTAAACACTCCTGATTACCGAAGATAAATTTTCTTGATCACATAATTTTCACTATGTGTTTTGCTGCAGGAAATTGCTAGCACTGTTTGCACAAAAGCAAGTTTTGAAGATGGGACGTGCATCTCTATCTACTTCTTGACATTGAATCCCCTGCTTGTCTTTTCTCCTATCTTAACTCTGAAGAAGGTCTTGCCTTCTTCAAATACAAGTTGTTGAGTCAGTGTAAGGAATACCATAAAATATACTAAAAATTACAGCCTTCTTTATTTTACACATAGAATCACAGTGGCAAAAAGACAATATCACATTCTCTATATGCATATGCCCCACTGTTTTTAAAGGAAGTAATAGAATGTGACTCCAGTCTCCTGTTTATTAATGCTTATTTAATTTTGATTGACTGGCATATACTCAGATTATAAATAACATACATTAAACACCGAAACATCATGGCAGAGCACATGCTAACAGCAAATGCGTAAAGATGTGGAACTACTTGGAACATTTTCCATATTGCACATCTCATGTGGATAGTAGATAAAAGTGATAAAGACACACAGATTTCTTCAGTGCTCACAAAACCTATTGAGGTTAGAATCAGGGCTGAGATTCTCTGGGGCCAAGTCAGTCATTCATAATATTAAGTGAATAACCACTCAACTGTGGTTAGCGCCATACCATCACTGGAACACATCTTGGTGACCAACTGTGGGGACATTTTCTGTTTACCAAATAATAAAATTTCAATATACAATTTGGCTTTTCTTTTAAAATATATATGAGCTCCCTGTGTGCACAAAACTTTTAGACACAAAATTTTTCCTTTGTTGACAGCAATATGCTATATGTCAAGTAAACTACTGTAGAAATTATAGGCATGTGATATATTATAAATATATATAATTGATATTATATGCAAATACCATCAAACTATTGAAATTCAGAGTTATATAATACTTCTTGGGAGTAAATTTCCTGAGAAAAATGATAACTGCTGTCATTTGAATTTGTGTAATTCTGTGAATTCACCATAAATCATAATTTGACAGCTCAAATTTAAGCACCAAAAGTTCACATACCACATGATGCTAATATGAGCTTATCAAATAAGCATTCTAAAACCAGATGTGTAAATGAAATATGTAAACCTTCAGAAAAATATTTTACGATCTTCAATGTTAATTTTAAGTGAATACAGTGGAATTTTTCCCCTTAAAATTCACTTTACATCTCTCCACAAAAGGACCTAATAGCCAGAAATAAGATTGCTTTGAATAGATTTGTTGCTTTCTCAGTGTGCCCGTTGCTGGCCTCCCTAAGATGTCTGAGAGGAATGGCTCCCTAAATATCGGCCAGACTTTGCTGGGGTCACTCCTCGAGTAGACATATCCATTACAATGAATGTGAAAGTCACTTACAAATGGAGTTTTGCTTGAACAAGAATTCTTATTAGAGGAGAACAATTGAGAAAGACATAAGTGAAGGACTGAAAATAAGGGGAAATAGTAAGATTATGCAGAAATACGATGAAGACGTGAAGATATACAAAGATGAGTTCTTCCTGCCAAACACTGCCATATCTTGTTTCACTTCTCAGGACAGTTATTAATGCCAGCTAAAACTGGCTGCCACAGGGACCCATCCACTCCACTTTAATCACACTGTGGGCTCTACCTCCAGCATTCAAAAGGCAACAACAGAAAACAAGAAGCAGGGAAAGGAATAAAAGATACACTGTTTTCAATTAAGTAAAATGACCCAGCACTGCTTTCCACTTTAGAAGCTCATTTATCACCAGTCTGCCTTTGTCACTATCTGGCAATTTTAAAGGTATATAGAAAGAGAGTTGTTGACTAAAGGACACATCTGAATTGAAAACAAGCTGCTTAATATACATATATATGTATTTATATTTTTATGGCATGTATAAAGTATATATACATATACATATACACAGATATATAAACTGCATATACTAATAAACAACAGCAATTTCTATTAATATGCAGCCAGCACACATTTATGGATTCTACTGATTCCAGATTGAAAAATTATTAAAAATGTGCATCGGTATTGAACATATACATTCTTTTCCCTTTTCATTAGTCCCTGACACATACAGTATAGCAGCTGCTTGCATCCTATTTATATCAAGTTATATCAGAAATCTGTAGATGATTTAAAATACACAAAAGGATATAGACAATAGTTTGCATTTTTATGTCATTGAATTGGCATATAAAGGGCATAGAATCAACCTTCTGAGGGATAACTGAAGGACAACTACATTTGTAAGTACTAAATATACTAAAAGAACAAAGTGGGCTTTCCTTGTCTCTCTCTCTCTCACACACACACACACACACACACACACACACACAAAATCTTAAGGTATAGTCTCAATGCATGAGTCAAACAAAGCAATGGAGAAGAGTGATACAAAATAAATTAAATTAAGCGCAATTCATCAATTGTCTATAATTTAGACAAAGTATTTCCCAAGTAGAAATTATCATCAATACAACTTCCATTATTTTCATCTATGAAAGTCAGTTATTTTTTCCTAAAATATTCATGGTTGATTCATTCATGTACCCATGTTAATACCTACAATGCCACAATACTCTAGTTTGAATCCCGTTGGTGATTAAATGTTTTCCTGGCTTGTTTCTATTTGATACCAGTATTGGGGCATCAACTCAGGGCCTCTAGCTTAAGGCTGTTGCTCTACCATTTGAATCACATTCAGCTTTTTTCTGGTTAATTGGAGATAAGATTCATATCCCAATCTGGATATGAACTATAATTTTTTTTTAACTTCTAAGTAGCTGGGATAATAGGCACAAGCCACCAGCACCCAGCTCCCCTGCCTTCTGATATAAAAACATGGAGGAAAAGTTAAAGGACTGTTTAATTCTAGGAAGGGAACAAAGAAGATGATAAGGTCATTATGTTAGGCAAGAGTCACCAAGAAGCTGTGTGTACAATGGCAGATAACCAGAGCGGATAAGATTGTTGTCTTGCTAAGCACATGGAAGAGGCAGTATGGATAATATTCCATACTAAAGAAATGACTCATGCCATCTAATCGAAGCAGAAGCCTTAATTCAGGAAAGGCGTCCAATAATCTTTCAAACAAGTAAGTGTGGCTGAAACACAGTTGAAGTAGCAGAAACTCGAGAGGCTGGAGGAGAGGCGAAGAGGTGAGAAGCTGTCAAACACACACACACACAGCAAGGAAGGTATACAATGGGAGAAGATAGTGGAGAATCAAACATTCATTGCAGCAACTATGGCCTCCCTCCTCTGAATGAACTGAGCACCCTGCAGACAGCACATACCCCATGTCTTCCTTCCTAGACTCTTACCACCCTGGCCAAACCACGAGAAAAATCATCAGACCAACCAAGATGGAGGGGCACTGGGCAGAACGTCTGGATAATCTATCTCAAAGCTGACATATTCACTGAAAACAAAATGTTCTGTCACAGTCTTAGCAGAGGAAGCTGTAATAGGTCCATGGGAATCTCCTTTCCTATCCTTTCCATCACTGAAGATATGCTAAACTTTTAAAAAAAAATGCTTATTTAAACAGAATCTGATTCAAGCTAAGATTCAACTCGGAAGAGGAGGGAAGAATGGAAAAGGAAAGAGGGTGAATAAAGAATGCATTGTATACACCACAGAATAGAGAGAAATAAGGGAGGGGGTGAGTCGAAGGGGGGTGAAGGTGTTGAAAGGATGAAACAGGTCACAATTCACTGTATGTATAAATTGCTTTTTTAAATGCCAGAAAAAATTCAATTCATAATCTAAAAGTTAAGAAAAGACAGAGAAGGAGATGGGTGAGAGGTGTGGGTAAAAATTTTGACATTGAATCAAGAGGCATTGCATTTGCAGAGTACTTCGTTGAATGCCAACTCCCTTGTGCAACTACCTAAAGACAATCAAATATCCATATTGATAAAAAGAGAGAGGATGAGTAATCACAGGACACATGGGAGGCACATATGAAAACAGCACAGGGAGACTCGACAAAAGCTTAGGATCAATGGGGGAATGGACGGGAGGAGCCCAGGTTGGGGCTACCTGGGGAGGGTGGGAGATTTGTGCTCAGATATTGGATATTGGTGAAATAGGCTATTTGCAACTATGTAAATGGAACAAGGAAATCTACTGGGGACTCTCTTCCTTAAAGGGAAGGATGGAAATTGATTTCACTACAGTGTTAACATGTATGGAGATGTGACAATAGAATCTCCCACCTGGTACAACATGTAAATCAATAACAATTTAGTAATAATAATAAGTGTAATAAGAATAATTAAATGAGTGCTAAGTTTCTGATCAGTGGATTGTGATCTCTCCACTGCCCGACATAAAGAAGACAGCGAATGAAGACAAATGCAATGGAAAGGATAGACCCAGTTCATTATACAAGTAAAGCAGGAGACAATAGAGGCCTCTAGTGTGTCCTTAATATGGGACAGTTTTAATTACCAGAAACCGTGTCTTTGGATAGAACCACTGGTGGTGAGTGATGGCGGAGAGGGCAGCCCTGGAGCCTCTTCAGACCTCATGCCTCACACCACTGTTCTGTTCATTACCAAGTACAGCCCCTGGTTATGGACCATTCACAAGGAAGGCAGTCTGCTGGGGTTTCTCCCTAGAACACCCCTGGTAAGCAGACTGTTTCTATTCACGATCTTGCCACCTCTGAGTCACACGTTCTCACTACAGCAGAACCAGATCACGGCAATTTCCTTCTGAGTACTGACATTCTTTGGGGATGCTGCAAAGGAAAACTACTTAATTTGAAAGGTCGCCAGTGGCCACGGAATGCTCTCTGTTCAGATAGTTTTTACTTCCTAGACTAGATGATCAATAGGATTAGCAATTATTACACACACACACACACACACACACACACACACACACACACACACACAGTCCATTTCATCGCCTGGTGCCAGAGCAGAGAGGTAAAGCAGCGTCAGCGTGACAGTCCTCATAATCTTTGCTTAGGTCACATTTCTGTTACCTCCTCCCAATCCATCTCGTCAAGACCTAAGACAGCACTTAAAGGAAATCATATTGAAATGGAAACTACACATTTCTTAATTCCATTTTGAGATTCGGAGCCTGTTATCTCAGTTTGGAAGGAACTTACTTGATCCTATGGTAATAACTTCAACCTGTGACCCCAGGTTAGAAAAATATAGGAAAATTAATTTCAATGTTCACACTGGACCTAAATACAAAATAAGTAATACCAGAAGGATACTGCCATAGTAGAGAGAAATCTTTATTCTTCACTTGGGATGACAAGTCACCTAAGAAAGCTTTCAGGATCACAGGTCTATGTGCATATTTGTGCAATGTCGTTGTATCAAAAGAAAAAAGACAGTTATGTCTATCAAGACAAGGAACACAACTTTTAAAATGTGTTCAATATAGAGAAAACTGCACCATATAGCTAAAAATCCAAATAAACGTAATTGGAGGTTTAGCTGAATCATCATGTTAGCATTTGCTATACTTACATTTAAGGGTTTACAAAAGGGCTCCAAATTCACTCCTTCTCATTTATGAATGCCTCACAAACTAAGAAGTGTATGCACTGGAATTATCCACTAGAGAAATGAAAATTCAGGGTAAGGTGAGACCCCTCACCCCTTTTGAAAAAGGCATTGTAAACTTGGAAAATTTTGTTATGCATTTGAAATCAAGTTGGGGCCAGCTTTTATGAAGTCTTTACTCTTCACCTGGAAATCAGGAACAGTGCCTACCTCACAAGATTATAAAAGAGAGGTAGATGCAAAAATGTGAAGGCAGTAAAGGCCAACCAGCATAAATAGATGCCTCCCTTCATCCGCTTAAGAGGAGCTCAGAATCACAGAAAATGGTTCCAACAAGTACGTGCCAAAGAGATTCAGTGTGTTCAAGCTGAACCCACACTATCACAGACCAATGGCTTCTCTCCAGATCATACCTCTCATCCTAAATGAATATTCAAAAGCCATTTTGTAGAAAATGGGGACACTACCAATGGCCTCTAAATCTAGCCTATGTTCTGTTTTAAACAGCAAATTACTTTCATTTGCTATAATGACATCAACATTCTTTTGTAAATTCCTGAATCACTTTATGAACAAAAATACCTTTTACAGTTTCTCCATTGGAGAAGACTGACCATACCCAATGCTCAATAAAGAGAAACAGAGGGTTGGATCTTTTCAGCCAACAGCAAAAATAGGAAATGCTAGTATCTTATTTCTCACAAGTCATTCCCTATCACCTATTACCCAGAAGGTTTGAGTGTTTGTTAATGAAGTATGTGACTGGTAGAATTTCTGCTCAGGTATGTAATTCTCCTTTTGGAAAACCTGCTAAAATATTTCTCACTGAATCCCCACAGCTTGCAACACCACTTCAACTGTTTGATTTGGGTTGAAGCAAGGATAAAGGTTGGAAGGCTTTCAGAATTTCTGCTTTTCCCACAGGCAGAGGTGGGTAGCAATGTGCTCATTTAGCAGATATCAGAGGGAAGAGTGGAGCTTGGCTCTTGTCTTCTTTCAAGACAATAAGGTCCTTCTTGGGGTTCATATTAGATGACCATGGACTAAAAACTATGACTTAATGTTTGGCTTTTCTGTGAGGAATGGTAGCTCACTGGTAAGCTGGTAAATCCAGCAGGACAAAGAAAGTCATCCATCAGAGAGATCCAGGGCAAGGCAAAACAGAGAGAATTGGAATGGTTGACATGGCCTTGTGGAAAACAGAATCAATGGTAAAATCCCAGTGAAACTTCTCTAAGACTCATAGGAGAAATTCCCAAGTCCTATTAGCCTTGCTTCAGCTCTGCATTCCCACGGATTCCCTAACTAGAATTGTGTCAGGGTATCCTGAGTACCCATAAAACCCCTCCAATGGCAGAGGAATCTTCCTCTCTACCTGGGCAAAGAAAAACCATATCCCATATCCCATTATAAGGTATTTTCAAGCAAACTACATGTTTTTAAATGTCCCCCAAAAGACAATCATTTCAGAGATCAGAGACACAGACCCTTGGTTTCCTCAGGAAGTGAGCAGGGTCATTAGAGTGAGACAGGCTCACTAGAGGGTTTGAGTGGAGGCTTTTATGGAAGCAGTTGATTTAAGGCAAAAAGTTTAGTCATCAGTCCTAATTTGTTTCTCCATTACTCACCTAGAGCATTTGTCACAGAGGAGTTGCAGCTAACTTTTGATGTGTCCTCGAGGCATCTCAGGCAATCACCCAGTGTGATTTCTGTGAGAAAAAGGAGGAAAATACTACAAAGAGGGAAATTGGCATTTTGCATTCTGCCACAAGTCCCCTGAGGTGAACAGCTCCTCAGTTTGTTCTTATCATCCTTTGGGGGTATTTTACTTCTGAGAATAAACAGCAAACATACATGAACCTACTTCTCAAAGTGGATCTGAAGCAATAAGAGATTTTCTACTGCCTTCAAGGCTTGTTCACATGTTTGATAATACCCATAGGACTCGTCAGTTCTACTTAACGGCTAGATTACTTGAGGTCATGGGCAATGCATACAATAGCAGACAACTGTCATTCTGTGTTTCCATTGGTCCCCTCTATCTTAGCACAGCACAAAATGATAAGGTGTTGTTGTTTATCTAATTACTCTTTTCCACCATGATTCCATCTAGTTTTTCTATTACTTTTTTGGATAAATATCAAATGGTATAGAATGGTGCAAAATATATAACTTCCACAGAACATTTCTCTTCGGTCAAAGATTTTGAACCCAGAAGCCACCAGGATATGTGTAGTCCTTTAGAAAGGCTTCTTAATGTTCCATGATCTGTCCCAGCCTCCATCTTTAACTGTGCTTTGAATTTCCCTATCCCCACCTTAGATTGGGAGAATGCACCACGAGATTTGAAATGTTCTATGTTTATGCTTTGGCCCACATTGAACTTCTTCTGATAGGTACTTATTTTTCCCCATTGAATGAGCAAAACTCCGCTTACCCTTTAGTGCTCTACAACACCACACCTCAACTGGTCAGTCCCTGCTTCCCCTGTTGTGACTGCGTGTGATAAAATCTCCTGTGTAACATCCATACTTTGTGTGGGCCTTTTCTTTCCCATGACAGACTCTGAGGAGCAGAATTTTGATAAATTCGTCTTTATATCCATGTAGATAGATATCTAGGAGTTTCTGGGCATACCTAATTTATAAGCTATAAATATTGAAAGACAAATACATAAATACTTCTATTGCAACAATACCTATCTCTGGAAAGTACATACATATGTTATCTATACAAAAAAGTTGACTGACCTACAGCAGGGAATCAGGAACTTGGGGTGGGGGAAGTGAGATGAGGGGACAGAAAGTTGGAGAAAAATGAGGGAGGGATAACAAGGTTCAACAAGAAATGTTCTCTTGCTTTCTTATGCAACTGTAGCAACTGTAACAACTCTGTCCATCACCTTAACAATAAAATTAAATTTAGAATAAATAAAGAAGAGAAAGCAAGCTTAATGCAGAATCACAAAAGACCTGCTCAGTTTTGCAAGTCAGTGTGCCATGGCAGGGAAACCTGAAGGTCTTAGTTTTGTTTCTTTTTTGCTCCATTGTCAAGGATAGACAATCTGTCAAGGAAGGAAGAACTGTCATTCCTGTCCAAATCTTTTCCCCCTCCCGTGGACCTATATAAATGAATGGCGCATTTTCTCAAATTGGTGGAAGCAAATTAGCTTTAAGCCTCTTCAAACACAGTTTCTCGGAAGACAAGTCTTATCTGTCTTCTAATGGATTCCTGGTATTGACTAATGACACCAGCTTGCCTATAAGTTGGGGAACTGACATCAAATACACACACACACACACACACACACACACACACACACACACACACACACACCCCAAAAGGAACAAAAAATGGATTTCCTGTCACACATTAAAATGTTTCTGTTTTCATTTGCAGTCTTCATTGGGTATGAATTCTCTTTAAGCAAGTCAAGATAAGCAGCTTTATTTCCTGGCAAGCTATCCTTTTGCTTTCTTTTCTTTTCTTTTTTTCCTTTTACCACCCAGTAAACCCTAAAAAGAATACAGTATTTGCAAGCAAGAACTCTGACATGTTCTCCTATACTTTTCTGTTTCCCCTGCCCTCCACAGTTCCAAATGCCTCTTAAAATAGCTTTGCAAGTGCCCTCCCAACATTCCCCAGTAGCACATCACACTCCTGGTGAGTGACAGTGGCCTGAGAACACATTCTGTCACCTCACTAGGAATTTCTCTGGACCATGAAATCCTAAGTGTCTGAGACAGCACCAGTTCCTCAATTCACCACCCATGGCTGTTCCTCTTCTTCTGAGAGAGACCAAAACAAAAATATGATAAAAAATTTGGCATTTCATTAAAAAACAGATTTGGTAGTAAAGCTGATTACATTTGTGGTTATCAAGACTTCTGCTATTTGGACAAAAAAAATACATTAATAGAATTAGGAGAGATTGCATCAGAATGCAGCTCCCCAATTTACCTCTTTTGTTCAGTCTAGAGACACAACTTAGTCAGGTTTTTTTGTAATTTGGTAATAGATGTGATTAAAGTCTCCTAAAGGCCTTGTGAGAAAAGAAAGCAGAAGTCGAATCAGATGTGGTTTCAGGGTTCCTTCTTTATAATTGTTGCTATGAATCTCCAGGGAACATTGTGGGGTCTAAGTAGTTTTCAATTCTTTTTGGATATGTAAAGTTAGAAGGTTGATTTCTTTTTATACGCATCACCATGCTTTAAAAAATATTGATCCAAATAGATGCTATAACGAATAGTGAAAACCCTATTTAGATCAAATTCAATAGCAAAAATTACTACATGATGTCTCTAAAATCTCTAAAATATAAGAAAGCAGTTACTCTCAGTATTAGAGTAACTCTGAACCACAGGAAGTCACAGTGATTGCTCTAGTGTGTTGGTGCTGTTTCATATCATGAATGACTTTGAAATCACTCATCTCTAGCCATCAGAATTTCCAACACAACTTTACAATTATGTCACAGGGTTTCTTTTTGGAAGAGCATCAGAAAAATGGAGAAAGAAGTTGGGGAAAAGAAGCATGAATCCCATGTCAATGGAAAAGAAAGAAAAGCAAAGAAGTTATATAGAATCAGATCCTTCTCCAGAAGAATTAACAAAGACTAAAAATAATCAGGTGGAACATTCCAGAAAGATATTCCTGATGTGATGATGGCCTTGGCAGTGGGCTGCCCTTGGGATTTTCTGGTGCCAAAGCCTGGCTTCATCATCTCAGACCACAGATTATGAACCTACAGTAGTTAGTTCCTGGACTATGGTCTCCCGAAGTATCAAACTGGAGGATGATAAACAGCTTGATAAATCCTTGAAGGTAGGAAGGGGAAATGAAAATAAATCTGTCTTACCACAAGCTGGTACTGTCTGGTATCCTTTGGCACAGAGCAGTGCATCTAAGAAAGATGTTGGAATCTTCTGTTTCTAAACTCCTTAGGATGTGATGCAGGCCAGGTGGAGATTCTGCACACCAGAAAACACAGGTCCACCACAGCTGCCCACATTGGAGCAATGCTATAACTTTTATCTTGTACATTACAGTTGCTGAGAATGGACATCTGAATGCAGCAAATATGCTCCAGAACGCAGATTCAATGACAGAGAGGGATCAGATAGGAGGATACATTTACAGATGATCACAGTTTACTAGGAAATGTACGACTGGAAAGTTTTTGGATTGAATGCACAGTCTCATTTATGATCGAGTCTATAATATAGCAAGTTATACACATTACTTTTATTTACTTAATCTCATGATGCAAAATAATCTTTATCTTGTGTACCTTTAAACTAATGTCAAATAAAAATTCAAAATAGTGTTATATCCTATATGGGAAAAATCTGCTTGTCTAAATATCTGAGCAGCTACTGGTTAAAACTTGTTCCCATACATACATAAAACTTAACCTTTGCCCCTCTAGAAGTTCATGTGCTCAAGACAGACAATATTCAGCTGAAACAAAACAATAACACCATATCCATACAAGAGCTGCCAAGAGAAAATTTCATTAAAACCTGTGTTAGTTTCAAATTGGGAAAATGTGTCCAAAGAGAAGATTAATCCTGAAAGTGAAATTTTACCTAGAAAGAATTTCTTTGAACTATTTCAGAAACTTATAACTTGATGTTATGGAAATAAGTGAAGTAGATTGAGTTAGTTAGAAATTTGGAACTCCTGGTAGAGTATGGTATGAAATGATCATTCAACTATATTCACTGAGCTTTATTGTGCTAAGAGTAGAGGTAGGCATCGGATCTAATGCTGAGAAGTCGAAGGGAAAGGAGGAGAAACAAAAAGAGGGAAATAAAGAGACAAATTCTATACTTTTACAGAAGATTTCTAATGAAACTAGGTAATATCAGTAAAATTTTACTGTGTAAAGAGTACACATATATATATATATATATGTATCCATGACAAAGAGCGAAGAGTTTAAAATAGTAGCCAATGTGTAGAATGCTATGGCCCACACCTATAATCTTAACTCGGGAGGCTAAGATATGAAGATCACGGTTCAAAGCATGCATAGCCAGGGAAGTCTATGAGACTCTTATCTCCAATTATACATAAATAATACATAACAAGTAATACATAAAGGCAGAAATGAAAGGGTGGCTCATATGGTAGAATACCAGTGGTTCAGCAAAAAAGCTAATCAATAGTGCCCAGGTTCTGATTTCAAGCCCAGGTACATACATACACACACACACACACACACATTATCAGCTTCTCCTTGCAAAGTTCATGTCTAAATAGTTGGATTCACTAGATCATTAGATAGCTAGACCAGCAGCAATTTGCCTAGTGACAGAAAATAGTAAAGGTACTAAATTACCTCTTAGGACTTCTCTTGTTGTTCAAATGGAAATAGCAATATTCTATTTGTTATTGGTAAAGCACATACAGACAAAGCTTTCATTTAAGGGTGCATATAGCATTTCTGAGTATGGAATTCCATTTATGTTCTCAGCTATTCAACTTTGCTTCCTTGTGACAATGATTGCTGAGCCTTGGGAGATCAATTGAGAAAGAGAAATAGAAAAGAAACAGCTTGGTGATATCCCTTTTTCTTCTTCTTCTTTTTTAACTTAGACTCAAGAGAGCAGAAAAGCTGCCAAAACTGGGTAAACACAGCACTTAAATACTTTAGTGGAAAGGTGATAGATTTTATTGCTTGAATTATAAAAGGTATTTCATAAAAAATCAATAGTGTGGACATAGTTTAATAGAAACCATAAAATACTAAGCAACGATACCCCCTTTCCCATCAAGCACTAAAATAGGAGTATGGTTTATTAAAGGAAGAATAAAAAGGAGAAAAAGGTGTAATAGTCTGAACATGAGTTCTGTGGTTATTATGAAAAGATTAAAAATTTAAGAATGTAGAAGTGAGAGGTAAGAGGAAAACAAGAAGACAGAACATTATTGCACTTGATGAGAGTACAATATTTCCCTAACATATAGCTATACCGTATGTCTAAGAAATAAGGGATTTTTTTTTAATCCCAAAGGAAAAAAATAGGGCATTCAATATTCCTAAACTCTAAAATGAAAACAAAATTGGAAAAACTGATTAGTAAATAAAGAAGTCAGTCTGAAAAGTCTACCATATTTTTCCACAAGTGTGCTTCTACCCAGGAAAAGGCACAGTTGTGGAGATGGTAAAAGGAATCAGCAAGAGGTTGTCAGAAGTGAGGGAAGATGGTGACTAGAAAATATGTAGGGGATTTGCAGATGAATGAAAACTGCTTTATGATATTAGAGTGGTAATGACCTGTTATTATGTTTGTTCCAGCCCATACAATGTACAACAGCAAGAGAGAAGTGTAATGTAAATTATGGGCTCTGGGTGACAGTAATGTGCCATTGAAGGTTCTGAAATTGGAACAAATAGACCACTCTCCTAGGGATGGCGATTGATGGAGAGACCACTGGGTGCATGGGGACAGGAAGTTGAAGGGTACAATCTGTTCAACTCCCTCTATTTCACTGTGAACTTATAATCGCTCCAAATCAGAAAGTCAACCAAAAGAAAAACCATCGCCAAGAGAAAAGATGTCTCGCGATGAAACAAAAACACAAACAGAAACATTAAATAACTGACCCGTTGGTGTGAAGTTTCATTGCAATTATTTTAGAAGAGTGTTTTAGGGAGAAATAATTTTAAAATGTAGTTAAGGGTTTGTTACAAGAGAAATAAACAAATCACACGAATTTAAGTTAAAAGTACAAACACATATGGCCTTTAGAACATTCTGACTAATACAGAATGTAGGAATATCAATTATCTAAATTCCCAAGGCTCAGGGAAATCGCCTTAATGATTTTGAGTCAACTGTTTCTAAAAAGCGTCTCAGGTACCTAACAGGTGCCAAAATATAGAACTAGAGGACATATCTACCAAATGAGAAGAAACTCAGACTGACAACGATACACAAAATCCAAATTCAGTGTTCCAACGCTAAACCAGTCAGAAAATATAACAAACCATGTGCATTCTGAAAGGTGAGAGCAATTAAATAGCTGGGAATTGGGCATGAGCAAAGATCTGGAAGGAAAGGACCATGGAAACTTGCGCTGTGATGAAGATGCTAAAAATCAGTTAGCAAACATCAAAGGAGGAGACATATGACAACCTCTGCTTCCACGAAAACAACTTCTGGGATTCAACCCCAACAGTTCAATGATAGAAGGCTATCATTTTATTTGGTTTGAATATGAAAACTTGGCTGGAAAATAAATATGACCTCCTTTCTCTGTCACTGTTAAATAGGGAAAACTAATTTGAATTTTTGGTAAAATCCAATAGTGATAGATACAAATCAAGGAATCTTGTTATTTAAAAAAAAAAAACAGGGGGGTGAGACTGTTGAAGATGTGAATTTCCTGCAGAATGTGTTATGTAACTAACAAACTGCAAGAGAGAGAAGAGCAATTATCACTTTAATTAATTAGGGCCCTTTTGTAGCTCCCTTGTGAAAGATAATCCTTGATTAAAAGTGTCAGTATGTAAAAATATTGACTGATATTGAAATGTAAGAGTGTGACTATTCAGTTAATGGTAAGACAATAGCTAGTAGCATCATTTACCAATAGACATTAATGATTCTCAGTAGTTTAGGGGCACACAAACAAATAATTAGAGTTGACAATGGACATGCAAATAGGGACACTATTAATGTGCTGATGGTTAATTCCTAGAACATTTGGGTCCATTGCATCTTCAATGAAGAGGTTAGTATTAAATAATAACAACTGTATTGCTGAGAAAAGGACCACATAAAATAGAAATTCAGTAATAACATTTTACCAATACTTTGTGTTATCTTTCTACAAAGACATTCCTTTCATAGATATCTATGCAATTACAGAGTCACTCAGCCTATGAGTCTAGAAAGAGCTCTAAGGAAACTATAAAGGATCCTGAATTTCCAAAGATAATGCCTACAGATTGGACTCTGACAGGTCAGTGACAAAGGCCATGGTTTTGAGATTCATGCCTTGGAGCATAATAAAAACCAATTCAGTTTACAAATACTGAGTATAAAAGTAAGATTTACCTCTATTCTCTCCCGCTCCCTTGCTCTTTCACTCTTTCTTCTCTCTCTCTCTCTTTTATCTCTCTTTCTCTCCCTCCCTCCCTTTCTCCCTCCCTCCCTCCACCCCCCCCCATTTTCTCTTCCTTTCTTTTTCTTTGGGTGGTATAGGAATTTATGCTCAAGACCTTAAATTTTTGCTTAGCTTCCTTGTTCTGCTGCTGTTCTTGAGCCATGCCTCCAGTTCAGTTTTTGGCTGGTAAGCAGGAGACAGAGTCTCATTGACTTCAACAGCTGCTTTTGAACTATGATCCTGTAACTCTCAGGCAATAGAATAACCAGGATGACAGGAGTGAGCCATTAGCATTTAGCTTTACTTTGGTTCTGATCAGAATTAAGCCCCCAAACAATGTGCTGGGATGCAAAGAAGGTGCTGTACCCAGTAAAGCAAAACCAATTAAAAAAAAATAGCATGTGAAAGCAGAGGTATGGTGCAAGTGGTAGATCACCTGCTCTGAATGAAAAAGCCAAGCAAGAGGCCTGAGTTCAAGTCCCAGTAACATCACAGAGTGTTAAACCCTCTCTTTGACCTTAGATGTCGGACTGATTCCAAAAGCTAAAAGCTTAAACTTAGGACTAAGTTATTTATTGTCAAACAGCCACAGTTTCTCAATTTAGAAAGAAAAGCTAACAGATAGGTACAACGCACAGAGGGCATAAGGTGCAGGAACAAAGAAAGGGTAGTATATGCCTACTTAGTAGGCATGAGACACAGCAGTTACTGTTTCCTGGTGGGATCTATTTTTCCATTATTATTGTCACAGAAGGGTAAGTCATGAGCAATTCTGAAATTTCCCCTAATTTGGAAATAGCTAGCCACAGACATTATCAAGCAACTCATTTCAAAATAAAAGCCAAAATGAGATTCCTTGTTTATCACTTAATGCCACCCAGAGACAAACAATAGTTAATCCTGTATCATTCCTGAGCCTCCTTCCTTCTTTCCTCTCACCTCTGTGCACAGGACAAAAGAAAGTCTGGGATACTCAGGCCTATGTGAACACACAACAGCTCACTCCATTAACATACCCTGATACAAAAGTAATTTGGCGGACAAAGGAAGAAAACAATAATTCTTCCTATGTGGTAATAATAGTTTGGCTCTGGAGCATTTTTTTTTTGCTTCCTAAAATGAAACAAAATGTCCCAATGTGCTCTGAGAGAGAGAGAGAGAGAGAGAGAGAGAGAGAGAGAGAGAGAGAGAGAGAGAGAGAGAGAGAGAGAGAGAGAGAGAGAGAAAGACTACCCCACAATTAAGCACAATTTCCCTATCATTCTCTGTGTTCACACAGGTTACCGAAGTTTCTTTTCCTGGTAACTGTGCAAAGAAAGGTAGAGCCATAGAGTCCAACAATCCAAAATTGTATCTGAAATCCATCTTATTCCCCATACCAGTCAAACTATTCTGTGCTTGCCTTTGTAATGAAGAGTGGGCAAAATTAGTCTTCAGGTAATTTTTCTTGATCTCTTGTGGAGAGTCCCTTAGCAGTTAATTAATCAAGAAATAAGAAGCTCATTTTCCTGCAGTTATTCTGTGTTGCATAGTAGCTTGGCAGGAATGGCAAGATAAGAAAAGAAATACCTACTGTATTAGATCCGAAGAATCAGCTTCAAAGACTAAATGAACATTAACACTGGGGGAAAAAATCATTGGATTTTTCTTCCCTTTTCCTAGAGGATGTATAAATATATTTCTTGGAAGGATAGAGCACTAATATTTTATAAGAATTGAAAGTATCTTGTGAGCAGTACAGACAATTCATTAATTTGCCTTGAGGGCTAGGGGAAAGAAAGAAGAGGAACAGGTACAGGACTGTGGAAGGGAGAAAAGTAAAAAAAAGGACAAGAAAAAAGAAGAAAAATGAACACATTTATTTCTTCCAGGGTCAGGATTAACTCTAAGGACATAAGCTAAGCAAATGGTTCTGCCCCATGTAAACAATCAAGCATGCAGGTGGTGTGCAAGGCAGAAGAGAATCATCCTTAACCAACTGTCCTCCTGAGATGTAAGCTATCATTCACACTAGAACCTGCAGTAGAGAGCACAAACTCTCGGTTATATTAAGTGCTCTGACAGGGCCTTAATGGCCCACATAGGAATAAAAACCTCACGATAGTATTTGTGGCCACGACGTGCTTGAACATTCTGTCTACTTTCCTCTGCAGTGTGAGTTAAATTTCACTTCAGCATTCTGCTATTGTTTAACACAAGCTTCTATGATTAGCTACTTTAGGTTGATAACAGGTACTCATTAAAAAATCTATATTCGGGCTGGGAGTGTGGCTTAGTAGTAGAGTGCTAGCCTTCATGCACAATTTCCTGGGTTCAATTCCTTGGTGTTGTGGCTCAAGTGCTAAAGCTCTAGCTTTGAGAAAGCCCAAGGACAGGGCCCAGGCCTGAGTTCAAGCACCCTAACAGACCAAAAAAAGTTCAATAAAACTCTAAATTCCAACTTGCTCATTCATAATCTTTGCCCAAAGGAATGGAGCATTGTAGGTATGTGAACTATGAATTGATACTCTTTAAGGACTTAGAAGATAGTAGCATTAGACTCAGAATGTTGTCATTCAAAAAATGGCCTATGAAATTGTCTGCTGGAAAAGTGTTTTCATTTCTAGGAAGACTTCATCCCTCAAGGGTGTGTGGACTTCTCAGCCTCATGAAAGACAGATTGTGCATTTCAGGGCCTGATAAATACAGACACTTTCCAATGGTACCCTGTTATTATATTTTATTATCTTCATTTATCTTAAATATTACAGGTCTTTAGTTCTGTTGTTGATATCCCAATATCTGTGTGCTGGAAGTCTGAACTTAAATTAATATCTACTCAGTGAAGATGCTTATATCTCCTCTGAGGATTATGAATACTTATATGGTTATAAGACTCTATGCAAAAAGTTAGAGAAAAATAAAGGTCAGTTAGCTATTGAAAAAGTAAAATTCCTTAGTGCTAATATGTACAAATAACATATATATTCCTCAGTAGTTCTACTTGTAGCTCTGTTATTAACACTAGATAAAATAATCTATGTGGACTATCAATTTTATTTTGTAAATAAGTTAGCTTACTATTTAGGAAACCAGGTTAGCCAAATCCACAGATACCTGTAAATTAATGATAAAAAAAGAAACCGATATTTTAATCCTCCAAAATATTTTTCTGTAAATGTGATGTGCCAATAATATAACACCATTACTCTATTATGTATATAAAATAACACAAGTTTGCAGGTTATCATTATTTGTTACACCAACAATAACGTGTTACACCAACAATAACATGAAGAATGGAAACAAGAAAAGAAGACTAATAGAAAAGAATGCTGTTGTTTGATGAATATTTACTACTTGCTCTGCACCAATCATACTAAGTTATTTACATACCTTCTATCCCTGTGCTGTGGAAGTATGAAGCAAGGGCTTCCCAGAGGGCCTTAATCACTTAATAGTCAAGAAACACTGAAAAAATTTTAACAAAAGAATGACACATTCCGATTTGCCTTTTAGAAATATTATACTGGCAGTGAAAAAAATTCAACTGCACTAGATTAAAGTCTGAAGTATAGAAGTCCACTTGAGAACATGGGACTGTGGTGAGAGTTCACATTAGACCCTATCAAGGTCTGGAAACACTCTGCCTGAGGAGAGAAGATGGTTTCTAGAGATAGATGGAAAGATAGAGAGATAGATAGATAGTCTCATAGATAGAATTGATTTGCCTTGGTTAGTGACCAGAGGATGGTTAGAGAACTGGTGGGCAGACAGAAGAGATGTTTCTAGCATTGCAGTTAACCTCAGTCTAGCTTGTCCTTTCTTAGTGAGTAATGATAATATGCAAATGGATGTTGATATTTTATGCAATCAAATAGTTACAACATA
The DNA here is from genome assembly GCF_031878675.1 of Megascapheus bottae. Lineage (NCBI taxonomy): Eukaryota > Metazoa > Chordata > Mammalia > Rodentia > Geomyidae > Megascapheus > Megascapheus bottae. Next base: position 73,529,148 of record NC_143513.1, on the reverse strand, counting down.
ATTTCTAAATATTTCCAGCAAGGAAAAAAAATGGCCCTGTTAGAAAGATAGACAACTTCTATTTAAAGCCTTAAGCACTTAAATATACAGAAAAACTTATTCGATTGCATTCCCAGAGGTGTCTTAATGGTGTATCTGTGCTTCATCTAGGAAGGTTGTCACAATAATTTAAGCATAAAGAGTACTCCTTTTTGTCACAACTTCCTAGAATTTTGCATAGCATTTAACACAGGCAGACAACTTCCTTTTGTACTCTCTTTGGTTAAATCATATCCATTAAAATCATTCTGATATACTTAAACTGTATTAATTAAAATCATTGTCATGTCTATTGCAAATTGACACTGAAATTGAAATTTCTGCAAAGCTTTGAACAAGGATGTCTGGTATCCAACCAATGTGCTTTCCATTCTTGAACACCAGAGGGCATCATTCAGCGAAAGCATGCAGTACTGGGCCAGGGTCAAAGAGAAAGAAAATTCCATTACTAATGAGAGAAACAGATTTTTTAGTGTGTACACCCTTATCTATCATGAAACATTGCCATGGTAACAGCACCAGTTAAGATGGCTGTATATTTAGGTCATAGTATAAAAGGAGCTTGAGCATGTGAAAAAAAAAAGAAAGAAAAGTAAAGAAAATGGAATAAAAATGAGAATATGTAGAGTAGAAGGAGATAAACCAACTGGAACCTACTTCATCCGTTACTAACAGCAGGTCACAGTGACACAAAAGAACTTTCAAACCAAAGGTGGACAGGAAATAAGAAGACACATGGATAGAGTTGGCTTAACTATGTGTTCTGCTCCATTGTTGATTTGCTAATCACCTCGGGGAATGTCTATTATTGATCTAATACTTGCCATGAGCTCAACTTCATGATGTCAAAACTTTTTAGCTGATAAATAGATATAACATTTGACAAATTTTCTGGTTATCTCAGTGCCTATGTTTTCTTCCAGCAGAGCCTATCACTGGTGAAACAGAGCAAGCATGCCGTATCAATCATGGTGGTGGCATTGAATCTTCTTTTAGGGTTTTGAGGATCCAATAAAAACATGTTTTAGCCAAGTGGGAAACTAAACATTGGAAAGAACACAACTGACTTCCGAAAACCACAGTGTTGCCTTCTCTAAGCACAGGGAGAGAAGTGACACAACTGTGTGAGAGCCAATCTGCACAAAGAAAACTCCAGAGTTCATCAGTCCTGTGTTGGCATCCTGAGGCTGAAATGCACCACCTCTGACCTTGGGCCATTTGTGGTTTCCTGTTCTGATCAATCAGGATACCAACATCTACCTCACAGGATGGTCGCAATAAGAGCATGGATTTATCTGTGTACTCACAACAGCAACAAAAATTCATGAATCCTTAACGTATCTGGCATGTTTGCAAGAATAAATCAATAACAAGACAGATGATACAATAACACCAGCAAATTGCCGAAGGAAGTACCAGTAATTTAGGACAATCTCCAAAAATGCCTGTCCATGCAGAGATAGCCAGCATTTCTTGACACAACAGTGTTCCTAACACATCACCCCCACCCATACACACACACTCACACACATCACTGCCACCAACAACATACCACAAGACTCAGTGGAGCTCCAGCCATGCAATTGGTACTCCTGAGCTACTCACCCTTAATGAAAGCTGTCCAGACACCTGCTCAGATGAGTGAAGGGGAAACAGACTGGGGACAGACCATAGGGAATGCCAGTTCATTGCCCATAACCAACAGGGTGAGACTGACAATGTTTCAGGCATAAGAATCCATGGAAGAGAATGACATTGATAGCCCACATCATCAGATAATGTCAACGCAAATAAAACATTCAGTGAAGAAAAGCAGTTCTTCAAAAGAACTATGTGAATGAAATATTTGCCACTCTCTCTCCTACTGATTGTCTTATGAGAAAACAAACAAACAAACAGGGTCTTGGTGGCATTCTCTCATATGATAACCTCCGCAAAGCCAGCAGCATCTGTGGTGAAAGCTGAGTCCAGCATTGTTTAAGGGTGTACCCAAAGATCCTTGCCCTCAGTTTGCCCTCCTACGCTCTCTTCATTTCCTTTTCATTCTATTCTAATTTCTCTCCCATTTCCTCTTTTACACTTGCTGTAGCTGTATTCATTGCTATGGGTCAGAGAAACTGTGACTTCTAATTAGCCAGCTTCTTCTCCATTGATGACAGTATCATTCATGCCTTCAGTCTCTTTCCTACCAGACAGCAGGCTGGTGACTCCACTGTCTGGGGGAGCTGTGCACCCCTCTTGTGCCCTTGGTCCTGGGGTCTGGCTCTACTGGGTTGAAATTAAGCTATTGTTCAGCGAATATACATCTAGCTGCCTGGCTTCAGGAACCTTCTGGACACCCCCACCCCCCCAAAAAAAACCCAACAACAACAACAACAAAAAAAAAACCAGGGTCGAGGGATCACATTGACAGCAATGTGTTGTATTTTGAAATAAACATAGCAATGTATGCCCCACTCAGATGGAAAGGCTCTATGAACTCCCATATACAAATGCTGACTCTTTCATAGACAGCAGAGCATCTGGTCTTCTAGCCTATTCGGTTTATGGGGGCCCCTGGAATTTCCCCTGGCCTGCTCCCTATCTCATCCACAGAGCTTCCAAACACTCAATTCACCTGACCAGAATTTCCCAAGCCTTTTTTCAGGTCAGGTTTTATTTTTCCGTTTTAATTGGCATTATTATTGAGCTCAATAAAGCAAAGGAGGCTGATGGGAAATGGGTTATGGGCTATATTGTCACCGTTGGAAAACATTAATAATAGCAATAGCAAGGAAAACTCATCTGGCATTCATATTACTTTTTGAGTCCTTAATTGCTAAGCCTGCAAAGCTGCAACATCGTTGGCACAAAATTCTCCTATCCATTTGTCCAGAATCTCAAAAGTCCACTTTCTCAATTGCAGCTTAATAGTTCCCAGCATGAAACTGTCCCTTGGCCAGATCAACTGGTTTTCCTCTACAATCAGTGTCGTTGGTACTCACCCCCAAAGTAAAGTGTATCGTCATCTCTATTATCTGCTTAACAATGAAAATGCATATATACACATTCTCCCATATGCTTATCAACACCACTTATACCGTATACACATTGTTGGCAAAATGCCTTGCAAAGGCCCAGGCAGCACAATTCAAAGTTCCTTAGGTCGGAGTTTATGAAATGATTCATTTTCAAAACCGGCTCCATTCAGCACACAGTCATAGTTGTCAGGAGTTGAGAGGAGGAGCTGGATCTGCCTTGGCTATAGAGCATATCTGGCTATTCTGGAAAGACTGGAGCCCAAGGGTGGGCTCCTGTCCTGATACCCAGTGTCAGGGCTGGGGCTGGCTCCACTATGAAGCATCTCAAACTTTGGGGTCCTCACCACATCACAAAGCATGAGTTCTGGATCCCTTTCCCTCTGAGCCTTCTAATCTCAACTCAGTTTTTCCACCAGCCTTTCTGATGGCCCCAGAGTTTCTCTCTGGAGCACATATTCATTCTCCTCTCTGCAGGACTAAAGTGGAGAGGCCAAGGCCATATCCTTGGCCTTGGCTGCAGCAGCCAGAGGCTATTTAGAGGTGTCTCCTTGCCCTAGCAAGGCCTGAGTGCCGGAGTGAGCCGCTGATGGGTACGTTGCACCTCTGGCTGAATGCACTGGGGCACCGAACAAGAGCAAGACTGTCTGGTACCCTCTCACCCAGAGCTAAGAAAAGAGCAAGAAAAGCAAACCAAAAGCAGAAAGAAAAAAAAGGGGGGAGGGGAAAAGAAAAGCCACGCAGGTGATTGGAAATTCTGAGGACTGGGCGATGCCTCAGGCTTGCTGGGATCCTGGCTCCTGATCTCCTGGCAGACAGGTCTACAGGTCTGGAGTCCCGGGGTGGGGGACTGACCATGGCCTTGAACTGACACAAGGACACTAGAGGGCGGCTTGGGTGAGACGTTGGCAGTTCTACTTGGCTGACGCCTTTATTTCCATTTCTCTGTTCTCCTGTCTCTGCACCACGGTTATTTCCCTACCATCCATGCAGGAGCCTGGGTAGAAATGGCCAGGGGCTGTAAGAGTCCATTGACCCTTCCTTGGACGATTATTTTGCGGTTCCGAGCAGCCAGGAGCAGAACAACAGACAAGGAATAGAGGGAAATAGAGGGGAGGAGACAGAAAAGTGCGAGTCCCATACTGGGTCCATTATTTGGTTGAATTTTTCCGTCCTGGCGCGCTCTGCCAGTGAAGCCACCACTTACTCCTCCTCTGGGGACACCCCCAAAGGCGAGGGGTAGAGAATGCACAGGTGGCATTTCGGGCACGTTTTACCTGCCAAGAAGGCTGGTAACACACACACACACACACACACACACACACACACACACACACACACACACACACACACCTGGCGAGTTCCTAGAGCTACAAGTTAGAGGTGGCGATGGCTTGCACAGCTCCGCAAGTGCAACCGGAGAAGGGCATTCAGAGCTCGGGGGATCCCCATGGAAGCACGCAGTAGCTCTCGGTGGTCCCTCCTTACCACTGTGATGTGGAAGGAAAAGGCCAGGAAGGATCCCAGAGCTCTGGGCTGGTACTCTGAACCCCAGCTGCTCGGGAGACTTCCAGCTTGGGTCAGATAAAGGGATGAAGCATTCCTTTTTCTTTTGTCCTGTAAATCTTTTTGATCCTCCCCCCCACCCCACCCCCGTTCCTGCTCCCTGGCTCTGGTCTGAGGACTGCAATGCCATCGTCTCCCCAGCACTGCTTTAAAGGCGGAGTCAGGGGTCAGTGTGTTGCGGGGTACTGGTCAGGATCAACCAGGAAGGGGATGGGGGTTCCGTCCATCGTAAGTCCCCCAGCCCACCCACCCCAAGGAGGACGTGGTCAGCCCTCAGGCCGAAAGGAGCTGGAGGGCTGGGGGAGGCAGGGCTGTAGTTGTTTTTCCATGATGGCTTCTGGAGCCGGGGGTGGGTGGCAGCGCGGCTCTCAGGCGGCCCTGGCCACATTCCGCAGGACTGGGTGACCCCGCGGGCAGTCGCGCCCCAACCCTCAGCTGCGCCTCCTTTCCCTCTGCGTTCCCAGCCCACCCCCTCCTCCCCATCCTGCCTTCAGGAGCGAAAGTTACCTCTGGGAAAGAGGTGCACGTGTGGGGTGCTCAGGCGGACACCCACCACCCTTACCTCAGGGCGCACGGAAGCCCTGGGCGCTGCTGGACCCCCTCTCCTTACCTTCTGCGGGCTGAGCTCCACTTGGCACCCCCGTGGCTGAGATCTGGTGGAGATTTGGTGGCCTAAGCAAGGAGCCCTTGGCGGGTTCCACCTGCCTGGGGTGCGAACCGAGCTGCGCGCAGATGGGAGTCCCGAGGCGGCGGCTGGCTCCGCTCTCCCTTGATCTTGAGAGAGAAAAGGCAAAGATTAGTTGGCGCCTGGGCCGGGGAGGGGTGGAGCAGGGAGGGCGGGGAGAGCCGGGGGGACCGGGATCTCTCTCGCGCCCCGCACACATCCAAGCCTCTTGCCAGACTGGGACCGGGCTGGCGGTGTGGACAGGAGTTCAATCCACGGCCCCCGCCCGCCCGGTGACAGCTAAGCCACCAAAGAAGCAGCAAGTGAAGACTTTCAAACCTGGCTTTCACCAAGATGAGTCCAAGAAGCCCAAGTCCTGGGAGGGAGAGCTGGATGTGGTCAGGAGCGGGCCGGATGCATCTCCTCAACCCAAGCGCCCTGGTGGAGAGGAGATCCGCGCGCAGACCAAAGCAGAGCCCACTCGGGGGCTCTGGTCATGTCCTCTGGGAATGGGGGACTTCCAGGCTCAGGCTGGGGCGCGCGCGCGCGCGCGCGTGTGTGTGTGTGTGTGTGTGTGTGTGTGTGTGTGTGTGTGTGTGTGTGTGTGTGTGCGTGTGTGTGTGTGTGTGTGTGTGTGTGTGTGTGTGTGCTCGCGCGGTGCGCGCGCGCGTGTGCGCGCTGTGTCCAGATGCCCAGCCTGGCACCTCGGGGACGGGGTGACAGGATGGCTCGTCTCTTAGTCGTGCGTTTGTGTTCGATCCGCTGCAGTGGAGGGAACGATTTCTGGAAGGAACATTTACAATTTTCCTTCAGCGTGACAGGATGAGTTGCCGTTGGAAGAGCTCCACCAATGAAATCGTCGCTGCCTTCTGATTTGGCGGTTTTTCTGAGCAAACACGACCATCTTTTCTCCAGGCTCCTCTTTTCTGCCCCTCTCCTCTGGTCCCTTCTACCCCAGAGCTCAGCTCTCCACCGGCAGGCAGTTTCTCCAGGGTCTCCCCTCACCCACCACCAGCCCCCAGCCCCACTGCTGCCAAAGTGTGAGTGCCACAAAGGCGACATGCCAGACTGGGGTGGGGGGCGGGGATTCAGTGGCGCTTGTTTGATTGCAGAAGATATTTAAGCCCAGGGTCTTTTTTTTTTCATGTGGGGAAATATTAAAGTAAATGCGTGATGGTCTGCACTAAAACTACAGTCATGCGGAACTATTAAGGTGGCGTATGTCTCTGGGGTGTTGGAAAATGTATTAGGTGAGTTATTTTTTTTTGTTTGTTTCTTTTAGTTTTCTTATTTTTCACTATTTCTCCAAATAGTGGGAGGCAGATGACAAAATATACACAACGTTTGAGGGAACTGATGATCTCCATTAAAAAATAGGAGGCAAACTTTCTTTTTTAATGGTAAATTCTTTTTATCCTTAAGTAGTTGTACAAAGGGATTTTAATACCACCTAACGGTTCGTGAGTCTAATAGTTCTTGATTAATGTAACTCTACCATCAAGATTCAAACTTTTTTTGTATTTAGACCAGACTTGGGATTATAATAAAAAAACCTTCCAATTTTTAAATATATTTTAGCTACTAATGTCATTTTCAATGACATAATTATTCTGAGGTATTGCAAAGAAAAAGACTTGCTTATTTGAAAGCATGTGTATGCATAAGATAATGTTAACACATGACATTCTAAATAGATTCCCATTTTTTCATCCAAATTGAATTAAATGGAAAATAATGAAGAACCTTAAATTGAACAACATGGATTAGGAGACATTGCCTTTTAGATCACAGAGACTAGTTCCTGAAGGTATATTGATTTAATCCACCTAATTAAAATTAGCTCAATCTCTCTCACCCAGAGTACTTTGCTGAATGGTAAAAGGGAAACATTAATTATAGCCATTGCTCCTTATAAACTTCTAATTTTACTGGCATCAGTATATCAAACACTTGTATAACAGCTATCAAGACGATGAGTTAAGCAGCAATACACATACACACATACACACACATATACACTTGCATTGAAAATGGAAATCTTACAGCAACCACTAAACAAGACCTGACACTGACTTGGTTTTACTTGATAAGATCTCTTCCTAAAATAAAACACTGCAACATTATATATCTATTTCCATTATCCACACTAGCATCCCTCCAGCGAATAAGAGATTTATAAAATACTTGTCCAAAAGAACAGTTCTCTTCAGTCTTATTCTTATCTTCCTTAGCATTCAGTCCATAGCATTAAAATATCTGATTTCAGTTTTGTTTTGTTTTGTTTTGTTTCTCTCTTTGGTGCTCTTTCCAAACAAATTTAAAATGTCTTTCTTTATTCTTTATCCCTGTCTTTGAAGTTCATAATAAAATGATGCTGTGATATGTTTAAATCTATCTTTCTGAATATACACACGCATGAATGAAAAAGAAAAAAAAGAAAAACGAAGAACTGATTCCTGAAAAACAATAGAGGAGAAAACAGAAAACATACTATTTATTGTTGTTATGTTTGTTTGTATCATTAACATCCTCTTACTACTAGGAGCAAACCACTCCAAAATAATTGACAATGAAGTCTATTAAGTATTTCCTTAAACTGTAATAACACTAAGTTCATAGTGAAATATTATGCTCAATAATAGTTACATAGTTTAAGGGCTTTAGGGAAGAGCTACAAACTGAAGCATCACTGTTTAGCAAAAAAAAATTATCAGTGGTGACTATTTTTGTCTCTAGGGTCACTACCCTATCTTTGTTTCTCATTTTGTGATCTGGGGAATTTGTTTAATGCTCTGTGCATTTCATAAACTCATTGCACAGGTATCGCAATATCTGCTGGGATTATTGTAAGGAATAATAGAATTCTTGTTAAGTTCTCAGCAGAATGCCTGGCACAGAGAAATTAGCTATTATTACAAGATGCTGGTCTAGACTTAAAGGTGGATGCCCAGGTGATGCCTGCGACTTATTTAATAGAGAGATGGCACCAATGGAACTTTGCCTGTCACCTGCATGATCCTGTAAGGACCATCTTGCTCCCCTCTCCTAGTTTTTTTTCCCATGCAAGGAGAGCTCATGTGTTTTCACGGGGCTTTACTTTATACCTCTTAAGCAAATTCATATTCTAAGATAAAAGAGTACTTCTCTTTTACCCCAGGAATATAGTGTTTGCATTTATTAGTAACTCTTGGTGTGGAACAGTTTCAAAAGTGCTTTATTTTTTTTAAGACTTTGTAGACTGCATCGATGGGATTTTCTTTATCTACATGCCTATTTTCCACCTCAAAGAACTCTAACAAATTAGTAATTTCCACTTGTGAAGCTAAACTTCATTACCTACCACCTCATGCCACTAGTTGGGGCATGCGTGAAAGAGATTCAATGCCTATGAGGAATGATTTTGACAAAGTTCTCTTTTGAATAAGATTCTAAATAAGGTCACCACTCTCTGGAGGACAAGGAGATTGATGGGTCCTGTTTTTCCAGAAAGTGATGCATGTTTTAATATACCACGTTGATTTCAGTACAATAATAATTAGGCTGCAGTTATTACATATACAAATCAGCATACTCTCATCCTAAATGGATTAAGAGAATGACAAGCTCAACTGCACTGATTATTTTAAACCAAGTTTGGTAGCTATAACTTGTATTTGTTTATTGTATCTATTTTCATGGAACTTAAAAAAATCAAAGATGAAGGCTGTGCGTATATAGGTAAGGAGAGCCCAACATTGGAGATTTTGTGCTCTTGATCTCCTAATCACAAAATCTGTTCTGGAATAAAACCTAGAAAGCATGGGATTTTTTTCAGCAGGACATGGCAAGCTGGTTTATTTCATGTGAGCCAAAGAAACCTTCCGTTTTCTAACCTCAGGTTGAAACATGACATTCTTGAGTTAAAAGTAGACTTCCACTAGAATGGCCTTTGGATTTCACTCACCCACCCTGCTTTGAAATCTTAATAACAGATCCATCACAGACATGCCATTTCTTTAGAGTTATTTATTTTCTCTGCAAGCCTTCATAAGATGCACTTTAAAAGCTTCCTATTCTTTGGCTAAAAACGATTATCTGGTTTTTTTTTTCTCCCCAGAAAACCTTAAGCTTTTCTTTTTCATACCCTGCAACAGAAGTTTTCATATACAAATGGGACTGATTCTGAGTGACAGTGTATAGTGACAGTCTGACAAACAATGCTTTGCTATTTTTTTCTTTTCCTTTTGCTTCTAGTTTGCCATCACAGATGTTTTAAACTCATCTTGTCTTCATGATGCTAGTGTTATCCAAAGCTTGAAAACATTTGCTGCTGCTGAATGTAAAATATTTAAAATACTGAGCTCTTTTTCAAACAAGGAATATCAAGAAGGGGGAAAATGGCAAGGGAAGAAGGTTGCCACTCTGTAAAATGTTAAGCCACCTGAGGGGTGATAAGTCAGTATTAAATATACAAAAAGAAAAAGGCCATGTGGGGTGCACATTTGCTTAAAGAAGCCTTTAGTGCACAGGAATTTCTTCCGCCAGGAAGCAAAGTTAAGGGCAGCTTCCAAGGCCGGCCTTCACCGCAGGGTGAAACTGAAAAGTTCTCATAGCATCCATCTATAGCTATGTTTTGAAAAACAGCTTCAGTTTCCCCTTTCCACATGCTGGAGTCTTCAGATGGAGAAAAGATGTTACCAAGTTCACACTGTTAACCTTAAGCTCAAAGCAAGAGCTGATTGTTGGATTCAGTAACTCTTAGTACCCATGAAGAGTCATCATGGGATCTCTCAATGTTTCTTGGTATGTTTTTCCTTAGAATTCAGAGTGAACTAATCACACACACCTAGGAATTCACATAACAGCTCAGATCATCTAAAACGCTAGCTTAAGCAAGCTCAAATGGCTCTCCGAGGGAAAATGTTCGTCCATGTCAGAAATGTATCGCAAGAGGAGGCCTCACAGCACATACCAACTCCCTTGCTTAGATTCTATTCTCTTTCAAGTTTCTTTCTGTTGCTGAATTTTGTGAGCTGGACTGAGACACATGTGATACAGAAAGAAGCTTTCTGCTAAGCAAAATGTCTATATGGCCTCACATAGATCTTGTCACTTAAAAATCAAAATAAAACCCTAACTTTTTCTCTTACTGGTATGCCTAAGAAAGTGTTCTTTAAAGCTCTCCCCCCCACGACCCCCCGCATGCAGTGAGCCCAATAAGAGGCATCCAGTACATTCTGTCCATTCCTCCTCACTGAATCAGCAAAGTGACTGTATGTCGAGCTTAAGGATTTCATTCATAAATCTCATGGGAGAAGAGAATGCGCCACAGCTCACATCCAAGCTCCATTCCGACAAGGTTTTCACCAGCAAACATTGCCTTCAAAAGTGAGTTAACTAGGGTGTCGACTCAGCTGGGTAATCCTTGAATGGCTCCAGGAGCAGCCACTCAACACTTACCCATAGGACTCCACTCTCCTTTTATGGATGCCAGGATGCCAGCAAGCAGTTCTTCTAACCCCCAAATATATACTTTTCCTTGGGCCGATCTCACTAAGCAAGCTGCCATTGCTTTGCTCCCCTGCTGTAAATTGCAGAGGGCAGGTCTGAGATAATCACACTGAATTTCTGAGAAAGGAGAAAGTCACCTGGACTGAAAGCCACAGGATGGCTCCAACCTTTGTATATAATTCAATGTTATTTTAGATGGCAGGGCAATAAAAACAATAAGAAATTAATTTCTGCCTTCCAGGTGTGAAAGCTCCAACTGGAGAGGGAAAAAAAACAGTATTAACAGAATCTTGCTTTTAGGCACCATTTATCTCTGATGCCACCTGTGGAGGATGTGGGAAAGGGGCCAGGATATTCCTGCATCTCTGGCTGCAGAGGCAGCTCCCAGTGGATTCACCAGACATTTGGAAGGAGTGTCAAGTTTGATCTTGTGAGTAAAATTCTCCCAGATGCGAGGATACTTAGGTATTTCCCAGTACTCAACAGTAAATCACCACAAGTTACTGTCTAACACTGAAAACATCATCTCTGACCATCTACTGAAACCATGGATTCTCGTTATATGGCACTCAGGATACAAAACTAGAGCCAAAGATTGTTGAGTACAAGCATCTAATTTTCAGCATTGGTTCATGGAGAATTCTATGATAAGTTAAGAACATTCCTACATATACTTATTGAAGGTGCTGTGTTTTAAGGTTACTTCCAGTCTTTGAATCTCTGTATAGCTCTTTCTTTCCTTTCATCTCTCTCTATATTTAAAAAAATGATTTGGAGTTTTGGAAATCATTGTACTTAGAAATGCATGTCTTTGGCTGATGAAGATTTCTGTTATTATTTGAGAAGAAAATGAATGGCTATGGCTATGACAGCTTGTTCTAATTAAATAATCCACTGGAGAAAGGGACAATGTAAGTGAAAATTGGAATGCTTTCTCTTTTCATATGTTAAACTCTAAAAAACAGAAACTCATCTTGAACTGTATTTTATACCTTCAGTTTGCTAGCTTACCACCTAGAACATTTGCTCAGGTTTCTTTTATTTTGCCAGTCCTACAACTTGAACTCAGGGCCTGGTCACTGTCCCTGAACCTCTTCTGCTCAAGGCTAGCACTCTACTAATTGAGCCACAGTGCTGATTCTGCCTTTTTCCATTTATGTGGTGCCGAGGAATCAAACCCAGGGTTTTATGTATGCTAGGCCAAGTACTCTACCACTAAGCCACATTCCCAGCCCCTACACTCAGATTTCTATTTCTCTTGCCCTAGAGTTTGCCAACAGTCTCAAGGCAGAGAATAATTACAGGAGTCAGGTTGAAATCTTCCCAGATGAAAAGTGGAAAATAAGTCACACAAGTCCCAAAAAGAGTAGTGCTGGGCACAAAGCTTTTGTGCCATTTGTCTCAAAAGTAGGGTAACCTGAGCAATATGAGAGAGAGAAAAGAGGATGGAAGACTGCTGAGATTTAAAAAAGGAGATTTTCTCTGAGAATCAAACATGGAAAAATGTCTTTCTGATCATCCTGGTGTGAATTAGTGGCATAAACAGCATCTCTACTAGAAATATGACCTTTGAGAACATGATTCACTCCATTGAACCCCAATTTCCCTACATTGGAAAAACATAAAATCTGCTTGATGTCATTATTGTCATGAAATAAAACCCAGTTTGTCAAAGCCTTTTGTAAATAAATTATTGAATCATATCATCGTCATTATTGTTGGTTTTGATTGTTGGCAGTCAATGACTAAATTGAGATGTAGATGAGTGATTTATTTCCCTGCTGTCAAATTCTAGCTCTCTCATGCAGGTATTTCCTCTTTAATTACAAACAATAGCTTTTGGGAGAATAAATAAGCAATGTGTGTCCAGAGGCAAGGAAATTCCATTTTAGGCAGGAAATGAATCCTGCTATCCCAAGTCAGACCAGTAAATAATATAAAAAACACCAGGGTCTCAGCACGTGCAAGATAAAGCCATCACTGATGGCTTCTTTTGTGGACTCAGTAGATCTGGCTATGAAATTTGTACTCTAGATAACCCCTTAGCTTTCCATGACTCTCAATAGAAGACAAAATCTATACTCTGAAAGCAAATCTGGCTGCCGGGCCTCACATCAAATGCAGAGTTCTAACTGTTGCTTTGCTCTGGATTTTAAAAACATGAATACTGGGATTTGTAACAATATGAACTAGATGAAACCTCTACTAAAAGTAACATTTTGGATCAAAATGACACAGACAAACTTTCTATAAATCTATGCATTCATGGAAGGAAATCAACCTTTTCTTTTAATTACCTAATTCGGAATTGTTCCCATGCTCTAAGCCATTTTTCCCTTATGCTATCCCAGATGACATTGCTACTCTGCCCCTATCCTTCCTAAACACTGAGTGGAAATTTGTCAAATAATCTCGATTGTGACATTCTGGCATTTCCATGTTAGTTTAGAGTTAATGCTCCTTGTTAGATTATTTCTGGCTATCATTTGAACCCAACAACATTTTAAAATTGGAATATGCTCACATTATCAATGTGTTAAACTGACTAGATTTTTCCTCAAGTAGCTAAGTCCATTTTATGTAAATAGATTCCATTTCAACAGTGTGTTATAACATGACTAATTTCTGACAACTTGTACAAATATAGAAGGCATTTCTCAAGATTCTACTACACAACTATGATGACTGTGCACATGGGAGACTTTTAAAATAATAATAAATGCATATAACATTTACTACTGAGTTATTCTTTTGATCTAAATTTTAATATACACTTTAAATACATACATGCTTTGTGCTATCATTTGAAAAATCATTTAAACCAATGCCATGAAATAAAAAACTTTTTGCCAGTCCTGGGCCTTGAACTCAGGGTCTGGGCACTGTGCTTGGGCCTTCTCAAGGCTAGAGCTCTACCACTTGAGCCACAGCACCATTTCTGGCTTTTTTCTATGTGTTTGGTACCGAGGAATTGAACCCAGGTCTTGGTGCATGCTTGGCAAGCAATCTACCAGTAGGCCAAATTCCCAACCCATAAAAACCTTTCTTTAAAGACAACTGTTTAGTGATGGTGACTTCTAAAGTATGTGCACTCTGACCAGTTTCTTCTTTCTTATTTACAAAATGTCTGATTGATAATTCTGTTATAAGCTGGAGTTATTTCTACTGCATACACTTCTTTTTTCCATATATTTTTTTATTTTAATTAATAGAAGGGTTATATTGTATTCACCAGATAGAAGGTGCATTAGTTCACAAATATTGATACCCTTTCTCATGTTTTGGTCCCCATTTCCCTCCCCCACCCCTCCCTTCATCTTGTTTTCCCCCCTTCTTTATCCAATTTAAAATAACCAAATATGCATATATACAATATATCAGATAACAAGGTGAAATACTGCAACAATATGAGATAACCAAGGGACAGCAAAAGAAATGAGAGATAACATAGTACATTAAGGACAACAATCACTCATTACATGGCTTTTGTTTCTATATCCTGGAGGTCCTTTCATTTAACGTCATACTATATGTCCTTATGAATCTAAGTTTTGTTCTACTGTAAATCTCTGCTAGGAGAGTCCAAGGTTTCTACAGATGATGACAAATGAGGGTAACCATTGAGCCTATGCTCCTTTGAGTCTGGCTTACTTCACTTAATATGATTTTTTTCTAAGTCTTTCCATTTCCTTACAAATGGGACGATGTTGTTCTTTCTGACAGCAGCATAAAATTCCATTGTGTGTAAATACCATATCTTGTTGATCCACTCATCTTTCATATATTTTCTATAGCTATTTTCATTTCTACTGCATATACTTCTGAACTAAGTGGAAATCATTTACTTGAGAGACTCACAAAGAGAGCAAATGTGAATAAATTCTAAACAAGAGTCCATTACCTGGAAATACATTGGACTAGAGAGAGAACGAGTAAGGGAAAGGATTATGAAAAAGTTATGAACCCAGTGAAGTTATATAAACAATAGTCATGATTTGAAAAAGGTTTAAGAACTAGCTCTCTATATCGACCCCAAAGTATATCTAACAAGAGAATGAGAGCATAAAATAAGATCTGCAAATAAAGACAATGAGCCATTGGTGTACTGTGTTCTTTCATTAAACCACTAGACACTGCAGCATGGCTCTTGTACTCAACTGGATGTTGCTTCCTTTCTCAATGAAGCTTCTAAACCCATTCTGTTTAGTTCTTGAGGAAAGTAAGGACTGAAAACAAAAAGTAACTCTGGGATACAGAAAACAGAAAGTAACTCTGGGAGAAAAAAGGCACACATGTCTTTCGTTCTTTTAGGCCAAGGTCTCCTTGTGTGGTGGCAGGTCTGCCTCTTTAGAAACCTCAGGCACAGAAGAAAAGAATGCACTCAGAAAAGTCTGGGGATCTTGTGACAAAGTGAAGGAGAGAATTAAAATGGAAGTCAGTGTAGACAATGAGGATTAGGGTCAAAGTCTAATAGCCATACCCAGTTTCACTCTAAATGGATCTGTGCTGAACCATAAAAATTAATCTAAATGCTTTATTAAAGATATAAATAGCATCTTCCATGCCTGCTTTTACCAAGCACTGAAGTGCTAGGGAAACAGCATACTTTAAGCAATTCTATGTGATTGTGTATAAACACACAGACTATTTTTTTAGCTTTCAGTTCACCCCAAAGAATAAAAGTGACTCTCTAGCACAGATAGTACTTCATAGTACAATTCCAAATAAGATAGATTAGAAGATGAATGGTTATTTAGGACTAGAGCTCAACTCATCATTCACTTTCTCCAAATGCACCACATCATCACAAATGCTTGTATTCCCCCCACATAGTTATCATCTTTACTCACTTAAAAATAACTCCCCAAACATGTATCTATTTATGTTCCCACATCTATGAAGCAAGATAAGCTTCAAATGGTAAACTTCAGTTCTCAAAGAATGGCCATACTTGGTGCATAGGGCTATGCATGAATGAAGGAGCTGATCAAACAGGTGCCTGCGTTTGCAGGGTCACTGGAGAACCAGAAGCCTCCTCCTTACTTCCCTCTTTTATAGGGATGCTTGCTTGGTCAGCCACAAAGAACATACCTCTCCTTCATTTCAACCAATCTTTAGTAATATGTATTTATTCATGATTTTCATGAATAAAGTAAGCTAACCTCATAATAGATTTGTTGCCACTCTAGCAAGACATGGGCTGTCTTACTAAATGGAATACAACAGAGATGTAATGTGGAAAATGCACTGGATTCCAATTTCAGTTTTTCTGTTCTTTGTGGCCTTGGATACATCACATTTCATTTTTGCTATCTATAAAAAGATACTCCATTGATTTTAATCCTCTGATTCCAGAAGATAGAGAATATTTTAGTATCATATATTTGATAAGTTTACACACACACACACACACACACACACACACACACACACACACACGGAAATATGTCCATGCTCTAATACCTAGAACCTGAATCAGGAAGCTGAATACTGAGGACTGAGATTTGAAGCCACTCTGAGCAAACATATCTGAGGGACTCTTCACTTAATTATCAAAAAATACTGGATGTGGAGGTCTGATACAAGTGTTAGAGCATCACCTGTGAGCGAAAAAGTCAAGCAAGACATGGATACCTAATTATAATGAGTCCAAACTTGAGTTTTAGAACAGCAAAAAAACAAAAGCGTATGCATATCAAAGTAAAAAAAATAACCTTTGCCAGTACAGGGAGCTCAACACCCCCCCACACCCAAATTCACAAAGAATGAATAACCTAGTTAATAAATGACCAGATAAGAGTGGTCAGACAAACTGAAGTACAAACAATGAATGCATAAATAAATGTTCAACATTCCTGGCCACAAAGGAAATGCAAATTAAAATGATATTGGATATTTGTCTCCTGTCAAAATGGGCATCATAAAGAACACAAAATACAACTGCTGTTCGGGGAGGTGTAAATTTGTACAACCACTACAGAATTCACCATGGAGACTCCTCCAAAAAAGTAAAACTTAGCTGGGTATTTGAGGCTCATTCCTCTAATCCTCGCTACTCAGTAGACTGAGATCTGAGATTCCAAGCTTGAAGCCAGTAGGAAAGTCATGAGATTCTAACCTCCAATTAACCACCAAACACCCAGAAGTAGAGCTGTGGTTTGAGTGGTAGAGTGCTAGCCTTGAACAAGAAAGGTCAGAGCCAGTGCCTAGACTCTCAGGTCAAACCCATGTCATAAACACTAAAAACAGAACTTCCATATGATCTGGCAATGCCATTTTTGGACCTCTATCTGTTGAAATGTAATTCATGATATAATAGAGGCAATTGAGCACTCATGTTCATTTCATCATAATTCCCAGTAGACAACCTATAGGCATAGCTCAGAGGCCCTAGAAATGATGAATGAATCAAGAAAACATGGTGTGCTTATGTACAGTGGAATATTATGTAGTCATGCATTAGAATGAAGTTATGCTTTGTGCATGCAGATGGATAGATCTGAAGAATATCATATTAACTGAAGGAAGTGAAGTTCAGAAGGACAAAGGCATGTCTTCTCTCACATCTGGATGTTAGACATAAACTACAATCATACAGGAACACAGACTTAACACTCATATTTGATCTAGCTGATTAACACCCTATAGCTGTGTATGAACTGCCATGGCAAAGCCCTTTGAACAATTCATATGTACGTAAACAGAATATGAATACTAGTGAGTGAAGCATGTTCTGCTAAGGGTGTGGAGACTATTGGGAGGGGAACAGTAAACAGACATATTGAAGGAAGGCACATACCATCTTGTACGTGTTGCTATTGGCTTGGGAATGAGGAAGGGAAGTGAGCAAGAGTGAGGGAGGGATGAGTCTGAGTAACATACACTGTACACATGTCAAAGTTAAACTCTCTGCACAAGAAAATCATGCTAGCAATAAATGGGTCCCCAAGGCAGATAGTGGAGGATATCAGAGTGGCGTGATGTGAGAAGGCTGGCCATCCAGAGCTTTGATGATAGAAGGATCCGCCTAAGGAATTCAAATAGCTCTGCATGCATAAGACAGCAGGTGTTCTCTTATAGCTTTGGAGAAACCCAGTCCCCCGGCATTTTTTTTTTTTTTAGCTCAGTGAGATTCATGTTGGTCATCTAAACTATTGAGCTATCAGATAATAAATTGGTACTCTTTGAACTTCCAGTTATGTGGAAATTTGTTGCTGCATCTGTAGAGAATAAACATGCCAAGTTTCTACTTACAACAGAAAAAAATGATTTTGGTTCTCTATTCTTCACAATAATCTCATTTATCCTAATTTGCTGGTAGGTACCTTATGTTAGAGGTAATATGATTTTGTGCACTATTGTGTCTAATAATTGCAAGTCAAGTTTCGGGACTTATAACATCCATCTCCTGGGAGTCATAGATACATACAGATTTGGGCAAATTATTTATTAACGCTATATATTCAGCACTAGGGACAGTTCAGCTAAAAGTTCCACTGTTGAGTCAGTACCTTGGAGAGAGGTCAGACAGAGTTCAGAGATTATCTGCCTAGGAAGGGCTGACTGACTGCTCTGAGCTGTCAACTCCTGCCAACGCCTCTCAGACCAGGGAAGGAAGCAAAAACAACAACATGAGAAGGAAAGGTAAAGAAACTTCTTCATAAAATAGACCTGGCCTCTCCAATACGTCTTCTCATGTGAGCTTATTGAAAGCTAGGCGGAGCCACAGAGTGAGATTACTGTTGACCCCCTGCCGCGTTTAACACACAGCTTCTGTGAACCTCCCAAAGCAGCACTGTCTTTTGTAAGTCTCTCCATCTATGGGTCTCAGCCTTAGCCTTGAATCACACAGCCTTTGCTAATGGCCCATCTTAACATTCCAGGAGTGACCTAGACTTAGAAGACCAGCCAAGGGAGCTCGCCATGGGAAGGCTCATGTAGAGAAAGGTGTATGTCAAGTGCACTATCACACATCATCCATGTGGGCCTTCAGTGATCCATATTTATTTACTGCCTACTGTGGCTTACATACTAGACATAGAGGCTGAAGAGGACAAAGTTTGTTTTCAAGAACAACAAGAAAATAGAAGGCACTAAGAAGTAAGAGCATATAATATATCATCAGAAGTTATAAAAAGCAAAAGCAAGGAAATGGATTATTCTAGGTGAGATACTATGCTGTCCACAAAAGATTAATCATTCCTTTGCCTTACGGTACACGTAAGTTTGTGGCCATGTTGGGTGAAAGGCTTGTAAATTTTTGAAATATGGGTGGTGTTAACAGACAAAGTGTTGAATATTTGGTTAGCATCTTGACAGCCTCCTAGGCTCTCTTTTCCCTTTGGCACAGTGATGGGAACCTATTGGATTGCAGTCCCAAGGGATTCCTGATAGCCACCATGCATGAGTGGTGGAAAGGTCTGTGAAGCTTTGTGATCCTGCCATAAGGACTGTTCCCACTGCGGATTAGTCTGTTTTGACAGATAGTTAGAAAGAGCTTGATGCTCAGGACCACAATGCTGACAACAGGTGAGTAATGTCAAGTTGGATATAGGGTGTGTTAGGGGAGTATTTCTGACAAAGGAAAGAGAGAGACATCACACTGGATCAAGACAGTGCCACACACTTGGGAACCAAGTTTAGGCATAGATTACAGCTCGCAACAATGCTAGTGGTTTTCTTACATTATTTTATTGTCTAATAACCTCCCTTTCTTTACCTGCTAATAGTTATTTTGAATAAAAAAATCACGGCAGATGTTTGAACTAATGCTGATCTTATGAACCCAACCTAGACATGTAGGTATTTCTCTTTTTAAAATTTTTATTTTATAATTAAAATTACAATTATAATAATTTTTTTGTCTTAGTTCCAGTCCTGGGGTTTGAGTTCAGGTCCTGGGCACTGTTTCTAACTGTTTTTGCTCAAGACTATGCTTTATCATTAAGCCATAGCTCTGCTTCCAAGTTTATGGTAATAAGAGTCTCAGACTCTCCTGACTAGGCTAGGTTCAAATCACAATCCTCAGGTCTCAGCCTCATGAGTAGTTAGGATTATAGGCATGAGCAATCAGCACCCAGCTTATCATTTAGTATTTTTATTATCCTTGCTAGTGGTATAAAAGGCTTTCAATTTAATATGTAATTTTATGAATACAAGGCATCTTGATAAGTATCTCTTACCTCTACAGCTGTGTTTTCTTTTACAGATGTAGTCATTTTTGGTCACTGCCTTTACACTCTACATGACAATGGCCTCATAATTTTCTTTGTAGTCTTGAGTGTCATGTTTGAGAAGTATAACTCATTGCAACCATGCTTTATTTATTGAAGATATATTTCTTCAGGAACGCTAGTGTCCTAGATCATGAGAAAAAAGATATCTGGAATAAAGTGGTAAGAAAAAAATAGAATTTGCCATGTAGAAAGAGGTACAATATTAGGAAAGAAATCACGAGTTGATGTGAAATTATCAATATGGTAAATGCAATGGAATAAAAGTCATGCTGTTATGAAACTACACAGTAGGGAGTGTTTTAATCATCCCAAGGAGGTCCAGAAAAGATTGTTCAAGTGGAGAAAGAGCTTGGTTAACATCTGAAAAATGGGTAGGGATATAGTGGATAAAGCATAGAAAGAAGTGCTTGCTAGAAAAAGGGAGTGCCTGGTCAAATATTTTTCTGATGAGGGAGAAATAAAGACCAGGTGTGAGTAAAATGAAATTTATACTGTCTTGGATGAAAGGAGCTAAACCAAGCAGGTATGAAGGAGGGCAATCAGGCATTGAACTGAAGCCATGTTTGGAATATCGTGTTATTTATGGAATTCATGAGAATTCCTCACAGGACTTAAATTGGTAGGAGAAGAACAACTATAATTGGATTTCAGCATCTGTTCTGCATGTAGAGTGAGAAGTTGGAAGAAGTCAAGGGCAGATAAGGACAGAGGAACATGGCCATTACCTGTGTCTAATTAACAGATGATGGCAACTCTGGGAACTGAGATATCTAAAATATACTTACAACTCAAAAATTTAAATCCCCCCAAACAAATCCTTAAAGAAACAACCATCTCATTAAAAGACTTAAAGAGAGACTTATCTGAAGAGAAAATATGAATGACCAATAGACACATGAAGAAATGCTCAACATCTTTGGCCATAAAAGAAATGTAAATCAAAACAACTTTGAGATTCCACCTCACTCCAGTTAGAATGGCTGTGATCAAGAAATCTAATAACAACAGATGCTGGAGGGGATATGGCCAGGAGGGATCACTACTACACTGTTGGTGGGAGTGTAAACTTGTTCAACCACTTTTTATTTAATTTTCTATTTGTGTCAACATTAAGAAGGAGTTTTTTGAATCTTCATCAAAGAAGAATGCCCAGTCTCTTAAATAAGTTCAAGCCTGAAAACAAAAATGTGTGTGCATGTTTGGGTAAAACTTCACAGTTTTGTGGATTTAACACTTAGTTATTAGTAGTTTGCCTTATACTTAATAGGATAAAAATGAACATGACAAAAGAATGAAACCTTGAATTTTAGTATTACTTCTGCCTTGTCAAATAGCCAGTGGCCTTGCGTGAGTCATTGTAACCTTCCCATTTTTCCATTTCTTCACTAGAAAATAATAAATTTCTCATGGTAGTTCCTTCTATAGTTTCTAGGAAAGTCAAATGAGATCACGCTGGAATGATTAAATGTCTATGAGAAAATATTTAAAGCTATAAGTTAAGGTATGTGAGATAAATTATTCATAATACTTGTTCATGGCATGGTAGCATTCCATCTTCAAAGGCATTCAACAGTTTCCTGAAAGTTATCCCCACATTGACTGTCTGCCCAATTGATAGAGCACTGGCCTTCAGCAAAAGAAGCTCAGAATCAGGCCTGAAGTTCAAGCCCAAAGACAGGAAAAAAATATTATTTCCCATAGTGGTCAGCACTACGAATGTTATTTTATTTGGAAAATGTGGTAGAAAATAGATGCTTTAGATCACATGAGCTAGACAATGTAAAATCACATATCCTTTATAGGTACATATACTTCTCTTATTTTAGCTACTAGAATTTGAACTTTTGGAGAATTTGATCTGGGATAATTACCTTTAATTATGCCAGTCTCATTAGCCAAGTATAATCTGCTAATGGGCTGACTCTTGAAGATAACTGGACGGCCAAATCCTTCCTTTCATTTTCTTAGAGACGAAATCAGAGTCTTGATCTATTCCCAATCATTGAAGTCACTGTAGCAATGCAAGGCCAATAAGAGTCCACAATGCAAGATACATGGATTGGATCTGATTGAGCCACTACTTGTCAATTTTTCATTAAGTTTACTTAATTTGAGCTTGGTGACTAAGACTAAGGCAACTAATTGTCCCCTATTATGGGGGATAATTAGCTATGCCAATGTCCATAGGTGTAAGAAAATATATAATCCTAAAGGTACTTTCAGTTTACCTAAAAATGCTTATTGATGATGTTATCATGCACAAACAAAGTGCTGTGCAACAAATATACTAAGATAGTCCTAGTCTCGACAATATTATAAAAGAATTAGAGGCAGTGACAGTTTAGGAAGAAAGGAGCACCAAGCTGACTGTAATAAGTGCTATGGAAGCCAATGGAAAGTCTGCAATTTTGTTGTTGTTGTTGTTAGTTGTGGGACTTGAACTCTGGGCCTTGGGGCTGACCCTGAGCTCTTCAGCTCAAGGCTACTGCTCTCCACTTGAGCCACAGCCCACTTCTGATTTTCTAGTGTTAATTGGAGATAAGAGTCTCATAGTATTTAGTGCCCAGTCTGGCTTTGAACCACGATCCTCAGATCTCAGCCTCCTGAGCTGCTAGGATTACAGGGTGAGCCACAGTGCCCAGCTCAAGTCCATAATTATTAAACATTGCTTTTAATTATTGAAAATATAAAACAAGTGATTTTAAGGCAATCCATATCAGTAATACTAAAATAAAATTTAAAGAGCATGACACTGACTACCATTCATAGGAAGTAGGAAATATGATGTTATTAATTTATTGTATATTCTTTTGCACAAATACCCAATATTACAGGTTAAATTGTGCCTTCTCTTTCAGAAACAGCATTTATTGAAATCTTAATGGCTGGTATGTTATAATGTGACACTTTCTGGTGGTTAGGTCTCTACTAACTTCAAATGATTGGAAGAAAGACTTTCATACAAAGAGAATAATAAAAGGAGATTGAGACAGCCCTCAGAAAAAACTAATCCCGTCAACACATTGATGTCAGAATTTTGTTTTCCAGTACTATGAGCTCTTATTAGTTGTTTAAACCACCCAGTTTGTGGTACTTTGTATTGTACTCCCAGAAAACAATAAACAAACACTAAACAGATATATTCCCAAGTTATCTACCAAAACAGAACAGTCTATAAAATGATGCAATTATCAACCCATTCTGATAAGTTTATCTAGCTTACATAGAAATAAGGAGCTTAGAAATGGTTCATTTTTGCTTGTTAGCTATGTCCTTAGACAGCCTACAGAATGGAGAAAATTTTTATAAGCTACATATCAGAATATGGCCTAATATCCAGAATGTACACAGAGCTGAAAAAAACTAAACCCACAAAGAATTAACAACCAAATTAACATGGGCTAACATCTATTTTTAAAACTTGAGAGGCTGGGAATGTGGTTTAGAGGTAGAGTACTTGCCTAGCACGCATGAAGCCCTGGATTTGAACCCTCAGCACTACATAAAGAGAAAGAGCTGGAAGTGACACCATGGCTCAAATACTAGAGTGCTAGCCTTGAGCAAATGAACCATGCCCAGGCTCTGAGTTCAAGCCCCAGGACTAGCAAAAATGCATATATACATACAATCAAGAGATGTCAGTATGTCAACTTGTTTAATTTTCCTTGAATACATATATATACATATATATATTCAAACTTTTATATTTTGTTTTTATATTTTTTTGAAGTCTGTCTTCCAACAAAATATACTAATATGCTATTACTTTATTTGAATTCTAACACATATGAATAGATGGTGCCCTGTTTCCATATGTTTATTATGTGTCTTTCTGTTATGTGTAGATTTAGGGTATACTCATGAAATAAGTCTCTGTTTTCTCACTACTCAAGTGGAGACAGTTTATGGTTAGAAGAATAATTTTGGAGAACTCTTCCTTATTCTCTAATCTATACTTTGAAAGGTTAATTAATCAAATGAGGTTTCCAGGATTACAAATTGTTTAGCACCCTTATTACTGGATCGTGGAGTGGCAGAACTACTCTGATGACATTTGTCTCTCTGCAGGTATAACTCCATCTCTGCACCTGCCTCTCCACCCTGCGTGCCTTGCTGGTCTTCTATTAGACTCCTCTGCTTCCTCCACTGCTTTCTCCTCTTCTCTGCAGTCTCCCTAGGCAGTCTCAGCCTTGCCCACGACTTCAATTACCACCTAGGAGTGAATGAGTCACAAGGTTATATATCTAGCTTAGACCTTTACTTTGAGTTTCAGATCTGCATTTACAACTGCCTACTTGTCACCCCTCCAATATATCCAACATGATACCTCTTTTTAAAGCTTTTGATCTTAGCAGGTGTGGTACAGGAAGTCACCAGGACAAGGTATGGATCTCACAAAAATTCCCTCTTCTGCCAAACATATCCAAGCATCACCAAGATGAATCAACTCCAGACCACTGACTTTTTCTTCTTTGCAATCCACTACTTGATTCCCATGTCTGAGGCCCTTGTTTGTTCTACAGCTAGTGAAGATCTTCTCGCCATCTGTGGGATTTCAACCACTCTGGAATATAGTGTGGGGATTCCTCAAAAGACTAAACATAGAACTCTCCTATGATCCAACAATCCCACATATGGGTATTTACCCAAATGATCACAACAAGGCCACACTAAAGCCACCAACACAACCATTTTTATTTTAGCATTATTTACCATAGCTAATATATGGAAGCAATGCAGATGCTCCTCTGCAGATGAAAATATGGTATATATACACAATGGAATTCCATGCTGCCACCAGAAAGAATGAAATTGTCCCTTTCATAAGGAAATGGAAAGAGTTGGGGAAAAATCATATTAAGTGAAGTAAGACAGAACCAAGGAAACAGACTCTATAGTTTCCCTCATTTGTAATGACTGGTAAATGTCTAGGATAATCCTAGCAGAGGATCACAATAGCTCAACAGCTTTGTACGTATGACCATATAAGATGATGCTAAGCAAAATGAACTCCAAGATGTGGAATCAGGTTTTTCTTTGTGGTTGTTGTTTTAATGTACGATGTGAAGTTTAAAAGAAAGAAAATTAAATAAGATTAACTATTATTTTTAAGAGTCATTAGTGAAGCTTTCAATAAAAACTGCAAGAAATAGTCATCACTGCTGGGTGTGGGTGTCTCATGCCTGTAATCCTAGCTACTCAGGAGGCAGAGATTTGAGGATCACAGTTCGAAGCCAACCTGGGTACAAAAGATCCTGAGACTTTTATCTCCAGTTAAATTCTAGAAAGTGAGAAGTGGGGCTTGGCTCAAGGATAGGGCAGTAGCCTTGAGCTGAAGAGCTCAGGGACAGCGCCCAGGCCTAGTTCAAGCCTCATAACCCACAAAAAAAAAAGAAAGAAAGAAAAAATAGTCATCACTACCCCCACTGGACTTAAGAAAGCCTCCTTTAAAGATCCACTGATAAACTACTATAGAAAAGTCATGGTAGCTTATGTAATGTCTAAATGTTAATAAGGATATGCACCCAATACTTAATGTACAAAGGGTAGTTTTTAGACTTATATGGAGATTTGAGTTTGTGCATCTGAATATAAATAAACAAAACAGAAAGTTTATATCCCTCTCTGTGGATCTTTTCCTCTAGGGTTGGTGTCGAGTTACTTACCAATTTCAGAACTAAAACTACTCTTTCAACCTTTTTTTTGGTTGGTTGAGGGGCTTGAACTCTGGGCCTGGGTGCTGTCATTTAGCTGAAGAGCTACTACTCTACCAATTGAGCCACAGCACTACTTCCTATTTTCTGGTGGTTAATTGGATATAAGAGTCTCATGGAGTTTCGTGCCTAGGCTGGATTTGAACAGAGATCCTCAGATCTCAGACTCCTGAATAGGTAGGATTACAGGTGTGAGCCACTAGTGCCTAATTTATCACTTAATTCTTGAAGGGAAAGCATTACCTCCTTGTCACTGAATGTTTAAATTTCACAGAGACATATAAGTAAAACAAAAAAACAAAAACACACTGAGTGAAAAGAAAGGAGGAAACTGGAAAATATAATTCATATCCTTTGCACGATCACATGATGCTTACTTACATCTGTCAATCAGGGACTCGCTTGGTGCCAGCTATTTCAGCATCTCAGAGTGAAACTCCTATTTCTCAATTTAGCTTTAGGATGCAGCTACCCATCTGCTATCTGCTCTATGTAGGGGGCTGGGGAGAGGGAATCCATGAAACCACATCTAGATGTCTGTCAAATTGAATACTCCTTCTGCTCTGTCAGGAGAAAGTATAAAAAGATTGTGGTAAGAGTTCCATCTTTTAAGTGTTTGACATCCAGAGCTTTCTCTCACACTGTCAAGATTCCTTGAGTAGGTTTCCATCCATCAGTATTTCCAAGAAGGAGAGACACACATCACCGCTCTTCTCCTCCCAATTTTCCTTGGTCTTCCCACTCCCACATGACTGATTTCTTCCATTCCATGATGCAAAGACCGATTAAATTACTTCACGCCACTTATTACCTTGCCTCCCTCTTTCTTGTCTGTCAGCCCAACAATCCACTGAGAAAATGTGAGGGGTGTGTGTGTGTGTGTGTGTGTGTGTGTGTGTGTGTGTGTGTATGTGATTTATTCTCCAGAATGTTGGTAGAAAGTTTGTGGCCCTTTCTGATGGCCTGAAGAGTAAACACAGTGCTAGGACTGTCATCTGAGCTTGTTCTGTCCTTTGGTAATGATCTCCATTTAATTTTCTCTGTTCATCTACTACTCTTCCAAATAAGAGCATCGTGTTCTAACTCCATCCCACCATAACACCTCACTTCTCTACATTTTCCCCCAATTATCTGCATACTTTGCTCTGATAGATTGCCCCTCTTCTCCATTCTCTCCAATTTACTGCAGTGCCCTTGGTTTTGTTTTGGCATCTTCAGAATTTTACTTCTTACCTTTCTTCCCAGAGGCCCTTTAACGCAGCAGACCTTGATATTTCTTAGGCTGGTTTGTTTCATAAAGATTTCTAAAAGAGTTGTTAGAGAGCCTGCGGGTCCTGTGATTTATGACTATTGCTCAAGCAGTAGCATAGCCGAAGAACTGAACAAAACACAAACGTCTCAAGGGAAACAAAAAGTGAATGTAAAATGCCATCGATCTCTAGTTTCTGAAGAATCTTTACAGTAATCTAGTCAAGCCTCAGTACTTCATAGAAAAGGGCACCCCAATTTCCACAGGGTAAAGAACTTACCTAGAGACACACCTTCCTGAATGGCAGGGTTGAGAGAAGTGAACCAGACCCAAGTACCTTGCTTAAAGTTTGTATTCCTTCCTCTGTTCCTTCCATTCCAAGCCACTTTTACATTTTGAAAGGTCCAGAATTAAGCAAAAGCTACATGAACCCTCTCTCGTTAATCTAGGGGTACAGATCTCTAGCACACGTCAACAGATTTTCTTTCTACAGAAGAGAAGTGGGTCTGAGAGCAGCTTAGGAGCTTGCAATTGCATTGTTTTAAGAGCAAACTGCCTCTCTGTTCTGCCTTCTAAATTATAGGGGAGGAAAAAGCCAAGCCCTACATAAAGTTTTAAATAGACTGTACTGAGTGCCATGCTAACTTGGGAGAATGGAACCAGCCAGGAGAATCTCCTCAGCCTTCCGGGGACTGAGGAAGGGGCTTGGTACTAAAACCCCAGGGGAATGAACACTTCTCAGGGTCCTCACTCAGCTCCAAGGGAAAGAGAAAAGGAATTTCTCACTACATTCCTTTAATATCTTAGTCTTAAGTTTAGACAAAGAAGAAGGAACTCCCTGTCCATGATAGCTAGTCCATAGGAACTTCTTACAAGGAATCAAATTGCTTTTACAGAGCTATGGTGGCCATGATTGTGTCAAGATGTACAAGACCGTAGAAAAGAGGAACAGCAGATAGATGAGGCAGAAGCAGGTACCTTGGCATCACATCTCATACATTATGGAAGGCTTATTCCATGTCCTCTTCTGAGGGTCCCCTTTCCTGGACAAACTGTGAACTCCAATTATTTTAGTATACTTTGTATCCATCAGGATAGTACTGCTTCTGCCCCCTTGCCTCCCAGGGAAATATTCCAGAAGGGCTTTAGTAAACACATATCTTCAAAGGGGGAAGAGAAACCACCTTGTGGATGGTGGAATTTAGGTTGTTTTCTTTCTTTCTTTTTGTGGGTCATGGGGCTTGAACTCTGGGCCTGGGCGTTGTCCCTGAGTCTTCAGCTCAAGGCTACCACCCTACCCCTTGCTCCACAGTGCCACTTCCTGTTTTCTACCTGTCATGTAGATTCCTATTGGGTTATAAAAGTGACCACCCTTTTCAAGAATGTGTTCATTGAATGAGAGGTAAATATGAGTGTGGATAATGGAGTTAAGGGGGTGGTAAAATGAGGAGAGAGAGAAGACACAGACAGAAAAATACAGAGAGGGAGAGAGACATTGAAAGGGAGAAATTCTGCTTGCAAAAAACAAAAACTTAACGGTATAATGAAATAATTATATAAAATGTGAAGTAAATAAATATGATCAGATAAATTGTGCTGTTCTTTCTAAATCTTTAAGTGATAGCTACTACTTTTATATCCCAGGTATTATACCTGAACACAAGTAGCTTGTATCCTTTAACTTAAGAGTCAAAACTTACCCACAGAACCTTGATGACTGCAGCATAGAGGACTACAAATAGATAAAACTTGCACATTCTTGATTTGGGTTCTTGATCTTGCAAGAATAATGGCTGGCAACCATGACATGACAGTATCCCGCAGTGGAGTGTTTGAAAACATCTGGTCAATTTCTGGGAGGCTATGAATCAAAACTAATGTGGATGCACCCCTAAAAGTCTGTTTTCACATTTCTTGGTCCATGCTGATGAATGGCAGGATTAAGAACCAGTGCTCTACACATTGCCCTGTAAAAGGAATAAGATAAAAAAGAAGATATGAAGCTGCCTTGCTATAATTCTAAATCAACTATAACAGAGAAATAGGTTCTTGGCGACTTTAATTTATGATAAAAGCTAGAAGAATATTAACTTTCCTCATACCATCAGCAAAATAATGTCCCAGAGACTGACCCATTCTCAAAGCAGGCATTTTCGTTCTTTTCATTTAATTATATATCCTATTCACAGCTATTTGACTTTCAAATCATGCATACAGAAGAAAAAAAAGGATGTGTGTTTTGCTGAAGTTTTGTTTCTTGAATCCTAAATCTATTAACAAAAGCAACATTGATACAATGACTTTCTGGCTAAAAAAAAAACAAGCAATGTAATTTTTATTTACAAATTGACTTGTATAGGAACATAGCTGGTCTTTTTTTAATGAGGATTACTGAAGGTCAGTTGATGTAACATCATTGCATTGCTCATGCTTAAAATGTAAAATGTATGAAATTTGGCATCTTTATTCATTCAGAAAGTCATCACAACAATTAAGGTGACATTATCACTACCCCTAAATGTACTCTGCTTCCCTCTGTAACCCATCCCAGTCTCCATTTTTGTTCCTAGGCAACCATTGATCTGTTTTCCAACCCTAAAACTAGTTTGGTTTTTTCTACTATTTAAAACATGCATGTCTATTATGCACGTACAACCTCCTTTTGGTCAAATTTATTTGACTCAGTGTTTGAAAGTTATTTGAATGTTTGTGTGTATGTCTGTGTGTGAGAGAGAGACACACACAGAGAGAAAGAACAAGGGAGATAGAGAGAGAGAGAGAGAGAGAGAGAGAGAGAGAGAGAGAGAGAGAGAGAGAGAGAGAGAGAGAGAGAGAGGTGAACTCAAAGGCTAATGCTCTCAGTTGGTTTTTTCACTTAGGATTGGCACTCTATGGAAACCATGTTAACCCTCCTTCTTCGATGTTTGTATTCTCCATCTATTACTATCCTGAACTTAGATGAGGGTTGCTTTATGTTCCTCTCATCTACTTACTTAAGCTGCCTGTTAATTGGTCAAGGATTTCACTATGATATTTTACACAGGGATCTACTGTCATATTTTATTTATTTATTTGAACTCTGTGCCTGAACACAGATTTTGGGCTTTCTCAAGGTTGGAACTCAAATATTTGAACCATCATATCCACTTCTGACTTTTCTACGTATGTAGTACCAGCCAAAGAATTAAACCTGGGTCTTTGTACATACTAGGCAAGCACTTTTACCAGGGCCAAACTCCTGGTCCATACGTTTATTTTGCAGGTCCTGGGGCTTGGACTCAGGGCCTGACCATTGTCCTTGGGCTGTCTCAAGGCTAGATCTCTGCCACTTGAGCCATAGCACCACTTCCAGCTTTATATATATGTATATATATATACATATATATATATATATATATATGTAGTATGGAGGAATCGAACCCGGGTCTTCGTGCATGCCAGGCAAACACTGACCACTAGGCCCATACTCCCTGCCTCCTGGCCTACAGTTTTAAAGCATGAAAAATAAGCTGTAGATAACTGTACATTTATCTGCAACTATAACAAACATTATAGAGCTAGCATATGCAACACATGTCCAATTTCTATCTGGTGATACCTTACAAAACTAAGGCACAGTGTCTTTTCCGGAACACTGACTTTGATACAGAACATTTTATCATCCTTTGCCATCTGACCAGTAATCTGTTACCAGAAATGAAAAGGAAAATCTGAAAAGCTGACATTGATTGGAGGACAATAGCAACATACAATCAACATCAACTGTGTGTCAGATTGTGAAGTACACATGGATACTGATGGAAAAACCAGTGAAATCTAAGAAAACCTTCCAATTTAGCTAAGCATGTTTTTCCAGTAATAATTAATTGCATTTTCTTATATCATGGTGATATGATATGTTACTATTGAGGGATCCTGAGTAAAGGAATATATAAGCCCTTTCTATTTTCTTTGACCATTTTCCAATGAACTTAAAATTACTGCTTAACAAGAATTATAAAAGACTTATTTAAATTTTTATTGTTATTAAAAAGGCAATATACAGAGGGATTACAATTACACAAATCAGTTAATGAGTACATTTCTTTTTGGATGCTACTCCTTCCCTCGCTTTCTCCCAGTTTTTTCACATCCCATCCACAGATTAGAAGCTCATTTTCAGCAGTGTTTAGTGAATATCACTGCTGCATTATTTCACCATTGTCCTTCAATTTCTTTTTCTTTCTTTCTTTCTTTCTTTCTTTCTTTCTTTCTTTCTTTCTTTCTTTCTTTCTCTGTCCTTTTGTAGGTCATTGGGCTTGAACGCTGGGCCTGGGCACTGTCCCTGAGTTCTTCAGCTCAAGGCTATTGCCCTACCCCTGGAAAGACAGCCCCATTTCCCCCTTTCTAGTGATTAATTGGAGATAAGAGTCTCAAGGTATTTAGTACCCGGGCTGGCTTTGAACCTCAATCCTCAGATCTCAGCCTCCTCAGTAGCTAGGATTACAGGCTTGAGCCACTGCTCCAGGCTTGTCCTTCAATTTCTGTGCCCTACTTACCCTCCTCCAAACAGATAAATGAACAAACAAGACAAAATGAAAACAAAATAGCAAAAAAGAGAAGAAAACTTCTGGGTTCCATTTCCTGACAGTGTCTCATCTTTAAAAAAAAATGAAGATATCTGGGTCTTCGATTCTGTTCCACTGATCTTCTGGTCTGTTTTTGTGCCAATACCAAGCAGTTTTTGTTATTATGGCTCTATAGTAGAGTTTGAAGTCTGGTATTGTAATACCACCACCATTGCTCTTTTTGCCTAGAATTGTTTTGGCTATTCTAGGTCTTTTCTTGTTCCATATGAATTTTTGGATTATGTCTTCTATTTCAGTGAAGATTTTGATGGGGATTGCATTGAATTTGTATATCAATTTTGGCAGTATAGCCAATTTCACTATGTTGGTTCTCCCTAGCCATGAGCATAGGATGTCTTTCCATTTCCTAGTGTCCTCTTTAATTTCTTTCTTTAGGCCTTTATAGTTTTCATTGAATAATTCCTTTACATCTTTGGTTAAGTTAATTCCTAAATATTTTATTCTTTTAGGGGCTATTGCGAATGGGATCATTTAATTGATTTGGCCTTCTGTTTGTGTATTGTTGGTGTACAAGAAGGCTACTGACTTCTGAAGGTTAATTTTGTATCCTGCCACTCTGCTGAATATATTAATTCTAGAAGTTTGGGAGTGGAGTTTGTTGGGTCACTCAGGTAGAGGATCATGTCATCTGCGAATAGGGATAGTTTAATTTCTTCTTTCCCTAGTGGATCCCTTTGATGTCCTTTTCTTGCCTTATTGCTCTGGCTAAGGGTTCCAGCACTATATTGAAGAGAAGTGGAGAGAGTGGGCATCCCTGTCTAGTTTCTGATTTTAAGGTGAATGGTTCCAGTCTTTCACCATTTAGTATAATGGTGGATGTAGGTTTTTCATATATGGCTTTCACTATTTTGAGGGATTTACCTCTTATTCCTATTTCTTCTAATGCTTTCAACATGAATGGATGTTGTATTTTGTCAAATGCCTTCTCTGCGTCCAGAGAAATTATCATATGATTCTTATCCTTAGCTCTATTGATGTGATGTATTACATTGATTGATTTGCGAATGTTAAACCAGCCTTTCATCTGTGGGATGAAGCCTACTTGATCATAGTGTATGATTTTTTAAAATTTGTTTCTGGATTCTGTTGGCTAATATTTTATTGAGGAGTTTTGCGTCTGTGTTCATTAGAGAGATAGGTCTGTACTTTTCTTTTTTTGTTGGGTCTTTCCCTGGTTTGGGGATGAGAGTAATATTAGCTTCATAAAATGAGTTTGGTATTGCTCCTTCTGTTTCGATTTCTCAGAAGAGTTTCAAGAGTATAGGTGTTATTTCATCTTTAAATGTCTTGTAGAATTCCGCAGTGAATCCATCTGGACCTGGGCTCTTTTTGGTTGGCATTTCCCTGATTGCTTCCACAATTTCCAGAAGATCAGTGGAACAGAATAGAAGACCCAGAAATAGAACCACATACCTATAGGCAACTTGTATTTGACAAAGGAGCCAAAGATATACAGTGTCATTTAAAATATGATGTAAAAATCAATGTTAATAAATGCTTTAATAAAAAAAATGAAGATAGTGATTTTTTTGTTGTTTTGGTACCAGTACTTGGGGCTTGAACTCAGGGTCTTGCATCCTTCCTTAGCTTTTTTTGTTTTGCTCAGAGTTGGTGCCCTACCACTTTAGCCATTCCTATACATCCAGTTTTTGCTGGCTAAGTGGAAATAAGAGTCTCACAGGCTTTCCTGACCCAGCTGTTTTGAACTGTGATTCTCAGAGCTGAGCCTCCTGAATAGCTAAAATTACAGGAGTGAGGCTCTGACACTGAGCTAAGATTTTTCTTTAACAGCCTATTTGCTATACCTTTAGCAACCATTTGAATATGTACCTTTTGTTCATCTTTAATAACTAAATCAGAATATGAGGTTTTTATTATAATAATGGTAACTATTATTGTAATATAGGCTTTTTGGTCATTTTTTTTTATTTTAATCTGTTCCTGGGTTAGAACTCCGTTCACGTTTTTGCTCAAAACTAGAACTCTAGGGCTGGGAGTTCGACCTAGTGGTAAAGTGCTTGCCTAGCATGCACGAAGACCCGGTTTTGATTCCTCGGTACCACATACATAGAAAAAGCAGGAAGTGGTGCTGTGGCTCAAGTAGGAGAGCTCTAACCTTGAGAAAGCCCGAAGACAGTGCTCAGGCCCTGAGTTCAAGCCTCAGTACCGGGCCCCTTCCCCCCAAAAAACCCAACTGGCACTCTGTCATATTATCCATGCCTCCACTTCCAGCTTTTGGCTGTGTTCTTCTTACCCTACCAAAGACAGATAAAACGAATGACACCAAAGGAAAGGAAATAAAAATAATAGCCACAAGGAAACACCTTGTTTGTATTTAAAGTAAAACTTCCTAGCACTCACTCTGGTGCAAACCCTTCCTGGATGCCAGGCTTTCTTCCTGCTCCTTTGGAAATCGGATCCAGGATTTCCTCTTCATGCAGGCACCTCCTGACATGCCCTTCATTCACAGGGGACTGAACAACAGGTTCCACGCTTTCCAAGTCCGGGTCACAGTTGAAAATGTGTGTTTCACCCTACTTGTGTCTTCAGCCAAGCAGTAAGCTGTACCGTCAGGTACATACCCACACTTAAAATTACCCAGTGTGAAGAATGCACTCAGATCATCATGTAGGCAAACATATATGTTCAATCCCAGACATAGTTTCTTATGAACCTGAAACATCTGATACTGTCTACAAAGGGAGAAACGGCCCTTCCCTTTGAATCTATACTATTGGCAGACAGACACATTTGTATGGGTAAATACTTTAAAGAAAGCAATTCCTACATCTGCTTCTCTGTCCAACTTTTCGCCCATGGAAAACTTCTGCCTATTCTGCAGTGCAGTGAGAAGTCTTCTTCTTCCTCAACAGTAAGTCAACTCAATGGATAAAGTATGAGAGGATTCAGACATGCCTACAATGCAAACTAAGAAAGCCTTTCTTCATGTCCCTTTCCTTTCTTCTTCTTTTTTTTAATTGTTAACTGAAAGAAGTTAAAGCCCATTTTCTGATTTGCTGTTTATCAGACAAATGCTTCTGTGAGGCAATTCCCAGTGGGACTTGCTTTACATTTTGGGGACATTCCAGTTCAGTGACAGCAGATGGAACATCATAGTTAAATTTTTAAAAAGAGAGACAATAGAATGAGTTCTGGAGAGATAACTAGACTGCAGGTGCACAGGCAAAGAAAGCCAGAAAAAAAATGCTGTTTGGAACTAGAACCAGTACCTAGGGAATTGGGAGATGAGGGAATGTGAGGCAAAGGATGTTAACCCTTCCCTCTGTGGTGATAAAGTCCTGCCTGCCACATAGCTAACAGAAAATGGAAAACATCTCTATGGATTTATGACATTGCAATACACAATCTCCCTTCTTATTTGGGGAACAGAGGGGAGATAAAGAATAAATAAAGGGAATTAAATTGCACCTACTATGTAGTTAGTTCACCCTGTAATGGGTGTGATATTAATTACTTGCTTCCCTGTAAGACTTCTACTAGATATTATTTTTTAAAACTTGTCCTTTAGTTAAAGGGTAGTAAGAATTAATGAATGAATGGGATAAGCTTCATCTGGCAAATATTATAGGTGACTCCTTCATTCATATAAGGACTGACTATCAGATAGCTCATGGAGAACACATAATCAGGGATTTCTCTTAAATAAACATTCATTCTATGATTTAATAAAGTTATTTATGTAACATTCTTTGCTTAATTCCTAGACGGTTAAGAGAATAAATACCAGTAACCTACACACTATCAAAATAAACACCTGCATATCATATTTTAATAAGTCATGATCACAAGTAACATGAACACTGTTTCTTTTTATTCACTTTCTGTATGTTAAAATTTGTCACATCAATAATGGCTCTTCGTAAATTAAAAAGAGTATGGGGTATATAATATTCCATCAGTAGTTATACCATAAAAATAAGGTTTGAATTTCTAAGAAATTTTTAATGTACGAGATTGTGGATTGGCTGATGTTTGCTGGTGTGGATTGGCTGATATTACTTACATGTTGCCATCATTTCTTCCTTATCCTATGTTTTCATGTATGAGGCTCAAGGTCTGTATAAAACTATTCAACTGTATTATATAACTATGTACAATACAGTTTAAAGCATTGACAAAGCATTAACTAGATGAAATTGGATAGGGAAGGGGGGAAATAAGATTAGGGGTGGGAGTGGGGGGGAGGGAAATGGGGACCAAGACATGAGAAAGGGTATCAATGTATGTGAAGTAATGCACCTTCTATCTGGCGAATATAATGTAACCCTTCTATTAATTACAATTAAAAAAACTGAGAAGGCAAAAAAAAGTAAGTGTTACCAAAGATCCAGTTAGTCGTCCGTCCATGGATTTGCTAAGAATGTGTCTTTTAGAAAGACAAAGAGAACTTCCTCTGCTTGGGACAAAATATTATGGAGGCCACCCAATGGCCATTTGCTTCCAAATTGCTCCAACAATGTCCTGTGTGATTTATTTTATTTGAAGCAATCAAGCTTTTGGTGGATGTTACAGAATAACCATTAACTATTCCAGGGAACTCCCATTACGGATGTAATTTTGATGGCACATGGAGAAGTTACTGATTGCTTCATTACAAAAGTCCTTGGGGGAATGGTGGGTCAGGCTCAGGTTGGGTCATGCATCATCAAGCAATGGTCTATTGGAATAGTCTGCTGGGGGGGTGGGATAAGGGCATGAAGGTACAGATCACAGAGTTTCAGGTCATGGGGCACTGGCTAGCAAAGAATAGGCTGCATAGAATTATCTTCTGAAAACCAATGTAAGAACCTGCGGAGATGCAGAGAACAACGTGAGCACAAGTGATGCTCGAAACGTGCTGGAAGTTGGGCATCAGGGGAGTTACTCAAGATTAAGTAAAGTCAGTTGAGATAACTGTCTTGATGTATTTATTCATATATTTAGTATTTTGGGATTTTGAGGATATTCTGTACATGCTACCTCACTGACATTACCCAGTCCTTTGGTCTTTGTAAGGGTCTGGGTTATGTGTGCTAAACTCGTGTTTGTCATTGATTTGATAAGAGGGAAGTATTGTGGGAAAAAGTCTACAAACCAATGGCTATCTCCAGATGCTTCTGCCACAGATGTCACCATATGTCACTTTCTTTTGATGTTGATCAACATATTCATACAAAGTTTTGAAACTCTGTATAATACATCCTCACACTAAAATGGTCTCTTACTCTACAGAGAAGATGAAATGCTACTTATCCATAGTTTGGTGAAACAAATTAACCCAAACAACACTACACCAACAACAAAATGGATAAACATGGTACTATAGCCCTTAGGAATGCATGAAATCCTTATTTTTGTCATAGATTTGGAGAACAATTAATTAGCAAGGCAGAATTTCTGCCAGGGTATTAATTAAGGTTAACACATCAAAAAAAAAAAAACCACTATGGGATACAGTGATAAATGTACTTCCGTAATTCATATGTTCATGCGTACAAGCACACGATTCTTTCTTTTTTTCATTCTTCTAGTTCTACAAGTCATCTTCTCAGGGAAGTAATTTCTAACATAATTTTGAATAAAGGAAATCATCTAGCTGCAATTTTTCAAAACTAAGGATGCTTTGCAAAAAGAAGTAATGATTTTATTTAGAGCGGGTCAAATGAGGGTTTCTAGTCCTCAGTACCTCCTGACCCTCAGGAGAGATAGAGAGAACATGCCCTGACCAGGACGAGCTGAGAAAGGAGAGGGCCAACTGACCGCCTGCACCCAGCCCTCCCTCGCTGGAGGACAATCAGACGTGTCAGGGAGACCCGTCAAGGCAGGAACTCGTTTATTGGTATGTCATAGATACACATTAATCTATGTAGTAAAACATTATGTCTATAGAATCATATTTTTATGTCTATGTATTGTGTTTATATTTCTAATACCATGTCCATAGCATTGAATACGCAAATATTGAGTCCTCACTCTTGCACTGTTTGGATCTAATAGCCACATATTAAGGATACCATGTGCCTTTTGCTCCTTTGGTCTTGACTTGTCTCACTCAACATGATTCACTCTAGATTCATCCACTTCCCTGCGAATGCCATTATTTTATCTTCTCTGTTGGCTATGTAGAATTCCATTGTGAATATATATTTATATATATATCACTTTTTTGTATCAATTCATCTGCAGTAGGGCATCTGCATTGTTTCCATCGCCTGGCTATTGTGAATAGTGCAGAGATGAACATAGCTGAGCAGGGATCTTTATCACATTTTGGGTTATGATGTTCAGGATAGATGCCCAGGAGTGGTATGGTGGGATCGTAGGGAAGGTCTATTTTCAGTTCTTTAAGAAACCTCCACACTGCTTTCCAGAGTGACTAAACTTGCGTACAATACCACCAGCAGTGCAGTAGGGTTCCTTTTTCTCCACAACCCCACCAGCATCTGTCATTGTCTGATTTCAAAATCTTGGCCATTCTTGTTGGGGTAAGGTGATATCTTAGGGTTATTTTTATTTGCATTTCCTTTATGACCATGGATGATGAGCATTTTCTCATATGCTTTTCTGCCATTTTAACCTCTTCTTTTGATAAGACTCTCTTTAGTTTCCTTGCCCATTTAGTGATCGTTTTGTTGGGTTTGGGGGTGGGGGATTAGTTTCTTGAGTTCCCTGTAGATACTGGATATTAAGCATTTGTCTGATGTATTATTGGTAAATATCTTTTCCCAGTTGGTTGGCTGTCCTTCTATTTTAGTAGCTATGCTTTTTTAATATTTTTTATTGTAATAAATAAAAGGGTTACATGATATTTGCCAGATAGAAGGTGCATTAATTCACATACATTGATACCCTTTCATGTATCTTGGTCCCCATTTCACTCCCCCCACCTCCCCATCTTGGTTTTCCCCCCTTCCCTATCCAATTTCAAATAATCAAATACAAATATATCCAATATATCAGATAACAAAGTGAGATACTGTAACAATATGAGATAACCAAGGGAGAGCAAAAGAGATGAGAGATAACATAGTACATTAAGGACAACAATCATTCATTATATGGCTTTTGTTTTGTCTGTGCCTATGAGTTCCAGTGTCTCTTCAGGGAGGAATTTTTAAGAGCATCCCGGAAAGAGGTTGTGATACATCCTTACAACTTGTCCAAGAGAAAGGACCTATGATTACCTATGTCTCAGAAGTTGAAGGGTAGAAGTGGAAGAGGAAGCTGGTTTAATTTTTCTTTTTTCTTTATTTTTGTAGAAAGAGGGCAGGGCACTGCAAGTCAGTTAAACCACCACCAGCCATTATTGCCTTGGTGAGGGTGACAGTCTTGTAGAAGAAAGATGTCTGCATCTGTGGACCATTCATTCAACAAGACTTCCTTCTATAGAGAAGTCATTTAAAAGAAAATTTAAGGTTGCATACTGTATGGCCTTATGTATCTAGTTTTTTTTCCTATTGTAAATCTCTTCTAGGAGAGCAGACAAATGAGACAAATGAGGGAAATCATTGAGCCTATGTTCTTTTGTGTCTGGCGTACTTCACTTAATATGTTTTTTTGTAAGTCTTTCCGTTTCCTTACAAATGGGGTGATGTTGTTCTTTCTGACAGCAGCATAGAATTTCATTGTGTATAAATACCACATCTTGTTGATCCACTCATCAACTGAGGGGCATCTGGATTGGTTCCATACTTTTGCTATGGCAAAAAGTGCTGCAATGAACATCATTGTGCTAGTGGATTTAGTATGTCCTTGTTTCTGGATGGTTTGGTAAATGCCAAATAGTGGAATTGCTGGGTCATGAAAGGACCTCCATGATATAGAAACAAAAGCCGTATAATGAGTGATTGTTGTCCTTAATGTACTATGTTATCTCTCATCTCTTTTGCTGTACCTTGGTTATCTCATGCTGTTACAGTATTTTACCTTGTTATCTGATATATTGTATACATGCTTATTTGTTTATTTGAAATCGGATAGGGCAGGGGAGAAAACAAGATGAGGAGTGGGGTGGGGGGAGGGAAATGGGGACCAAAACATGAGAAAGGGTATCACCTTCCATCTGGTGAATATAATGTAACCCTTCCATTAATTACAATAAAAATATATGGAAAATTTAAAATATATGATTAGGAAAAAAAGAAAATTTAAGGTTGCATTCAGGAACAAATGCAGCCCAACTTTTCAAATCAAATCTCTTAAATACCTGTTTTAAAAATGGGAAGAAGTTAACTTTAAATATCTGCTTAACCCAGAGAACAAAATCAGATTATGGCACGGCACATGAAGTAAGAACTTTTATGCCTGCATTTTATTCAACCTAGTCCTATTTAATTCCTCCAGGCAGAAGCGCACTAAAGCTCTCCACTTGGGCATGTGGGGTGGGGAAGAAGCCAAAAGAAGAAAATTGAAGACTGCTTTGCACGTGCTCTCTTGCCACTGAATGATGTCTAGCTAGAATTAATCTTTGCACGTGCTCTCTTGCCATTGAATGATGTCTAGCTAGAATTAATCTCACACTTTTAATATAGATCAAGTTTAGATGCATGATGTTTAAATTGGATTAGACAGTCTCATTATGAAAATGGAGCCTAGAGGACATATTTTACTACTCAAAAGAGAATAAAAGCATTATTAGATCCACCTGCAGCAATGAAAATAAACAAAAATGGAACCCAAGGAGTAAGTTTAGAAGAACAATGACACAGAGACTTGCTACATTTTCCTGAATCCTGCTGAAACCAGCCTTCTAAGCAGAGGGTTTCCTTGCATCAAAGTCAATGACTCTAAGAGCCTCACAGTGCACTGGAAATCTTTTTTTAATAACTGTAATTATAATTTCACCCCCAAATTGTATAGATAATGAAGAATAATGATAGCATCCAATTGCCCTACAAGTTAGATGCTTGTGACAGAAGGACAGAGGAAAGAGACAGTTATTTTAACCTGTAAAAAAGGACTGACTGTACAGACTAGAAATAATGACTTTTGCCTTGTCTTTCTCTCCTAGTTGTGAGGAAGCAAGACAGCTGGAGGAAATGCTTTGGAAAACAGCACCTTTCTCTACCATCACAATGGACTATAACAGGCCTCGGACAGTGTGCCAAGTTGAGGAGCCAATGCTTTGCTATTGCTCTTGTTATATCTACCAAGTCTTGAAGACAGAGGAATCAAATCTCTTTTTCCCCCTCGTACAGGAGCATGTTCTCCCCATTGATGCCATTCCAGAGAAAAATCCTCATCCTGGAGTTTGTGTTTCCTGAAATGTTGGAAACAGAGTTGTGGTTCAAATGGTGAGCCTTGAGCAAAACAAGCTCAGGGATAACACCCAAGTGTTAGTTCAAGCCCCCGAATTGTCAGTCTTACACACACACACACACACACACACACACACACACACACACAACAAGAACAACAACAGTGGAAATGAACACTGATTTATGGTTGAAAAATCCATGTATGTTAAAGAAAAGTTGGAAAGAGTATACAGAAATGTCTTCTCTTTCTCAAGCACTTTTTCTTTAGTGCATTTTTCTGTTGTGTTGTTTTCTTACTTGTGTCCAGAATTTCCTCTAAAGAGGCTGCGTTACTTGATACATTCTGACTTGCTTACATTCTAACTTGCTTAAAATGTCTTCATCTCTTTCTTGCTCATCAGAGACTATCTGGGAGGCATGCAATTTTAGTTTGACAGACATTTTCTTTAGATATCATGAGTCTACTAATTCACCATCATCCGGATCCTGTCGTTACTTTTGTGTCTGCTGTCATTCTAATTGGCATTCTTTCCAAAGCTATCATTTTTTTTCGGTGCCTGCTTTTAAGATCATCCTGTTTTATTGATATTTATTTTATTGTGATATCTAGAAGGGATTTTTCATTTTTCATTTTAACCTTTTAGATGAGTTTTTAATGTTTAAACCACCAGTTGAGGTTTAGACCTCACAACTTTAGAACATTGCTTGAAGCTCCATTCAAAAGAAATGCCTGTTTAATTGCTTATTGTTTGTGCATTTTTTGTTTCTGCCCTTTATTTCTTTAAATGATTCATGCGTTGTTACTCTATAATTTATGTGCTCAGTTCTTGGAATCTTTATCTGTTGTCCTGTCTTTTTTTTTCTGAATCTGATTTAAGGTAGCTGTGTCTGTGTTTTAGATCTTTGATGGTATTACTGTTGTTTGATCTTAATCTATGCAGCTTTGGTGGGTCTAAATTTAAGATACTTTTCCATCAGGGAATTAACATAAGCTTCTGCTAGGAGCCAAAAATCTAGCACATAGCCTGTCTCGGCTCCACACTGAGGTCCTAGGGATAAGTTTGTGCTTTCCAGGTGGCTCAAGGCACAAAATCCCAGTGGTAAATCGTGAAAGGCCATTATCCCCAGCACTAAATTGGCTCTTGTGTTGCTCATTATGTCATATAAAATCCTCCAAGTCCTGGAAGGATAAGAAGACTTGTGAGCCCAGGAATACATTTTTTTTAAAGTGTGTCCTATCTTGAATGTAAAGTTTGTCTCTGTTTCCTTTCCTGGGACTGTTGCTGCAGTAGCTGCTCCCTTGATTTTCTATTTCTGCCTCTGAGTTTTCTGATTGAAGGAGCAGAGGGAGAGAAGCCAAAGGTGCTGAAGCCTTTCAACTTTTTCTTTTCTGTTTCATTTCCTCCATTTCCTCAGTGTTTCCCCAAGGAGTATCTCAGGTTCATCTTGCTCATCCTTAATTTAATTTTCTGTAGTGCCTCTTCTGTCCTTATTTGTTCTCATACATATTTTATCTCTGCCTTTTTACCTTTAATTTTATTACAAACTGATGATATCGTTTCCGTCAGTATCTGTATTTATATCTCATACATCTCTTTCTCATCTCAAGTGGTACTTTTATTCATTCATTGCTCACTTCTCATTTCTTAGAGGTCATGATTTCATAAATACAATAGAGAAAACATGAAAAGTGAATTGCACTGTAAGCTTTTTGTCTGTTTCTGGTTGTAGTTTTCTAAAAATAGTACTTCTCTCTTCTGAATACTTTTTCCTCCATTTATGATACAGATATTGTAGTTGGTCACTTTTCTTAGCAATCCTTGAAATAGGACATGCATTGCCACAATAAATACAATTTTTGAGACAATGAGATAAACTTGCTAATTATTTTCCCTATGTTTTGATTGTTGTTTAGTATCCTTTGATAGATACCAAACTGAAAACCTGGTAGGTAAATACACTGAGTGTCACTGGTAAAAGTGAACACTTCTCAGACAGAATGTTCTGGGCTGGGTGCATATGTTGTTGCTGCTTTTCTTATTGCTGGTATTGTTTTGGCCAA
Organism: Megascapheus bottae; assembly: GCF_031878675.1. NCBI lineage: Eukaryota > Metazoa > Chordata > Mammalia > Rodentia > Geomyidae > Megascapheus > Megascapheus bottae. Next base: position 73,486,226 of record NC_143513.1, on the reverse strand, counting down.
TCCTGGGCCTTGAACTCAGGGCCTAGGCACTGTCCTTGGGCTTTCTCAAGACTAGAGCTCTACCACTTGAGCCAGAGCACCATGTCTGGTTTTTTTTTTCTAAGTATGTGGTACTGAGGAATCAAACCCGGGTCTTTGTGCAAGCTAGGCAAGCACTCTACCACTAGGCCAAACTCTCTGGCCCCTGGTTTTTTTATGGTAAGGGGAAGACTTTTCTCTAAATGATTTACAACTTTTTGTCATTCCTCTCTTTATAGAAATGGTTTCTAGAAGCTACAGTTTCCAGACTGACCTTTTCCTCAGCTTCTCCAGCTTCTATCTGCTTTTGCCCTCTCTGAGGGTGACCTCAGATATGCCATACCTCCGAAGTGATACTCTCACTTCTAAACACTCTGGTGCTGCCTGTGGTAGGCTTTCGCATAGTGGAATAGATGTGGGTGAAAGGATGAGAAGAGGACAAATGCCAAATGAAAGGTAAAATCTTATAGTTTCCATATAGTTTGCCTTGTTATACGAAGCTATTAATGATAGAAAAAGATACTATTCTAGAAAATAGATATTCATTTGAGTCCTATGCAAACATAACACAATAACAAAATCATCCGTACTACTCGATACTCGATAGGAAACTTGTGCACATTCGTCATGTGAGGTAGATTGATAAGACTGATTAACACTGGGAAAGGCATTATAATTCTTCAGAGGCCTTATGGAAAAAAATGAGTGAAAGGAGAGGGAAGAGAATGATACAAGTCTTTGTGGTCTGGCTTTTAAAGTGATACATTTTTTTAAATTTATTTTTTTATTGTCGGGGTAATGTATAGAGGAGTTATTCTTTTTTCATATATTTTTATCATAATTAATACAAGGGTTACATTATATTCACCAGATAGAAAGTGCATTACTTCACATGCATTGATATCCTTTCTCATGTCTTGGTCCCCATTTCCCTCCCTCACTCCTGCCACTTATCTTGTTTTCTTCCCTTCCCTATCCGATTTCAAATAGCCCAATAAGCATATATACAACATATCAGATAACAAAGTGAAATACTGTAATAATATGAGATAACCAAAGGACAGCAAAAGCGATGAGAGATAACATCAAGGACAGCAATCGCTCATTATATGGCTCTATATTCTGGAAGACCTTTCATTTAGCATCATTCTATATGGTCTTATGTATCTAGGTTTTGTTCTATTGTAAATCTCTGCTAGGAGAGCCCAAGGTTTCTACTGATTATGACAAATGAGGGAAACCATTGAGCCTATGTTCCTTTGACTTTGGCTTACTTCACTTAACATGATTTTTTTCTAGAATTCCATTGTGTATAAATAACACATCTTGTTGATCCACTCATCAACTGAGGGACATCTGGGTTGGTTCCATATCTTTGCTATGGCAAATAGTGCTGCAATGAACATCATTGTGCTAGTGGATTTAGTATGTCCTTGTTTCTAAATGATTGGGTAATTGCCTAGTAGTGGAATTGCTGGGTCATAGGGGAGCTCTATGTTTAGTCTTTTGAGGAACTGCCATACTGCTTTCCATAGTGGCTGAATGAGTTTGCATTCCCACCAACAATGTTGTAGTGATCTAGAGGGGTTATTCTTTAAAAGAGAGAAGTTGATACCTAAACAAGAGCATTTGAGAAATGTACAGGCAAAAAAGAGAAGTTTTGTGTGTGAACAGAACTCGAAAAAAGATTCTCATTTAAACTTGGATTGAAATTTAAGTTAACATATGGTCAGTTTGGATTTTAGGTTGCCATCTCTTTGGAATAGGAATCTTATATAAAAAAAGGCAAGTGCATGAAAGCCATACCCCTCTCTTGCATGATTAACGGAGGTATTTAAGAAAGAGACCCGTCAATTAGTGGACTATAGTGGGAAGAATGCTCAATTGGGACATAAAAAATCAGAGTTCTAGTTAAGGATGTTTCTTCCACTAAGCTGTTATGATTTATTTTAATGGTAACACAAAAATTATCATATATATATGTTTATCATGATTCTCCCATCCTATCCAAACACAAATTTTTCACAAGGGGAAATTGGGTGGAGAACTGGAAATTACTAGATCAATGATAAATAGAAGGAAGTTCTTACGTAGAAAGCTTCTAGAAACTTCAAAAGATTTTGGAAAGCCACTGTCTACCTTTACACATAAACCCATTTCCCAGGCACATTATCTGGCTTTCAGCAATTCATCTTCCCTCAGCTGATAAGAAAAGCTGAACTTCTCCTGTCACTGAAGTGGTGCAGGAGACTGGTTCAATTGGATTTCAATTTGATTTGTTTTAGCTCAATGGACAGAGCTCAAGATGTCTGGGAGATGCACAGGCAATTATCTCAGGAGATTAAAAAATATGATTCATTTCTGGCATGAATTATTTCTCATTAGGAGAAATCTCTTTGGAGATGTGTTTTTAATAGTGGATGTTACTGTAGTCCCTGTGATATGTAGACTTAAAATGTTTTCATTGTTGCCAACCTAGAGAAGCAAGATGTGGCTGAAAGATCAGTTAGTTAGGAATCAATTAGTTTTGCCCAATGTACTAACTTCAAGCACATTTTTTGAATTTCTCAAGTTTCCTCCTTAGTAAATGGAGAGCACTAAATAAGAAGACTGCATTATGATATCGACCTGCATTGTTTTGTAATTGTCTCTGCCATTCTTTTAATTTGCTTGTTTGGAAAGGTGTAGGGACTGGATTTGAATGTCAACTGGCTACTCAAGTTGATGCTACTGTCTGCTTTTTGATTTTACATTTCTCCAAATTTGGTCAGAAAAATCATGCAACAGTTACTATATTCATTTAATACCATTCCCCTATTGCAATTTTGTTGTATGACAAACACAAAATAATTTAAAAACTACCGAATATATTACACATCTGTGGTATAGAACAATATATTTTCAGTGCAATTATTACTCATTGAAAAAATAGAAAAAATGTTTGAATACCTTCATATTATTGCCATTTTCTCATGTGACAAGATGGAGGAATAGTTGCTCCCCTATAAAACAACAGTGTAACCACAGCATCTAGAACCATGTATGATAGACTCCAATTTGTACATAAAAGGAAAGAATTTTTCTGTATCTACTGGGATGTGTATTTTGATCCATAACAGGAGAACTTCAGGTACTAGGAATATTTTGGAGAAAGAGTCCTCTACTACTTCGTGTATCCTTCAACTTATTTCTTCCCCAAAGAAATGAATGAACCAAAATATACCAGAAAGTTTCACAATCCTCACATATTTGAAGTTAATAAAAGGTAGAAACACAACCTGTTAAAAATCATTCTTCATCATTCATTTAGATCAGCCTGTTGGTAAGAATATATATGTGCTACCCTTCCTGTAGCTTCCTCCCCCAAGTTAGATTTTTGGTTTGATGCAATTCTATTTGTCAGTTCTTGCTTCTATTTGCTTATCAATTGGAGTCTTACTGAAGTTTTTGAATATGCTATGTTCCAGAGTTTCCCCCATTCTTCCATATAGTAGCTTCAGATTTTCTAATGTTAGGTTATAACATCACATCCACTTGGAACTGATGTTAGTACCAGGAGACAGAAGGAAATTGAGTTTTTTTTTTCTACTCATACATATCCAATTTTCTCAGCACCACTTTCTGAAGTGGTTATCTGTTTCTCTAGTGTTTACTTTTGACTCTATGCTTAAAATCATGTGGGTTTAGTAAATCTGGGGATTTAGTTGTAGTTCTTTTACTCAATTGCATTCTTTTTCATGTCTGTCTAGTACATCTACTCTGTTACATTTGTTTTTACATCTTTTATGATAATAACATATCAAACTATGCTTTTGTATTATAATTTGAAGTCTAGTATGGTGATAGCTCTAGAATTGCTTTGTTATTGCTGCTGTTTTTCTTAATATTTCATTGGCTATTTGGGTTATTTTTTGCTTTCATACGAGACTGCATCAAATCATTTTCGTAACATTCACTTTATTTATTTTGTACTAGCGTTTGAGCCTCTGGACCTCACACTTGTTAGGCAGGTACTCTTTGTTGATAAGTGACAACTCCAGACTTGTTTTTGTTTCTGGTTGTTGTGAGATGGTGTGCTGCTTTCTGCTTAAGGGTTCATTTAGGCATGGTCTACTGATGTTGTGCTTTCCATCGTCACAAGGATCATAGGCTTCACAGGGGCATCTGGCCCTCCACTGTGAATGGGATTTCCCAATCTCAGCCTCAAAATATAGCTGACATTACAGGGCATGAGTAGCCAGACTCAGCTAAGCACAGCCATTTTCATAATATCAACTTTGCCAATGCATAAACGTGGGAGGCACATCCCACATGATTTATTGCTCAATTTCAGTCTACAAGGTTTCATAATATGTATTGTAGAAGTGTTTCTCCTTTATTCCTACATATTGTTTTTAAACTCAGTAAGTAAATAACCGTTGAGACCTATTTTGAATGTAACTGCATCCTTGGTTTCTTTCTCAGCCTGTTTACTGTTGGGTTACAGAAGTTCTACTGATTTTTGTATGTTGATTTTATATCTCACTATGTTATCAAAACTACTTATCAGATCTGTAAGATTTGGGGTATATTTTCTTCTGTCATTTAATGTATTATTTCATCTCCAGTGGGAATAAGTTTTCTCTGAATTTTATCACCATTTTCTTCTTTTGTGGGTTCCTTTCTTTCTCTCTTTCTCTCTTTCATTCTTTCTCTCATAGGGCTTGAACTCAGGACCTGGGCCCTGTCCCTGGAGCTATGTTGCTCAAGACTAGTACCCTATCACTTTGAGCCATGAGTCAGCTTCTACTTTTCTGGTGGTTAATTGGAGATTAGAGTCTTAAGGACTTTCTTGTCTGAGCTGACTTGGAACAGAGATCATCTGATTTCAGCCTCCTGATTAGCTAAGATTACCGGCATGAGTCACCAGCTCCTGGCACATTGGGCTTTCTTGCTCATGACTGGAGCTCTACCATTTGAGCCATGTAGCCTATAGAATTATTTTATTGTTTTTGTGTTATTACTCTAACTAGGTTTCAACATTTTCTAGAATGGAGAGAACTGATGCCATTGTCTCATTCCTGACTTTATAAAGAAAAAATGATTTCAGGTCTTAAGTGTTTAGAATGATTTTGGCTATAGGTTTATCAAATATAGCCATTATTGTGTTAAGATATATGTCTTTTTCAGACCTATTACCATGAAAGGATATTGAATTGCCTGCATCGTGTCCAATAATTATAGGATTCCTTTGTATGCATCTGTTTATGTGCCATATTTTATTTATTGATTTGCATATGTTGAAACAACCTTGATCTCTGAAATAAACCCAATTTGATGATAGTGTATGATCTTTTAATGAGTTGTTCAATTCAGTTTGTAAAACTTGTAGAAAGATTTTATATCAATGTTTATCAAATAAATATTATCAAAATTGGTCTCTAATTCTTCTTTTATTGTGTCTTTGTTTTTGGAATGAGTGTATACCACTAAGAACAAAATCACCTCAACTGAACAAATGGAGGGAATCCCAGAGGATATAAATAATTATTGGGCACACAGATTGGTGAGTGTGGCTTGTTGACAGCCATTATTGGTCTTAGAATTCAACATTCCTCCTAGAACTACATTTTGCCACATCCATAATAACATTTGCCATAAAGTGATATAGATATTTTCTTTTTTTTTTGCCAGTCCTGGGCTTGAGCTCAGGGCCTGAGCACTGTCCTTGGACTTTCTCAAGGCTAGAGCTCTACCACTTGAGCCTCAGCACCACTTCCAGCTTTTTTTTTTTTTGCATGTATGTGGTACCAAGGAATTGAACCCGGGTCTTCACGCATGCTAGGCAAGCACTTTAACCACTAGGCCAAACTCCCAGCCCCTAGATATTTTCATTTTAAGATCAGGCTGCTCTGTGGGAAGGGAGAAAGGAAATATTAGCTGAGATTTCCATCTATAGGGTCTTCTCTAAGTATCTTTGTCAGGGTCATTAGTTTAAATCAAGATCACGGTCATAAGTCTCTTTAAAGACAATAATATAAATATAACAAAGAGATTGTTCACATGCCTATACTTTGCATGTTTACCATGTATAAAGTTTTATTCTAAGAATTTTATATTTCTTAAAACATTAAGTTGCTCCATAAACTCTACTGGCTATCTCCACTTTACAGAACAATGGAATCCTCTAAGGAATCACTTGTCCATGATCATCCTAGCTATTACCAGCGACTAAGCTAAGATGAAAACTCATGCATTTCCTATCTAGGGTCTAGACAAGCCCTACATTCTTTCTCTCCATAACTTGTAAATTCCTCCAGCATAAACTCACTAAAATTAATTAATGAATAAATAGCAATGGAGAATGCTTAGTTTTATGTGCCATTTTTTAAATACACAATGCTGCACCTTGGTCTCTGTTTTGGGGAGGTGAGTGAGCAGATCACCTTGGACCCCTCTTTGTCTCAAGTCCTGGGTTCTGAAATGGGTTTCAATGATCTATTAATTAAACTGAAGACTACTTCATCTTTCAAAGCTGGAGTCTCATCATTATTATAATTCCCACATCAAAAGTGTCCATGCCATTCTGTTCAATATCGCTCATGGGAGATTAAGCAATAAATTTAGACACTCCTTACAATTGCTAGAAATTTGTTCATAAATACAAAAATATACCACTTTTGTACAATATGAGCTCTTTCATTATTAAGCTATCATAGGAAAATTAAGGTCCAGAAATTTAATCTTCTTGCTTTAGCAATTCAAAGTTCTAGAAAATTAAAATGCTTAAATCCTCTACTCTGATTCCTTATTCTGGCCAGTTCTAGTTTTTAAGCCAGGATTCCCAGCTCCTTTTGGAATTAGAGAACCTTCATGGCAGTAGCCAAAGGAAAGATGTGGGTTATTGCCCAGATACAAATCATTCAAAGCTATGTTATTCACAGATACTAAGCTTCGGTGAAATAATACCAATACATCAAATACTAGTTATCTTCTCTCTAATTGAATTACAAAATAATTGTCACATACAACTGTATAGTCAAAGACATGTTCATGTTATTTGTGTGTGTGTGTGTGTGTGTGTGTGTGTGTGTGTGTGTTTACAAACAGTCATGTATGCTTGTATAGACACACACAGGCATAGAGAAGATGGCTAAGGGTAAAGTTTTGTATGGGAAAGACTTTAGAAAGTTATCGGAAGCCAGCTCACCTTAGGATGCGTGAACTTGTAAGAACACACTAGAGTTTTTTTCTATCCCTCATTAGAAATTTGAGAACATAAATCCCAATTCAAGGGAAGTTTGCAAGTTTTCTTAATAGATAAACTTGATGTCCTCCGAACAGATCTTCGCCTCTGACATCTCGTTATCTCTACACATTCCGATATATAAAATATCAACAGCTTAAATGCAATTAAAGCAAAATAAGGGTTTTGCGCACTGATATAGCTATTTCATCAAGCCAGTGGACCAGGGCTTCCAGAAGAATATTTGAATGAGAATGTTTAATCTGAGAAATCACATCGTCTTCAAATTTGAAAACTTAGATGTGAGGAGAAACATAATTTCTCCAATTACAAGAATATGCTTTTATGAGCCAGGCTCCGGTGGCTCACACCTGTAATCCTAGCTACTCAGAAGGTTGAGATCTGAGGATCACTGTTCAAAGCCAGCCTGGACAGGAGTCTCTCAAACTCTTATCTCCACTAAAACTGTCAAAAAAAAGAAGCCAGAAATGAAGCTGCAGAGTAGGTGGTAGAATGGTAGAGTGTGAGCCTTACACACAAAAAAGCTCAGACCTTGAGTTCAAGCCCTAAAGTAGGTGCAAAATTTAAAGAATAATAAAATAGACTTTTATGGATTTATAACAAAATTTATCGTTAAGTACTTGTACCAAGTAGTTCCAATTCTAAATGTCAGCTTATGAGCGCAACGCATGTTGATCAGTATTAACATAGATTTGTTTTCATATAGCCACAACTATCCACAGGCTGCTCCTTGCCATGTCCAAATCCATGCCCCCACCCTCTCGGCCTCCTGTGTTAACCACTCAGCTGGTTTCTACCATAGATTTTAAAGGCTCATTTGTAAATGTGACCCACCTCATCTTTTTTTGCATGGATGCTCATACTAAAATAAGACCATGAAGGAAACTAAAGGGAAATTGTCTGAAGAAATAATAACCAGATGATTTTGTCTTTAAAAATTTATGCTTGATAGGAATATAAATTAAAACAACTTAGAAACGTATTTGGTGTTGTATATAAAAACTAACATGTGCCTAGTGTATGATCCAACAAATTCTGCTTCAGATATATATTTAGAAGTTATGTGCATGCGCCCACCAAAAGTTAGATACGAAACAGGGTAATAAGTGGCTTATTCTTGTAATCCTAGCTACTCAGCAGGCTGAGATTTGAGAATTGCAATTTAAAGTCAGCCCAAACAGACAAATCTGGAAATTTTTTTCCAATTAACTAGCAAAATATTAACTGTTGGTGTGGTTTTTAAGTGGTAGAGTGCTAGCCTTGAGCAAAAACGCCAAGTGAGAGTGTGAGGCCCTGAGTTGAAGCCCCAAAGCAGGCACACACATACACACACACACACAATATTCCTGCTATTTTCACATGTAATAGCTGAAAATCTGGAAGCAAAAAAATGGAGGTAATATTCGTCAACTGTGTTTTGAACATAAGTACGAATGTTGTGAATGGAACACTACATAGTAAATAAGAAGTTTTCATTATTCTTACATACAGTGAAATTGATAACCTTAACAAACATAAAAGAGTAAAAGAAATCATGCAGTTTGTAGGACTTTATCCATAAATGCTCAGTCATAGAAAGACAAGTTCTAGTAGATCTCATTTATACATGTAAACACATCTGTCTATCTATCTACATATCTATCTCTCTGTGTATATATGTATATATATATACACACATATATCAGTGTTAACATGTATTTTTTATATCAGTACCTACAAAAGGTCATCTATCTAAAATCCAAACATACACACACACATATATGCATATATATATACACATATGGATAGATAGATGAAGGTAGTATAGACTGGGCACTAAGGGCTGGGAAGTAGGTAAAGAGGAAATCAGGGAGGTGCTGGTCAAAGAATACAAAATTGCAATTAGGCAGGAGAATTAATTCTAAAAGATCTATCGGGAAATACAGGAAGTGCTGTTAATGTAATGCATTGATCGCATACTGAAATTGGCTATGAGAGTAAATGTCAAGTGTATATACAACAAAAATAAGTCCAGGGGGAAATTCTATCCTATGCTATCTCATTGCATCCCACTTTATTACAGTCCTGTCTACTTTTCTGTCTAAAATTACTCAGCCCCAGGTACCCCACTCTGAACAAGTTTCTGCTAATGTCAGTATTCCCATGGGAATATAATGTTGAGGCTCCAGTCCTGGGGTCTAACTTTAACCTTGCCAATGACCTTAGTTACCCTGCTTGGTTATCCTCTCCTACTGTCACCCACTCACATGCCACCATTGCCCAAATAGAGGAGGATGCAAAAGTGAGATAGCTTATCAGAGTTAAAAATATAGTTGAATTATTTATTTATACTAAATACATATTTGTAATAGCTCAGACATTACAAATATAATTTTACTTATAGCAAATATCTGTAGTTATATAGAAAATTGTTTCATAGTTGTCAAAATAAATACCACTTCAATTCTAGTTCTACAGCATCAGGCTACCATTGACTAATTCCAGTTCCAAGGTCTGTGAATTATGAATTCAGCCTAGATTTCCAGCTGGTCTCTCTTTAATCAACTTATTGGCTTCCTTCTAACTATTTCTATGAAGAAAGAACATACCTACCATTATACTAAATAACAAATACAGAAAGGTGGTGAGTCATTCAGTTGATATATGGATATATATATAAGTATGTTTATGTATATCATTGTGGCATCCACATTAAAACACACATATTCACAAGTACATACTTCATTCAAAATATTGACCCTTTGAAATGTGTATCTGTATAATAAGGCAGAATTGAGGATACTATCTAAGCAGACTCTTGCTGCTAAACATTTAGTGTGTATATTGGCAAAACAGTACAGAGGACAATAATTATTGGTCTCAAAATTCTTATCCAGTCATAATACGAAAAAATAATCACTTACAAATTTAATAACAGTAAAAATAATCATTGTTAGTAAATGTACATTGGCCTTCAATTTATTTCATGAAAAAATAATCATTATTAGTAAATGTACATTGGCCTCGATTTATTTCATGAAGGTAAGAGCTAATTGCAATAGCAGCACCAATTATAATATAAGGTACAACCTACTTTAAAACATGGAAATCTATTTTCCAGCTCTTTCAGAAGCAAATTTTGCAACAGATGTTTGAGTATAATGTGCTAATTTCAAATGGTGCTTATTTAATTCTTGGAGGAAAATTCGTCAATTATCCTCCATTTGGACTAACTAAACATTCCCTAGAATAACCTCAAGTATCTTGGAAGCTTTCAAAAAAGTAAAATTGTGTATTTTAAAGATATCCTAATCATTCTTCCCAGCTTTAGTAGGTTGAATCGAAAGAAGCAGTGTAGGGAAAAGAAAATGGACTTCAGTGCTTGTGATATCTTTGTCCTACAGCACATTTCCATTATTTCTCAATTGTATGCACTTTTGCAAAAATTAACTCCACTGAGCATCTTTTTTTAAGTGCAATTAACAATGGATAAATTCTAGTAGTTGGGATAGTCTCATTGAGGCAATGAATGTAAACTTCATAATATGGAACTAAATCACAGCTTATATCCAATATGTGTGCACTGGATTGAATGTCTATTTATCCAACATCTGTGAGATTTTATCCTGCAATATAAATGTAACCATTATGTGCATCTCGTTGAGTGAGTTTTAATCAGTTAGATTATGTACACCAGATCCTCTATCTCTTTATGTCAGAAAAACAAAAGCTGATCCAAAATAGCTTTTCCTTATTGGCATATGCATGTATATTTCCTTTTCCTATTACAATTTGAAAACATGTGGGAATTTGTAAGATAAGACCTGATGGGATGCAACACGATTATTTAGCTAGTCTGAAATGACTCAGAAAGCATTTTTCTGCTTACACAAACTATAAACATGTTTGTTAGAAAGGGATACTTTCCAATACTAACATCTTAAAAGAACCCCCAAATAACTGAAATACAGTAGGTTCAAGGGAGAATTTGGATAGAGTAATTTCTTAGAAAGGTAAAGTCAAAGTTCAATAAAATAAACACCGAAAAGTGTGCACTAGAAAGGGATGAGGTGTAGTCCAGGGGAAAGGTGGCAACGAACGAAGAGAAAAGTAACAAGTAAAAGAATCCAGTCAAGAAAGTTCACATTTTTATTATAAGAAAAGTTACATCATTCACATAACAAAGAATATCTTATTGCAAGAAAACATTATTATACTTTAAAAAATCAAAGTATCTGGGGAAGGCAAAATTTAGCAGAGACAAAGATGATTTCTTCACCCTCAATTAAATTAGACTTAAGGTATTTACTTACAGATGATTTAACAAATATTTTTCTTGTGTTATCTATCTATCTATCTCTATATCTATCTATAGATAGATATACTTTTCCACAAGCAGGCATATTCCTACATCTACTTACAGTTGAGCTTGGGTATGAGTTCACTAAACATACAGATCCATTCAATTAAATGGACAGTAATTTAGTTTACATTTATCTAAACATATAAACACACTCAGAGGAATTACATGCAAGAGCTCAAGTTCTATATCAGGGAAAGGATAAATTTTCCTTGAGATAATCTTTTAGACCATTGTAAGTGTGATAATTTTTCTTCATACTTGTAACAATTTGATATATGATTCACTCCTTCTCCTTATCTCCAGTCCCCCAGATCAATAGTTAAATTATGTAATTTTAAGCATAGAATTCTACCCTTAAAACTTCAAAAGGCCTGGCTTTGGTGGCTCATGCCTATACTCTTTGCTACTCAGAAGGCTGAGATCTGAGGATACCACTTTGAAGCCAGCTCAGGCAGGAAAGTCTGTGTGAGTCTCTTACCCCAATTAGCCACCAGAAAACCACAAGTAGAGAAGTGGCTCAAAGTGGTGGAGTCCTAGCATTGAGTGAAGGATAATACCCAGGCCCTGAGTTCAAGCCCTATACCTGAAGGGGGAAAGAAACTTCAAAGGAAGTATAAACACATGCTGTAAATTATTATGAAATGAGGAAAAGGAACTGAACAGAAACTCGTAGTAGCTCCTTCAACTCACCATCGACTCTGGAATAGAAAATTCCATTTTTTTTCTTTTTTTTTTTTAAAAAATGATCAGGACACAGTGAAGCAATAAGGTAAAACGAAAGATTCAATGCTCAATGTACACACATGAAAATGGAACTTCAGGGGTTGGGTGGGGTTGAATTTGATGGGTGTAGAGAATGACGGATGGGACAACATTGATCGAAATACATTGTACTCATAAACTGCCTTCTTGGCTTGGAAAAAAAACTTTATATGACTACTTATGAATACACTTTAAAAGGTAAAGAAAAAATTCAAAAGCAAAAAAGCAAAGAAAACTAGTGTCAAACATGTACTCTGGTAATGTTGATTAGAAGACATTTTAGAATATTAAGCCACTTAAATCTAATTACACAGCACAGCAAGAGGACTGGTTCTGAGTCTTTGAAGAAGAAAATCAGAGGGAAAGAACAAAGCAGAACAGAATGCATTCCCATAAAGGCCAGAGAGAAGTATCTCAAGGAAAAGCACATGCTTCAGCCCTTGAGATCCAGTGGACACGGTTTTAACCCTTGACTTCGCAGCAGCACTGGAGCATCTGGCCCTCAAGGCACTGTGTTCATGATGTGGCTCATGGCTTCCGTGCTCAGAGTCATTATGACTGAGATGGGCAAGTTGCTTCACCTCTTTTGGGCCTGGTTTCCTCATCTGTAAAATGAGGGAGCTGGAATAGATGACTTCTGCAGTGCCTTCCAGCTCCAGCGTTTTATGATTTAGTGCCTGACTGGCAATGCCAGCTCGTAAAGTGCCTCTGTGCACAGCAGTGCAGGATTTTAAAAACTCCTGTGCAGAGGACCACTGTGTCTCCACAACAGCAAGCAAAAAGACCTGGCTTTAGGCAAAAGAGCAAAGCAATTCAAGTCTTATTTAACCTTCGTTATGCTTTGCTTAAACCTGACTTGGCTGTCCTCTCAGGCAACTAGGGTTCCTTGCATTTCCTCCCAGCCTTCTCATTCCATGCTGCCTTTCTCTCCTGGGCAATTATTATTTACCACCCATCGTGAGTGAACTGTGATTGGGAAGTGCCCATTTCTTTTGTGGATAATTGTACTTATGGCTAATTTCTTCGGTTTGTCGTTACTGCTAACAGCATGTTGAACGTTGATCAGCATGAAGGAAATATTTAGTGGGCAACTGAATACCCCTCTAAGGGATGGGTGGCTGTAAGTTGATTTATTTTTTTAAGATGCTTAAAGGAAAATGGTTATACTAGGACCTAATAAAGGCAGTTCCCTGTCCAAGGATAGCTCTTAGGCAACCATACTCAAGAACTCAGGCAGAAGGTCCAGCAACAAATTTAAGAATTCATTAAAGCAGACAGGAGCAAAGCTCATTAGGTCTGAAAGAAGAGAAACCTTGTCAAAAATTTCATCCCTTTTCTGTGCCTGGTAATTACATGGAAGAATATTATTGTCTAATAATTTATTATAATCAGGATAAATTCAATCTCATCTTGATGCTATTACAGACACCAAATTCTAGTCAAACATACTACCGTGCTATGTTTTCACATTTTATTGGTGAAGAGGGGATTGGAGGTGTCTGTTCACAGCTCAAAGAGAAGGTAGAGGAAAAGAATGGATGCTTGAACTATTGCCTTAATGGATTCCATCTTACAGGTCTCTTTAAGATAGCCATACAGAAGACAAGACAAGATAAATCCAGAGTTTTTTAAATCTATTTTCACAATGTCAGAAATGAGCTATTCTTATATGAACTGCAATTCCACTCCGCAGTCCAAGTTTTGTTCTTAATTGTTCCCTTCATACAGATGTGGCCTTGGAAGACAACCAACAAACCAATCCTTTTATTTCTGTATCCACTGGCTGGAATAAATCCAGGTTGAATATTTTAAAATAATCATGGCCAATTTTGCTTTACTCTTCAATGCTTTTATATTGAATATAGAATTCAAAAGTTCCTTATAAAATTATCAAGGGGCCTTTTAAGAAAGTCAGATGAAGTCTTTGATTCACCTTAAATCTAATTCATTCTTAATGTTTAAGCCAAGTATAGAAACCTAGACTGTTTGCCAGATACCTTTAAACACTTTTCTGTGGGTACAGATGTACAGACAGACAGACAGACAGACAGACAGACAGACAGACAGATCTATATTTGGACCAACAGCTTACTCTTTCTCTCTCCCAAGAGAGAGGGGGGGATCTAGCTGGCCTCAGCCATGGCTGGAAAGGGAGTGAGGGCACATTTAGCTTCAGCGATGCAACAACCAATGAGAACACAGAACTTCAGCACAAAACAGATAGGAGCCCACATATTTTCCTATGAAAGCAATATAGAGAAAGAGGTACAGTGATAATACATATTTTTCTGTTTTGTGAAGGTGTTGCACATGGATGGAAGTTAGAGTGGATAAAATAAAAGCAAATGACTATGGGTCTTCCAGAGAAAGATGTGATTAGAAAGATGGCATTTGATGTCAGCACAGAGAATATACCTCAGTGTGTCCCCACGATGAACAGCTACCAGTCACCAGTGGGTGACTCTGATAGGGAAGAGTCTCTGTTTCACCTTAAAACATACTATCTTTGAAATATGTCATACCAACACTAGTCAAGTGCAATCCTGCCTTCTTCTGTCCAATATCCTAGAAAAAGAGGACTGCCAGTGGGAAGAAAACCTATCAAGAGATGAAAGGAACGCTAGAACACATACAGCTATTTGACAGAGAGAAAGAGAAACTTTGATTTATATTTGAACATTGCCTGGTTTAGAACAGATTTGACTTTTCTGGCATGTGAGAATTGGTCATTTATATTTATACACACCTGTGATATCCCATAGAGATACGTGCTGTAATTGAATAGTTCAATAAGTTGATGTCAGATAGTCTGAATTGGTAACTCTTCTACTGACTCATCTATAAATGGGCATTCTAGATAGACAAAGATAAAAGTCTGGAAGGATATGTATGGAAACGTTGCAGTGGCGTGATTAGAAATAAATGATAGTATACATGTGCATGTGTATGTAGGGGTTATAATTCCAAGTTTGTATACACACATGTCTATGTACAGATTACTGTACCTACATATATACATATATATATGTACATATTTATTTTCCCTGGTCATAGGCATAAAAGCAATGATTTTTCAGTAGTACCTTGTACATAGCTCTTGGCAGATAGTATGATTATCTGACAATAGGAAGCAAGACTCCTTGGAGACTTGGCTGATATTACAGTACTGGAGAAAGCAATACACAACATGACACTGGACTACTTTATACTGCTAAATAGTAAGGAACTACTCAAGGAAACTCTTGGGACATGAGACAAAATTGAAGACTTCCCAATGACCAACAGTGCAAACTTTTAAGCAATTAAATAACATTACTCAAATATAGTATGCTAGATAAATAAATAATTTAATAAGTTACTAAATGGGACCGAAGGAAAGACATATGTAAAAGGGTTTCAAATATTGTATTGTATGTAGGCTTTTCATCATATACCCAGAAGGAGGAACATATCTCAGCAAATCACTAAATATGGGCTGCACATAAAGATTTCCATTTGAATACTATTTTAGGCTTCTATTAGTATACAGTTATAAAATAAAAATATAAGTGAATATAAAGTGCAAGCATATCTGAGTGAGATTGCTATGTCTCAGTGTGAGTGGATGTTTATTTTTATAAGCAGCCACCACACCCATTTCCAGAATAGATTTTATTCCTTCAAGCAATTGAACACAAACTCCAATGCTCTTCGCTAATACTTGGTATTGTAAGGATATATCATTTTATGTTTCTTTTAACTGAGTTTTTCCCCGCTGTCTTTTGACGATTTTAATTCTCACTTGCCTCTGCTTTTGTATGTGTGTGTGTGCACACAATGTTGGACAAATATCTTAAGAAGTGATACACAAACTACCCAAGTAAAGCACAGAATTTACTGAATTTTTGACATACACCATTGTGAAGTTATCACCACCATTATGGTAATGATATATCTGAAACCTATGAAGGTTTCCCCCAATGCTTCTTCTTTTGTTTGTTTGGTTAAATTACAATAAAAACATTTCTAATGAGATCTATCCCCATTTAACGTTAAATGCAAGCTAAAGTGTAGTTAACTATGGACACGACACAGTATAGCTGATCTCTAGAATTTATTCATCTTGTAAACTTATAACATGAAACAGAAAATGTCTTCTCCCACTAGCTTCCACCAAACACCTTTTGATTTTGCTTTTATATATATAATTTATTTATATTCCTCATATAAGTGGAATTACCCAAGGTTTTTTCTTCTATTAATGGTTTAGTTCATATCATTTAAGGGAAAAATCCTAGGATACTCTAGGTTAATTCATACTGTTGCAAGCTGTGAGTGAAAAGTTAATCTCTGGATAGAAGCGTTTAAAAACTGTCTATCTGTGATTGGGAGTTTGGACTAATGGTAGAGTGCTTGCCTAGCATGTACAAAGACCTGGGTTCGATTCCTCGATACCACATACATAGAAAAAAGCCAGAAGTGGTGCTAAGGCTCAAGTGGTAGAGCTCTAGCCTTGAGAAAGTCCAAGGACAGGACTCAAGCTCTGAGTTCAAGCCCCAGGACTGGAAAAAGAAAAAATATCTAATGAGGGGTTAATACATCAAATATTTAAGGAAGTCATAAAACCCAATCTGAGAATATCTAGAAAATAAGTTATTCAATTTAAAATGGACAAAGAATTTCTTCGACATCTCTAAAGGAGTCGTAGGTACATATAAAAAGATGCTTTCGGACCGGGAATTTGGCCTGATGGAAGAATGCCTGTCTAGCATGCATGAAGACCCAGATTTGACTCCTCTGTTTCCACATACATAGAAAAAGCTTAAAGTGATGCTTTGGCTCAAGTGGTAGAGCTCTAGCCATGAGAAAGCCTAAGGACAGTGTTCAGACCCCGAGTTCAAGAAGGAGTGGCAAAAAATAAGATGCTTGACATCACTAATGCCCAGGGAGATGCAAACCAGAACCTTTTGGGGACCCCCCAAGCAGCCAATATGACTCATATTGTCTTTCTCTCTCCAATATGCCCAGCATAGATTTCAGGTATTCAGAATTAAAAATAAGCCTGAAATCAGAGGTGCCTAGTGAGATTGTTACCTCTGTGGGCAGCAAAGGTAATGACTCGCAAAATACCTTTTGAACTCACGAGGTCCGACAGTATTCCATTCTCACCATGTTTTTCATGTACTGTATAAATTAAATTCAAAAATTCTCCGGGCCAAGTGACATTCACTCTAAGTGTTTTACAGAAACTGTTTTAATGAGAACCTGGTTCCTATTCTCTTGACTTTTCATGTCACAATCTCTTGCACCTCTGAAATTCCAGAACCCAGAACACCTGCAACACATTACTTTTTTCATCAGTTTAATGAGACTTATAAATACTATAGATGTGAAATATAAATTTAATGCTATCAAAGTCCTCATGACTAAGGGTATTCAACTTTCAAATGCAATGTTCAGTGCATGTTTCTCCATTAAAAACTACACTACAACCATTCTATTTTATGCCTTATAGATGAGGAGACAAAGATGAGCTGATAGTGGAAGTACCCAAGACATTGGTCTTGGATGCCAAAGAGTTCTTATACCCTTGGAAATTTTCAGACAGAGAAGAAAAGCACCTGTCAGCATAGAGTAGGCCCTGTAATAGGATGCATTCAAATCATTGGAGAAATAAAGAGGAGGAACACAGAGCAGATGTTTGGGGCACCATAGACTTGAGATCTCACTAAAAATGTTAAAAAATTGAATTCCATTCTAATTATTTCTGACATTCATATTTACTCATTTTCTTCAGTAGAGAAAGGAAATGAAAGGAATACATTTAAGATAAGTTTGAAAAGGAGAATTTTCTTGATGTTTCTTTTCATGTAATTATCTTGCAGGTGTACAGGAGTAACCTGTCAAATGTCAGCTCCATCACCCATTCTAGCCAAAGAGAGAGGTGCTTTGTAATTTTCTTTTTCTTCTTTGTATTTCTCTCACCTGGATGATGCCTGATCCGCAGCCCACCCTGGATCAGAACTGACAACTGACTTTGATAAACGCTGATTTCCAATATCATTGAGTTGCTTTAATTGGATGAACACAAAAGGTGCCATAACAACTGTTTCTCCACTCAGGAGTCAGGGGGACAAAGAGAATGACCTCCCCAAGAGGTGGAAGTTCGTAAAGAGCCACCAATTACGAAGACTTCTCTATTCTAGTGGCAAATGTAGACACTGTATATAAATATGAATGTAGGTGTATATTTATATCTATTTAGCTCTATCTATCTATCTATCTAAATCAGATTCATTCATTCAGCAGAATTAAATATAGTCACTCACTGACACTCTCAGATATTGTCTACTAGTTAAAAAGCAGAGACTGAGAATCTGAACTATAACAAGTGCTTCTGGGAATACTGTACACGACATAGCTGAGATAGTCAACACCACTATGGAAACTTTTGGTCCATGAGAAGAAACAGATATTGAATAAATAACCCTGTTCTAAGGGTTTTCAACTGGGCAATGAATCAAACATGGAAGCCAGATAAATCGCTATTTCATATGACTAACACTGAAGGTGTAACCTGATGAATGAATATGAGTTACTAGGGCTGAGTGAGGTGTCTTTACAATGTGACGAGACTGCCTATTTACTGAGCCATGTAAGGTCCTTACTTTAAGTCCAGCAATATCTCACAAAGATATGAAGGTCAAGATACTCTGCTGTATGTGTTAGGTAGTAGAAAAAATACAGAAAAGTATATGATGAGATTTGGCAGCACAAACAAGCAATGTTTAATCTAAAATCTTGACTCCATTCCCTATTTTAAAATTTGAGTGTTTTAAAGTTCGTAATATTCCCACAAGTCAAATGCTACCATACGAACACTATTAGAATATGAATAACTAATATGTGTCATGTCCTTATTCCATTCCAAGGACTTTATGTATATTGATTAAGTTACTTCCTATTGTCATCTATAAGGGATTCACTAGTTATTATTCCCATATAAGTGAAAAACAATTTACAGAGAAATTAAGAAAACACCAAAAAGATACATAGCACTTAAATGGTAAGACAGGATTCACATCCAAAGTACATTTTTCCTTGTTTCTTTTTAATAATTTTTATTGTGATTAATAGAAGGGTTACATTATATTCACCAGATAGAAGGTGCATAATTTCACAAACATTGATACCCTTTCTCATGACATGGTCCCCATTTCCCTCCCACCCTTCTGCGGCTTATCTTCATTTCCCCCCTTCCTTATCTAATTTCAAATAACTAACTAAGCACATATAAAATATAGCAAATAACAAGGTGAAATATTGTAACAATATGAGACAACCAAGGGATGGCAAAAGTTATGAGAGATAACATAGTACATTAAGGACAACAGTCACTCATTATATGGCTTTTGTTTCCTTATCCTGGAGGTCCTTACATTTAGTGTCATACTATTTGGCCTAATGTCTCTAGATTTTGTTCTATTCTCGTTCAACCACTATGGAAAGCAGTATGGCAGTTCCTCAAAAGACTAAACATAGAGCTCCCCTATGACCCAGAAATTCCACTACTTGGCATTTACCCAACCATCCAGAAACAAGGACATACTAAATCCACTAGCACAACAATGTTCATTGCAGCACTATTTACCATAGCAAAGATATGGAACAAACCCAGATGTCCCTTAGTTGATGAGTGGATCAACAAGATGTGGTATTTGTACACAATGGAATTCTATGCTGCTGTTAGAATGTAAGACATCACCTCGTTTTTAAGGAAATGGAAAGACTTAGAAAAAATCATATTAAGTGAAGTAAGCCAGACTCAAAGGAACATAGGTTCAATGGTTTCCATCATTTGTCATAATCAGTAGAAACCTTGGGCTCTCCATTTACCAAAGCACATTTTTTGAATCTCTTTACTCTCTTTGCTGATCTATTAATTGACTGAAAATAAAATTGAGTAATAGCAGAACATAGGAGTGGTGACAGAAAGAATGTAGTGGATAATGAGGAAGTTGAGTACAAAGAGGCAAATATGCCCAAATAAAGGGAATGTTCTGTCCTGATGTGGGAGATGGAAAGGTACAATAGAAAACCCCACAGTATTTCTGTCAGAAACAAAACATTTTCCTATGTAGGTTCTCATTAATATTTGTGACTATACTAATTTAGAGTAGGTACACACTGATAATGCGATGTAAAATTTCTAGGCATCAGAAAAGTTCTCTTAGAAAATCTAAAAGCTCACAAGAGCAGGCCTGAAGACCAATGGAATAGAACTGAGGACCCACATATTAACTCACAGACTTATGGCCACCTAATCTTTGATAAGGGAGCCAAAAAAATAGAATGGAAGAAAGACAACCTCTTCAACAAGTGTTGCTGGCAGAACTGGTTAATCACCTGCAGAAAACTAAAGTTGGATCCTTCTTTTTCACCCTGTATCAGGATTAACTCCAAATGGATCAAAGACCTCGAGATAAAAGCGGACACACTGAAAACTTTACAAGAAGGAATAGGAGATACACTAGGTCTTCTTGGCACAGGTTGAAACTTTCTTAATAAGGACCAAGAAACACAACAAATCAAAGTCTGGATAAGTGGGATTGAATTAAACTGCAGAGCTTCTGTATGGCCAAAGGACATAGCTAGCAAATTAACTAGAAAGCCTACAGAGTGGGAGAAGATCTTCACTAACCATACAACGGGCAAAGGCTTCATATCTAAAATATATCAACAGCTCAAAAAATTGAATCACTCCAAAACTAATCTCCAAAGTAACAACCATCCCATTAAAAGATGGGCCAAAGACTTAAAGAGAGTCTTCTCTGAAGAAGAAATAAGAATGGCCTACAGACACATGAAGAAATGATTGACATCTCTGGCCATAAAAGAAATGCAAATCAAAACAACTCTAAGATTCCACGTCATTCCAGTTAGAATGGCCATGATGGAGAAATCTAATAACAACAGAGGCAGGAGGGGATGTGGTCAGGAGGGATCATTACTACACTGTTGGTGGGAGTGTAAACTCATTCAACCACTATGGAAAGCAGTATGGCAGTTCCTCAAAAGACTAAACAGAGCCCCCTGTGACCCAGCAATTCCACTACTTGGCATTTACCCAACCATCCAGAAACAAGGACATCCTAAATCCTCTAGCACAATGATGTTCATTGCAGCACTATTTACCATAGCAAAGGTATGGAACCAACCCAGATGCCCATCAGTTGATGAGTGGATCAACAAGATGTGGTATTTATACACAATGGAATTCTATGCTGCTGTCAGAAAGTAAGACATCACCCCATTTGTAAGGAAATGGAAAGACTTAGAAAAAAATCATATTAAGTGAAGTAAGCTAGACTCAAAGAACATAGGCTCAATGGTTTCCATCATTTGTCATAATCAGTAGAATCCTTGGGCTCTCCTAGTAGAGATTTACAATAGAACAAAACCTAGATACATAAGGCCATATATAGTATGGCACTAAATGAAAGTACTCCAGGATATAGAATCAAAAGCCACATAATGAGTGATTATTGTCCTTAATATACTATGTTATCTTTCTTCACTTTTTCTATTCCTTGGTTATCTCATATTGCTACAGTATTTCACCTGGTTATCTAATATATTGGATATATACGTACTTGGTTATTTGAAATCAGATAGGGAAGAGGGAAAACAAGATTAGGGATACAGGTGGGGCAGGGAAATGGGGACCAAGACATGAAAAAGGGTATCAATGTATGTGAAGTAATGTACCCTCTATCTGGTGAATATAATGTAATCCTTCTATTAATTACAATAAAAAATATATGGAAAAAAATCTAAAAGCTGTGGCACTATTACCAGGAAATTTTATATATAACATTCACATATGTATAAATACACATCAAATAAAAATAAGTATATAATGTGTATATAATATACAGAAATATATACAATGGAAGTTTAATCATTCATCAAGAAGGAAACTATTGTGCATATACAGGGAAATGGATGGAATTGGAAAAAATATTAAGTAAAACAAATCAGGCTAAGAGAGATAAAGGACACATGTTTTATCTCATATGTAGAAGGTAAATCTCAATTATATATGAAAACATACATGGAAATATATACAGGGCCATATGCATTTGTACAAAAAAGACTAAAATATGGTATAAACTGCCATGGAGTCTAATGAGCAATTAATTAATTAATTAATTGAAAAATCAACAATTTAAAAAATACTAGGAAGCTGAGACTTTATATCTGAAGGTTGTGGTGCTTGAGTAGAAGAGGGGTAAACAAATGACTAGAAAAATGGTGGGCAAATACAGTCCCATATTCAAGGTAAACATGTGAAAATAGATCCAATTAACTTGAGAAGATGGGTGGGACTGGGAGATAGTTGGGGAGAGAATGCTGGAAATATGACACAGATCAAAATGCATTGTACTTCTAAGTTTGACATGTTAAAAATGCTTTGTACAAATACTTAAAGGTTAAAAAAATTTTTTTTAAAAAAAGAGAAATTAATCCTTCCAGCTTGAGAGGAACTTTGATCTGGGTCAGTTCTCAGGAAGAGGGACAGGTGTCAGAGGCCATGAATTCGGAATGCCTGTGGACAGACAGGATACTCAGCACTGGAAATCCTAGCCTGAGTAAATTTTAAGCCATTCAACAGACTATTATCAAAGGGTAACAATCATGGGACCACAAAAGTGTGTTATTTAGCCAAGAGCAGGTGACTCATTCTATTAATTCTAATGGGGTTGGAGACCCCCTTTGACTCAGGACTTGAGGCCAACTCCAGGCAGAAAAGTACATTAGACTTCTCTCCAAAATAACCAGCAAATAGCCAGGATGGAGACAGGACTCAAATAGAATTTCAACTGTGCAGACAAGCCAAGGAAGCATGTAGCCCCAAGGTCAAACTTCAACAATGAAACCTCTCCTAAACAAACTAAAAAACCAACTTAATGGTAGCCATTATAGACCTGTGTCTGAAATGACCTTCTGGAATATTTTGTTCAAAATAAGATACTGAGCTGGATGTAGTACTAAAATTTTATCAAAACTCAGAAGGCCTATGTAGAAAGATAGTGAGTTCAAAGCCAGTCTAGGGTATGTAATGAAATGCTATCTAAAAATGGGAAAAGAAAGATGTCTTATACAACATTTGTAGATAAGGCTTTCAATTTAATTTAATTTGATTTGACAAAAAAATAAATAAAACATTATTCTGGGTCAGGACTTCATTACAAAAGAATATGGATTTTTTTTTTGCCCTTTTGTAAAGGGCAAGAAATTTCTCATTTGGAAAAGAAACACACTCTAAGCTACTTAAGGCAAATTTGGAATTAAAATTACACAAATGCTACTATGAAGCCAACTGCTGTCAGAAGTCCTCCCCCAGCCCCCCAGTACCTATCACATAAGCCCCACAAGACACAGAAAGACAGATGCATTCCAATTTATTGCGAAGTTGGAAGATTATAAGAAAGGGATAGAGAAAGGAAATGAAGATGAGGCTTTCCATTTTCTAGCCTTCAAATTTAAACCGAAAAAACCTGATCTACAACTGGAGCTGGAAATGGAGAAACCACTATGCTTGCTGAATGAGTGTAGTTCAGGCTGTCCTGGTGGCCTGATGCGCTTGGATTCTCTGCCAGTTCCTCTGTCTGCTGCTGCTGTCTCCCAGAGCACCAAATGTGCCTTCTTCAATCAGCATGCCATGTGGCTGACCCACTGTGATGGAATGAAATCACTGTTAATGATTTCTGAGATTCTAGTTCGTTTTGCTTCATCGACGTGTTCTTCTCCCTTCATCTCTCCTCCAAACTAATTTTTATTCATTTCAAAAACAACCCGACATGATGAATTATTTTGCTCTTTTCTGGAATGGTAGGATTGAATCATGTTTCATCGTCTCCACTTAATGTCTGGTACAAGTAAATCAAACCCTTGAACCTGAAGGGCAGTTAACAGGTAGGAAGGTGAACAGTAATGCCTGAGCATTATAACATGTTGCTGAAACCACTGTCACCTGCATGTGTCTTTTGTCATTCCCCTCTATTTTCATACTGTATTTCTACAAGTGGTATTAAAATACAGAAATGTGGCAACAAGCATTCATATTAAAAAAAACTAATTGTTGTAGTTTTCTGCTTCACATATAGTATAATCCTTTCTTTTATTTCACCTGTAATGTTTACATTGCTCATACAATTTTGACTATTGGCTCAGGTGGAGTTGAAAGGAAAATGTTAGGTTCACTTCACTATCTTGCTGTTTTCTCATTTATCGATTGTTGTGCAATGTAAATTGTCTCTCAGTCAGATCATGGTAATTTACTGATGAACATTTTGTTTTTAAGCCAGGAATTTCTATTGCAGGCCTTCCTCAGACTCACTCGTGTGGCTGTACTTATCTTCTCAGTCAAGCCTAGAGCTGGAGGACTCAGGATGGACCTTCCATGTCTGTCTGTCTGTCTGTCTGTCTGTCTGTCTGTCTGTCTGTCCTTCTGTCTGTCTGAAAGTTTATTTCTATTTCTATATCATCCAATCTATACATCTTCTTGAAGTTTATACAGTAGAATCATGTGAACTTGCTTTGCTACATTTTAGTAGTAAAAAGAAGGCTCGGGGCCAGTCTAGATTAACAAGCTGGCAGTCAGTTTTAAGCTTTGTCCTAGAAAAGTTGCAATGAAATTCTCACCATATTAAAGAAACAATGGATGTTAAAATTTATACAACAAAAATCTCATTAGATACCTTGAAGGCAAGGAATATTTATCACATTGATTTTCATGGTTTAGGCTCTGAATATTCTCATATATTAGTTCTTGAGCTTGGATCATCAATTGAGAAAATATAACAAAATAAAATGTTAAAAACATTCCTTACTGTTCCCTTCTTGTATGAATTGCAATGTCATCTTGTGTAAAATGATTTATTGTATGAGATTAATTTGGGCAGATGTAGAGGCTTTAGTTTCTGATTTTTTTTAGGGGGACAGGTTTTGTTGAAGAAGAGCTGGAGGCATTTTAGGCTGGTAGTATAAGGGACATACAAGTAATGATAAGAACTCAAATCATGTGAGGGTGGAGAGCAGACAGCATTTAGTATGCTGTGGACTGAATCTGTAACAGAGTATCGATCTGTTAAGCAGCAAAGTGGGAACTGATAGACTTTGTTTTAAAGAGGAGACAGATAATACTGGGTGATATGATTATATATAAAGAGACTACCAAAGAATTACAGACTTTCTGTAGGTAGCTCCATACTCAGCGGAAAGGCTTTACCTTCAAACCTTGGTTTCTCCCCTACCCTCAAATGTCACTCATTACCAGGGATTAATGGCACCTATCACATAGAATGTGAAGTGTGATAAGGGGAAAACAAAACTGGGCATAATAATTTTAGAGCCTGTTAATGGAATTCAGTGTACTGTTTCCATATACACAGTCACTAAGCAGAGCCAACTACTCTTCTTCACCCCATAGCCCCAGTTCACACTTCTCAATCTCTGATCATCCCTAAGCTACTTTCCAGGATAATACAGATTTTCTCAAGTAGAAATTCGTTATCCCTAGCTTTCATTCCAGAGTATTTCTGACATCCTCAAGTCTTGTGCTTTTCATCCTCTAGCCACTTCCTTCAGAATATTTCCACGCACATCACTTGCAGAGGGGCTCTCCTGATAAACTGTCTTTTTTAACAGAGGCAGTATTTATTGCAGTAAACACCATCTTGCACTTAGGAGCCTCTTGTGTATGAATGAATCAATGAAAACAAAATACCTGTGCCTAGGCCCGACACATAGAAATGGCTACATGGCATCACTTTCATCATCACGATCATTACTTCTTGCATATAACTTCCAAAAGATTCATGGACTGAGACCAGACACCCTCTGGAAGTCCAGCATCTACTAACTAGCTTAACTAATGGATGTAAGAAATATTCATTGTATATGTGGTAAGATTTAAATCTATATTTTCAATGACAAGAAAAATAGTTGTCATTTGCTGACGAATTTACAGTATGGATCGGGTCAAGACACAAACTAAATTAGTCAAAAAATAAGTTGTACATTTAAATAAGTCTTATAAATTAAAGGAGTGTAATTCAGTATAATTGAATTAATATAAAAAGGAAACATAAGCAAAAGAAACCAGTGTCCCAGGATATCTTTCTGTTAAAATTCATTTAAGCCAAAATAAACCTCTATGAAAATATTTCCAATCCAGTGAATGATATTACAATTGCCTAGACAGAAGGAACAGAATTGGGCCAAAATATATACAGATGGAAAACTGAAGATGACACCTAGAAAGCCGAAGAGGGCCTGCCAGATAGTAACAAGCTAGAAGGGGGTAATATAAAGTTCATATTAGACACAAAATTCCCTCTGTGCTTTCAAAATGACTTTTATCCTAATTGTAGACAATTGTTGAAAATACTAGAAATAAATTGCTTTAGAGAAGGCTCTGGTTGCTGTGACAGGGTAAGTCAGAACAAAAGGTGGGGACGTCTGAGAGTGAGGCGAGGTGGGGTGTTTGTAGGGTTCACAGAGAACACTTGGCAGATCGCATGGAGATGTGAGTGGAAAAAATGTATAGGGAATCATTTTTGATTTTGCAGGGTTTTTCCTGAAACAAATGGGATATTCTTTTAAATGAGGAAGATTTAAAGGATTGCATTAAGTCTGAAGTTTGGGTTGTATGTAACCCAATCAACTGTAACTTCAAACAGTAAGTTTTGGGGTTGGGTAGTAACAATATGGTGATCAGAGAAGTTGAGATCTAAAACAAGACCTTGAACTTGTGGCTTATTGATGGAATTTAAATCTGAAGAACAGGATGACATCTTACAGAATGTAGACTGAGAAGGGAGAAAAAGACATGGGGCAGACCCTAAAGAGTTCTGTCCTTTCAGTGATGTTACAGGAAGGGTATTTGGTTAAAAAAAAATACTGTGCACACATGAAGATAAAGATGAAAAGGAAAAACCAGAAGGTGGTGAGAATATCCTTGGATTTTTACAAATCTAAAACTTTAGTTATTACCCATATCCCATTATTTGCATGAATTCCAGAAAGATCATAGAAAAAGAGGCAACTGTATGAAACGTATCTAGATATGTCAAGATTTCTGAGAGGCACAGTAGAAAGGATGGAGAGATAAATAGCAACTAGAGGATGAGGTCGGGCCGGTAGGGGTCGTATGTCAACCAAACTGGATAGTTCTCTGTGCAGAGTGAGACTGGATTAGAGCCCACTGCTCCAGCCAGGCCCCTATAGGGCCCTGGGCTGTGGGGAGAGACAATGCGCTGTCCAGTACCTTTTAGCAACAGTTTAGAAAGTCAAGAAAGCAGTTCTTCTTTCATTGGCTGAAAAACATGAACAACAAAACAGAATAAAACAAACATCCTAATTGGAAACACAAAACAAATTCATGCCAAAGAATATTAGGGGTCCCGGAAAGTTAGTGATATCACTGAGAATTCTGTAAAGGGTAGAGTCTTGGGACATATTTTTGAGTAAATGGGCAAGTCTTTCCAATCAATAGTAATGAAAAGATGTTCCTAGAAAAAAAACCATAACCAGCAACAATACGCTATGCATCTTGTGAAGGACTGCTGTGGAAATTCTCAAAGTATTCTGTAAGAAAGTTTCTAGTACTATTTCTTTTCATCTTTGAGGAAAGCAAGGACATGGAGTAAAACACACCCCTCACCACAGAGCTAGTAGAAGGAAATGCCAGGATTTGAAGTCAGGGAGGCATCTCCTAAGAACAAGAACTTAATAGATGCACAAAGTAAACATTTTTCTCAGCTACAAACCATAGAGGGATTTCTTATCATAAAAAACCTATAATTTTCTTATGTGTGAACAAATACGTCTCTCTAATTATAGCTATCGTGATTCAGTCTTTTAGAATTTGTTTGGGTTGCCCCAATACCTAAACAAAGATGAAGGTTAAGAGTGTGTGTGTGTGTGTGTGTGTGTGTGTGTGTGTGTGTGTGTGTATACCAGTCCTGGGGTTTGAACTCAGGGCTTGAGCACTGACATTGTGCTTTTTCAAAGCTAGAGCTCTACCACGTAAGCCACAATACCCCTTCTGGCCTTTTCTATATATGCGGTACTGATGAATCAATCCCTGCTCCAGGGGCATGCTAGGCAAGCTCTCTCCCACTAGGCCAAACTCCAGGCCCAAGGCTAATCTTTTATTCTACTCTTCTATTTTCTATTGAGGAACCTCAGAAATTCTCCTCCTCCTGCTGCAGTATATTCCAAAATTTATATTTGTGACCAAGAGAATGTAGCTCATAAGTGACTTCTTCTTCCTAGCCTATACAATAAGACCTTTTATATTTCATCTCTCATTTGTCTTACTCATCACTGTATCAGAAAGGACATGACAGCTCTTCATTATATGAAGGTCAGACACTACACTTTTGGAAGCAACAGAATATATTATCATTGTGAGGTAGCATTCATCTTTCCCTGTATAGGTTCTTGAACAACTTTTCATTGTGAGATTGTGGATTTGAGACCTGTAGCTTTGATTTCAAGCACCAAGCCAGACTGTATTCATAAACTGCTTTGTGAAACTGCAACTCCTTTATTTTTTTTATTGTAATTAGTAAAAGGGTTACATGATATTTGCCAGATAGAAGGTGCATTAATTCACATACATTGATACCCTTTCACATGTCTTGGTACCCGTTTCCCTCCCCCCCCACACCCCCACCCATCTTGGTTTTCCCCCCTTCCCTATCAAATTTCAAATATCCAAATACAAATAAATTCAATATATCTGATAACAAAGTGAGATACTATACCAATATGAGATAACCAAGGGACAGCAAAGGAGATGAGAGACAACATAGTACATTAAGGACAACAATCATTCATTATATGGCTTTTGTTTCACTATCCTGGAGGTCCTTTCAATTAGCTTCACATTATATGTCCTTATGTATCTAGGTTTTGCTCTATTGCAAATCTCTGCTAGTAGAGCCCAAGGTTTCTACTGATTATGACGAATGAGGGAAACCATTGAGCCTAAGTTCCTTTGAGTCTGGCTTACTTCACTTAATATGATTTTTTCTAAGTCTTTCCATTTCCTAACAAATGGGGCGATGTCATTCTTTCTGACAGCAGCATAGAATTCCATTGTGTACAAATACCACAACTTGTTGATCCACTCATCAACTGAGGGACATCTAGGTTGGTTCCATATCTTTGCTATGGTGAATAGTGCTGCAATGAACATTGTTGTACTAGTGGGTTTAGTATGTCCTTGTTTCTGGATGATTGGGTAAATGCCAAGAAGTAGAATTGCTGGGTCATAGGGGAGTTCTATGTTTAGCCTTTTGAGGCACTGCCACACTGCTTTCCATAGTGGTTGGACGAGTTTACTGCAACTCCTTTATACAACTACTTACAGATAACAATAAAAGGGAAAACAAGAGAAAAGGAATACTTTGTATGCAACATACTCATCTAGTAGCCTGATTTACAGCATATCTAAACATATACATACATCTACATGTATATATCTATAATATATACATAGGGTATATATCTATATGTCTATATATTTACATACCAACATGAACAAAGCCCTAATTTAAATTTTGTTTGAGGAAATTGTTTTATTGCTCAGAATAAAACCCAGTTTATCTTACCAAGGATAAATCAACCCAGATACAAACAAGAAGTTTTGAATTTGCCTGGTGTTTCTAAGTTCATGAATGTCGAGTGAGCTCTAAATTTGGCAACCTCCTTTTCCCACTGCTAATAATAAGCCCTCTCCCATACACACAGAGATTTGGACACCCTACATAAACATGATAAAAATAACCTCCTTTGTTTATGGTCATACTGTTTCAGATGCCTGGGCTTTTTCTGACTACCTTTTGAATCAGGAGTTCTCCCTTATCCCTTCCTTTCATACTTACTGTTCCCACTTCGCTCCCCAATTTGGTAATGACTGAAAATAAAGTAGGAAAATTTATTGGAAGATAGAAGGCAAATCACATACCCCTGTTCTTCCAAGCTTCAGTTTTCACTTCAGTGATCCAGAAATTTGGATTAAGCATTTTTCCTTCTCTATAGTTTCAAAGGAGAGCTTTGATTTCAAATTTAAGACACTAACAACTAGAAAGTAAATTTGGTAGTGTGTGTCTGCATGGAGAGCAATGGTGTGAGATGGCATGTGAGATGCTTGCTAGGATTCCCAGAATCCTGTGCGACAATCTACATCAAGTCTCTTCCCTTTCAAATTTCTCCATTCGACCTCCTCCACCCTTGTGTAGCCAAAGAAAGGACTTTATGCAATTCACAGGATGATGAATTTCTGGTAGAATATCTGGCACCAACATCTCTCAATGGAAAGCCTCAATGCTGAGCAACAGGCTAACTTTAAGCAATGTCAGGCAGAGGGTGACAGTCCTGAGAACCATGAGGGTTTGGGACTCTAACGCTATTATTTGTGATGGCTGAGAGCTTTGCCATTGTGATAATATATTGATGCTTCAGAGATGCATTGGGAGATTTCATTTACTTAATGGCTTATAGATTAATTGAGTCTCATATTGCCCTAATGTCATGGTTTTCTTCAGAACATATTATACTACTACTTTTTAAAAGCAGTAAAGATGATTAATAAATAAATCAAGATTAATAAGTAAATCAAGCCTTTTCCTTGCTTTGAATAAATGGCTGCTAATGGACCCATCCCACTGAATTCCTATGTGAAGAATTTACCCGGAAATGATCTCATATTGTATTCTGTACAGATGAAATCTGAAAAGAACCAAGACATTATCTCTGCACAGAAGGGAACTAAGGTCCTATAGGCAAACATAAGGTCAGAGGGTTATTTGTGATTTACTCCCCTGCTAATGAAGAGGAAAGGGGTGGGCACGGGAAAGAACGAAAATACAGACTATAACAAGGGCACTGAACAGGAACACAGACTATAGCAAGAGCCACAATTAGGAGGGAGCAGGAAGTCAAAATGATACCTACACTGGAATTGGGCCACAGTTGGGCTTCTCCTAGCTCTAAGTAAGCTCTTGGCAAGAGGAAATACTTAAAGCAACAAATGATGACAAAAGAGAGAAAACTACAAAGCAAGGGACATGCTTTCATTTTCCCCCATAATAAATGGCTTAGAAGGTAAGGAGGAAATTTTTCCATTTTAATTTAACTGAATTACGTGAAACTGTATGTTTAAAATTAATATTAATCACTTACCTTACTTCCCCAGTGCTGTATAACTTAGTCCACTAATTGGATTGGACACTTCCCCTGCACTGGACTGAGAGTGACCTCTCAGCTCTTCTAGTATTTTCTATGTTATATCATGGATTTTCCTGTTGGCCCCTCCTCCCTCACTGGTTCTGATATGCTACTACTTATGATCTCTCTCCTCTCCCTCCCTCTCTCTCCTTCTGTTTCTCCCTCCCCCCTTGCTCTCTCCTCTTTCTCTCTCCCTGCCTGTATGCTGTAAGTAAATTTTTCTGAAGCTCAATTCTTTTCATATTCATTTTGAAATAAAATAATTTCAGATCTTTACCTCCTTTTCAGTTTTTTTTTTACATTTTTAAGTATTAGCATCCATTAGTTATTCAAGGAAGAGTTCCTTTGTGACATTTCTGGGCATGCACCTATCTCATCAGTCTCATACCCTCTTTCTCTCTACTACATCCCTCTCCTTCAACTTCAAATAACGTCCACAGGCTTTGTTCGTTGTTCTGTTTTCAAATATGCATGCACATATGCCATCTTTACCCTCCCCTCCTTCCTCTCCACTCTCATTGACACCTCCCAGCACAGCAAAGCTTGCTTTAAACTCCTTTGATTCATTTTTACTGTATATTAATGGTATTCTCTCAATTAATTACTATGCTTCCTATTCAATTGAGAGAAAGAAACCAATAAGAGAAATTATGGGTGTGATAGTTTGTCTTCACTGATGCAAATGATTGAATGACTGACTTTAAAATGAATCTTTCGATTATTAGAGAAGTACTTCTCTTCCTCTTCTTCTCCTGCTCCCCCTCCTTTGTGATGTGGGGGTTACTTTTCACTTCTACAAGATGAATTACTTAAATGCTCCACCCTGTGTTTGATTTTTGGGGGGATTTTTTTCTCCACCTCAGCTATTCCATCTCTGACGTCAATTTTAGACTATTGTATTTTAAAATACAAATGATCTTTCTTGAGGAAATCCGGGTTCCCTTCATTCATCAGTGCAGTGCGAGTGCTTTGTTTCCATTTTCCAAATTGCTATTAGAGATTTTTTTTAATTTACAAATTGAGACATCTCTGCATGATATTTGCAGACACACATGCACGCACACACACATATTTTGATCATATGAATGGCTGACTACTCATCTGTGACTACCTTGATTCTTCCTCAAATACTACTGAAATGTGAAGATACTCTACAAACATAACTATACAGAGTCCATCATATCACTGCAACAACCACCAGGGTCTGAGTAAATGATCAGAATATTTCCAGTCAGAGATTGTTCTCATGAAACCCAAACAAGCTCAGTCACCAGCAATTCAAGATAGGTAGAGAAGAGATCCACCAACTTACTGCATCGATTCAGTAAGGCTTCCCAAGTGTCCCAATTCTAAAAGCATTTGGAGCTGGTTCCAGTCGTGTTAGGTGTTCAGTGAGGTGATTAATTACGAGACTGTGGGAGTAGTTGAGTCAGTCTGTCACTAAGGAATTTTCCTATAAGCTAAGAGTAGTGAGCAGCTTTTCGAATAAAATTAAAACTGTCCTAGAAAACTCCTCACATAGATATTGAATTATGGAAAAGCTGCCTAAGTCAGACAGACAGAACAAAACAAAATGAAATGAAACTATTATACCCTTAAACTTTCTTCCAAGGAAAACCTAGCTATCTATAAACTCTTACTGTCTTATTCTCTGCTAAGGTCTTTTAGAATCAGGCCTAGTATTTACTATGGGAGAAAAATATTACTTTACTGTGATTTGGAAATACATCAAAACCTAACATATTGGTATATATAGGGTGCTAGATATAGTTAGAAAATCAAACTCAAACAGCAAATAAGTGATAGGAAGGAAAAGAAAGAGACCTAACAGAATAAAAACAAACTCTCGGGAATGAACAAAATACAAGTTACCATCCAATACAGAACCTCTAATATCCTCAGAGATTCATAGGCATTCTGCATCTCTCTCAATACTATCTCTGGGCTATTTTTTTTAAAGTCATTGCAGTAGCCAGAGCTATTGAGAATTAAATGTCAATGAAAACAAAAGAACTGGAATTGATAAATAGAATGAGGCACAGTTATATTAGTATTGTTCTTAGGGAAGATACAGAGACACACCTCCAATTAAAATGAAGTCAAAAGAAAATGATGGCAGCGGGGTGCGGGAGGGAAAAGAGTAATGATGAGAATACAATTAGCACATGTGAAAAATAGGCTTGGAAATCAGTCACTTCAAATCAAAGAATGAAGTGAAAGGAACGATTAAGAATATATATATATATATTATGCAGAAGAAAGATGTGGTACAATGAACAGGGCTGTGTACAATTAAGGAGATTACAGATTCCTGGGGTATGCCAGCTGTGCATACTTCTTTCAGAAGCATGGCATTGAGCTTGGCTTCCCACAGCCACTTTACCAAACTCCATGTTTCTGGGGTAAGGTCTTTCTGAGGGCATTCAGACTTATGCTGTGACCCAGATACCCAGGCACATTCCCCTTCTTGGGGTACGGAGGAATGGAAAGCTTGAGGGTTCACTTCTGATTTGTTCAGCCTGGCCTTATTAGTTGTCCTTTGCTCCAGGGATCTACCCAGGCAGTTGCACAGTACAGTACATAGATGGACACCAGAAAGGGAGGTACGCTGCGTGACTGAGACTCTCAGTGAATGTTTTTACAGAATTGTTCATTTGTTAAGCCAAGTCTAGAGAAAATGTTTCATTGAGCCCTCAAGAGTTTTCTTCACTTTCATAGTCTGAGGTGGAATAGATTATAAAGAAAGCTGATAGACTTTTCCATTTCAGACAGGAATTGCAAAGAGACATGGTAGCTCTCTTTTATAATGAATTTAGATAAAAAAATATAAATTCTTGTCACGACATTTTATGCTGTGTTCCCTACTCAGATTCCTTGTTAACTAAAGAAATTCCTCCCCAGAACTGTACAGTCCACAAAACTACATCAAATTTTGTCAAGCACTACCAATGTACTTCTTAATATAATAATGAATGTAAATCATCCATACATAATGCTGCTTGTCTCAGCACCTAAAAGTTCAAGCAGGATGCATAAGTTTAAAAATCTGGATTTTGGACATTATAGGTGAAAGATCTATTGTATAGTACACAGCCAATGAAAACAGAAAAAAAAGATAAAAATTTTAAAGTCTAACTTAGCCAAGTAGTATATTACCATTAAAACATTTTAAGGCAAATTCATGGAAGAAACTGAAATTATAGTTACACCATTCAAAATCATATCCCTGAAAGTTAAAATTATAATGTATAAATTATACATAAATGGTATAAATCACAGCATGGCAAGATATTTGCAAAACCAAGCAGAAAATTAAGGATTAATGTTCTATTCAAAGGGAAAACAAAACATGCTAATGACAAAATTTGTAAAAATTCCCTCACTAAATGATGTTGCCAGTTATCACACAGCGGTGATGACAGAGAATATTGAATGAAATTATTCTCAGATGGTCATGTAAACAAATGTTTTGGTTTATAGCTGCTATTATCCTTGAAATGTAGAACACAGCTCGGCCCATGTGTGGTACTTATACTAAAGGATAAAATGGTGTTTAAACTATTTAGTTAACCCCAAAACTTTTGGGAAGAGATGCTTCATCACATTTTCTAGTGTTTATTGTTGCTGCATTTGTCAAGGAGCTAAAGAATGGGGCAATATTGTTAGCAATGTGCAATCTGGAATATGTATGTCTAGAAGGATATTTATTTATTGATTTATTTGTATTGTCTATGAGTAGTTATACAAAGGGGTTATCATTCAGCATGCCAGTTTATAAGAGCAAGGTAGTTTATAAATACTATGATTGGTACCACCCTTTTCATAATCTTCTCTCAGCTTTCTCACCCATACTCCTCTTCGCAATTTTCCTGGTTTCATGGGATATGCATTGAATATTATGGCATATTCTGCCCACCTTTTATCTATCCATTATTGTATATGGAGATGTTAATTCAGAATCTATTCCACGGCACTTTAGTTACACACATAAAGGTAGATGGTTGAAATAAGATGTCTGGCTCATGGTTTGGTGGTGAAAGAAACAGTAGCAATATTAAATGTGCTTAAAGTTTATAGTGCTTTAAGTCTATATCCAGGCAGAATGCCCAGTTTAAAAAAAAAACTGGCAGAACCTACAACCCAAATGAATTCTACTGAATTTCAAATTGGAAGTGGCTCACCCAAATTTATTTAGTGAAATATGAAGAAAGGTTATGGCCAAATGGAAGAGTCTCCTATTGAAAGTTAAAATACATCTATGACTTATACAAGGCTTGCTCAAAAAAGTATAGACATGATATGTTTAGCATGTTATAGAGCCTAAATATGCCATTGTTGGAAATTTTATTTATTTCCTAATTATTATTTTCTTCATGTTCTATGAAAAAATCATGTTGTATCTTTCTAAAGATTGGGCTAGAAATCTACTGGATATTGTACCTCCAGATGAACAAATCAGAAGCTTAGTAGCTTTTGATGGTAAAAATACCATCTACTGGCCATCCTTAGAGAGCTTCTGAAAGAAGTTCAATGCAACTATCCATCAGGGGCACTCCATTTGGGCTGCCTTTCTAATTATCTATAATGGTAGCCTAACACCTTATTCATTTAGTAGAAGTGAAGAAAAATAATTCCAAGTAGAACCCAATTTGCTACTCATGCTCTCCATTCTCAAAACAAAATTTGATGCATGTTTACTGTTGTAACATTTCCATCAGAAACTAGTTATGGTGATGAAAATATACACTGTACTTACATTCTAAATGTTATAATAGTGTCTAGAAGAATTTTTAATTGTTGGGGTAGTATAGAGAGGGGTTACAGTTACATTCATCAAGTGGTGGGTGCATTATTTCTCAAACATTGATATCCCTTCTCATGTCTTTGTCTCCACTTTCCCTCCTCTATTCCCCTCCCAATCATCTTGTTTTCTCCCTGTCATTTCCTATTTCAAATAAACATATGTAAAATACAAAGTCAGATACAGTAACCACGTGATATTAACCATAACAGGAAAAAAGAGAAAAGAAATAACTTCATATACTACATTGAGAACAATAATCACAAAGATAAACCTCTTGCTTCCATATCCTAGAGTTCATTTTGTATAGTTTCATTCTATATGACCATATGTACAGTGCTTTTCAGCTATTGTGATCCTCTGCTAGGAGAGTCCTAAATGTGTTCTAATCATTACAAATGAGCAAAAACATGGAGCCTATATTTCTTTGGGCCTGGCTTACTTCAAGAATATTTTAAATGTACCTACATAGACAGCAGTTTTATAACACACACTGTGATTCTGGAAAAGGCCGCATGTTTGAATGTACAAGTGCAGATCATAAGTTCTGTGTGTGACAGGATACAGCTCTTCCTACCTCTTCCTTCTCTTGACCTAGGGAAAGAATCTCAGAGGTTACTCCAATATTAACACTTTGTACTTTTGCTTAACTGAACGAGCAACTCTTGGAGCTACAGAGTTTTTGCTTGAATCGGTTCATCTGAATGGTCAATTTCTTCCTAGAAACAGCTGGAGAAATGCAAGTGTAAAGTGTGAGTTATTCAAACTATCATTTGTTAAACAAACAATACAAATATAAAACAAACCAGGGTATTTATGCTGGAAATGGGTTCACATATCACCCATTGCTCCATTTGTTTATTGAAGTTTACCGGTTCTAATCCCTTATTCTGAAATAGTTAATTAGATTCAGGGGAATCTTAGACTATAATTTGGTTTTGTGGACTCCCTCTCACCTTCAAGGCTCATTCTTCCTCTGAAATATCTTTGTGCTTTGTTGTTCTCTATGTTGCTCTCGAAAGAAAAAACAGATGCTTTCTTTTTTTTTTTTTTTTGCGCCAGTCCTGGGCTTGAGCTCAGGGCCTGAGCACTGTCCTTGAACTTTCTCAAGGCTAACAGATGCTTTTCTGAAGATGTCAGGTACCTACTTACTCGATTATAGATAGATCACTGTCTAAAAACCTTATTTTGAAAGTTTGTATTAGAAACAAATCTGAGATAGTGGAAATAACTGTAACTTATTTGTATGACAACTGATTTTATTCTTGAGGACTTGCCATGCCTCTGGGCATGAATTGAGTCTAGAACTGTTTTCTCTACCTTTCTTGTTATAATTTGCTCCTGTGTACATTGGCTAGATTCCTTTTGGCTTCCAGCTCTCCCCCGCCCCACCCCCACCCCCACACTTTGCGTGTGTTTCATTCTATACTGTTAAAGGCTCAGAACTTCCAAACTATTTTCCTGACCTATTTTTTTAATAACTGGGTTTTGATTCAATTCTGTCAATGGGAAGCACTGACAGGCAACTGGGAAAGAAGAGAGAGAAATTACTTTTGCTCTGCTCTGACTCTGCTAGCACCTTCTCTATTAGCAGAGGAAGGCCAGTGAGCTCCCGGTTTCTTGCTCTATAGTTGTAGTGACAGTACCAGATGCCAGCTTGCTCTCTGACAGCTTGGGGGGAGGGGTGGACTGGGAATGCCACTTCCTCTCTTGATTTGCAGCCAAAGAAGTCATAGCAGCTTCTTGCCATTTACTTGTATTTTCTACTCTGTAAAAGTCTCTTTTCTTTTCCAACTACTTAGAGATATTTCACTGGAATTCTTCTGAAATACCTTGACCTCACATTGGATGACTAAACACTACTTGAGATAGGGAGTGTTTAAACAATGCTTCTTAAGTTTCCAAGACATTACAAAGCCATTACTGAACTAGCTCCTTCTTTTGTCTGATGCACAGCTTTCCTCTCCCCCATCCTGCTGATTCCAGGAGCACAGCCCCATTCATAGATGCCCCTTCCCTGAGTTCAGAATCCTCCTCTTGTGATTAACAATGCTGTGACATCAGGCTTGTCATGCCACTTTTTTCCTCTGGTAACACTCTGCTTTTCTAAGAGGCCTCTGATGGCCAGATAGTCCTGGAGCTCTTGCAGAAACATTCCCTCTGGAGGCAGCCCTCATGTCTCCACTAAGATGCACATTTCTGAGCTAAGGATGAGGATGATGTGGCATTTGGAGACACAGGCCTGGGAGTCAGCCTTGAGCCCTCACCTTACCTCAGAGTTTAGTCTTTACACATTAAAAGTGATCAAGCATGGCTGACAAAAACCACCAGGGGAACTTGAAAAAAAGGGACAAAAAAAAAAAAAACAACATAGTATTCTCAGCCTCCTCTTTACTGAGTCAAATGTCATGGTGGGTGGCAGAAATCCATTCTGGTGAGTCTGACAGTGTAATAGAGTAAGCCAGGGAGCTGCAGAACACACAAGCAGGGAATCACACCTCTAACTCCTAGGAAGGCAAGAAGCCTAAGGGAAAAGCAGTAGAAATGACAACAGAAATACAGTCTTTACACAACTAAAAGGGAGAGTGGAAGAAGAAAAATAAAACAACTTAATCCCTTCTTTCAGAGTGGGTTGTTACTAGTAGATAGGTAACAGCTTTTACAGAACATCTAAGACTAGAATGGGAATGTGAAAAATGGCAAACTGAAGGAACCTGTGGTTCTACCACGCTTCCCCTACTCTGGAGAGGTGATCTCTGATAACTGTGTTGTCCTGAATACCCCTGATCCTTCTGCCAAGAAGTCTGCTTTCAATCCATACCAGCCTGTGTACTATAGTTCAACTGGCACCTAAAACCAAGATCACTAAAACCAATACCTCTAAAACCACATGTTACCCAAACATACATGTTAAATGAATAAACCCATGCATGCTGCAAAGTATTGGTGAAATCCTAACCCTAATAGTTATCTACACCAAACTTAACCCTGGGACAAATAAATGTTCCTGGGGCAGCAAAAGTCAGAGAACATTCTAGAATAATGTCTAACAGTTTACATAATATTTCCACGATGTTGAACGTGCATGATAAATACAACATGATAATAATAAAAATATATTTCTGTCTTCTACTCTTTTTGTAATGAATTAGTATTTTCTAAACCACAATACAATATCTATTAATGAGAGAGGTCGGTCTTCCATTTTGTCAGATTGTCGAATCTGGTCCACTCAGGTGGTACCAGCTGCCAGATTGTTCCCCTCTACTGTCCCAGCTTGCTTTTCTTATAGATCAAGGCTTTGGGTTCATCCTGGATTAAACTGGAAGGGGAAGAGATAAACTTTCCTTCATCAGAACAACTGCCTGGCTACTTCTTCTTTGTCTTTCAGATGTTCAGATCTTGAGGAGAAGATCTGCCTGGCTACTTCTTCTGTGTCTCCCAGATGTTCAGATCTTGCTTTCCTGGATCTTTCACTGGTCCTTCAGATTGTTCTCCACCCCCTCGTTCTTCTGTGGGCTGCAGTGCAGCTGTGTACATTTTCCTTATCAGGTAGCTGTTTTTCACTTGGTCTTCTATTTTCTATGAATCCTATTCCATCCAAAATTCTCCCTGTTGAAATCCTACTGCTATTTTACAAATTAGGATGGTCAGTCCTTGAAAGGATACCAAGTCAGATTGTTCTGTTAATTCTAAAGTTAGGGGGAAAATATTGAAAAGATACATATTCTTTAAGATACTGCCTTTGGTCTTTGATGAAGGAAACACTTAGATCCCAGGACCTTAAAATGTAAATCACACCAGGATCTGAGTTATTTGATCCTCCTACTTTAAATTGTGCCTGGAGTGACAGCCCAGATCCTATAACTAGCCTGCAATACACTTGTGTTTGGCCCCTGCCTTTACCCAATTTTTTTTTCCCTCTTCTCCCCTTACATTATTCCTTGTAGACGCACTAGATAGCCATATGCCTCTTCCATTTGCTGTTGTTTAAGACCTGTGAAATATGTGGACTCGGGGCCAGGAGTTTGGCCTAATGGTAGAGTGCTTTGCCTAGCATGCACGAAGACCCGGGTTCAATTCCTTGGTACCACATACATAGAAAAAAGCCAGAAGTGGTGCTGAGCCTCAAGTGGTAGAGCTCTAGCCTTGAGAAAGTCCAAGGATAGTGCACAGGCCCTGAGCTCAAGCCCAGGACTGGCAAAAAAAAGAAGAAATATGTGGACTCTACTATAGTGTTTCATGATAGCAGAGGGTCATTTCTTTCCCCTGTAGCATCCTTCTGGAGGTCTAAAAAACATTGGTTTTAATAACTAGACTGGGATAGGAAGTTTCTACATCTACTGGGCAATGCTAGGTCATCACCCATGTTAAACCACCCTACAGTCATAACATTGCCTCCACAACAAGGGATTTCCTCAAATTCAATGGCATGAGACTGAAAACTACTCTTCCCTGACTGCAATAATTGGCCTGCTGATCTCCCAATAGTTGGTCTATTTCATTCTAGCTTCAATGCAGAGCTTCTAGGCAACCTTCTTCTAGCCAGAGCTAGCATAACTCAAGCTCCATTCCACCCCTGCCTACCTCATCACTGGATTTTTAATAACATGTATGGATTTTTAGTCCTATTGCTCCATAGTCTATAGTTCTACAGGGAGGTTCTTGTTCATCCTGTATTCTGCCATATAAGCTACACCCCAAGCACTGAACGGCACATAGTGACAGCAAGAAAATAAGTGACAAAGTAATACATCACATAGAGGATGCATGGATAAGTGAGTAAGGCGGGGTTAAGCCCTATTTTAATTTCTTTATAAAAACAATTTTCTGAACTAGAGGATAGAGAGGAAAGAGAGAAAGAGAGAGAGAGAGAGAGACAGAGAGAGAGAGACAGAGACAGAGAGAGAGAGACAGAGAGAGACAGAGAGAGACAGAGAGAGACAGAGAGAGAGACAGAGAGAGAGACAGAGAGAGAGACAGAGAGAGAGAGGAGAGACAGATGAAGAGAAGAAACAGAGAGAGGGAGTAATCAAGAAAGGAGTCTGGTTGCAGATATACAAAAAGTATCAGAGGTTTACCAGATGTCTGAAACAAGAGCCCAGGTAAGTTGGAAGAGCACTATAGCATAAGACAAAACTAGTTTTACAGTAATAGTAACAATAACATGTTCACACAATTGGCAATTCACACTTCTGCCAACAAACCTTTGCAAGTCTGCTAATGAGTGGAGAAAAAAGAAAAACAGCAGCATTAGGTTCCTCTTGAGATACTCAGAGAAACCATTTAAAGAACATTTCAGGAGCTAGGAAATTACATTTTCGTTAGTACTCAGGCTTGAGTCAGCTCATTTTCTGTAAATTAATGTCAAATCAGCTGTTTGTAGGTGTCAGCTTTCTGAAACACACCAGATGATTCTCTCCCTTGATTTGATGTTTGCACAGTAAAGATGGCATCTCCTTCTTTACTGGTTTAATGGTTCAATCTTCCACTTCCGTTAGCTTATAAACACTGAGGGAAGGCACATAACCATATGCAAGTGGAATACTTCTTACATTTGTTCATTTTTGTCATCATTAAATTTTAGAGTAAAGGTGATTTACAAAGAGGTTACAGTCACATCATGAGT
Source organism: Megascapheus bottae (assembly GCF_031878675.1). Classification (NCBI taxonomy): domain Eukaryota; kingdom Metazoa; phylum Chordata; class Mammalia; order Rodentia; family Geomyidae; genus Megascapheus; species Megascapheus bottae. Next base: position 73,444,144 of record NC_143513.1, on the reverse strand, counting down.
CAAATAATGAGTATATTTCCATTTGAACCCACTCCCTCATTCTGTCCCAGGGTTTCCTCTCCTATCTCCCCTCGCCCCCTCTCCCCGCCCACTGTATACTTTATTTCCAGCAGAGTGGCTGGTGAATATCACTGCGGAATTGGTTCATTTCCCTACCATTTCTGTGCTTCCCCTTCCCCCCCCCCTCTAGAGCAGACAGACTTATGGACAAAACCAAAGCTCTCTTCAGTCAAGGGAAGACACTCCATAGATGGATGGCACGTCTGCCATCTCCTCCACACGGTTATCTGCATTTCTGTTGGGTTCTGGAAAATCTTTGCCAGTCTAGCAGAAGCGCTGCCATTTGTACTCATTCTGCCAAGAAAAGACCCTCCTGGGGACAGCAGCAGTCAGTTGTAACATTAATATAAACTGGGGGCTACTTTGGCAAATTTGGTGAAACTTGGTGCTGTTTCCTTTTTAGGATGTACAAGGTTTAATCAAGGAATCTGTGAGTGACTCATCAAAAGCCAGGTGGAAGTTTTGAGCTGTTTATGAACTATTCTTGAACATCCTGTAGTTATCCCCAGGAAGAGAAATGAGAAGAAGGGAGGGAAGGGGAGGGATAAATGTTTCCCCCAGGTCAAGTGTTCCATAAAATAAAACAGCCTTTGGCCAAATTCTGCCATCAAGAGCTGACTCCTTCAGTTTTACACAACCTAATTTATTCCCTACAATATATTATTTTTACAAACTAAAGGCATTAGTTTGGTGGAAATATCTATCTATGGATTAGAGTTAAGGAGAGAGAGTTGGGGAAGAGAGAGTTGCTTCTGAAGGGACAGATGAATGGAGCGTGGTAAAGCAAGGGGAAATTCTGGAAGTTTCACAGCAAGGCAATTCATAGAGCATGGAGTCTGAATTTGGAGAAGTAAAGGGCACCCAATGCAATCTTCGTACCTCTTGTTTTCCTGTCATATCTTTGTCGGGCACATTCAGGAGATGAGTCAGGTTTTGCTTTCTTCAACTTTGCTCGAAATGTGGCAGAGGATGTTGAGATCGGGATGCTGGCATGTAAACTTGTCATATGAAAAATGAACTCATAAAATATGCAAACTGTGCAATCCTTGGCTGTTGCTTTAGGGTGCCTCTCTCCTCCCTCTTGTCTCTTCTCCCTCCAGGCAATGTGTTAGAACATGATTGGTTGATTTTGAACCAGGCCAGATTCGGGCCACAGGATGGCAGGCTGGCCTGGGCTTGTTGAAACAAGAGAGACCCTCTTCTGGGTGGTGTGCTGAAAAACTTGGGTTTGACCTGGGATTTGGCAAGACCCAAGGCCTTCCTCTGAGCGCTGGCCACAGGTGCAGGATGGGGGGAACTTGCAAAACTGGTTTCCTGATGTTCTTCAGATTTTTCTGTTGTTGTTTTCTTCTTTTTCTAGAGCAGGAAGCTTTGCAACCACTCGGACAAAAGTTTATTAAGTTTGTCTTTTTCATGTCTTTATAAAGAAATATGTAAAAACATACAATATGTATATGTGAATTTCCCTTTTGTGATAGCATAGAAGGAGAGGGAAGATACTTTTCCACTTGGCAATCAGGAATCCAAGTGAACTTTCTCTAGACATCTGACTTCTAGTTCTAAGGCAAAGATTTTATAACGGATTCCTTTAATGACTATTTTTTTTATTGTAATTAGTAAAAGGGTTACATGGTATTTGCCAGATAGAAGGTGCATTAATTCACATACATTGATACCCTTTCACATGTCTTGGTACCCATTAATGACTATTCTTAATTTCACATAAAAATGGGATGTCCTATTCAATTAAAGACATCATTGCTCCCTCTTCGGATCTGTATATTGAATATGAAAGGAATAAAGATGCTAGATTGTGTGTGTCTATGTTGTGTTGGGAAGATAAAGAAGACAAAGAAGAAAAGGCAATGATCACTAAGGTTAGAATTCACATCAAGAAAAATAGGAAGGGACTCCAATGTGTTTTCTGTTTTCTAAAAGCATGGGGCAACCAATTGCACATATGGAAAAATAACTATTGTATTAAATAGAAAATACATAGCTGTTAGATAAAAGATTCAATAAACCAAGATCTGTGCTTTGTAAGAATAATAATAAGTATTATAAATAATTCTTTGTGAAAAGTTTAAAAACATCTGTCACAGGAAGGAGAGAGGAGGACATAAAATCACCCTCATGAACTTATTTCCCTGATTGCAGAATAAATGCACCTTGCTTTTACATTGCTCAAGGACACAACAAATAAATATATTATTTTTCTCTGGATGCTTGCATCTCTACCTTGATGACTGTATTTCAGCCTTGGGACCAGATGGTCATGATATTGTCCTAGGCATTCATGAAGACCCCTTTGAGAGCCCAACATATGTTTTCTTATGAATCACTCGTTATCTGAACATAGTGTGGAAAGTGTTACACATTTTTGTTTGGGGATTTATTCCCAGTCCTCCTTCTTTCCCCTACTACTAATGCTGGACAGCTTGAATACAATAGTAGATAATACTTTTCCTGCAGTGTAAGGACTCTTATAAATGTTAGTAATGTTATTGAAGTAGTGGTTTTACCTAATACCTTATTAGCTAACTAACTGGTAACCAGCTCCCACCCCACTTTCAATAATTTTCTGCTTAATTTTCTGTTATATAATTACAAGGGACAAATACAGGTAACTTCTGAGGTCTAGTTAAATAATAGAAGAGGAATCAGGGTAGAAGCTATTTGACAAAGATAGTAAAAACTTTCTTCAGCAGAAACTATTAAGAAATACACACACACACACACACACACACACACACACACGTAATCTCCTTATATTCAGATCTAGAATCTTTGGGGTGGATCCCCTAACTTTATTTTCCATTTATTATTACTTATCACTTCATTTTGGTTAACTTATTACTTTCTGGCTGATTTTTACATTTTTCTATTAATATTTTTATTTCTGATTTTATATATATATATGTGTGTGTGTGTGTGTGTGTGTGTGTGTGTGTATTTGTGAGAGTGTTTGAGGTATCATATACCTCAGGGAAAATTCCTAAAATGAATAGGTCTTTTATTGTTTTTTTTCCCTAGTAATTCTTATTAACTTTCTGTGATTTTTTTCACAGTTTTATGTTTTAGGTTTCATTGTAGTATTTTGAACAATTTTAAAAAGCTTTACTGAAGGATGATCTTTATGAACCACTTCATTAGATGTCCCCCAAAGACATTTATTATTACTTATTAAGATGTTTATGTTATTACCTCTTAGGTTTATAAATTTCCCTCAAAATAAAACCTCCAATTTCTTTCCTTAAAGAATGAATTGTATTTTCAGAAATTTTTAGGTCTAAGTGAGTGATTGGATGGAGGCATTTAAATTTTCTTTTTGTGGTTGTTTGTTTGTTATTGTTTCTCTCTGGGTTAGGTGCTATCTCTGAGCTCATTGCTCAAGGATAGTGCTCTACCATGTTAAGCCACTGGCCACTTCCAGTGTTCTGGTAGTTAATGAAGATGAGTTCCATAGACTTTTCTTCCCAGGGCTGGGTTTGAACACAATCCTCAGACTCCTGAGGAGCTAGTTCACCAGCACCATGAGTTACCATCGCCTTGTTTTATCTTTAAATTCTAAGAAAGAAACCTCTTTTTTTTAACCAGTTACTATTAAACTGATATGTGCTAGGTGTCCACAAATCCAGATATTGCTTACCAACCATATTCTTCTGTTTCTGAGAATGCAGCAATCCTCCAGTTGCCCTTTTTTAAAAAAAAATCAAATACGACATCCAATTCTATTCTCTCAAGTTGCATCCTTTACCCTCATTTTGGATTTAATTAGGACCTCTAATTCCTGTAAACTATCACCTTATTATCATCATATCCTCCTCCTCCTCCTCCCCTCCTTCCCTCTTCCTCTCCTTCTTCCCTTTTCCTCTCTGTCTTCCCTTCCCCTCTCCTTCTCCTGAACCTTCTCTCTCTTTCTCCCACTCCCCCACCCTCTGTCTGCCCCTTTCCCTCTCCCTCATCCCTCCACTTTCCCTCTCCCCATCTTGTATTCCTTCCTTTCTTCTATTAATCATGTCAATAGTTTAATCTAATGCTGGGTATTTTCTAAGGAGAGCTGTATTCCTTTTCTTTGCCTTCATTTCAAATTACTGGGAAAAAACACAAAGGAGGAGGCATTTACAAAATAAAATAAACATATTAAGGGTTCCTTTTATCTATGATGTAAAGGGAATTTAAACAAACAGATTTTTTTATTCAGCCTACAAGATTGCAGCACATTCGGGAGGCAATGCTACTTCTAGATATGTAAGGCTCAATCTCTATTTCCCACAGGGTAATATAAACGGCCTTCTCCATGGTTAGATAAGGTTTTCTACTTCTGCTAGGGCAAAGAAAATATACAGATACCAGAAAAAGAAAGGCCAAGAAAATGATACAGGGTTTGGTCTCATGTGAGAATGGTAATTGAGAGAAGAGAAGCAAAGCTAGCTCCAATATTTCTCAAGGTTTTTTTTATTCATTTGTTCTCTTACCTCAACAATAAATCTGTGAATGTTGTTATATACTAACTCTCTCAGGAAGAGATGAACTGCTCACCAACATAATCTTTGATGACGCCATTCTGCATTTCACAAGTGCTTGTTTGGCTCCCTCTTAGATATGGGCCAGAAGAGTACATTAAGGAAATCATTTCCAAGGCCACTCTGTAATCAGAGCTGAAAAGTTACTCCTTATTCTATTCTCCTTTTCAAATTATGTCTAGCCTCTTTATCAGAGGTTTTGGATGAAATTGAATGATGTCATAAACACATTTCAATAATAAACTACAGAAAGAGACAGTAGTAATGAAATTCTAACAGCACAGAGATGATTCAAATGTGAACATAAATTTTCTATGATCATCAAATTTTCTGGCAAAATAAAATAACAACAGATTCAACTATTATAACATAGTAAAATACCAAAGATAAAAAATATATAGGACCACATTTGAATGATTTCTTTCCTTCTATGTGAATACTATGTCCCCCATTTCATATTTCTGATCCATTTGAAAGCCTAGTTATATTTGTCTAGATGTTCAAATGTGGTGGACAAAAATTACTGAGCTTTTCCAGTGAGTTTGAAGGCCTTGGATGAATTTAATAGCTTTTAATAGCTTTGTGACAATGGAGAAGTTTCTAACTTGTTCTCTCTGAGATAGCTGTATGTCAAATAGAAATGATAATAATATCCATCCCACAATGTAATGTTTTATATAAGGCATGATAAGTAGCATTCGTAAAAGATTGCTTGGGACATGGCAAACCTTCAAAATATACTTGAGTTTACTTTCTGTAGTGGCTTCAGTTTGGATGGTCTTCCACAGGAACACGTAGACTATTTGGTGTTTTGGGGAGCTAAACTGATCACTGGCAACTCTGAGTTTGCTAACTCTTATAACACAAATCATTAACCAATTAACTCACAATATGATTCCCTCTATTCCACACAGTCAGAATGCAGTCAAAATCCTTAGAGCCTTGAGTAGCAATCTGAAACAAAATTCTATTCCCCACCTGGGCGCTGTGGCTCATGCCTATAATCCTAGTTACTCAGGAGGCTGAGATCTGAGGTTGTGGTTCAAAGACAGCGTAGGCATTAAAAAACCTGGACTCTTATTTCCAATTAACTACTGGAAAATGGGAAGTGGGCTGTTGTTCAAGGAGCAGAGCACTAGCCTTGAGCTGAAGCACTCAGGGACATTGCCCAGGCTTAGAGTCCAAGCCCCATCCCATCATAGACCAAAGAAACCCATTCTATTCCCCAAAGATGGACTGATGGTAATTAATTTAAAAAATTGAAGAAAAATATGTAGTTAACCTTACCATCACTCAGGTAATTGAAAAATTCCATGACCCATGAATTTAGAATTAAGTTGCTCATTTGAAGACCTGAGCACTGTCCTTAGACTTTCTCAAAGCTAGAGCTCTACCACTTGAGCCATAGCACCACTTCCGGCTTTTTTTCTATGTATGTGGTACTGAGGATTTGAACGCTGGTCTTCATGTATGCGAGGCAAGCACTCTACCACTAGGCCAAACTCCCGGCCCAAGAGTAAAAAAGATTTGTCCATCATTATTTCTTCCTCTATAGTGTGGCATTTGGGCAGTAAAAATTTGACTTATCAGATTTTTCAGTCGGATGGTTTTCTTTATTTTCCAATACCATCATAATCTTTTAATTACCTTTCCCATTTTTTTTTCCAGTCCTAGGGCTTGAACTCAGGGCCTGACCACTGTACTTGGGCTTTCTCAAGGCTAGCAGTCTACCACATGAGCCACAATATCACTTCCAGCTTTTTTCTATGTATGTGATACCGAGGAATTGAACCCAGGCCTTCATGCATGCTAGGCAAGCACTCTACCACTTGGCCCAACTCCCGGCCTCCCTTTCCCACTTTTAATCCCATGTGTGCATGTGTCTAGAACAACATAAGAGAGACAGACAGAAAAGTAATTGACAGAGACCATAGGTGCTTGTAGTCAGCAAATTACTAAATAACCCCACTTTTCCAAGGGCAAAGTTGTTACTGATGGGGAGAGCTGCGGATCCCTAGTCATGGATGTGTACCTCAAAAATATGAATAAATTCCATTAAATTTTTATTTTCTTTTTCATAAACATTACATTTGATCTTATATATTCTCTTTTCATTTTAGCTTTGCTTCATGTTTTTGAAATGTATATCTCTTAGTTTCCTTCCATTTACTTTCATGGGGGTTAATTCTGATTTTTTTCACTTACCTTTTTGAATTAGATATTTAGTTCATTGACTTTACTACTTCTATTCAATATTAAATATCCCTGCAACCATTGCTCTAGCTGAATCTCATAAATTTTTATAGGTAGCCTTTTTATTTGCATTTAACAGTTTTGAAGGTACTACTGTGATGTCTCCTTAACCAGGAATTACTTAGGAGATTGTTTTTAATTTGGAATCTTATGGAAGGTGTTAACTCATCTTTGATATTCCTGTCTAACTGAATTCAGTTGGAACATGAGTTCTATGTGATATAGGTTGTTGAATGCTTATGCCTTGTTTCAAGGACTGGCATGCCAATTTTTTTTAAATAAATGTTGAAAAAGAATGAAAATTATCTAATTGTCGAGTAAAGAGTTGGAAGGATGGACAGTCTGTTGTTGCCCATGGAGACAGGGCAATTTTGAACCTTTGTTACTCTGATTTTCTTATTCTTTACCATTCAGAGACAAGGAGAGTAGCAAAGGAAAGGGTTAAGAACAAGACACTTAATCCTGGTATTTCTGCGCTGCATAACTGCAGACCAGTGGTGGTTACATGTCTCTCTTGAGAGCCACAGCTCTGTTTTCTAGAGCTAAAAACATAAACAACCCTTCCACGGAGCTCAGGGAACCTCTCCTTTTAGTTATTCTTTACATAAAGTGGTTGGTGGCAAAGGTTCCATGCTGCAGTGAGCTCCTGGCAAGCCTCTTCTGCCCTAGCTAGTTTTCTTTAACTACCAACCACTCAGTAAATAGCTCCTTTACTCAGTCTTCTTCATTTAACTTAGATGACAGTGTCATCCATTTCCTGCTAGGGTTTTGGTGACTACAGTGTGACAAAATTAAAATTAAATATTGAATTGTCATGCTCTTACATCTTTATTTAGGTGTGAGGACAATTATTAACGATGATGTTTTAAAAGGTAGGCATGATAACAGTGGACTAATTTAACAGGTACATTTCTTGATGTGTTATTACTCAGTGAATAGTTACTGATTCATCCCACTTACAACTAATTTCCCCTTGTCATTTGTTTCATTATATTATTCTCTTTTGTATTGCATTTAAGTGCTACAAAAATGTACCCATTTTCATAAAACCTCCATGAGTTCTGACAAATGCACCATTGTACAGCAATCTCAGTGATCAGGATGAACAGTTGTTTCATCAGCATGTGCTAAAAATTCCTTCTTTTGTTTGGCAGTCCATCTCTGTCTCATCGCTCATCTTTAGTTACTATCAAGTCTGCCTTTCCCTTAATGTCATTTAACGGAATGCTATATCATATTGCTTTGGACGTCTGTATTCTTTAGTTACCGTAAGGTAGTGGAGATTTATTTGTACTTTGCATCTATCAATAGTGTGTGCCATTTCATTGCTGAGTAACATGTATTTTGTGAAGTCTCACTACTATGTATTTACCTGTGCATGACTATTTGGGTTACTTTTAGATTTCATTGGTTATGAATAAAATTATTATAACTAGCTTTTGTGTTGGCATGTATTCTTATTTCTCCTGGGTATGTATCTAAGAATGGGATTACTGGGTTGTAAGAGAAGTATATTTTACTCTCTGAGTTACTGCAAATGGCTTATACTGCCTGTGTAATTTTGCGTTCCCATCAGCAGTAATTTATGATTAGTTTTCTGAGTAACTTTTTCAAGTACACAGTTTACTAATTTTCCTTTATATGTTTTACCTGTATTGTTATCAAATTCACTGAGGCTCATATTTTTACCAAATCTATTTTTCACTAATTGGAGTTTTGTTCACTTGTCTTCCATAAAGCTGATTGTTTTCTAGAGTCTCTTTCCTTTCGTCTTTTTGGTTTCTTTGTTTTACTTCTTCGAATATTTTCATTGTAGTTATATTCTAATGTTTTCCTACCTGAAAACGTTAGTAACTGGGATCTAATCTGGAATTTATTATCCCCTGTTGGTGGTATTGCACTGATTTCAGTTAATGTGGGATATTTCTTGGTACGCTTAGTAATTCTGTGTAACCCGCAGTAAGTGGGACCTTATATGTGAGAAACCTGTATATCTGAAGTGAAGGGCATGTTTAAAGGATGTATTTTTTGAGGATTTTGGGGGAAGGAACATCAAACTATTACCACTTGAGGGAAACTGAAACTTAATTGCATTGGTTTGAGTTTACCATGACTTCAATTTTTGGGAAGCTTGATCTTCAGCAAAAGAGATGTTTTCAGAGGTTTATCTTTGTTGTTGTTTTTAAAGTACTGTATGAAGTTATTTCTTTTCTCTTTTTTACCTTATGGTTAATCTCATGTGGTTATTGTATCTGACTTTGTTACCTGGTATATCGTATATAAGTTTCTTTGTTTATTTGAAATAGGGGAAAAAAGTGGGGGATGGAGGAGGGAAAATAAGAGAAAAGCATGGAAGGGGTATCAGTGTTCAAGAAGTAATGTACCCACTCCCTGATGAATGTAAATACATCATCTCAACAATAAAATAAAATTAAAAAAAAGAAGAGATGTTTCCTCTGGTCTTCGCTTTATCTTAGGAGTATTAATTTCTATCAGCTCAAAACACTAGTGAACATACCAAATGCTTACCTTAATTCAGGTTTCTCAGTTTTGCCAATGAGGCTAGGATGATAACCACATTTCCCTCTTCCTACACATCTGCTAAAATCCCAGACTTCTGGGTGGTAAACTCTAGTTTCACTTATAATACCCTTGAGTAGCATTTTATTTGACTTTTGGTTACCACCATAAGTTTCACATATTACTTTATATATCCAATGCTTGAAAAAGAAAATTAAAGACATTCATCTATTCCTTTTCTCGTTCTTTCTTTTTTTGCCATTCCTGGGCTTCAGCTCAGGGCCTGAGCACTGTCCTTGGACTTTCTCAAGGCTAGAGCTCCACCACTTGAGCCTCAGCACCATTTCTGGCTTTTTTTTCTATGTATGTGGTACCAAGGAATCGAACCCAGGTCTTTGTGCATGCTAGGCAAGCACTCTATCACTAGGCCAAACTCCTGGCCCCTTCTTGTTATTTCTTTTTGATGTCATACATCATACCCCTAGAATCATTTTCCTGTATTTTAATACACATTGGATTTACATTTTATAGATCTGATGGATAATTTTGGGTATTAACTTGACTAGACTGAGGGATGCCTAGAAAACCTTTAGAATTGTTTTCAGTACGAGTTTGGACATGCAAACTAGAAAAGACCTAGAATATTGTAAATGAGCCTGAACATACGATTCTGGTAGCCTCTCAGATCAGAATACTGCTAGGAATGTGGACAATAAAAACTGTGCCTACGAAGTCTCAGAAGTGAAGACTGCACTGGTAACTGGACTTTAGGTTCCTTTTTACTCAATGGCAACATTTGATTGCATTTTGTCCAGTTTCTGGTGCTTTGTAGGAGGTTAAGCTTAAAAGATGATAGATTTATTTATCTGGTTGAGGAAATGTCAAGGCAGAAAAGCATTTAAACAGCAGCATGAGTGTTGTTCCTGCCTTCAGAAAAAAAAATTACAGTAAATCAGGAGCAAAAAGAAACAGAGAGATTGGGAAATTAGTCACCTGGCAAGACAAAGAATGTTTGTGAAGAAATATATGGCTTGGTGTGTCTCATTGCCATTGCCTAATAAAAGAATTCAAGTGTTTTGCATGAGACAAAAAAAGAGGATAATTTACTTAAGAAAATAACTGGGGGTAGGTTGGGGTGGAAAATACAGTCATGAAATTCAATCTATATCATACAAAATTTAGAAAATTAAAGACAAATGGGGTTGGGAAGAAAGAGGAAGAATAATAACGGGAGTGTTATTGATTAAGATTCACTGTATTCACATGATGCCTTATCCAATGGAAATTTCTTTGTAGAACTACTAAAGGAAAAACATTTTTATACAAGAAAGAAAACAGTCCTGAGATGTCCCATCTTCCCAGAACTGTCCAGGAATTTTTGTTCTGTTTAGCCAGCAAGCCATTCACATGGATCCAGTTACAAATTACCTTGGCATCAGACCATTTCATTGTCCGCATAATACTAGGTTTGCAGACATGTAGAATGCAAAAGTCATGCCATCCTAAGAGCTTCCACTGCACTTTGAATGGAAAGCCTGGAAGATCAGATAGTGTGTTGTGGGGCTGGTATTTAAGCAGTCCCTTTAGGGAAACTGTATTGAAGCTGAGGAAGGGAAGCTGAAGCTTCAGTGGTGCTTTGTTATAGGATGGAAAGTTGTTTAGTGCAATAGCTACTAATTACATTAAAGTCTCATGGATATGTTTAACTTAATTTTCCTTATGTGAAATTTCTCTTTTGGCTAATTGTATTTTGTGTTTTCACACTGAATAGAATACACACACACACACACACACACACACACACACACACACACACACACACACTGCTTTAATCTGCGGGAGAATCTGATGCAGCTCTGTTTTTATTTAGCAAGGTGGCAAGGGAGAGGTTATTTGGTGAGCTTTGATACATTTTGTTCAAGCATTACACATTATACCTGACCCAAGTCCCCAGCCAAACCTTAGATGTCATATAGGAGAGCAAGCACAAGATCCTAAGCCATCAGTACAACAAGTCTGTTCTGCAAACAGAATGCTATTTGGCATGTCCGTGTGTGTGAATGATATAAATGATTCCAGGAATTGTGAATAACTCCAATAATCGCCAGCATTATATTTTCAAAATGTGACTACTACCAGAGTCTACTGCTTTGTAACTGTGGCAAGCACTTCACAAAACCTGTCCAATCTCACTCAGAAGAAGAGATGGACAGAATATTTTAATCACGCATGCACAAGCATAAAGCTGGTAGAGAAGCTTGGACAGAGAGACCCTAGTTGGTAACAGGTAAATATGTTTGGTATTTGAATAGACATGCTTATTTTTCTGGACCTGGTTATTTAGAGCCCAAAGAAAAAAGCAATTCTTATTATGTTTTCTAGCTTTTTCCTATCTTCAGACCCATTTTCCAGCTCCAGGACCTTTATTAGAAAGGATGTTTCATTTCTGATTATACTTGTTATGGCATTAAACCAAAGTTGCTGTAAAAGTATCTTGCTAGTTTTGCATTTTAAAGATGGTAACTCTAATTCCCCACAGAGTTCAATTTTTCTGATATGTACTGCAATATCACACTGACCTGGAAAGCATGCATTTGTAACTTGTCTTTTGGATGTGTTAGGCTGAAGTTTACTTCCATCCTACTTGTAAAAACATGCATTCTTCAGGAAAGGAATGATATCCTACAAATTTCATAAAAGATGAATGACTACTTCAAAAGAAGAAATAATTTTTAATTAGCATAGATCATCTGGTCCAATAGCTGATGTGTTCATTGCTAATCTTGTTTTTCATTAGTGGAAGTCATATTCAGTAGGAAAAGTTTGTCAAATGGGTTTAGAACTTATAAGCGTCAGAACTTTCTTAATTAAAATGCAAAAACAGAAGAACAGAGAGAAAGGAAGGAAAGAGAGAAGCAAGAAAGCAAGCAAGTAAGGAAGCAGGCAAGCACGAAAAGTTCAGATCCACTCCATTATTTCAATTAGCTGGAGAAAAATGGGAGGTTGGATTTTGACTTTAAATGATTATGCTGTGAATACACTCACAGTGTTATAAAATGGAATCCTAGTAACAAATAATTTGCATATAGTTTTAAAGAAGCCAGTTGAGGAGTAACAGCCTGACCTATACCAATCCAACCCATAAATTCCAGAAGAATGAACATATAGGGTAATCTGCTTGATCACTTCCCCTTCCTTGTCCCTTTGTTCTAGAGTCAAAGGCTATTGTTGACTCTTCAAAATTCCTATGGGACAACTTCTTTTGAAAAATTTCCCCCAAGTTGTCTTCTTCCAATATATGTAACTTTTCACACAGCACTTCTCACATGGCAATAAAATAAATAGGTAATTTACATGTTCAGACATTGTCATTGATACCTCTCTCCCTAGGGTCACTTAGTTGTGCTGGAAGGTAGGAAACATGACTCTTTTATTATATTTTAACTGAAACACATAATCTGGTTTATAGTGAGCACCCTATAAATATGTGGGTACATATGACTAACTAGAATTCTAGAAATAATTGAACAAATATTTTAGCAGCACATTTTTTTCACGTTGTAGTGACACTTAGAGGGAAGAACTCAATCCCAATATATTGTCTAAAATTTTACATTTACTTTCTTTCAATAGTCATACTTTCACTAAGTTGGCTGGAGACATTATAAAATACATGCTGTCAAGCACCCTTAATGCTTGATATAAGGAGAGGGGATTACATGGGGAATTAAAAAAGAAGAAGAAGCTTAGCTAAAAATAATGGAAAAGAAAGCAGAGATGCAAAGATTTAAGTAATTGATAAAGAACTTAGATTGACATGTCTTTATTAAGTACTTACGATGAAACATTTAGGGGATTTGACACAAAATGAAATTTAATGTGGTTCTTCAATTCAAAGAATTAGAGTCATAACTTTACAATAAAATAGGAAGAATTTCTTCTCTGTTAACATGGTAGCAAGAACGAGGCATAGATGGATCTTTGCTCATTGACTTAATAGTTGACTGGTAAAAGAAATTATATGGTTATTAATCATGCTCTAAATTCACTATCTGTTCAGTAATAACCCAAGATTTCAGAATGATTTTAGACGTAGAATAAAATTAAATAAAAATACCTGGCATGTGTTAGGCCCTCATTTTAACTTTTTAAAAAATTTTTCTATTCCGGTTAACCATAGACATCTTTAATTTAAATCTTTAAATCAGAAATAGTAAACAGAAACATGTTAAGAATTCTAATTTCTTATATGTTCTCATATAATGAAAGACAATTTTCCTGTTCTTTATCTGTATCACTGAGCCAAGAAACAGGACAGGGTGTGCAGAGCTTTTGAATCACAGAAAATCTGGAATGCAACCATGGCATCTCAAGGTGCATATGATTTCCCCCACCTCCCAAATGTCTGCTAGGCTTCTTTTGTGGCAAAGGAAATAAATGGCTGCTTCCTCTCAGTTATATTGCTGTATACCAGAACCCCATGCATTTGTGACGCATGGGATTCCCTCTGGCCTAAAAACAATTACTGAACAGAAAGTTGGATGGCTCTTTCTTCACAAGTGTTCTCGTTATATACTTTTCTAAAGAGACAGGTACAAAGAAAATAGAGGAAAGGAGAACCCTTGTTTCATAATTTGCCAGAAAGGTATTACTTTTTCCCCTAATAGAGACCAATGGTAGAGATATCAGAAATCAGATTTCTGGTGGCTAGACACACACACACACACACACACACACACACACACACACACACACACACACACACACACGTATCTATCTATATCCACATATAAATACCAAATATATAATCTCACAAAGATACTCTAATAAATCAACTTTTTGATGAACTAATATCCATATATCTTCCAAGATAGACAAAACAGTTACGGATGGGAGTAAGTGATGTGGTAGATTAGCTAGACAAGGACTTGATCAAAGACAGAGAATGGAGTCCTGAGTAGACTCCTCAGTGACCAGAATATACAAATGCATAGTATGATTCCATTTTTAGTAATAAAGTCAGTTCTGAGAGCCAAAAGCAATACAATAGTTAGTCAGGAAATGAGGAAAGCTAATGACTGAAATGATAGCTTACATGTGGATTTTTAAAAAAATCACATCTTAAACTGATGACACCAACCAAATGACTCCTAGCTTTCAACAGGGTGTGGTTGACACACACTCCCCTTCAATATCCATTGTCCATGGAAAAGACAGCCTCAGTCTTATGGGCTTATCATGCAAGACCAATACCAAGCTTTTCTCCAATCGACAGGTAGGTGGAACTGATGACAAGTTACCCAGTTCTGAAATGTTGATAACACATTAGTCCAATTTTCCAGGACTGACTCTTCCCATGTCTGTAGTCTCCAAAAAAAAGTGAAGGTCTTGAGACCTCTAGTTTAATACCCACTCTGGGTTCTGCCCATGCCCCACCAGGAGGGTGCACATTTGCTTTACTTTGCATTAATATGCTTTCTCCTGTTTCAGTCTCTGGTGAGCCTATCCTTAAATTCTTTCTGGGATGAGATGAAGATCTTCTGGCCCTTGGATGTGGTGACCTGAGTCTAGTGACAGGTTCTGGTGAGTCAAGTTTGCTTTTGTTATGTGGAGTAATGTTATGAACACATATTTGATGTGCCCTAGATAATGGCTGCTTAACAGCTATTGAAACATAGAATTGGAAAGACTACAACTATTGACTCAATGCAGAAATCTTTTTCCATAGAAGATGTCTCTTTTATACCTACTAGTGAATGCTAACAAGTGTTTTTAATTGTCAGTATCCTGAAAACAATAACAGCATTCATCTTTTAAGTGATTTATTTGTATCTTGTCACTTGTTATCCAGAGTGTCACACTGTACCCTACATTTCATGTCTCTATATGACATTGGGATGTAAATCTCCTGGTGAGAGGGAGGAGGGTTATAAATAATCAAAAGGTCACTAGAACTCTGTATATGATATTTGAATATCATACCCCAGCAGGAAATTTCCGTAAAGACAGTAAATATCAGTAACTTATGGAATTATTTAGAGCATGAATGTTTGAGAGATATATACATATTTATATATTTATATAAAAGGCAGACTTTTAAGACTCTCAATTGGAAAGAATATATAATTTTGTAGGAAGAATATAATGGAGGACAAGAAGATGGAGGAAAGAAAGAGATTGAAGAGAAAAAGGGAGAGGAAGAAGAAGAAAAGGCCCTGGGTTTACTTACAGATTTATAGGCACAGCCAGGCACGGTGGCTCACACCTTAGAGGCTTAGGAGGCTGATATCTGAGGATCAAGTTTCAAAACTAGCCAGGGCACAAAAGGACCTGAGACTCTTATGTCCAGTTAACCTCTAGAAAATGGGAAGTGAGGCTTGGCTCAAGGGTAAGGTGGTAGTCTTGAGCTGAAGAGCTCAGGGAAACCCTCCAGGTGGAGTTCAAGCCCCATGACCCACAAAAAAAAATTATAGGTGTATTATAATTATTACAAATGAGGGAAACAATGCAACCTATGTTTCTTTGGGACTAGATTACTTCACTTAATATTTTTTTCCAAATCTTTTACTTCTCTTTATGAACGGGATAATGTCCTTTTCGATGGAAGCATAGAATTCCATTGTGTGTGTGTGTGTGTGTGTGTGTGTGTGTGTGTGTGTATGTTTATACATATCTATCTAGATGTATATACATACCACATTTTCTTAATAAACCTCTAAGCAAACCCAATGGTTAATAAAAGGAAAAAAGTTACACTTGGACATGATAAATTAAACAGGTCTCTAAACATTCAGAGTGAGATCAAAGGAGGATATTCTTAGGAGAGGATCACAAGGGCTCAATAGCTATGTGCAAATGATCATATACAATGTCTGAAATGAACTCCAAGAAGTAGAAACAAGAGTTTTTTTTAATTTTATTTTTATGTGGGGTTTTTTTCTACTTTTTTTCCACTTTTGTCTCCATATTTGCTTTCTGTATCTTTTGTCTTGTGTGAACATTTATCTGATTTGGCAAAGGGAAAGGGAAGCACAGGAACAGTGGGACAAAGGGGTGACCCAGTTCAGCAGTGATACTCACCAGACACTGTTGGGAGTGAACTAGACAACCTGGGGGAAAAGTGGGAGAGAATGAGGGGAAGAGTAACACTGTTCAAAACAAGTATACTCAATACCCAGCTTATGTAACTTTAACCCCTCTGTACATCATCTTTACAATAAAAAAGAACTGAAACATACAAAAGAAGATCAAAGAAGGCCCTGCCCTTATAATTATGTACATATTTATTCACTTATACCTACTAGCTGCAGGTGTTGATATTTAATATGCAAACTTTAGGGTTTAACACTGTTGTCTTCCTTGTAGAAAACCATCCTGGCAGTATGTAGCTGGTGCAGTTTGAGTTTCCTCTAATCCAGTGATTTTTTTTAAATGATAAATACAGTGGTCTCATTGTCCAGAAAGATCTGCCAAGTGATCTGTCCCCAGGAGAACTAACCTTTCCTCCATAGAGAATTTTCAACTCTCTTGTATTGTTAGCAGCAGTGGAAGGACTGGCACTGTATGCTAGGTTTTCTTTATCAATAAGGATTGCCTTGCACATACCCAAGGTTCTCAATGCACAGAAATGCAAGGGTAGAAGGAAAGCTTTGTGACAGCAAGTTTCTGTTCTTCTAGAGCTTAAGGCAACCACAGCAGAGGAGCCTACTCTTAATGCACATGCCCTTTTCCTACACAAACAGCAACAGAATGTCTAGAAATTTGTAAAGATTTCGCACATACAAGCTGTTCATTAGTTAAAGTCCTAATCTATTCATCTGCAGTATATCATTGAGCTCTAGAAATACTTGAATGGATTGGCATTGGGGTGTTCTTTTTCTTTTTCTTTTTAGCACAACTAATTTTATTAAAACACAGTAATTAAGTAATGCACTATGTGTACCTTGATAGTAAACACAGGAGCAAAATTCAAACATGGAAGTTCGTCATGCTATCCCCTTGACTTCCATGTTCATAAGAAAAGCATTTTCACTGAAGCCATAAGAAGCACAAACTTCTGTGTACTCCAGACTGGAAGCCATCTCAGGGTAAGTGTGAGAAGAGCCAGTTTCTGAGTAGACACAGGGCATGGCTCGCTTCTTTTTTTTTTTTTGACAGATGGCTGTCTGTGTGACTTTTCCTTCCAAGTCTGCAAATCAGCTGACAATGACATAGCTCTCCACTGAGCATGAAGAGTCAAAGCATCATGGGAGGAGGTGCCTGCTTGCTGGCAGATCTTCCTTCTCATCAGTAAAGACTCAAGGATGGAGATGATTACAAGAATGTTCTTATGTCTGGGCCCAAAAGGACTGAGGGCAAACTTCCCAGTTTGGAAGCAAACAAACGTTTCCACTCTGCTCCTGCCTCCACAAATTTCAGTGGGTCTGTTTAGCACATATCTTTTTTTCCTTCTAAGTGCTACAATTTAAGAGGAGATCAAGGAGACAATTTCTGAAGGCAGAGCTGCACTTTCGGAATTAACACTACTTTAAAATTCCAATATTTTAAAAATAGGGTGTCAGGAAGTAACTGAGAAGCAACTGAGAAGGGAGCATTAGATGCTACTTTTAACTGTGTTCAGCAGGATGAAATTGAAAACCTTCAGTTGAGTTGGTTTCAATCCATGGCATAAGGAATTCTGGCCTAACTGAGAATCCAGAATTAGATGAGGAATTGTGGCCTAATTGAGAATCCAGAGTTTGATGAAACACATAGGCTGGGCTCAACCCACCCTGGCCTAAGTAGCCAATAATCTGCACAAGTAAAGATGTGGTCAGTGACCAATGAGCTGAGCTTTAACCAGGTTTGCTGACAGGGTTAGGACAGGCCACACATTCTATCACATGAAAATTCTAATCAACAGCACAGTGTAAAATGTTTGGCTAAGTATAGGCAGGGAGCCTGGTGTTTTTCTCTAAAATGTTATTTGACTCTTCATACATTTTACTTTTTTCCCTTAGCAATGTAACCAACAAAAACACACAGAAACCATTCTTCAAAATGATATGGAACACATATTAAAATGCAAAAATTTTTCTTTCTTTGCATTTCTCAGGTACAGAATGACTTTAGAAAACTCAAACGTATCAGATGAGAAAACAATCTACCCTGGACACAGAGTAGGTAAAACACTAAGAATACAGAAAGAAAGAATACTAAAAGCAGTAAAGAAAAGTACCAAGTCCACAATAAGTCCTTATAAGAATGTATGTGAGGTTATGTGAAGCAATCAAAATAAACAATTGCCAACCTAGACTGATCTACCTAGCAATTCATGATGGGGAAGAAATAAAACAGCTTCTATCTTAAACAAAAAGCAAGTAACTTATGACCAGTAAACTCTGCAAAAGATCCAGACTCCTTTGCATTTTATTAACTGGCTTGTTTTTGATAAATTATTTGAGGTACATGTGATTCTCGCTCACTTAAGATTTTTTGTGTCCTTCAGTTAAGAATTTTTACTTAATTATTATACAGTAATAAGATTTAAATTCAAGGACACATGTTTGCTACTGTCAATTATTATGACCTATGATGACATCAAGAAAGATTTACATTAAAATAGCATTGAAAAAATACTGGCTAGGGACATACCTTAAGAAGAAAAATGCTTGCCTATCAAGTAGCTGAAATGCTGATAACAGCCATGGATGATCCATGTTGAAAAATGAATATTTTATGTCCATAAACAAATGAGCATGTAGTCTGAAGGTATTTTCTATAACACTTTAAATTTCTCTAGTAGTGCAAAAATAATTATAATGATTTGTGACTCTAGTTTATGATGGTAGGGCTATTACACACTGAGGTATTTTTGTATATCTGCATTAGAATATTATCCCCTTCACACATGTCTGTGTTTGTGAAGGCCATAGATAACTATAAGCACATTTTTAATGTGACATTTTGTGTTCAATATATTCCTAAGAACATGCCTATATTAAATGCAACAAGTATCAACTTCCATGCTATTCACCCAATTAGACAGAGCTGCATTTAAATCTAGTGTATATTGATTTCCTTACCCAGAGGATGTGGCCACTAACTCTAATAGAAATAATAATAATAATAATAATAATAATAATAATGACATGTACTATAAAATGTTATTCGGGAAATTAAATGGTACACACAGAAAACTAGATCATTCTGCACTTATGAGTAATGTTTTGTTGTAGTTATGACAACTTTGTGTTCCTACGCAATATGACAGAATAAAAAAGGAGATGGAGATGCCTGCTGTTTATTCAGGACCTACTCCTATGAGCCACACAGATTATTGTAAGTCATCTTATTTAATGGTATCATTGGTACATCAGGTTGGAATTATTGTGCTTTTCTAATAAACACAGAAAATGTGGCCTGATTGCTATATTAAAAGTGCTATACACTTATCCAGCCTGTAAGTGACATATACAAGACTGGAAAGAAAAAACATGTATCCATTTTGAATAAGATAGATAAATTATTCCTCTCATTTGGAAATCAATTTGTTGGAATAAAAATGGAAGGATTATGTATATCGATAATCATTTAGCAGACTTCATTAAGCACCTACTTCAGTTGCCAGAAACTTTACAAGAAATCCTGTAAGCTATGACTTGATATCTGTCCTCCAAAGCTGCGTAGTCTGAAAACAAATTGCACCCTTGGGTTGACCCAGAGACATCTTTCCTTTCTAGACAGAGGGTGGTACTCACACACGCCCTCAAGAATGCAGGCTGTCACCTGCGCAGCCAAATCAGCCTGTCAGCCATCCAGCGTCAGACAGGATTGCACAGCTGACATCTGCAGCTCATATTAATCAGAGTGCTCGACTTGGCTAGACACATGAAGACTCACATAAGGAAGCAGCAAACAAATGCATCTTCTCTGTGGTCCTTCTTTCTGTCTATCCAAAATGCATCAACCTTAGTCAAATGACACTGATACCGTCTGGAGAGAAAAAGCCACCAGCTGAGGAGACAGAGACAATATCCAGAAAGCATGTTAGATGTGCTTTCATAATGCAGTACATACTTGTCCTGAGGAGTCATGCATGTAATAACACTTGTCAAATATAATCTAGTCCTGCAACCTGTATGAACTATTCTAGCATATTTCTCTGGAGAATCTGGAGTATGTATACTAACACTTTGAATATGATACAGAAAACAACCCAGTTAAGAAGCGGTCTTTGCTCTGGATAAAATCAGGTCATTTCTTAGCATTATCCTCAGTCCATATTGCCTCTTGCTTTCTAGTTAGCCTTCCTTACATCCTAGCCCTTCACACCTTCCTCATATCTAGAATTTCCATCAAGCTCCAGGAATCCAGTTCATTTCTTCCTCCTCCCTGCCCCCACCCTTTTCAAGGCAATAGATTTCAAGAATGTGTGAAAGAAGAAAGAATCTAGTGATGTGTCAATAGAAGAAGGAAATAATTCATAATCACAAATACCATGTATTTGTGCATTTATAAGTGTATATTCTTATCGGAATATGTGCCTATATCTGGTGTGTTTATTTGCTTATCTACTCAAGAAATAGAGGTTGCTATCACTTGGACCATGTGCCATCCAGAGAGTGAGAAATCTTCAAGGAAGATAGCATGGCACAGCGAACAGAGGCTGAGAGTAGAGTACTCACATATTTGTTATGTTCAATACATTGAGTATACTGAGCTCCATTTATTAAGTGTAAGTGGATTCCTTCATTGAATTGTATTCTGACATTTTCATTAAACTGCATCCATAACACATCTCCTCAATAACTGCAGAGACCAAGAAACATTTACCACCAGCAATGTGCAACTCGGCAGACAATGAAAAAATTAAGCATTCTATTCTTGTACAGAGAGATTTTAATTGCAGTTCATGGAGTAACTTGTTTTTAACACTTACTTTTTAAAAACCTGGATATTTGGAAATGGAATTATTTGCTCTATGGTTGTCTTATTGAATTTAATTAGGCAAAGGTTTGTTTGGATATGCAAATGATTTTTCAGTAAAAAAACAAAACTTTAAAAACATTTCTATCAAATGTAAATATGTTGCATAAAAGATATGCTTCATTTGTTTAAAATACCAAAGCTCAATTTCTTCCCTTATGTGGACTGGAAATTTTTATTGAGAGGATCTAGAACAATAAATGAGTAGAATCTTGTATAAATATAGACAAAGAAATAAAGTTCTATAGAAACAAACACAGAACTGGTCTGTTTTGTTGCAGGGGTGCACAGAATGGAGGGTTAAGAAAAATTGTAATATTCTTAAGCTGGCCCTTTAAAGATGAATTGAGGAAGTTATGGGGTAGTTATTTCAATGAGGAAAATACTTGATAAAACAGAAGTATTCACTTAGGTAGTCGAAAAGGGGAGTTGACAAGCAGTCATTCCTGGAGTCAGTCCACTCAGTTTCTCCTGAGCTTTTCAACTGGGTCTTAAATTAAAACTTCCATTTTCGTATCTATCCTTAAACTGTCTAATGACTGTAAGAATACTGTTAAGTCAGGTTTCCGAGATGTTCCAACCTCTATATTTTTTCAACATCTACAAGGTTTTCTTAGCATTTGCCACATACTCCCAAGGTAATTTCTGAAAGTTCTAAGAGGTAGATACAGAAGACTGAAGAAATAGGCGGGGCCAACCACTTTCACTGCTCTAAAGAGTCTGATATTTCAAGGTCACAAAATTGTTTATTGAGCAAGGGATGCTTTTCAGGTTTACAAGATCACCCAGGCATAAAAAATGGAGAATTTTTTTACAAGGAATTAGTTCTATTGGAAAAAGATTACACACTAGGAAAATATTTTAAATACTACAGGATAGACCTTGAAGTAGGGAAAAGAACCAGTGTAGTGAAGGCTAAGATGTACTATAATATACAAATAGCCAGCCACTGGGGGCTCACACCTGTAATCCTAGATACTACTCAGGAGGCTGAGATCTGAGAATTGTTGTTCCAAACCAGTCTTAGCAGAAAAGTCTGTGAGACCCTTATCTCAATTTTATCAGCAAAAATTTCAGAGGAAGGGATGTAGCTCAATGGCAACGTCCTGAATTTAATCCCCAGTACCAAAAGTGAAAAGCCAAAAAAACAATTTAAATGAACACACAAATAAAATTACAATGTTTTGCTGGGTCTTAATTAACTGAAAAGTAAAATAAAAAAGAAAAGATTATTATAGCTCTATAATAGAGTCTAAAGTTTGGTATTGAAATTCCTCCTGTGCTGTTCTTTCTGCTAAGAAGTGTTTTTGCTATACGGGGTCTTTTATTATTTCATATGAAATTGTGGATTGCCTCTTCTATTTTTTTAAAGAATGACATTGGGATATTGATGGATGTTGTGTTGAATTTGTAGATAGCTTTTGGCAAGATTTTCATTTTCATGATGTTGATTCTTCCAATCCAGGAGCATGGGAGGTTTTTCCATTTCCTCAGTTCTGGTTTAATTTCCTTTTTCAAGGTTTTAAAGTTTTCATCAAAAAGGTCCTTTACATTCTTAGTTAAGATAATTCCTAGGTACTTCATTTTCTTTGAGGCTATTGCAAAAGGAGTTGCTTTCCTGATTGTTGCCTCATTCCTCTCACTGTTGGCATAGAGTAAGGCAGTTGACTCTATTACAGAACTATAATAATCAAAACAGCTTGGTACTGGCACAAGAACAGGCCTGAAGACCAATGGAATACAACTGAAGACCCAGATATTAAACCACAGACCTATGGCCACCTAATCTTTGTCACCCTGCACTAGAATTAACTCCAAATGGATCAAAGACCTCGAGGTAAAAGCCAACACACTGAAAACTTTACAAGAAGGAATAGGAGATACACTAGGCCTTCTTGGCACAGGTCAAAACTTTCTCAAAAAGGACCAAGAAACACAACAAATCAGAGAAAGGCTGGATAAGTGGGACTGCATTAAACTACAGAGCTTTTGTATGGCAAAGGACATAGCTAGTAAACTAATCAGGAAGCCTACAGAATGGGAGAAGTTCTTCACCAACCATGCATCAGACAAAGGCCTCATATCTAAAATATATCAACAGCTCAAAAAATTGAATCACTCCAAAACTAATTTCCAAAGAAACAACCATCCCATTAAAAGTTGGGCAAAAGACTTAAAGAGAGTCTTCTCTGAAGAAGAAACAAAAATGGCCTATAGACACATGAAGAAATGCTCAACATCTCTGGTCATAAAAGAAATGCAAATCAAAACAACTCTAAGATTCCACTTCACTCCAGTTAGAATGGCCAGGATCAGGAAAACGAATGACAACAGATGCTGGAGGGGATGTGGCCAGGAGGGATCACTACTACACTGTTGGTGGGAGTGCAAACTCATTCAACCACTATGGAAAGCAGTATGGCAGTTCCTCGAAAGACTAAACATAGAACTCCCCTATGACCCAGCAATTCCACTACTTGGCATTTACCCAATCATCCAGAAACAAGGACATACTAAATCCACTAGCACAATGATGTTCATTGCAGCACTATTTACCATAGCAAAGATATGGAACCAACCCAGATGTCCCTCAGTTGATGTGTGGATCAACAAGATGTATTTGTACACAATGGAATTCTATGCTGCTGTCAGAAAGAATTACATTGCCCCATTTGTTAGGAAATGGAAAGACTTTAGAAAAATCATATTAAGTGAAGTAAGCCAGACTCAAAGAAACATAGTCCCAAGAGTCTCCCACATTTGTCAAATTCAGTAGAAACCTTGGGCTCTCCTAGCAGAGATTTACAATAGAACAAAATCTAGAGACATAAGGCCAAATAGTATGACACTAAATGTAAGGACCTCTAGGATAGTGATTGTTGTCCTTAATGTACTATGTTATCTCTCATCTCTTTTGCTGTCCCTTGGTTATATCATATGGTTACAATATTTCACCTTGTTATCTGATATATTTTATATGTGCTTAATTGGTTATTTGAAATTGGATAGGGAAGGGAGGAAATCAAAAAGAGTGGGGGAAGGGGGAGGGAAATGGGGATCATGTCATGTGAAAGGGTGTCAATGTTTGTAAAGTAATACACCTCTATCTGGTGAATACAATGTAACCTTTCTATTAATTACAATTAAAAAATAAATTAAAAAAAGAAAAGCCATAAGTGTGTGGCTCATGCCTATAATCCTAGCTACTAAAGAGGCTGAGATCTTAGGATCATGGTTCAAAGCCAACTATGGCAGAAAAATTGGTGAGACTCAACTCCGATTAATCACAGAAAAAAAAAAAAACAACCTGAAATGGCTCAAGTGGTAGAGCACTTCCCTTGAGCCAAAGAAAATCAAGGACATTATCCAGGCCTCGAGTTCAAGCCCCAGGATAGGAAAAAAATAAAAACTTCAGACCTAGAAGCCCTAGAACCAGCACAGAAAGGAAAGAGGGGAGAGGAGACGAATGGACTAAGAGAGAAAGGACTGAGGCTAAGAGTTTTCTGAAAGCATCGAGTCACTCAGGCTAGGAATCCATGTTAGAGATTCAAAAGTCAAATATGTTGGTCCTTGTTATATGATATAAAGATGTCCCCTGAGACCCTAAAGGTACCCAGTCTGTTCTTTAATATTTTATTGTCTCTACTTCTAAATGGGGATCCTAAAATCTATCACATGTTAATTCTTATTTCATGAAAACAAATTTGTTTCTATGTTACTTGGAGATACTGTTTCTGTCCTTTAGGGATTTCGAAAATCTGTCTAGACAATTGAATTGTTCTAATTTGTTTTCTATAATAATCACATAATCACATGCCCAGTGGCTGTGTGCACTCAATATATGCATTGGATTCAAAAATCCATGACCACTTTTATAAAAAGCAAACCTGAAGAAGAGTTTTAATAATACCTGGCTGTTGGTAATGGGGGCATATGCTAGACTAGATGAAGTTCCAGTGGTCAGGTATGCAATCTGAGCAGGTCAGTTCATTGGCAGTCAGGAGGGTAATTAGTCTGTAAGAGGCTAATTGTATTGGGAAAATATCATGTCTAATGGAATGAAATCACCTGCTATACCATAAGAAATATTCAGCTGATACAAATTGGCAAAGCAATTTGAAAATCAAACGCATAACAAAAGCAAACAGAAGATACAGAGAGGCTCTTCCGAAAAGTATTGTATCATCCCACCTTAATTTTCCCTAGCACGACATGTACACAAAAATCCACATAAGCAAAACACCACATGGCTGTCTGAAGTTCACCCTTGGTTTCCTGGTTATTACATTGTTTTTTTTTCAAATTATAATAAGATTTATCTTAGTCTGTTTTATGTTGCTTACAACAATGTATCTTAGTGTGGGTACTCTATATAAAAATGACCTTAATTTAATTCACATTTTTGAAAATCTAAGACCATGAAATGTATGAAATGGCTCTAGTGAGGGTCTCTAGATTTCTCACAGCAGGGCAGGAGGCACTGGGCTAGGATTCCATGCAAAAGAAAGACTTCACAAAGTATGAAAACAAGCCAGAGACCAGAGAAGGGTCAGAATCACTTTTTTTTAAACCAATTTGTTCTCATAGGAGCTGATATTCTCAGAGATCTGTAGTTATCTCTTCTAAAGAAAGAGATGAAATAATAAATAATAAATTTTCAGCTCTCAAAAATTCTATCACCTCCACCTTGACATACCAGTCTTAAGTACCAATCTTCCAGAACATGCACCTTTGAGGACATACAAACTATGTCTAAATCATTTATGGGAAGTAAGTGTTCTGAGAATTCAGGTTTTTAGTGTGAGAGATATTGAAGAAAGCCGAATTTGTTACAATTATGTTCCTATAATGTCAAAGTGTTATATAAGCGAATTCAATTGGCTCGTCAACATGAAGTCATAACAGATACATAAAACATCCTTTGGTTTCATTCACATGATATGCTTACAGTAAATTAAGTAAGTCAAAAGTTATTTTGCCATTTATGATCTATCATGTGAAATTTTTAAATCATAATTCTATTCTTTTATTAAATGCTTATTTGTCTCTGGCAATATCTTTTAAGTACCTTTTGGAGAATGGGAATAAAATGAACTTGGAAGATGATTTTTTGATGACTTATTTGTTGTAATTCTTGCCTCCTCCACGAGGGGGCAAAAGGAAATGTGGGACCCAAAAGCTGCTGGTTCTGGCTGATACAGTGCAGGAATGCAGCCAACTGAGGACTGGAATGCAACATGGCAACACCACTAGCTTTCACTCAGTGTAAGAAAGAAACAGCCAGAGACAGAGTCTGCAAAAGTATTTTTCAAGAAGCTGAAAATATGAATGTGAACAACAAGGGGAACTTGAGAAGAGAACAAACCCAGGCAGATAGAAAACTTCATGTTAAACACAGAGAAAGAACATGGATTCCTGCAGAACTAGTCACCAGCCTCGTGGACACAAGCATAAAGGAAATGTCAGTTCATCACAAATAAGACCTGCAAGACTAGATCGGATAGCTCTAGTTGGACTGGGGAGGTGTTTCATGACAGCTGAAGTATATAACTTGACTTTCCTTGACAAGAAATATTAAGTGAACTTTTTAAACTTAACAACATAATCATATAGATCATTTTTTATCTCTATGAACAGAGTAGAGGAAGAAATAGTCTAGTACTCTATAGCAGACAGGACATTATGATCTGGACATACTTATGTCTTTAAGGTTGCAAGGTAGGTATCCTTAACTTGGTTTGCAAATGGAAAAGCTGTAATGGATTGAAGTAAACTTCCCGTGGTTATTACACATTTCAGGCCTATTTTAGGATCTACCGCTAGACCATACAGTTTCAGTTCCAGCACATCTGACCTCTTATTTCTTCCTAGCAGAAAGAACAAACATAAATGAATCAAAACTTTATTAGCCAATTCCTAGTTTGAAAGCATTCAAAATTATAGCACAATTTAAAAATATTTGTTCTAGCATCTCATCCATTTTAGGCTTCCCATGTTTCAAGTCAACCAGGATTATCCTTATCCAGCAGTGATAAATATACAAGTGGTTCTATCAATATGATTAATTTTAATTGGCACCTTCGCTCACTTACAAGTCACATTCTAAACTGAAAAATCTTAGGGGAGAAAAAGCTATTTTCTTTCCACATAAAAATTACAAGGCAAACATCAAAGTGCCCCCAGTGTTCAGGAAAGCAATATTTAATATCATCTCTTTATAGAGGCCTATGCACATCGAAGAGGACAGGCAGCTAAAACCCCTAATTCTACAGAAATTCTGGAAGCAAAGAATTCTAGAATAATCTAGGTCCTTTGAAAACCAGTCCTAGCACTTGCATATTAATTCCTTGATTTTTTTTATCAGATGGAAATATATTTGAAGACCACTCAGGACTGAGAAAAAATTGCATAGCATTGCTATGTTAATGTATATGAATCGTTAACAGTTGTAAATAACCAAAGGCCTGTGTTTTGGGTTTGTTGGGTTGTTTGTGCCAGTAATAGCGCTTGAACTCAGGGCTGGTCACTCTCCCTTGGCTTTTTCTCTCAAGTCTGGTGCTCTGCCATTTATAATCACAGTTCCAACTCTGTTTTCAGCACATTGGTGGTTAATTATAGATAGGAGTCTCATGGACTTTCCTGCCAGAGTGCGTTTCAAATCATAATCCTTAAATTTCAGCCTCCTAAGGAGAAAGGATTACAAAGGTGAAGCTTCAGCATGCAGCCTCACCAAAGGCCTGATTGGAGGAATAAATATCTCAGCCCATGTAAAAGCCTTTGTCTTATGTTGGGCCCAAAGCATGTGCTGTTACATTGTGTGTGTTATCATAATCCTTTTGTGTTGGAGACCACAAAATGGTATCTAAAAGGTACTTCTGCAATGATCTGATGTGGGAATGAAACACTAGCAACAGTTAATATGCAGACAGAAGGAATCTAACCAAGGTCACACAGTGAATCCTCACAGGCTAGGACTGTAACTCACATCATTGAGATTCTGGATCTGTCCTCCCCTCCACCGTTACACCTCCTCTCCAGTCTGTGAGAGAGACCGTGGTGGTTTTACAGCAGATGTTGTCTGGCCTAAGTGACTGTAGCTGAAACTCAAGCAATGTCGATGTGCCCAAGGGAATGGGCAGAATAAATCAAAGCATGCTGTGAACTGCAGTCGATGGAAGAACCAGGCCCCATTTATCACACGTCTTGCTCTCTCTCCCCTTTGTATTCATGGGGATTCTCAGCTCTTCTTTGCAAGGAGGAAACAAACTTCTTTGAAAGACAGGTAGTATGAGACACATGCCTTGACTCCAGGATGAATAGCAGCTGACACAGCTGTGCTGGACCCCGCCCGGCAGGTGACTCCCCCTCTGCATCTCAGCTGACCAGGAGCTGCTGGAGGCATCACATCTGCATCCACATCCCTCCTTGCATTCCCTCCTCCAGAATGAGCAAACTGGTTGCACCCTGGTCCATGATGAGGAAAACAACAGCATCTTAGGTACCAACTCCTGAAGCTGCCTTCTGTTTAGTACAGGAACTCACCATGGGGACCAGAGGCTCCCATGGAAGAGAAGGAAAACCTCCACCTCTCATCACCACCCAACTCTGCCTCAACACCAGAGTCAAAATTAGCCATTGTCAATAAAGAAACGCTGGGATCCGCCAATATGGGATGTGTCGGGAATAGCAGTAATAATAATACACCACATGGATGAGTACCACCGCTCAACAGATATTGGGATGTTTGTTTTCTGTTTATGAGCTTCTGCAAATGCTGAGGGCACCACTTTAACTATTTTATCCTTGTGTGTTGAAACAGGATTGTTACTAGGTAAATTCTAAAGTAGCTTTCATTCTGATTAACACTGTAACCCTTCTCCATTCTCATGAATATTTAATCACACACTAGCTATATATATATATATATATATATGTATATATATATATTTTTTTTTCTCTAGGATCATTTGCCAGCCCATAATAAGTAAAGTTTATATTTGTCCAGATAGATTCTTTTTAGGTCCTCAGATAATTTTTCTAGAACTGTTGTAAGCTGTTTAGTCTCCAGATATACTTAGAAGGTAATACTTGCATTTAAAAATCAAAACCCAAAAAATCAAATAATAATAATAATAATAATAATAATTTACATTAAACTATTTTCTAGCTTCCCCCAAATTCCATATTCTGTATTTTATACAATCCTTAGAAAGTCACAAAGCTTTTCTGTTCTCTGAAGTTCTGTAATTCAGAGAGGTAATGGAAGCTGCCACATGTACACCATGTTACTGAAAACTCAACTTTAGACTTGTAGTCTTATGGGGACGCTTTAAGTTACATGTATAACACTGGTAAATACATTAAAATTTGTGTATCTGTCAGACTATTTTTTCTATTCTCCTTTTTCAAAGAAAAATTTTGTAAACATATTTTATAAAAATGAAAGTGATAAATAATGGACACTTTAATACTTCTCTGTATAGGACATGACATTTTTATCTCTACTAAGAAAATACCAAGATAAAAGTTATTTAAAAATTATACAAGAGAAAATTAGCTACAAACAGGCAATTTTGGTTAAAAAGTTGGTTAAAATGGATTTGACTTTGAAAGACTCGGCGTATATGGATTTATTTATAGATTTGTCTTGCATATAGATGCCTAGCATAGTACACTGTAACTTTCAATACTCCAGTAATCATTTAACTAAAAAAACAACTTCTTACTTGTGCTGAATTTTAGTATATTTGAAAGGTTAACATATGCAGCCTTTCCAGTAAAATTATGAGCTCATTATTCTGTAGCCGTATGAATTATCAATCCCTTGAAGAAAATACTATTGTTAGTTATATGTCTAGCCATTTCCAGCACACTGGAGATCAAATATGCTCATGACAAGGGGTCACTGACACTGCCAGTATCTTCCTTGCACTGCAGAAGCAAGATTTTCTGATGAAATTGATCTTGCTTGCACCTGGGCCCTGATAAGTGCACTGGAATGACTTTGAGATGCTCATTTCCAGGCAGATGTAGTTAAAGCTTCCTGGGTCCAGAAACAGCATGTACTCTATTCTAACAGAACATCTCATCAAATTCTGTAGTTCTTCAGTGTTACATTACCCACTAAGGTTCATTCACTTGAGATGATACTAGAAGTTACTGTGAGATTAAAACAGCAAAAAGGAAGTTAGTATGTAAGTCAATTATGAATGCTTTCAAAATTCACAGGTAGACATGGAGAAAATACAAAAAGTCTAGGCCATTGTTAGTGTCACAATATGGTAAGGACATATACTAAAGTCATTCATTACTAAACAATGGATGAAACCTTTGGCAGAGGCTCAGAGTAGCCAAGAACTTTGTGTCTTTCCCCAGAACCCCCTATGTCCTCCATTCTAATGGGTAGATGAAGAAAGGCTGTTGAATCTTTAAAAATATGGATCTGAAATAAGAGGGTCTCAGCTAGTTTGTTCTCTGTTGAACTAAATACTTTTACCATGGAAATCTGTAGTCACTCCTCAAACTATCGTGATGTTAGCCATGCTAATGTCTGCCTTTTGATAACAGCCTATAAGCTTCACAGGCACAGGTTCTATGTAGCTGTTGTTTGTGACACTGTACAGCAGGTGGAGAAAATGTATGATCTGAGAGGATGAGAGGACCCCAAAACTAAGATTCATGGTAGCTGATGCTTTTTGCCTTGAAAGAAGCTCCTGGAAAAAAATTAAAAAGAATCTACTAGAAAATGATTAATCAAAGACATCTCAGCATTAAGACCAAGTTGGAATGAGTTTGTGTTTGCAACTATATTAGAGAAACATTTCAACACTTGGAGTTTGGGATAGAAGGTTTAGAAGTTTGACCTAGTAGTAGAGCTAAATTAGCATCAGCATAAAGGATGCTCTGGACTCAACATAATTAACCTTAACACTATGAAGAACAATACTATTCAATAAACACTAACATCCTTACACTATAAGTGTAAATAATATTCTCTACTCAAAAAAGTAGGTACACTTATTTTGATTTATTATAATTATAACTCAGTGAAGCTGATTTAAATGTGTATAGGAGGAGTAAGCACAATAGAATGTTTAAAAGTTTAGATTCATCTAGGATTTAGAAGTTAGATAGGATTTGCCTGGGGAAGAGTAGCCATAAGAGGAAAGTGTAAGCCTTTTGAGAATATTGCTAAAATTCCATATCTAGATTCGAATCTTTACTGTATGGATTTTCAGTTTGTGAAAATTCAGATGGGTACTTCTCATATATGGATACGTTTTCAAACAGAATATAAATAAAGCAGGGAGGAAATAAAACATTCAGGTCTGGTCTTGGTGGTCCTCAAATATCTGATACATATCTGTATCAGATCTTTAGCCTTTAAAAGATGGCAGAAGAATAGTCCCATAATAAATGGGACTTCAGCAATCCTGAAGTGCTTCTAATGGCCTTATAAAAGTAAGTTAGCAGGAGGTAAACAACAACAAAAAGATTCATTCGTGATCCAAGTGTTTGGAGCGTCAGGGTAATGGCAGGATTTCCTGTGAATCTCAGACATGTTCATTGCTGGTCATTGGCAGATGGATGCAGCATGGAATGATATTGCTTCTCGTGGAATAAGCATTCTCCTCATGAACAAACTTCAGGATTTCCCATTGGGCCAAGAGAAGCATCTCTACTTGACATCTTCCATATACTGACTATTATCCCTTTCTAGTGAAGGGAGAACAGGCCTGCAATAGTGCCCTTGGAATTAAACTGCTTTATTTTGGTTTATTTTCATGATAACTCTCCATGTATGATATCTGATGATAGGTTTCTCCAGGAGATATGATTGCAAAACATCCTTTTTGAATCACTAATATATATTTTTTTCAATTATGGAGTTTGAATTCAGGGTCTGAGCACTGTCCCTGAGCTTCTTTGCTCCAAGCTAGTGCTCTACCACTCTGAGCCATAATTCTACTGCCAGGTTTTATGTAGTTAATTGAAGGTAAGAGTACTTTCCAGCCCCTGCTAGCTTCAAACCTTGAAACTCAGATGTCAGCTTCTGGAATAGCTAGGATCGCGGGCATGTACCACCAGTGCCTGGCTTGAAATAACTTTTGAGAACAATAGTTGACACTTCAAAGAGAAATGTCAAGCAATATACGGTATAAAAACTGGTTCCAAGAGAGTTTGTGAATAAGGAGAAGTCCACCAAAGTAAGAAAATGGATGCATAGATGGGTTTGGTCAACATTCCTTTCCAGCAGTAGGAAGATTATTCCAGAATAATCAGCCATCAGTGATGCTTCAGGCTTGGGAAAAGGAAGCCCTAAGGTAGTCTGCTGTACTTGCACGGATGCACAGATGTATCATAAAATATAACCTTTCTTAAAACCTAACTTTCCATGGTCTAGGATAAAGCTCTGGAGGCTCTTGGCCTTGAATTGATGTTGTTTTTTAGGGGAAAAGGGGGGAAATATTGTCTTCCATTTCTCTAGAAAAATAAAAAGAAATAGAAGTACTGTCAATGCTTTTCTGAATACTGCAGGGACCTGAGAATTGAAACTTAAGCTTCTGCTGCCAGGTGGTCAGGGACACGTCTCACATCAGACAAAAGGAAGAGAGGAATCTAATGTGCCCACTCCAGCTCCTTGCTGCTCGGGCTACAGAAACCAGCTTTCATCAATAGAGAAAGTTGCTTTTTTATCCTGAAGAAACCAAGTCTGCCAGAAGACAGGGCCAAAGGTGATCAGTATGTTTTTGCTTGGTCATTTTCTGAGTGCAGCCGTTGGGGAATGATCATTTAACTCTTTTGTTATTTATTTAAGCAATAAACCTGGAGGTGAGGACACTGGCTTCCTGAAAACTTTAAATTGACCTCCTAGTGGCTCCATAAGCAAGAGAAACAGACTGAACAACAGCCAAAGGAGTGAGTCATCCTGCAGAGAAAGCTTGCAAATACAATGCACTTGCCTTTTTCCCCACTTTAAGGGCTGTATAACTTGAAGAAAAACCAACAGATGTATGCACCCAGGAAGCTGGGATAGAGTTGTTCTTTAGGATTATGAGTTTTGCAGCTTATTTGCAGGGGAGACATCAAAATCACACATCTATCTATCTATATATACATGCACGTGTGTGTGTGTATGTGTGTGTGTATATATATAATAGACTTAATTTGAGTGTGAGAACTAGAAGATTAATGTATCATGCTTTTGTTTGCATTTCTAGTCTCAAATGTAATGGCTCAGCTAAGTGCCTTCTGGTTTTTTTTTTTAATGTTTCCAGAAAATGAAAGCAATGTCTGGGACTATCTTCAGGGTATGCAAATTTTATGAAATCCAAATACATTTGAGAAATATAAACACACTAACGTTGACTAAAGGACTCAAAGGAAGGATTGAGATCAGATTTGAAAATTTTTGAAAGAAGTGCATAGCTTTAAAACCTGTTCAGGTGCAACATTCCATTACTAATCATAAGTTTATGAGTTCTATATATTACGATGCTTATTTGACATACAAAGAACCTGTCATCTAGCCATATTTAGTTCAGCACAATTCCATCCAGTGATAGAACATCTTTTTGGCCATAGCCCTATGTAAACTCAGAAGACACTGATTTTCTTTTGGACCCAGTAATACAGTGTTAGCCTTAAAAGAGAGAAAAGTAGTGCAGAGAACCAGTATTAATAAGATCTAGTAAAGCAAAGAGATAGAAAAGGATTATCAAGCCAGGGTGTTGTGGCTCACTCCTGTAATCCTAGCTACTCTAGAGGCTGAGATCTAAGGATCAAGGTTCAAAGCCACCCCAGGTACAAAAGGACCTGACACTCTTATCTCCAATTAACCTCTAGAAAAAGGTAAGTGGAGCTTGGCTCAAAGTAGGGCAGTAGTCTTGAGCTGAAGAGCTCAGGGATAGAGCTCAGGCCAGAGTTCAAGCCCCATGACCCACAAAAAAAAAGAAAGAAAGAAAAGGATTATCAAGTTGCAGTATTAATAGGTACTTAATAGGTACTAGGCATTAATGAAGTTCAATTTCAAACATGTTGAGTTTGAGTATTCAATGGCCTTGGATATATACACCCTTTCATAGAAGAGCAAAATATGAGGAATTTTGATCATCTGAGAAAACTTGTCATCGCTCTGTGTAAACTATAGATCCCAGATCAGTTGTATCTTCTTTGAGTCAAAGGAAAAGACTCTTGATGATGGTAGAAATGGTCTAAGTGTTTAGGAACTGCACATGTGAAAATAAGAGTCATGCTAAATTCCTAGACTGCTAACCAGAAGCTGCTCCTCCTCTACACTCTGTCTTTCAGAGCAGCAGAGCTAGTCCTATTAGAAAGGCAGTCTACCTTTTTCTCCTTACTTTTTACCTCTTCAGTCACCCAAATTTTGCAGATTGTTTAGCCCTTTTGAACCTGTCCTCTATGCTAGACCTAGGAGTATTTTGAGATTTTCAGTGCTCAGAACCCAGAGCCCACAATTTCACAATAGAGAGGGAAAAGGCATACATACACATCTTGGTATAGCTCCTTTTCTCTTGATTATTTTGAAATCTCACTACATCTTCTTCTTCTGTGTTCAGATATCACTGCTCCCTGCGACCTTTACAGGTACAGCCAATGGTGAAAACACCTCCTCTTCTCTCTCTTGACCTATTAGACCTCCAGTAATTGATTATGTCTGTCCTTCTGCCCAACCCTACTTCCTCACAGCAGAAATAATTTTGACTTGATGATGTTTCTGTTTGAGAGCTGAACCTCACTGAATTCAGATCCTGATGCAGGATTTCTGAAAGCTAGCCATGACTATGAGTCACAGAACAGTGAAGAAGATGTCAGGGGGGAGGATGCAGACAAAGGACCAAAATCAGAAAGACGGTGGGGAGAGGAGAGGGTAGGGAGGGATGGGTGAGAATGTTGAAAGAGTTGCCCTTGATAATGGCTTTGTTACATGGAAAGTCCTTTGTCTAACTACTCAGAGTTAATCATAAAAAGAGAAAAAATAGGAAGTTCAGTAAGAGGTTAGAAAAGAGAACATGACATAACATTTGTACTGGCATTAGATAAACTAAGATCTGGGTGGATACTGAGACACAGAGTGAAGAAGGTATTGCATGTGGGGGGCCAGTGTAAACAACATTATAAGTATGTCAGCAGAGATCTCAAGCCTAGGTGGGAAGGAAAAGTCAAGGCTATTATTCAGCTTAAATTACCTTAACAAAATACCAAAGACCCAGGAGTTTACTGCTGCAGCAGGTGAAGTCTAGCTATCTTCCTGGCTCACCGATGGCTGCTTTCCGGTCATGTTTTCTCATGGCAATGTTGGAGAGGGTGGGAAAATGCACATTTTGATTTTCCTTCTTAACTGAACAGTGTCATCATAAATATCTTACCTTCATGACCTGAAACGCAATTATCTCAAAACCTCTGCCTCTTTAAATGCCATAACATGGGGACTCAGAACACAAGTGCTTGACTTTGAAGGAGACATAACTTAGTCCGTAGGAGTTAAGGGGGAAAAAGGGAAGAGCTATTGGTATCACAGTAGTTCGCAGACCAAGTCAAGCAGTTGCTCAACCACAGTCAAAGACACTCCCGGGAAGAAGCTCATCATGTGGCTGTGAGAACAAAGTCCTCACATTTACTGTAATATTACAAAGGTATGAATGAGACTAAAGCAATCAGGATTTTAGATTCAGAGAAAAGCATTTGCCAAATAGGACCTTTGGAGAACTATTTCAGTTGAACCCACAGGATTTTGATTCAGAGATGGTCCACTAAAGAATGAGGGAGTTAAATCAGGCAAACCTGACTTTTCCATTGGTGAGGAAATATGACTTTGGCTTCCTAATTAAAATTTTAGATCTGTTCATAATGCACAAAACTCCCTCAACTTAGAAAAGTCAGAGGAGTTTCCAGACACCAATGGTTCACACCTATAATCCCCACTATTCCAGAGCCTAAGCTCTGAGGATCATGGTTTAAAGCCAGCCTGGGCAGGAACGTCTGTGAAACTCCTATCTCCAATTACTCATCAAACAGTGCTGGAAGAGAAGCTGTGGCTCAAGTAGTAGAGCACTAGCCTTAAGCAAAATAGCTGAGGAACAGTACCAGGTCACAAAGCCAAGGCCAAGGAGCAGTATGCACACCCATACACCCCCACACATTCACACACACCTCAGGGTAGTTGTCCTTAAGACTCTTCACAGTCAACAACTATGATTTACTATATGCAAATGTTCCTGTTTTAAGGGCTCCCATGTGTGCTTGGCTACCTCTTTGGCATTTGGCTGCAGTCAAACTCTCAAATATTGAATATGCTGCCTCTGATATCTCTGAATCAAAGCAGGTGTTTAACCTCGCTTGTGTAAGATGTTGGCTCCAAGACCAGGTGTTTGCCATCATAGGCTGGAGAATGTCTCTTTGGGCTGAAGATCATCTGGTCTTATGACGGATTTGGATTTTTTACCATCTATCTTTGGATGACTGTGTTTAGATGCCATGCAAAGCAATGTAAGCCATTTCCTGGGTAGAGCCACTGGAAAAAAAAATATCCTGAATATTCATCTGGAATGTTTCAAGGTAACTGCCAGAAAAAGAAAAATATGTGGGTCATATAAATGAAACAAGGATGTCAGAATGTTGATAAATGTTGACATTAAAATGTATGTGGATGTGCACACAGTGACTTGATATGCGATCTTCCAACTTAAGGAATGGATGTTTACAAGTTTCAAAGGTGTAACGGAATGTTTGGAGTCTGGCAAGCAATGTATATTACGAGATGTCGGTTATGTGTTGAGAGCTGGGGATGTAGGATCATCATTGCCTCCCGGTAGCCTAGCTAAAGGAAGTCAACCTTTCCCCTGCTCCTCTTACAGAAGAAAAGTCTGCTACAGCACTGTACCCCAGCAACCGGCACATTTGTGAAGCTGCCTTCATGTTACCTGCCATTATGGGAACAGCAGTAGAAATGTCTCCGAATGGTCTCAACAGCCAACAGAAAAATACTAAGTGCTAGTGACTTGCTTCTTTTAAAAAAAAATTATATCAGATAAGGTTGTCAAACTGAGAAATCAAATTGCATAACATTTCTGCTTGCATTAAATCTTTTTGTAGGGAGTTAAATTCGTTTCTCTATTCCTGGAAGGCAATATTATTTTCATTGCATAACTTGGAGAGTTTGAGGTTTACAGATATATATATATATACATATTGCCAATCTATACATATATATATATATATATATATATATATATATATATATATATAGGCAATGTTCCTGGTCAAATGTAGTAGAAGCCAGTGGTGGGAGTCAGAATGATTTAACCCAACCACCTTGCCCTCTCACTAGAGAGAGAGTTCAGGAAATCACAAGGTCCAAATCAATGATTGAGCCTAACCAAAGAACAGCAAGTGGCCCAGATAAAAGAGTTGGAAATAGCTTTGGAAACATATAAGTATAACAAGGTCTTACCTGTGCCTCCCCACATTCCTTTGGGACTGTGACAGGGACACATAGCCTGAGCTCAAGGACTTGAGGCTGGCTCTACATGAGTTGATCTCGATAACTCTTTTAAATCACTACAGGTCTCCCAAAGCTGTGACGACTGTACTTTCCCATGTACCTTCTTGACCCCCAAAACAGCTGCCCTAAAAGAAATTTCATTGGCTGAGGATCTTGACCCAGTGCCTGAACACTACCAGTGGCTTCCTCTGGCTCTTACAAGACAGCCTGTTTCCCTTGGCTCCTGACAACCTTATGCTTGTTTGTTTTTACCCTGAGGCCGACTCACTATTTTTGGATTTGCATATGTTCCTTTTTCTTTCTGGGCTTTAGTGTTAAAAAAAAAAAAGACAAAAGATACCATCTCTCCATAGTTCTACCAGCCAGGAAGCAGGCCTGTTAGCACAGCTGATGGTCAGATTATTCCAAACCGTGCTACATGACTGGTAATATGGGTGCCTGTAGCCAGACCTTTTAGTTCATCTTTGGTCACCCTGGCATGATGCCTCATTAGAACTCTTTCATCTCTTCCTTAAAACCTTAGTTCTATAAAATTTGATGTACAAGGAATGTAGCAGCAAATGTGTCAGCAATATCCTCAGCAAGATATAGTAGGAACACTGAAAGGCAGAGAAGTGGCTGGGCCTAAGCCTGAAGGCAACTTTGGTCATCCCACAGGGAGAAGCACGTGATTCAAGTAGAGCAGTGCACACACAAAAGACACTCATGGAGATGGACTCAGCCTTTATCACCCTACATATTCATGAAGCACTTGGGCAGAGATGGCTAGCTGTCAGTCCCTCGCTGACCATGGGCCAGTGGGAGCTTCCTCACTGCAGACAAGACCCTCTACTGCTCCAAAATGAAGTGTCTGCAGTTCTCCTCAACTCGATCTAGCTGTAAGAGCCCATTTAGAAACTTCCAGCATGGGAAAGGCAGAGAACGTAGTAAAATGATAGGAGACAAAATATTTGTCTAGCTCACTGACTACATGTTTTGCCATCTGTTTTTTCTGCATACTGTCTCATTAGACCCATGTTTCTCACAGAACTGTCTTCATACCCCTTGAATATGAATAATTTACAACTATAGTAAACTTGTTTCCAGTTATTTAAAAGCAGTATGTGTTCCTTATTTCTTCTCCCTGGCTACAGGGAGTTGACTGACCACAGGCATTAAGTTGTAATGATAGGCTAAGGAAGGAGTCAACACTTCCTGGCTGAGCACTAAGCAAATATTCATGAAGGAGAGTGATTCAATGCCGTTTATTCTATCAACAACTATAATGACAAGAGAAAGGAAATGGACAGTAGGTTGCACAATAAAAAATTAAGAAATGAATACAGTTTTTGCCACTGTAATATATTAGAGACAGATGTTAAGCATAATGGGGGAAATAGATTTAGTAGATTAAAGAGTTTTTAATTCCAGGTTTGATAGTTCACACCTGTAATCTTGGATACTGGAGAAGTGGAGATCTGGAGCATTGCAGTATGTGGTCAGCCATGCCAGGAAGTTTATGAGACCTCAACTCAAGCAAAGCTGGACATGGTAACACATATCTGTTATTCCAGCTGTGTGGCAGGCTAAAATCAGAGGATAGGAGTCCAAACCAAACATCTGGAGCAAATGGCAAGACCATTTCTTAAAAACAACTAAACACAGACACAAGTGGTAGAATTCTTGTCTAACAGACATGAAGTCCTGAGTTCCAGCTCTAGTATTGAAAAAAAGAAAAGAAAAATAAATTTTAGAGAAATAATATTATTTATTACATGATCTTTTCTCTAAGCTATTGTGTAGAATGTCAGACATGAGCCTTTTCTAGAACTTGTTATCTCCAAAACCTTCATTTCTAGAGATTATTTTTTTTGCCAGTTCTGGGCTTGAGCTCAGGGCCTGAACACTGTCCTTAGACTTTCTCAAGGCTAGAGCTCTACCACTTGAGTCCCAGCACCACTTCTGGCTTTTTTCTATGTATGTGGCACTGAGGAATCGAACCTGGGTTTCATGCACGCTAGGCAAGCATTCTACCACTAGGCCAAACTCCCGACCCTTCTAGAGATCTTTACTGTGGAGTAATATTTGCCACCCTATTACTGTTAGAAAGTTGAATTTAAGTTTTTCCTAAAATGTATTCTTTGACCATGCAATTGAGCTGCACAGAGCAGCTCAATAAAAGTGAACATTCTAGAGCAAAGGGCACTTGAACTTGAAACCTGAGGAATCAAGATCTATCAGATAATCAATGAAGAAGTGGATTATTCTAGACGGTAGGATTCGAAAATTCAGTTGACCAGAGACAATTGGAAGTATTGCTAAATAAAAATCATCCATTAGAATGAACTGGCTCGTATTATTTAAAAAAGAACCCAATTTCTTCTAATGTATTTGTTCCTAATGGCATATATGAAGAATGGATTAGCTGAGTGCTTTGTTCATCAGCATTGCTCAGGGGCTCTGAGACAGTGAAGCTACAGAACTGAGAAGGAATGGGAGCAAGGCCTTGATTGTGTTTCTGGGACCCACTTGGAAGTGGGTGAAAAAAAATATATATATATGAGAGCTCTCATATATCATTGTTCCAATAAAGTCAACTCTAAAATATGCTATCAAACTTTAGTCTGCCCCTGAGATGGGAGGTGGAAAAGCTGTACATTTTCTATAAACCTTGAAAATTGACATGAGATATATGTTTCCTATTTAGCCATTGGAATATGACCACATGATTGAGAAACTGAGAAGCTTGGAATAGAACAATTACAATAAGTCAAAGAAGAAAGGAAATAAGAGATGGAAGAAAAAGAAAGGAAATAAAGTATGTATTATAATATTACTTAAGATTCAATATACTATACATTGTATTGTATTGAATATTAATTATATTATATTGAATATTAACATATATAATATACAATGAACATGATATACAATTAATTGATATTCAATATAATATATATTCACCTTCTCAATTCTGGGGGGGTGTAATCAAATGTAGTTAATTAATGAACATGGGAAGAAAGGAACAACAGGAATCTAGGGGGATGTTCATATATCTTTACAGGATAATCTTGTAAATCATGGTGACATATTAACCATGGAACCAGGGACATGTTTATCCTAGGTGTCTTGGAACAATTTTCAATTCCACATTTCATGTTATACTCTCTTTTCAAATGTTACCATATAAACACGAAATCTAAAATTAGAGGGAATATTTAGAATCTTAAATTTTACAGTTACTACAACATAAAATTCTTTACAAGCAAAGTGTTTCACTGGATTTGTGTGTGTGTGTGTGTGTGTGTGTGTGTGTGTGTGTGTGTGTGTGTGTGTGTGTGGGTCCTGGGACTTGAACTTGGTCTTTGCTTTATTCCTGAGCTCTTCAGCTCAAGGCGACTGCCTTAACCTTGAGCTAAGCCCCACTTCTCATATTTTAGAGGTTAATTGGAGATAAGAGTCTCAGGTCCTTTTGTGCCCAGGGTGGCTTTGAACCTTGATCCTCAGATTTCAGCCTCCTGAGTAGCTAGGATTACAGGCTTGAGCCACCACACCCAGCCTGGATTTTTTTTTCAATTCACATAAAATCCCCTAAAAAAAGGAAAAACAAATTTCCCTCTCATAGAATGGACCATCCCCACCTAAGCCACCATCCTTCCTTCTGGCTTTACCCAGCACTGATCTGCACCAACACACTATCCACCTTATTTTAGCCATATTTTTCTTTGGAGGACTGTTACAGAGATAAAGAAGACAAGATGAAGAGAAAAATCTGGAAGAGGAAACAAATTCTACTTTGGCAGAATTGACTGTTGGTTGTCTTTGAGGTAGCTGGCCAGAAATGTCAGTAGGAGATAGAACATGCCAGCTGGGATCTCTGGGGAGGAATATGAGTTTGAAATATACATGTGAGTATCACTGATATATAGGGAGTAATTGAACTAGGGAAGTTAATATTCTTATTTCTTTCACCACAGCCAGACTTCTGAGTGTTACCCTTTCTCCAGAGGCCTCTTAATAGATTCACCGAGTTCTCTCAGAGAGGAATAACTTTAGTTTTACAGTCTAAGTCTTGAGACTTAAGATTCCTTCTGTTTCTTATGCATTAATAATCAGGTCGAGCTGAAATATTAATATATTTCAGGGACAATAGAGTCCTGTGTAAAACCACAAGGTAAAATAAAGTGTTGTCTAATTATACAATCAAGAAAAGATCCAGGTTAAGTTTAGAAAGTTCCTATAGAATATTTTTAAATGCTCAAGCAATCTGAGGATAAATACAAATGCAACAGTATAAATTTTACTCTCTCAATGAAATCCTTAGTTAAGAGCAATCACTATACAGACACAAACGAGGATATTTATACCTCTCAAATATTTGCTTCCATACAGCATTCTTTGAGGTAATATGGCCATCATCACTTGCAGGGATCCTCATCTCAATATTTTTACTTGGCTTGATTTCACTTGTTAACTCCATATTCAGGATGCTGCCTCTTTGGAAAACATTAGTACTCATGGGATACATATGAGTGAGTGAGGATGTGCATACTTACATGCACATGAACGTATACATAAATCATCATACCTGCCATTTTCTATTTTTACACCAACAAATAGTCTAAAGAACAGTGAAAGAAGTTGTTCCTTGAAAAAAAGAAATAAATCAAATATAAAAATGGAACCATAATTGCTCTATGAGCTTCAACTTTTGTCATTATATCTACCATTTTGGGGGAGCGGAGAAATAATTAAATCTCTGTTTGATGATTCTTTATGCATCCTGTCTCCTCTAATAATATTCTCTTACCAATTTACATTCCTCCCTCTTAAATATTTAAAAGCCTTCTA
Organism: Megascapheus bottae; assembly: GCF_031878675.1. Classification (NCBI taxonomy): domain Eukaryota; kingdom Metazoa; phylum Chordata; class Mammalia; order Rodentia; family Geomyidae; genus Megascapheus; species Megascapheus bottae. The sequence goes on along the minus strand of NC_143513.1, from coordinate 73,401,463 downwards.
ATAATTCTCCATCTAGTGTGTACCGCCAGATGTGGCATGTTTAATTAAAGGCTTTGCCTTCACCTAGAGTTTATAATAGGTTTGGTTAGCCATTTTGGAAAAAAAAGCTTACAAAAACAAATTATTATAAAATACTAAATGGAATTTCAGTTTTAAAGGAGATCTTTAGAGTTGCATGAATTTATCCTAGGTATATCTTATAGTCTTCTTACATGATATAAAAACAGAACCAGCTTTCAGCATAAAGCATAAAAATCTAGGCACCATAAAAATGATCTTTGGTCTTACTTTCTCATTTTATGTCATCTGAATTACAAAATAAGAGATTTGCAACAATTTAAAGAAGTTTAGGAAAAGATTGTTATTAAAGCTTATAAGACCATATAGATTTTCAAGTACAAATTCCATATTTCTCACCTAAACTAAAGAATAAAACTGTGTGGAAACTTTCATATAAACAGAGTCATTCCTTCTGTACAGCAGAGTTTGTGGAAATGAATGCTTTCCCATAATTTTTACTGTGCATGAAATACATACTTTTTAATTTGGAACAAATTATTTACCTTCATTTTTCATACCGAACTAGGATTAAATTTCTGTTCCCTCTCAATAGTGAAATTTTTATGATACATAAGATCTTTAACGTATTTCTCAAAACATATGTCAGGCTTTAGTGGCTCATGCTTGAAATCCTAGCTACTTGGGAGGCTGAGATCTGAGGATTACACTTTGAAGCAGGCCCAGGAAGCAAAGTCCCTGAGACTTTTGTTTACAATTAACCACCCAAAATACAGAAGTAGAGCCCTGTGGTTCAGGCAGTAGAGCATCTTGTGAAGACCAAAGCCAAGGAATAGCACCTAGGCCCTGAGTTCAAGCCCCACTACCAGCACAATTTTTTAAAATTCTTATTTAAAATTTGGTTCCTTGGCTGCATTCTTCTGCTGCTATCAACATTTGTGCATCATAGTCTTCAACTGGCTAAGGAAAATATTCAAGTACGTTATTGGTACCATTCAAGGTTAGCTATTTTGACCACAGAATTAATCAAAGAAGTTGTCAAGGTGAGTTCAGAAATCCATTGTCTTGTCACTATTTTCGTGCCTTCAATGAACCAACACGGAAGACTTCGGAGATACTTTGTCATGTCTTTGTTTTTTCTGTTTTTACTAGCTACTAATAATTTAATTTTCTGTTAAAAACACTACAGCTTTGCTTTGGCAGCACATATACTAAAACTGGAACGATAGAGACAAGATTACCATGGCCCCTGTGCAAGGATAATGTATATACATTTATTTGAAAGAGGAAAGGGAAGGAGGGAAAACAAGATGATTGGAGGGGAGGGAGAGAATTGGGGACAAAAATGAGAAGGGGTATCATTGTGTGAGAAGTAACGCACCTACTACCTGACGAATGTAAACTAACATTGTCCGACAAAAAATAAAATGATAAAAAATACTACAGCTCACATGCTAAAACCTATTCTACAGCCTTCTTTTCAGTGACCAACATGAAATTTTGTTGTCGTCTCTGAGATGCATTAAGTTGTTCTTAAAACTTCAAATAAAAGAACCAAAACAAATGCTGCCTTATCCATAACCATCAAATTTGGTGTGAGTTAAGAATGGGCTATGATATCCAATGACAAGTTCTTTTATGGCCTACTTGTCTGACTAAATATTTTCTTTGTGTGTGTGAGTGGCACGGTGGCTCAACGTGGTAGAGCATTATTAGTCTTGAGCAAAAAGAGCTCAGGGACAATGCTCAGGCCCCAAATTCAAGTCCCATAGCCAACAACAAAAAACACATATGGAAATATTTTCTTGTCTTTCCATTTCTTACAAATGGTACAAAAATATCTTTTTATTTGATGGATCAGTAAGATTTCATTGTGTAAAAACACATTTTCTTTGAAAAAGTTATAGTAAGTGAAGTAAGCCAGATTGATCCAAAAAATATAGGATGCATGGTTTCTCTCATTCGCGATAATACGGAATGGTTAAATAAAAATACACTGGGGCATGGTAAACTGTATAGCTCTGTAGACATTCACACAGTGAAACCAAAGAGCGGATCCTAAGGACTCAATAGCTACATGCATACGATCATATAAAATGTTTTACAAAATAAACTCCAAGAAAAGGAAGTAAGAGAGGTTTGTTGTTGCTGTTCTTATTCTTTTGTCTTGTTTATTTATTTGTCTTTGGGAGGTTAGGGAAGGGCATAGAAAAGGTAGAATAAAGGATGAGCAGTGCTACTCACTGGACAGTGTGGGTGGGGACAGGAGAGGAAAACTGGGTAGAGTAAGGGAAAGGGAGACATGCTTCAAAAAGAACTGTGCTCATTACCTACTCATGTAACTGTAACCCCTCCATATATCACTTCTACAGTAACAATAAAATATATTTTAAAAACTAAGAGGGAAGCATTTTCTCTAGGCTCAGAAAATTTTGCTTTTTGTTTTTATTTCGTCATTTTAAGATGCCATTGCAAAAACTTGCATTTCTAAAAATTCTTTATTTCCTTTTTTGGGGGGTAATAATTCGTAATTTTTTATAGCTGATTTTCAGCAATTTTGTTAAGGTTTATCATGCTATTATTCTCTTTGTCTCTTTCTTTTCCTCCTTCCTTCTTTTCTTTCTCTCTTATATTTAGTTTCCATACAACTCTGTATGTTTAGTTTCCATACAACTCTAAGCTTGCCACCACTAATTCTTTAAATATTTCCCCTTGTTTTCCTAATTCCATTATGTTTGTCAGAGTGGGTGATATTTAATTGCCTATTGCAGAGTCTGATTACTTTTTTCTGTCTGAGCTCCATTTTGACAGTAACTAATGCTTTATTTATGAATGCTTTCATATGAAGTAAACATGTAATTATAACACCCCTCTAGGGAGTGATGCTGTGGCTCAAGGGGTAGGGCAGTAGCCTTGAGCTGAAGAGCTCAGGGACAGCCCAGCATTCAAGTCCCGCAACAAACAAACTAAAAGCTAAATAAAAACTAACACCTCTTTACTGCATTGTTTCAGGTTAAAAATAAAATAATTTCACCACCCAGACATCATTTTTGTCTTTGTTTACATCTTCCATTTTTTCTTCTGGTGTGTTTATATTTTTCTTTAACTCTCAATCGTATTTGTGGCAATCCAGTTAGCAGACCTTACCAGTTCTACCCCTCTCCCTTAAGGGTTGATTTCTCTTGACTGAATTTTCTCCTGGTTATGAGTCATAGTTTGCTGCATTTTTATGTCTTTGGTGATTTATTTGATGCTGACACTGGAAGTTTTTGAGCACCTTTATTTTATTGTGTGTAGTGTATTATTTTATTTGGGCTGGTAATTATGTTTCTTGAACATAGTTTTTTTTAACTTGAACATGATGTTTTCAAGGTTTCATTGGAACATATCTTTTATGAGCTTAAGCTCAAAGGCCAATCTTATTTTAAATAGCATATGTATTTTCAGAATTATTTTAAATAGCATATATGTTTATGGTATTATAGAAGCCATCAGTATTATTAAAGCTCACTGCTAAAAGCTGACATTTAGATAATGAGAATAATACTGACAACATAAGAAAAGTGAGGATGAATGGAGGGAAACAGAGCAAAAAAAAATAAAAAAAGCATTTCTCATTCAAAAACATCTCCAGAAAGAAACCAGTTTCAAGGAAACATCAAAAGATCAAAACAGGTTTTTGTTTTGTTTTGCTTCTTTCAGATTTTCAGGCTTGAAAACAAAGTCACCATCAAAGGTAATGTTTAGTATGCTCTCAAAATAAATGTACAATTCTTAACATTAGTAGGACTTACTCACACCCATTACCATGCGTCAATGTTCTAGTAATGCTTTCATTGATCTAAACAGCTGGCTGTGGTCTATATTCTCACTGTTTCCTTGACGAAGCCACCCTATTTGTCAATCATTAAATTGATCGTGTAAACATGATAAGATTTGACAAAGAAAATGTCACCAGAGTTGCAGCATTTGGGGATAAACTGAAGGAGAAATACTGTACAATCGAATCTTGTTTCTAAAGACCAAAGGGAGAGAAGCCTGGATCAGGTTGTTAGATGTAAAAGAAGTTGCCATTTAAAGCATGTCTTTGAAAGCTTACTATCACAAATGAACCCACAAGAAATAGCCAGGATAAAATGTACATTAATAGATTTCTAGCCATATGTAGTATGGCAATGAGCTAGACACACTTCACTCATTATCTCCGTATGCTAGCTGGATGTTGTTGTTTGATGACCTAGACTCATTCTCTGCCATTTCTTGCCCTGGTGAATTGGCTCCCACTACTGATGACTTCTGGCTAGAATTGGTCATTAGAAGATATGAGAGCAGGAAGAAAGAACAGAAGCAATAGCAGGACATTAGTTGTGAAGCTCTGTGATCTCACACACACACACACACACGCAGAGCTAGAGCAAGATCAAGAGTGGGTAAGTGAGAAAAAGAGAGAGCGAGAAAGTGAGAGAGAAAGAAAGAGCAAGTGCTCTGTGGTCTTTGGAACACTGATTTCTCATTCGTTTCTTCAAACTTGGAAGCAATAATACATTCCAGCCACCAGTAGGGTCCACATTTTAAGGGTTACTTTAGCATTGATCACAATTTTGGAACTATTTTATTCACTAAAATATCTTAATCGGAGCCCTTTGAAGTAAATTTGATTTTCTTCCCAGAATCTAATTCATATAACAGGTGTTTGTTATTTCCATTAGTGAGTTCTCATGGATGTTCTTCTTAGTCAATGATAATGACAAAAACATAATTGTGTATGTGTTCAAGTAAACCCAAACACATAAGAGTGGCTTATTTGAAGAAATACAGACTGATTCACTAAATCTGAGAAATTACAGAAGTCATTATTAACTTGTATGTGTAGATAGATATAATACCTAGAGATATATAGGTATATAATAAAAAGTAAAAGTCTGTTTTACTTATATGAATTAGAAAAATGCTAGCCAGGTTTTTGTTCAATTTCCAGAGGTGCTCAAGTCACTGTGCCCTTTAGTGAACCAGTTAGACCTACATTAGCACAGGAGTTAAAAATGGGAAAGCACATTTTATTTTTGTCAGTCCTGGGGCTTGAACTCAGGGCCAGGGTGCTATCCATGAGCTCTTTTGCACAAAGCTAGCACTCTACCATTTGAGCTACAGCTCCACTTCCAGTTTTTGAGTGGTTATTGACGGTGAGTGTCATGGGGACTTTTCTGTCTGATCTGGTTTCCTGCTTTGGCTGTTTTTGAACTGTGATCCTCAGCTCTCAGCCTCCTGAGTAGCTGGGATTATAGGCATGAGCCACTGGCACCTGGCTGGGACATTTTCTTATGCAAGACTTGGTAAGAGAGACTTCTGTAATGAGTTTAATCCCAGAAGCACAACTCTCTTCTCCAATGATGCTTGTGGGGGACCTACTATGTGCAACATGCTGTGCTTGCACTTTCCATGCAGTTCGTTTAATTTTCCGAACAGCTTTGCATATGGCAGCTGTTAGTGTTTCCATTATGTTAAGGGAATTCAATGGTCATAATATACCATGTACACCTATAGAAATGGACTCAGGCAACTTGAAGGAGTGTGTAGGGTCAAGAGAGATGGGGTAGAAGGATGAGAGAGGTAACATTGGTCAGGAGATATTGTACACGTAAACTGATACACTGGATTGAAACCCCTTTGTACAACTACTCAAAGGTCATAAAAAGAGAGTTAAAAAAGAGTCACATTAAGTACTTCATACTCACAAATCTACTTTTGAAGTCTCCCCAGCCACAAATGTAAACTAATAATATCTAACCCATTACAGTTTTGAGCAGCTTTAGAAACCTCATTATCATGTAAACATTTTCTCATATAACTTCTCTTGCTCAGTCAATTTCTACACCTCAGTGCCATCCTCAGTATAGCTGATCCTTTTGCTACACAGTCATCTTGTTCATGTATTTTGGCATCTAGTTGTGGCCATCTGATACCATTTTTATCTTTTCAGCTAACTTTTCAACAGCTTCCTTAACTCTTGCTCAGCCATGTGTCCAAACAGCACTGAATGAACATTTATTTCTCTCTCCTACTTCTTTTCATCACACAGAAGACATTTCCTACATAAGAACTTGACCATTTGGAGCAGTAGATCTACAGTTGCACGACTTGCATCCAGATGTTGCAAGGATAATGTCTTTCTGCACAAAATCCATTCTCCTCACGTGTCAGAGCAATCAGTCTGCAACAGAAGATGGGAGAAACCAAATATTGCCTAATGGAATCTGAATATGCCTACAATTGACTCTCTATTCAATTAGGCAAGATCATATCCAGATCTGTGTAAAAGAAAAGGAGGAGGAGGAGGAGGAGGAGGAGGAGGAGGAGGAGGAGAAGGAGGAGGAGGAGGAGGAAGAGAAGGAGGAGGAGGAGGAGAAGGAAGAGAAGGAGAAGAAGGAAAAGGAAGAGTGTTTGGTTTGTTATTATCCTTGTTTCATAGGGGATTCTTTTCCCCCCAAAACCTTGTCCACATTGAACCTCCTCTAGCTATTATTCAGGGGTTCAGAGGAGAGATTCAATTTCTTTTTTTATAATATATTTTTATTGTAATTGATAAAAGGGTTACATGATATTTGCCAGATGAGAGATTCAATTTCTTTAGATAACTTCTCCAATTCTCTTCTGATTTGTGACTTATACTACACAGTTTGGAACCAATGTCCTCATTGTTGGCAATCTGATAGTAAATACATTCATTGTTTTGTTCCAATAGACAAAGCTTGCAATTAGCAGGTATTGGTGAGTAGATCCATGTAAGGATTCATTCAAGGGCTTCCTTAAGAGCACACAGGAAAACGAGAACCTTCCCAGGTCTCATGAGTGGAACTCTTCCATGCTTTGAGTATCTGGCCAATCAAACTGTCCTGTTCTAGTAAAAAGATTTTCAATGCAAAGACAAAAAAAACCCGACATTCTTCATCTTGTCTCCATGAACAAAGGAAAGAGAAGATGAAAACTAAGTATTTACTAGTTACAGGAATCATAATAATTGTATGTTTTGAGTGCTAAGTGGTCAGTAGTACAGTCATCATTCCTTTGCTTATATTTGTTTGGTTTGGTTTTTGTTTGTTTATACCTTTATTTTTTGTTTGTTTTTAAGACATTTATATAGCACTAAAGCAGCTGTAATATAACCTCTTGTCTACTTACTGACTAACTTATACCAATGCATTGAAGTTGCCAGTGGGTACAACGGAAATTAAATAACTGAACTACATATGTATATTTTTAAATGCTCAGTGGAATGGATGGGTTTTATAAAACCTAAATCCTAACCGTAGCTCCATCTCTAACAAGTGCATGAACCTGAATGATGCCCCATCACACTCTAGGCCCTCCATTTCTCTTCTGTAAGTGAAAGGCTGGAATTTGATTTTCTCATGGCTCTTCAGAGCTCTAATTTTCTGATTCTATTGCTTTGCATGGAAAGCTAGTGAAGACAACAGAAGGAGCCAGCTTGTCCATTTGCAGGAGGAGATGAATCCTGGCAAAGGAATTCAGGACTGTGTGGGGGAAGATGTGATTATAGTACAATCATTATGATTCATCAAAAGGATAAATTCCCCTGTTGGCTACACACACACAGACTCCTGCTCTTCCCCCTCACAACTTCTACTTCCTGGTTTAGGAGCAATCTAAAAGTAGGAGAAGGACGGGGGTGGAGTGGGAAGAAGGGAGCGGGAAGTGTTCTCTAGTTGCAAAGCTTTCTCCTGCTCATTTGTACCACCTACAGTGCTTTTTAAAAATTCTTTCTTACTAAGTGTTTATTATAACCAGACAGAAAGTAATACATCAAAATAGCTATTGTTGCTCCTTTTCAACCATAATCAGCTCAGTTCAAACACTTGCATACATGTAAGTAAACTAAATGAAATAAAAATTAGGAGATTCAGTCATGCCTATGAGAAGAAGGAAGCATTCTATAACTAAAGAACATGTTTCTAATCCTATAAGCGAGAGAAAAATGACCAAAATTGACCTTTAAGAGCAATTTGCCACCTTTTGTACCCTGGAAGAGGAAGTCTCTTTATATTCAAATTGTATCAAAGCAGAGCTGATAAGTCAATTTTATTAGAAGACAATATTGAGCTCAAGGACTCCCTAGATGAGGGAGTCTAGATTGCAGTAGGGAAACTGCTGGATTCAGAGTACTTCCACAGCTGAGAGAAAGATATGCCAACAGAGAAGACTTAACTTCTGGGGAACTCAAAATTAAGTAGCATTTCTGGTTGGACCAGCAATTTATCCCTCTCCAATTCTTCTTGCTATCAATACCTCTAAAAATCCCCCAAATATGACAAGAGACAGCCAAAAGTGAGCACAAAGGATCCTTAGTTGGAGCAACAACACCATATCAGGATTTTTACACCCGCCTCCTACTCTAGGAGAGAAGGTCACACAGTGCTTAGGTCTCCAGATCCTTAAGCTGACAATCCTGTGTAGCTACTATGGGATAACTATGGCTACTAAAATCTTATCTATTGAAGCTCGAACCTGAACGTGATGACACCGGGAGTCCTGGCTGTCAGTATTGCTTTCCATGAGGTCATAAGAGTGCAATCCTCATGAAGAGGATAGAACTTTCATTAGACCACTGAGGTGAGGTCGCATAAGTACACCAGCAGAAAGTGCCCTTTGTCAAGACAAGGAAAGGGCCTTCACTACAGCCTAGCCGTGCCGTCACCCTGATCTGATGGCCAGCACCAAGACTATGACAAGCTAACTACCTTTAAAAAGCCACGGATGTTGCCATAGTCCATGGAACTTTGCTATAGTAATTAGTACTAAGACAGAGAGAGGCTCAATAGGTCTTACTCCTAGAGGAAACTCAAATTCTACTGACAACCCTGGAAAAGACTAATGGCTCAGGCAAGGAATCTTATCAGAAGCTCCACAAATGAGTGTCCAGAGATGTATTTCCCCTTGCCTGTGGCCTCAGAGACTCCTATCTGCTGCTGTAGCCAGTGATTCTAATCATCCATACAGTCAAATATGTATTTACAAACAACATATGTAAGTACAAATATGTACTTAGCATCCATTTTCTTTCCAGACACTGGATGCTGCAATACATCAGTGAAAAACATGAACAACAAAACACAGCCTGGTGCCAATGGCTCACTCCTGTAATCACAGCTACTCAGAAGCTGGAATCTGGAGATCATGGTTTGAAGCCAGCCTAAGCAGAAAAGTCTGTGAGACTCATCTCCAATTAACCACTAAAAGGCTGGAAGCGGAGCTGTGGCTCACCTGCTAGCTTACCCTTGAGCAAAAAATAGTGCAAGGATAGTGCCCAGACCCTGAGTTCAAGCCTAGAAGCAGCACCAAAACAAAAATAAATAAATAAAAATACCCATTTGTAGTTATCCTTGATGGTTCTGCTCAATTGGGGATTTTAAGAAGACAACTGAGGGGCCGGGAGTTTGGCCTAGTGGTTAAAGTGCTTGCCTAGCATGCATGAAGACCCAGGTTCGATTCCTCGGTACCACATACATAGATAAAAGCCAGAAGTGGTGCTGAGGCTCAAGTGGTAGAGCTCTAGCCTTGAGAAAGTCCTAGGACAGTGCTCAGGCCCTGAGCTCAAGCCCAGGACTGGCAAAAAAAAAGACAACTGAATGTAAGGGATATGAGATTTATCATGTGTGCTTAAATACAAATATACATAATACAAACTTGCAATCTATGCTTTCATATAAAATCATTGGTGCTGTCTTAGACTGGGGAACTAATGTAATTGTCTTGGTTCTCTTGTTCATATCACCTAGGTTTTGAATATGTTCTTGAACATGTCCCATGCTGCCACAAGCTGGTAAGTTTGGGTTGAGCTAGCATGTGCCTTTATCAGAATTCTTGTTCTCTATATCAACAGTTATTCACAGTTTAGATTTTAAATACAGTTTTCCACAAGACTGCTAAGACGATTGCTTCTACCCAACATACTCTGTAAATGCCAGCTGCCTGCTTTAATCTAGAAGAGGCATCTGTTGATGCAGAGCAGTATTGATCAGCAGCTATGGGTTTTTCACTTGTTTGGATATTCTCTGGGCTCTGTACAGCACTGTGGCAATGGCTATAATTGAATAGCCTGACTGGAAGCAAGAAGTAATTTCCTCACCCGAATCCAAGCTTAAAAGATGGTCTACATGGAGCAAAACCAAATACAGAATACCTCTGTTGTGCTGTTAAACATCCCCGGGACTGTACGGCCTCCAGGATTCACTATTTAAATATTTCAGGCTAACTGGAAATCGCATTCCTAGCCCCAATAGGAAAGATATTCTTGCCTTTTCTTCTCAGTCTCATGTTTGTGTTGGATGTCCAATACTGTGCATTAAAATACATAGTAATAGAGCTCTTTTTTTGTTTTGTTTTGTCAATCACTGGGCTTGAATTCAGGGCCTACATGTTGTCCCTGAGTTTTCCTGCTCAAGGCTAGTGCTCTACCACTTTGAGCCACAGGCTTATTTCCAGTTTGGGGGTGGTTAACTGGAGATAAGAATCTCACAGGCTTATTAGACTGGCTTTGAATTACAATCCTCAGATCTCAGCCTCAAGTAGCTAGGATTACAGAGCCACCAGAACCTGCCTTTTACTTAGGTTTTAAATGATGCTGCATTTTACCAATTCTTTTAGGTTTCTGACAAACTGTTTTTTCTTTCTTTTATGCTGGTGCTAGGATTTGAATTCCTGACATGGGCACTGTTCTTTAGCCTTTTTGCTCAGAGGTAGTAATCTATCACTCCATTTTGTGGCTTTTTGGTGGTGAACTAGAGATGAGTCTGCTGGATCTTCCTGCCCAGGCTGTCTTTGAACTGTGATCCTCAGATGTCAGCCTCCTGAGTAACTAACTGGGTTTATAGGCATGAGCCACTGACACCTGGAAACAAAATAATTTTTAAATCATTTTAGACTTATAGGCAATTGATCATAGATATCATCTGAAGAGCTCCCCCATATGCGTTACTCAAGTCCCTAAACTGTAAGCAGCTGGCAAGATTTTATTACATTTGTTAAAACTAATAAGTTGACATTTATCTATCACTTTTTTTTACCATTCATATTGCAATTCTACTACCTCTAAATAGTTGAATGAAAAGGCTTCAAGTCTGCATGCCAGTTTATGATTACAATATATCTTCGATCAATGTCACTCTACATCATTTTCCCTCTATTTCTCCCTACTCCACACATCCTGCTTAGTAGACTCTGTAGACTAGTTCTTCTATTTCATGGGTCTTACCATTAAGGCTTCTTTCCTGTTTCAAGCTGTGATCAGAATACCATATGAGTTTGAATTGTCCCATCTCCCTAACCCCCTCTAGTCTATGTTTCTTGGCCTTTACTTGCTCTTTGAGAAGTGGGTTTGAGGAGTACCATCCTGACAACCTTTCTGGAGAACAGCACTCTAACTTGAGTTTAATCATACCCTCATAATTAGTTTGACTTTATACGTTTGAGAAGTGAAAATAAGACATAAGAATGTCACATTAAACCTGGGGGAGAGGACACCTGCAAGGCATGGCTGAGGGGACTACATGTCATCAGTTTGACAAGACAGTGTCTGCCAGTTCTCTCTACCATGAACTTCCACTGCTGTTTTCCTCTTCGGTTCTTTAGATGTGCAACTCAGTTATTTTTCAGTTCAAAATGAATAAATTACCAGAGAAATAACAAAACATATATACCTGCCACTTAGATTGTAGTAAGTTTTAATATGCAGTCATTTTTGCTCCAGTGATTTTTAATTAACAGAATAACACTGTACACTGAGTTGACATTTCTTATATCTTACTCTACAAATTTCATTGTTCTATCCTTCCTTTGTAGAAACAAACTGGTGAAAAAATTAATGCCAAGTGAAAAGAAGTGCATTTCATATCAACAAAGGCAGAATGACAATATGTACATATATTTATAAAAACAAAAGGAATACAGTGCAGCATATTTTATGCAGTTCTCTCTATATAACATATGTCATAAAGTCAAATATATATACATATATACACACACACACACACATATATATATATATATATTTCATCCTATCTTTGCTCTTGGATTTCTTTTGTTCTTGGATCTCTTCCCATTTCCATTGTTAAAATATCATTTAGTAATATTTCTTTAGCAAGCTTTTAAGAATATTGAACTTCCAGTTTGTGGCTGTACAAATTTTTTGGCTCAAATTTGGAATGATAATTTAAAGTGTACAATCTATTACCATAAATACAGTGCTCAGGGCATTGAATTCATCAGCCTAATGACAATTTGTTGAAGGGTTAAATAATTATTCCTTCTCTTTATTTAGTTTGTAAAATTAGAATCAATTTATGTAAGGGAGCTTCATTTTGATATGTCCACATATAGATATGAGGGTCATATTTTATTTCAAGTTTTGTGATTCCATTAAAATGTGTCTGAATGGAATTTATTGATACTACTAATTGTACTTATACTACTAAGGAGTCAATGTTATCCTTTGATGATTTAAATTTTGTAGGTGGAGTCTTTTCCCCACTGTGATTTATGTTCATTGAACATGTTTGCTTAGCTATTGCAAAGCCCTCACCAAATTTCCATTTCTAACACTTACCTAATTTCCATTGCTTCATGAACTATGGCTTTCATGATAATTAATTAGATTCAGCTATGCTTCTGGAACAAATGCCTCTTGCTTTTTGTTTTTATTGTTGTTGCTTTTAGCAGACAGAGAAAACTTATTTGAAAATGTAAGAAAAGAGAAGAGCTTCAAGGAGTCCACAAAGGCTGGTTTCTTTGAAGGTGTTTAGCCTGTCAAAGTTTACATGGCTGTGATGCCTTGAGAGTTTAGGCATAAGCTTTTCCTCTCCTGTGCATTTCATTTTCCTCTTTATTCCACACACAAACAGATAATTTTCCATTCCAAGTTCTGAAATTTTATTGTTATTTAAAATAAAAATGTTTATTTTATCAGCTTTTCTGAATATTTACACAGGAGACAGTAAGATATCTTTATCATGTCATTTCTGTCTGCCATAATTAATTGAAAATATTCAAATGCCATGTCTGTATAAGGCCTTTTTCCTTTGCAAATATAAAAAGTACAAATCAAATAAATATGATCCTGTTTCTAGATGCTTTAAAATCTAGTTAAATATCAGACATATGCTCTCAGAACATATCACAGAGAAATGTGGCTAGCCAGAACTGTGTAATTATTTAAGCATTATCCATTGGTGATTAGAAACCTAGGATCACAATTCAGAATGCCAGAGTTTGGATCAAGGCTCTGCCCTTTGCCTACTTCTTTAAAAAAAAAATCTCTATGCCTCAAAATTTGTTCCCAGCTACTAAAGCATATCTAATTTTGATGCATTATTGATTATTTAAGGCTTGATTGTAACATTTGTCTGAATATGACTTATCTCTTATACTAGCAGGAATATAGAGCTGATTAGAAACTACTTGAAGCTCCAATATTATTAGGGATACATTTTAAAGAGTATGCCGAACTATGCAAAATCATTCCACATACATAAAGTAGGTCTTGAATTGGTTTGAAACCTATGATGAGGGTGATTTAGCTGAGAAGGGACTTTGTGATAAGAATTAACTGGAAAACAGGTTGTACATTGATTCAAACAAACCCCAAGCGTGAAGTTGTGTGCTTGTTTGCTTTTCAATCGATTAAAACAAGAAACTGGTATTTCCCATGGAATCTGGGCAGTTTGTTTGAAAAGTATGTGCTACAAACTTGGAACTAATCAGATAAATGATTGGTCAGTGGGGACTGAGGAGTCGAACAGCTAGGCTGGAAAGAAACTCCCGACATCAGTAGAATAAAATACAGAGATTCTCAGTGACTAGTTGTAGCAATCATTGTAGAAGATAGAGCAGGATTGGAGACAGGAGATTCTTGCCCAAGAACACAGTGGGAGCTCATCGGGGAACAATAGAGGATATCTATTTGTAATGGGTTGCTGAAATACATAATCACTGGAGGAATAGAAAATAGCATAGCACAACAGTTACAATACATACAGTCCAGCAAGGGGATTTGTATGAAGGTATAGCATGATTAATTTAATATACCTGCAAGCTATAGTGTATACAGAGATATTTTATATCTGTTCCAAGCATATATAAATGTTCTATTTCAAACACACCCCAGCAAATGAAGAAAGAAGTAAATAAGCAGTTATTAACACAATTGCTTCTCTCTTGTAAAATGCAGGGCTAGTGAAAGATCTTATGGTATCTAAGATCAAAGATAATAGTTACAGGATTGCCAAATTTTACTTAAGGGGCAGAGGAAAAGTTTTTCTTGCTGAATGAAACTTAAAAAAATGCATTAAGTTTGAATTGCCTTCAGGCTAGCGAGACCTTGATGTTTCACTATTCATTTTATAATTTCTTCATCAACGTAAAGTTAGATTACAAGTTCAAAAAAGGTGTGATATATAAATAAGGTAGAAAGATTATTTCAAACATTTTTGTAAACTAATTGCATGAAATGATCTTTTATAGTGAAAGAAGTGCTAAACCAAATAACTTTAGGTTGGAATTTAATATGTAGTCTTGATTTTAACTTGACCCAGTATTATTTAGCCAGTTGTTTGAGTTATATTCTCACTATTATAGTCACTGTGTCTGTACTCAGACACTAAATCTTTATAACTTAATCTTAAGCAAACAATAATGCCTATGAATTAATATTTATAGAAATCTATGAATGCTAAATAAGAATGCTTGACTTTGTTTAAAGAAGAATGTAAATTTTTATATGCTATTTAATCAATTGGTTGTTTTTTCAGTTTCATGTGCATTTGGGTTTTTTGTTTGTTTGGCTTTTTGTTTTGTTTTTCAGTCATGGACTTGAACTCTGGGCCTGGGCACTGTCCTTGAGCTTTTTAGCTCAAGGATACTGCCCTAACCCTTGAGCCACAGCGCAAATTCTGGTTTTCTAGTGGTTTTCTAGTGCCTGGGCTGCCTTTGAACTGGGAGCTCAGCCTCCTGAGTAGCTAGAGTTATTGGCATGAGCCACTGCACCTGGCTGAAAGTGTGTTTTTTTTTTAATGTTTAATGCATTGAATTGAAGAAACCATCAAAACACCATCTACAGAACCTTCAGCATGTCATTCTAACATATAATGGCAAAAACATGATCATAACAAATGATATATACTAGATTCACTATTTGTGTTCTCGTTGTCCACCTCCTCATCCCCCAATATTATATGAACCTATTTGGAGATAGGGCTTCTGAAAGTTCTTAGGATTTGATGAAGCCTCGGGGTAGACACTAACGTTGAGGTCATAGCTTTCTGAGAGGTAGCAGGCTCACCAAAGCTCTTTCCTGTGCATGCACAGTATTTGGGGGGCGACCTCCCCCAATACATTCATATTATAGAATAACACTGTCAATATTTTAAAGTGGGGTGTTGAGGAGATAGAATGGGAAATTTGTAAGGCTTGCTAAGGCCATGATTTAAAAAAAAAAACACTGAATAGGCTGTGTAAGAAGTGAACAGTACAAACATTGGAGAATTATTCAATGATGTAAAAACAATCTAAGTCTTTATACCTAGGGAAAAAGTATTTGCACAGAAATCTTAGTCTAAATTTAGTATATTAAAAATAGCCAGGCATGTTGAGCTCATGCCTGTAATTCTAACTACTCGGGATGCTGAGATCTGAGGATTGCAATTCAAAGCCAGCCCAGGTAATACAATATCGAGAGACTCTGATCTCCAATTAATCACTGGAAAATGGGAAGTAGGGCAGTAACCTTGAGCTGAAGTGCTCATGGACAGCTCCCAGGCCAGAGTTCAAGTGCCATGATCTCTCCCCCCAATAAATAATAAAATTGATGTTTTTGTTTTTGTTTTGTTTTCATTTTTGTTTTATTTTGTTTTTGTTAGTCCTGGGGCTTAAATTCAGGGCATGGGCACTGTTCCTGAGCCTCTCTGTTCTCAAGACTAGCCACAGCACCACTTCCAGCTTTTTCTATGTATGTGGCACAGGGCAATTGATTCCAGGGCCTCATGCATGCTAGGCAAGCACTCTAACACTAGGTCATGCTCTCAGCCCCTCAGTGCCATTTTGGAGTGTAGATAAAATAAGCATATATATTGATGCCTTGAGAATCATTTTTATCTGAGGGAACAGAGGTATAAACACAAAATCTAAACTTTTAAATATGTACATCATTCCCCTAATTCAAATATGTGTTTTACTTTTTTTTTATCATTTTAAAAATGAAAGTTTTCACATTTTGTACATTGAAAAAATCATAAAATCAATATTATTCTAGTAAAATGAGAATTTCTCAGATCAGAGTATAGTATTTACAAACCTGATCTATCCTTGAAATAAATAGGACTCTTTAAAGGAAAAGCTGATTTTGGTTGTGGTGCTAAATATGCATGATGAACTTGGGAAATATCAAAGAACTATAAAATTGTATCACTGTCTAAAATGTCTAAAAGAGTTAACCTGCAGAGAACTTCATCAAGTCAAATAGGAGAGTCTGACCTCACAACAACACAAAAAGTACATTAACTGAAACTGTTCAAACGTGAAAAATCATGAGTTCATGACTGTAATAAAACAAAACCAAAATTATTGCTTTTGGGGGGGGGCATTGCTGGAGTATCAACTCAGCTTTAAAATCTAGCAAACTCAAGATTTAAAATCAAAGCATTGGGTTTTTTTCCCAGACCAAATGTACTTAATTCATGATTATCAATTAGTTGGTGTGAAAAATTTCCTTAGAAAGCTACATCATACTAAAATTACAATTTGTTAACTAAATTATAAATCCTCCCTACAAGCACAAGTGGATGCCAGTGTAGATTTTTAACTCACATGCATACTTCATTTAATTGTGCATGCTATATTTTAGGAACCAAAAATCAGGACAGGAAGCCTGACTACAGGACTGACTACTTTAATCAGTTATTGCCTTCTAATATCAGCAATATAACATTATTTAACCACCATTCTCTTCATATTCTCTTATTATTTGTAGCAAATAATGTCAAGGACAGTTTCTTGACTCAAAGTCTGAAAGTATACAGAATCATCCTAAACTAAACAATCACTAGACTGAACTAGGAGCAGTAATTGAGCCTCCAGGTCTCTGGAGGACTAAAGGCTGTTAATGGACTCATTTCAGCCACGTTATTGTTTCAATATGCATTTGAGTAGTGGGAGTTTTGAGATAGGAACATATCTTTTATTTTAACAGTCAATTGCAATGAGTTCCAAATAGATTTTCAAAAATGTAATCTTCCCAAAGAGGATGGTACTGTTCTCTTTTCCCACAAGAATCATTTTCATTTTTACTTACACCACATTTCTAGAGAGACATTTGAAAAATCCCACAACCCTTACCTATCTTGTATAAGCAGAGAATCTCACACTGCTTTCAGGCAAAACTTAGAAGTCAATGAGTGACTTTTCGTGCCATTCACATTGAGAGGCTCTCAAAAAGTAGAAATTTGGACCCTTGAGCCTATTTTTCTCAAAATCCCTCTGTACATCACCTCTGTAATAGCAATAAATTATTAAAAATTAGATTTAATGTGCGATTGAACTGTTTTGGAAAGTTTCTATCTGAAAAAATCAAAGGCATGCATTCTCCTTTAAAAGAAATCCAAACTGACCATATTAATAAAATCCATGAGGTTCACTGTCCTTTCTCTACATGCAGACTGGCATGAGTACATGAAATACATAAGAGAATGTCCCTTTATAGTTGTTTTCAACAGAGAAGCCATATATCAGCACAAATCCGCTATCCTTTTTGTTTAGAACTCTCTGCCTTTTACAAAGAAACAGGCATATGGTAAGCACATCTACAAACCTTGAATCTTAGTCAAAAATACAGCTTTTTACACTTTGTTTTGAGATAAGATCTCATTATAAAGTCCAGCCTGGCATCAAAATCACCTTTCTCCTTGTCTCAGCCTCACAAAGTCTGAGATTATGGGCATAGGTTTTATACTCGGCCTTAAAATACATTAATATCACCAATGCCATCATCAATAGCTTTTTATTCCAGCCAGACCAATAATATTTCTGGTTGTTGGAAAATTTTCACTCATGAACATTACATATCATGAGAAATTTCCCAGAGTAGCAAAAGTGGTCCTCAGTGAAACTTTTTTTGTAATGAAGATTTTATGATAACAGCTGCTCCTTCTTTACACTTAATTTCTTTGATGATAGGCTAATAAAATATATGAATGGCGCATGGGGGAAGTAATTTCTGCAGACAGCAGTGACCATGTCATTGTCCTGGTGTTCAAAAGTGAGGATCTTCTCCTCTGGAAATCTGCCATAGTACTTTATTGTCCTTGACTTTGAGCTACACTTATTGGACATTTCCTAGATATCATGGTGCAACGTTGAGCTCATTTGATTCTAACGACATCCACAGAAATTGACCATAGTGTTCGTAAGAGAAAAGTGAAAGTCAGATGATTAAAAGAATTGGAAGACCATTTAATGTAATATTCATATCCTTGACTTACATTCATTATGTTCAGTACTATGTGTCTTTAGTGATAAGGTAAGATCCTACTGGTCGACATTTTTCATATTATTTTTTTTCAAATATCATCCTTTTCAAAGGTAAGTGATATCCAGCTCTTTAGCCATTCTTCACATATCTCTTTTTTTCCTCTTAGATATGTGTCTCTCTCCCTCAAAGGGATGTAAAAGTGAAAAAGGAAAAACTTTATGAACTAGTCTTTTATAGTACTACTCTGAAATTCTGGCTTAAGTGTTGCATCTGCCACTCTTCAGAAAGAATCTCCACCTTATCTCCTAACAATTATTAGTGCTTAAAACATAGATAGCTTAAAGTTAAACAAGAAAGCCTTCATAAATTTCAAATTCCTTCAAGGAAAAGTAGACATTTAATATTTATCCTAACATAAAGTTATAACATCAAGATCAGTCTTAAGATAATATAATTGAATACATTCCCAGAAAACTGTGTCAAATATATTGAACATGACTTGTATTCTCTTCTATCATCTGTCTACACATTCATTGGGTCTTTCTTCACTTAGTTTAATAACATTTCAATTTAGAAATGACGTATTTAGAAAAGAATGCTCATACATTTGAAATTAGGCAAAGGGGAGCGGATTTTTATTTGGGGACAAATTCCCATAATCACTGTTGCTATTTTGTGTATTAAAATATAGTAGCAGAATTTTTTGAACTTTAACTTTTTCTGCTTTAAGTTTTCATACTCATGTTTTAACAGGCCATGTAACCACTGAGCTTTCCAAGTTAACTAAAGTTTATGTAAGTGTCAGGAAGGACCAAACAAGAAAGACGGATATATATGGCAAGCTTAGGATGTGCCTTCCAACATCTGGTCAACCTGTGATTTATTTAGCTGGTTGCCCTTCCGTGAGACCAATATAAAATGATACCATGAGACAGCCCTGGCAAACATGCCCTGTTGAATCTGATTGACTTCCCTTTCTTGTCTCTGTGTCTTCCTTAATTTTTCCTGCTTTCCAGTCATGGTGCCTCCTTAGAGATCAGGAGCAGCTTCCTAATAAAGAGTCATGTTGGACTACAACAGCTACTTCATCTTAATTCTTCTAGTAGCAATTCACAATGTAGCAAGGCCCCAATTCACCTGGGCCTTTGTACATCCTCTGGATTGCTATCTTATTTTTAAATTTTAGTTTAGTTTAAGGAGTGCAGACTTCACAGTCCAATGACCCTGGGCTCAAAGCTTACCGCTGGCATGTATTAGAATTCTATGAACTGCAGAAGATTCCCTTCTGTCAAGTTTCTTCATGTGTAAAATTGTAATTGCAATACTGTTATGGCTATTTGAACTATAGGCCAATGAAGATGGCATTATAGTCCTTGCCCACAGCCTCAAACTTCAGTCCTGCAGGAGTGCATTTACCCCTGTCTACCAAGTACTGGAAGCTAGTACTGAGGAAGCTGCAAGTTTTCTAAGTTTAAACTGAAGTGCAGAACTTTGGGACAAAAGTTGAAAACTTCCATTTTGCTCTCAAACCAAAGCTGGTCAGACTTAAACAAGTTTGTGTAACTACTCCCAAATTTAGATTTCAACTAAATTCAATTTTCCATTGATGAAAATCAAACAACAAAACAAAAAATACACTTCTCACAAAAAAGACAAATATGTTCATTTTTTCCCATAACGTGTAGAAAGGAACCAGTCCAGACTACTCTTAGAGGCCAGGTTAATGACTGAGGGTGAGCAAAGATTATTTCTGTTAAATATTCCTAGGTTGGGTGGAGTACCTTGTATATTAGGAAAATCGTTCAGTGCAAAGCCTTAAACTTGACTGAAGCAGATATGGACACTTTCTTCCTGATATGGGGTACTGTGGCTTTGATTTTAATGCTTTTAGATAATAATTAAAGACAGGGCTGAAGAAAAAACACAGAGAAATATTGTGTGAGTCTCCTCAAAAACCAACAAGTATTTCTCTCACTGGTTCATTGTAAAGATCAAATGAAAGAATGTATGGAAAGCACAGAGGCTGGTGCTGAAAATAGAGCCCGCTATTAAAAGTAGGATATAGCAGAACTATTTGTTGAATTGACTCTACCATTTTGTTAGATTGTCTATGCTGCTTGCTTCCTTTTGCCTTCACTGTGGGAGGCTGAGTTTGAGACAGCATCAGGCCTTTGAAGGAGATCATTGAATTTTAACCTCCTTAGAAGAGTTTGTCTGGGAGCCTTGTGCAATCAGGACACAAAGGTAAGACGATCAGTTATCAATGCTTTGAAAAACTCAGAACTATTCTAATTGCCTAGCAGGAGAGGCAAGCTGTGCAGAGAGCTTGAGCAATAAGATGAGCCTTTCTGAAAAGAATTCCATGTATCCTATCTGGGTTGGTTCTTTGAAAATCAAAAGCTCTGACAATGCACCCTCCGAGACGCAGCTGTGGTTGGCTTTTCAGGCAGATGAGCTTAATGTCGGCTGGATTTCAGACTCATGGACTTCTTAGAAATGAGATTGTATTTAGAACAGGCTCTTGTTAGTGACTTCTTTTCTTATAAATAATAGCAAGGAAAATTGATGTCATTGAAAGGGGATTTTGATATTTCTTGTCACTTAACATGTTGGAAACACAAAGGAATTGTTATATTTCAGCATTTTGACTTACTTACAAATCAGTAATGTGGCTTTGACAATCATTTGCCCTATTTAAAAAGAAGAATTCACCTTTCACTCTTTACATTGCTTATTTCTTGAAATTTGAAGGCATGGAAAAGGTGTCACATATTTTCCTGGCTGACATAAACTCTGAATTGTTTTATTTCTTGCCAATAATAAGAAAAGCAATAGTTATGCATGGGGGCTCCAGAATGCCATTTTAGTCACTTAGGACAGAGATTCATGGATTGTGTTTTAAAGCCAGCTTGTGAAAAAATATGTTTGTGAGACTCCTTCTTAATCAGTAGCATCCTGATATGGAGAAGCAAAACGGGAAGAATCATGGTTCAGGCTGGCAAATCATGAAGGAAGACACATCTCAAAAATAACCAGTTCAGAGTGGGGCTGATATGGTATTCAAGTGCCAAAGTTCATGCTGTGGAAACGTGATGCCCTAAATTCGAACGCAATACTGACGTACATATATGTATGAGATATATGTGTGTGTATATATATATATACATGTCTGTACATATATACACATCTATTCATATATTAGTTTCTTCTCATTTTCAAATCTATTGTTGAACCCTTCTAGAGAATTTTTCCATTTTAGAAATTAGAACACAATGAATTAAAATCCATGATCATAAGTTGATAAAAGTAGCCAATGAATTCAAAACAATATTGGTTAAGCAAGAGAAACTAGAAAACATTTTTCAGCTGAATGAAAGCAGAAACACAACATACCTATATTTATAGGGTTTAGTCAAAGAATTATTTAGTAGGAAATTTATTTCGAATTCCTATATATTAAAAGGTGATCTCAAGTCAGTAACATGACTTACATTTTAATAGATTGTTGAAAGGAAATAAAACTAAATGTAACTTAATACAATAAAGAAAACAGTGGGGGTGAAAGAGGAGATTGCTAAAATAGAAAATGGAAAGGCAACCAAGAAATCAATGGAACCAAATGTTGATTCTTTAAAATGACCAGAAAAATAAACAAACCTTGAGTTTCACTAAGATTAGAGTTTGTCTGATCTCACTAAATCTAGAATGAAAAAGAAGACAATACTACTGACTTCATACAAGTCACAAAGATTATAAAATAAAACTATGGACAAATATGTGATGAATAATTAGATAACTTTACAAAATGTCAGCTGCCAATCTAGACCTCAAATGAACTTGAATCTAGTAAGGAGACTAAACTGAAAAATTTACAACTTCCCAATAGAAACAAACCACAGGCCAACATATCATCAATAAAAACTCTATAAGAATCATGAACATAAGATTGTAATCATAAGCTGGGCACAGTGGCACATGCCTGTAATCCTAGCTATACAGAAGGCTGAGATCTGAGGATCGCAGTTCAAAGCTAGTCCAGGCACTAAAGAACATGAGACGCTCATCTCCAATTAACAACCAGAAAACCGAAAATGGGGCTGTGGCTCCAGGGGTAGGGCAGTAGCATTGAGCTGAAGAGCTCAGGAATGGTGCCCAGGCCCAGAGTTCAAGTACTACAACCGACAGGAAAAATAAAAGATTGAAATTCTACACATTTGATTTATGAATTAATAGCAATATTTTAGTCATATGATAAACAGGAATATTATGACAAATCATAGGTTGATGATAAAAACAATCAAATGTATCACAGAAAGAGCACAAACATATCTTATGATTATTGACACTAAACTCCTTTCAACATAATTAGCAAATTAGACTCTGAAAAGGCATGTTTTTACACCATGGACAAGTAGAATGCAAGATAGACTCAACACTTGCTTATCAATGTAATACATAGCTGAAAGACCAATGTCAATGTCATGTCAGTACAAAAAGCAAATGACAGAATTCCATCATTCATTCAAATTTTTCTGAATCTACTGTCAGAAGGAAGATCTTGAAACTGATAAAGGGAACTTACAAAATATCAACAGTTAACACAAGCGTTAATTGCAAAAGGCAGAAGGATCTTCATCTAAGATAGGAAATAAGACAGTGCCACCTGCTTCAGCTGCTCCTATTCACCAGTGTACTGAAAGTTCTAGACAAGGCTATTGGGCAAGAAAAGAGAATAAGAGGGCTCCACCTTGCAAAAGTAGCAAAGCATCTTTCTGAAAATGGTATAATCAATAATCATGTGCAGTATAAATACTAATGAAACCACTAAAAACCTACAGTAATCAAGAAGTTATGCCAGCCCAGTTGCATGATACAAATGGGTAAAAATCAACTGCATTGCTATGCATTGGCAAAGAGTGAGACAAACCTGAAATTAAATAAATATACTCCTTAGGATATTTTACAACAGATTAAAATATATGGTAATAAACTTAACAATAGTTGTACCACAGCCACATTATAAAAACTAAGTCTTATGGAAAAAAGTATTAGAGAAAAATTTTAAAAGCAGAAACACAATCCATTTTGAAAACTTAATATTGTGAAGAGGTCAGTAATTCCTAAAATGATCTGTACTTTTGACACAATATCCTGTTAGGTTTTTTTTCTCGATATCAACAAGTTTAACTTAAGCTCACATGGAAGTAAAGGACACAGCCTAGTTTAGTAAGTTGACAAATACAATTATTATTAGATATTTTTCATTATTTTTTCTTATATTTGTATCTTATTGTGGTCAACTCTTAAGTTATTTATTTAAAAAGTAAATAACATAAGTAATGCACCTTCTATCTAGTGAATATAACGTAACCCTACTATTAATTACAATAAAAATATATAAAAAAGTAAATAACATTCGCTATATTCTAAAAGACAAAACAGGCAGATATGATGCTAAATTTGAGTAATCTCAGGAAGCACTGGAGAAGCTGGTGTGAGAGGACTGAAAATTACTGTAGACTCTAGGCTAGCTATGGAGGGGATGCTGATTGAAACAAAGAAGTGCCGATATAGCTTAGCTTAGTGGTAGAGTGCTTGCCTAGCATGGACAAAGTTCTGGGTTGGATCATCAGTAACACACATTAAAAAAAACTACTCAGAAAATAAACAACAGCAATAGTTAAAAAAGAAAAAAGATCTCTCACATATAGAGCACTAGAATGAGACACATTCCTATTTCATACAATAAAATTTAAAACAATATGGTTGCAATGTACTCAAAGAAATATAGTAGACTCAAAGAAGACTACCACCATATGGAGACTCAAATCGTATCAGTCTTTAGAAAGGCAAGTAAATGCCCAACAGAATAAAGGCCAGGAAATGGGCACTTGCAAGGGGGCAGGGAAAGAAAAGAGGCAGAGACAAATGAAGAGGAAGTGTGGGGAAGGAGGAAGAATGCAGCCAATAATTCATTGTGAATACTACAAGAGGTGTATTGGATGGGCAAGAATGCTGAAAGGGGCGACACTGATTAACATGCATTGTATTCATAAACTGCTTTGTTACATGGCAACTCATCTGTACAACTACTTAAAGATAATTAAAAATAAATAAATAGATAGATAGATAAATAAATAAATAAATAATGCCCCTTGCCATCTTACACTCATAGCAGTACATTGAGGAAGTTCAGTTGTCTCCACTTTATAAACAATACAACAGAGACCCAGAGATATAGATAGTATTTATTACATGTCACAACTTATATGCCTTTTAAAAATATTTTAAAGCATTCCAGAAGAGAACAGGTAGATTAAAAGGAAATCAAGAACACAAAATAATCATAAAACTCAATCACAAATATTCAAGATTTTCCTCTATTATCTTAACTATATAAAATAGTAGAGAGAACCATGCATCAATCGCTGACATGCAGATTTAAAAAGTATCACCACCATCCTAATTTCTTTCATATCACTTTCATACACACAACCTTGAATATTTTAATGCAACTCACAAAGGTAACAATATGTCATAATTTTTTACCAAAAGCATTATATTTACAGAGATCAAGGAATTTCAAAAAATATTCATCTTCTGAAGAATTACTTACTTGAAATATCTCAAATGTTGTTTCTTCACTTCCCCAATAGTCATCTTTGACAGTTTGTTCAGAATACTATAAATCTATACACTGTAATTATTTCACAATACATATTAATCTATACATTCCCATTCTACTATTTTTCTGCATTTGTCCAAAATAAAACAGTTCCTGTGAACTTATATCATCTCTAGCTGGGTGTGGTGGATCAAACCTATAATCCTAGCTACTCAGGAGGCTGAGATCTGAGGACAGAGGCTCAGGGACAGAGCCCAGGCGGAGTTCAAGCCCCATGACTGACAAAACAAACAAAATACATCATCCTCACTGATTTATATTTTGCAGATTATATAACAATGGAGTGATATAATCTATAGCTCTTTCTGAACTTTGTACATTTCACTTAATTCTAGATTCTTGATTATCTGACATTTGAAACTTGAGCAAGAGTACATCATAAGTTATAAAGGTATTTTAACATAAAAATAATCATTTATTCCTGGAAATTGAGACTGCAGAGAAAAATACACTCTTTCAATTCAATTAAAGTTAAGCAAGAAAAACAAGAGAAATTTTGCCAACAATTTAACCTCTAAGACATACTGAAAATATGAAGAAGCAAAATTTTTTTTAAGTAAGTAAAAGTGTTTTCCCAAAGTCATATTAGTTTATTGGGAACAACAACAGGGAAAAAACACTTGCTAAAGTTAATTTGATATCTTTCATACCAGAAGTTACAAATAGGTAGGCTTTGTTCTTGGCTCCTCATGGTGTGTTTCTAACATTCAATTCTAGAGTCAAAGCCACTATCATTTGTCACATATTTCTTGGGGATACTGTTTAATTTCTCTAAAAGAAAGCATGAAATCAGCTTTGAAAAATAGTAAAGGGACTGGAAGAGAAGCAATCTCAAGTTTTACTGGGGAAAGAATATCCTGTAAAGATTTGTTGACAGTACCATTAAACTAAATTCTTTTTTTTTCGATTTTGAAAATCATAGAATAAAAGAAGCCATTTGCTCTTTATTCTAAATCCACTTGCATAGAGTGAATTGCAAGAGGAAAAGTAGGGCTGCAAGTTTTATGCATTCCCATTATTTTGTTTAAGAGATATGCAGTTCCTTGCTGGGCGTGGGGGCTCACACCTGTAATCCTGGCTACTCAGGAGGCTGAGATCTGAGGATCAAGGTTCAAAGCCATCTCAGGCACAAAAGGACCTGAGACTCTTATCTCCAATTAACCCTGAGAAAACGAGAAAAGGGGAAGTGAGGCTTAGCACAAATGTAGGGTGGTAGCCTTGAGCTGAAGAGCTCAGGGATAGCGCCCAGGCTGAATTCAAGCACCATGACCCACAAGAAGGGGGAAAAAAAGACTCTTTTAAATGTGAAGCTACCAAAATGATAATAATCCACAAGGAAGATTATAATAGTTCCCTATAAAATCATTTGTCAAAATACTAAAAACTCCCATATGCTTTGTTAAAAATATGTAGAAAAACGGAAAGCAGTAGTGAAACCAAATGATTATAGTAAAATTAAAAATGTTAGGAGTTTTAAAACTTTAAATGTTTTTATTTCTGTCCTTGTAATAGGACATATCAAGAGTGGTTTGAACAATGCTTGTCTTCTCGTGACATCAGAAAGTGTGATAAAATTGACTACACATAAGTGACTCACTTGTGCTCCCAAGTGTGGCTCACCTCCATAATTTCATCTTTGCACATTCAATGCCTTTAAAGATCTCCAGGAGTTCTTTCATTGTGAGGTTTTTTGCCACAGTCAGCTTCTCTGGGACATCTCTCCCCTTTCTTTAACACATCCACTTTCCAATTGTTTCTATTCTGGTCAATTTTACTTCTAAGCTCTCCCCTCATCTTTGTTCAAATTTATTACCCTTTTTCATATGTTTTTATTATAAATAATAGCAGGGTTACATTATGTTCACCAGATAGAAGGTGCATTAATTCACATACACTGATACCCTTTCTCATCTCTTGGTCCCCATTTTCCTCCCCCCCCCACTCCCACCTCTCATCTTGTTTTCCCCCCTTCCCTATACAATTTCAAATAACCAAATACACACATATCCAATATATCAGATAACAAAGTGAAATACTGTAACAATATGAGATAACCAAGGGACAGCAAAAGACATGAGAGATAACATAGTACATTAAAGACAAAAATCACTCATTATATGGCTTTTGTTTCTATAACCTAGAAGTCCTTTCATTTAGCGTCATACTATATGGCCTTATGAATCTAGGTTTTGCTCTATTGCAAATCTCTACTTGGAGAGCACAAGGTTTTTACTGATTATGACAAATGAGGGAAACCATTGAGCCTGTGTTCCTTTGAGTCTGGCTTACTTCACTTAATATGATTTTTTCTAAGTCTTTCCATTTCCTAACAAATGGGGCGATGTCATTCTTTCGACAGCAGCATAGAATTCCACTATGTATAAATACTACATCTTGTTGATCCACCCATCAACTGAGGGACATCTAGGTTGGTTCCATATCTTTGCTATGCTAAATCATGCTGCAATGAACATCGTTGTGCTAGTGGATTTAGTATGTCCTTGTTTCTGGATGGTTGGGTAAATGCCTAGTAGTGGAACTGCTGGGTCGTAGGAGAGCACTATGTTTAGTCTTTTGAGGAACTGCCATACTGCTTTCCATAGTGGTTGAATGAGTTTGCACTCCCACCAACAGTGTAGTAGTGATCCCTCCTGGCCACATCCCCTCCAGCATCTGTTGTTATTAGTTTTCTTGATCCTGGCCATTCTAAATGGAGTGAGGTGGAATCTTAGAGTGGTTTGGATTTGCATTTCTTTTATGACCAGAGATGTTGAGCATTTCTTTATGTGTCTATAGGCCATTTTTATTTCTTCTTCAGAGAAGACTCTCTTTAAGTCTTTGGCCCATCTTTTAATGGGATGGTTGTTTCTTTGGAGATTAGTTTTGGAGTAATTCAATTATTTGATATATTTTAGATATGAGGCCTTCGTCTGTTATATGGTTGGTGAAGATCTTCTCCCACTCTGTAGGCTTCCTAATTAATTTACTAGCTATGTCCTTTGCCATACAAAAGCTCTGTAGTTTAATGCAGTCCCACTTATCCAGCCTTTCTCTGATGTGTTGTGATTCTTGGTCCTTATTAAGAAAGTTTCGACCTGTGCCAAGGAGACCTAGTGTATCTCCTATTCCTTCTTGTAAAGTTTTCAGTGTGTCAGCTTTTACCTCCAAGTCTTTTGATCCATTTGGAGTTAATTCTAGTGCAGGGTGACAAAGAAGGATCCAACTTTAGTTTTCTGCAGGTGCTTAACCAGTTCTGCCAGCACCACTTGTTGAAGAGGCTGTCTTTCTTCCATTCTATTTTTTTTGGCTCCCTTGTCAAATATTAGGTGGCCATAGGGCTGTGGTTTAATATCTGGGTCCTCAGTTCTATTCCATTTGTCTTCAGGCCTGTTCTTGTGCCAGTACCAACCTGCTTTTAAATTATAGCTCTGTAATAGAGTCTAAAGTTTGAAATTGAAATTCTTCCAGTGCTGTTCTTTCTGCTAAGAAGTGTTTTTGCTATACTGGGTCTTTCATTATTCCATATGAATTTTTGGATTGCCTCTTCTATTTCTTTAAAGAATGACATTGGGATATTGATGGGTATTGCATTGAATTTGTACATAGCCCTTGGTAAGATTGTCATTTTCACGATATTGATTCTCCCAATCCAGGAGCATGGGAGGTTTTTCCATTTCAAATGGGCAGAACAAGAAACTCAAAAAAATGTCAAATCAAGGAATAGCATCTCCCACCCAACATAAACAGGCAATGGAGCAGTCAGTGGCAAATCTAGAGGAGAGTCTTCCAAGTGTTATACAAATGCAATTGATAAACATCATTAATGAAAAGTGTGAAAACATAAAGAAACAGATAAGGGAGGAAGCCACAGTTAAACAAGAGGAAACCATAAACAAGGTGATATGTGAAAAAGGGGAACCCATAAAGGAGGTCATAATAAAGGTTTTTCAAAGAAAAATGGATGAATTCATAGAATCCCCCCCAAAAAAGCTGACCGAACTCCAACAAATGTCCAAAGAGAACAAAGCTGCTGAGCTTAACCACTCAAATGGAAATCAAGGAGCTAAAGTAATCTATATATGATCTAAAACAAGAGATGCAAGGCATCAAAAATGAGCAATTAGAAGCAAGGAGATGAAGAATAAAGTAGAAAGATTTGATAGCAGGTTAGACAATGCAGAAGAGAGAATTTCCAGGGTTGAAGATAATTTAGTTGTTATAGAGAAAGAACAGAAAATGAGTCAATTCAAATCTAGGAAATATGAGAAAATGCTTCAGGAGGTCCAAGATACAATTAGGAAGCCTAATTTAAGGCTAATTGGTATTGAGGAAGGTCTGGAGAAATAGGTCAATGGTACTGGAAATATACTTCAGGGAATCATCTCAGAGAATTTCCCAAATATCCAGAAGGGCAGGCCCATCCAGATACAAGAAGCTTTTAGAACCCAAAACAGACCTAACCAGAAAAGAACATCCCACTGCCACATTATAATCCGAACTGGATCAATAGAGACCAAAGAAAGGATCCTAAAAGCAGCCAGGGAGAAGAGAATAATCACCTATAAAGGCAAACCAATCAAAATAATCCCAGATTTCTCAGCAGAGACCATGCAAGCAAGAAGTGACTGGAACGATATATGTCATGCCCTGAAGTCAAATAACTAACAACCAAGAATACTGTACCCAGCTAAGCTCTCACTCATAAATGAGGGAACAATAAAAACATTCCATTCCAGGGAAAAGCTTTAACATTATGTAGCAACGAAACCAACACTACAGAGAATTCTCAAAGATGTTCTACACATAGAAAACCAACACAAATGCAATATAGAAATGGCACCTAAAACTCATACCATCTAAAAACCACAAGAACTGTGAAGACACAGGCCATAATGAAAGCTTTTAAAAATGGCAGGAACTAAAAAATATTTCTCAATCCTGACTCTCAATATCAATGGCCTTAATTCTCCAATTAAATGACATAGACTATCTAGTTGGATCAAAAAGCAAGATCCATCGTTCTGCTGTCTTAAAAAGACACATCTTACCCCCAAAAAACAAACATTTTTTGAAAGTGAGAGATTGGAATAAACTTTATCAAGCTAACGGCCCCCATAAACAGGCTGGAGTTGCCATCCTCATATCAGATAAAATAGACTTCAAACTAAAATTAGTGAGAAAAGACAAAGAAGGTTACTACATACTACTAAAGGGATCGTTCCTCCACGAAGACATAATCCTAAATATCTACACACCCAATCCAGGAGCTCCAAACTTCATGAAGCAAACTTTACTTTCACTGAAACCATACATAGTTCGAAACACAGTGATTGTTGGTGACTTTAACACACCACTCTCACCTATGGACATATCAACCAGGCAAAAACTCAACAGAGAAAACTTAGAACTGAACAACTGTATAGACCAACTAGATCTAACAGACATCTGCAGATTATTCCACCCAGCAACAACACAATGTATGTTTTTTTTTTCAGCAGCACATGAAACATTTTCCAAAATAGACCACATTTTAGGGTATAAAACAAATCTGGGCAAATTCAGAAACACTGAAATTATTCCCTGCACTCAACACATTGTTGAATCACAAATGGGTTATCGAAGAGATCAAAACAGAAATCCAACAGTTTATGAAATCTAACAAAAAGGAGCATACAAAGTACCAGTTCCTTTGGGACACAGCAAAGACAGTACTCTGAGGAAAATTTATACCTCTGAGTGCCTACAATAACAAATTGGAAAAATCTCAAACCAACAATTTAATGGGTCACCTTAAGCTCCTGGAAAAAGAGCAACAAACCAACCCTAATCCCAGTAGAAGGAAGCAAATTATTAAAATCAAAGCAGAATTAAATGAATTGGAGTACAAAAAAATATAAAAAGAATCAACAAAACAAGGTATTACTTCTTTGAAAAAATTAATAACATTGGCAGCAAATCTTACCAAAAAGAAAGAAGGGAGCACGTCCAAATAAACAAAATCAGAGATGAGAATGGCAATATCATGACAGAAATTACCAAGACCAAGCATCATGAGGGAATACTTTTCAAACCTTTATGCCAACCAATTTGAGAATCTAGAAGAAATGGATGAATTCCTAGCCAATATTAACATACCCACACTGAACCAAGAAGAACTAACCCAACTAAACAGGCCTATTTCAAGCACTGAAATAGAAATGGCAATAAGAGACCTTCCACCTAAAAAAAGCCCAGGGCCAGATGGATTCACAGCTGAATTCTATAAGGTCTTCAAAGCAGAGCTCACACCAATACTCCTCAAGTTCTTCAACGAAATTGAAAATGAAGATTCTTTACCAAACTCATTCTATGAAGCCAGTATAACCAGACAGAGATTCATCAAAGAAAGACAACTATAGACCCATTTCTTTGATGAACATTGATGCAAAACTTCTCAACCAAATACTGGCCAACCGTCTACAACAACTCATCAAAAAAATTATACACTATGATCAAGCAGGATTCATCACAGGGAGGCAAAGCTGGTTCAACATATGCAAATCAATTAACATAATTCAACACATCAACAGGAGCAAGGACAAAAATCACATGATTGTCTCAATAGATGTGGAAAAGGCATTTGACAAGATCCAACACCCCTTTATGTTAAAAGCTCTGGAGAAACTAGGAATCCATGGAACATTCCTCTATATAATAAAGGTTGTGTATGACAAAGCCACAGCTAGTACTATACTTAACGGCGAAAAGCTAAAGCCATTCCCTCTAAAATCAGGAACGAGACAAGGATGCCCACTCTCTCCACTCCTCTTTAACATAGTACTAGAATTCCTAGCCAGTGCAATAAGGCAAGAAGCAAGCATAATGGGGATCCAAATAGGGAAAGTGGAAGTAAAACTTTCCCTCTTTTCAGATGACATGATTCTGTATTTAAAGAATCCTATAGACTCCACTCCCAAGCTCCTTGAGCTGATTCAAAACTTTGGAAGGGTAGCAGGCTATAAAATTAACCCTCAAAAATCAACTGCCTTCCTCTACGCCAACAGTGAGAAGAACGAGGCAACAATCAGGGAAGCAACTCCTTTTGCAACAGCCTCAAAGAAAATAAAGTACCTAGGAATTATCTTAACTAAGAATGTAAAGGACCTTTTTGATGAAAACTTTAAAACCCTGAAAAAGGAAATTAAAGCAGAACTGTTCACATTTATTTCTGTGACTATATATGTTCATAAAATCTCGCCTACATTTATCAAGGCGATCAATAGGGAATTTTCTTATGTGTGAAAATTAACAAATCTGCAGTGAGCAATGACCACAAAACTCTGAGAAAAAAACATGTGAATGTCTTTTATTGCAGATCATTTGTGTAGTGATTTGCTGATTTCTGGCCTAAACAGCTCAAAGCAAAGGTGGTGCTTTTGTGATTACGCACAGCTAATGTACTATGGTAAGTGAACTTTGATCTACTTGCTGGCAAGCTGAAAATTTTAATTAAACTGTGGTAACAGAAATTCATGCATGTCAGATAATACAAAGTCAAGTCTGTCTATCTCTAATGTAATAATGAAATCAATCATTCATTTTGGAGTATTATTGATTATATGTAACTTTATTAAGTTCCACTTCAGAATTCATGTATCTTCAGCAACCAGGTTGGTGATATGAATATAAAGTATAATTTATTAAATAAAAAGCTCACAGGAAGTGAAAACTGCAGTCTATGCTACAATTACAGAATCTAAATCTAAAGGAAATGTTGCAAATATTGGTATTATACAATACTATATGCATCAATTATCCACTTATTCCAAAAATCTGTATTTTGTTATGTATAGAGATGAGTAACAATGATATTTTTTAAAATGTATTCATAAAAGTCCTTAATAAAAGTAAAAATTTTGCTATATGAGCCTGGGTAATTATTAAAAAGAAAATATGTAGTTTTCAATGTTGGTTAAGAATGTCTTCCTACCTACAATTTCTGGTTATTGTTGATAAGCAAAAAAAAAAATGTTGACTTTCTCAGTTGTCTCCTTCTGTTTGAGCTTTCCTTCCGTTGCTTTAAGCTGATGATGACCTTTCCAGCTAGAAAAACATATGGATATGAATGTTCAAAGGTCATCATTGTGACTTTCCCCTCTCACTCATTTAGTATGAGTTATATCCTTGACTTCTAACTATCTTGGAAATGCCTCTAGTTTCCAATCCAATAGCAGCATCTCATATAGTAAATGAGATATTCATCAGTCTGCATGTTGGTGTGTTATCAGCTGAGTTTGAGTGTCAAAATTTTTGAAGTAGGATGGGGCATAAAAGTGGAAGCTCTAATATGAAAGTATTTTTCCTGGAACAAATTTTGTACACAATGACTTTTTATTGTCCAGAGTATTTTCTCTGCCCTATTTTTTGCTAAGCATGGGCAACTCTTTTCAAAAATGGTCATGACATGATTGCTATGAACTGAATTTCTTTGCTTATGCAAGACCAGTGTGGCAGCATGATAAGGTAGATTAGAACTGTATATATTAGTCATTTCTTCTCTGAAAGTATTGAACAATATGAGACTTATTTTCTTCCTATCACGTATCCTAGAAACTTCTTAACACATTTTTTACAGGTTATTTGGAATTCTACAACATTTCTTGTTATTTTTCAAACATTTCACTGATCATACACCTTTAGTATCTGGTAACTGAGATATGTTCCTTATTCATGCTTCTAACTTTTTTCCTAAGTTCTAGAACTTTCAAAAGTCTATGAGTCATTTATTTTAATATTCAACATTTTTGTAGCCCTCCCAAAGACATGCAATTCAGCCTTCTACTGAGTGTAGCTATGGATATTCATTTTCATGAACTGTACAGTGTAATTCTATAAAAATATAATCCAATACACTACCATTTTTTCACTGAAAAGAATTTAGATTATTCCAAATTTAGTATGTTACAAATACTATACAGTAAGATGACACATATATCTTAGCATGAACACTTATGTGCACTGCTGTTGGATATATACACAATGAGGCAAACATTTTTGTTAGCATTCCCATTTCTCAAAGCATTATTACTAACCCTATGGGAGCTTTATAATTCTATCCATCATCTATTTCTAATGTTAATGTATTTCTACTTTATGTACCTACTTACATATTTTCTCTACTGTTTCTCTGTAGTTCTTACTTAAATATATACATACATACATATGTTGTTGAAAGAGTATATGTAATACAAATATTTCACTCCTATTTGATGTTTCTCATCAAACTTGGAACAGAAATTTTTTTAACAGCACAAAATATTTTATTCTTTGTTTCATTTTATTTTTTACTTTTTGTTTTGTCAGTTGTGGGACTTTCATTCAGGGCTTGGGCACAGTCTCTGAGCTTTTTTGCTCAAGGCTAGTGTTCTACCACTTTAGCTACAGTTGCATTTCCCAGAGTAAGTTTTAATATAATAGGTTATCAATTATTTCCATTTTAACTCCAGGTGGCCTCTATATATGACTACCATGAACTTCATTATAAAAGTCAGTGTAGGGAAGCTTAACTTCTAATTTTCCTTAGAACATAAAGAAATCTGCTCTACAACTCTAAAAGAAAGGAATATCTTAGGATGTTGCTTTGAAAATCTAATAATGTATTATTCTACTATTTATGTCTTGCCAAGAAAGACACTGAAATTCCACCTCACCCTAATTAGATTGGCCAACATCAAGAGAACTAACAATAACAAATGCTGTCAAGGATGTGGCCAAAGGGAAACTCTATAACAATGTTGGTAGGTGTGTAAACTTGTCAAACTACTCTGGAAAGAAAGTATGGAGAGTCCTCAAATAATTAAACATGGAACTACCCTATGACTAGCAATTCCACTCCTGAATATTTATCCAATAGATCACAAGCTACCATGTTTATTGGAGTATTATTTACAATAGCCTAGATATAGAATCCACACATATGCTCCTCGATGGACAAATATCTCAGGAAAATATGGTATATATACATACTTGAATTCTACTCATCCACCAGGAGAATGCCCTTGTACCATTCATTCACATGGAAACAGAAAGATTTGAAAAAATAAGACAGACCCAGATTAATATGGGTTGCATATGGGTTGCATGGAAAAGTTTCCCCCATTTGTAGAGCTAGAATGTGCCTATAAATCTATAAGTAAAACACTGGACAGTATCTGAGCAATTATAAATGAATTAACTCAAGTATAACAGATGCTGTGGAGAGCACCAATAGTTTAATTCCTTAGAGAGACTGAGTCAAAGCGCAACAAAATCAGTAAGGAAATGAATACTTAAAAGATGAGGGCAAGAGGAGAGGGGCAGAAAAATGAAGGAGGAAACAAGAAAAGTGAGGGAGGGGTGGATTGGGAGGAGTGTGTGAGAAAGTTGAAAGGGACGACATTCATTCATCAAGATGCTCTGGACTCATCCATTGCTTTATAGCAACTCCTTTGTACAACTACTCAAACATATTATAATTAAAAAAAAAGAAAGTCACTAAAGGTAACTCAAGTTCAAAGGGGAAGAATGGATTTCACCTGCCAGCAGAAATGAAATGTGTACAGAAAACCATGACATTGATGGTGGCTTCAGTCACCACTGTACCCACTCTCATTCAGGCTACCCATGTCTTCCATCCATGCAGAATACATTATTTTCCTGGAGTCTCACATTGCTAAATAATCAGCTTCAATGATAAAAAAATCTCAAAATATAAGTCAAATGCAGGCACATGAAAGAGCATGCTTAAAATCCTTGGATTCAAATCTGCAGCAGTATTACCTCTCAAAAAAAGATCAAAAATATTAGAGTTATTCACCCCTCCTCAGACAGTGGTGAACTAGATTTCACGTAAAATCCATTTAATAACATGGGACAATGTCACATGATATATATTGGCTAGGTGCAAGTCTGAATCATGACATATACACCACCACTTCCTTAATAACGAACTATTCATTCTCCTGGAATAATATCTCTGCTCTACCTCTTAGAATTATTCTCTTGCTTCTGGATCATGCCTTTGCCAGCATGTTAATGTCTCCACTTATGGCTCTCTTACATCTTGACCAGTTTGAGAAGCTATTCAGGTAACTGCAAGAGTCTACCAGATAGCCGCAAAATTCTTAGAAATGATCTGATTCAACACAAAAAAACTAAATGAGGTATTTGTTAGTTTTAAAATATGATCTGCCTTGGTGAAGGTTTCCTTTGTCCCTTGAAGAAGTTATATTCTTATTATTGTCCATTTCACAAAAATTAATTCAATTAAATAGTTGATAGTGTGCAATGTTCTATATATGCAAACTATCATTTACTAAGTTGGGAGGCTGAATTTCAAATCTTATGATAGCCTGTTTTAACCTCTGGACTTCTAGATTATACTTCATATATTTTGAAGTCCATTGTTATTAAGACACCCCCTATCGTGTGTGTGTGTGTGTGTGTGTGTGTGTGTGTGTGTGTGTGTGTGTGTGTATAATATCCTCACAGGATCACTATCAATAATAACTTACATAACTTGCCCATCACACACTTTTATACACTAATCCTACATTGCAGGCTAACATCAATCCTTTGGTCGATAATACATTCTTTTCTATCTAACCACTGATTTCTAACTCTATTCACTTTCCATCTAACACTTCTGATACTTAGTGTTCTAAAACATATTTCTTTTCCCCAGTAATTATGTTATTTCTAGTCATATTGTGATTTGTCAGCTGGGTGCAGGTAGTTCTTGCTTGTAATTGTAACTACTCAAGAGGCTGTGATCTGTGGATTGTGGTACAAAGCCAACCTAGGCAGGGATGTCTGTGAGACTCCTATCTCCAACTAGGTACAGTTCAAAAAATCTGAAAGTAAAGCTGTGGTTCAAGTGGTAGAGTGTTAAATTACACTAAAAACCCTAGGGAACAGTGCCCAGGTGCTGAGGTCAAGCC
The DNA here is from genome assembly GCF_031878675.1 of Megascapheus bottae. Lineage (NCBI taxonomy): Eukaryota > Metazoa > Chordata > Mammalia > Rodentia > Geomyidae > Megascapheus > Megascapheus bottae. The sequence goes on along the minus strand of NC_143513.1, from coordinate 73,364,271 downwards.
CCAGGAACCGATATACACACACATGAAAAATCCACTATCAATTTGTCTACACACTTCTAATTTGATCTCCTTTACTGGACAAAGTGCTTCTTCCTATTTTCTTTCTTCTATACATTCTGATACTAAATAACAAATTGCAAGAAAGTTTCTAGTTTGGATGGTCCCTCCTCCCTCTGTTTCATCTCTTTGTACTCTCATGAAACATCTCATTCAATGCTTAATGATGATGACCACCGACTCTGCATGCTCTTAAGCCATTATAATTTGGCATTGAATAGTCAGAGGAAAAACTAAATGCAAAAATATCAACTCAGGCCTATAAAGAGTTTTGGCTCCATGGTGTACTAAGCACTAAACGGATCAAAGGTTTAATTTCACACCATGGTGGAGTTGACTACTGTGTTCCATTGAAAGTATCTAGACAGAGAAATGCATGCATATTTTAAACTATAATCCAGATTTGCTTCTCACTTTGACTTCAGGATGTTTCGTGTCCTGTATATGATAATGATTTGTTTACCTGACACAGTAAGTCTAGAATGGAACGTATAATTTATACATGCACATATGATAAAGTTGAAACCATTTCTCAGTTTCTGTCTAAGGTTGAACGAATGGGTTGGGAGACAGTTCCCACTATTCTCCCTCACACTCATAAGGCCCGAGCTGACAGTTTAGGCTGGGGGCCAAGCTCTGCTACAAATTCAAGCTGACTTGTGAGGCTTTGGACCATTGCAAAGCTCTTTCCATTCAATTTGCAGAAACACTTAGGCCTAAGGCCGTGAGCATGCAAAGCCTAATTTGGTATGGATGTGACAGGAATTCTTAACTTTTGCTAGGACTGTAAGAAACATAAGAAAAACATAGAATAGGAGCAAAGAATAGGAAAAAATAAGGAATCATAGAGATTTGACCCATACTGCCATTGTGTAATAGCTGCATTTTTGCTACTTTCATTTTGCTATATATTTAATATTTGATTTTATTCTTTTCATTTTTGTTTTTGACAGGGGCAATGAACTGAAACAATATAATTATTGGAATGCAGTGTAATAATAATTAGCATTGGCTGTTGAGTAAGGAATTTGAAGTCAAATAAATGGTCTGATTTCAACTAGGTTTGTGATGAGCAAATTATTGCAGCAATGTTAGGTTCAGATTCTGTCTCTTTAAGGTAGGAAAAATAAGAATACCTAAGACATGACACTGTAGAATTCATTTGTGTTGACTATTTTTCCATTTGCTCCTCTCTCTTTGCTTCGTGCTTGGAACATTTTTTTCCATCTTCTCAGTTCTCCTTTTCACCTAGGAGGGTTAAACCCTAAGGACTCATGTGGAGTCCTTTCTTCTCTGTCTTTAAAATTATCTTCAGTGCATGATGGATATGAGCGAGAAATCCAAACATAAAAGGAGACATAGTATAGGCTACTTCTTTCTCTCTTGCTCTAAACTGAATAATGGACTCCTGGCCTTCTTCAGCTCCTGCTGGAGACTTAAGCCTCTCTAACACAGCACTTCCTGGATTATGGCGGTTCTCCTGGTAACTGCGTATGCTCTCCTTGACACTGAGGTTAGGGAGAAATGGCTTCCTTCTAGTAGCAGACTTCAGGCATCTCAATATGCTTCACTTCTTAACTAAATCTTAACTACTCCCAGTTTGAAAACTAATCCCATCATCCCCAAATAGCAAAATCTTGTTAAGTCTGCTGTTTGAATGGGCAGTCAATTCCTCTTAGCTACTATACATCTAATATTTAATTTTATTTGGCATTATTCTGTGTCTCAACTTATTAATTGCTTCCCTATGAATCACTTCTATTATTTCCCTCTTGTAGTTCTGCGGATGACAAAGTTCAGCAAAATAAAATACCAGGAAGCAGGTTCTAGAAAGGGGTAAAGTGGGGTCAAAGAGAAAGGGATGGACAAACATAGAGGAGAAAGGGGGAGAAATAGGAATTTTGTATATCCTACAAAATTAAAAGCATTAAGGGAAGGGGCAAATAGGGAAGCGATGGATGAGAGTGTTGAAACATGACATTGATCAAGATACATTGTGCCGGGCATAGAGGATCACGCATGTAATCCTAGCTACCCAGAAGGCTGAGATCTGTGGATCGTAGTTCAAAGCCAGCCCAGGAACTAATGTTCATGAGACTCTTATCTCCAATTAGCCACAAGAAAACCGAAAATGGTGCTGTGGGCCTGGAAAGGGTAGGATGGTAGCCTTGAGCAGAAGAGCACAGCGACAGTGCCAAGGCCCAGAATTTAAACCCTACTACGGACAAAAAAAAAAAAAAAAAAAAAAAAAAACAAAGCAAAAAACAACACTGCTTTGTTAAATGGAAACTCCTTTGTACAACAACTTAAAGATAATTAAAAATGTACATAGATCGTGAGATACAAGAATACCATAGATTTGAAGACAAAAACTTGCTTTTTAGATCATTTCCATATTTTAGTTATTTTAAATATTTTACTGTTTTTCTTAGGCCTGGCAACATATGTTTTTAAAAAAAAAAACAAAACATTTTTCAGAGCACAATGTGTTATAATATACACAGACACTTTGGGTAACAAATTACAACAGTCCTAATGGTATTTCTTAAGTGATTTTCTGCATTAAACATCATGTTCAGTTAATGATCAGTCCAAATTATCCAGTCATGATATCCCCCAACCTGTCCCAGTTCTTTTGATGACACAAGAATAGCCATTTCTAATAACTACAACTGTCCTTGACACCTGTAAAACCTTCTGGGCTCCTTCCAGCACTCCTGGTTCCAGACACAGGGCAGAATACATTTGCTGTCAGAATCTTAAGAATGGTGAATCCTGCCTCACTCTTGTACTCTCATAACTAAAAATAAAAGTTGGGAAACAGAACTAGAATAGTGTTAGAACCTCAGGCTTTTTGAGCAGGATTGTGCTTTTAGCAGTTGCTGTGCTTTATAATAACTGTGACAGAATTGCATGCCCTAAGCCAAAGGAGAAAGCAAATGTTTGTTAGCAGACTGAAGAGTTGAACAGTAGTGGCAGGAGATTGGGAGACGAGGAGCAAGGAAGCCATGGATAAGGGCAATAAATCTTTAGATATCTGCATTTATGTAAGTAAAGTAACTCAATTGCTTATATGATGCAGAATTGTTACTGCTGCATGTCTGAATGCTATCTGAAAGAAATAGGAGTAATAGCATGATTGTCAATCAGACTTACTCATTCTCTAGTATATATTCAGTCTTCATACTCTCTGTGTTCCAATTTTTAGCTCCTTCAGAAGAGATGAAAATTTTCTGAAAGCACTAGTTCAAGGAAAGAAGAAATTCCTCAACTCCTGAACACATATCATGGAGGATGCACTCTGAAATACTGATTCTTTACTAGATTTTTATCAGTGTGGAAAAGTTTTAGAAGGGAACAATTATAGTTTATATTCACAGAAAAGTTAGAACCAAAACACACCCACCTGGTGTTATTCCAGAAAAAGCATAGTGTTGGAATTAGAAAAAAAAACAACAACATACTGTTGGAATTTCTCTGAAGGAGGGGTATATAAGTGAAGAGAGCAAAGGGGAAATGTACTCATAAAATTCCATGCACATTCTATAAAATAAGAAAGTCATGGGAGAAGGTGAGGTTGAAAAAGATAGAAAGAATGATGAAAATGGTGACATTGATTGAGATGGGTTATATTCATAAACTGCCTTGCTGAATGGCAACCCATCTGTACTTAAACTACTTAATGATAGCTAAAATTTATCTTTTAAAATGGAAAAGAAATGAGGGAATGCTCTCAGGTTTCCATGATTCTTCTAGTTTAAGACAGCTCTTGGGACACAAAATTCTCAGAAACACTGAGTCAATTCAAATGGTAATTTGCGTATTAGAACAGAATTGAAAGTATTTCCAAATGAATCATGAATGTAGTTTTTTAAAAATATATGCAGTACATGAAACAGCATCTTCTGATGAAAAGCCCTGTAAATTATTTAGATCGGCTAAATATCTGGACTATATATATATATATATATATATATATTTAATTTCAGTTTTCTGTTTTGTTTTATTTGAAATGGAGGCTTATTATGTAGCCAACTCTGACCTCAAACTTGCAATCCTCCAGCCTAAGCCCCTTGAATGCTGGGATTTCAAATATGCATCACGATGCCCAAACTAAACCCTAATTATTTTAGTAAACATAGGCATTACTGATAAATTTGTATAATGAATTGTTTATGTGAACCACCTATATGTAATTTGGATTCCCAAGAGGAAAACTGAGACATTGCATTTGTACAGCAGCTTTGTCAAATGCATTTTCTTTTTTGTTTTTATTCTCCCATGAAATCTATCCAGCAGAATCGACTGTTTCCAAAAGTGCAGGCATAATCCATTTCCTAACACATAACAATTCAATGTGGGGGAGTCCCTCATGCAAGCAATTTTTGAAAATTATCACAGGCTGTAAAGAAAGTGGAGTTGATTGTTTTAAGCAGTTTGAGGAAGGCATGAGACTGTAGTATCACTGGAAAACCAAGATAAACATACATGACATCTGAAATTATACCTGTCACAATATAATAAAAATGCACACGTGGATCTTTTTCTCCTATGCCATGATACTTAGCTTCTCTACTTCTTTGTAAAATCGATTTCAGTTTCCTATTTTAAAGGCTGAGCATTCAGATTTCAGAGTTTAGCCATGCCTATAGTTGCTGAAAAACAAGCTAATAAAATCAGGGGGAGGATCATCATTATTATACACAAAACAAATGTCATTTATATAAATTTGAATACATAAAAGCTTGAAGTAATTACTAAAGAGAGTGCATACAACAACTTAGATATATTTAAAGTAGGTTTTAATCTTAGATCTTCCAAAATACAGCTGATCATTATGTGTTTTATGACATTTATGAAACAATTAATTGATTTTATTTGATGTTCTCCAATTAAAATGAGCACAGAATGTATGTTTCCTAAGTAGATAGAACTTTAAAGTTTTCATTTGGACATGGGGAACATTTTAAATCACATAAATCCATTTGCAAATAGTTCCATAAAATAAGGGATGAAAGAGTAACCTAAAAAAGTTAAATGCCGTAAATTTTATGTCATTATGAGTTATTTTAGGACCTAGAAAACAATGTGTTACTCAATAATAATTGAGACTGAATTTGGTGGATTAAATATATTTTTCTAAAGATTCATGTACTTAATATGAACTTTCTATTCTTCCATTTTCTACAGGAAATTACACAAGTGAAGAGACTGAGGTTAGAAAGTGACTGACCCAGCTGAGTACCAGTAGCTAAAGCCTGTAATCTTAGCTTCTTGGGAGGCTGAGATCTGAAGGAGCAAGGTTAAAAATCCAGCCGAGACAGAAAAACCTACAAGATTCCATCTCCAAAATAAACCTGAATGTGGTGGACTGGAGTTATGGCTCAATGGTAGAGTGCCAGTTGAGCAAGCAAACCCGTTTGAGACTGTAACTTCACACTCTGAGTAAACACTGTGAAAGAAAGAGCAAGAAGGAGAGGGAGGGAGAGAGAGAGAAAGATTGGCTAATAAACAAAATATAAATGTTATCTTCATAAGTTATCTTGATAATTTATCAAAAGATAAAAACAAAAGCATGCATTTCTTGAATCCTAGCTTAGGATTCCTTCAGAGGTGAGAGTGTGTCCGTGTGTGTGTGTCTGTGCGTATATGTGTGCATGTGCATGAGTGTGTAGGTATGCGGGAGGAAGAGATTTTATATGTAACATTTTAATTTATCTAAAGTTCCACAAAAAGAATCAATTTTACAACTTCACTTCCATTTTTACAGCTATTGGTAGTTCAGTTGATTTTAGTTGTTGAGGCTAAACAATTGGAACTATTAAAAACACAATTTCCCCATGTGAAATCCAATAATAGTTCCATTTTGCTTAACTCCGGTGTGCATAATTATGGAAGTTGTCATCACGTACATGACCTGCAACATAGCTAACAACAAAGGCCACTCTCTGTCACTTGAAAGAATACTTGAACACATTAACTTCAAGCAGGAAATATTTCTTTTTGGCTCATACTTTCAGAGGTTTAGGTGGGTGGATTAGTTCACCAGTGTGATTAGAACCTCATGATCTAATCACTTTTCAAAAACCATTAGCTTTCAACTAAGCCTTTACCACAAGAGACTTCAGGGGCTAATGTAGATTCCAACCCACAGTAAGAACATGAACATAAATTCAAATACTACTGCACATTTTAGCTATGCCACATTAACACCACACACACACACGCACACACACACACACACACACACACACACACACACACACCACACACACACACACATATCATTACCTTCCATTCTAACCATAACACAAATGTCTGAAACAAAGTATCTTGAAGAGTTTTGAGTAACTGGGCTACGAGCATGGCCTAATGGCAGAGTGCTTGCCTTGCAAGCACAAAGCCCTGGGTTCGATTCCTTGATACCACATCCACAGAAAAAGCTGTAAGTGGTGCTGTGGCTCAAGTGATAGAGTGCTAGCCTTGAGAAAGCCCAGGGACAGTGCTCAGGCCTTGAGTTCAAGCCCCGGGACTGGCAAAAAAAAGTTTTAAGTAACTAATTGATGAAATGTTTTTGTTATTATTTTTTAAATAAATCTGAGGGAAGTGAATCAGAAGTTTTAGACAGAAAAATGCTCAAACTTCATGAAACTTCTTCCTTTCATAATTGCAAGGATAAGAGCCAGCTTGATATAAAATGCCTAAAAGTAGATTAGATTAACTTAAACAGTGCAGTAATTAGTGTTATCAGAAAGATCTTACCAAAACTCATCACTCAAACCACAATGCTTCTAATTGTTAAGATTTTAGCACATTCTGCATGAGTTTAATCTACATTGCTTTGAAACTCACACCTTCATCATTTCTGCCACAGATGGCATTCTACTACCCCTAATGAAGAAAAGGCCAGTTCTGGGTGAAGTTTATAGAGCTGTATAAACATAGTTTGTTATGTCTTTGAGGTGAAAGGCATTATATAAATGTAATTAAAATGTTTCATCAAAAGCACCTTTTTTATGTCCACTGTCAAGCTAAATAAACAAAAATGCAGATGAACATAATATATCACTCCTGGAATTTCCATCAAAAATAGCCATCACCCCACTTTTGGTCAGTTCTATTTATACGACCATAAATCCTAAGCATTTCTAATGGTGAGCTGAAATGTATGAGACCTCCACACCTACTTTTCACATCATTAGTCACATTACTTCACAAGTGTTAACACAAACAAAGCTAACTATGTGCACTGTGTGATACAAAATCTTTCTGCTGATAAGAAGCTAATCTACTATAAATATCCTCTATGCCTATAAAATCAAGGAATAAATGCCTAATGTTTCATTCATATACTTACTAACTTTAAGTGAATGTCCTAAAAAAGTTTTATGGAATATTCTAAACACCAACAAATCAGAACTACCATAAAATAACTACTACTTACTTTAAAATAAGAAAATTTATCATAAGTGAATTAGAGCTGTGGCTCAGTGGTAAAGTGATAGTATTGAACTGAAGAACTCAGGGACAATGCCCAGGCCCAGAGTTCAAGCCCCACAACTGACAAAAAAAAAAAATAAAAGAAAAGGAAAAGAGAAAGAGAAAGAAAATTTACCATAAGAAGGTAACGTAGTTTTATGTGAATTTCTGGGAGTAAGAATTTAAAAAGAAACTCCCTTAAAGTGTTAGTAAAAAGCCTTCAAAATTATACTTTTTTCCTTGGATATGCCATTACAAGAGGTGATTTGAAGAGAGACTGAACAACAAAACCATAAAATTCAGCTGTAATTTAACCATCTAGGTCTCAGATCTTAGAAATAACCCAGAGAAACAACAGATAAGATAGCAGAAGAAACCTGATCTCTCCAATACAAGTTAGCACACAATAGCTAAAGGAATTCCCTGATACTGTAAGTTCTAAATACCTAGAAGCTTCTTGTTTGTAAAAGACTGATGTGTGTGTGTGTGTGTGTGTGTGTGTTACTCTTCCTACAATGAAAGTTAAGATTTTGACTATCTTCTGCTCAACCTTATCTTAACGTATAAATAAATCTGTGTTCTGAACTATCATTCAGTAAATACTAGATCAATACATGAAGTTTTATGAAGGTAACTAAACAATGAAAAATCTATCAAGGCAAATTGACAACATCTTCATCAGTGGAAACAAATCAGCAAGAACTGACATGTGGCCAGCCTTAAGCTTGATGCACAAATACTTCACATTCTCCAAATCACGATCTTAACCCACCTAACTACCCTGATACACTGCTACGAGGCCATCGAGTGTGAGTTCCTGGTTCAACAGGTTGATGAAAATACATTTGAAGATGTGAGGACGTTGCCCAAAATGCAGCATAGGCTTGAAAGACTAATCATAATAGAAGATACAAGGTGTCCCTAACAGTAAGAGCAAACAAACCTTCATGGTTCCGACCTACCCTCTCTGTCTTCATGGTCAAGAGGAGTCAATACTTAACTGAAAATGTCTGCATGATGGTATGCAATCACATGCGTCCAAGGTTATGAAATAAGGGTTTATCTGGTGCCATCTTGTCTTATTACGCTCAGGTAATAAGTGTGCCTGAATTCCTAGAGGTTGGGGTGAGGACTTGGAAATCATGGATCCGTCAGTCCTGTGCTTTGAACTTGTGAGACTCTTGAGTTTCCTGTGACCATGCCCCTTGACCCTGACACCATTTAGGCCCCGATGAACTCAGGCAGGGAGACTCTGTGCCTTGTGTCTCCTGTATCCTTTCTCTCCTCCAATCACCACGGTGTCCCACTTTAGCTCTCCATTGGAGTTGATCTGGTTTGCTGGTATTGATTTCTGCTCTTTCTTTCCTCTCCTGCTCTCATGGCTTTGATGTTAGGTATACTGGAGGGGCTGCAGGTTTTGGGGACAGGTGTCCATCTGCCTGCAGTCACCAGCTTTTTAATGAAGACTCCAAATCTGGCCTCTCCAAATGTGCCTTCTCTGTTGCTTGAAACACAATAACTAATAGCACAATAGTTAATAGCATGGCACACTACACCAGTAACATTCTTACCCTAAAACACTTTTTTATTAGTGTTTATAGAAGATAATAGATGTTTGTTTCTTTATTTGCAGGTATCAGGGAACCCCAGAAGCAATTAGATTATATACTCTTGGAAATCTGCCATCATCCTCATATATTTATAGATAATTGCTTGTTGTTGTTGTTTTTCCAGGTCCCTGACAAAGCCTGCTCTCTCACCCAATTTTTAAAGTTAGGTCATATTTAATTTAAGCTCTGCTGTCCTACACCGCAGCCATTCTTTATCATTTCATCATGTTAGAATGGGAACCTGGAACAATAGTTCAAATATTTTTTCTTGTCTCCCAAGGGTCTCTTATTGGAATTATTTCTATTACTAGAAACAATGGTAAACAAAATTTACTAAGTTACTTTAAAAAGCTAGAAGCAGAATTTGCAAAGTAAGAAAACAAGTGCATAATTTGAATGCAGGGATGGTGGGGGGGAGGGCAAAGGCAATATTTCCCAAACAGTGCAGAGGATGCTACCCTTCTGACCCATTCAATAGGGAACTCTATTTTGAGCTGTTTCCCCTAAGAGGAAAATGAGTCATTCTGAGCCATTCACCCTTCATTCTACTCTTCCCTACCCAAGGGCAATATCGGTAGACAAGCTTAGAAACTGAAGGGGTCTGTGACTATAGAAAGGCTCCTATTTTAAATCTACTAAGCCTACAACCAAGGGACAAGATTAAAACTGCCAAGTCATCTCTTTGGAATTTAGAATGTTTTTTAACTTTTCTTTATTAACATTAAGCAAATGTTTTTTTTTCTGGTCAGCATTATGAAGTTTCATGTTATTAACTCTTATTATTAATAATAATACTAATAACTGGCAAAAATATAGAACCGATGATAAAAATCTGTTCTATGAAAATTGCTACCTGGAATTAGGAAAACAAATATCAGGTTGGAACCTTAAAATGTAGATTTATTAAAAAGAAATAAGCTTATAAAGAAGTCACATTAAAGCAGAGCCTTAAAGAGACAAAAGGCATTCAGTATATGGAATTCTTAAACTTAATAAACACAACTTACTACAAACACTGCTACAAATACTGCTCAGTTTTAAAACTTGTGTCTATATTCAGCTTTTCTTGGTGCTATTGACTTCTGTACCACTTGTTCAAAAGTTTCCACACTGGTTGACTGTTCTTTCTGGAATCAGAAGCCACATTTGTGAGATATCAATGAGTCCTATCTCCAATCCTGTTTAATATTCAGATCAAATCTTCTGGGCATGAGGAGCATTTGGCATTGTTGTCCATCTCCCTAGGTCAGCCAGACCTTGTACAGGTTACATCTCATCCTTTAAAAAATTGAGTTCAAGGCCGGGAGTTTGGCCTGGTGGTAGAGTGTTTCCTAGCATGCACAAAGACCAGAGTTCAATTCCTCGGCACCACATACATAGAAAAAAGCTGGAAGTGATGCTGTGGCTCAAGTGATACAGCTCTACCCTTGAGAAAAGTCCAAGGACAATGCTCAAGCCCTGAGTTCAAGCCCCATGCCTGGCAAAAAAAAAAAAATAGTTCAGGGCCAGAGTTTGGTTTGGCATAGTGATGAGTGCTTGCCTAGCATGCACTAAGACACAGGTTTGATTCCTCGGTACCACATACATAGAAAAAGCTGGAAGTGGTGCTGTGGCTCAATTGGCAGAGTGCTAGCCTTGAGAAAGCCCAAGGACAGTGCTCAGGCCCTGAGTTCAAGCCCCAGGACTGGGAAAAAAATTTAGTTCAGCCACTCTGAAAGGAAGTTTGAAGGTTTCTTAGAGAACTGAAAATAGACCTTCCCTATGATCCAGCATACCACTCTGGGCATCTATCCTGAGCATCATAACCCAGGATATGATAAGGACACCTGCTCAGCCATGTTCATCTCTGCACTATTTATAATAGCTAAGGATGGAAACAACCCAGATGCCCTATTGCAGATGAATGAATACAAAAAAATGTGGCATATATATATACAATGGAATTCTACATAGCCACCAGACAAGGAAAAATAATGCCATTTGCTGGTAAGTGGATGAAATTAGAGTGAATCATGTTGAGTGAGAAGACCAAAGGAACAAAAAGCACATGGTATCCTTTATATGTAGATATTAGATCCAAACAGTACAAGAGTGATGACTCCTTATTTGAGTGCCCAAGGTTATGGACATGGTCTTAGAGATATAAACATAACTATATAGACATAAAAATCTATGATGGGATATATACTCTATAGACATAATGTTATATTATATAGATTGATATGTATATATCACATACAAACCCTCAGCTTAATTTTAATTATGTTCTAAACTCTATGTTCCAGTGATTGTATACAGAGATTCCCTTCTTGAATATTTTTTGTTAAACATGAAATTTGAAATATTATGTAAAAATTGATGTTAATAAAATCTTTAAAAATTATTTTTGTAAAGGTGATGTACAAAGGGGCTAAAGTTACATAAGTAAGGTAATGAGTACATTTCTTTTTGACACCTCATCTTAACCCTACCAGCCTGAGAACCAAACTGTAATACATTACACACCTAGACACTATCAACAGCCTCATTTCTCATTTCCCCTTTCAAGTAATGACTGACAGGCATTTCCTTAGATGTATTCCTCTACCCTCATCTAATAGCCAACTAACTTTTGTACATTGTATTTCTTATCGCCTGCATTTCTTCTTTTTTTTTTTGCCAGTCCTGGGCTTGAGCTCAGGGCCTGAGCACTGTCCTTGGACTTTCTCAAGGCTAGAGCTCTACCACTTGAGCCTCAGCACCACTTCCAGCTTTTTTCTATGTAGGTAGTACCGAGGAATCGAACCCGGGTCTTCATGCATGCTAGGCAAGCACTTTAACCACTAGGCCAAACTCCCAGCCCCCTGCATTTCTTCTTATACTCAGCATTAGATTATATTTTTATTTTCTTGCATCTTGACTATAAAATGAACACATAGATCTAGTCCTTCAATATATCTGCTATAACATAGTATTTCTAAAACAACTCCTTTAATTAAACAAAACACACCCCTGCTAATGCTATCCCATCTATCCTCAAAACCCATAAGGATTACATTTTTACTTAGTAAACCAGGTCCTACACACACTTCTGCTCCCTAGTTCTTTATCCCAGCCCACTCCAGTGGTATATTATTAGCCTTGAGCTACCTAGACTTATTTCTGGATCTTTAACTCTCTTTCGAACATGTATGTTTTTGTGTAAGGATTGTTGCAGTTTTCGTTACTACCGCTCGGGAGTATACAATATCTCCAGCATTTATTCTTTTTGTTTATCTTTATAGGTTTAGTTAGTCAGGATGTTTGGGGATTTCAAATAAATTTCATGATTGATTTTTATAAGTTGTGAAAAGTGATATCAAAATTTTGTGGTTATTGTATTGTATCTGTAGATTTGTTTTAGAAGAATTCATTTTATAAGCAATTTCATAAGCATAAAATCTTCAGTCTACTACTGTCTTCAACTTCCTTAAAGACTTTATTTTCACCAGAGAGGTTTTTCATCCTCTTAGCTAGTTTTATTCTTAGGCATTTATTTTTGAGACTACTATGAATGGGATGGATTTTCCTGGTTTCTTTTTTAGTCTGCTAATTATCAGTATACAGCAAAGATACTTACTGTTATATGTGCATTTTATATCCTGCCATTTAGGTCATAGGTGCTAATCTTTCTTTGAACATTTTACAGAATTTAGTAGAACAATACTGTCCCATCCTAAGCTTTTTTTCATTCGAAAACATTTTATTACTGCTTCAATTTCATATCTTGCTATAAATTTCTTCATGTGGCTGATATAACCTTGGCTTCATTTTTAGTTATTGATATTAATACACAAATATATCCATTGTCTCTAGATTTTTCATTAGATAATAATTAGAAACTTCTATTTCCCCATCTCTAATTTTAGTAATACTGGTCCTTTTCTTTTTGATGAATGTAGCTAAAAGTTTGTCATTCAAACACGTTTATCATTTCAGATAAACATCTAATTTTCTTTCATTATTTTTAATTGGCCATGGGACTTGAACTCTGAGCCTGGGCGCTGTCCCTGAGCTCTTCAGTTCAAGGATACTGCCCTACCCCTTGAGCCAAGAACCACTTCTGGTTTTCTAGAAGTTAATTGGAAATAAGAGTCTCTCAGTCTTTAGTGCCTGGGCTGGCTTTGAACCGCGATCCTCAGATCTCAGCTTCCTGTGTAGCTAGGATTACAGGCATGAGCCACCAGCACCCGGCTTCATTGATTGTTTCGCTTGTCATTTTACTCTCCATTCTGTTCTCTACTCTTATTTCTTTCCATCTATTTTTTGTCTGACTTCTTATATTTCTAAAACTTTGAAGTACATTGTTAAGTCAACAATACACATCTTTATTTTGACCACATATCTTATTACACTTATTCCTTATAGCCTTCAGCTCATGACTATCTTGAAGCTAACTGCCTTAGGTGTGCTTTATATGGTGGCCTTTCAACATTCTCTAACCTACCTGTTCTTCCTCCTCCAAATTTATATCCAGCTGGTGACTTTGCCTCTCTTTCATCAAAAAACTGAAAAAAAAAAAGACCTAAGAGAGTATGTTCACATTTTCCCACAACACATCTCAACACTGGTAAATGAGCCCTCCAAACTTGTTGGGTGACATACCTAAAACCCTAGTTAAGAATTCCAACAATGGGATATTGGATTCACAAAAAAAGACATTCACAAGGTTAGACCAGAAAGCTTGAGTTGTATATTAATCAAGTAACAACTATTCGTTCATGACAAAAATTATAGGCCTACATTTTTAAGTAAAGATCACTGCAGTCAATCTTGGACTCATGTCTGTACCAGTCAGGAAAGCACAAGTTAATAGAAACATTCTCAACTACAACTTCTAGGACAATGAATTACCATCCAGTCACTGACATCTGGAACTCCTTCCTCTTCATGATACTTCCAATTTATTCCAGTGCTTCCCATTGTTGAGAAGCAAAATTTACTTGGCCACCCCAGTTTATATTTTGTTTCCTTCCTGGGGATGATTCAGACTTCCTTCTAATGTCAAAAGTCATCACTGTGAGCAATAGCCAGTAGGAAAGCAGACGATAAATTGAAATTTAAGGCCAATTTTCAAAACATGGGCAAGGCTTGGGGGTGGGATACACTGATGAACTGTAACAGGATTGCTGATGCCATGGGGTACAGTAGTCCTAAGAAAGGCAACAACAACTTCAAGAGATTACTCTTTGGAAGGACCATGGCATAAAGAACTCTCAGTCGCATTCATCCCAGCCTCCAGATCTCTTGTAGCTTTCCAGTGACAAAATGGCACATGAAAAGTTGGCCTCCAGGGACTCACTCCTAGCTACTCAGGAGACTGAGATCTGAGAAATGTGGTTTGAAGCAGCCCAGGCAGAAAACTCTGTGAGACTCTTATCTCCAATGAAAATACTCAAAACTTCAGATGTGGCACTGTGGTTCAAGTGGCAGAGTGCTCACCTTGAGCAAAAGAAGTTCAAGAACAGCACTCAGGCCCAGAGGCAGAGGTCAAACTTCACATAAAGACCAGAGAGCCTGCTTATATTATTTATATGTCATTTTGTGATGGGATAGAGCGGGAAAGGAAAAAGGGATATTGAAAATTCTACTTCATCCCTGGTTAATTACAATCCCCACATAACTTAAGTACTTTTCTCAATGATTCCTAGTTTAAATTTCTCAGGACACAGGAATAAAATGAGTATGTGAGAGCAAAGTATACAGCTTCGGGTTCCTATTGAAAACAAGCCAAGTAAGATGTGGGATCTGATTCTCATTCGAGGTAAATTCCTTGGAGAATTTATGTAATTGGTTCAGGTTAAAAGTTAATCATGACTATGCTCATAAATTTGTCAGACAGCATGACTAACAGGGCATAAGAAGCTTTATTAAATAAATCTCATCCTTTACATCTAGAACACAAAGTCAGTGTGTTTCTGAATTGGAATGACAGCTCCTCTGTGGCTTTGCGCCTTCCAACCTTCTTCATCCCTGCTCCCCTTCCAGGTCACTGTTTAGCATACTAATGGCAAGCCTGCTTTTACCCAAAGTGCCTGCATCTGCTGCATATGCTGTCATATATATATATATATACATATATGCATATATATATATACATATATATATATATTGCTAGTTGGATCTCAGCCAGTGGAATTAAATGAAACAGATTTCTGTCAAACTGAATACTAATTAGGTCTTCATGCCAATGCTAGGACTGCATAATGACATCATTTGCAAAGAGGTTGGAAGTTGAAGAGCAAACAGAGATTTTGTGATATTTATGGATAGAAACAAAGTGGTGCTATGCTGGGCAATTTCCTTCTTTCTGTTGGTTGGCTTGTACAGATTTAGCTTGGATAGTCCAAGGCATCTTGGCAACACTGCACATTAAGCAAATGTTTCATTGATTACACCAGTCCTTTTTTCTTCAAGTTTTCAAATCCACTAATCAAGATCCCAGGCTCGTGAGATACTATATTTTAATGTTTTTTAAGGGTCTAGGTCATTTACATAAGCCTAACATAGAAATCTGGTTTTCTGCAACAGTGTGATTGAGATTGACGGTTCCAATCCCTCCTTTTATTAGAACCATATCTCATGAATAAATTATATGATCACCTCACATAGACCACAAGAATTTCAAACTTTGACTCTTCTTTTATTATCTGCACCTTAGAATTAATATCTATCAGAAATGACAGTTATTCACCCTTCAAAGACATATATCTTGCATCATTAACATTTCTCACTTAGCTAAATAATTAATAAATCCATATTCTTATAGCACTGAGAAAATTATTCCAAGTTAATGTTAAAGAAGATTCAGTGGAAATAAACATTTAAGTCAGGAGAAAATATGAATATCTATTTAATTCAACATCCTCATAACTATTTTTGAGTTTTCTATATCTTGATAGGTATATGAACTACGGACAGACTAACATAAAAATGTTCTTTTCCCATACCTCATAATTGCATAGAATGAGAATAAGAAAATAAGATTGATTGTCAGATGCCAGTTTTAGGTGACTCTTGCATTCTAACTACATGTGAGCATAGCAAGCCACCGTAATGTCATTCCATAAAACCCAGATATGTAAGTCCTCTAAATGACCACTATAAAGGATTTATATTGCAATCAGGTATTATTATTATAATAAAAGGGAGAGACATTTCCACACATGTGACATCTATATATACATAAAATGCATTCTTATCTCAATCACTCTATCTCTATCACTCTATCTGTTTCACTCTTCTTCATTCCATTCCATCTTTTTAAAACATCTTCAACCAACTTAATTGTGATATTTTTCATGAAAAACATAAAGAATGACTACGTTTGTCATCTTTCACCATCTTTATTAGCTCTTCCCTAGTTTCTCAACAGACTCTGTCATATTTTCAAAGTATAATGGTAAAGAACTTGGACTCTGAAATAATTCTTTGGAAATCTAGAAATGTATAGTTAATTATACAAAAATAATTGCTTCCTGTTCCTGTTAGAGACTAATCAATATCCACAAACATTATTATATGTAAAAATGATACTTTTAGAATGGCATTAAAGAAATTAACTCGACACTGGTGTTTTTTTCTCAAATTGCCCATAATTTTTCATACCAATTAGTCTCTCACAAATATTCTTTATTTGACTTGTCTATATTTAGCAGAGTGGAGGTTTATATTTCTTTCCACTTTGTGTAGTAAAAGCAAGCAGGAAGCACAGTCAAACAATGAAATGCCAAGCTCTAGGGCAATGGAATGGGCAGTTAGAAAATACAAAGGTGAAAAGAAATAACTTCACATAGTACATCAAGAACAACAACCACAAACCTCTTGTTTCCATAGCCTAGAGTTCATTTTGTTTAGTCTCATTCTGTATGATCATATGTACATAGCTTTTAAGATATTGTGATCCTCTGCTAGGAGAATTCTAGATGTACTAATTATTACAAATGAAGCCTATTATTACATTGAGCCTATGTTCCTCTGGGTCTGTTTTACGTCACTTAATATGATTTTTTTGCCAAGTATTTCCACTTACGGTTAGTCTCATGGTTACTGTATCTGAATTTGTTACCTGGTATATTGTATATATGTTTGTTTATTTGAAATAGGGACAGGAAGGGGGAAATCAGGATGACTGGGAGTGGGTGAGGGGATGGAAAGGGAGGCAAAAGCATGAGAAGCTGTATCAGGGTTCAAGAAGTAATGTACCCATTACCTGACTAATATAACTGCAACTCTTCTATACATTATCCTGACAATTTTATATATATGTGTGTGTATAGATAGATAGATAGATAGATAGATAGATAGATAGATAGATAGATAATACAGAGGTAAACTCTCCAGACAAGGCCAGCTGAATGGCAATGCACTTGCTTGCTGATTCTTTTCATCAAAAATTATTTCCTTTTTGCGCCAGGAGTTTGGCCTAGTAATAAGAGTGCTGGCCTAGCATATACAAAGACCCAGGTTTGGTTCCTTCGTACCACATATATAGAAAAAGCTGAAGTGGGGCTGTAGCACAAGTGGTACAGCTCTAGCCTTGACTGCTTAGGCCCTGAGTTCAAGCTCTAGGACTGTTGAAAAAAAATGCTTCCTTTTTATTGTATAGAGAGTAGTTTGAAAAACGCTGGTGTTAGAACTTTTTTGAAGATTAGCTGTGTTCAGCATGCTTTCTTGTTGGGACATCCTCTTACTGTTTCTAGCTGATTGGTATAGATTCCTTTAACTTGTTTGAATCATCTCTGCTCAATTTTGATATGCAAAATATATCTAAAAATCTATGTATTCCATTTAGACTTTCTAGTTTCTCAGAACATAATTCTCTGGATTTCATTGGTGTTTGTTACAGTATCCTCTTTTCTGATTGATTTTAATGACTTGGGTCTCCCTTCTTTGGACTAAGCTTAGCTACAGACTTATCAATCTTTTCAAAGAACACCTTTTAGTTTTGTGGATTTTTAAAAAGTATTGTTATTGTAAAGGTGATGGACACAAGGTACGATTATATAGGTAAGGAAATTTCCTTTTAAATCCCGTTACCCCCTCCCTCGTTTTTTACCACTTACCCACTCATCCCTCCCAACTCCATTTTCAACAGTGTTTAATGAGTATCATTGTTCTATCAGTCTCTGATTCATTCTACTGCTCATTGATTTTTGGATTTGGCTTGTTATTTTTCTCTAATTGCTTGAGAAGCATCCTCACATTATTATCTGAAACATCTATTTTTTTTAATTTGGTACTTTTAGCTATAAACTATAGTCTTAGTACTTCTTTGGTAGCATTACAGGAGTTCTAGTAAGTTGAGTATTCACTTCAATTAAATATTAGGAACTTTGATCTTCCTACTTATTTTTTCAACTGCTCATTGAATACTTACAAATATAGTGTTCTGTCACCACGTGTATGAGCTTTATCCATGTTTTCTTTACACATGATTTCTAATTTAATTCCACATTGTCTGACAGAATGCATGGAATTATTTTGATGACAAACCAGATGGTGATACAACCAAAAGAGAATGTTGTAGAACCAACTTATTCCATAAACATAGATGCAAAAACTCTCAATAAAATACTTACAACACAATTCAACAACACATTTAAAAGGCTATATGTCATGATCAAAGGAGTTAACATTCCAGAGATACTGTTTCCAGAACTCTTGATTCTTCTTCTTCCTTTGGCTATATTTTGAGCAACTACTGAATTAATTCTGTATGATATACTTGGAAACTTCTGGGTTTGGGGAAACAATACCACTTTCTGCAGAACTGTTCCCAATTTTATCTTTTATAATAAATCATATCTGTCTGAATAAATTTATTTTGAAAGAGATTTCTGCACTTTCATTTATTTTTCTTTGTATCAGTCCATTGTTTCCAGATATAATTTTGAATCTTGATTCTGACATAACATATTATCTCTTGCTGGTTTCATAGATATTTCTCAGTCTTTATGTTATGATTGAAAATGATAAATGAGATGTCGTGAATGACAGGCCATTGTGATATTTGAGTAGACATTTCCCTTCATGTTGACCCAGCCCAACACATCATATTCTTCCCTTAAAAACAATCCAGGGGACTCTTGGCTGAAAATCTTATTAAAACTAAGATAAACTCTGATCATTCTATTAACAGTTCTTTATAATTTTATTTTATCATCAGGTGATGTATAGAGGGGTTACAGTTACACTCATAAAGTAGTAAATAATTACTTCTTGAACATTGTTACCCCTTCCCATGTTTTTCTCCCATTTTCCGTCCCCGCTACCCCCAACCAAGTTGCAAAGGTCATTTCCAACACATTGTCACAACTGTGATAGTCACAAGATATCCTATTAATCTTAAGTCATCTATTCTAACTTTAGGATAAAATGTTAAGTACACATTTCTCTTGAGAAAGTCATTTTCAAATTACTTCACAGGTTTAACTTTTATAACTTTTTTTTATAACTTTTATAAATTCAAAACTTTGGACATAAAAATACAGAGTTTTAAATGCCACTCTATTTGTTTTGCAACTATAATCATGAAATCTCAGCAATTTCATGCAACAGAAGTGAATTTATTACTCAGAATTTAATATATGGTGAAAGGGGAGAGACTCTGCTCCATTAAATTATCCAAGCATTCAAGCAAGCTAAGTCTCCTTCTGTACCCAAGTAGACCCAAGCTCAACCTTTGTTTTAGCATATACCCAATAAAGCAAGAAAAACAAGAGAAGGTTTTACTAATAGTCAGGAAACGGCATGAATCACTGCTGTTTATGTTTTACTAGCTGTAACTATGCTTGTCATGACTAATTTCAACGAAACCTGGAAAATATAGTTATATAACTAGAAGACAGAGAAATGGCTTGGTAAAGTAAAAGCACCATTCCCACGACATAGTAAACACCCTGTTCGAAGCATCCACACAACAGGACTGCATGTATTTGGCATTTGCCATGCCTTCCTGAAAACATCCCAGGCCAGATTCCTATTCCTGGGACTAGTGAATACCAGCAATGTCCTCTGAGCAGTCTTCTCAAAGCCTAAAACTGGTTATCCTGTGAGATTTTCTATCCCTGGGAGCCTCCATATCAATATATTCAGTGTACTGTTCCAGGAGCTAAGATCCACCAGGGATCTTAGTGATGACAGGAAAAGCTACTCTGAGTCACTACCAGGAGCTATTAGTATGTGGTCCCCTTTTCTCCCATCCATAATGTTCTTTCAGTCTTTACCAATCTATAAGGCTGCGCAGATGCGGCATCTGAGCCCCAGATTTGGGCCAGTGGACTCTTTCTGGAGCCCCATGCTTGGCTGGGTGCCGGCCCCATGACGGTGGTCTGGTTAGTAGGTTGCCCTTGGAAGCTGAGACAGTATTTCTTTCTAGCATGCTGTGAAATTAAATCTCCAGAATGAGGCTAACACATGTTTTTGATGTCTTTTCCCAAATTCCGAGTTAGTTTTCCGGAAAGGCAAGGTCTCTGGGCTTGCAAGGGTCCAGTGTCAGCCTCGAGGATGTCTTCCCATGGAATCCTCACTGAAGCTTACGTTACTACATTGACACTCAATGAGGATCCCGATCTACACCATCAAATTATGGCAGGGTTGATGGAATATCTGCTTTGAAGATCACCATCACAAAAATACAGAAGCTGAGGAGCCCCTACTGGCTCTGCACCAGGTTCTAAGCAATGGCTTGGGAGAAGCCGCACCTAATATCTCAGAAGGCAATGGAGACCCTTAACCACCAATGCCAAAGAATGAATGCTTCTTACTGCCGTCCTCTCTCAGTTCCAGTCAACAGGTTGAGGTCCTAAATACCTGGGGTGAATGGAACCATCTTAGACTCTTCCACATCCTACTTGCGATGTATAAAAGTCAAGGGTATGACCAATGTGGAGCAAGGTGACAATGTAAAATAAAGAGTTTCAAGAAAATACGTTGTGGATATGCCACTGTATGCTTCAAATCATGAAGTTGAGGTGATCAGGAAATGAATTAGCAATCACATTTTTCCTTTTGTGCTGGAGAACAGATGCAGATGAACACATTTTGGAGTTTGCAAACCAGAATGAATGTGATACTCCATGGGAGATGCAATATTCTCTGGGTGGTAAAAATAAATAACATTAAAGAAATAGTGTTAGAGAAGTGAGAAGATCATATCTTTTCAAACAGCAGAATTCTAAAAGCCATGAGTATCAATAGCAGGGGTGACATTTTCTATCAGTTGGAGTTTACGAAATATAGGTGGGAGGCCTGACCAAAAAATTGTGTGGGTTTTGGATATCTGAGCAATACTGCTAGTATTTGCTACCTGGATGCCAATCATTTGCTAAACTTGTCAGCTGATTCACTTTGCTGAGAAAGATTAAAGCTCAAGTATCCTTTATGGAGGACCTTAAAACATATTTGTAAGTCTTACCTCCTGATGGAGAAGACCTCAATTTTAGTATCAAACCATTATTTACATAAGCATGCTTGTTTAGCTGATAAAATAATGCATCACATTATTAAAGCATCCTTTTCAAGCTACTTTCGCCTACTTAATACACATTGTTTGGAAAAGTCTTGCTCACTGGTTTTCCTGGATACATGAAACATTTTAGTTATTGCATATGGTTTATTGGTTTAAGTTTCCTGTTTATGATACATTGGGTAGCCAATCACATAACAGAAATACATGATTCGAATATGCCTTATGATTCACTGCCTTTTCTCTCCAATCCCTACCCTCTTAGAATTCCAGATTTCTTAAGGAAGTGACTAACTTCGTAGATGTCTGTAAACTTTAAAACTTAACATTCTTCTTTCATTTTCCCATCCTCAGTATAATATGCTACCCAGATCAAACATTTCTTTCTATACTTTTTGAGCAAGAACATATAGATCTTGAGAGATGCATTTTATCCATTGACTTTATAAAATTTTGACCATATTTATTTTCCATAACTACATCTTTTTTATCTCAAGCTTCATTTAAACCTCACAGCAACCCTGTAAGCCATCTGGCTTTCTTAATGGTTATATATTTCTTGCATGGATTTACCATTACTGATTCAGTCTTCCTCTGATGGCTGGAATTGACTATTATATTTTGTTCTTTCTTGCTCTGTTGCCAGTGAATAGAATACATTATGGGAATAAATATCATTATAGACCAATATGTTTACTTTGATACAATTGCATATATAACTAGCAATGAAATTACTAAGCCAGGTGATTTATTTTGACAGATGCTGCTGAATATCTTTTAGAAAAATCTTGTAAAAATGTACATTTGTATTAGCAATATATCACAGGATTCTGCCAGCAAAGAGGTATATTATCTTTCTTTTAAACATTTGCTATTGTGGTCCACCCTGTCATTTCATATTGCACTTCCTTTATAATGACTAAGTCTGAGCATTTTTCATATGATTATTATCAATTCAGACTAGTGCTTTCATAAACTATGTTTATAAGTTACCTTTTATTAAATTATTTGCAACTTTTATCATTGCATAGTATGAAGTCTTTTTACTGGGAAATATTCATATATAACATATAGATGTTTTGTTTTCACTTACAAAAGGAAAAGCTTGAGTATGACATCATCCTCTTAACGTTTAATTCTTGAGCTGGGTGTAATGGATCATGGCCATAATTCTCAATTATTCCAAAGGTGAAGACTGTAAGGGTCATAGTTTGAGGGTAGGGTCCATTTTATATATATATATACATATATATATATGTATATATATATATATAATGTTCAACAGACCACTATCTCAATTAAAAACAAGGACAAGTGTGGTAGCACATTCTAGTTATCCCATCTGTACAGAAGGTATAACGGGGAGGTTGTGGTTCAGGTAGCCTGAGCAAAAATATTGAGACAGTGTACGCAATGCAAACTAACACCAAAGGACTGGGCTGAAATACAACATGGAAACCACCTGCCCTTCAAATGTGAAATTTTGAGTTCAGATTTCTGGGCAATGAAAAAAAAATAAAGTGTTATGTTGACTAAAAACTTAAAAAAACGGCTTTTAGTACCCCAGAAATGTTCCTACATATACAACAATATATTGTGACCATGTACAACTTAAAACTTCTGAAACAAATGCTACTAGCCCCAAGTACAGTGATCGTAAATACCTTGAGTGTAGTTATATAAGCTGCAGGAAATTTCTTGAACAGCCAATGTTTTATTTGGTATGGAAAAATACTCCAAAAGAAAAACAGAAATAAGTACTTTCATAACTCAAGAACCATTAGAATATGCTTGTGTATGGAGCACTAACTAAGCCACGTGAAGGAAGCCAATATTGTATCAACCCAAAGTGAAATCTCTCCTCCTATCTCCTGTGCTGGTAGAAAAACACCAAGTTAAATAGGCTGTGAGGAATTCCATGCGCCTTTCCCCACATGGATGAGTGGAAAGTCAACAGCTTGGTGAAATGGTACAATGAAGCGTATACAGAATTTTACCACCATAGTGAATTGTTTTATTTTTGATCGAACAAATGTGAACCTAGGGATTTTCCAGAGAGCTTGAAGTTTATCATACTCATAGAATTTCATTTAGCTGTCCATTTTTTAAAGGCATCTTCTGTTAAAAAGAGAAATACATTTAAGTCTTATATGGTCAGATCTGTGCTTTCTCAGGTATCTTGGTAAAGAAGTTTTCCTGTAAATTTTCTTCTAAGACTTTTAAGGTTTCCATTATATTCACTCAATAATATATATTAATGTAAAAATGACAATTCAACCTTTAAAAGTAATTGTATTCTGTTGTCCTTGGGCTTGAACTTTGGGCCTGGGATCCTTTGGGTCAGGGCAAGGGTCTACCACTTGAGCCACAGCAGCACTTCTGGCTTTTTCTCTATTCAGCTGGAGATAAACATCTCAAGGATTTTCCTTTCCTGGGCTGGCTAGAAACTAAATCTTCAGGTCTCAGATTCCTGAGGAGTTAGGACTATAGATGTGAGATGCAGGTCCCCCACATAAATTTTCTTATAATAATATTAAATCATGCATATTTTCCAAAGCATAGAAAACATACATTTAACTATTTCCTATTCAAGTTACAACCATTATTAATATTTTTATATACAACAAAAAATAAATACATAAGCTACTGAAAACATGCCAAGTTTTAAAACTAAACAACATACAGTATATTTTTTCCATTGTTTGCACAATATTGCATGATATTTGGTCATATAGCATATGACCAAATGTGGGAAAATAGTATAGAAAAAGAAACATACCAAAGATCTGTATTGTTCAGCCTTCTAGCAATGGAAGGTCTTCCTGAATATCACTGCTGTCACTACTGTGATTTCATGAAAACTAAAACTCATTGAATGTGCATTATTTCCCCCTTATCTCTGTATTTCAACAATGTGACAGCACGCATTTAGTTATAGATCTTTTGATGATGACCTATAGTCCTTTGTTTCATCCTCCTCCAGTTTCCAAATGTAGGATAATTATTATAACCATTCTTCTACTTGATGTTTTTGTTGTCATTTTATATAGATAAATATGCATATATATAAATTTCCTTGCATAACTGGTGTAATCATTTTCAGAATTTTATGAATTCTGTTACAAAGTAAACATTAGACAAATATCTAGGATGTATTGCTTCGATTCTGCTATCATATTCATATCTTTCATTCCGTTCTTAGAGGTTCATTTCATCCATCTCTCTTTTGCTTTTATCCTGTAGATTTTCATAATGCACTATTTAATTTGTTGGCTTACTTCATTGATTTTTATTTTGGAGAAGTGGGAGAGGATATTCCTTATTGTCTCATTTTTATGGACAATTTCACACATTTTTCTGTACTACTTTTATTGAGCCAAAAACATTTTATTTTCACTGTTATTTTTCTTATAAGAATGTTACAGACTTGACATTCATATAAAGGTAGAGTTTTTTGAAATTTGGGTTGTTAAAGTTGATATAATTTTTTTAGCCAAAGGCTTGTATCATCTAGAAATGCCCTTTGTGAACAGGTAAGCAAATCCTTTTACAAAACCACTGGATGTAATTATAAACTTCTGTATCAGTGCTTCTTAGTGAGGGAGAGTTTTGCTCCCTCAGGGATATTTGTTAATGTTTAGAGAAATTTTTGTTTATTCTACTAGTACGCAGGAGATGGACAATGCTATTTGTAGACAGAAATATGATTCAGAATGTTAGTAGTTCTCAGGCTGAGAAGCACTGTACCACACTTATGAAGCTGTGTGATAAAGACACAGCCGTTGTTCAAGGCATAGTAGATATTTCAAATCAATGGCCATTATGTAGTGGCTGTGTCCCCCGGGTTCAGAAAGAGGTTTAAGAAAACGTGTTATCTACTCAGAACCATGCATCAGAGGTTAGAGTCACTTTTCCGTAACTGCAAGCTCTGTAAACAAACTAGTCCAGGTCCCTAGAAGGGAGATTCATTTTTTCCTATCAGAAGCCATAGCAAGAATTCCATTAAAAGTGAAGCAGTACTTGCTCTGTGATCTATAGCTCTGTGTGCCAAGAGACTGGCATAGAAGGGAAGGAATTTTTGCCCTAGAAGTGGTAGTTGATTTGCTCAGCAAAGGTTGTTAAAGCTGAAATGACACAAGCAGGAAAGAAAAGTGTTGGACAGCAAGTTATCCCCAGGGCATCTCCCAGTGCTCCTCTGTCTAGTCCAATGTTACAATAGCCACCGACTGGGAGCCAACATTGAGACACTGAGAGCCCTGAGACTGTCACCCACAAGAGAACCACTCAAGTACAGCAGAGGTATGTGTTCAGATGAACCCAGAAAGGGCAGCCAGAGAGGGAAACGATGGACATTAAATACTTCTACAGTGCTACCGGCCCTTCCAACTCATCTGTGTTTAAACAGCTTCCCAAAGTAGCTCCTCCCCAGATCAGTCGCTCCAAGGACAACAGGACTCATTGCTCCACATCCAGCAGACCCTCAATTAATCCCATTTTCCAAGGGTAGCTCATGTGATGGCAAATCTATATGACTGCTCCCTATTTAGCTGTGTTCTCTTATAATATGCATTCTCTCCATATGCATGATTAGCAGTTTTCTGTACATAACTTACAGTTTAATAAGATGATAGGCATAAACAAAACTGGTAAAATAAGCAACCACCCTATCAGGAGCTTCAGGAGTATCTGAAATTATTATAGTGTTTACATTATCCTTAGGTGAGCCATTTTTATTTGATGATTTAAATTTGATATGCATATGACAAATATTCTCTAATGTACATCCAATATTTTTACATTAAAAATTACATAAAATGCTGTCAGCCTGTCCACTACTCTGTAATATAGTTTGAATTTAGAAACTCCCCTTTAATCTGTTACAGAGATGTTTATTCCAATATTTCAATGAATATGCATTTAGTTAAATCTTTGCAGATATATGTAATGGTTTGCATAGAAGTTATTAGAAAAGTAGGATCAGAAATTAAAATATACAGACATTTTAAACACACTTGGAACAAATAAGATTGTTTGCTAGAAATAGTTTAAATTTTGTTAACTCATCTGCAAAACAAGAGATTTTCTTTTTCTGCTTCCAAGTAAACACTGATATTAATATATATACATATAATGTCAATATACTTGTATAATAGTTACACATTAATTATACACAATTTCTTTCAAAATTCACAATAAATTAAAGGAAGTATTTTATTTTACATTTGAGAAAACTGCTGTTTTAAATACTTCATATATTTATGTAATAATTTATTGTGACTGTTTCTATATTTTAGTGTTTATATTATCTTTAATGAACTCTAAGATCTCTGAACATTTTAAAAACTTTTTTTCTTTAGATTTAATTTCACTGTCAGGGTGATGTAGAGAGGGGTTACAGTCACATACGTAAGGTAGTGAGGACGTCTCCTTGTTGAACATGGGTGCCCCCTCCCATGTTTTTCTCCCACTTTCCCTTTCACTAAGCCCCCCCCACCAAGTTGTAATGTTTATTTCCAGCATATCGCCTTGTGAGTATCCCAGCTGCATTCGTTCACCCTCTGTACTTTGTTCACCATTCTGTTGCTCCATTTCCCTTCTCTAATTCAGATAAACATACATATACAGTGCACAGGGTACTAGAATCTATTTCTCTTACACATTGGTCTATATTGGATTAAGCCTAGAACTTCATTTCCTTTGTTGTTTTAACTTCAGTTATTGGCTAGCTATATTTTTTAAGGTTTTAATACTTTTCGGTCTGTTCACTGGTATCTGAGTGATACATATTATGGCTATTTTCATGATTCCTATTTTTTTCTTAAAATGAAATTGTCAATCTCAAAACCATCAAAAGTAATAAAACTCTTACAGACTTTTCTGTATGTCATGACCCCTTTGGGTTCTTAAAACCATTTTTGTAGAAGTTGCCAAGGAACAAAAAACAACTTTGTCTCTTGTTGGCACATTCACGGTTGAGAATGGGAAAACACTGGGAGATGCTGGAAAGAAATTATTTTTAAGGTTTCTCATACAGACTGGATTGCATAGTTTTGGTACATCAATTTAGGGGCTAGATCCAACTGATAGATATGATATGACACTTATTTTTATATACTATTTGACTTTCTCAACAGGATACTCACAGGATAATAGTCATATTTAGATTGTTAAATTTAATTTTCGGCTGTTTTACTCACTGGATTATGTACTTTTCGGATTTCTAATTACAAATATAAAGAACATAATTTTACATTGATATTGTTTATTTTAATTTTGCTCAATTAAATTATTAATTTTCACAGTTTATCAAATATCATGTCTTCTCTAAATAGAGATAAGTTTCAGCTTGAATGAACTTTTTTTTCATTTTGTTTTGATTCACTCATAATTTTACATGCAGTTAAGTAGAGAAAGCAGATATATTTGTCATGTTTATAGTCTTAGAGTGATGGCATGTCTTCATGTGTTCTGTTAACTGTATAATGCATGCAGATTTTATCAGGTTGAAGAATTTTTTGCCCCTAGCCTTTTGAGCATTTCTGTTATAATAATATGTTGGACTTCTTTTTGAAATGTTTTTCTCTATTTTCAAATGCACATCTTTAAAACATGCATATCTCTAATATATGCATTATGAAGCACATGTAGAACATAAATTAGTCTTTAAAATGAGCTACACTGAATTTAAAACTCCAGACTTAAAAAGAGGGTTATCTTTGTGACTGTTGTTCTTAATGTACTATGTGAAGTCATTTCTTTTCTCTTTTTTTTCCACCTTAAGGTTTATCTCATGTTGCTGTATCTGACTTCGGTAACTGGTATATTGTATACATGTTTGTTTGTTTATTTGGAATAGGGAAGGGAAGGGAAGAAGCAAAAGGATTGGGGGGTGAGATGGAAAATGGGAGAAAGAAATATGGGAAGGGGGCTGGGAGTTTGGCCTAATCGTAGCTTGCTTGCCTAGCATGCCTGAAGACCTGGGTTTGATTCCTCAGTACCACATACATAGAAAACACCAGAAATGAAGCTGTTGCTAAAGTGGTAGAGCTATAGCCTTAAGGAAAAATCCAAGGACATCACTCAGGCTCTGAGTTCAAGCCCCGGGACTGGCCAAAACAAAAACAAAACAAATCAATGTTCAAGAAGTAATGTATCTGTTACTAGAAATAACTGTAACTCCCTTACACATCATCCCAACAATAAAATACAATTTAAAAAAACTTCCAGACTTATATAAAATACATTATTTATTCACATGTAATGAAATTAGAACTTGGAAATTGAAGAAAATTAGTAAATACCTAAATATAATCACACAGCACACTCTTATCTATTCAATGAGACAAAGAGTAAATACTTGGAAATGAATGAAATGACAACACAATATATAAGAACTCTTGGAATGCAACAAGAGAGAGATAGTTGTGTCTAAGAACACATATAATAAGACAAAACAAAAAACTTAAAATGGGTAACACTATGCTCTCCCTTAAGGGGCTGAAAAAGGGAACGCAAACCAAAAACAATAAATGAGTAAGAAAATAGATAAGAGTTAAATGAACTAGAAAATAGAAAACCACTAAAGAAAATTAAGATGAACTAAAACTCATAAATTAGCATGATGATCCTAAAATGCGTAAGGCAACAAAAGAAACCCAGGATATTCCAAATACCTTGCAAAAAACAAATTTCAAGACACCACATGTTAAAATCTCAAAGCAAATGTGAAAGATGTAATCCTATAGAAATACACATTATATATATATTTATATATGTCACTAGATTTATGTTAAAACTCCAGAAATAAACATGTATGATAGCCAACTAATTTTTGACAAGAAATATTGTGTGAAGAATAGTGTGTCAAGAAATATTGTGGGGGGCTGGGAGTTTGGCCTAATGGTAAGAGTGCTTGCCTAGCATGCACGAAGACCCAGGTTCGATTCCTCAGTACCACATACATCAAACAATTCCTACAGTGGAATATTATCTGACAATATAAAATATATAAAAGAATGAAATAGTGACTCACACTAGAACATGATGAGCTATAAAACAGTATGCTAAGTAAAAGATAACAGCTTCAAAAGAACATCCATTGTTTGATTTGGTTCAGGAAGCATAAGAAGTGACAAATTTATAGTAGTGGGAGTTAAATTGGTAATTACTCATGAGCTTTTTGAAAGGGAGGGAAGCAGGTAGAACAACTGAAGTAAAGATTGCTGGGGTAATCTTTTAAATATACTAATAATACTGAGGTGCACATTTCAAAAGTGGGCATGTATTGATTTATAGATATAAATAGCTAGATAGAGAGATACATGGATAGGTATATACATGGAAGATATAGATATACACACTGATTAAAAGTTGAAAAAGTTATTAGTCCTTCCTCTCTGATTCTATAGCAAATACATATATGTTGATATTATTGTAATTTTCTCACCTTAGCTTAACATGATTTTTCCTTAATTTTAATTAGATGAGAATTATTTTTCTGAATGGGCTATATTTCACTTCCATGATTTCATACCTTATGTCAAACTTTTAATCTAGCTTCACAATGACCTCTGCTTCTTGACACTTTCACCTGCCTATCATTGTCTCTTCACATCTACATCAAGACTATCTTTGATGTTGATGATCTCAAATCTTGTCTCTAAAGGTCAGAAATATCTCTCATCCTGTTCATTTATCTTATTTATTATTTCGGTGAAAAATAAGCCATTCATATTCTCCAGCTCTTATTCCAAGTTTCCAAAACAATAAAGGAACATTTTATACACACACACACACACACACACACACACACACACACACACACACACATATTCCAACTTCTGGCTGTCCTTCAAATTGTAATTCCCTAGTCTTTCTCAGTTAAATATTTTCTCCCATAGTGTTTTCTCATGAATAAGAAAACCGGTGCCCCTCGGCAACAGTGAGCGATCTCCTTTTCTATTTAGATAAAAGATGAACCCATCTGCTGTGAACCTTCTCAGCTTACCTGCCCTCAAGTTCAATCTGTTTCTATATCTGACCACATGTGATCATGCTCTCCTCTCAGAGGACCAAGTATTGCGAGTTTAAATCCTTTAAAGCTTGTACTTGATCCAACACTATGCCATATTCTATAGCAAAGAGCTACATAGTTCTTAGATGTCTTACCTTCACTTCTCACTAGTGTAATGCTCTTAAATAATCTGCTATTACCTACAAAAATACAACTGACCATAAATGTATTTTCTCTCTTTAAACCATCTAGACTACTAAATTTGAAAACCATAATATCAATGCACTATGATGGTAATCTTTCTCCTGCTATCTTTTTCTCCATTCATGATGCTCTGTCTTTCATCTCAGCATTTAAAAGAAAGTACTCTGTCTTCTAAAGGCCACATGGTTCCTGTGGGATTTTTATAGCACTTTCTCTTTTCCTCTTTCCTGTGGCAGCATCACCGAACAGTGCCTTTTCATGTGATCCTCCACACAACTTAGACAATAGATTTCTACCTTCTTACAATTCCCTACCTTTCTTTGTTGTCTCCTCTCCTAGCACATTTTAACTATTTTGCAGGCTTTTATAGCATTGATTGTTAATTCCCTGAATCATTCCTGGGCTTGTCTTTCTCAATCCAGCTCCTGCCTGGATCTTTCAAGTCTTTCAAGTCTTTCAAGTTCCTTCCAGAAGATCTTCCCAAACTGTAGTCTAAAAATCAGACTCATCTAACTCACTTCTAGCCTGTGCTTTCACACTTGTTCCCTGAATAAATTTCAATAAGATTCTCTCGATATATTTTTTTCTCAGAAAATCAAAGCTATCACATTGTTTTTGAGGGGAGTAAGGGAGTCTTGGCATCTAATTGGTGCTCAAAGGCTATAGATTCTTAATATTACCACCTCAACTCATTTGTTAATCATCCAGTTTACCAACTTTCCACTTCTTTCTTGAGATAGTATTTCCACCAACCTGCTTTCAAATTCCCCACCTTAAAACAGGATCTACTTTACTGAAAGTTGTTATTCTAAATACTGATTTTTATCAAGCCATTGGTATAAAATCAAAGGTGACAATTATGCATGTAAACTATGCCAAGGATTAGTTAAATGCATCACATTCACTAACTAAGCTATATGCTAGTAAATCTTGGAAGGAAACAGTTTTATCAACAACGAAGAGATGAACTTGGCCAAAATCAGACAGTAAATAATAGAAGAGAAACATGGAATTTAAACCTTGGTCTGAGTCCCGAGACTAAAACAGACTGTCAAACAACTTTAAAAAAAATTTCCTTGGCCCCAACACTTAAATCTGAATTCCTTTTTCATTGGGTTTTGACTCTGTCTTTGTAAGGAATTACATTATTTGAATTCTTCCTAGATTTTACTCTATGTAACCATTTGCATACCACACAACATATTTACTTATAAATTTATAAGCTAATTCTAACTACCACAGAATGAAGGAGACCATGCAGCCTTAGTCAATCTGGGCCTGACTTAACTTCACTTGTTGAAAGGGGTAGGACAGATCAAGACACATTGCATTCATATTGTAAATTGGCAACTCCTTTGTACAGCTCTTTAAAGACAACAGAATACATTTTTTAAAATCTAAAGCGTTCTATTAACCATTCAGTTACATCTATAGGAGAAATGTGACTTCTCTTTTGCAAGTAAATATTTCTTTTTGCAAATGTCATTTCTTCTTCACAAAGAGCTCAGATTCAGAAAATAGGTACCTAATAATTCTTTGGGCTGTGGTCCCTATGTCAATGAAAATTCTGTAAACAATCTCTATGGACTCATCCAAATCTAATAAACTAAGATTCGAGATGGCATTTTATTCTTCAAACATCTCAAACAACTTCCCTAACTCTATTAAGATAAACCATTAGTAAGTAAGCTTGAACTTTCTCTCCTTTGTTCACGGGCTTCCCTTTTCCCTAAAATCACATCTGCATGACATCTTGTCATAACCTTTCTCAAATCTTCAAGAATAAGCTTCAATATTTCTTTTTCCATAAAGCTTTGTCTGGCTCATAAGAATAACTATAATAAATGTATCCTTTTAAGATTGTTAACCAATTTGTACTTGCAGCATAATAGATACCTTATTTTAAGATTGTTAACCAATTTGTACTTGCAGCATAATAGATACCTTATATATCGCTTAACTTTGTGTTTTACTAGCTTATTCACTGGAGAAAAATGTCCATTTAATTAGCAACTCTATTGTACCTGGCCAACGATCCAGCCTACTTTCTAGGATTTTATTGCGAACAGTGGCTGCTCAGTATTATTTTATCAAATTTGTTGATTCTCTAATTGATTCATTTAATTCTTTCTTTCTTTCTTTTTGGTACATCAGCAGTGGGGCTTGAACTCAAGCCTTATGTTCTTGCTAAGTACACTTGAGCTACATCAGCAGTCTGACTTTTTGCCATTTAATTGAAGAAAAAGTCTTATAGACTTTTCTCTGTGTACTTGTGTGTACCCCACTCCCTTTCTGTGTTTTTATCTAAATGAAAACATGAATAGCTTTGGTAAAGAACTCAGGTGATTTATACTGAAGATCCCATTACACTATGCATTTATTTTCATCAGACTTTACCTTCTTCATCCCTCAGGGTTGGTAATACCAGTTACAGATAGTTTAGTATTTTGTGAGATTTAATTCATATCAACTGGTAGAAGAATGTATCTGTCATTGTTAGCACTCAGTAAAGGTTAACAGTTATTGTGGTATACTTCAAACAACAACAAATATTTTAAAGAGATTATAGTAGTTTACAAACAAATTGGCCTTTTTGCATTTTGTATAAGCCTTTCTAGCAGGTGAAAAATAATAAACTTAATGAAGGGGTGAGTTTTCTGGTCAGCATGAAGAACAGAACAGTTCTAATCCTGGCAAGAAGCAGAGTCTGGAGACTGTTCATATTCAATCATTTTCTTGAACATGGGTAAGTTGAGTGCTCCATTAGTTCTGGAGAGGACAGTGTAATAGAATCAGTTGTGTAATAGAGACACTAGACTCACTTACTTTATAGGAAATTATTGAAAAGGCTGCCAGACTCTCTCTGATT
The DNA here is from genome assembly GCF_031878675.1 of Megascapheus bottae. Lineage (NCBI taxonomy): Eukaryota > Metazoa > Chordata > Mammalia > Rodentia > Geomyidae > Megascapheus > Megascapheus bottae. Next base: position 73,330,552 of record NC_143513.1, on the reverse strand, counting down.
TCCTTGCCAAAATTATGACTATGGATGTTCAACAGTAACCTCTAGCTTGATTAAAAAAATCTTATTTAAGTAGCTATACACCCCAAATGAAAGCACAGAATATCTGTCTTGAGTAAGAATAGGCCTAGGAGATAAGAAGCAACGTTCTGTGTCTTTGAACAGGTGCTTGTTTCATGTTTTTACTCTGAAACACTCTTCTAAAGATGAGGTGGTATTTATTTACCTTATGCGTATTCAACTGTGTTCAATCATATGTAAGAAGCTAGTGAATGTCAGCCTAAGTAAAATGATGATATTTTCTGTCCTTTCAATGTTGATTTGAACAAAGGCTGTATTTATTATAGCAAATTAAGGAAATCTCCTATTCAACTTTTTAAAAAAATGATTTCTCTGAAAGTTAGACTTAGTCTCTTCATGATACGTTGTTTATTATCACATTTCCACTACTAGCTTATCAATTTTTCTAATTTTCATTTCTTTCCCTCTGTGTGACAAAATATCCAAGATAAGAGCTGAAAGACAGGAAATATTATTTTATTCCTAGTTTCAAAAGTGTCAATCTGTTCTGTCTTGGACGGTGTAAAAAAGCACCTGGAAGCATACTGAAGAGAGGATAGCTCTCTGAAATTATTATAAACAAGCAAACAAAGCAAAACAGGCAGAAAATGACATATCTGCAAGGACCCAGCCTTAGTAACTCATTATTCCAACCAGATTCCATCGCTCCCAATGATCTACTCAAATTTGGAATCCATGGAAAGATTAAAATATTTTTAGGCCAGATCCTTGGAAATCCAATCATTTCTGGAAACATATTCACAGATATACCCAGAGCTATACTTGACTGATCTTCTAGGCCAGTGGCCTTTCTGATCATGCATGGCTCTAACAGACTCTCAGTTTCTTGCTGTGACATTCAGTGAAATGAATCCTCAGTCCATACCTTGCTATGGGGTTCTGTGCCATAGAGAAAACTGTGAAACGCTCTTCTTGAGGAAACAATTATCAAATAGATGTCCTTCATAAACTTGAATCTGGCAAATTCCTAGATGACATCAAGACATTTCTCATCCTGAAGCAAAGGGCTTAATTCACAGATTTGTCTAGGTTTTTTTTGAGTATAAATTTAAAACACAAGAAGGGTATTTGTGATATTTCCCTACAAACACACTGTATTTTTTAATATTCATACCCTCCACCTTATCCCTATTCCTCCCCTTTTTCTTTCCTTTTCTGCCTTTTCATCAAACAGTATTTGGTATGTTTCATTATGCTGTTATGATATGGGTTGGGAGATTATATAGTTATCTTATACAAAGACATAGATGTATCACATACATATATACCATATACTTTGATTCTTTTTATATTTCATTATGCCTTCTTTCTCCCTCACCCATCCCCATTGATTGTCTTCTAGATCATCTCCTATTCTCACTTATCACTCATTAGTATTACATTACTGCTGAACGGGACAGTAACAGGGAGGAATCTGCAAGATATGAGCCCTAAGGACCACATAGACCCCCCAAGTACCTATGTTTTCTGTCTAGGCTCCACTTTCTACAGCTTTATCACTTTCCAAGGGCCTATCCCATGTGTTGAATCTACCAAGAGATTACATACCAGGCCAGAGTTCTCATGACTCAATCATTTTTGAAATACCCCAGATATACCAAGAATTACTGTACAAATATCCTAGGCATTTCTCAATCTTTCCAAGTTCAAGTCAGGATTAACCATCCCAACATTGCACCTCCTTCTGATTTGGGAGGAGAAATTTTGCTTTCCATGAATCTCTTAAAGTCTCACCCATCAGGAAAACTATGGTGGCATTTACCAGGCTTGTCTGAATCCCTTGTTATTAGAGATAAATGGTGTGAGACTTATGATAGACAATAACTGGCAAAAAGCAGAGAATTGCTTTTTGTCATAGTGTCAGAAAGCTTCAGAGAAGCTCTAAGAAGTGTGGGACATGGAGTAGTAGGGCAATTCATGTACCCCAACCTGAGAGAAAATATGTAACACAGGCTTCCCTTTAATAAGGTATGAATTAAGGGATCTGAGTCTCCAACCATCCTTTCCTTATAAAAGCTATCCTAATTATCATATAGCTCATGTTTTACATACATGCTGTTTCTGTTCCTACTCACTGATATAAAATAATCCCCCCGGGAGGATTCTCCTTCTTCTTCTCATTGAGAATCCCATGAACCCATTGAGATTCATATCACCAACGAATCCAGAGAACCAGCATTAGCTCTCAATTCTACCCTTAACATGACATATGAATGGATGCTTTCCTATTCTGTGGCCTCAGCTTTCCTTTATCTTTCCAAACACTTCATTCATCCAGGCATAATCAAATAGAAAATTCAAAAGTGAAGTTAAAAGTTATTCAATGCCACTACCAATGCATATCTTCTCCACAGCTTAAGCACAACAGATTTCCCATTTAACCTTCCATTTCATTTCACAATCTAGCCAAGCTTTTGATAGCAGCCTCCCAGGCTCCTTTGTTTCATCTGTTAAATGAGAACCACAAGTGCCTTTTCAGATTTGCCTTTCACTGTGCATTATCAGATCGTAATAATTTAAAAAAAGAGAACAATAGAAAGCTCATTTAAAGAGAAAGGTGCTTAGAGAAATGATTAAACTAACAAGGATGGGAAAAATTTTTATCACCACATTATTATGAAACAAGTCTTTTCAATACTTGCAAGAATCTGTTGAACAATATTGATGCATGCTAAAAGCATAAGTTTTCATTTCTCCTCCTCCCACAAACCCCTCCGCACACACAGGTTTGGTGATTGTCAAGAAATGTCTTCTTCTCTTCCAAATAATAGCACTCTGAGACATTGACTTTGGAGGTGAGAGAAAAAGAAATCACCATTTAAAGGTCAACTGAGCTTCCTCCCTCAGGAGCCAAGTTATATAATATGTTATCATATTTCAAGAATATGTTAGTGATAAAATACACAAAAATAAATATATGGGAAATGGTTTAAATATGCTCTGTGACTTTTTCATGCATACACATATGGTATTATTCTCTTTTAAAAGTAAGTAATTACAGCATGACTCAAGAAACAACAAAACAGTGAAATAAAAGCGACATCCAAATACTAGCTATGAAGAAAAGATGTTTTACACAAAATGAAATCCTTTGTAATTAAAAGCCAGATCCACCAAACTTGGAGAGGAAAAAGAGAAAATCTGAACATGAGAGAAACTGTCCTAACCCCACCCCCGGCTCTGGATGGTGAATATCTCTTTATGATTATGAATACAGAGGTGCTATGCTTTCAAATACTCTGGCCCTAAATCCCTTCCCACAGTGGCATGGAGAGTCACTGAAATTTGACTGAAATATTAAAGCACAGTTTATAGGCATCTTACCACAAAATATCCTTTACTGTCTTCAGTCAATATAAGCCATGATAAGATGTGAGGGCTTCAGGAATGGAGGCTACCCAGGTACAAAGGTCAGTCAGCTCCTTTCAGGGTCTTCACATCTTCTCTAAATAAATCCTTTAAGATTCCCTTTCTGTAACGATATACATGAAGACATGTTTAAATAAACCTTGTTAGACATTCATAGTTCCAAGTCCTGTAAAGCACCCAGTAAAAAACAAGGAAACCAACTAAAGATGATGTAAAACTGCTAGAGGATTCTAAGTTGAAAATTGCCAAGAGAATAGGAAGAAAAGTTTCACTAGTTACCTAGAAGACAGAGTCTCCTCATATAACCCAAAGATCGAGAGATCCCCTACATTTTCAAGTGAAGGATGAGAAATTTTTAATGATATAGAAGTTAAATCAATAAAGAAAAGCCATTCTTAAAGATCTACGTTAAGGGAAGAGCAACAATGGCTCCTCATTTCCCTGCAACATATTCTAAATAATAAAGATAAAATTGCATTTTTCTGATTCAAATAATCATTCATATTTATCTTCCAAACATGTCCACAAACCCATTGTCCCATGATGTTTCAGAGACTGAACACTGACACAAAACTAGGATCCAGCTCCATCACAGATGGGTATGTGACTTGCATCTGACTCCGAAGTCTTCCCATTCAACCAGATATTCCCAGTAGCACTACAGTTGTCAGGAAGCAGAGAGCTTGATCAAGAGTACCTGGTCCAATCCCTCAGTGCTCAGATCTGACCTTCTCTTCAAAGAGTTAATGAATCCTTCTAGTCATCAGGCTAAATTAACTTGAGTCATCTCATATTTTTATCCTACAGGAATATTTGATTTTCCAGGAGAGATTATAAATGGGATATTTTATTGACACTATCTACTGAGCTATTACTAGGTTGGTATAACCACAATGCCCTGCCAGTGAAGAATGAAATATGCTTCCATTATTAGTCCCATAATAATGTTAATAATATGAACCAAACTCAATAAGCCTAGCTAAATATGGATCTACGGAGTTATCTCCGGATATGGAATAAGCACCACACACAATGAGTGATTTCAATGGACAGCAGTGCAGAGCCACTGGGAGCGATGAGGTAGCTACTTTCTTGGAATACTGTGGCTTTCATTAAACTGCTTCGCATGAAATGAACACATGCAAACTATGGAGTTCGATCTCTGACTGGAGACAATCCAATACTCAATGCTATTAGATTCGAGCCCATTAGAGATCCCTGAATGAATCACAGCACTTTCGAGAAGCTCAACTTACAAGATGTACTTCCTGAAAGGCTGGGAAGACTTGGCCGTGTGGGTCATCAGAAACAGCTTCTTTCCATCCCTCTGGTGGATGACAAGTTGTCCTCATGAGAATTCATCTAATCTAGACAGAGACACAAGAAGATTTCCTGACCCTCGATTCACTGCCCATTCCACCTGCCTCCCCATCAAACTTCCAAGCAACATCAACTGTACTGTGCTCCATGTTATAAGTTGCTCAACACGATCACTTTGACCTTGGGCTTTGCCTTCTGACCTTTAATTAGATCCTATTACACACCATGAACTCAGTAAACATATATGGATACCTTTTCTTTTGGTCAACTCTTCTGAGGGCTTAAACTTCAATTCAAATACAAGTTCCACTGAAAGTTTCTCCTCAAAATCAAAGGCAACAATGATATCTCAGCAAAGACTCTTCTAGCAGCTTTATTAGTTGCATTGGTGATACAGACATTAGCATGATTGCTATTTAAAGTCATTGTCATTGAGATGTCAATGAGCTGTGTGATGACCAACACAACCTTCACCTTTGTAGTTCTTTCCCCAATGTCTTACAGGAGTATCATACATTAGTGCTCTTTAAAAACAGTTGGTGAGTCCAACAGCGGCGGCTCCCATTCCTCAGAAGACTGAGAACTGAGATGCATGGTTTTCAAGCAAACAATATAAGCTATAAATGTGCTTAAATAATGTCATGCTTTACTAATTGAAAGACTTTGGGGACTCATTGTCACATTGATAGGTTTTGGGTTTGTTGTTGTTGTGTTAGTAAAATGATGCAATAATACTGGGTCATTCAAGGATTAAAGTTATGCCAAGCATTTGATAACACTCAGGCACTTCGGGGACGCTGGAGATGTTTTAAACACGTTAGTTCCATCCTCACCTAATGATGTGAATTAAAAGGATAATTCAGCATTATCTTTTCAAATAGCTACAGCGTAGTCAATTAACCGCCCAAGGAGTGCTACTTATGAATTGACAACCTGCATTACAATGCACAGGGAGTCAGGTAAAACAGAAGCAAAGGCTATCGTTATTGGCATGAAATCAGTGTACTGGCTGACCCCAGAAAACCCATCGATGGCATTGCCTGGCACACACACTTAACTAGGGCTACCAGGAAGTATCACAGCAATGCTGACGTGGGCAGTACCACTGTGACATGGAAAAGGAGAAAAACTTGGTGTTTTCTTGAATTCTGACAAATCGTAGTAGAGATATTCTCAGGTAATATTACAATAACCACAGTTTTACAAATATTTGACCAGGTAGTTAATATGGAGGACACTCTTCAAAGAAGTTGGCAGAGGAAGCTATACTGTCAAGACGGAAAAAAAATGAACATTATGGGAAGGTAGCAAGCCAACCCAAGAAACTAAAAAGCAAAAATGAATCCTTAAAAGTATATGAAACCCAATTCAAAACAGAAAAGAAATGAATTACAGTGCTAGTAAGGGAAAGTTTGGGGTCAAAAAATTGTATATGATTTGAGAAAGACAGAGGGACAGAGAGTAAACTGCAAATAGCACTAATTAGGAAAGGATATGAGATATATTTGTAAATGCTTGGAGAAATACACTGTAACATGTAGAAAGAAAATATCTGTATCTTCAAGTATATCTATACATTCAAATGTTACTAAAAGGAATACATAGTAGAGAATACTCCACTGAATTCTCAGAAATATTTTTTAAATAGAGAAGGGATCTCCTAATAATCCAAGGGGTGGGAAAGAAATCTGCAAATAATTCAGAAAAGAAAAGTAATCAAATAAGGGCAGTTCAGGTTCTCATAGCTTAGCACATTTAAATGAGTCAATCTGGAAGATATTTTCCTAAAGAAACAAGTATGAAAACAATCAGGAAATACAGGAGCAATTTATCTTCAGTTTCACACCCATTAGAGATTGAAAATATGGAAGTAGGAGTTTAAATTCAAATGAAGTAAGTCTAATTGATTAAGTCATTAAATCACAGCACTAATTTGTAGAAAGCACCAAAACTAAGTGAATATGTGATCCAGAAGGTATATAATACTTCTCAAAATGAAGGGAAATAGAAAGGTTGTAAACACAGATTGCAATCTACAATGTAATAATCATCATAATAAATGTTTATAATGGGCCAGAACTAATGTTATAGACTTGCTTATAAATGAGAAATAAGTTATCCCTACTATGTGTTATAAAGGACAAAGGTTGAAAAGCAGTATGGCAGTTCCTCAAAAGACTAAACATAGAGCTCCCCTATGACCCAGCAATTCCACTACTTGGCATTTACTCAATTGTCCAGAAACAAGGACATACTAAATGAGCACAACGATGCTCATTGCAGCACTATTTACCATAGCAAAGATATGGAACCAACCCAGATGTCCCTCAGTTGATGAGTGGATCAACAAGATGTGGTATTTGTACACAATGGAATTCTATGTGGCTGTCAGAAAGAATGACATTGCCCCATTTGTTAGGAAGTGGAAAGACTTAGAAAAAATCATATTAAGTGAAGTAAGCCAAACTCAAAGGTTTCCCTCATTTGTCATAATCAGTAGAAACCTTGGGCTCTCCTAGCAGAGATTTGCAATAGAGCAAAACCTAGATACATAAGGCCATATAGTGTGACGCTAAATGAAAGGACCTCTAGGATATAGAAACAAAAGCCATATAATGAGTGATTGTTGTCCTTAATGTACTGTGTTATCTCTCATTTCTTTTGCTATCCCTTGGTTATCTCATATTGTTACAGTATCTCACTTTGTTATCTGATATATTGTATATATTTGTATTTGGTTATTTGAAATTGGATAGGAAAGGGGGAAAACAAGATGAGGGGTGGAATGGGGGGGTGGGAAATGGGGACCAAGACATGAGAAAGGGTATCAATGTATGTGAATGAATGCACCTTCTATCTAGCGAATATAATGTAACCCTTCTATTAATTACAATAAAGATATATGAAAAAGGGGAGGAACAGAAGAGAAAAGGAGGGAGGGGAAGAAATATCAGTGGGTATGTTAACTAATAAAGTAGACAGTATTCTGGAACAGTAATTTGAAAGATAAAATTGTAATGCTTCAGATAATAATGCTAAAAAAGCTGGAAAATACTTTGGAAAACGTGAGAGACAGAAAGGCTAATTGTTAAGAAAATGGACCAGGTAACATGCCACAGAAACTTTAGAATTCTGAAAATGAAGATAAAATAATTTAAAACTAAAAAGAAAATCTACAGAAATATAAAATAGTTTCACCAGGCTTGTCAGTATCACTGGGTATTAAGATACAGTTTCTTTACCCATATTCCCAGCTCAAAATAGCTCTACCTCGGTAAGCTATCACTCAATCAAATAGAAGACTCAGATGATACATTTTCAAATAGGCATTTCCAACAGTAGTCTCAAATACTCAGAAATCTCTAAGTCATAAAAAAGTTGCTTGAAGAAAATACACTGTGCAAGCAGCACTTGGTTATCTCATATTGTTACACTATCTCACTTTGTTACCTGATATATCGGATATATTTGTATTTGGTTATCTGAAATTGGATAGGGAACGGGGGGGGGGGACAAAATGAGGGGGGGTGGGGGGGAGGGAAATGGGGAAATGGGGACCAAGACATGTGAAAGGGTATCAATGTATGGGAATTAATGCACCATCTATCTGGCAAATATCATGGAACCCTTCTATTAATTACAATAAAAATATATGGAAAAAATTAAATAAAAAATAAAACCTCAAAAATAAAAATAAAAAATAAATAAAATAAGAAAGAGCACTATATTTTATACAGTCTTCCCTAAAATTTTCCATTTGATATATTCAGCAAATTTCATAGCTCAGTGATATCCAATTTCTGTGTTAATGTACAATGATTAGTTTTTCCATTGATGCATATTTGGTTGGCATGTTGTCTTTTTCTAACACAAAGACTTCTACTACACACATCATTTTGCCTCTTGTGAATAAGAATCTTGCATCAAAGGATTGTAATGACTAGATTAAAAGTACATGTCCAGATACACCAGCAAGTGCCAAATGATATTTTTCTAAGTGATACCTACCATCAATGCATGAAAATGCTTTATTTCTCTATATCCTCTTTAAATAATTACTATTGCTTGCCATTGCAGTAGTTTTCTCTATATGCATTTTACCAACATAGTAAGATATGGAACTGAAGTCCCACTGTAGTCTTAATTTTGTTTACTTGAACAATTCCAAAAGCAGATAATTCCCTCCTTTGTTTACCAGCAAGTTGTGTTTCACCTTCTGAAAATACTTGCTTACAGGTTCTGCCCATGTTATTCCTCATTTGTGTCTTTGGCTAATGATCTGTTTCTCTGCAGAGAACTATTAACATACATGCTATAGGTAACTTACTCAACACATATCTATATGTAACATGTATCCTGATCTTTACAATTGCATTTACTGAAAATGTCTTCTGACTTGTGGCAGTTTTTTAAAACCATTCAAGATATCTTTCTGTCTGAGTTTTAAAAAAAATGAACAGAAAAACAATTTAGGAATTTAATTACCATAGTTTGCTAAGGTAAACATTTGGTTTTGTATTGTATTTTTATTAGACTAGTTATGTTATGTCTATCTTCTTCCTATGTCTCTGTCAGTTCATGCTGCTATAACAAAATGTCAATATTTATATATGTAATATATGCTAATATATGCACAGTAAAAATAATATATGTACTATATATATAATACAATCTAATCTTAGAGTTCTGGAGTCTGGAAAGTCCAGGATGATGTTGCTGGCATCATGATGCCTGGTCATGGCCTTCTTGCTGTATCCTCACCCAGCAGAAAAGCAAATAAGAAAAGCTCCCATACCCAAAGCTCTTTCACTGGACCACAGATACATTTACCAGGTAGATTAGTCATGATCTAATTCCCTCCTTAAAGCTTCTCTTCTTCCAGTCATGATCTTCCCAATATCTACCCCTGCAGTGATGGGAATGTGGATTTTTTTCTCATAACCCATTGCTGCCTTCAGGGCCCAGTGACATCCACTCACCTCCTTCCCCTACCCAGGCCAAACATTAAGAAACCTCTAACCCAGAGCTGATCTCTGAAAATCCTCACTCCTCAGCCCTATCTGGAAGTGCACACTGCCCAGAGTGGGACCTTCTGCTGCAGCTGCCTGATCTCACAACCTATCCACTTCCTTATTTTACTATACTGAGACCCAGAACCCTCCTTCCACTCTCCTTGGGTCTCTGACTCTGCTCAGTGTGGCTAGAGCCCCTCTGCAGTGCTGATGAAAGCTAATCTGATCCTTTAAAAGCTCTCTCTCCCTCTCTCTCTCTCCCCCCTCTCCTCCTCTCCTCCTCTCTCTCTCTCTCTCTCTCTCTCTCTCTCTCTCTCTCTCTCTCTCTCTCTCTCTCTCTCTCTCTCTCTCTCTCTCTCTCTCTCTCTCTCTCTCTCTCGTTTTTTTCCTGTCATTGGCTTGCTCTTTCTTAATACTGAGTAGTTATGATTATAAGCAGCAGATACAACATCTGGCCCACATCTATTTTCTATTATTATGATGCACAAAGAAAGTATATGGCTGTGGATTTTCTCATCTCGTGTGTGTGTGTGTGTGTGTGTGTGTGTGTGTGTGTGTGTGTGTGTGTGTGTGTGTGTGTGTGTGTGTGTGTGTGTGTGTGCTGGGCCTGGGGCTTGAACTGAGGGCCCAGGTGCCACCTCTGAGCTTTTGTGCTCAAGACTAGTTCTCTCCCACACATTCACTTATTCATTTCCAACTCCGGAAGTTTCTTAGAGTTTCGCAGTCTTCCCTGCCCAGGCTGGCTTCACACCTCAATCATCTGCCAGTTGTGTAGCTAAAATTATAGGCATGAGCCACCAATACCTAGGTGTGCATTTTCTTAATGGCCAATGTTGGTAGGTTTGTTTTTCTATAAGAATGGATTTCTTTTCTTATCCTCTAAATGAAAATCAAATAAGCTTCCAAACTGAAGATGTTATCCAATTAGAACTACATGAAATTTAATTAGTCATTATTGTATTCTCTATGAAAAGATGAATGTTTTAGGAGCTTATCTAGTATACAAATCAGTATTAAGTCTTGCTGATATGTTTTAGACAACGTAATTCAAAGTTTTGCTTAAGCAGTTTCCTGGTACTGTTTCTAAATATAACTAGTAGGTTTTGCATCATATATTTAGAATGCTAATAGAAGTTAAAACTTTCTTTTATGCTTTTCATTGACATACATTGACTTCATTTTTTTCTTGTTTTTTTATGGTCAGATGAATATTGTTAATGCTTTCTTTCTTATATTTTTGACCTTTAAGTTTATATTCTTGTTATATATCCTGAAAGTAATGAACAGTGATACTGGTTTTAATACAAGTCTCAAGACATTTTGCTTTTATAATAGAATGGTTTCTATCAGTTCAATATGGTTTCATAACAGCTATACTGTCTCCTATTTTTTATTCTTATTTTTTAGCTCTGTCATGTAACCTGAATTCTGGTGTAGGTTTTGTTTGCTTTTATTTTTCAATGATAAAAAATGTTATACCATTTTAAGATTTTCATCAATTGCTAAATAACTTCATGAGTCTCCAAATGTATATTAGAGCCTCCCAAAAGTGTATAGGACTACAAAAACAATGCACCACCATTTTTTAAAATTTGTAAAGTATGTTTCAAGTATGGTGATTTCTCCTCGAATCTTTCAAGACACTTTCCCTTATACCAGTTAAAAAGTCATATACATCCTGCTTTACATTCTCATGGTTACCTAATTGCGCTGAGAGTTTGGTTGTATGTAATATTCAGGTCTTTTGGGCAAACATAATTTGCCAAGGTCTTTAATCAGGTCCCTCTTAGTCTTCTAGCCCTTCCTTAAGATAAAAATTTCAGTGAGGCATTGACATTATTTAGTATGGTGTCCAGAAACTCATTTTCCCCAATCCCTTCTCATATTTGAGCCAATGAGTTGTATTTTCTAACTAAACATAGAAATAACACTTGAAATGGAATAGAATAAGCACACAAGGTATAAAGAGGCAGAATATAAAGAAGCTTGACTGGGACAGGTTCAGACGACAGGTCCTAATTTGTATCTCCAGTTTCCTCGATTAGAGATTAGTCTAAACCAGAGATCGATCTACTTTGTAGACTGAAACTGATTGTTCATCAACTACCTGTGACTTTTTCAAGTAATTTTATACATATGCCATCAGTAAAAAATGTAGTGTGCAGTAAAATAGTTGGGTGTTTCCAAAGTTTGAATTTTTTATGTTTTTTTCATATATTTTTATTGTAATTAATAGAAGGGTTACATGATATTTGCCAGATAGATGGTGCATTAATTCCCATACATTGATACCCTTTCACATGTTTTGGTCCCCATTTCCCTCCCCCACCCCTGCCTCTCATCTTGTTTTCCCCCCTTCCCTATCCAATTTCAAATAACCAAATACAAATATATCCAATATATCAGGTAACAAAGTGAGATAGTGTAACAATATGAGATAACCAAGGGACAGCAAAAGAGATGAGAGATAACATAGTACCTTAAGAACAACAATCATTCACTATATAGCTTATGTTTCTATATCCTAGAGATCCTTTCATTTAGCGTCCTACTATATGGCCTTTTGTATCAAGGTTTTGCTCTATTGCAAATCTCTGCTAGGAGAGCCCAAGGTCTCTACTGATTATTTAATTGATATGTCATTATTAACTTTGATATGTCATTATTACTTTAATTACTTGTTAGAGACAATTTTATGGAAACTGCTATTCACAAAAAAATGGGTCAAAGCACCACTTCATCTATAGGAGTGTTGATAATAGAATTCTTGTTCACATAGGACATGACAGGGCAAATTATAAAATCTACTGTGGCATATATAAAGGCCTAGCACAAAAGGAAATTCATGTACCTAAAAGCCAAAGGAGAAAGACAACAAAGCAGAGACTTAGCAAGAATTGGAAAGTTCTGGAAAACTGTCAGTGAGTGATGAAAGCTTACTCTTCAGTACTCATTGGAGAACCTCCTTAATATTCTAGATTTGAAATATTTGATCATTTAAAACTGCTGGTTGTTGGAAAAGTCAAAGAAAACCAATGATTTAACAAGTCCTAACTGCTAGCTAAACAGTAGAAATGCAATGCCTTTGTAATATTGGTATATCAGAAGTTATCAGAACTCAAATCAAATAATTTAATACCAAAATGTTGCTAAGCCAAGCCATGAAAATCAGCTAATAGTAAGTAGGACATGCTTACAGTTTTCAAAACCTCTCAGTTTTTGTATGTTCAATGATAAAAGTTCTATCAAAGTACTTTGCAGGCAAAGTCAAGGCCATGAATATTTAGACACTCAGAGGTCCCTCATAGACATTGGAGCTTTCAGTTCAGAACAATGCTCTCATACACTTAATAGAGAGTTCTTTGATCTATAATTCCTTTTGAAAAAGAGATTTAAAAACAGCACTTCCAATATTACCTATTTACTAGCTAGGAAAGGCAACTGCAACTGAACTTATCAAGCTCAGTTACACAAAGCCACTGGATATCCTAGCATGTGACTCATATGCTAGAATTCCAAATCATTTACGGAGAATTTTCAGAAAGAAATCATACACCAACTGCTTTTTAAAAAAGTGATCAGTGGTTAGATAGCTGAGAAAGCACAGCCTCATTAATGAGTTTCCTTATTTTCACCATGGGCACCAAGAAAGGAACTGTGCTTACCTAGCCTTAATTCATACCCTGTATGGTCATTCTAGCACCTCTGCACTATTTTGTTGCTTTTAGTGAAACAGATTTCTCAGGATTGTTTAAAACTATCGTTTAAATAAATGTCACTTTGGCAGGAACAGTTGAATCTTTTCTCTTATGGAATGTTAATGAAAATACATAATTTTAACAGATCAGCAAACTATATGCTCAGTGGTGTTGTGCTAACACCTCAGGTACAAATGGAATGGGCTGCCTACTTGTCCTCTACCTAAGATAGAAAGTAGCCTCCTTGGCACCTTCAGATGGGGCAAGCATTCTCTTCATCTGCTCCCACATCATGTCACACGTAACTACTCCTTTGGACTACTGTGTGTGGTGGGATTATTTCCAGTGTATCAACCTTCCACTATTCCACTCCTCTGGAGCCTGGGGCGTAACTTATTCATCAAGTCCTCAACAGTCACTGAGAGCCACCTCTGATGGCATGCTTCACACACGCTCTAATCATTGGCTGCTGAATACAAGACAAATCCATGTAATGCAATCACAACCCTCCTGCAAAGAAAGAAAAATATGATGTATGGAAAGCATATTAGGAAATGAGATAGAGATTACCGGTAGAAAGAGATGAGGCAAATTATAAATACCTCTACACACAGTGCTCCAGAAATTGGTCCTTTATTTTTCAGACATATCTCTAAAATAGTTGGAGACATTCAGAAACTTTACCCCCTGTTTCAGTTTTTTTACATATACAGAGATGAGATAATGAAGTAAAAAGGGGAAATAGTCAAACCTGCAAAAATACAGATCCATATAAGTTGACTTGACCCTGTTGTCACTGATCATGGCACAAAAGGAGTAGTACATTACACTCATGGGAAAGAAGGTCAATAAAATGATCCATTAGCATACTGAGAAGAAAAGTTGGCAAGACTTTCATCTTTATAACTCATTTATTTCATTTTTCAGTACTGCAACACCAAGACTATCAGAATGAACCTCAATAATGTTTATGGATTCATCTCCCATCACTTTATAAATCAAGTAGAACATTCAGAGATTTCCTCAGAAGGAAATGACTTATTAGGATAATTGTATATTTAGTCTTTTCTCTTAAATATCTTTCCTAATGACTGTAATCATAAGGTAGTATATATTACATCATGGCAGAAAATTAAAATGTTATATAAACATTCTATGTTTGTCATAATTTCCAAGTATGCTTATTTTTCAGATAACGCAAGTTTGTTAGTTCCATTTTAAGAGACTGGAAGGCTAAGTACTTCCAAGACACTTAGTCAAAAAAAGTTGACAAAAGTACACCTCAACACAAAGAAGTCAGAAGTTACAACACACACCTATCATCCAAACTATGATGATAAGGAGCCTAAAATAGACAGACAACAGTCCACATGCATGCTCAGCCAGGAATCATAACCTCATCTCAAAACTAATGAGCACAAAAAGACTGCAGACATGGCTCAGGAGTAAAATGCCTGTCTATCAAGTGCAATGGCCTGAATTCAAATCTAAGTACTTGCCCATAAATAAATACATAATAGAAGCAGGTCAGGTTAATAATTATACAAGACTGGACATGAATTGGTAATTGTTGCATTCAAGTGAATTTTAAAAGTGAGTATATTTGATTTATTATGCCATTCCCTTTATGGTTTGTAGATTTAAAATTCTCTTGGGGAACCTCCATATTGCTTTCCAGAGTGGTTAGACAAGTTACATTCCCACCAACAATGTAGAACTGCTTCCTTCTGGCTGCATTCCTGCCAGTGCCTGCCTGTTGTTACTAGATTTCTTGATAATGGCCATTCCACCTGGGGTGAGGTGAAATCTCAGAGTTGTTTCAATTTGCATTTCTTTTATTGCCAGATATGTCAAGCATTTCTGCATTTCTTCATGTGTCTATAGGCCATTCTTTTTTAATTCTTTTTTCTTTTTTTTTTGGCCAGTCCTGGGCTTGAGCTCAGGGCCTGAGCACTGCCCTTGGACTTTCTCAAGGCTAGAGCTCTACCACTTGAGCCTCAGCACCACTTCCGGCTTTTCTCTGTGTATGTGGTACCGAGGAATTGAACTCCAGTCTTCATGCATGCTAGGCAAGCACTTTAACCACTAGGCCAAACTCCTGGCCCTGTAGGGCCATTCTTATCTCCTCTTTAGAGAAGTCTCTCTTTAAGTCTTTAGCCCACCTTGTAATGGAATAGTTATTTCTTTGAGGGTTTGGTTTTGGAAGATTTAATTTCTTGAGCTGTAGGTATATTTTAGATATAAGACCCTTGTGTGTTGTATGGCAAGTGAAGATCTTTTCCCATTCTGCGGGCTTCCTATTTATCTTGCTGGCTATGTCCTTTGCCATACAGATGCTCTGCAGTTTAATGCAGTCCCATTTGTCCAAATTCTGATTTGTTCTCTTTCTGGACCTTTATTAAGAAAGTTTCTACCTGTATCAAGGAATCCATGTGGGTCTCCTATTTCTTCCTGTAAAATTTTCAGTATCTGCTTTTACCTCAAGGTAAACGCAACTCCATCTGGAGTTGATTCTGGTGCAGAGACACAGATAAGGATCCAACTCTAGTTTTCTTCATGTAGTTAGCCAGTTCTGCCAGCATCATTTTTTGAAGAGGCTGTCTTTCCTCCAGCCAGTATTCGTGGCTCCTTTATCAAACATTAGGTGGCCACAAATCTGTGGGTTGATTTCTGGGTCTTCAGTTCTATTCCATTGGTCCTCGAGCCTGTTCTTGTGCCAGTACCAAGATGTTTTTATTACTATAGCTTTGTAGTAGAGTTTGAAAGCTGATATTGATATTCCTCCAGCATTGTTCTTTCTGCTAAGGATTTTTTTTTTGCTATTCAGGATCTTTTACTATTCCATGCGAATTTTTGGATTACCTCTTCTGTTTCATTAAAGTCTGAAATGGGGATAGTGATGGGTATTGCATTGTTTTGTAAGAGCCTTTAGCACTATTGCTAATCCAGGAACATGGGAGGTTATTCCACTTCCTTAGATCTGTTTTAATTTTCTTTTTCGGGTTTTAAATTTTTTCATCCCAGAAGTCCTTTACATCCGCAGTTAAGTTAATTCCTAAGCATTTTATTTTCTTTGAGGCTATTGCAAAAGGAGCTCCCCTATGACACAGCAATGCCACTTCTGGGCATCTACCTAAATATCCAGAAACAAACCCATACTAAACCTACCAGTACAACTATGTTCATTGCAGCATTATTCACCAGAGCTAAGATATGGAACCAATCCAGATACCCCTCAGTAGATGAATGAGTCATGAATATGTGATATATTTATGCCATGGAATTCTATACTGCCCTCAGAAAGGATGACATCACCCCATGCGTAAAGAAATGGAAGGACTTGGAAAAAATCATATTAAGTAAGCCAGACCCAAAGAAACATAGACTTCATGGTTTTCCCTCATTTATAACCATTAGTATACACTTAGTATTCTCCTAACAGAGGATCCTAATAGCTCAAAAGCTATATACATATGTCCATATAGGATGAGGCTAAGTGAAATGAACTCCAGGATATGGAAACAAGAGGTTTATTTTTGTGATTGTTGTTCTTAATGTACTATGTGAAGGTGTTTTCTTTCCTCTTCATTTCCCCTTAAGGTTTATCTCATGTTTTTACTGTATCTGACTTTGGTACTTGGTATATTGTATATACATTTATTAGTGTATTTGAAAACTGGAAGTTAAGGGAAAATCAACATGAGTGGGAGGGGTGGAGGAGGGAGAGTGAGAGAAAAACATGGGAAAGGGTAACAATGTTCAAGAAGTAATGTACCCATTACTGATGAATGAACTGCAACCCCACTATACATCACCCCAATAATGAAATAAAAAAATTTTAAAAGAATTACAAATAAAATAAAATTCTCTTGGTAACTCTCCAGTCAAATATATTGTAAGCAGATTTGATGCCCCTAAGAGTTTCACAAAAGAAGTGCTAAGTTAAATATTCAGAATAGGGGA
The DNA here is from genome assembly GCF_031878675.1 of Megascapheus bottae. Classification (NCBI taxonomy): domain Eukaryota; kingdom Metazoa; phylum Chordata; class Mammalia; order Rodentia; family Geomyidae; genus Megascapheus; species Megascapheus bottae. Next base: position 73,313,112 of record NC_143513.1, on the reverse strand, counting down.
CATTGATGAAACTCAAGAGAAATCAATGTCTTTGCCCCCAGATGTCCACAAAAACCCAGATGGTCAAGAAATCTGCAACCAAATGATTCCTCCATCACTGAAGAGTATTCAGTGTTGGATTTTTTAAAATCTGAGAGATCTTAATATCTAAAAAATCTTAAGATGAAATTTATCAAAAATAAAAATGAAAGTCTACACAATATCACTCACATCTCTAATTTTCAGTCAAAATAATGAATTTTGCAAAGAACATATAACAAGATCATTTACTAGGCAGGAGGCACACTGATGACATGGCTTCTAAAATGATAGTTTAGGCAATTCATAGCCATGTACCAGGAAAATGCCATGGTCGATCGCAGTCTGCTCTCTATCAGATAGAGTGCATGTACATCCTGTGTCATGCAAATTACAGGCAGTAAACCACACTGCAAAAGTTTTAGAATGAAATTAAATGGCTAGAAAGCCAACATCGTTTTACAAGAAAAGAAAAGCTTTGGAGAAACAAAAGAACTGGCAGCAAAGGGGATCATTGAGTAGGAGACATGACATAGCAGTGTGATAGGTCCCTGCAGAGGGTAGAAAGGCTGCCACAGAAAGCCAAGGTCTTCTCTAGTTCCAGCACAATGGGTATGGATTAAATGAAGACAAAGCCAGGCACTGTTTAAAAGAAGAAGAACGAAAGAGGAGGAGAGGAAGTGGGGAAGGAGGGAGGAGAGGCAAAACTTTCAATTATAGTTTCTTAAATAAAAGCTGTTGTGTACATACACACACACACACACATACACACACACACACACCCTTTCTCTCTGTCACGTAAGGGGAATCTGTTTTCATTCTTTTACAATAAGGGGGATTATTTCACTTCTTTACATTTAGAAGGATGTGAAGTCAACACTGTGGTTATTCTAACCACTTTGTCTGCTTTTTGCTTTGCTTTGTTCTAAATGGCAGGTGCTTCCAGGGTTTATTATCAACCTATTTATGTCTAAATCACAGCTTCCACTCCTTAGAATTAACCACCTTTTCCTCCCCCTTCCTGTCATGCTCACTGTTGTCGTGATGTGTGGCTTGGAAGTAGAAGTGGATTGCAGATAGACAGGAGTACCTACTTGGAGCTCAGCGAGAAACAGTTGGGTGCTGAGATGAAAGAAAGCTTCTATATATACACATCTAAGTATATGAGATGGGGAAGGGAAGTGAGCATCAAGAAAAAGAACATGGCAAATAAATTGTAGCCATTTGGTAAAAAGTTTTTTTACTAGCAATAAAGGGCTTACAACAACATATATATAAGTGGCAAGTCCTACTCTTTGGTTTAGATTTCTAATTAATAATATGGGAATTTTGACCCAGTGGGACTGCCTGCGGACCCCTGGTACACAACACTGCATAATTATATTTTCACTTCCTGACCTAAAGGTATGACCAGTGCCAGCACTTGAAAGCAAAGAATTAGATTCATCCTGTTGACATCATTCTGAGGTGACTGAGTTCTTGCCCTCCTAAGTCCTTTGAATTTCAAAACATGTAGCATCCCTAGTCTCCTTTCCCCTCTTTTCCCCAAAATGCTGACTGAGCATTTGTTGGCAAGACAGATAGAAAGAACTTTCTTCTCAAGCAAAAGGAATTCTGTTTTTGTATTACCCTAGATACTTTGTAAGATTTTAAGAGTGCATGACAATGGCAAAGTCTAGTGAAATCTAATGTAGACTTAAGATAAAATGTGAGACTTGTATTTATGCATCCCAGTCAAATTATTTTTAAACCATAGCTTGCCTCCACACCAGGGTTCACCAAGAGGAGTTATGAAAATGAATATTTGGGTTTTATAAATATGTTTAAGTTTCTTAGTAGAAACTTTACACATACACACACATAAACACATGTCAAAAATCCAAGGTCTAGCTTCTTCTTACATTGTGTTTGTGACATTTGTAACGTTTCTGTTTCCCATTAGTGAAATTAAGTATTTGTTAATAAGGCCATCTTTCAGGTTGCCTTTAGCTTCAATAAATCTGACTGTTAATTTGAGAAATTAATGCTAAAATATAGTGTTTTATGTGAAGAAATTATTACATTACAAAAGACAATAGTGGAGGGCAGGGAGTTTGGCCTAGTGTTAGAGTCCTTCCCTAGCATGCACGAAGACCCGGGTTCGATTCCTTGGTACCACATATATAGAAAAGCCAGAACTGGTGCTGTCACTCAAGTGGAAGAGCACTAACCTTGAGGTAAAGCCCAAGGACAGTGCTCAGGCCCTGAGTTCAGTCCCCAGGACTGGCAAAAAAAAAAAAAAAAAAAAAAAAACAAGACAATAGTGGAAAGATATTAAGAGTAAAACAGAACACTCTGTGTGGAAAAGAAAGACAAGGAAAAGTTCTATGTTAATTTATTTCCTTGCTCTTTTTTATATTCTTCAAAATGTTTATCAATCATTTTATGATATCTATTTGGGAGAAAATTCAATTTGTAAATGAAAGATTTATTTCAGGGTATTATTTTGTCTAAATATGCAAGATAGAAAATATTGCTGGCACAAAAAGAACTTGCATTGGGTATACTCTGTTTAGAAAATGGTACTGAGCATTAAACAATGTAGCAAGATCAGTAATGAAGCTGCAGGAGGATGGGTGGGTTTAAATAGGAAAGCCGTTAATGAAAGGTAGAATGATATAAATCATAAGAGAGACACAAGTATGATTACAAAAAGAGGTCAAAAATATTTGCATAGTTGCTTATAAAATAACACCATATGCTTTGGTTTGGGCAATAGCTGAGAATCCCTACAAGAACTTGCACAAATTCCTTCACCTCTTTGTTTGCTTCAGGACAAAAGCAAGCACATAATTATACTTTCTACATTAGGGTTGTTGTGTTAACTCAAATAGAATACCAGTCAAAGGCATTGAAACCACGAATGACACAGCTTCACAATATCAGGAGCCGGATATGTGGTCCTCAGCTGCAGCCCCACACCAACCCTATTCCAGCACTGAGCAGAAGAGAAACAATGGACGCAGTCAGCACTACATGGATCAAAGTTGTGAATCAAAATGGCCATCGGCTGGGTTCAAGTCTCATTGTGGGATAGAATCAATCTTTGACAAACATTGTATAAAAAAGACACAACTTAGGAAAGTAAAAATGTAAAATCATTTCCCAGGAGCAAACGTGCAAAGCAATGGGCTTGTATGTCCATGAAGTCATTCTGTGGCACAAATACTGAACCTACAACCAGCTGTATGCCATCAGTGAACTCCCAGAGCTTGTGGAGGAGTGTGTTGTAGATCATCTAAGCAACACGAACACTCTCTACCTTATGGAATAACACAGCTTATCCAGCAGACAACCTGGGAGCATTTCTATTGTCACCATATACTTAGCAACAAAGCTTACTAAGAGCTTCTCATCAGTATGACACTACCACTAGCACACATTCAGTGATTCTCGGGGGACTTGATTGAAATCAACAGTGAATATGACTCTGATTTATTAAGGAATAGAAACAATTCCCATAGTTATAGGTCCTTTCGATGCCTACTGAAACTCCTTCTACTAGACATTTTCTTTACTACAGCAGGTAGCATAAAGGAACAGAGAATATTTTATACTTGCAACCCATGAAATCTCTGTCTCCTCTGTACAGCTGTTTTTAGTGCAAGGAAGCCATCACAGACACTATGTTAATAGATGTTAATTGTGTCAGTATTTGCTAATAAGTGAATAAGACAGTGTCCCAGTAAAATTCATTCCCACTACAAATAATTGTTCCAACTTGTCACTGGGGAGTCCAACAGAAGCAACATAACTGCTTTCCAACATTTTCAACATTTCAGTGGCATGTTCGATAGTTTTGCCCTCTTCTTTGTAGCTTTCCTCATTTCCTCCAGAAAAACATTCTAGTCACTTTGCCAATGCCCTGTATTAACTAGGTATATGTATCATAGACATGGGCGTACAGTTTTCTTATTTGTTCTTGATCTCTTTCATATAACTACCCCACCCCCACACATACACTCACGCACTCCAAAACAATGAAAAAAAGTGAAGGTCTTTTCTGTCATCCTTAGCACTGGCACTTAGCAGGCCCAGTAACTCAGTAAATGAGTTTGGTTGAAGGCCAGACAGAGAGAGGTTTTACTTCTATCTTACATTGTGTTAGCTAAAGTTTTGTACAATAGTCACTTAACAGCCCTGTATTATGAGAACAAAAATAGGTAGATTTCATTCTCTCAGGATTTCCCACAAGGTAGATTAATCTCATCTTTCCATTAACCGCAATCTAAATTAGAGTGGAGGCTAAGTATGCAGTGGAGAGTGATGAAACTTTAGTTATTCTTTGAAGGACATGTCCTTGAGGTTGGCAGGTCCCATCCTGTCCTATCCTGGTCATGAGTTGAATGATTTTGCTTCACCTCAGGCTCAGTTCTATGATGTACTATTTACTAACGTGACACAGGACCAAAGCAACAGGATCAATTGATCACAGACTTAAAGGAAAGCTGTGAACCAAAATAAACCTTTTCTTTCTACAGGTTGATTTATCTCAGCAATTTGTTCTAGGGATAGAAAGCTCACCAACACACAAATGCAGATTGATGAGTGACTGTCATGAAACATGTTTTACTTGCCAATCACAACCTATTTGGTGAGATGATATAAAATGCTTCTGAGTGGTCACTCCAAATTACTGAGTACTGCTCAAACTACCTCTGCTTCTCTTTGAAAGCACCCCACAACCTATAAGCCTGTACCTGCCCCTACTTGACATAAACATGTCCCAGTTATCCTTAGATGTCTCTTTCAATTTCACATTCCATCTTTTCCCATTGAATCTCCCTCATTTCCAAAGATACTCAGAAGGAGAAGGGAATATAACCATCACACCCAAATCATCATTTATATTGAGTTTGCACTAAAAAAATACATTAAGTAATCTCAAGGACCCATGTTGATTTTAGAATCACAGATTTTTTTTAAAAAACAAAGGAGTTCAGTTCTAAAACTCATTCATCACAGTAGCTCCCAAGTATGCATACTCCAAGATGGAAATTCAAAATTAGCAGTGTAACAAGATGACTAATTTATTCCTTTGATGATAGAGGTATGGAGGGATTTTGGCCTTCTTCCCAAAGGTAGCTGGCTCAGAGTTAGTGAAGGGAGGACACAATATACAGTACACCATTACTGCTATGGCCCCAATGTTGTTATAAATAGAAAAATCATACTGTTTTCCCCTAGTGCCGAAGTACTAATCTCCAAAACTACACAACTCCCCCAATTGGCTTACACTCCAGGCTTTCTTAAAAATCAGAGGGGATCGCCTGTTCTTGGCTTTCTATGATATGAGCACCTGACCTAGAAGAACTGAGTCATTTGGCATAGCCACAAAGGGTTAACCTGAATAAATTATGATTCTCCTTTTCCCTCATCTGCTATAGAGACTAGTGTAGACATTTGAATCATCCTACTCCCACAGACACTACACTCCTCACATAACTTCTAAATCCAAAGGAGAAACAAGAATAATGTCTAGTGTTGAAAACAACACTGAAGAGAAATGAAATGAAGTGCCTAATAAACCAGCCCTCCTTCATCCCCCGTGAAGGAATGGCACTTAGCTAAAAAGAACTCACCTTTTGTTCAATAATGTTGGCAAAGATCATTAGAGATGTTCTGAGCCACATTATGTGTGAAGGGATATCTCCAGAGACAAAAATGCCCTAAAACTAGAGTGATAGGTTGATGATGGGGAAGGGGGGGACACTGGAAACAGGGATCTGAGTTCTACTTGACCTCCTTGTCCCCCTGTGTCACATAGGTCAGGAAGTTCAGAACCAGCTTAGGAGAAAGCTCTCTACTTCCCTCTCCAGAGAGTGCTTTGCATTTCAGCTGCCCTACATTGTACTAGCAGTGTCATAATATTTCGGTAATTGCCATAGCACTTAGTGATTTTAAAAAAGGGGGAAGAAAGAAAAACAATTAGCAATTCTGCTGTGAACCAGGTGAGACTAATTAGGACTTAAAAAAGTCAGACTATTCTCACCATTGTTCAAAACACTGGGCCAAGAAGCATTTATCTGCTTTCTTATCAAAACATAGGCCAAATTTTACTCCTTTGGGAAAACAGAGAAAAGACTAAAAACAAGCCTAGAAAATAACTAGCCAAAGCACTTTTCTATTACATATACATATATATGTGTGTATACATATACACATATATGTATACATATATTTTTATTACTGACCAATTAGAATTCAAAATATATATTTAAAGAAAATAAATGCTTAAAGTGAATTAAGAGAATATTATAAAAGAATAATGCAAATCAAGCAAAACCAGAGATGTCATAGTGGCTTAGAGAAATTGGAATTTCGAATGAATCCCATGAAATCAGTTCTCTTTTCCCTCCTGGTTACAAGATGACTTCTGTGATTCCAATCATTGCATCTCTATACAGTAACATCCAAAGCAGAAACACAGAAGATAAAGAGTTAGATATGTATTCTCTTTGCTGAGATTTAAAAAAAATGGTCTCAAATATCCTTATGTCTAAACGTTGGGTCACAAGCAAGAAATAGTCATGTTTTCTCCTAGAGAAATAACCGGCAAAGAAGGATTGAATCTGCAGAATTGACTTAAGTGACTCATATATGTCACCCCTGTAGCTTGCTATCTTATTGCTGGAACAAGAAATAATTAAGTGATAATCCCTTATACAAGCAAATGCTATCTACATAAATATTACAGCAACTTCCTTTAGTTGTTAGGGTAGAAAAAAGATAAATTACACAAAGGTATGCAGTTCTATTGTCATCACTGTTAGGTTTTGTAATATAATAAATATGGAATACATATCTAGATTATGAAGTGAAAATGCCAATAATTATTTCTTGGAATTTCTATGTTAGTAAGATTGAAAGGTTTTCCTAAGTTATTCACACAAAGAGAGCACTCTTAAGACAATGAAGGTACTGTTAGAGTTTCAAGAAGATGAAAATTTATTTTATTGAAGACATATTCATGAAGCTACAAGACAGCCACTGGTCAAACTTACTAGCTTATTCCACCAGAGCAAGCATTATAGAGCTAGAAATGACCAGAGTACAGAAAAGCAGAGCCAGGTCTAAAACTTCTGTGTGGACATAAGGACAGAAATAAGAAAGGACTTTTACACCCCAAATTACATCAGTGACTAAGAAAGTTCTGAGCTGGAGAGGAGACAAGAACAAAGGGCATCTTAGTAGTAGAGATCTGTGGGCATTGCTGGAGTGATCTCCACACTGCAATAATTAGAGAAATTGAGAACGCACTGCTGTGACATAGGATCGTGGTAATATCAAGCCACACATTTACAGCTCTCTAAACTCATAGTCCTATTATTCGGTCTCCAAATAAGCAACATGAGAATTTTCTGGAAGCTTATTAGAAATGGAATTTCTCAGCCCTTACTTAAGAACCTGCTGCATCAAAAACTCTGAGGATGGGATTTAGAGATCCCCACTTTGACAGCCACCCATGTCATCTCTAATCTTTGCTGTTTTTTGAGAATCAAGTCCAATGTTTCTAGTGCCTTTATCTATCCATTTTGTTGTTGTTGTTGTTGTTAATCATAGGACTTGAACTAGAGGCCTGACAACTGTCACTGAGCTCTTTTGCCAAAGGCCAGCACTTTGTGCCACAGTGACCCTATGGCTTTTGAGTGGTTAATCGGAGATAAGAGTCTCACAGGGACTTTTCTGCCTGGGCTGGATACAAATAGTGATGCTCAAATCTCAGCCTACGGAGTAGCTAGGATTACAGGTGTGAGCAGCTGGCTCCTGGCTTCTTTATTCTTAATAAATGAACCAGAATCAGAATGTTGGTTTAAATTGTTCAGTCCCATTTCTTTCTTTTTTTTTCACTTTTTTTTATTGTAATTAGTAAAAGGGTTACATGATATTTGCCAGATAGAAGGTGCATTAATTCACATACATTGATACCCTTTCACATGTCTTGGTACCCGTTTCCCTCCCCCCCCCACACCCCCCACCCATCTTGGTTTTCCCCCCTTCCCTATCAAATTTCAAATATCCAAATACAAATAAGTTCAATATATCTGATAACAAAGTGAGATACTATACCAATATGAGATAACCAAGGGACAGCAAAGGAGATGAGAGACAACATAGTACATTAAGGACAACAATCATTCATTATATGGCTTTTGTTTCACTATCCTGGAGGTCCTTTCAATTAGCTTCACATTATATGTCCTTATGTATCAAGAGTTTGCTCTTTTGCAAATCTCTGCTAGTAGAGCCCAAGGTTTCTACTGATTATGACGAATGAGGGAAACCATTGAGCCTAAGTTCCTTTGAGTCTGGCTTACTTCACTTAATATGATTTTTTCTAAGTCTTTCCATTTCCTAACAAATGGGGCGATGTCATTCTTCTGACAGCAGCATAGAATTCCATTGTGTACAAATACCACAACTTGTTGATCCACTCATCAACTGAGGGACATCTAGGTTGGTTCCATATCTTTGCTATGGTAAATAGTGCTGCAATGAACATTGTTGTGCTAGTGGGTTTAGTATGTCCTTGTTTCTGGGTGGTTGGGTAAATGCCAAGTAGTGGAATTGCTGGGTCATAGGGGAGTTCTATGTTTAGCCTTTTGAGGCACTGCCACACTGCTTTCCATAGTGGTTGAACGAGTTTGCACTCCCACCAACAGTGTAGTAGTGATCCCTCCTGGCCACATCCCCTCCAGCATCTGTTGTCATTCGTTTTCCTGATCTTGGCCATTCTAGCTGGAGTGAGGTGGAATCTTAGAGTTGTTTTGATTTGCATTTCTTTTATGACCAGAGATGTTGAGCATTTCTTCATGTGTCTATAGGCCATTTTTGTTTCTTCTTCAGAGAAAACTCTCTTTAAGTCTTTGCCCCATTTTTTAATGGGATGGTTGTTACTTTGGAGGTTAGTTTTGGAGTGATTCAATTTTTTGGCCACCTAATCTTCGACACGGGAGCCAAAAAAATAGAATGGAAGAAAGACAGCCTCTTCAACAAGTTGTGCTGGCAGAACTGGTTAAGCACCTGCAGAAAACTAAAGCTGGATCCTTCTTTGTCACCTTGCACTAGAATTAACTCCAAATGGATCAAAGACCTGGAGGTAAAAGCTGACACACTGAAAACTCTACAGGAAGGAATAGGAGATACACTAGGCCTCCTTGGCACAGGTCGAAACTTTCTTAATAAAGATCAAGAATCACAACAAATCAGAGAAAGGCTGGATAAGTGGGACTGCATTAAACTGCAGAGCTTTTGTATGGCAAAGGACATAGCTAGTAAACTAATCAGGAAGCCTACAGAGCGGGAGAAGATCTTCACCAACCAAACAACGGACAAAGGCCTCATATCTAAAATATATCAGTCCCATTTCTTAATTCATTTTCTTTTTATTTATTGTGATTCTCCTTTTCTATGTTACTCTATTCGCGAAATTTCTTCCTTTTTTATTGTAAAGGGGATGTACAGAGGGGATACTTTTGTAAGTGATGAAATGAGTACATTCTTGTCAAACATGGTTACTCCCTCTCTTGTTTTCTCCCACTATCCCTCCTACTTAACTGCCTCCCACACCACTACCCAAATTGTAAAGTTCATTTCCAACAATGTTTTGTGGATATCATTATTGCATTGGTTTGCCGTTTGTATTTGTCTCACCATTTCTGTGACTCCCCTTTTCATTACCAAATCAGACAAACCTATATACAATACAAAAGACACGAAAGTCAAAAACAGTGACAACAGGGAGTAAACCAAAGGAAAAAGTAAAAAGCAAAGGGAAAAATAAATAATTGCACATAGTACACTAACTTGTAGTTCATTTAGATTAGCATCATTTTATACAGTCATATGTATATATTAAGCTATTTTGATCTTCTGCTTGGACTAGACATTGTATTAATTATTACTAGACATGTACTACTAGATATGTATTATATTATGACTAGACATGTATTAATTATTACATATGAGGGAACCTAAACAGCCTATGATTCTTTGTGTCTGGCTTACTTCACTTAGTATGATTTTTCCAAGTTTTTCCTCTTTCCATTTCCTTACAAATGGGGCAATGTCATGTTGTCCAATGGCAGCACAAAATTACGTTTTGTGTGTGTGTGTGTGTGTGTGTGTGTGTGTGTGCATGTGTATGCCATATTTTTGATCCATTTTTCTACTGAGGAACAGCTGGCTTGATTCTATATCTTGGCTATGGTAAATAATGCTTCAGTGAACATAGGTGTGCTGGTAGCTTTAATGTAACCTTGTTTGTGGACATTTGGGTAAATAGCCAGGAGTGGAATTTTGCTGGGCCATAGGGGATCTCTATATTTAGAATCTCTATACTGCTTTTCAGATTGGTTGAACAAGTTTAGGTTCCCACCAACAGTGTAGTAGTATTCCCTTTTGGCCATATCCCTGTCAGCATCTGTTATTAGTTTTCTTGATAATGGCCATTCTAACTGAGGTGAGGTGGAATCTCAATATTGTTTTGATTTGCATGTCTTTTATGGCCCCAGAGATGTTGAACATTTCTTCATGTGTCTATTGGCCATTCTTATTTCCTCTTCAGACAAGTCCCTCTTTAAGTCATTATCCTACTTATAATGAGGTAGTTGTTTCTTGGAGGATTTCTTTTAGGAGGGTTTAATTTTTTGAGCTCTAAGTATATTTTATATATAAGGCCCTTGTCTGTTATATAGCTAGTTAATGGTCTTCTTCCAGTCTGTAGGCTTTCTATTTATCTTGCTAGGCATGTCCTTGTTTTTGACACATTAACCATTCCCTAATGTATATTCCTATGAAGTAAATGGCATTTACTTGTGACCTACTACTCTTATTTATAAACTGAATCTAGAACTCAAGTATGACCTTGTCTAGAAAGAAATGTTTTTGCACTAAAATGCAGCTATTTTTCTAGTCAGATAAATCACTGGGGTGTCAGATCTAGAAATAAATGGTCAGTGACATTAATGACACAAATTCCTGACATGGAGACTTCCTGTAACTTATGCACTGAAATAAACAGGATATGTTTAAGATGAGAGTCTGCATTTGCAATTACTGTTAAGCACAGTAATATACCCTTGAAGCAATATCACTCCCAATGCAGACATCCACTTGAGTGGAATGATATTTGTAAGTTGGAAGCCAGAATACATCACAGCACTCCAAGAATCTTAATAACTATCCCCATGTTGAAACTGGGGATAAGGAATAGATTCAAGTTTGATTTTATCTACACAGACATCAGTCTCACAATGAATGTCAATCTTCTGAGAATGTAGAATAAAACTAAATAAAATGCATCATAAATAGCCAAGATATGGAATCAGTCCAGATAACCCTTCAATGGACAAATGGATGCAGAAAATGTGGTATTTTCCTTGTGGAATATGGAATTTTACTTTTATTATTTTTCTTTTTGGCCAGTCCTAGGCTTGAGCTCAGGGCATGAACACTGTTCTTGGGCTTTCTCAAAACTAGAGCTCTACCACTTGAGCCTCAGCACCGTTTCTGGCTTCTTTCTATGTATGTGATACCAAGGAATCGAACCTGGGTCTTTGTGTATGCTAGGCAAGCACTCTACCACTATGCCAAACTCCCAACCAGAATTTTACTTTTCCATTCTGAAATGTTATAACTTGGAAAAATATATTAAGCAAAGGAAGCCAGACCCAGAGAAGCAAAGTTTGCATGGTTTCCTTGAGTTAAGGCAGCTAGAATGTGCCTATAAATCTATAAGTAAACATACAGGGTACGCAAGTGGTTATAAATGAACCAACGTGAGTATAAGAAAAACTCTAGAGTCAAAAGAGTTCATCTTTTGGAAAACTAGGTCAAAACCCAACAAAATCAACACCAGGAAATGGGTACACCTAAGACAGAGTGGGACTGAGGAGAGAGGGCATGAAAAATGAAGGAGGGAAGGCAGGGAGAACACACTAAAGAATTTGTTGTGTATACCACAAAAAGAAGAGAAGTAAGGAAAGGGATTGGGTTGAAGGGGGTGATGACAACACTGAAGAGGAGACATGGGTCAAGATGGTACTCATAAACTGCTTTGTTATATAACACCTCCTCTCTACAATTACTTAAAGACAATTCTTAAAAAATGTATTCATTATTTATTTACTAGATAATTCATTAGAGAATATATATTTAACAAATAAATTCACACTTAAGTAAATCACCTAAGGGAAGTACATAGAGAGACACATGGAAGAGCAGTACTGGCTATGGCACAGCTTACCTGGGACAGATTCATTCTCAGTGTTCTACAGTTATTTTCAGGCAGCCGATTTCCAGTATACAATAGTTACATAGATCAAGGTGTCTGGAGCCATCTAGAAGCAACCAAATATTTGTAGCTTTCTTTGATGACTTATAGGAAGAAAGCCTGGCACAATGCAGCAATGGAGCACTGGCCTCTATCTTTTATGACCTCAGAAGCTTTTCATATAGCCAATAAGTATTGACATGCTACCATTACATGAAATCTTCCAGGGTGGATTCTTCAAAGACTCATGGACAAACACTGTGGCATAACTCAAAGGTGAATTGTATGATTTAAGGCAAATCCATTTATTAAATTCTAACACAGATGGATATTCCTTCTAGAGCTCCAGCCAAAGTAATTAGTCTATAAGCCACCATTTCTTCACCAGGAACATTGTAAACACTAAGATGTCCCTGTAAACTAAGAAAAAAATAATTGGTAATACATTCCATACCACATTCCTATCTTTATCATTAGGTAAAGCTTATAGAGTAAAGTGCCTCTAAAACCTGATATCCCATAATGAGAGCATCAACTCTTTTATAAAGACAGAAAATATAAAACAAAGTGACTTGAATGTTTTTTTACAACATTCTCAACCATTTCAAGAAAGAATTACAAGAGTTGGACACTGCTTGTACAACCAAATATAGTATTGATGTACTCAGGACACACATTCTGGTCTTCTACTTTAGTTATTAGTGTTATAGGGCTAAGTAACATTATTGCCTGTGACACAAAACAATAGATAGGAAAGTGGGCCAGCTATATGGGAAGTATATACAAGGCTTCAGTTATGGCTTTGGCCTGTGAACAGAAGGGAGACCAGCACTGATCAAAGAGAACAGTCTGCTCTTTGAACAAAGGGAGAAGTGAGAGTTTTCTGATTTGCAGGATGGGATGATGGCCTGTCATCACCTAGAGAGAAAGTCTTTGGGTCTACATGCTACTCTAGTGCAGAAAGAACACCCCAGGTGGAATGGAAGGAACGATCTATCATGCTTCTAACACGTAGCAAGTTAATAGCCCAGGAGCTTATTTGCCTGTGCCCTCTCACAATGGTTCCTAACTTATCTAAGCAGGATGTGTTTTCACCTAATAGTGGCTTCATAAGCTCAACCAATCTAAATCCTTCTTTTCATAGCAAAAATGAACTTTCCTGCACCTCTGATGTCCCGTCATTGTGGCCATTTGTTTTAAAAGCCTACACCCTCTGACTTCCAGACAGACTACAGATGACAGTGTTGGTGATTGCCAACCAAACATTTTATCTTTGACCCAGGAACTGTTTTAAGATAGTCAACATGATAGAAGATGAGAAATAAGTCATCTGATGATTGTAACAACCTCTCAAAGTGAATCTTAAAGAGCAACTAGGACTAGCCAAATCTTAAAGAAAGAAGTATTCACAGCAACAAATCTCTGCTCTGTACTATATCACTGGCCCTTGTCTACCCATGGAATCCCAACCCACTCCCATGAACAGGACCCTGTTGTGTTGCCACATTAATTAAATCCAGCTTCAAGGTAGTATTGTTATTCTGTGATCTCGTTTTATTGGTATACAACTGGTCTCAATGGATTAAGATGTTCCTAATCAATACTCTCTGAACTGGTACCAGCATCTTCTTAGAATTATACTTCAACATATATATATATAGATATATAGATATATACATATATATCTATATATATAGAGAGAGAGGGAGAGAGAGAGAGAGAGAGAGAGAGAGAGAGAGAGAGAGAGAGAGAGAGAGAGAGAGAGAGAGAGAGAGAGAATCCCTACCCTCTGTTGGGAGTCTAAAGAAAAAGGACGGGAGAAGACTCATACATGGTCTTCCTGTCTGCCATTTGTTAAGCACAAAGTGCAAGGCAGGAGAAGTCCAAGAACAAAAGATCCCCAAGCCTGCCCTGCCTCCCAGGCTTCTGGAATCCACACTGTGTGTCCCTGGATCTCCTTGCCTGCTCCCCTCCACTTAGTGACCCAGCAGCCTGGAAAAGATGACCATTACATCCACTCCCCATCCACACGGTGACTTTCTTACAGGTTCTGAAGTCAGGCTGAACATTATGCAAGCAAGGAGGATAAGCATTTCCTGGAACTCAGCCAGCCTCCCTATGACTGAAGAAAACCTCCAGGAGGAAGAAAGCAAATGGAAAAAAAAATGTCAGCTTTCTCTAGAGGGCACACGTTAGATTCCTTTTGGGAGGTTGATGAAGCCCTGGAGAGGCAGGATGTACTTTACAAAGATTCAAGGTATACTTTTCTCTGTAATCAACAACTGCCTTAAGTTAGTGAATAATTTGATTAAGTGGGAGTTTTAAATCAAAGACCTAAATGTTTAATTAGGAACTATTCTTGTCCTACTAAAGTTAACAGGCAGCTGAGCTGATTTCTCCTGCCAGGTATTGGTTAAACTCACAGGTAAGGGGAACCTAGAAAGAAGCATAGAGCTAAAATGTGTTTAAGAAAGCACAGTTTCCAATGTAATAGCTCATTAGTTGTTCTCTATAGCAGCCATGAGCATGGGCTGGGTGAAAGGTTGCAGAAGAAGTTACTTTCAGGCCTTCGATAGGAAGGTAAAATTGCCCCAAAATATGCACATACAGAAAGCTTTTACGTTTTTCCATCTTTATTTTTTTTTTGCCAGGTGTGGGGCTTGAACTCAGGGCCTGAGCACAGTCCTTGGACTTTTCTCAAGGCCAGAGCTCTACCCTTCCAGCTTTTTTCTATGTATGTGGTGCCAAGGAATCAAACCTGGGTCTTTGTGCATGCTAGGCAAGCACTCTACCGCTAGGCCAAACTCCTGGCCCACCTCCTTCTTTATTTTAATAGACAATTGATTACCATCTTACCTAGAAATATATGATTTCTAAACTCCTACCTGGTCCTTTTTGGTGTGATTTAAGATACAGTTTTTGAAAATTTGCTCCAGCACTTCTAATACTGTCTCAGTAATGAGTTGAGATTTTTTTTTCAAGCCCCAGTGTTTCTGTTCTCTATCTGATTTCCTCTCTTCTAATACCTCCATCTCTCTACTGCCTATTTCCTAGTCTCTTCTTCTAGGGACTATCTAATAGACTAAGAATCCTTCATCAAAAAAGAATGATGGAACATATTACTAGATAGTCTTATTTTGTGGCAGCATTCCTTAAAAGGAAGTTAGAATCTGAACCAAGGAAAGAAAAGCCATCTAATTCAGGAAACACTTGAAATGCTCTCTAGGAAGTTCTCAATAATCAGTTTTAAATAGAGAAGACACAAAAATAAATCTTTCATGGATGTCTATGACCTTAATCCTAGCTACTTGAGAAACAGAGGCCAAGAGAAGCACTCTTTCAGGCCAGCTTAGGCATAATAATTCACAAACACTTATCTCAACAGAAAAAGATCTGTCTCATCAGGCTATGGTAAAAGTAATGATAGGAGGATCACAGTCCAAGATAGCACCAACAAAAGGTAAGATCCTACCTCAGAATTAACAATCTACCTCAGCAAGAAAGGGCTGAAGACATGGATTAGCCAGTTAAATGCCTTCCTAATGAGACTAAAGCCCTAAGCTCAAACTCAAGAGGCCAGGAGAGCATTTATCTTTGATTATAAAGCTGAAAAGGGACCTAAAAGATAATTTGGAATTTATGGGTTAGCAAAGCAAAACACATGAAGTACAGTCATTAATCACTTAATGGTAAAGCTACATTCTGAAAAAATGTACCATTAGTTAATTTCATTGTCATGAGAACATCAGAGAGTGTATTTACAAAAGTCTAGAAGATATCAGCCACCTGACACAGGCTCTCAATGCGATCAACAGACACAGTAAGCAGGAGATATATGCATTCTCACAGAGGATACAATGTTACAGTATGTGCACTTTTCATAAGTAGAACAAACACACACTACAATAATGGCGTAAGAGTATAGGGTGGTAAATACACAAACAAGTAGGTCATTTATTATCACTATCATATATGCTACATATTTATCCAGCTGTAAGAATATGTATATACAAACATCAAGGATCAACATGCCTGCACTCTGATGTTACAACACCTAAATGGAAGTTTCACCTCCATTTAACCTTATGCAACCCATGGCTGACTAGAATGTTATACAGTACATAACACTGATTAAAGTCATGGCAAATATATTAGTTACTGGTTAGTTAGCTTAAGGAAGATGAAGTCTAGATGTTGACCTATTTCTGCTCTGCCCACCACAACCCAGTCACCACAGAGACCTCTTAAATTTTCCTTCACTACCCAAAACCAGATGGGGACTGAGGCTTTAATAGATATGAGTGCTGGACATTCTGTGCTCAAATCGCAATACCTGATATCTCTATTCATAGGCTAGTGTGATATGAACACACATGCCTGCTCACTCGAAATGTGGATGCTCCTGGGTGAGTCCAGGAATTTAAAGGTTCAGTATTTAAGTCTAATAAGACTGACAAATTCGGTAAACATAAGCACTAAGTAAGGGAATTCCAAAAAAGCTTTTAGCTAAAGGATAAATGATACCTTGATGAAATAAGAAAAACTGTCCATTGCTTCAAAGCAACAGCCATTCTACCCAGAATTGGTCATTAGGTAATTTGTTACAGCTACTTTATTTAGATGACAGGAGGAGGACTAAGTTTAAGTCTCAGTTTATTTTTTTACTTCAAAATCCAATAAAGGATCTACAGTAACAAAAGAGCATTATAAAAGCTGCGTGGTACCAGGCATGGTGGCTCATACCTGCAACCCCAGCTACTTAGGAGGCTGAGCTCTGAGGATTGCCCAGGCACTAATGTCTATGAGACTCTTATCTCCAGTAAATCACTAGAAAACAGGAAGTGAGGCTATGGCTCAAGGGATAGGGTGGCAGTCTTGACCTGAAGAGCTCAGGGACAGTGCCTAGGCCCCGAGTTCAAGCCCCAAGGAATAACCTAAGTGAAGAGGACAGGCCACACGACCTTGTGTGAGGCACCAAGGAAAGAGCAGCAATTGTTGCCCCCCTCCAATTACATTTGCACCAATTAGCCATACAAGGGGTTTTATTTGGACATGTCCATATATGCATATAACATACTGTGATCAGATTCACCTCTTCCATCTTTCTCCAGTATCTCCTTCCTTATGCCAACCTAATCTCATGAGCTTAACTGCTTCATTTTCACACATGTTCGTAAGTTATTATGGCCATTCACTCTTCATCGCCTTCTCTGTGTGCCCTAACCTCTCCTACTGGTGATTTCTTTTTTTTTCATATATTTTTTATTGTAATTAATAGAAGGGTTACATTATGTTTGCCAGATAGAAGGTGCATTACTTCACATACATTGACACCCTTTCTCATGTCTTGGTCCCCATTTCCCTCCCCCCAGACCCCACCCCTCATCTTGTTTTCCCCCCTTCCCTATCCAATTTCAATTATCCAAATACAAATATATCCAATATATCAGATAACAAAGTGAGATACTGTAACAATATGTGATAACCAAGGGACAGCAAAAGAAATGAGAGATAACATAATACATTAAGGACAACAATCATTCATTATATGGCTTTTGTTTCTATATCCTAGAGGTCCTTTCATTTAGCGTCATGCTATATGGCCTTCTGTATCTAGGTTTTGCTCTATTGCAAATCTCTGCTAGGAGAGCCCAAGGTTTCTACTGAATTTGACAAATGAGGGAAACTATTGAGCCTATGTTCCTTTGAGTCTGGCTTACTTCACTTAATATGATTTTTTTCTAAGTCTTTCCATTTCCTAACAAATGGGATGATGTCATTCTTTCTGACAGCAGCATAGAATCCATTGTGTACAAATACCACATCTTGTTGATCCACTCATCAACTGAGGGACATCTGAGTTGGTTCCATATCTTTGCTATGCTAAATCGTGCTGCAATGGACATCGTTGTGCTAGTGGATTTAGTATGTCCTTGTTTCTGGACAATTGGGTTAGTAGTGGAATTGCTGGGTCATAGGGGTTCTGAAGCAGAGCCATAACTCTACTCTGAATCACTGCTCCACAGTCCACATTCAGTCTTTACCACCAAGAAAAATAAGGTTAATGTTTAATGAAGTTCAATTACACCATCTGTGGGGTGATCCAGTAACCTCTATTTTGTTAAGTTTTTTTTTTAATTGTTTTTTGTCAGTCCAGTGACTTGAACTCAGGGTATAGGTCCTGATCCTGAGATTTTTTTGGCCTAAAGCTCGCACTCTACTACTTGAGCCACAGCCCCACTTCAGGCTTTTGATGAGTAGTTTGTTATGACTTCAAACCACAAGCCTCAGATCTTAGTCTCCTGAGTAGCTGCTACCAGTGCTCATCTATTTTGTGAGTTTTTAAAAATTGAATTAATAACTTTTATGAGGCCATCTGGGACAAATAAGAATCTAGTAAGTAATAGATGCTATTTTTGTTTGTTCCTTTTGTTATATGTCTAAGTACATGGGTAATACCTTGTGGAATATAGAAAATATGCAGATAGTTTAAGCCCCTGACCTATGGGTTAGTGAATCTTCTCCAGGATATTCCTCCAAGCTTGTTTTCTGGACCACCTGAATTAATATATTCAATGTGCTTCTAAGTCAAATATTCAAACATCAGCTACAACCTACTGAATCAATATTTATTTGTGCTTAATTTCCAGAAATCTACATTTTTAGCAAGTTTCTTAGGTTATTCTTTCATAACAAAAGTTTAGGAACTACAATAGCAGAAATACTTCATGGACTCACGCAGTATTGTCAACACTGACCCTGCAACAAGACTATTAGAGATCTCTCAGGGGATTTCAAAAGCTTAAAATATGCATTCCTCCTTAAAAAAAAAATACCTGATTTCACAAATTCCCATTTTCCATCCCAGCAGTTTCTTTGTTGGAAATCCATGTGTAGGATGATAGGAGTCTGTGAAACATCAGAGACTTATTAACTTTTGGATGCATGTGAAAGTATATACTTTTCTAGAAAGATGGCTCATAGATTTCAAAATTCCCACAGGAGTCTACAATCTAATCATTCTTGAGGTTGTAAAATTAAAAGATAGATTCCCATCCAGGAAGACATATTTGTTTTTCACTGGCCTAGCACACTACAGGATTTAGCAGTTAAAACTTTCCTTACATGCCCTTCTTTGTCTGCATGCCAGGTCTTCATAATTGAGCCTACCCTGACTAATTTGTATTAAGCATGCCTACATCCTAAACTCCCTATGCTATTGCCCTTGTACAAACAGAATAAAAGCAGGAACCTTCTGTGCTTCTTTTCCCATGTTAGTTACCTCTGAGGAACATAGGTGTCTTTTCTTTGCAGTGGAATAAATTAACTTTAACATCTTCTTGATGAGAGTCAAAGACTCATCTGATACCAGGTGCAGAAAAGAAATCTTTGAAACTCTAAACGCACTAAGGATAAAGAAGGACCCCAGGGCACAAAACAGATGTTGTTAGTAATCACAGAGACAGAAATTTTAATCAGTTCTTCTGTTTTTCAAAGACAATTCTGTTTCCTGGATTAATAGGGAGCTGTTGAAATGCTGAATTACCCAGGTGTGGCAAAATCCCGCCCTACCCTTCTAACCTGGGAAGTTTTAAGCCCGTCTACCTATTGAGATTCAATGGCATACTGAAGAAGCTGATGGTTTATTCTCTGAAAAAAAATAATAATCCCATTGACATATAACCTGTTAGGCTTTGGCTTTAAAGAACTTGTTTATCTGGTTCTGCATTTGTTTGTTTTCTTTGTGTTTGTATGGGGGGGCGAGAAATTCAAATTTCTAAAATCTTTCAGTAGCTTCCATAATACACAATGTGATTAAAACAAACTTAAATTCAAAAAGTTGTTGAGTGGCACATGAAAATGTGTAAAACAAATTTTAATTTGGCATGTATTTCATTTTTCTTCCTTACCACTTACAGAGTGGAAATGGAAGTCAGTAAGTCCAAAGGTTTTTCAAGGAATTTTATACTCTTCACCTTTTGAAAACGGGCTCCTAATTAGTCCCCATTCCCATCCTTTAACATAATCCACCACCTGTAGGGGCTGAACTCAACAATTAAAATGGGGTATAATGGATAAGATGTGCTTTGTAAGACAATCAAACAAAAAAACACTGTCATTTTTTTCCTCCTAGCCCTTCCCTCTTTCCTCTTCCTCTCCTGTTTCTCTCTCTCCCTCTCTCTCTCTCTCTCTCTCTCTCTCTCTCTCTCTCTCTCTCTCTCTCTCTCTCTCTCTCTCTCTCCTCCCTCCCTCCCCCCCCCCTCCCTCCCTCCCTCCCCCTCCCTCCCTCCCTCCCTCCCTCCCTCCCTCCCTCCCTCCCTCTCTCTCTCTCTCTCTCTCTCTCTCTCTCTCTCTCTCTCTCTCTCTCTCTCTCTCTCTCTCCCCTTGCCTCTCTCTCTCTCTCTCCTTCCCCCTCTCTCTCTCTCTCTATCTCTCTCTCTCTCCCTTCTTCACTGATAAAAGAACATCTTCATATTACAAGAAGCCTCTGGCTCTGGTATCAGCAGCAATGATTTGAGCCAGGCCAGCAAGCATGGAAGGGATAGCCATCTTAGTTTGTAGGTGTAGAGAAGCAAAGCTGTCTATTTTGACAGCAACCTTTAGGGAGATCCAAACACATAGTGTTCTCAGAGTCAAGGGCCAAAGACTCACTTTTGCTAATAGTTTCAGAGCTTTCTATCCATGGTCACTTGGTATGATTGCTTTGAGCCTGTAGGAGCACAGTACATCCCAGCAATGGGAGTGCATGGTAGAGGAAGATGATTCACTTCAAGTAGGCCCAAGGAAAAATATAAGAGAAGAGAGGAGATGGGGGGGGGGCGGAAGGGAGAGAGAGAGAGAGAGAGAAGATAAGAGAGCACGAATGATGACTGAAGTCCCAACAACTCTAAAGAGTATCCTCCAATGACCTAAATTCCATCTACTAGATACCACCTTCTAGAAGATTCCACCGTTGCCTATCAGTTCTCACAGGGTGGCAGCCAAGCTTTGAACACATGTTCTTGGAACAACATTTTTGTTCTCTATCAAAGAAAGCATGACCCAACTGTCCCTTAGCAACAGAATAAATACATAAATCACAGGGTGGCTTAATAATAAAAATTATATAGTCATGAAATACAATGAAATGATGCTTCACTGAAAAATATAACCAGCTCTAGTAAACAAAATTATGATCCCAACACATCAGACTCCAAATGGCCAATTTTATATAATTCTATTTCACTGAAATTGAATATAAAAGAAGTTAAAGTTATTAATGAAAATTTTTAAAAATGGTTGTTAATTTGAATGGGTCTAGGGATGACAAGAAAATCAGTAAAGACAGATCTTAGTCAGGAAAGTAGGGAGGAAAAGATCTTCTCACACACTTGACCCTTGAGTGGAGGACAAGGACCTCCAATTCCAGAATCTTGACATCTTTGAATGTGGGCTTTGGTTAGCAGCTCTCCAGGGAGCTTTCAAGCAGTCAGCCTCCAGCTGGAGGCATTGTAAGAAAAATTCAGTTGGGATAAACAGAGAAACCACCACTTAAGAGGCCACATTATGAATCTTCATTGGAGAGCCAGAGGACTGCTGGTGGACTCTTGTCTCAAAGACCAGCAACCCTGAATGCAGCTATCACAAAGCTTATTATATAGGCCAAAACTAATACGATGATTGGCAAGGGTCAAAAATAAGAATTAGGAGAAATGTTTGTATCTTAATCTGCAAGTGATGATTGCACAGATGAATTTACCTTACAGAAATTCATCAAGCTCTATATTTATGTCTGTGTATTTATGTCTGTGTCTAAGAATTTTCTGATTCAAAACAAAACCTGAGTCTTTTTGAATTATTTCAATCCCTTGCACAAAGCATAAATCATTCTGATTGTATGTCTTTGTTGTTCCAAATTTCTCACAATATTTTTTTTCAGAAAATAAATAACCTTGTGAATGGGCCAATGTATGGGTGGGAGAAAAACAGACAGAAGGAAACAACTAATAGCTACTTCTTTCTTTCTTTTGTATTTTTATTTTTTTGGTCAGTCATGGGGCTTGGACTTAGGTACTGTCCTTGAGCTCTTCTGCTCAATGCTGGTCCTCTACCACTCTGAGAAACAGCTCTACTACTGCTTTTCTGATGTTTAATTGGTAATAAAAGTCTAATAAACTTTCTTGCCTAGACTGGCTTCCAATCATAATCCTCTGATTTCAGCCTCCTGAGTAGCTAGACTTACAGGCATGAACCACCAACACCCAGCTCTCATACTTACTTTTCTGTGTGACATATCTGGTTTCCAGATATGATGGTGTTGGTGGTTTTCATTTCATAACAGTCATTCTACTCTTTTGGAGGTCATCTTACCCAATGGTTAGGTCAACCAGTTGTTCAATGAAGTATTCCTTCATTTGTTTTAAGCTAACTACATTTCTACAATGACAACATGATAAAAAGTATCAACAAAATCTGATCTGAATCTGAATTTGATCCACTTCTCCATGAATAGATATGTGAATACCTTGTATATAAGGTTTTCTTATTTTAGAAAACTCTTCACAATGAGCAAGCAATCTGGTTTTGCCTGCATGTGTAATGGTCTCTAGGTACATCTTTACATAAATGTCCTTTCATGACTGCCTACATGCACGGGACCAGCCCTGTTCTCTAATTAATGGCCCACGTGACTGCTGATGGCTCTATTCCATCCACAGGAGAAGTGTCATGTCTACTAAATGTTTATTTTTGAAATGTATCAGATAATGGCTTCAGAGTGAGTGATTCAATCCCTAATAATGACTGCATTAGCTTGTGAGTCCAATTTACTCTGAATTTGTGGCGATATTCAAGTATTTACATACTTGTCAGTGAGAGAGAGAGAGAGAGAGAGAGAGAGAGAGAGAGAGAGAGAGAGAGAGAGAGAGAAAAGCAGCATCAGACGAGCTATACAAAGCTCAGCTATACAAAGCTCAGCTGCACTGTGACTTCATTTCAAACCTGTCTCCTTGCATCATCAGGTTCATTTTTCAGGGATACCTGAAACAAGTTAATCTCCTCTTATTCTCCTTTTCCATTTTTCATGCATTTTTGTTGTTATTATGAAGGTCAAGTACAGAGGGGCTACAGTTACATAAGTCAGGTAAAGAGTACACTTCATTCTGGCTGTCACCCCTTCCCTCATTCACTCCCAGTTTTTCCCCTCCTGCCCCTTCTCATGAGTTGTGTACTTCATTTTCATCATAATGTCAATGAGAACCACCGATGCATTTGTTCATCCATTGTCCTTCATTTCTTCACCCTGCCTTACCCTTCCAAAGACAGATGAATGAACAAACAAGACCAAAAGAAACGAAAACAAAAAGAGCAACAAAGAAGAACATTCTTGTTTCCATTTCCTGGAGTTCATCCCAAAACTGTTGTTTTACATGACCAGATGCACATAGCTATTGCATCATTGTGATCCTCTCTTAAGAATATCCTCCTTTGACTTAGGCTCAATGGTTTCCCTCATTTGTCATAATCAGTAGAAACCTTGGGCTCTACTAGCAGAGATCTGCCATAGAGCAAAATCTTGATACATAAGGCCATATAGTATGAAGCTAATTGAAAGGACCTCCAGGATATTGAAACAAAAGCCATATAACGAATGATTGTTGTCCTGAAGGTACTATGTTATCTCTCATCTCCTTTGCTGTCCCTTGGGTATCTCATATTGTTACAGTATCTCACTTTGTTATCTGATTTATTGAATTTATTTGTATTTGGTTATTTGAAATTTGATAGGGAAGGGAGGAAAACCAAGACGGGTGGGGGGTGTGGGGGGGGAGGGAAATGGGTACCAAGACATGTGAAAGGGTGTCAATGTATGTGAATTAATGCACCTTCTATCTGGCAAATATCATGTAACCCTTTTATTAATTACAATAAAAATATTTAAAAAATAAAGAATATCCTCCTTTGGTTGACTGTTTGTGAACGCCTAGAGTCCTATATAATTCATCATGTCCCGATGTATTTTTAGATTACCATCCAATGTGTTTACTTGCAGATTTATAGGCCTATTCTAGCTGCCACAAATGAGGGAAACCATGCAACGTAAGTTTCTCAGGCTTTGAGCCTGAATAAGTCATTTCTAACAGAGTAACTGAAATAAAATTTAGACTCACATGATCAAATGGAGCCATATATGAGAGGCCCCACCTATAACATATGCTACTTGGGAGGCAGCAATAGTAAAATCTTTGGACATAGAAGTTAGAATGACTCTCTGTCTATACATCAGAAATCAGAGGTTGGATAACTCTCAGCTATGTGTGAGGCAGGATCATTGTTTGAAGCCAGCCATGGAAAAGCACAAGATCCTTCCAGAAAATATACTAGAGCAAAGGTAGGGGAAGAAGGAATTGAGGACATGATACATGTGGTAGAGCAGTTGCCTAGCAAATGCAAGTGCCAGGATAGAATGCACAAACCATGGACTGAACATGTTTCCTTTTACAGCTGCTTAACTAACCCAAATACCTGTTACCAAAATCCATTTATATTCATAAAATAACTCAAGATAGGAAAATAAACATGGGATTCTCATTTCTTCTCACTTACTCTGGACAATACTACAGGGAGAACTTTCTTAACACTTCATTAGCAGACACAGATACATTTTAACCCAAAGACAGTCAGTGCTTTTAGAGTAATTCTGCAAACACAGAAAGTTCATGTCAATTTTTTTAAATTAAAGGCTGACACAGTTAGCAATAAACTCTGGAGAGTGGAAGGAACAGTGTGTTTCATGCTGAGTAAATTTTGCTGGTAGTTGGCAGAACCAAAGAGCTCAGACACTCATTGAAGTCTCAGACTGTTGAGTTGCCATTGGAGATCACCCTTTGACTCCCAAGAGTGGAAGCCCCAGATCTATGAGTAACCTAGTTTGGTACGCTAGTCTCAGCTAAGTACAAAATCACAGTTGGACTCCATGATACCTATACCTACTGCCTTGTCTGCAGGAGGACATCAGCAAAAAGTCACCCTCCTCTTTGTCTGTCAACTAGGCACTTCAGTGAAGGCAGAAAGAGAACAGCAAAACTACTAAAGTGATCCCCTAACCCACTAACTCCTAAAATTGATCCCAATTCACCCACAAAGGGAGAGGGTGAACAGGATTTTCATGTAGCGTGCATCCTTTCCATTGCTGAAATCTCCTTCTTGTGATGTGTCATCAAAATCCTATAACTATCAGTTCTTCATTAGAGAGATCCTTAGAGGATTGGTTAAGTCTGCAAAGGACAATTGGGTATGCATATTTTCCCACTTGGACCCCTATAATAAAATACCATAGATTAATTGTTTAAACAAAGATTTCTTTCTCACCAGTTGTGGAGCTTAGAAGTCTAAGCTGTTGTTTTTAATGTACTATGTGAAGTTATTTCTTTTTTCTTTCATTTGTTCTTCTCCCCTCACCCATGTCTTATCCCCTGTATTTGCCACTGTATTTGATTTTTGGTGTGTATTGTATATATCTTTATCTGGTTTGGGGATGGGAAGAGGAACAACATAAAGTTGAGACCGGAAGTGGTACTGTGGCTCAAAATGGTAGAACACTAATCTTGTGCAAAAGCGTGTAGGAACAGCACTCAGGCTCTGAGTTCAAGCCCCATGACCAACAACGTCAACAAAAAAAGTTGAGGCAAAGGACAAAGGATGACCAATGCAACAGCAATACTCACAAGACAATATGTTGGAAATGAACTTTATAACTTGGGGGGGGGGTGAGGGGAGCAGAAGTGGGAATAAAATGAGGGAGGAGGTAACAATGTTAGATAAGAAATATACTCACTACCTTACAAATATAACTGTAGCACCTTTGTACATCACCCTGACAAGGTTATAGGGAGCTGCCTTTCCTTATGTCCTCACATAGTAGAGAACTAAAGGAAAGGAACTACGTGGTGTGTCTTCTTACAAAAGCACGTTCTTATCATGAGGATCCCATGCTCCCAGCCTTATCACAAACTAATCCCAAAGACCTCAAAAAGAGTCCATGTCTAAATCTGGAAAAACACTATTGATACTAGTATGGGGAGGACCAATTCTTTTTCTCACTTTGGATATCAATCTGCTCCCCCAAATCATGGGTTCTCCTTTATTACTTTATGCTATGAATCTCCTATGGAAAATGGGTATGTTATCTGATTCTCAGATGTGACCTGTTAATTAATAGTTGCATTTGTTCACAGACATGAACTCAGTGCCTCCCTCTTCTTGACCTTAAAATGGGGAATTTTCTGAGCATATTCCATAATGCTATTAACTATGGTGGCTAGGAAATGCCAGCCATTACTCCTCTGACCACAAAATGAGATGAATGCATCCATCCATGAGCTCCAACCCACTGGAGCAGCTAGGCCCTTTAAGGGTACCTTCCCTTACGCTGAGAATGTGTGTGACTGTGTGTAGGTGTAGCAAGACAGATCTTTGGTAGATATACTTACTCCATAAGCAAATCTATACTTGGCTAGTCTCCAACACACACATACACACACACACACACACACACTCCTCAGAACTCCAAGACTGCAATCCTCTGGTGTAGCACGAGCCTGCCTTTCATGTAACACACACCCCACAACACATATTTCTGTGGAAAAGAGAGATAGCATGATTCACCAACATTCAAAGGTAAAGTCACTGGGAGAAGAAAAAAATCAACTAGATAAGTTGCATAGCCTTCAAAGAAATGATGTAACCACCAGGAGTGATGCCAAAGGATCACGTAAGAGAGGGAGTATTCAATTCCATGAGTTAATTATTAGGAAATAGTTTTATCTCAAAAAAATGAAACAGAAGGCAGAGATCAGGGTTGATGCATTTAAGCAGATCATTTATATATCGAATACAAGATGCCTTCTTCCTCAGACATCAGCAATGTGTCATTTACTCAATGTAGCTTTCTGGATGATCATTATGTGATCAGCATGTCTCCATACATTCCCTCCCCTGTGGAAAAAGAAAACTTGGAAGCATCCTTTTCTCTAGGATCTTTGCCAGGGATGAGAAATCCTCCATCTAATCCTTCTGTGGAATTTCCATAGGTCAGAAGCCAGGTTCTCCCCTCCCTAAACTAAGAGTGAAAAAGGCAGCAGGATTTGAACCATTTGCTGAAACAAATCAGCTCCTTACATGAGTCACAATGGGAAATAAGGACCCAGTCTACATGGAAAAGAAAAGCCTTGGCATCTGTTCCACTTACCAATCCAAATTAACACCAAGACAGGCTCTTAATGGTAAACTGTAGGCTCCCATCTCAGGTACAGCTGAAGTCTTCTTCCTCTCTGCTATGGACCTGGGGACATCAAGGGTAAGTAGGAAACCATGAGCAAAAGACATTGAGGATGTTATTCACTGTATTGTAAGCAGGGATGAGAAAGCAGGGGTAATTTAATTGAATTTATGTAAATCATTTCCCAAGTGGCAAGGGCTCTTGTTTCCTTTCATAAATGCATGAAATGAACAAAAACATTGTAAGACCATGTAGATTCTGTTCCTTGGGACCTATCACATGTTCCTTGCCTTTGAATCCAGAGGCGTCAGCAGACAGTATCAGCTTTAACACAACTTTAGTAAGATAGAGCCTCACTCGCCTATGTATACCATACTGCCTTTGATTGTAAATAGTTTTGCTATCTCAACAGCTTCTTCATTGTAACCTTTTACATAGAATATACATAATTATTCAAGAAATGTTGTGGCTGATCTTAGTCATGTTAATTAGATGAAGACCATATGAGAATGCTAAAATAGTTTCAATTTCGGCCAACAAATACAGCTTGATGCATAATAACCAGGTTCCTAAAATACTTTCTTCAAACATTACTTTTCCTTTTGACCATATTAATTAAATTTAAGTTATAATAAAAATAATATCTGGTCCTTTTTTTTTTTAGTTGTGATATCAAGAGCCATCTTGTGCATTGGTTAGGTCCTGGAAGGGCTCTGAGTTTCTCAATGAGAGCATGTTATGGGGAGGGCAGAGGAATGTATTTCAAAAGTAAAACTGGGTGCCAATGGCTCATGACTTTAATCCTTGCTACTGATATGAGTATACTGGTTCAAAGACTGGCAAGAAAGTCCAGGACACCCTTATCTCTAATTAAAACCCCAAAAAGCTGGAAGTCAAGGTATGGCTCAAGTAACAGAATATTAGCTTTGAACAAAACAGCTCAGGGACAGCACCCAGGCAAGTCCTGAGTTCAATCCCCAGTAACCACACAAAAGCAAAACAAAACAAATATGAAGAGAAAAATAACACTTGAACTAAATTTTCATCATTGATATCTAACACTATTCTTAGGCAGTTGAATGAATTACTTCCTAATTGCTCACCAAGGAAATAAGGATAATGATATCTATTGAATATACTTCTTATATAAAATGTTGCATAGTGTATATTTGAGGATGATAAACATTAATATTTCTAACAGATTTGAAATAACCCTCACATACTGACCACTGTTAGGCAAAAGACTCTAAACGCACCAGTAGTATTAGTGTTATCTGTATAGCCATGTTTATTTAAATTTTTAATGGGTAACAATTCAGACCAGTAAGTTCCAAATACAAAACTTAGAAATTTCCTATAATGATGAGTTTTCTCTGTCAGATGGGCTGGGCTAAGTTCTATGATATGTGATAAAACATTATTTTGGATTGGGATGTCTTAAGGTGATATAAACATTTAAACTGGGTACATTGAGTATAACAGATTGTTTTCCATAATGTAGGTAGACCTCTTCTAATCAGTTAAAGAATGAAGAGCAAAGACCGACCATTCTGCATGAAGGAATTTTGCCCAAGGACATCCTTCAGACTTAAAGTGCAGTTTTTGTCTGGATCATCAGCCTGAATTCAGTCTGAATCTGAATCTGCAGCACTGGCTCTTCTTGACTCGCCAGCTGACAAGCCTCCATTGCAGCTTTTAGAAAGCTGGCTTCCATAATTGTTAGACTCAATGGCTAAAATTATAAATCTCTGTCTACACATACCTCCTTGAATGTCATATTTTCCTGTCTAACATACATCCTCATGGCCCCACACATATAGACTATCCATAAGATATATATTTTGTATACGTGTATAAAGATACATATAAGACCCTGTGGTACATATCACGGGATATTATGCAGCTAAAGCAAAATTAAATTATGTTATTTGCAGGAAAGTAGATGGACCTGAATCCATACATCATCAGGTTGAATGATGTAAGCCACGCTCAAGATGTCAAAAATTGAAGATCCTCATCCACTGTGGAGCCTAGACCTAAAATATGATGATGATGATGATGATGATGATGACGACGACGATGACGACAACGACGAGGACAGCGACGACGACGACCATGATGGTAGTTCTAATAAGGGATTAGATGATTACACTGGGTGGAGAAATAAGTGTGAGGAGGAAAGGAGGAAGGACAGGATTTGAAAGGTAAAGTACATGAAAGTATAACACATACACGTATTTCATGAGTTTGTTGACAGAGATGGTGTGGATGTAGATGTAGATAGCATTATGAAACCCTCCTGGCGCAGTCTGAAAAGAAGTGAAGGGAAAGGAGGAATGGAGACACAAGGAAGGGGTGAATTTGGTCATTCATAGTACACAGTATACATAGATGAAGTTATTGTGTTATTGTGATTCCTCTGCTAGGACTACGTAGACATACACCAAATATTACAAATGAGGGAAACCATGGAGTCTATGTGTCTTTGAGTCTGGCTTACTTCACTTAGTAAGATTTTTTCTAAGTCTCAATAACTATGTACATATGACCATATAAAATGATGCTAATCAAAGTAAACTCCAAAATATGGAAATAAGAGGGACATTTTTGCTTCCTTGTTTTTGTTTTTATTTGCCAGTCTTGGGCTTGAACTCAGGGTCTGAGCACTGTCCTTGGACTTTCTCAAGGCTAGAGCTCTACCACTTGAGCCTCAGCACCACTTCCAGCTTTTTTCTATATGTGGTACCGAGGAATCGAACCCGGGTCTTCGTGCATGCAAGGCAAGCATTCTACCACTAGGCCAAATTCTCGGCCTCTTGTTTTTGTTTTGTACTGTGTGGAGTTATTTCTTTTTTCTTTCATTTTTTTTCTTTCTTTTGGTTTATCCCCTGTTGTCACTGTTATTTATTTTGGTGCCCCGTGTCATACATACATTTATCTGATTTAGGGATGGAAAAGGGAATCACAGAAATGGTGAGACAACGGACAAGGGGTAAACCAATGCAACAGAGGTACTTACAAGACACTCTGTTGGAATTTACAACTTGGGGTGCAGGGATGCAGGGGACAGTAATTAGGGAGATAAGTCTTGTCTGACTTATTTGTGAATTTGTACAACCTCCAGTATAATGTTTTCTGGATAACTGGGTTCAATAAATGTTTATAGAAAGAACAAAAATGATATAAAATTTTAAAACATACATCTTGGGATAATTTTGCTAAGAGAAAAAATTCTAAGTTAAAATAGAAAGATATTCAAATTTTTTAATCATTAGAATGACTAGTAGAATTTAAAGAAGAAATTACCAGTAGTACAAAATACATTATTGTTCTGCATAAAGAAATGTTTATATCCAGGCACTGGTAGCTCATGCCTATAGTCCTAGCTACTTACGATGCTGAGATCTGAGGACTACAGTTCAAAGCCAGCCCAGGCACAAAAGCCCATAAGATTCTTTTGTTTGTTTGTTTGTTTGTTTGTTTTTTGCCAGTCCTGGGCTTGAACTCAGGGCCTGAGCACTGTCCTTGGACTTTCTCAAGGCTAGAGCTCTACCACTTGAGCCTCAGCACCACTTCCGGCTTTTTTCTATATGTGATACCAAGGAATCGAACCCGAGTCTTCATGCATGCTAGGCAAGCACTTTAACCACTAGGCCAAACTCCCAGCCCCGGAGCCCATAAGATTCTTATCTCCAATTAACCACCAGAAAACTGGAAGTGGCATGTGGCTCACTGGTAGAGCTCCAGCCTTGAACTGAAGAGTTCAGGGACAACACCTAGGCTCAGAGTTCAAGTCTCACTGCCAACAACAAACAAAAGAAAGAATGAAAGAAATGTTTGTGTAAAATGTCCACATACTAAGCCATGAAAGGAATCACACACACACACACACACACACACACACACACACACACACACAAACACACACACACACACACACACACACACCAAAAGAATTAGAACAACCATGGAGGAAGTAACAATGTTTGGGAAGAAATATACTCACTTACTTATGTATGTAACTGTAGCCCCTCTATATATCACCCTAGTGATAAAATTAAAATTAAATAAATAAATATAAAAATTTTAACATCTACCAGGCCGATGGCAGTGGCTACACCTGTATTCCTAGCTGGGATCTGAGGATTGCAGTTCAAAACCAGCCCAGCAAGAAAGGTGGTAACATTCTTATCTCCAATTAACCACCAAAAAACTGGAAGGGAAGTGGCACTGCTGCTCAATGTGGTAGAGCACCACTTACCTTGAGCTGAAGAGCTCAGGGACAGTGCAAGTACAATGAAATTATTTTAAAATAACAATGCAAATCCATAGATTTTCTAAATTCATTTGAAAAGCACTTCAAGGAAATAGAAAGTACTTTAAGTACTTTTAAATGAATAGCAACTAAGCCATCATATTAAATACTTAATATAGTTAAATCTGTTTTTTAAAGTTTTGTCTTAAATTTGCATTTCAAAGTTTTAAATGAAAACTAACTTACATATACAATTTAAAGTTACAAGAACTTGATAAATAACAAAAAAGATAATTTCTTAAAAGAGGAGGAAGTAATGAGCAAGACAAAAACAGGAAACTATAACAAAAAGGCTTAAAAAAACAGAAGTTTTTCTGACAGCTAAATAATTTACAGCAAGACAGATTAGAAAATGAACGATGTAAAAGACATAAGCAAACAATATTAGAAATTGGAAACAAATTAACCAGATAGAAATAAATTATATGTCATATACATATTACGCATACATACATTTCTTTAGAATATATACACAAAAATATTCATGTTTTTCCAAAAAATATAAAATGTCACAAAAATAAGTGAAAAATTACCTAGGAAAATGTATAACTCACCAGACTAAAGAGTAACTGGGCTATGGATCAAGATATGGATCAAGAACTAAAGGTTACAGATAGGCCAACTCTGGGGAATTTTATAAACTTTCAATAATCCCTTCCAAATTTGTACAACTCTTTCCAGAAATTAGAAACAGGGATTCTCAAAGTCTTTTTAAGAAGTACATATAAACTGGACTCCCTAAATTAAATAAGAATATTCCAAGAAAACAAGAATGCTTACTTATAGATGTTGATGCAATATCCTGTACATGTATTTTTTTTAATTTACCATGGAAAACTGTGCACTTAGTTCAATGACATGATAGTTAATGTGGGAATGATTAACTTAATCATCCCATCAATAAGCTGAAAAAAACAAACTTGCACATCAAGGGTACTGTACTTATATAACATTGTGCTGAAAATTTGCTAGAAGAATTAATTTTAGGTGCTTCTACCTATGCATACACCATAAAAAGCTAGCTAGGCAAAGCAGAGAATAGATTAATTTCCTTGACTGAAGCGATAGTTTTTCTTGATGTATGTATATAAAGACATCAGACTGTATACTTTAAATACATACATACATGTATACACATAAATGACAAACTAATCCTTGAAAAGATATAGAATACTCACTACAACTTCATAACCACTTGTAATCCAAAAGAAACAAACTTCTTGGAAAACTAAGAAAATAAGTGAACTTCTTTTGCCCTCTCCCCAGTTCTACCATCCAACCAGGAAAGACAGACAAATCAGGACAAGACAAGGACTAAATTTGAAAGAGGTACAGAATCCAACAGCCATAGTTTCTCTTCCACATTGGTCTGAGGTCACAGCCAGAGAGACGAGGCTAGCAAGAAAGGAATGCAAGAAAGTGATAGACTCAGTTCACAGCTGACATTCATAGATATCTACTTAGAAAGAAAATAATACCATGCGGTGACTGGCATTAGTAATAGAGTTCAGCAGACTTACAAGGTAACGTCAATGTACAAATCAGAATTAACATACTGCAAGAGTTATTTTGGTACATTAGTTGTACTCTCTCGAAAATGTCTTTGAATTGGTGTCTGGTAAATACAGAAATCTATTTCTTGCAGTTCTGGAATCTGGAAAGATCAAACAACAGGTCTGGCATCTGCTTAAAATAGTTGCTCTCTTCCAGTGCCCAGTCAAATACGGGAAGCACTAAGCTTTGTTGGTTCTGCTTCTTATGTTGAACAGTAAAAACACATAGTTCCTAGGAGAAATTATATGTATTCTTTATATGCAGTGTAATATGTGTGAATTGCTATACAACTCTGAAGTTAGAATAATTTTCAAGAAACTAACAAAGCAGGCTATGACTACAATAATGCAAATTCTTAATTCAACATTATTGACATTTTTAAATTCAAAGCACTAACAGTTATAGAGTTGAAATTTCTACTGCTATATTAAAAGTTGATTTGCTTTATATAATTTGATATTCTAATGTTTTATACTTCTTTTTGCTTTATATGTGACAGAGTTATCATTGGATGTGTATACCCAACACATTTCAATACTGATTTCTTCTCTCTCAGTACCACAGATTCATCCACATTTTTCCAATATCTGGTTTTGGAGTTATTATTGGAGGAAATAAATAGGACAATTTCTGGGCTCCGAGAAGAAGTGCTGGGGTACACATATTCTGAGTACATCCTTGCAAGTGATAAGAGCTTGGTAAACTACAACTCACACACACACACACACACACACACACACACACACACACAATCATTCCAAACAAGAACAAGGGTTTGACAGAACAGTGAAGAGAACACAAACATATTCAAAGTGAATGAAGGAAAAGATAGAATGGTAATGACATTCTTGCAAGAGATTTGAACAGATACTTGACAAAAAACAGATACACAGATGGTAAAACACATCATCTGTCCTCAGGAAAGTGCTGATATAAACTACATTGAGATGCTATGTGCATCTGCAGAAAGAATAAGCACACACACGATGTTGGCATAGAGCTGAACAGCCCATCTCTTACACATTGCTGGTAAGAATGTCAAAGGAGAGAGCCACTTAAAAATAATACTCTGACAGATTCTTATGAAATGAAACATGACCCAGCATTTCCTCCACAGATATACAGCAGCAAGAAATGAAAAGATACATTGCATCTATTAAAAAGAGCTTCAAACTCTTGGCTTAATCTCCTTGTCATCCAACCAACATCTATTATGGACAAAACACCCAGATGACACCTGAGAAGAATGGCAAGTAAACTCCAAGAGAAAATATTCATAGTCATAAAAATATCAATGAATGATATGCATAAAAATTGCTGTAATTCTTCAGACATGTAGGAAAGCTGTGTTTTAGGTAAGAGGGAAGCCAGAACCTGGCTTTTGACATCCTGAGAGATCATTACCAATGGAGCAGAACACACTTTTTCTCCTTGTTGTTCCCAGGATTAATATTTTCTGATTCTGCTTTGCAATAATGTATTGAAATTTATTTATCAAACCTTCAGAAAGCTCACAACTGAAAGCACAGATACCAAACACTGACAGATTCAGGATTCAGAATCATTTTGACATACAGGAACACTGGACTGAAACCAGCAAGATAAATCTATCAGGACAAGTCTCTTGAATTTAGATTTAAAATTTAAATTGTACAAGCATGGCTAGGGGAGAATCTCACTTATATTTCCAAAGGCAAAAACTCAGTTGTAGAATATATATATATGCATATGATTTTATTTAAATAAAACTCTAAAACATACAAACCAATTTATGGTAACATGAAGCTGGTAAGTGTTAGCTTGGAGTCAGAAATTGTAGAGTCATCGATTGGGAAAAGTATTTTTTAAAAGTTGAAGTATAAAATATATATACGTTATTGACAAGTAAGAAAGGCAGATTGTGAAATCATGGCTAAAAATTCCATGCAACCTCGCTGTACACAAAAAATGGTAAATCCACAACTTTGTATATAATAGCCACATAATGTTCTGTATTAAACAGACCTTATCTAAAACATCAAGTTTAATTATGAATAACA
Source organism: Megascapheus bottae (assembly GCF_031878675.1). Classification (NCBI taxonomy): domain Eukaryota; kingdom Metazoa; phylum Chordata; class Mammalia; order Rodentia; family Geomyidae; genus Megascapheus; species Megascapheus bottae. The sequence continues at coordinate 73,277,614 of NC_143513.1, read as the reverse complement.
GATTCTAAGGAAGATGTGTTTTAAAAGAGGGCCAAATCTGATGAGATTTCTAATGAGACTTCTAATGTAGAGAAAATCATAGTACCTTCCAAATGCTTGAAAGATTGTGACGCACAAGACTGTATATGTTACAAATAGCTAGAGATGTTAGACGGGTGAGCTGGTTTATAATAGTATGAATTGTCTTGATACGTGACCTATAATTTTGAGTGATTAAATATTCATAACCAAATTTCAGAAGTGTCATCTGGGAATGGGACTGTAAGAGGAGAAATGAAAATAGATAGCACCGACTTGTGCAATTAAAAGATGTAATTCAACCCAGTGTTATTTGTAAATATATATCTATGAAAGTATATATGTACATATATGTATATGAGTCAAATTAAAAGTAATTCTTGTTTTTGCCAGTCCTGGGGTTTAAATTCAAGGCCTGAGCACTCTTTTTGAGCTTTCACTTCAGCCATAGCACCACTTCAAGCTTTTTCTATGTATGTTGTACAAAGGAATCAAACCTGGGTCTTCATGCATGCTAGGCAAGCACTCTACCACTAAACCAAACTCGCAGGCCTTAAAAGTAATACTTTAGAAAGACTAAGTCAAATCCCAACAAAACAGGTACCGGGTGGGGGTTGGGTAGGGAAGGTAAGCTAAGATCCAGATGAAGTGTGGTAGAAGGAGAAAGGGAGAAAGGAGGAAGAATGCAGTGGAGAATTCATTGTATATATCACAGATCTGAGAAATTAAGGATGAATAAAAGGGAGAATGGAAAAGGGATGACCCAGAGTAAGTACATTAACTGCTATTTTAATGGCAAAAAAATTCAATACAAAACCTAAAATTTAAGAAAAGGGAAGGAAAGGATGACATGGATCAGGACACATTGTGTTTACAATGTTGTGCAGTGTTGAATGACAACTCTTTTATACGATTACTTAAAGATAATAGAACTTTTCCAAATCAAAGGAAGTATGCAGAGTAGGTAAAGTTGAGGGAAGAAAGAACATGGGATGATGGAACAATGTGAAAGTAAAAAGGAAAGTTTCATATGTCCTGCATTTTATAAGATGTCATTTCAACTAATGCCAGGTTCTTGTGAAGGAACAGCACCCAAATTAGCCACCAAAGTAAGAATGGCCTTGACATTAAGACAGGAGGTTTAATACTTGACTCCATAGTGAGCCAACATTAAAAGGTAACACTTCTAGTAGAATGCCTTGCTTTCTGTTCCTGTCCTTACAAAAGGAGGTAATTGAAGAGAAGACAATCTCCAAGTGTGCCTATGAGATTCAGGGGGTCAAGTAGCTCCCTGTAAAATTTTTAAAAGGGGAAACTAGGAAAAGTATTATAAGGGAGTAACCGCATCCTGTAAAATTTTTTTATATATTTTTATTGTAATTAATAGAAGGGTTACATGATATTTGCCAGATAGAAGGTGCATTAATTCTCATACAAGAAACTAGGAAAATTATTATAAGGGAGTAACCCCATTATACGGCTGTTACCAAGCTGCATTCTTGCTTGCTTTGTATGCATGAGGGAAACTAAGGTGGCAGCCTAATAACAAAAAGGACTGGTGAAAAACAACAATCAGAGCCCCAGCAGGAAAGAAGAGAATGATTCTGAGAGAAAATACTGAGGGCTCCACACGTCCAATTAGCCCGTGACAGGTGTCCTGGCCTCCAAGCTGGTGCTTGCTCTCAGGCAGCATACGACAGCAGAGCTGAGGGTTTTTAATTTGCTCTATTTGTGTTTCTCGGTATTTTTAAGATGGATGGATTCTTGCTTCATTGAATGCAATAGTTAAAGCAAGAGAAAATTAAATGTTGACTTGGTCTAATTAAAATATAAATCTAAATGTAGCCTTGAGAGAGAATCAAGATAAGAGGGAAAAAATTCATTAGACATTCAAACACATTCAGATATTTCTTTGCCCTCTAAATATTCTTATAATGACTTGGCTACATTCCCAAAGTCAATAGACATAATGCTTTTACCCTAACCTGTATCAAAAACACCAAAAGCTGGAATTCTCTACAAAGAAAGTTAAATTCCTAAAGTTGAAAAGCAGGAAAGCAAGAAGTCTAAGGTCTGCCTGCTGTCTTTGAGATCAAAGAATGAATGAAGGTTTCAGTCAAACACCCGTGTATTTGAATGGCCGTGTGTGTAGGGAATATACCTAACAAATAAATATACGAATGAAATTAATCAAAGCTAAGTTGAATTCTGTTCATTACAGTACTATTCGTCATAGCCAAGCTATGGAATTAGCCCACATGCCCCTCAAGAAAAATGTGGAATTTTACTCATCAGTTAGAAAAGCATGATATTGAATCATTCCCAAAGGAATGGGAGGCCTGGAAAAAATTAGTTTAAGACAAATAACTTAAGCCCAGAGAGACAAGGGTTACATGTTTTCTCTCATGTATGGAAACAGGAATTTATCTGTAATTCTATAAGTAAATACCTTGAGTGGTATGCAAATCTATAGAAATTTGTTTCCTTAGAAATGCTAAATTGAAAGTCAACACAGTAACTATTACAAAATGGGGGAAATAACAAGGCTGGGTAAGGGAAGAGGGGAAGACAAGAAGAAGAGGGGAAATGCAGTCAAAACTTCAACACATATTCTACAGAATTAAGAGAAATGAGGGACCGGGTGGGTTGGGAGGAACAGTGAGAATACTGAAAGAGGTGACATTGACACAGACCCATTTTTACATTTGTATACCCCCAACATATTTATTTATGGATTTGTAAGCTACATCTAGCTTCCACATGTAAAATCATAGATTACTCTTTGTCTCTCTGGGCCTGACTTACTTCACTTACCACTTTTTTCCCATCCATTTCTTTACAAATGGTACAATATCGTTCTTTCTAATAGATAAGTAAAATTCCACTGTGCATATACACCATTGAAGGGCATTGGGGCTGATTCTATATCTTGCCTGTAGGATTGCAATAAGCATGGTTCTGCTGGTGGCCTTACTGTGCCTGGGTAGGTAATGTTTTGGGTAAATGATCAGGAGTAAAATGGAATTTGGTAATTCAAAGGAGATCTCAAACACTGTAATCCCTTAGAAAGCCAAAATCCAAGTTCTACCAAATAAAACTCCAGGAAGCAGGTACGCCAAAATGGGTGAGGAAAGGTCAAGGAGGAATGGTAGAAGAATGAAGAGGAGAAAAAGGAGGAAATACAGACAAGTATCTAATATATATCCTTCAAATTAAAAAAGATGAGGGAAGGGGCAAGTAGGGGAAGGATGGGTGGGATGATTGGAAGGGGTGACATTGAGCAAGATAAACAGCTTTATGAAATGGCAAAAAGACTCATTTCATTCATAAACTGCTTTGTTGAAGAGCAACTCCTTTGTACAACTACTTAAAGATAAGTATATATTTTAAAATAAAACTAACAAGTATTAAATTGAACTCTGGTTTATATAGTTGATCACTTAAAACTTAATAGGAATGTCTTTATTGGTAATGATAACCCTGAGTTGGAAAAACCTGGTGGAAAGGATTATGTGCAGTGGGAAATATTTCAATCTATAGAAATGCTTATTGAACATTTACCGCATACAGCAGTCCTTGAATGACAATGTGATCTTTCTTGAAACATAGTGGAGAAATCGTGGACTGGTTGAAAAAAAGGTGGGGGGCAAGAAACAAAGACTAAAATAGACATAGTCAGGAGTTTGGCTTAGTGGTAGAGTGCTTGTTTAGCATGTACAAAGCACCTGAGTTTGATTCTTTGGAACCACATACACAGGAAAAGCCAGAAGTGGTATTGTTGCTCAAGTGGTAGCCTCCATTCTTGAGAAAGCCCAAGGACAGTGCTCAGGCCCTGAGTTCAAGCCAGAACTGGCAAAAATTATCTATCTATCTATCTATCTATCTATCTATCTATCTATCTATCTATCTATCTATCATCTGTCTATTTATATCTTTGTAATTGTTTTTTAATGTACTGTGTGAAGTTATTTCTTTTCTCTTTTTTTCTCCTTTATGGTTTAACTCATGTTGTTACAGTATTTGACTTTGGTACCTTACATAGTGTATATGTGTTCATCTGTTTACTTGAAATACAGAGGAGAATGGGAAGAACAAGATGATTAGCAGGGGTGGGGGGAGGGAAAATGGGAGGAAAACATGGGAAAGGGGTATCAATGTTCAAGAAGTAATGTACCCACTACCTGATGAATGTAACTAACCCCTTTATATATCACCTCAATAATAAAATACAATAAAAAAGAACAAAAAATAGAAGCCCGTGCCAAAATAGTCTAAGTCTTCTTCTTCTCCACGTTTAGATAGTGATAATAATGGGATCGCTCATTCTCATGCGAACAACACTACAAGTGAGAGAGACAAATGCAGACAAATGCCTAACTTTAAAAATAACATGAATTTGTGAATATATAGAGATGAAAAGGTCAAGGCATAAGTGCAACCTAACAGCTAGGGAGGATAGATTCTGTACTTTGGCTAGAAAAATCATCAAGAAAGCACAACCTGGGTGCTAGTTTGCTGCAAATCTCCCTTCCCCCCCCTCCCCTCCCTTCTCCTTTCTTTCCCTTCCCTCCCCTCCTCTCTCTCTTTTATCTCTTTTCTCTCCTCTTTTCCTCCCTCCTTCCATACCCCCCCCAAACATCTATCTCAGGCCACCCTAAATTAGAATCCATGATGCCCCATTATCTAAACTCAATTGACTGTTTATTTGGATGAAATTCCCCTTGTGTGCTAACCAAAATTGCCTTCAGAGATAAATTTGGCTGGAGAGCCCTGAAATCCTTGGGGCCCCAAATCAGGGTCATGGGTGAGTCAACTTAGCAGAGACAACTCACTGTGCATTAGCTTGGATTCCATCTGTCAGGTGCTTGGAGAGGCTAGTCAAAAGCACTGTTCCTATGTCCATCAAGAGGCCAACATGAATCAGAGTAACTGCACCCGAATTGAATTCTTTTTTTTTTGTTGTTGTTGTTCAAACCATATCCAGCTCATTTTATTTATCTTGTCTACCCTTTGATTTCCTAATAAACCATAGAAAGACAGCTCAGTTATGGTCAGGCAATAGGTAGAAAGAGACAATCCTGAGTCATAGTCAATTTATGTTTAAACTGAAATATTCACAGTTCCCTGTGACATTAGTTGGGCTGAAATGCAGAAGACTTGATGTGTTCTTGGAGGTTATTGAAATAGCTAAATCATGACATATCTGAGAGAATTATTTCTGTCATTGTAAAAATAGATTCAGATAAACTAGGCAGTGATCTGCTTGGTTGTTTTGCTCTTGTCCATTATAATAACTGAAGGAAAAATCACTGACAGAACAGCTTATTTAGATGTTTCTTGTAGACAGTGTCTGGATATATTGGCTATGGATATATAAATATCTCATTTTTATCCAATATAAACATTTCCAAACATTTCACAAGCTCCCCAACCATTACACCACGACAGGCAGGTGGATAGAAATAGAGAGATGATTTTCTTCAAGCAATGTGGAGTTACAAAGAAGAGACAATGAATGCTTTCCTTTTGGAAGGCCCCATTAAACAATAGGAAGTGTATGCCCTGCTTTTATTAAAGAAAGTATTGGGAAGATTTCAGCTCGTTGAATTGTACATTCAATTTTATTTATTTATTTATTTATTTATTTATTTATTTATTGCAGTGCCATTTATAGCTACCTGGCACCCTAGGCAAGGTGTATAAAGTGAGATAACAACAATGAAAACACATTCACCACATAAGTAGAATAACTGACAAGATGCAACTTGTGCTTTATGGTTCCCTGAGAAGCACATGCTGCCACTGTTGTTGTCCATTTTCAACATTTACAACGATCTGAAATCCTCCCTACTCGATGGAGCCTATTATTTTAATTATTTTAATATTAAATACTTGTACTTTATAGTCCGTGTGAAAATGATTAGGAATGCCTATCTGCTTAGAAACTAACATTGGCACAATATTGTACTGTAAGCGAAAGAAAAGCCAGCAAGAAAAAATTAAAAATGTATACACATCTAGACTTAAATGTCAGCTTTTAAAATTTCATTGGGCTCTTTTTTTCTTTTCCTAGTTCCACTCTTATTGGGTTTGGATGGATACCAAGGCACATAGCCAGCCTGCTGTTATGGTTAGCTTTTCCACTTACACCATCAAGGTAGGTCTCTTTTTAGATACTTCAGGTAGATTTCTTTTCATGTCTGTAAATTAGAAAGTGGTCTGAATGTCACACCATGAACATAATCATATTGATATATTACCTGATCAGATAACATGCTCTGATACTTCATACTTAGAACAAAATAAAATTACTTTCATTAAAAGTGACCTTCAGAGGTTGTTAACAAGAGCATATAACAATAAAGAGAAATTTGTATTATAGTCTAGTCAACTTTCTATAGTGTACTAGTGGTTCTTTTATTTATTGATTGATTTTTGGCTGGTTCTGGGGCTTAAACTCTGGGCCTGGGCACTATCTCAGCTTCTTTTGGCTCAAGGCCAGCATTCTACCAGTTGATTCCCAGAGCTACTTCTGGCCTTTTCTGAGTAGTTTATTGGAGATAAGAGTCTCACTGACTTTTCTGAGCCAGCTAGCTTCCAACTATGATTCTCTTCTCTGTTTCCGGAGTAGCTAGAATTACGGGAGTGAGCCACTAAACACCCAGTTTTACCAGGGGTTCTTGATCAAGAATTCCCAAGAAACCATGGTCAATGGTGGTCTCTCTGTATTGGCTCCCAGGAATCACATGTCATCCCACCTGCCCTGCTCCTCCCTCCTGACACCCCTCTGACTACAGGGCTGGAAGGTGGTTTCCAGGGCCTTCAGAAGCCATATACTTTCTCTTGTTCTAGTGACATACCACACTGTGTGCATTTCTATACAGCACATCATGTTTACATGTCCATGCCCCTAAAACTACAAGAAACCAGAGCAACTGAACTTCCTTCTCTCTGCTCAAAGTGTCAGGTTCCATCATCTGTGTGTCTCCCAACTACCAATCAAGCAAGTTCCCCTTTTCTGGGATCTATCAAATGAATAGAAGTTGAATGGATAGAGTACCAACTGAACTCTCAAATTTGCTTCTTTGTTAGATTAAAAAAAAAAAATCTTGATCTGGGCCGTAGAGGCTCATACCTGTAATCTTAGCTACTCAGGAGGCTGAGATCTGAGGATGATTCAAGACAGCCCAGTCAAGAGAGTTCCAGGAGACTCATCTCCAACTAACCAACAAAAACTGGAAGAACTGGTTATGCTTAATCGAATGGCAAATTTAAATTTAGCACCATCTCCTCACCCCCCCTCTTTCTTTCTCTCTCTCACTCTCTCTCACACACACACATCTGCTTATCATCTTTAATAAATCTTGTGGAGGTGGATCTTAGGTATGGATTAAAAAATGTAACTGAGGGGCTGGGAGTTTGGCCTAGTGGCAGAGTGCTTGCCTAGCATGCATGAAGACCCGGGTTCAATTCCTCCACTCCACATACATAGAAAAAAGCTGGAAGTGGTTCTATGGCTCAAATGGTAGAGCTCTAGCCATGAGAAAGCCCAAGGATAGTGCTTAGGCCCTGAGTTCAAGCCTCACAACGGGCAAAAAAACAAAACAAAATGTAATTGACTGAACTTCCAATATATATATAAGAAACCCAAGGTCAAATAAAGCCCATATTTCTAATGCTTAACAAGAAAATATCTTCATTACTGAATATATCCTGCTTTGACATTTTAGCTGAGAATTCTATATTATTTACCAAGAATATACTGTGCTAAGAACCTTGCATATGCCATATAAACAGAACCCTCTTATCATTTCTTCCCCTGAAGCTTGTTAATAGCTGTCACATATAAAATTACCACAAATCAAAGGAGGTAGAATACTAATGTTCATAGGCTACAGCATGGTAGGCTGATATGTGGCTCTCCTTAGAGCAAAGAATGTAGGACAAGCCACGACAGGACACTACTGATTGCTCAGCCCAATATGTACATATGCATGTATGTATGCATGTATGAATATATGTGTATGAATGCATATATAATACATCTATAATATATAACATATTGCACTACTGTAATAGACTGAAATATAGTATATATTATTATAAAAGAATTGTGTATTATCAAATTATATAATTATATATTTGTTATTTATTATTATATATAACATTTACATATTATACATTTATAAAATTCTTTGCTCGGAGGTAGAATCTTTTAGAATCTCTCTGATTCACTTCACGATACACAAGCATATCCAGTCCACAAATTAAAATATTGTACTTCTTTTTGCTGCCTGTAGGCCCATTCCTACAAAAACTCTAACTTTTAGTCCTGTTCTACCCCATTTCACTTTAGCAAGGAAGAGAGAACAAGCCCCAGAGGAATTCTCCCAAAGAGAAAAGATACAAAAGACATGCTATGGCTCCATAGGTAGAGCTCTATGTCACAATGGAGGGAAAGAGCTATTGCTGTGGACAACTGGGAACTAAGAAAAAGGTTTTGCTCAGGGATCTTGTTCATTACAATGTTGAAGATGAGCTGGAGGGGACTGGAGACATCCGTATAAAATAGGAGAAGCCTAGTGACAGAGAGAAGTTGAGGAGAATATATTCAGAAATAACCTGAAACAATATATAAAGAGAGATTGGAAAGAGATTTGAACACGTGCCTAGCTGATTCACAGACCTGAGAATGCACTTCCACAACAGAATCATTACTTGTAATATTTCATTATAAATCTAATGAACTTTCTATTGTGTGCTCTAAGAACTTCCTACATCTCATTCCAGAGCCTTAGATGAATCCCACAGTCCCGGCTGTACTTCTTTATCATTAGAAAAAGGGCAGAAATTTTCAATTACTACCCTCCCCAATTCCATTTCCCAAGTTATTCTTTCTCCTCCAGCAAAAGCATGGTAGTTACTTAATCAACCTCAATCAGTATAATGAGATAATCTCGGAGCTGTGAGTTCTCTACTTTTAGAAATCAAAGACCAAGCAATGAAGCGCTTCTCTCTAGGCTGTTCTTAGCAACTCTCCCCAATGAAATTGAGTAGGCAATGGGATGAAAAAAAAAAAGCCACACTTTTTTAATCTAGCTATAGACAGACTGATTTGTCACAACAACATGACGTATCAAACCACACAGGTAGAATGTATTTCAGTGTTCTCTGATTCACCAACCAGGCAGCCCTAGGGCTCTATGGACCAGGGTCACTGAGATACTTCTTTGTTGATCCATGCAACAGATAAAATCATGCCAGCATCAGACTTGGTTGTAAGAATGCTCCTTGTTTAGGTTAGCTGAGTCATTAAAGACAAGTCATTCCCTCGTCTCAAACTTAGTGGGGTTTTTTTTCTGCCTATAAAGTGACTAATCAGGTGTCTCAAGTCATATCTAGGTTTGATGCTCTATGCCTTGGGGAATGTCTATAAAATGTTGATTCATGCTGTAATTTTTATCAACCCCAATAAATGGGAACCACCAACTCAGTCAGGTGCACATTAGGTATCTGGAATCCACTAGGTCGATAATGTTGGCAGGACTGCAGAGTCATTGTTTCCCTTCATCTTGCCCTCGCAGCTATCACTAAGAGGGGAAAGTTTTAATAGTAAAACAGGGTAGTCCAAGGCAGTCTAGATGTTTATAACACATTTCACAAAGAAGGCATCTCTGAGCAAACTTGTATTCCTTCAACCTGGAATTAGGTTGTGTTGTTGTTTTAGTTGCACTCTACGTCCACAGCTTCAGAGTTTCAACCAGCTGGTATAAAGGTAATGACGATTGCCCACAACACTTGACCACCTGTGCTAGAGCAGAGCCTCAAGCTCCAGCCTTGTGCCCTCTCATGGACACACAGTTTGATTGCAGGTTTCTTACTAGAATGAAAGAGACTGACATTACAGCTTGGGATCATTTCTGCCAGTGAGAGCATAGCATGTCAAATACATTGTATGTGTCCTGGCCTGATTATTATCTGGGTTGCAGCGGATGGCTTGGTGAGCAAAAGTCCCCAGATTTGAGTTCATTCTAGGTTGGCCATGAATGGGGCTTTGTGAGTGAGTCTGAATTCCAGTGACTCAGTGCCATAAATGACATGTCATCCCATCCTGAGTTACTATGTAAATTAAATGAAGCCATATCCCACAAGCACTTTTTCCAGATACAATGTTCTCTGTACCTATCAATTTCTCTTATGAGTAAAATTCAAAATATTTTACTCTCTTGAATGCCTAAGCTGATATTAATAAGTAAACACATCTCTGAATAATATTTTTTTAAATCTTTGAACAGGAAAAGACTTCCTTTAGATGTGAGATTATCTCACTATACTGGCCGAGTAATGTTAAGTGACTACCATGGTTTCACCGGGGGTGAAAGGACAGCTTGGGAAATAGAGTAGAGTCGGGGGCTGCAGTGATTTAAAATTTCTGCCTTGTATTTCTAATGATAAAGAAGTACAAGTGGGTCAGGTTATGGGATTCAACTTAGCCTCTGTCTGGAGGATAGTACTGGAGTTTGTTCTTTGTGCCACCAGCTCTTGCTCCTCTTTCTTGTGCTGGTTAGTTGATGATGGAGTCTCATAGACATTTCTGATCTGGCTAACTCTGAACCTCAAACCTTCAGGTCTCAGCCTCCTGAGTAGCTAGAGTTAGAGGCATGAACCACTAGCATTTTAACATTAGTACAAGTTAAGATGAAAACCCCTGCCAGAAAACTTCTTTGCAGGTTATTTAACATCTCTGTGGTAAAATTAAATTAATTTATTTAAAATTTAAGTTAACTTATTTAAGGTGATTATTTATGGGTGATTGGATTATTTTAATATTCTCTATATGATATCATTGTTCTGTTTATATTTTCAACTATCTCATTTAAAATATAAGCCTCACACCCACCATACTCTCTCCCAGAACCTAGATACATACAGTCAGTGCTGACTATTCTTTCAAAGTCTTCTCCTGTTTCCTCAGATCCTCCCCGTCTAGACGGTATGTATCCCCACTCTCTTCCCTCTCTTTATCAGATGCATCTGGAAGCATGTGTTGAAATTAAAAGTATACTCCGTGGTTGCTTAATAGGAATGTGGTTTCTCTCTGAAACAAAGCAATTAACACTCTAATAAAACCACAAGAGGTAGGTGATCCCTCTGGCTTGGGCTCTCTGGTAATGCTACATGGTGAGACAAGGAAACAAAAGTCATGTACAAGATTAGAAAGAAAACTGAAAGCTTGAAAGGCAAACTCCAGGAGCTGAGGACAAGCAGCTGTACCCATGCGCTTCAAATGGAGAAGAGATGCAGAATCAGAGCTCAGTTAACCAAGAGGGAGGAATTAACCACCAGAGTGTTCATGTCCTCACTCTGAGGCTGCCTTGAACCCCCAGGAAGCAGGAGGCACCACTGAACTTCTTTCTCTACTCCCAGAGACAGAAAAGACACCAGTCTTCCCTCTTGCCACTCCTTGCAGTCAAAAATCAAAGCCTCTTCTATTCTTATACAACACAGAGAGCTTTTCTGGACATGTTACATTTGAGGTATAAATTTACTTAGGTGATTATTGGTTTAGTATTTGTGTCCTCTACTAGATCATAAGCCCAGGTACAGAGAAAGTGTGGGAGAGGGCACTAGGGAATTAATACTTGGTATAAACGTTCCATGTTTGTAGAATGAATAAATGAGTGATCTAGAGGATAAAATTATACCTGCCTCAACATGACTTTGCTCTTTCTCTCTTGCCTAGTTAGCCATTTATGTAAATAATGAATGAATCTAGTGACCATGACAACGCTGGTGAGAGTTGCTCTGTGGCCCCAGGTCACATGTGGTCATGTGGTCTCCAATGGCCTCCAAGAGCAGATGCCTCAGTTGCTCACACAAGCAAACCTCACAAGTCTGAGTTTAACCATTCAGGTTTAGAATTATGGTAATTTATCTCACTTGACTGCTTAACTTTTAGTTGGAGATTTTATAATTACTCTCTTGAATCACAAGAGACAAAATGCTGCAGAAGAGGAGGGGGGAAAAAAAGCCTTACATTTTCTCCACTAGATTTCTTTGATTATGGAGCTAATGTAATTCCATTTCAATACAATTAATTGTCGGAGTGTTCAAGCTGAATGGCTTGGTCCACATTGTTTAATTAGTAGAACAGGTTTTGGAAACTAATTCTGAATTACAAGTCTAACACAGCCTTTCATCTTCCCCAGGAAGGACTAACTATTGATTTCAGGACTCCTGTAAAACTGTGGTCCCTATCTCCAACTACCTTAATCTCTCTCTCTCCTTCCCCCCTGCCTTGGACTGAAAACTTGACTCACAAAGAATTTTTGCCAGGTCTGCCTGGTAACCCCATCCTTCTACTGCTATAATTTCTTTTATAGATAAGGTCTCATGCTGACTCGTACTAAGCCAGGGTCAAATCACCATCCTTCTATCTCTGGCTCTTCCTCAATAGCTGGCATTATAGGTATGCACCACCATCTTCAGCTGACTTTCCCTCTGAGGAACTTGTCCATATGCCTATGATCAAAATGCAGATGGATTAGAAGCAGAGCTCTCCCTCCCCAGTAATCAATTGGGACTTACAGTAAAAATTAAAAATGAAGATGAGATTGTCAATGTTTCATTTTAGCTTACTAGCAGCCTGGAAAATAGAATTGCTCTCTAAAGATACCAAAATGAATTTCCAATAATTCATTCCTAAGCACAAACATGGACAGTGATTCTCTACAGAACCTGTCCCCGAGGTTCTGAGCAAGCATCCTCTGACTTCCTCTGCCTTCTTCCCCCTCACTCGGCTCTCTAAGAGCAGACACCATCTCTTTGGCTCTGGATTCTAGGGAGAGAGCATGCTTCCAGTCCTAGAAGAGAACCAAAGACATGAGATAACACTGTCTGCATTGAATACTCAGAACAATCCAAAGAGAAAGAAGATGAGCATTCCGATACAGTTCATTCTCTAGAAGACTTACAATGGGGCATTGGCTTTTGCTTGCATGCTTTCCTTTCTTTTCTTTTCTTTTTTCCATTGTCACAATTTTGTTACAGGACAACGAACAATGGGAAAAACCAAGAGGCCTTATACTGGGCTCCTGGACATTCTGTTTCACTTTCTTGCAGGAGCTTTTCCCTCTATTTCTTAAAAGGATCTCCTCAGAGGTATTTTTTTTTCTTTCTATTTTTTTTCCTGTCCTAGTGACTCACAGATGAGACATTTGGTGGAAATTTTATGTTGTAAATTATTTTATTATAATAGTCTCCTTTACACTGAAATCTTTCCTCTTGGGGAAAAAAAAAGAAGTGTCCCTGTTAGGGGAAAAAAAAAAAACTCGGTCTGAATGATAAAACAATAGAGGTGTGGAAAAGAAACAAATTCTTTTGCTAACAAAAGATACATATATATATGTATCTATATCGCATGCATGCATGCATTTGACCCATTTCATTTGTTTAAAATTTTATAACATATAGGTAAAACAATATGTCCATATCAAAATAAGGACTAATTTTTAAGAGATTTCTTTTGGATTTGTTCTTATTATCTCTTTTCTTCAAAGGTCTTTCTTTCTCTCTTTGTTTTTGACATTTAAAAGAGACTCTTGTCCATCATGTCTGTTATGCTTGTCCTTTAAATGGATTAATCTGGATCACTTCAAATTGATCCCAAACCACATGATTCCAAAGGAAGAGAAATTAAACTCAGGAGCTTCCTCTGTATTCTGCCCATTTAAAATAATTGAACATGAGTTCTCAAAGTGATACTGTAACCAGGTTCACTTAGTTGGGCTTGTTTTCATATTCATCTGAATGCAAAATACAGGATTAAAGTGAGTTGCTATTTAGCTTTCTTCTGCTCAGCTCTCTGTGTGAGCCACTGCTTGCTGACTAGCACACAAAATCCTCTGGGGGAAGCATTTATAAAAGGGGCTTACAAATTTGTTTATGTGTAATACCCTCCACACCACAACAGACACCACATGGCCCTATGACCAATATAACTCTTCCCTCTCATGTAACTGCTCCTATTCATTTTCCTTCCGGTCCTTGCTGCATAGTCTTAATTTACACTTACTATTATTCTGTTAACCTCTGTAACTTTACTTTACACAGCTAGAAATCAAGTATTCATTTACCCTTTTCTTGTAAGCTCAGCTCTACAGAGGGATAAGAAAGACCCAGATAAAAACTCTTCAATAAGTTATTTTCCCATTGTTATTTCTGGACTAAAACAGGCACATTGTAAAAAGTCCAAACAATACACAAGGATACAAAAATTGATTCTGTTCACCACATCTCCAAAGTTTTTTCCCATATGTGTTTTAGAATATTTTTTAGTCTTAAAAAGTACCTTTCAAAATGCCTGTTTGTGTGTGTGAATGAGGATCTATATGACATCTTTAATCTACAGACATGTCTTTCTATATTTCTCAAAACAACTTCATCTTCCAAACCAAGAACTACAACTATTATCCATTTGGTATTATACACAGAAGAGTACACATCACGCATCCTCCAATATAAACACCTGGTAATATGGTTGTTCATTTCAGGCCCTTCATATCCTATTCCCATCAATTCACTCTAGTATAACATTTCACTTCTGTGTAAGACCATTGATCACCATTGCCATACCGAGAAGCATGCAGTCAATTCTGATTTAAAAATGATGAATCTGAAATACTGGGTAAACCCTTTTGGATAAGATTACTTGTAATTATTTTATCATGTTAATAATGTTTGTAATGTAATTATAACTATTTTATAGTTCTATCGATACATGTGGGGTGGTGTATGTATGTACTATTTTATCAATAATACCCATTAATTAGTGAAACTTTATGATATTTTCCCAACCCCTTTCTCCCAGAAACCTAGATACTTCAGTGTCTCATGCTATACCACTGAGCGATACCTCCATCTGTCCCTCCCCCCACTCCCAGTTCTTTTTGAGATAAGGCTTAGCTTCATGCCTAAGTCCAATCCTATTTTTGCTTCTTGCTGTAGCTGGAATGACAGGCATATACCACTATCCCTGCTGTTTTTCCACTGAGATGATGTCTCTTGGTTGTTTTTCAGTTTGGGGATGGACAGGAACCTTGATCCTCCCAATCTCAGCCACTCAAGTAATTGGGATTCAAAGTATGAGCCACCATCCCCTTCCTCTATAGTAAGTCTGCATTCAGATACAATCAGTCCTCCACATATTTCAAATGCTGTGTTAAAAATTCTGGTCTTGCAATTTTATAGAACTCTCTTCTTAATTTCTATCTTCTGCTGATATTAAAACTGTGAAGATGCTATCAACAAATTTGGGAGAATTAAAAGAAAATGAATGTCAAACAAGTTTTCTCATTCATAAACATGACAAATCTCCTCAGCTTGAAAAACTCTATGGGTTTTTTTTTAGATTTTTATCATGAGTAAATATTAAATGTCACCACTTGCTATTTTTGTACCTATTGAGATCATAAGATTATTCTTTTTAAGTCTATAAGTATCATGAATTACAGGAGGTAATTCTCAAATGTTCAAATGATCTTACATTCTTTGCATTTGTTCTCTCTCTCTCTCTCTCTCTCTCTCTCTCTCTCTCTCTCTCTCTCTCTCTCTCTCTCTCTCTCTCTGTTCACTTTCATTTGTTCTTCAGTTTTCTCCAAGATATTCCTAACTTCTTGGTTTTACATTTTTCTTCCTGGTTAAAGAAAACAAGCAACTCCCCTCAAGAAAGGGACATGGTCTAAGAATTAAGCCATTAGAGGATTTTGTCTTTGTACAAACATCATAGAGTATATTTACACAAACTAGACACCTTCAATATCTATAAATTACATAATTAGTTGGAAGCAGCACATATATGCAGTCTGGCTGTGGTCAAATGTCATTAGATGACACAGGATTGCACAAGCATTTGGCATTATAAATGTGTCACTCAAATGTCAAAGAATTGAAAGTCTACTGCAAAAATGATCAAAGATACCAAAGATGATTCAAATAAACAAGTAACTGAAAAGAGCAATTCAAGAACCCTGAAAGGTCAGCAACATATATAAGAAATTTACAAGATGAAATTGTGAGGAGAAAAAAAGTGCAAAAAAAAATGTAAGAAAGGGGGCCGGGAGTTTGGCCTAGTGGTAGAGTGCTTGCCTAGCATGCACAAAAACCCGGGTTCGATTCCTCAGTACTACATACATAGAAAAAAGCCAGAAGTGGTGCTGAGGCTCAAGTGGTAGAGTGCTAGCCTTGAGAAAGTCCAAGGACAGTGCTCAGGCCCTGAGCCCAAGCCCAGGACTGGCAAAAAAAAAATATAAGAAAGAAAAGCCAATAAATACATAAAACCCATAATGCACAAGACCTACTAGAATATCATAAGTAGAAGATAAAATTCAGGAAATATTGCATTTAGACAACAATGAAAAACGAATAACTGATTACAACCTACATTGATTCTAATACACAATTTAAAAAGATAAAACTCAAGAATGCACAAGATAGAAGAAAGATCTAAAACACAAATTAAAGACATAGGAAACTACTTAATAAAATTATATCAGAAATTTCTCAATAGATGCAGTCAACATTCTTAGCAAAATTCAGCATTCTGTCACTTGAAAATTTTCTGAAGATACTAGGATGAGAAAGTATGCACTTCATTTAATTTAAATGTTTGAAATGGAGAATACAAACTATTTTCTCAAAAAAAAAGGATAAGAAAGGATGTCCACTGTCTTTATCCCTACTCAATATGATGCCAAAATTTCTAGCCACAGTGGTAAGAGAAAATAATGGATTCATACACATACATACCTCAAAACAAAAACCAAAAACTTCTTACATCTCATAAATAGGATTACAGGCATGAGCCAATATACATAGTTCTAATTCTTTTCTATCTTCTGTGTGGTTACTCTTGGGCTCGCATCTTTAACTGATCACAATCACACTTTAAACAGTACTATACATTCTCATAACCAATACAAGAAAAATAATATATTTCCATTTCATTGCTCAAAGTCTGAGCTATAGTTTTTATACTTTTTCTCTCTTCAGACACCTACTACACAGTTAACTCTTTGCTGTATACATTCAACTAGTTTTCCAATCAATTAAAAATATATTAAGATCTCTCATTCATAGTTTTATCATTCCAATGCTTTTTACTTCTTTGTTCAGTTGACTATTTCCATATAACACTATTTTTTGTTATCTGAAAAAGAAAATGAGAAATTTCAACATTTCTTAACCTTTGGTTAGTGTGAATTTATGAGTTTGTGTTTCTAAGCATATTTAGAATATTTCAAACCAATTCTTTATGATCTCCCTTAAAATACATGCTTTAGACATAGAATTTCTGGGTCAAAATATTTAATGCTTCGTCCCTAATGATATGGATCCTATTTGGATAGCATATAACATATCAAAAAACTAATAATAATAATAATTCCCAGCACACACACACCCTTTCAATATGAATACTGTCACCATTCAATTACATCTACCAATGCTGGTGAACATAAGTTACCTATATAAAGATAAAACAAATGTGCTTTTAACCAAAGATAGATTCAATAAAACAGAAAGCCTTGGCCAAAGAAACCCAAGATTGGCACTCAAGATTCTTGTATAAAATATTAGATGAAAAAAGCGATTGTGCTAGAGATTTAGTCTGAGCTTTACAACATGTAAAATTAAATACATGGGTAGTGAATAGAGAATAGAATATTTATTTTTCTTAAATGATCATAAATTACAGATTCACTGGATAAAGAGAAAAATGGTTCCAGTGAGTAAATTTCTACAGATAAGGACTCTGGGACATAAATGGTAAACTCAAATGTCTTACAGGAAGAGATATAAATCCAGATATTAGCAACATAGAATGTCAATAACAGAAGACACTAAAACAACTGGCAAAAATAGGTAAGAAATTACACACTAAAGAATATTTTCTCACCTAAATATGAGGCATAGCTACTTAATCATTGCAGCTAGGAATGGGTATGTCTACCGATTTTAAATTTTATTTTAATTCTATGTAGACTCATCAAAACATGTGTATGGGTCCCTAATTGTTCTTGGGTGTCTAAAATTTTAGAAGCTCTTTTACCCCTATCAAGAAGAATGACAGATGTTTAAGAATAACCAGCATTACCAATAGAGGCAGTCATTTTCTAAAAGGCAATATAAAGATTTACTGACTGACTTTAAATTCCACAAGCTCCACAATCTCCTAAATTAACAATGCTAGTAATTCTTATAAAAGCTGTAAAACTAAAAAAGGACTTGAACTTGACAAACTTCAAGCTGGCTCACTGTAGTGAGATTTAGATATGTTTTTCTTTTGGCTCATGAAAATGGCACCTTGACTAATTTCATGCAATCAAAGATGCTGACACAGCCTTCTGAAAATAAGTGGCAAGACCAATTATGTGATTTAACTTCTCACTATCATGACCAGATATTTTGGTGTTGCATAGACAAGACTTTTCTTGCAAGGCCATGCGGATAAATTTCAAGCGGACAGATTTGTGATGGTATTTCAGAGTTCCTGCTATAGTACCAAATGAATTTTTATTCATTTTTCAAAGGGAATAGCTGTTTTTGATCTGAAAATAGATGTTTTCAATCTGTAACATCGCATGCTGCTGCTGTCATCTTGGATCTTGCCTTTCCCACCACCATCAACATAAATTCTTTGCAACGGGGAGATTTATGGCTAGAAAACACAATGCAGGTTGACTGCGTCCAAGCTCTCATTTAGTGGAAAAGCCATGCTATGGAATCCCCCAACAAATGGTCATTCTATTCCTGATTAAATTCCTGGTAAACTCCAAATAGTCTCTAACAGTTTGGGCTGGTGCCAAGAATGAGAAAAGATACCTTGTCATTCTCCTTCCTTTCTCCCCTTAATCCCACACATAGTAAAATGAAAGATCCCCACTGCCAACTCTCGCCCCTCATTTCTGATCTTTCATTAGTAATCCTTATCACCAACAAACACCCAACAGACTGGCATCCCAAACACAGTAGTGACTCACAAGTACCTGATTATTTAAAGCAGCGAACTATCACAGTTGGCACTTCTCGAGACACAGCTGCTATGCTCAGTTAGTGTGCAAGTAGTTGGTGGGTTCAGCACACTGGCAGGCCAAGTCAGAAATAGTCAATGCCCACGTTAACAGGGAAAACCACATGGTTTAAGTGAGGAAAGAGCTCTGCCAACGTGAAGAGCCTGAAACCTATATATCAACGTCAAAGCAAATAACCCACCAAGTGTGCTGGCCATGTCTGTCCTGCTAAAGGAATATAAATCACAGACTTCACAAAATGGATCAAAATTCCTTCTAGCCTGGGCCATTTTAATCAGGTTGCCTTCAAATGCTTTGTACAACCCTGAGACGTAAAGTCCGCACCTAGGAAAAAATGACTTCATCTCCTGCAGCTTGCAATTGTTTTCTTTTGATCAGCTCATTCTGAATGTGGCCTTTGAATGAAATTGGTTTGGGGCTACATTCTTTTTTGTTGTTGCTGGGGTAATGTATAGAGGGGTTAAAGTTACATTCATCAGGTGGTGGGTGCATTATTCTCATACATTGATACCCTTCTCATGTTTTTGTCCCTGTTTCCCTCCCTCCACCCCCTCCCTCCCAACCATCTTGTTTCCCCCCCTTTCCTTCCCCATTTCAAATAAACAAATAAACATATATACAATATACCAGGTAACATAGTCAGATGCAGTAACCACATGAGTTTAACCATAAGAGGAAAAAAAGAGAAAAGAAATAACTTCACAAAGTACATTGAGAACAACAATCACCAAGATAAACCTCTTGTTTCCATCTCCTTGAGAACAACAATCACCAAGATAAACCTCTTGTTTCCATATCCTAGAGGTCATTTTCTTTAGCCTCATCCTGTATGACCATATGTACATAGACTGTGAGCTATTGTAATCCTCTGTTAGGAGAGTCCTAGATGTGTACTAATTATTAAAAATGAGGGAAGCCACAGAGCCTATTTTCCTTTACGTCTGGCTTACTTCACTTAATATTTTTTCCAAGTCTCAATTTCTTTATGAATGCGGTGATGTCATTCTTTCTGATAGCAGCATAGAATTACATTGTGTATAAGCACCACATCTTCTTGATCCAATCATCTACTGAGGGGCATCTGGGTTGGTTCCACATTTTAGCTATGGAAAACAATACTGCAATAATCATTATTGTATTAGTAAGTTTAGTTTGCCCTTGTTTCTGGACATTTGGGTAAATGTCAAGTAATGAAATTGCTGGGTCATAGGGGAGCTCTATGTTTAGCCTTTTGAGGAACTGCCATACTGCTTTCCATAGTGGTTGAATGAGTTTGCACTCCCACCAACAGTGTAGTAGTGATCCCTCCTGGCCACATCCCTGCCAGCATCTGTTGTTATTAGATTTCTTGATCATGGCCATTCTAACTGGAGTGAGGTGGAATCTCAAAGTTGTTTGGATTTGCATTTCTTTTATGGCTAGAGATGTCGAGCATTTCTTCATGTGTCTGTAGGCCATTCTCATTTCTTCTTCAATGAAGTCTCTCTTATGTCTTTAATGGGATGGATGTTTCTCTGGGGATTTGTTTTTTGAGAGATTCAGTTTTTTGAGCTGTTGATATATTTTAGATATGAGGTTTTGTCTGTTGTATGGTTAGTGAAGATCTGCTCCCACTCTGGACTTTCTATTTAACTTGCAAACTATGTCCATTGCCATACAGAATCTCTGCAGTATAATGCAATCCCATTCGCATAAACTTTAATTTGTTGTGTCTCTAGGTCTTTATTAAGAATGTTTTGACCTGTGCCAAGAAGTCCTAGTATATCTCCTATTCCTTCTTGGAAAGTTTTCAGAGTATCTGCTTTTACCTCAAGGTCTTTGATCCATTTGGAATGAATTCTGGTGCAGGTGACATAGAAGCATCCAACCTTAATTTTCTGCGAGGGCTTCACCAATTCTGCCATCACCATTTGTTGAAGAGGCTGTGTTTCTTACATTCTATTTTTTTTTTTTGGCTTCCTTATGAAAGATTAGGTGACCATAGGTCTATGTGTGGGGCACGTAACATCAGGGAAAAGTACACCTATGCTGTAGAAAAGGAAGCCTAACTCGTGGCCCAGTGCTCATTTCCTGGTTTAGGGACCCAACCTGCCTGTCACCTGGTTGGAAGGCGTGGCTGTGGTTTGTGATGTAAAGTAAAGCTACCTTTGGGATTGGCCCCGAACACTTCTGCCCTCTCAGACAGCACCTGATTCCCCTTCTTTACCTACCTCTCCCAGCCCTACCCATCTTTGTGCTGATAAGCTCCTGCATCCTATATTGGCTGAAAGTACTTCCACAATAAACGAGTTCCTGCCTTGGTGGGTCTCCCTGACGCATCTGATTGTCCTCCAGCCAGGGAGGGCAGGGTGCGGGTACAGTCGGCCCTTTCCTTTCTTGGATCATTCTGGTCAGGGCGTGTTCTCTCTATCCCTCTTGCAGGTCTGGAGGGACCGAGGACTAAAAATCCCGACATTTGTGGGTTGATTTCTGGGTCTTCAGTTCTATTCGATTGGTCCTCGGACCTGTTCTTGTGTCAGTACCAAGCTGTTTTGATTACTATAGCTCTGTAATAGAGTCTAAAGTTTGGTATTGATATTCTTCCAGTGCTATTCTTTCTGCTAAGGATTGTTTTTGCTATATGGGCTCTTTCATTTCTCCATATGAATTTTTGGATTACTTCCTCTATTTCATTGAAGAAGGACATTGGGATATTGATGAATCTCGCATTGAATTTGTAGATAGCCCTTGGCAGGATTGCCTTGGCTGCATTCTTGAAAGCTATCCTCTACCTTGTGTGGTCAAATGATTCAAGTTCTTTAATGTAATTCAGGACACTCAATCTTGTTTGTATGTGAATCACTTGGAAAGATAACCACCATAGAAACACAGAGTAGCCCTCACCAGACTCCATACCTGCTGATGTCTTCATCTTGGATAAATTGTGAGAAATACAGTACTGTCATTCAAATTGATCAGGATTGTCATTGTGTACATATACAATTTGGTTGAATGGCATACTCATTTTCAGATTAAGTATTCCTTCTATCCCTAGGCTGGATATATAAGAAAGACAAAACTATACTTTACTGTTCCCTAATTTGTTTCTTGCCTATAGCTTGCTTCTAGTGAGTTTTCAGCTCATTAGGTCTTATTTTCTTATTTATTTTGGCCCTGGATGGTTTTCTAGCTTTAAGACAAATCAAGAATTTCATTCCAGTTTGGCAAAAGGATCTCTCTGACTATGCTGCCTGTTAACCCTGTAAAAATAAGTCTTGTTTGAGATTTTCCAACATTTACTCAAGCCATATTGGGAGAAACAACCCTTATAATTTATTTATAATTGTAACCATCATATTGATATTCAAGAATCCCATCCTTGGACAAAAATCTTAGCCAATGAGACTATATATTCCACAGCTAGCCCTGAGGCAACTTTTCCTAAATTCAAGATTCAAGGTTTGTTTGTTTTGTTTTTTTCAAAATGTGGGCAACTAGTCCTCAGGTTTAGTCATCTGTCGCTACCCCTATTGTTTCAGGTCCCCATATATCAGTCTCTCTAATGAAACCTGGCTTCCAGAAACACTGTGCTCTGAGGAGGAAGTATCATGCCTCAGCCTTTGTCAGGACCTGTCTGTCTCTACTCCTGCCTCTGATTCCTCCACCTTCACAGCTAAAGCTACAAGTTGGCTCACACTGACATTACCAATGCGCAGCTAATTCCAGAACTTCAAATTTCCCCCTTAGAGTGCCACTCAAGGACAATGATTCAAAAACTTCTGTTACCTTTACTTATTCCAACCCAGATGACCATCTTTACCACCTATCTTTTCCAGATCCTGAATTTCTATACCACGTTGTGTAGTTTTTCCTGAAAGTAAATCAGCATGGCTCTGAGCAAGTAATGCCTTTTTACATTTGGGAAAATTACATGATCCCAGGAATGATAGATAGAGATATTGATTCATAGATGATACATAGAGGATGGATGATATACTTACATAAAGAATAACTTGTTTATATGGAGAGATGTATAATACATAATTTCTATTAAAGCTATATCCCAAATATTGTTAAGACTAATGGAGGTGGGTAGATTTGAGCCACAATTTCATTTTCTTTTTCTCAAATAATCCTGCATATGGTGTTCTAAGTTATATTTCTCTAGTCGTCCATGAACAACTTTATCTCAGTATGTCTTTATCAACATTTGTTATTGTTTTATTTACGTGGTTCCTATATGTAAGGTAAAATAATTTCTTGTTTCTAACTTAAAACTAGTGATGAATATTTTATATATGTTGTTAGAATAGTTGACTGGAGTCATTCTAAAACAAAATTCACTGTTCCTAAAAATATGCCATATCTTTTAAATTAGGCTAGATTTCAGTTTTAATAATTAGCTAAATATGTGTGTAAACTTTTGAATATACTCTACAAAGTGATGACTATTTTCAGAAAGGATTTATTTTAATCTGTACTGCTTAACCTTATATATGATTTATAATTCATCTTCTCTATTTTCTCAAGATGAAATTAAATCAATTTAATGATTTGAAGCACCTGAATAATGCCATAAGCTTTTTGGCTGTATAAATACATCCCTAGATCATTTTTATTATTTCTAAATGGTCACAGGTTTCAGTAATAGCTCTGAATATTTATAAATGCTTGGAGGAAGCTACTTGGTCAAATCCAGCCCTCTCATTCTGACAACTAAGATTACCGATAGCAAGAAGGAAGTTATTGATAAAATTTTTGCATAGATTTATAATCATTTTGCCACCATCTAACTTTCACGTATCAGAAAATGTGTTCTTGATACAAGAATATTTTATATATTCCAAGAGACATTTGAATGCAGACTGTAAAGACATCAAGTTCTCTCTGCCTGGGGATATTAATTCATTGGAATGGAAGAAGTAAATTCACTTCCAATGTGGTTTTTGTCTGACAGTTTCAATCTATTAGAAAATAATGAGGCTATGATCAACTTAGGAAGAGTCTTACATATCCAGCAATAGTTCAAATTTGATGCAATGCTATTGCTACTATCATCTTGTGAAAGATATTTCCTTGACAATTCCAGAAATTAAGAGTTTGGTTGGCATTATGAATTAGTAAATGACCTTTTCCCCCACACAGCAGCACCAAACTGAACATAGAACTTAGACCCATGACACCCAACTTAGACACCCACATCACAAATAGATTTGGATATATAAGAGCTTTTCAGTTCTGATTTTCCAATTTTTTTTATTTTCCACTTTTGTCAACAACAATCAACCCAGAAGCACTGGAGACATGTTTTCAAGATGTTTTTGTATACAAACTCATCATTTTGACTTTGATCATGGTTTTTACTTTGCTATTTCATTCCTTTAATTTTGTAAGATCAAGAAGACATTTAAACTGAAGAAACTTCTTTCCACAAGAAAGCCTGCTGTCAAAGGTCACTCTTGGTGACCTTTGTCCAGAACATGGTCCACAATGCATCATTTCTTGATGCCTTTCTTCTCCAACTTTCTTCCTTTTATGCTCCATCCTTCCTTTTTCCTTTCTGAAAAGTATAAAATCTTTTCCATTCTTTCTGAAGTCCATGCACTAGTATAACTGCTTAAGACTAGTTGAAAAAGTTTCGGTTTCTCTGTTAAAGAAAATTTTAATATCATTTGTTTGAAAAATAACCATATTCAATGATATGTAGTCAGCCATGAGGATTTAGTGTAGACCCAGAGTTCACTCAGCACTTATTTAATAATTTTTCTAATCTCTGGACTTCTTTATACTTCTCTAAGTCTATTCCATGAATAAATGCTTTCCTTCCCATGAAAATTAGAATTTTCTTGCTAGTTCTGTTCTTTTCTCATTTCATTCCCAGGCTATTTTTTTGAATCCTTCTTTCCACTGACATGGATGGCACTCCAGCTACCTATCTGTCTCTCATCCCCTAAATAAAGGAGTAGTCGATTTGCTAATCCCAATAGTATTCTTCTGTTCTAGGGCTTTTGCATTAAAAAATGTTAGAGTCTCCTGTTTCTGTGTTACCACTTGCATTTTATATATATATATATATATATATAATGCACATGCATATACACACATATATATATAGTATGTATATGCATATATATACTAGCAGTGATTTAAAATTCTTACATTAAAAACATCTTCTCCTAGTGAGTTTCTTTCCACAGTAAAGATGTCAAAGAAGAAAGTGTTTTACTCTACTTCAGCTGCTATAACAACCTACCAGAGACTGGGTGACTTATAAACAAACAGAAGTTTATTTCTCTCCATTCTAGAAGCTAGGAGATCTAAGATAAAGACACTGTAGGATTCATTTTCTGGTGATCTCACTGTAATGTCACATGGCTGAAGAGATGGGTAAGTTCACTAGGTAATACATTATAATGACACCGACCACATTCTTCAAGGTGTTGCTTTCATAGCAGATGCCCTCTCAAAGGCCCACCAGCCAATACATTACCAGGACCCTTAGGAAATTACCATAGGTATTTTAAGGAGACAAACATTCAGACTATAGCCATCTGAAAAGGTTCATCCTCAAAACTGCCCATCCTTTAGATGTGATTTTATGTAGTTTCTCTCAAAATCAAGATGACAGATTTCATTATCTTAGCAGATCCCCTTTTTAAAAGAATAGTTAATGTTCATTCTGTTTATGATATTAGATTCCTGTCTCATTTTCCCCTGCTGTTCAGTCTCTTAGACAATTTCTCCTTCAATTCACATGTAAAACTACTTTTATAAAAGAATTTAATGGAACTGTAAGAAAAGTTTCTTTTGTGTTCATTGAAATAGCACAGTAAGTTAAGTAGCTTTTGCACAAAAAATAAAACTAAAGCATTATTAATATTCCCGAATAAATCCCTTCAGGCATCTCAGTCCTATCACATGATTGCTTATGATGCTCAGCTTTGAAAATTATTTTCATTTATGGGTGTCTTGAGTTTGGTCCTGTTCTCAGGAAAGTTCTTTTTCTCACTATATAGTTCAAACTTCTTCCTTCTGTTTTTTAACATAAGTAATTGGCAAAACAAAGATAGAGCTGAATTTTGAGGGAGCAGAGGGGTGGCAGGAATGAGAAAGGATGAGCTCAGAAATGCATGAATATAATTAGACACTATAAATTAATGAACATCTTCAGCACAGGAGGCAAATAGGAAGAGGCATCACCGAAAGGGCCATTTATAGGGCGCACTAATTAAGTTCTGAGAGAGCTATAGCTACCAACACCGTTAGAGACAGACATGGCATAGGTAAATGGTCATTTATAAGGTAAGGGAGAGTATTTTATAAGGGTACAAAAGTATTCCTTTATATAACACTCTATCAGATTCTCCAGTTTCATTTGCTTTTTGCTAACTCTCAAATTATTAAAAATAATATTGTCCCTTTCATTTAAAAAAAAACAAAGAAAACACTAGAAATAGTTCTCTGCCTAATGAATTTTTTTCAGAAATTGACCTCAAATCCTTCAGAATAACTTGTATAATTAAACTGCTACACCAATACCTAAAATCCAATCTTTGCAAGCTGGAACATCTTTTCAATATATTTTACTATCACTCAGATTGCTGTTGTACTATACTAAGGTTTCTATACTTTTTGTGATTTTCCATTTTATGATCACTTTTTAGCCAGGGAATGACAGGGGGAGAAAAAACATTTGCATTGTCTTGAAAAAAATCAAAAATATAATTGACAAGCATAAACTGGCCCTCAGGCTAGTTTACGTCAATTTCCTGAACAAAAAATTAATTCTCTGTCTTTCTTCCTAATAAAGCAGAACTGAAAAACTTATATAGTTCAAAATCTTCAGAATCATCATAAAATAGAATTGAGATCTTTATTCCATCAAGTAAGAAATGCAACAGAAATCCTACTCTTTGATTATAAAGGAGTGGAATTGCTGCATCTGAAAGGAGAATCTTCAAGGTGCCAGTTCTGACTTTCTTACTATTAGTACTTACTCCTTAAATTATGAGTATTTGATGATCCTTCAGGTTCCAGGAATCTCCATTTTCTTCCTCCCTCCCTCTTAAAACTCTGCAAAGTGGCATGTGGAAGAGTTTGAGATTAGATGTGTAAGTGTGTGAGAGTAAGTATTATAAGAATGGAATAGAATGTGTGTGTGCCATGTGAACCTAACAACTGTGAATATTTTGTTATGAATGATATCCAGCCTGCAATAAATAAAATCAAAATCTACCTTCAGACCTTGAAAAGAATCTCCACCCAACAGCTTTGTCACATGGAATACTATTTCCTTAATCAAATATTTTTATTTTTTTTCTCTAGGATAATCTTTAAAATGTGTACAGATATATACGTTAGTAGAATTAGTCGAAGAATATCTTACTGGTAAAAATTAACATAGATAACTTACTTTCCTGCACATTTAAATGTAGACACAGGAAGTTGGTTACCTTACTAACTCATTCCTCACATACATTCAATACATTACTCACATACAAAAACAGGTTGGGCTCAGTCTTTAATAGTGTAGTTCAAACCATGTGGAGAAGAAACTATAAATTCTCAGAACCACCCCCATCATCTCTGAGGAAGAAGCATCCCTTCTTGTTCCTTCTCCATGGGTTTCCAAGGAAACTGCATATCACATAAATGCACATTGTAGTTGAGAGGTATTCCCTGAAGACCTAGTTTTCCATTTGCTTTTTTCTTTTTTTTGCCACTCCTGGGCCTTGAACTAGGGGCCTACGTACTGTCCTTGGGCTTTCTCAAGGCTAGAGCTCTACCACTTTAGCCACAGCACCATTTCCTAGTTTTTTTTTTCTATGTATGTGGTACCGAGGAATCAAACCAGGTCTTTGTGCATGCCAGGTTAGCACTCTACCACTAGACTAAATTCCCAGCCCCTTCCATTTGCTTTTGACTAGGTGTTTCTTAATGGTGCATAATTAAATAACACAGCAAAACTCTGATAAACAGTGAATTCATAGAAGGTCCTTGTAATTCAGGGTAAGTATAATACCAATAACTTAAGAAAATTTAAGGTAAAAGTATTATAGAACATCAATGGTTTCTCCAACCTGATAGTCCAGAGATCAGATAAAGCTCCATCTTGGGAGATTCCTAAGAGACTGGCCACCTAAAGAAAATATAGGTGTGTTCTAACACCACAGAACTCATTCTCTCTACCAAAATGAAATCAACCTTGTCCTTCTTCGTTTCATACTAACATCTCAGCTCTGCAATAGGGAAAGAATATTAGGAAAACTTAAATACGCATAAATATGTAAGCTTCAAGTTAAATTCTGAAAACCCAGTCAGAATCAGTGTTCATCCAAGACAAACCTATTCCTAACATATTTCTTGTATCTTGTTATGCTAAGAAACTGTCTGGTACACAATGCTGTAATGAATATGGTTGTGCTGATAGCTTTAGGGTGGCCTTGTTTGTGGTCTATTAGATAAATATCCAGGAGTAGAACTGCTGGGTCATAGGGATGTTGGGAGCCGAATGCAGGGTCAGGATGGCTCATGAATCTGCATCACTGAGTACCGATAACCACACAGAGAAATGAGCTGTTGTATGACACCATGCCTATGAACTTTGAGCTATATGCTCGGTATTGTGCATCACTTTCTGCTGAGACTTGATCACCATTGGGTACGAATGTATTATTGCTTTATCACTCTCTGCTGAGACCTATAGTGAGAGTAAACACGTGGACCTCCCCCGCCCTGCCCACCTTTGTGCTGATAGGCTCCTGCATCCTATGTT
Source organism: Megascapheus bottae (assembly GCF_031878675.1). Lineage (NCBI taxonomy): Eukaryota > Metazoa > Chordata > Mammalia > Rodentia > Geomyidae > Megascapheus > Megascapheus bottae. Next base: position 73,248,754 of record NC_143513.1, on the reverse strand, counting down.
AGACATTCTGTTGAAACTGAACTATGCAACTTATGGGTGATGAAAAAGTATGAGAGTGAGAGAAGAAATGTGTTCTTTATCTGATTTATGTAACTGTAACCTCTATGTCATCTGTACAATAACAATTAAAATGCAAAAAGAAATAGCACAACTAAGCTTAAAATTCACTTTAAAATTCCTTCTCCTTAGGTTTCTGGAAGAGAACATAGATGGAATGAGTAAAAAGATTTAACTAAAATGTTCATTAATTTATTTAACCACATCCAAACTATTTTATGATTTGATAAAAATGTTAAACAAATATAAGAGTTGTTAAAACCCAATAATTCTTATCCTCATCCCCTAATTTCAACCAGTGTTAAGCTTACAATCTTTAGAAACAAATTCTAGTTCTCAAATTGTTTTATTCATGAACATTTCAAACGTAACTGAAAACACATGATACTATATTATAAGCATACCATTAGAAAGATGTCAAAAATAGATACATGCCAAGCACTGGTGGCTTACACTATGTGTAACTCTGTGTGTGGCTGAAAGTAGGAGGATCATAGTTCTAGGTTAGCCTGGGCAGAAAACTCTATAGGACTCGATCTCAACAGTAAAGACCTGAGCATGGTAATACATGTTTGCCATTTCAGATGTAGTGGGAAGCCTTAAACAAATCAAATTTCAGTCCAGCTAGCTGGCTTGAGCAAGAAGAGAGACCCTATCTAAAAAATAATCTGCACAACAAATGGCTGGAGGTATGGCTCAGCAGTTGAGTATCTGCTTAGAAAGTGAAAGGCTCTGAGTTCAAATCCCAAGATTGTCAAAAGAAAAACAGCAACAATTTGTTTCCACCATAAAGTACCAAATAGTTTTCAAATTTATGCAAATTGTCCATAATGGCTTTTATAATATATTTGTTCAAAAAAGATACATAACTTGTCCTTTGGATCAATAAGCTCTCCTGTCTTTCTTATGATAATTTATTTATTGAAGAAATTAGACCATTTATGTTGTCTGTTTAGTTCTATCCATATTTTGCTTATTTCATCCAAATTGTCATTTAGTATGCTCCTCTGACTCTCTGTATATTGATTGTTCTACACAGAAACTTGATTAGATTAGGGTTGAGGCTTTTTTTTTCATACCTTAGAAGTATGTACTTTCATCGGCCATCAAAAGGCACTTAATGGAAATGCCTGTGTTTTGTGCTCTTAGGATCCATTATGATAATTGCCTAGCGTCTCCAAACTCTCTGGAAAGAATTCAAAAAGATTTAAGCAAGCCATAATATGGCTATATGCTAGAAATACAAATTGGGGAGCCCAAAGGTGAATAAAATAGGGTCTTTCTCAGAAAAAAAAGTCCTACAGCTTGATATACAGAAAACAAGAAAGAATTACAGAAAGAAGCATAATTCTATCAAACAATACAGACTCTGGTTCATGCGAAGTAAATATACAACATGACAACGGAGACAAGCTGAATACCTGAAGGAGCCCATCCAGGTAAGGACAACAGCCAAGAATAGGATGTGCTCACATGGTGATTGGGAGTGTCAGGGATTAATCCAGTCTCTGTCCATCAACATCTTTGTTGCTGTTGTTGTTTGGCTTTAGAAAGAGAAAGCCTGAGCTGAATATTTTCTAAACCTCCATATTTCACTGTCTGTAAGAAAGATTAGCTATAGATTTATAAAAATAACTCCTAAGAAGATAAAAAGTTTTAAAAGTGATACAAAACAATTTATGTATAGTTGAAATCAACTTTTTCAATAAACATTTCAATGAGAGGAGATAGTCATTAGGCATGATATTTGAGACCTTTTTTTTGCAAAGAATTTCTAATTCAGAGGATTTCAGAATGTGACTATTCCTATTATATATAAAGGTAAGCTTACTATCAAACCATCCTTTTCCAACTATTCAATGCGCTGTGAAAAAGAAAAATTAGGTTAATGATATACTCAGAGATTGGAAATGTCTCTAATAATATAAATTTAAATACATCAGACTTGACACTTTGCTTTAAGCAATAAATTGTATGCACATGCTAACACAACTACTCAAAGGTATTGATTATAGACTTTTTTGTCACAGGAGTAAAGAGGAAATAATTATACTCCTCAATGGGGGAGTAAGTTCAACAAGTAAATGTCTGTTTTTATATAATTTTTATTCTAATTGATAGAAGGGTTACAGTTATATTCACCAGATAGTAGGTGCATTATTTCACAAACATTGATGCCCTTTCTCATGTCTACGTCCCCATTTCCCTCCCACGACTGCCGCCCCTCATCTTGTTTTCCTCCCTTCCCTATCCTATTTCAAATAACCAGATAAACATGTATACAATATATCAGATAACAAGGTAAAATGCTGTAACAATATAAGACAGCAATGAGACAGAATGAGCTGCATCTTTAAGTATTAAGAAGAAAATCACTCTATAATTTTAAGTGAAAATATTGTTAATATACCTCAGGTCAAGTTTCCTTCTTATGAAGTGCATATAGACATGAATATTTTTTACTTATTGTAGAAAAAATATCTGGCAGTATAAAGCCAGACAAACATTTTAATAGGATTTACTTTGAGAAAGAATGGTGACTGGAGATTATCATATGCTGTATTCTCTCCATATTACTTTAATAGCTGACTTGATATTAATTTGCACTTCAAATTATAAATTTCATGCAAGAATCTGTATTCCTTGTCACAGGTCCCTGTTTCTTCAGAATTATAGATCAGGGGTGGATGGAGGGAAATGGGGACAAAAACATGAGAAGAGGCATCAATGTTTGTGAAGTAATGCACCTACTATCTGGTGAATATAACTGTAACCTTTCTATTAATTACAATAAAAAAATAAATTGGGGAAAAAAGAATTATAGCTCAGATGACAGGGCCATGCCACCATGCTCAGCTTCTTTCATGTGAGATGGAGTCTCACAGAATTTAAGTAGCTGGGGCTACAGAAGTGAGCTACCAGTACCCATCTGAAATTTTCTAGATGGAAATAGGCTTCTGAATGGCAAATAGAGTAGACTGCTTTGAGTCTTCATCTTGGGCCTCCTGCATGAATCCAGTAATCCCTTCCACCCCCTACCTTCTGGTAGTTGCATTCCCCAGACTTTTCTGAATGTCCTCCCTGAAGTTCTATGGCCCAGTCCTCTTGACATAACCGCCAACTCTGAAGTTAGACATGGGGTTTCTCCTAAGTCCTGTTACTGGGGCCTCTCATGACTTTCCATCTTGATCATTCCTGTGTCTTCCTTCACTCTCATTTCTGTTCTTTCCCATTCCCTCCAGAACTTTATTCTTATGTCTCTCTGCACTGCCTGAAAACATATTGCCAGTTATGCTATTCCACTTACTTCATAAAACATTCACACACACTTCTGCTCTTTTTAATAAGAAACATGTTAGTGTGCTAATGTGTCTTCTTTTTCTTTCAAAATCAGTATCTTAAAGGAGAAACCAACATTACCATCCATTTATTCATCAGACCTAAAATGCATGGTGCTACAATACAAACCATGCCACAGCTCAGGAACCCTTACTGCAGGAACTCTTTCCAAGGCTTCTTCCATGCTTTTGAACTCACAACCATATGTTCTTTGTGTTACAAAGTCCTCCCATAATGGGTCCATTTTGGCTCAGATAATGGAGACCAGCTTCTAATTATTCCTCTAACAATTCTCTGATGAAGTTCATAATTGAATCCCTACTAATAAATCCAAAGTACATTATTTGTCTGTGGAGAGATGAATCTCTTTTCTTATTCATTTCCTTCTTAAAATTTCTCCTTCATTTTAACTTTCATCTTCCCCTGAATTCCTTTATCCATCACCTGCCCTTTCTCATTTTCTCCTTATTTTCACACCTCTCCTGTGAACCAATCATCAGTGCATCTCTGAAAATCTCCCTTGTGTTTTTGATGGCACACATTCATTCAGGCATTACTCCCAGCTTCTACATGCGTGAATTCTAGTTTCTAGGATCAGAAACTCTAGATTCTATGATCATTTCTCTGCCTGAAAACCATGACAATTAAAATCTTTACACTGATAGGCAAAATCTTATATGATTTATTCTACCCCTCAAGTAGCTTTTCTAACCATTTCATTGCTGATATCTAAACTAATTCCACCAAACTAATTCCTGATCCCAAAATGGACATTTGTTCTCTATATAGACAGCTTCTTACATGTGAAGAGCAGTTATTTTTTCTCCTGTTTCCTCTCCCCATATACTCACAATCCCATTTCACTCCTAAATTGAATTGAAGAATTCGTCCCCCCGTTACCCTATTTTAAACTGAGATGGCCTTCCTTAAAGTAATATTCTAGGTGCATGCTTAATTCCAAGCCCAGCTCCAGTCACATCCTGTTTCTCTCTATATTCTAGTATGCATCATCCTAAACTGTAACTGGTAATTTGCTCATCTGATTCCTAATATAAGTAGAATTCCTGGAAGGCAAGAAATATAAAATCCATCCTATACAGGTAGCACTAAGAAGAATAACTGGGCCAGGCTTGGCAGAGAATGTCTATAATCCCAGCTATGCAGGAGACAGGAAGCTCTCAAGTTTGAGGTCAGCCTGGGCAAAGCAAGTCAGTTTTGTCCCTAGTACAAAATACTAACAGAAGGACTGAGGATGTGGTCCAAATGATAAAGTGCTTATTAGCAAACATGAGAACTTGGGTTCACATCCCTGGTACAATCATAGCAGTAGTGGTGCTTGTAGTAGTAATAGAAGATACACAGTATCTCTCAACAAGTACGGAATAAATGATTGAATAAAGTGTTGAATAAATGGTTGGTAAAATGTAAAAGCTCAAAATACTTCAGCAGAATCAATTTAGAAGTCTCTCCCTTCTATATTCTTCTGTCCAATGTGTCTTTGAAAGTTTTAATAAGGTGAATTCCCTATTCTCTGTCTGAAATGAAGCTACGTTTGATTCTTTTTTCAATATTTTATGTTGATGAGATCTTTCTTTTCATTAGTCTAATCAAATATTTATTCATCGCCACACAGAACATGGACTAGGGTCTTCAGATTCCTGTACTACGAAGGACCACTCCACTCAATGAATATGTTCTTACCAATCAAGTTGATATCCTCACTGACAGTTAACCAGGCTCTCAACTTTGAGAGGATTTACCTATTTTAATGGGATCAGACATGGGCCAAGTGAGTGAAACGTCTGCAGAGAGCTAATTTCAAAGAGCAGTATCACAGACTAACAGCAAATGACCAAGTGAGGGTATTAGAGTTCAAGTTCTGAAAAGCTGAATTCATGCCCCCTGAACTTCATTGAAAATGTAATTCCTCTTTTGACCCCCTCCCACCAAGCTGTGGAAAGCCAAGATACCTGAGAAATGTAGCTCACAGGAGGTGCCAGAAGTGAAGGAGGCACAGAAAGATGGGAATTCAATGAATCCAGAATACCAATGAAGTATAAACACAAAATGGAAATACTCAAGGTAGAAGGGATATTTGAGTCATACTCCAAAATAAAATACAATCTTGATGAATATTTCTTCCTCTATGTCATCATAATAGGAAATCCTATGGGAGAAAGGACTTTGGTGTCTGTGCTCTTCACTGTTTATTTTCCCTTTCTTTTTTCTCCCTCTGTCCTTACTTTTGTCCAGCACTGGGGATTTAACTCAGTGCCTTTCCATTCAGGCAAGGCTCAACCATTTGAGCAACACCCATAGCTTGGTTGCTTTTAGTTTGTTTATAGACAAAGTCTTGTTAACTTTTTCCTTGCTCCCCTGTTACCATGTTCCTCCTGAGTAGCTGGGATTACACATGTGATTCATCGTATCTCATGCCTGCTCTCACTTGTGTATAGTGTCTTTGGTTTATGAAGAATCTATTCTCTAAAGAAACAAGTCATGTAAAAAAAAAGGTGCCACTTGCAAATTTTTTAGAGGATATCCGGTACTGAAATTGACAGAATTTTGATCTTGGACTTCCAAGTTCCAGAACTGTAAGAAAAAATTCTGTTCTTTATTAAAAAAAATCAGAAAAAGAATCAAGTAATAATGCATTCATGCTTATTCTATATTCTTTAGTTCCAGTCTCAAATAATAAACATCAGAATTTACAGATTTTCTTTTTTTTATATTTTTATTGTAATTAATAAAAGGGTTACATGATATTTTCCAGATAGAAGGTGCATTAATTCACATTTATTGATACCCTTTCACATGTCTTGGTCCCCATTACCCTCCCCTCCACCCCCCCGTCTTGGTTTTCCCCCCTTCCCTATCCAATTTCAAATAACCAAATACAAATAAATCCAATATATCAGATAACAAAGTGAGATACTGTAACAATATGAGATAACCAAGGGACAGCAAAAGAGATGAGAGATAACATAGTACATTAAGGAGAACAATCACTCATTATATGGCTTTTGTTTCAATATCCTGGAAGTCTTTTCAATTAGCTTCATAATATATGGCCTTATGTATCAAGGTTTTGCTCTATTACATATCTCTGCTAGTAGAGCTCAAGGTTTCTACTGATTATGACAAATGAGGGAAACCATTGAGCCTAAGTTCCTTTGAGTCTGGCTTACTTCACTTAATATGATTTTTTCTAAGTCTTTCCATTTCCTAACAAATGGGGTGATGTCGTTTTTTCTGACAGCAGCATAGAATTCCATTGTGTACAGATACCACAACTTGTTGATCCACTCATCAACTGAGGGACATCTAGGTTGGTTCCACATTTTTGCTATGGTGAATAATGCTACAATGAACATTGTTGTGTTAGTGGATTTAGTATGCCCTAGTTTCTGGGTGGTTGGGTAAATGCCAAGTAGTGGAATTGCTGGGTCATAGGGGAGTTCTATGTTTAGCCTTTTGAGGCACTGCCATACTGCTTTCCATAGTGGTTGAACGAGTTTGCACTCCCACCAACAGTTTCTTCTAGATAAGCATTCCTGTTTTAATCAAGCTGGAAAACAGCTGAAAATTCAAGAGACACATTCTGACCTACAATTTTTTAATTCACTTAATAAATATTTACTGAATATCTACGACGAAGCAGACACTCTCACCATCACTGATTCCACAGAAATGGACAACATGCTAACTGTCTTGTCTTCCTCTAGACTTCATTCCTATGGAAGATTCTACCAATAAGTTAATAAGTAAAATTTGATCATGTTTCAGAGAAATAAACACTTCATGGACAGGGTGTGAGGTATTCTGGACCGAGATGTATATTTTAAATAAGTGGTTACAAAAGTCACCATGGGGGGGGAGGGAAACGGGTACCAAGACATGTGAAAGGGTATCAATGTATGTGAATTAATGCACCTTCTATCTGGCCAATATCATGTAACCCTTTTACTAATTACAATAAAAAAATTTTTAAAAAAAGTCACCATGGAGAAGACATAGATGGAAAATCATGAGTTTAAGAATATTTGAGGCAGGTGAGGTGGCTCACACCTGTGCTCCTAGCTACTCAGGAGGCTGAGATCTGAGGATCTCAGTTCAAAACCAGCCCAGGTGCTAAAGACCTTGAGACTCTTCTCTCCAATTAACCATTAGAAAACTGGAAGTGGTGCTGTGGCTCAAGGGGTGGATCAGCCTTGACCAGAAGAGCTCAGGTACAGTATCCAGGCCCAGCGTTCAAGCCCCACAACTGACCCAGAAATCAATGTGCAGACCTGGCCACCTAATATTTGATAAGGGAGACAAAAAGTTAAGTGGAAGAAATACAGCCTCTTCAACAAGGGGTGCTGGCAGAATTGGTTAAGCACCTATAGAAAACTAAAGTTGGATCCTTCCATGTCACCTTGCACAAGGATTAATTCCAAATGAATCAAAGACCTTAACATAAAAGCAGATAACCTGAAAACTAAACAAGAAGGAATATGAGATACACTATGTCTCCTTGGCACAGGTCAAAACTTTCTTATAAGGACCCAGAAACACAACAAAATAAAGAAGGTTTGGACAAATGGGACTGCATTAGACTGCATAACTTCTGTATGGCCAAGAACATAGCTAGCAAGTCAAATAGAAAGCCCACAGAGTGGGAGAAGTTCTTCACTAATCATACAACAGACATAGGCCTCATATCTAAAATGTATCTATGGCTAAAAAAAAATTAATCTCTCAGGGTCGAGAGTTTAGCCTACTGGTAGAGTGCTTGCCTAGCATGCACAAAGATCCATTCCATTCTTTGGTACCACATACATAGAAAAAAGCCAGAAATGATGCTGTGGCTCAACTGGTAAAGCTCTATCCTTGAGAAAGCCCAAGGACAGCACCCAGACCCTGAGTTCAAGGCCCAGAACTAGCAAAAAAAATTTAATCTCTCCAAAACAAATCTTCAAAGAAATAACCATCCCATTAAAAGATGGGCTAAAGATTTAGAGAGTCTTCTCTGAAGAAGAAATAAGAATGGCCTATAGACACATGAAGAAATGCTTGACATCTCTGGCCATAAAAGCAATGCAAATCAAAACAACTCTAAGATTCCACCACTCCAGTTAGAATGGCCATGATCAAGAAAACTAATAACAACAGATGCTGGAGGGGATGTGGCCAGGAGGGATCACTACTACACTGTTGGTGGGAGTGCAAACTCGTTCAACCACTATGGAAAGTGGTATGGTGGTTTCTCAAAAGACTAAACATAGAGCTCTCCTATGACCCAGCAATTCCACTACGTGGCATTTACCCAATTGTCCAGAAACAAGGACATACTAAATCCACTAGCACAGCGCTGTTTATTGCCATAGCAAAGATATGGAACCAACTCAGATGCCCCTCAGTAGATGATTGGTTCAAGAAGATGTAGTACTTATACATAATGGAATTCTATGCTGCCATCAGAAAGAATGATGTCACCACATTCGTAAGGAAATGGAAAAAAATCATATTAAGTGAAAGTAAGCCAGACCCAAAGGAACATAAGCTCAATGGCTACTTCCCTCATTTGTAATAATTAGTATACATCTAGGATTCTCTTAGCAGAGGATTACAATAGCTCAAAACCTAGATACCTAAGGTCATATAGGATGAGACTAAATGAAAGGAGCTACAGGATATGGAAACAAGAGCCTTTATCTTGTGTGATTATTGCTCTTAATGTACTATGGTATTTCTCTTCTCTTTGGTTAATCTCATATTGTTACTCTATCTGACTTTGTTACCTATAATATTGTATATGTATTTATTTGTTTATTTGAAATAGGAAAGGGAAGGGGGAAAACAAGATGATTGGGAGGGGATAGGAGGAAGAAAATGGGGACAAAAACATGAGAAGGGGTATTAATGTGAGAGAAGTAATGCGAATGTAACTGTAACCCCTCTATACATTACCCCAAAAATATAAAATAAAATTAAAGAAAAAAAGAATATTTGAGACAACAAAGATTAGGTCATAGGAAAATCCAAGACAATGTTTCAGGTAAAGGGAATTTCAATGTCCATCTATTGAGAAAGTGAGGTAGAGAAGGCTCTAAAGAATGGAACACAGGAGTTTATTGTGTGGACCCCAGTACATGATGGATGAGATAACAGAGAGCTAGTGCAAGGATACCTGAGCGTCTTGAGCATCAAGCAAGTGATGGCTTTACTTTGAATATCATGAGCAAACTTTGATGGATTTTCAGCAGATGAGTTTTAATGCCTATGTTTGTGATCATGTCAACAAGATACAGTTCGTTTTCTTCTTTTTGTCTTTCATTCTCCCCACCCCAACCCCCAGTCCAAAGGTGTGGACTCAGGTCTTGGGCATCGTCTTTGAGCTTTTTGTGCAGTTAATTGGGGATATGAGTGTCATGGTCTTACCAAGCACGGAGGCTCATGCCTGTAATCCTAGCTACTCAGCAGGCTGAGATCTGAGGATAGCAGTTCAAAGCCAGCCCAAGCACTAAAGAACATGAGACTCTTATCTCCAATTAACCACTAGAAAATGGGAAGTGGGACTGTTGCCCCAGGGATAGGGCAGTATCCTGAACTCAAGAGTCAGGGACAATGCCCAAACCCAGGAGTCGGCCTTAGCCAGGTCCAGGATTTAAGCCCATGACACACACAAAAAATTTTTTAAAGTGTTATGATCTTATGGTCTTTGCTGCCTGGGTTGGATTTGAACCATGATCCTTAAAATGAAAAATATATTGATGTCCAAGTTAAGATACATATTGTAGCTCAGGTGGTAACGCATTTGTTGAACAAATGAACACCTCTGTACTGTATGTTTTAGAATAAAATATTGTTAATGCTAATTAGAAAAGCATTATTTATATTAAAAGTTTCAAGATAAGAATGTAGTTGTGAAAAAAATTATTTTTTTTTACAAAACATCTTGAGGTTAGAGGTTCAGAGTTGTTTCACAACGATCACAATGGAGTTCTCTATATATTTACTTTAAAATGTGTAAGTCTTCTGAAAACATTTGACTACCTACTGAACATATTTATAATATTAAAGAGTTATGTGTAGGCCAAGGATCACAGGTTGAAGCCAGCCCTAGCAGGAAGGTTTTAAAGACCATAATCTCTAATTTCTAATTAACCACCCCACTAAAAAGCCAGAACTAGAGCTGTGACTCAAGTGGTAGGGTGCAAGCCATGAGCAAAACAAAAACAAAAACATAAATAAACAAACAAAAAAGCAAAAACAGCTCAGAGAAAGCACCCAGGTCCAGAGTTAATGCCCCAGTACTGGCCCACACACAAAAACAATTTAATATAGAGATTTAGGAAAATAATTATTTTAAGAATTCTTATCTTCTAAAGATAAATACTGAAGTAATTTAAAGATTAAAGAAATAACAGAGATACCCATCAAAATAATCCAGGTGGTGAAATGTGACAATTTGGAGAGGAAAAGATAAAACAAAATGGACCATGTGTTAATTGGTGAAGTTGAGTGACCAGTATATATAGGTTCATTTTTAAAAAATATTTTCTCTGCTCTTTGAAAATTTTATTAGTGTGAATCTACAGATTCACATTAGATCTTTTAGACTACATTAGATCTTCTTATAAAATAAAATTTTAGGACAGAGAAATAAACATCGAGTGTAATAGGGGGGAAAAGTTGACTTTTAGAGATTCTCATCAATTCATACCTTTGGTATTCCAGGCTCCTATGTCTATTTTTAAGTGCTCAGTGTATCATAGTGGAAAAAGCACTGGACTGTGAGAGCAGATGCAAGCACATTAGGCTTCACTTTGCCACTGACTGACTCTTGCCCAGAGCTACTGACAGAAGGACTGTGGACTTCTGTTTTCTTCTTCAAAAATTTTAAAAGAATTAGACCAGATGGTCACCAAGTTTTCTTCCAAACCCAATAATCTGTATAATGGTTGATCTGCATTAATTTTGATTTTAGTGACTTCCCTAAAGCAAACATATGCTGTAGAGGGTGAAAAAAAATAGATGGTACCAAGCCTGAATTTGAGACACAAAAAGCTGCATGAGAGTTAGAGAAGTCCAACTCCAGATTCCTCCTGCAACAATAGAAATCGTAAAGCGAATACTTCCTAGTCGATGTCTGATATTTTCTTTACAAAGGGTCAGAGAGAGAAACTATTTCAGCCGTTGCTGACCATGAGATGTTCCTTGTAACTTCTCCTCTCTGTTGTTGTTCTTTAAAAGCAGAGATGGAGTACATAAATGAAAATGAATAGTGGGGGGTGCCCATCTTAAAAATTATTATTTACAAAACAGACAGCAGGCAGTATTTGGCTCAGAGGCTACAGTTTGCTGATCTGAGTTCTTTAGCATAATCAGGCATTAATATAAGAATCTTAATATGTTCCCAGATAATAAGATAGAGGTTTTTTTGAACCTTAGTCTTCGACTCACATTTTTTAAATTTACAAATTCCCACAATGGCTGATAATGAGATTTAATACCATTCAATACCACACGCTAAATCCAGTCTCCATCTTTTCAACTGCTTCCTCCCAACCATTCATCTCTGCATGCTTGCAAGGGGGTCCCTGGTGTTTTACCTTCTTTGCAATCCAGTCTCTGCACAGCAAGCCACCAGATGTCCTTTCAGTGAGGAAATGGGTCTTGTCGATGTCTGCTTGAAGTTCCAAACTTCTGAAACCCTCATGGCAGTCTCTAAGGCCATCCATGACTGGCTCCTTCTCCAATTTCATCTCTAGTCACCTTTCCTTCAAATTCTTCGTGTTCCAAGCCATCTTTCTGTGTCTTGAGCTCAGCAAGCTCATTGCTGTCTTAGAGTGTCTGTGATTGCCACAGTCTTCCCAAAATGCCCACCATAGAGATCATGGTATGGCTGCCTCTTGTCCATCATGAATCTTTTAGTTTACATGTCATCTCAGATAAGACTTCCTCTAACGTGTGTGTCCCATCATGCCACTATTTATTGCCTTTTCCTATTTCTTTCTAAAACCTGGCACCATTTACAATGAGATTGCTCACTTATTTGTTTGCACATCTGCTGTTACTAATTCCACATGATTGTCCAATGTTCTTTAAGGGACAGGATCTTTTTTTGCCATTATTTTATAACTAACCAACTAGTATATCCCTGACCAACTAGTATTTTCATCATCAACCAACTAGCTATGTCTGAAACCTTACTTGTTCTTTTCACTCCACCTTTTATTTTTCCTGTTTACTATTAACCTTTAAGTAGTTGTGCAAAGGAGTTGCTATTTAACAAATATGGATAAGATGCATCTTGATCAGTGGCCATCTTCCAGCATTCTCACCCATCCTTCCCCTACTTCCCCCTTCCCTCACTTTTCTTAGTTTTGTAGGATATGTATTTAATCTCATTTATTCTCCAATCTCCAACATGCAGAATGGTGATTGGCATTTAGTAGGCACTCAATAAACATCTGTTGAACAAGTCTATAAATTATTCTTTCATTTGTTAATGATTAACAGCGCATGTTTCTTAAAATGAAATTTAATCATGTGATTGTATTAATGTTGTTATGTTGTTGTAACAAATAGGTCCCCCAAAAGCCTAGAGATCTGACACAAAGAAGTGAACTTCTCTTTCACATGACATTTCGGGGCAGAGGAACTAGTCAACAGCCTTCCTACCCAGTCATTCAAGTACCCTACTGGCAAAAGAGCTTCCACTTTCAACAGGTAAATTCTCAGATTTGTCCTAAAGAACATGTTGTGTAAACCAGTTTGGTGAGTAAATAACCACTAAAGTGTTTATAAGTCCAATCAAATTTTTTCCATATTTTTATTGTAATTAATAGAAGGGTTACATTATATTCACCAGATAGAAGATGCATTACTTCACAAACATTGATACCCTTTCTCATGTCTTGGTCCCAATTTCCCTCCCCCCAACCCTGCCCCTCATCTTGTTTTCCCCCCTTCCCTATCCTATTTCAAATATCCAAATACACATATGTACAATATATCAGATAACGAGGTGAAATACTGTAACAATATGAGATAACCAAGGGACAGCAAAAGAGATGAGAGCTAACATAGTACATTAAGGACAACAATCACTCATTATATGGCTTTTGTTTCTATATCCTGGAGGTCCTTTCATTTAGCTTCATACTACATGGCCTTATGTACCTAGATTTTGTTCTATTGTAAATCTCTGCTAGGAGAGTCCAAGGTTTCTACTGATTATATGACAAATGAGGGAAACCATTGAGCCTATGTTCCTTTGAGTCTGGCTTACTTCACTTAATATGACTTTTTCTAAGACTTTCCATTTCCTATCAAATGGGGTGATGTCATTCTTCTGACAGCAGCATAGAATTCCATTGTGTATAAATACCACATCTTGTTGATCCACTCATCAACTGAGGGACATCTGGGTTGGTTCCATATCTTTGCTATGGTAAATAGTGCTACAATGAACATCGTGGTGCTGGTGGATTTAGTATGTCCTTGTTTCTTGCTGTCCAATCAAACTTTTTGAAGGCCAAAATTGGGAGACCACACAAATATCATCTCTACTTGCTTTGTAATTTGTAAATTTCAATTCACTCACATTATTATGCCGATATAAAGAATTCTGGGAACTGTAGTTACTACGTGGAATCTCTTTATCCCATATCAGAAATTACATCTTAAACTTCCTCAGTATCTTACCTGAGAATTTCACAGCTGTAGTGAAAACTGGTTTATACATAGAAGACTTGCAAAATAACTATTATGTATGCATATAATCACCAAAATAATTTTAAATGTATCTGTCTTCAATGATGGGAAAATGTATATAATATTCTGTTTTACTAGCAATGTTTTATGATATTCTACATAAATCCGACAAGAAAAATCAAAGGCAAGTTCACCAGATTCCTTGAGGCCACAATGCTGTCTCTGTCTCTTTCTGCTAACTGAGTCCCCAAATTCTTATTTGAGATTTGCTTGTTTTTGCTCTATCTTTGAAAGAACTTTCCTTCTTTAAAGAGAAGAAAGCAGCTTCTGAAAATCTGCATATTACATCTTTCCCTTGAATCATGTAATGTACTTGCCTGGTAAAGGGCTTTGCTATAAGGAAAGACAGACTTTTATAGCTACAAAATCCAACATAGAATGGGACATTGAACAAGACTTCAGCTTATCTCATTATATCACTAATAGGATTTTATCTATACATGAACAATTCAGGAACCTCATTAAGTAGCAGCTTCAACCTCCTCTCTCAAATGCTTTCACACAGCTAAAAGGAAGTGAGGCTAGGCAATTTTAAGTAGCTTTTTCCTTTTCATTCATTTAAGGGAGCATAGCCATTGCCTAATATCAAGCAATGAAAGGAAACAGAAAGAAAACCCAGAGGAAAAGTAACCTAAAAATTGGACAACTTTCCTTGGAATGAGAGAACTTACACTACAGCAAATTGGTACCACACAGTTCTAATGCTGAACACCTGATTACAGAGCTCCTGGAAGAGTTATCTTTACATTCCTTCCCAGGCCTTATATGCAATTGAAAAACAAAAGAATTTCCAAGTTAGAAAATTTAGTTTTATTTCCAAAAACAGTAAGATTAGGTCCTACGCTGAAGAATCTCAATGTGTAAACACAAGTTTAGCATCATTCTGATGTCTCCACAGCTACCCTGATGTGAACATTAATGTGAATTTTTACAGTAGCGGCTGACCTCAGCACTCTCCCCTATCCACCCACCTTCATCCCACATACAAGCTCCCTAACCATGCCAAAATGCTCAATGGGTGCTTCACCCGGATTCCTGTTCATCAGAGTGAAGCCGTGACTGTGTGAACCTCTTGTTCATAGCTTAGTCTGTTTTTCAAGATCATGAGTGCTTTGAGAATCTCATGAGGGTCCTGACCTCATAAAGTATGGATAATTATACACCTGCCAAACAAAGCAAAAATTCATGTGTAATTTCAGAAGGTTTACAAAACTACTTGAAGCTCTTAAATCTAGACTCATAAACCTCAAATTTAGGAAGAAATAATTATGGATTGGGTACCATATTAAGTTCAGGTCTAGGAGTGTGAAGAAATAGATATTGACTTGTAATCTGATTTCTTCCTCAAATAGACCATTTAAACATTTTTTTGTTAAATGCTATTTGAGATATTATACCAGTTTTTTTTTATTTCAACCTTTTGCTGTTTGCCTCTCTATTCCCAGGTTTCCCCCCCCCCCTTCATTCTTCTCCTTGACTCTTTCAATGTCTGCTGTCAGTGTCATAATCTTCCTCAGTTTGGTTTTAACTACCTGTACCTCTCTGTTTGTCTCACTAGCTCCATCTTCTCTCTGTATGTATACATGTGTCTCTCTCTCTCACACACACACATATTCCCACATGTACATATTCACACTTGCAGACATAGGTTGGTATATGTCAATTGCCATTTCTATTAGGTTTGATTTAGTAATTTATTTTGTTATGCCACCACATCCTACATCCCTAGAATTGCTCTACTCTGTTCTCCTTCAATCGATTATAATTTTTCCAGATCATTTAAATTCCTCCGATTGTCCTACACTTACTGAATAGCAATCACTCCATCTGTGCTATCATAGTTTAATGTCTGAGTATAAAAGTTCTCTACTAATAAAAATTATTTATTCTCTCCCTTTTCATATGGTGGCATGTTGTGAAATGCATTGGTATGTTGATTGCTGTTTGAGTCCCCAGCATAATTAAATATGTCAACTTCCAAGCGACAGATACTCTACTATTTTCTGTACTGAATCGGATTTCTAAACTGGTTTCTGTATTTTCTTCCAACCATGAGATATTATTATGTGACTATACAGATAGAACTATCCTGTGGACACAGTTATGTAAATTCTGGAAAAAAACACTTGTATGCACAAATGTACAGTACCCCCCCCACACACACACAGACCTGTAATGCAATGTGTTTGTGATACAGGAGTATAGCAATAATAAAGGGTCTTGATTGAATGCAAGAAAGGAAATATTGGGGCCAGGAGTTTGGCCTAGTGGTAGAGTGCTTGCCTAGCATTGCACAAAGACTCGGGTTTGATTCCTCGGTACCACATACATAGAAAGAATGCCAGAAGTGGTGCTGGGGCTCAAATGGTAGAGCTCTAGCCTTGAGAAAACCCGAGGACAAAGCTCAGGCCCTGAGCCCAAGCCCAGGACTGGCAAAAAATTAAAAAATTAAAAAAGAAAGGAAATATTGACTCAAGAAGGTTAACTCAACTCTAAGCAATTTGAGCATTAGTGTTCTAAATAATAATATTATACTCTGGTGCCTTTACATACCCTCCTACTGTCTCTCGTTCCTCACTATGAGTGCCTCAGTGCACATACATCAGCTGTCCCTTGAATATCTGATCATCCAGGGGTCATTATCTCCCACCATTTTTACTGGATTGAAATAAAATCTTTCATTTGTTTATTTTATTTTCTCTTTTCAGTGTCTTCTCTGTTTACACACTCAAGATGACTTCCTTATTGTCTTCTGCCTTTTAACTTCCTGTCAAAGGCCTTACTTAGCTCATTCCACAGAGAAGAGAGAGGAAAGACTCCAGGTAGGTATTTTCCCATCTTCTCCCTGGCAAAAGAGAAAGATAGGGGTCACGGTGAGTCGTGCCAAAATCAAGCTAGAAAAATATAAAGAAAATTCACTTCGAATATGGTTTACTGAGTAGAATTTAGAAACTTGAGAGGAAAAAATATCGTTTATAATGTTAATTAAGTCACAAGTAACTGGGCCTCAGGCAGTGAATCTGAAAGGATCAGCCAAATTAGGCCTCATGCCAGCCAATATTCATTTAGGAGATTCATTTAAAGATCAAGTTCTCTGTAAAAGTAACCTTCTCACGATGGTCCAGACAGATCTGAGTTCCAGAACAATAAGACCCATCAAAAACAGAAGAAAGAAAAAAGTTAAAAGATAGAATTTTCACCTGAGATAACATGACACTGAAGAGCTACAATCCAGTCCTTCTAAAATGACCCAGAACTCTCTCCTGGGCTCTGTTTCCAGTTATAGCTACATGACAACACTGAATTCTAAGATCTACCAGATAATAAAATCAACTCTGCCTTTTGTATGCTTAACCTACAGAGTATAGAACACATAAAAGAATACAACACTATAGAATAAGTGAGGAACGTTGAAAGTTGGATGAAAAATTTGAAGAAAATATCAAGCCTAATAGGTTCAAAAGGGAGGGAGGGAGGGAAGGAGGAAGAGAGAGAGAGAGAGAGAGAGAGAGAGAGAGAGAGAGAGAGAGAGAGAGAGAGAGAGAGAGAGAGAGAGAGACAGAGACAGAGACAGAGAGACAGAGAGAGACAGATAAGGGGGAGGGAGTGAGAAGAGAAAGTGAGGGAAAGAGAGGAGGGAGGGAAGGAAGGAGGGAGGGAGGAAAGAAAGATATACAGTGAGTTCTATTTAATAAAAGAAGAAATTCAGGCTAGCATTAGTCTTCTATTCTCCACAGAAAATTCCAAGCTAAAAGACTGGAAAAAAATACCTGCAGTACCCAAGGGAAGGGACTGCTAACTCAAAATCACTTGAACAATAACGTATCTGCCAACTATGAAACTATGCAGTCTAACTTCTTTCATTTTCTTCAAATAGATATATTTTTCTAAATTTGAAAATAAATTGTGGAACTTAATAGCAATAGGGAACTTTATATTGAAGGAAAGGCCAAACATAGATACTCACATGTAATAATTTTGAAAATTAAGGAATTCATGTTTTCTCCATCAGCTCTACTTGTGAAAAGAATCTTCTTGAAATCAACCTTAATAATCTCAACTCTATAAAGTTATAGGTAAAATATTATCACCGTATAAATTATAGTAGTCCAACATAGTTCCTAAGCCAAAATGTGATACTGTGACTCAATGATAAATGACATCACCAACTAAAGAAATGTGACATAGCCATTAAGACATAAAGTATAACAAAAGCATGAGAAGAGGTATCAATGTGTGTGAAGTAATGCTCCTTCTATCTGGTGAATGTAACTGCAACCCCTCTATTATTTACAACAAAAAATAAAAAAGACAAAGTATAAAACTTTCTAATAGAAGTATTAATTATATAATATAAACTACATAGTTAACTATAAAAATATGAGACTATTTTTAAAGTATGTCAAGGAAAACACAAAATCTGAACAACAATAGCTCTTCAAACTATGGAACTGTGAGGCCTAATCTCTGTTTTTCCTTAAAGCAAGTATAGATGTCCTACTGCAGATGAATGGATACACAAAATGTGGTATATATATACAATGGAATTCTACATAGTCAACAGAAAAGATAAAATAATGGCATTCGCTGGGAAGTGCATGAAGCTAGAGTGAATCATGTTGAGTGAGATAAGTCAAGATCAAAGGAACACAAGGTATCCTTAATATGTGGATATTAGTTCCAAACAGTACAAGAGCGATGACTCAATATTTGGATACCCAATGTTATGGACATGGTCTTGGATATATAAACATCATAACTCCATAGACATAAAAATCTGTGATGGGCTATATACTCTATAGACATAATGTTTTATTATATAGATAAATATGTATCTTTGACATGCAAACCCTCAACTTAATTTTAGTTATGTTCTAACCTAAGTGCCAGTGATTGTATATAGAGATTTCCTTCTTGAATACTTATTTGTTAAGCATGACATTTGAAATATGATGTAAAAATCAATGTTAATAAGTTCTTTAATTAAAAAAATTAGAAAATAAAATTTGTGAAACTTACTGAATAGAAATAGGAAACTTTGAACTGAGGAGAAGGCCAAACATAAATTCTTACTCTAATATCACGCTGGTTTTTGATTAGAGCATAAATAAGGACAACTCTGACAAGTTGTGTTTTCAGTCTCTTCAGATAGCAAGTTAGCTGGAAAAGCTTTGTTACCTAGTTGTCAACAGTTGCAATGTAGGTTAGTCATGAAAACCAGATATGTAAGATATGTTCATCTGGTAAACATTCCATAGCAGAGCTATTTTTCCCCTTTGGAGGGTTTTGGGAACCAAGGACGAATCCTCTTGCATATTATATCATTGAGCTAGCCCATGTTGCTAAGCCACCCCCACCTCCACCTCCACCCCAGCTCCAAGGAAATGATCTTTGGGTACCAGAAACCAGATCAGCCCTTATAACACGGGCTGGCTATGTCCATTTGATTGTATGCATAAAGGATTTTATGACTCTTTCCTCAAATGCAGCAAGACATCTCTGATTATTCTCCTTCTTCCTCTCCCAGCATATGCACTTTATAATTGCCCAGCTCAGTCAGTAAGAAGACTTATTTTACTCTTTTAAATTGTCATAGATAGATAGATAGATAGATAGATAGATAGATAGATAGATAGATAGATGATAGACAGACAGACAGACAGACACTCTTTAAGGAGTGACTTGTCATGGTAGGAGATGTGACTTAGTAAAGCCCTTGTGAAAGCTTACCTATACAGACAAGTCACCATTGATGAGCCTTCGATGTCACTTCTCATATTACATTTGAACCTTCTCCTTTTTCTTTTGTTCTTTCTGGAGTGTGTTTAATTTATAAGCGTGTGTACCTGTGTAATGAAAATCATTCCAGCTAAATAAGACTAAGATAATTAATCAAAATAGCTTGTGCCATGCTCCATCACCATTCAGCTTGTGTCTGTCATTTCTGTTCTGTATACCAAAACCTTCAAAGGTTTATTCTCTGCCATGAAAGCTTCCAAACTTCATTTTCACATTCATCTCAGTATTGGCAGCTTTCCTCACCATTATCTTTCAACTGATTTTTTTTGTAAATTAGTTGATGATTTTGACATTAACGATCTTACAGTTTTTTCTATATGTTTTATCTTGATGACATGAGAAAAACTTTGATTTGATGTTGATGGCCAAGTATGTACTGTTGGTGGATTTCCAAATATACTTTTTGGGGGGAGAGGAGGGAGTCATAGGGCTTGAACTCTGGGCCTGGGTGCTGGCCTGAAGCTCTTCAGCTCAAGGCTACTGCCCTACCCCTGGAGTCTCAGCCCCACTTCCCATTTTCTAGTGGTTAATTGGAGATAAGAGTCTCAAGTTCTTTTGTGCCCAGGCTGGATTTGAACCGAGATCCTCAGATCTCAGCCTCTTGAGTTGCTAGGATTGCTAGGCATGAGTACTGCACCAGTCCCAAATATACTTTTATAAAGGATGCTCACCCAAAATTCACCATGAAATACTTCGTGTAATTGAATTTGAGAAAAAAAATTAGCCATAGCCTCAGATAAACCACTTAACAATTGACACTGATTTATCAACAAACTTAGTATGATTTATTGAATCATCTCTCGGTGATTTGTGATACTTCATTAATCATATAATATAATTTAATTAAAAGACTGCTTTTTAACTTTTTATCTTTTACTTAATGTCATTTTATACTTTATTATATTACAAACTATTTTATCTGACCCATCTTTACTAAGATTTTGGCAATGTCTCTTTATTTTTTTTAGTCAGTTGTAGGGCTTGAACTCAGGACTTGGCTGTCATCCCTGAGCTCTTTCACTCAGGGCTAGTACTCTAGCATTGTGAGACACAGTGCCATTGGTTTTCTGGTGGTTAAGTGAAGATAAGAGTCTCAGGGACTTTCTTGCCTGGGATGGCTTCAAACTATCCTCAGATTTCAGACTCCTGAGTGACTAGGTTTCTAAGTGCAAGACACAGGCAAAAGGATCCAGACCTTCTCATGTTTTCAAAACTTACAGAAAATATTTTTATTTTTATAAGAGTGCTCAGATATAAAAATTAATTTGAGTATACAGATTTT
Source organism: Megascapheus bottae (assembly GCF_031878675.1). Lineage (NCBI taxonomy): Eukaryota > Metazoa > Chordata > Mammalia > Rodentia > Geomyidae > Megascapheus > Megascapheus bottae. Next base: position 73,227,513 of record NC_143513.1, on the reverse strand, counting down.
GAATAGATATTGGTAAGTGTATATTCATTTTTTTCTTAAAAAGATGCGAAAAGAAGAAATATCTCTTTAAAAAACAAGGAAGTACGAAATGCTCTTATGTAAGGGAGTCTTAAAGATTAATCAAAAGAGATATCATAAAGTAAATTTACTATGATGCAGACTCTTCTCCCACTGTTAAATCCAGAATTACTTAGGCTATTACACTGGAAAAAATATGAATACAAATTATTAAGAGAAGAGAATAATAATGATACCTATAGGTAGATATATCACAATTATGAACTTGAAAGCACAATAATGTTATAATGATAATTTTCCCTGTTATAATGAACATTATCCATGAAAATGTTATTATAAAAATACAAACATAACCAAAATTCCTAGTCAGTAATTTTGTTGATAGACTCAACAAGGTAGTTCTTAAAACTTGACAGAAATGTGAAGATCTAGTATAGCAGAAATGATATTTCATAAAAGCATTAGTCACATGACACATACAACCTGACTGTGAAATTTACTGTAAGATTACAATAAGCAGTTTCATAGCTATGCAAATAGTGAGAGGTTAGGTATAAATTAATGTACCTAATTTTATAAAAATTCACATGTAGATACTTGATTACTTTTCTTCAGAAATTCCAAGACATACTTAAAGGAGAAATTGTTCACTAAATTGGAAGTAGCAAAGGGTTGTTACTTGAAAAAAAATAACCTTGCCATTTATTTCATACCACAAATAGAGAGTAAATTAAAATATAAAAATAAATCTAAAACCTAATCTTCAAAAAATTGGAGGAAAATACAAAAGAAAATCATGAGGAACAAAGTGATAATTTGGACTCCACCACAACATAAAATCTATTACTTTTTTGAAAACATCATTAAAAAAACATATTGGGAGAAAACATTTGCAAACAATTTTTTAAATTATCAAGAAAGTAATACAATCTTTATATAAGTTTAATTCATTTCTGCATAATTCTTTTGTGAATCTGTCTGAATACCAATAAGATATATTTAATTAGACTTTTTCTAATTAGATGCTGGTTGAGTAATATTAATTTTAACCTTTATTTTTGCACATCTCATTGAACTATCTCTTTTCTAAAACTTAGCTTTCAGTAGGGATTAATGTTTTTCACCTAAATTATAACATCATTTGATAACAAACTTGCCTTTTTCATTGCAAAGTTTCTTCTTTTTTTCATTTTAATTTCCTCTCTTTCAAACTTTGAAACAACATTACATACACTAATGGAGTTAGTGAGCATTATTGTCTTGTTCCTGAATTTAATTAGAGTTCTTCAAGTAATTTATTAGTTTAGTCCTTTATAGAGCAACTTTTCTACATAATTCTATAAAATTGAATTTTATATTTAGTTATATATAAACAGACAGATATATTGGCAAATTCACCAAACACACTAAAACATCTGTGTTTTTCCAAAGGAGCATACTGATATCATATAGTCCAAGTACCATGCTCACTCCATTCAAGTAAACATTGATTGTATTTTTTTTATTATTCTTCTCTTCTTTTTCAGTTTAAATTTACTCAGTTATTACTTTGAGAAATTGTCTAGGATATGTACAAGCTATTTAATGCCTTAATATTTATATGCCTATATAAAATTAATAATGGGTAGCATTGAATAATTTAACTGTACTCTATTGGCTTTCATTTGATCAGTTTAGGAAAAGGTTGAAATGATATTTTTTAGAGTAAATAATGAACTTCACATATCATGGAAAAGACTTCTCAAGTCATCTCAGCCTTTTTCTTTATTAAAAAAATGAATAGAAGAATGAGTGTAGTCCTTAATGTCCTATGTTATCTCATTTCTTTTGCTGTCCCTTGGTTATCTCATATAGTTACAGAATTTTACCTTGTTATATGATATATTGTATACATGTGTATTTGGTTATTTGAAATAGGATAGGGAAGAGGGGAAAACAAAATGAGGGGCAGGGGTGAGGGGACGGAAATGGGGACCAGGTCATGAGAAAGGGTATCAATGTATGTGAAGTAATGCACCTTCTATCTGGTGAATATAATGTGACCCTTCTATTAATTACAATAAAAAGTATATGGAAAAAGTTTATATTTTTGTCTATAGCACCTTGCCTTCTATTCATTTTTTCATATAATTTCCTAATGTCCTAACATAGGACATTAAGGACTACAATCACTCATTATATGGCTTTTGTTTCTATATCCTGGAGGTCCTTTCATTTAGCATCATACTATATGGCCTTATCTATCTAGGTTTTGTTCTATTGTAAATCTCTGCTAGGAGAGCCCAAAGTTTCTGATTATGACACATGAAGAAAACTATTGAGCCTATGTTCCTTTGAGTCTGGCTTACTTCACTTAATATGATTTTTTTCTAAGCCTTTCCATTTCCTTACAAATAGGGCAATGTCATTCTTCTGACAGCAGCATAGAATTTCATTGTGTATAAATACCACATCTTGTTGATCCACTCATCAACTGAGGGAAATCTGGGTTGGTTCCATGTCTTTGCTATGGTAAATAGTGCTGCAATGAACATCGTTGTGCTAGTGGATTTTGAATGTCCTTGTTTCTGGACAATTGGGTAGTGGAATTGCTAGGTCATAGGGGAGCTCTATGTTTAGTCTTTTGAAGAACTGCCATACTGCTTTCCATAGTGGTTGCACGAGTTTGCACTCCCAACAACAGTGAAAATATAAACTTTTTTCAAATACATAGAAGCCTGAAGGAATTTTTCTTTATGTCAAAATACTTTGTCCTTACATTACTCACTGGTATGAAGCCAATATACAAATAAACTACACTTTGCTTAGAATTGAAAAGTTCCTACATGCCTTCACACTATTAGGACAGAAAACCCAGTGAGCAAAAGTGATATAAGCAAGAACAGGAAAACAGAGTGCCTGTAGCAAGGACGTGAGTATTAGGCGGGGGGCAGAAATGGGCACACACACACACACACACACACACACACACACACACACACACACACACACACACACCAGTTCTGGAGCTTGAACTCATGGACTAGACATTGTCCCATATCTTTTTTACTCAAAACTAGCACACTGACACTGAGCCACAGCTCCATGTGCAGTTATTTGCTAATTAATTAGAGATGTAAGTTTCCTGGCCTTTCCTGCCTGGATTGGCATTAAAACCTGTCCTCAGATCTCAGCCTCCTGAGTAAGGAGGACTACAGACATGAACCCTCAGCATGTGGCATGAGTTGCCATTCCTGACCTTTCATTAACAAATAAGAGAGAGAAGGTACAAGGCTTATTTGACTTTGACTAGATTATTTCCAAAGATTGTCTCAGTTACATATAGTCTTTATGAGATTGTGTTTACCTTTCTTCCTGACTTACGAACTTCCTTTAACCATACAGTATGTGGGGGTTGGGAGGGCAGAGAATGAAAAGAAATATTAACATCAGCTTAGTGTTTCTCTGTTAACATTCATTTTTTTAAAAAGCCTGCCAATGTTTCTTTCAGTCATTCTGTCTTCATGAACTACCTAAACTGCCTTCCAGGGCAACATATGACTGTCTGAAAACCTGTAATTCTAAAGGGCAAGAAGACTTAGCCTTATATCAGGAAGATATAGCTATATAATCAGAAGCATTATCATGAAAACTTATATAAATTAATATTTTAGATAAGCATACTCATTTTCCAATAACTTTTGTCAAAATTTCCCATAAAAAGGTATCACTAAAATAAAAATTTACATATTTCACAAGAATGAAAAAATGCATTAAAATAAAACATTTTAAAAACATTTTAGCTGGGCACTGTGGCTCACACCTGCAATCCTAGCTACTGAGGAGGCTGGGATCTGAGGATCTCGTTTCAAAGCCAGCCCGGGCACTAAAGTAATTGAGACACTTACCTCCAATTAACCAATATAAAATGGGAAGTGGGCCTGAGGCTTCAGGGATAGGACAGTAGCCTTGAGCTGAAGAGCTCAGGGCCAGCATCCAGATGCAGAGATCAAGCCCCATGACCCACAAAAAAAACTAAAATAAAATATTTTGTGGTAATATCTACTAAATCATATTTATATTGAAACCAGTGTTATTTGTATCAGAAATGCTATGAACAGTCAGAGAGAAACAGACAGACAGACAGACAGACAGACAGACAGACAGAGACAGAGTGACAGAGAGGAGAGAGAGATTGTTGTATTCCTAAAGAGGTTTGTAATTTTATCAGATCTCACCCTACTAATTTCTAAAATGGGGACAGGATATTCAGAGAATTAAATTAGGGAACAGACAGCAATGTGTTTTGTATAGCTCAGATTTTGAACACATTAATATGAATATCATTATATGCACACATATGACTATGGAGAATGATAGGACAGAATGCATAAAGCAAAATAATAAACAAAAATATGTTCCCAATCTTTGTGAAAAAGGAAAATAGGCACCAATCTTTAAACAAATGTGAACTTGACACATGGTATGAGAATTTCTCTTGTCCGGGAGAGTAAAAGGTACTCCCAAACTCCTTGAACTATTTGAATGTCTTTCACGTAGATGTTGGTTCAAACTTCAACCAAGATTGATACAGAAGATGAATGGGAAATTCACAAGGAGAAAGCTGGAAGAATTGCTTTGTCTTGGGCAAAGCTCTGTGATAGGAAGGCATGTGGCCAGTATGGACTAGTAAGTAAGGCAGCCAGTAAGGTTAGCAGCTGAGAAAGCATGGAGAATGGCATAAAAAAGGTGGCTGTATCCTTAAGGATCTATTTAAAAGCTGGTATGTGGAAGTGAAGTACTCACAGAATGAATTCAGCTGCTCATGGGGGAATTAAAAAAAGAAACTTGTGCATTTCTTCCTAGAGAAATCACAAGCAAGAGAGCTCGAAGAAGTAGAAGGTCATCTCCAAGTAACATAAAATAATAATGAAAGGAGAAGAAAATGAATTTTAAAAAAGAAAGGATGGGTAGGCTGGAGGTCAGAAACTCCTAAAAATATGCTGCTGGAGAGAGGGAACCTGGGAAGGTACCTGTGGCTATTCTGCCCTATTTTATGTTGTCAATGGAATATAGGATTCTCTTGACCACAGAGTGTGTTAGTCACAGAGAGAGCAGAGAATGACTGTGAAAGCTTGCTGCTACTGCTGCTGCTATTGCTGCTTCTCCACAAACTGAGCTAAGTCCATGCTGCCTCCAGAGACAGATCCACAGGTCTGGAGAACTCTCCACTGTCTCCTCAGGCTTCTCATTTCCCGCTGAACTAAATTTGCTTCAAAGCTCTTCCTTTGTCCTGCTTATATGTTCAGAGCATAATGATCCTTTTTGTTAAACCATCACTACACTAGTTAGTATCTGGGTGAATGAACACTTTTTCTCCTCCTGAAAAAGCACCAAGATTATATAGCATCCAAATACGAGTGCTTACATAACAAGAACACAAAGCATCCATGAGAGGCAGCTGGTGAGAGCTCCTCCAGTGCCCTTGCTGACCTGGTGTTGACAGATTTGACACCACAGGCAACCCAGCTATGCTTCAATGCAAGGACTGGTGACTCCCTAGATCTCTGGCAATGGGTATGCCATTCCACTCCTTGACAACAGCTTTATTAGGTGAGGATGCCTTCCCTCTGCTCTTCCTAGAAACCCTTAGTAAATTCTTGATGAATCTGGCCATGCAACAAGAGTCTATTTAATTGTCAGAAAGGTAATTTTATATTACACAGCTATTGTTCGTGCCTCTTTGGCCTTAACCTTTAATGTAGCAAATAGTACTTCAGCAAGATTACATGAGCAGAGCAATGAAAAAGAAGATCAAGCCAAATAGCAAAGGAAGAGGAAACAAAACAAAGAAATACATCAAAACATAAAAGTTTGGGGGCAAAGGCTCAAAGAGTAAAATTTCTTAGAGCTCAATATCGCTAGAGAAGAGATGATTTCAAATGAACAAAAGAGATGATTTCAAATGAACAGATTAAATCATCTAACATGTACGTGGAGTCACAAGCCATAATTAATGTCTAAATTAAAATGACACATATTAACCATATGCTAATTGTAACCAGCTTAAGAATTTAAATCCAGGTGATGCAACATGGTCTTACTTTCAAAACTGAAATGAAGCAGAGCTAAATAGAAACTCATCAGAAAGAATAACATGAAAATTACACACTTGCATTTGAAATAAGATATTGACCACCGGGATGATGCATATTTGTTATGCACTAATACATTTCAACACGACAAAGTAGGATGATGGATCTGGAGTAATTCTATAAAAATTGACAGCACATTTATCACTGTTTATGATCATTTCAAGGCATTGGCATTTCTACCAATTGTGGCATGCCATCTCATGTGCATACAAATGTTAAATCATTCATGGCAACAATTGATCATTAACTTTAGCATATGGTGAAGGCTGGCACCTAGAAAACTTTCAATTAAAGGAATGAATTTGTTGTAGGCTGTGCAATTAATTTGACAGGCCTTCTAAAGCTTTAAAGGTGACTCATATTTCATTCATTGTGTTTCCATCTATAAAATGTGATTGCAATGACCTAAGTACACAGGCAGAGAGCATGAACTATTTTTCAATACAGAAAGAACCTCAGTATGGCCATGTTTGTGTTGGCAAATACTAACACTTGATCTCTGAATAAAATGGATCTCTGGGAACTGAGGACCCAGATATTAAACCACAGACATGGCCACCTAATCTTTGATAAGGGAGCCAAAAAAATAGAATGGAAGAAAGATAGCCTCTTCAACAAGTTGTGCTGGCAGAACTGGTTAAGCACCTACAGAAAACTAAAGTTGGATCCTTCTTTGTCACTCTGCACTAGAATTAACTCCAAATGGATCAAAGACCTGGAGGTAAAAGCTGACACACTGAAACCTTTACAAGAAGGAATAGGAGATACACTAGGCCTCCTTGGCACAGGTCAAAACTTTCTTAATAAGGACCAAGAATCACAACAAATCAGAGAAAGGCTGGATAAGTGGGACTGCATTAAACTGCAGAGCTTTTGTATGGCAAAGGACATAGCTAGTAAATTAATTAGGAAGCCTACAGAGTGGGAGAAGATCTTCACCAACCATACAACAGACAAAGGCCTCATATCTAAAATATATCAATAGCTCAAAAAATTGAATCACTCCAAAACTAATCTCCAAAGTAGCAACCATCACATTAAAAAATGGGCCAAAGATTTAAAGAGAGTCTTCTCTGAAGAAGAAACAAAAATGGCCTATAGACACATGAAGAAATGCTCAACATCTCTGGTCATAAAGAAATTCAAATCAAAACAATGCTAAGATTCCACCTCACTCCAGCTAGAATGGCCAGGATCAGGAAAACTAATAACAATAGATGCTGGAGGGAATGTGGCCAGCAGGGATCACTACTACACTGTTGGTGGGAGTGCAAACTCGTTCAACCACTATGGGAAGCAGTATGGCAGTGCCTCAAAAGGCTAAACATAGAGCTCCCCTATAACCCAGTAATACCACTACTTGGCATTTACCCAACCATCCAGAAACTAGGGTATACTAAATCCACTAGCACAACAATGTTCATTGCAGCACTATTCACCATAGCAAAGATATGGAACCAACCTAGATGTCCCTCATTTGATGAGTGGATCAACAACATGTGGTATTTGTACACAATGGAATTCTATGCCACTGTCAGAAAAAAAACGACATCGCCCCATTTGTAAGGAAATGGAAAGACTTAGAAAAAATCATAGTAAGTGAAGCAAGCCAGACTTAAAGGAACTTAGGCTCAATGGTTTCCCTCATTCATCATAATCAGTAGAAACCTTGGGCTCCACTAGCAGAGCAAAACCTTGATACATAAGGCCATATAGTATGAAGCTAATTGAAAGGACCTCCAGGATATTGAAACAAAAGCCATATAATGAATGATTGTTGTCCTTAATATACTATGTTATCTCTCATCTCTTTTACTGTCCCTTGGCTATCTCATATTGTTACAGTATCTCACTTTGTTATCTAATATATTGGATATATTTGTATTTGGTTACTTAAAATTGGATAGGGAAGGGAGGGGAAACAAGATGAGGGGTGGGGATAGGGGGGAGGGTAATGGGGACCAAGACATGTGAAAGGGTATCAATGTATGTGAATTAATGCACCTTCTGTCTGGCAAATATCATGTAACCCTTTTATTAATTACAATTAAAAATATTTTTTAAAAACAGGACCCCAAAAGACAGAAGTGGTGCTGTGGCTCAAGCAGTAGAGACCTAGCCTTGTGCTAAAAAGCTCAAGGGAAGTGCCTAGGCCCCCCCCAAAAATGGATCTCTGGGGTCTGTATATAATCCTCGGATAACAGATATCCTTTTCTATGTTTCTGCACAGCTCATAGGAAGACTGGTTAGTAATGATCCTAGGAATAAAGTAGGAAAGGAGATCATGATGGGAAGAGAAGGTGGAGTGAGGAGAGACTGCATCCCAAGTTTTACAGGGAGCTGTGAATGGGATTTGGACACAGATCCTGCTCTGCCACCCTTAAGTATATGAATTTGTTCACAGGAAGTCAGAAGCCCTTCTAGATGCCCAGTGAAGACATAACTTCAAAGATGGAGCAGTATCACTTAAGGATTCAGTAAGTAAAGCGATCCAGAGGAGCTAGTCAAAGCAGAAGCAAGAAAGAACAGTCACTGCCAACAATTCAGCCGATGCATGAGGTTACAACAACAGCATTGCTTTCACATGTGTGCCAGAGTCCCCTAGCTGACAAGGCCTGAAGAGGAGAAGAGACTCATGTCGAGCCAGATGAAGAGGGGGGCGTACCTGGAGGCTGCTGAGCCCCCCAGCACCAGAAGAGCCAGAATACCATTACACTGCATCAGAAATACCATGCCAAATCGGCACTGCTCTGTGGACAGCTTCTGTGAACTGGAAAAATTTTAACTTGTTCCTACTCCTATCAAAATCAAGAGCTCTGACTAAATGACAAGAGAGGGAATATCCATCACCATGTCACTACAACTACCTCTGTTGAGTATTTCAGCAATGTGCCATGCCACTTAGCCAGAACAGTCTCAGATCTACCAGGAATTCAGAGACCAAGCAGTTACACGCAGGGCTTCTAAAAGAACAAATATTAATATTTCATTTCTATGTCTGTATGTATGTGTGTATGTATGTATGTGCATATATGCACATATCTATATATATAGTACCAAATGACTCCCAAGAAATCATCAGGATCAAATCAATTGCACAGAACAAATGTTGATCAAAAATGCTATCACATATATAACATCCTACAATATTCTTTACTAATGGAACTTCCTTTCAACTTGCTAAACTAAGTTACTTTTAGTTGGATTTTTCTTCAACTAAAGAGTGAGTAAATATTTAAGAGACACGTTTTAAAGAAGCATGCTCATTACTATCGATGGAATCCCAGGTCACCTTCATAGACTCTAAAATAGTTTTGAATATTCATCCCCCGGGCAAAGCAATCGCAAGGTGCTAAGATTTCTCCCGGACTATTTTTGAAGATGGGAACAGGTTGGTTGCCGTGCTCTGTAACTCGATTCTCTCATCTACCACATGGTAGAGGCCATTTTATTCTTCCACTGTCCCTAGGTTTATGCATCTAATTTCCTACCTCTGCCAAGAGCAAAAGTAGAAAATCTGCTGCTGGTGCACTCCAAAAGCAGAACCATCCAATCCTGCTAAGCAGTGCCAAGAGACCCAGCACTTCCAAGGGCCCCACCAGACTGCCAATGCCTCGTGTCAAGGAGACTGACATTTGTACAGAGGGCATCTTTTTCTGATGTCACAAGTCCTATTATCTGTGCTGAATTCCCTGACCTTTGTCCTAACAAAAGCTGCTGGCACCGTCTTCTGCCACTGTAAAATGTTCTGGCATGAATGCTACTGGTTATACTCTTGGTGGTCCAACCATTTTGTTATTTAATTGATCTTCATTTGATCCTCTTTCCCTGTGATCTGTAATACAAGTCTGAAGGACTGGCTAGAAGATGAGCAAGTAAGAGAAACCATATTTTCACTCCATACAAACATTTCACCTAGCCATGTACTCTCATTGGATGAAGCTTTTCCCAAGTGATTCCCAAGGAGGAGTCTGATCCTGGCTGAGAAGGAGGATGGGCAGACTTCTTGGCATGCCAGAGCTGCAGGCAGACAGCATTCAGGGCTCCTTGACCTTGACCTACATCTTCCCCTCAGTGTGAGACTGTTAACCCAGGAGACCCAAATTGTAGCAAATGTTCTCATAGAAAATGACATTCTGAGGATTGGTATAATTTTTAAAAATGGAAACATAGACTTCAATGCAGAAGGTGAAGGATGGAAGAACTTGGTTCATCTTGCTGTGGTATGTGTCAAATGTCATTGCAAAGGAGATTCTAGACAAAGGAAATACCCATCAAAATCTGCCCCTTCTATTCCTTCTGCCGACAGTATCATTGGCAAAATGGATCAGGAAATAACAGCATCTTGATAGTTCTCTTCCAGCCCATCATATCAATTAAGGGAATGAAGCGGTTTTTCATACAAGAAAACGAAGAACTGGGGACCCAGGGAAAAATTCAAAGCACCAATTTTAAGGATATAATATAGGTTAATCGAAGTCCAAAGCAACAGTTCCTTACTTACCCAGCCATTGTGATAATCAGTTCCAAGCCCTCAAGCTCCTCTGGGCTGGCTGGCTCAGCCATGCAACCTCCAGAATGGGGGATAATCCTTCAAACTGTCTGGCAAAGTGCTGTCCACTTAATATCTGTGCACATTTTCTTACCACCGGTAAATGAGAACCAGTGAGCTAATTCTGACTAATGGACAATGATAGAAAGAATATGCCAAAAACATTTAAGAACTGATGACCAGCTTTTCCCTGAGTTCTTTGTCTGTTATGGGGGTGATAAGGGGCACACTATGATCTATGTGTTCTGTGTCTGGGAAAAAGCAACAATGTGAGTTCAAACCCCTCCACCAACATTGACCTGTAAGCCATTACAGTCTGGGGATTCCCTCTTCACAGTAGTACATCCTCCCTTGTTAATACCCTTATACTAATCTGAGGATCTTTGCCAGCTGCTATGCACAACATGCATGTATTTCTCTGATCCATCTGTCCTAACATATGATCCCATTACTTATGGGATCATAAGTTTCCAGTTCATTCTTTGGCCTTCCCTTATTTCTTAGGCTTTCTATATTCAGAGTACTAACTTGACACTCCTTTGTCAGTAGACACTCATAAAATCAAAGCTAAGGAACTCAGAAGATCAGGAGACCTTCTGGAGCAGGAGAGCCTTCCCAAGGCATTGGTGATACATAGGCACAAGGTATGTTAATCACTGAACCCACAGTGAACTCCTTTGAATCGCAAATGATGAGCAATATTATAGATTTTCCAAGAGAACATTATTTCTGTACCAAAACTGCAGTCACCATAGACAACTCTTTGCCAAGCTACATTTGATCATTTCTCTGATATGGAACCTTGGATAAGAGCATAAGACAATTTTTATCTGTGTGTAAGAATCACCAGAATCAACATTATAATGAATAAGATCTGGTTTACATTGTTAAGGAACTCCACCAGAAATAAAAATTTCTCAATTTTATCTAAATGTATGAATTGTACCAGACACATAGCTGTGATTTAAAAAAAAAATTCTTAAGGATGAAAATAAAGTCCTTCACTACATTCTCACATTTTCAAAGGCATCTGAACAATATTTATGAGATACATTAAAGAATTTTCTAGTGTCCAATTCTAAATGGATCAGTTCCAGTGTTCTCTAGGGTGTGTTTTTATAGCAATATCAATTTATTATAAAGGTCAGTATTATTTTCACTTTTACTTTCAAGTAGGCTTTTAAAAACCATTTAATGAAGTATTTAAAATTCTAACAAACTAGTGCAAAATTATCAGGAAATTCCTGTGGGATTTCATACATGATCCTGGGTTATAGAAAAATACCATCTCTGGAAAACAAAACAAAGTCAGAAAGCATCAGGCATCTTGGAAATACTGGAGTGAATGAAGGTCATTAAACATACTTTCCAGTGTCTGAATACTGAAATTGGGACATGTGGGTTTCTCAAGGCAAGGAGAATGCCTAGTCTGTGGCTAATACAAGTCTACAGTTCTCAGATTCTGTTTCTTAATTTTGATGAACAAGCATAAGGAAATCCATCCATCAGATTGTTGCCAATAAATTTAATATTTTCTAATCTAAGTTCTCTGAACAGGCCAGCAGTTTTATTATTGACACAGCACTCATTGAGTTTTCACTTTATATCTTCAGCATTCTAACAAGATGTGTTAGGGTCAAAGTAGAAAGCATTTCACTGATCACCTAGGCCTGTTTGTAGAGCTCTGAGCAATCTCTTGGAAGATCCTGGTTGAATGTCTTCTTTCTTCTTGGCAAACTTTCTCTGAAATCACACATGTGGTAGGTGGTTACTCTTCAAGGCAGCTTGTCCAGATTAGCAGAATTTTACTTTTTGATGTCCATCTGTTTGTTCATATCCTTCATCAATTGGCTTGCCCTTCCATGGAGGAATATGTGTTAGTGATGGGGATGACATTCATATATTTTGAGAACATAGATCTGTCTCTAGTCTGGGTTAATGCACTTACTTACTCCACAATTCAGCAAATATATCATCGTTTGGGTCCAAATACCCAACTATTCATCCATTATTCTTGTCTTGGCATTGGCCTCTGTGTGCATATTTTTCCCATAGAATCTGTGCTTATGTTGTTATAATACCATGCATCTAATTAGAACTTTGCTATCTATGTATTTATATAGAAATACCTATTTCCACGACTTAAACATAGCTTGAATAAACTTTTTTCTTTTTTTCATATATTTTTATTGTAATTAATAGAAGGGTACATTATATTCACCAGATAGAAGGTGTATTACTTCACAAACATTGATACCCTTTCTCATATCTTGGTCCCCATTTCCCTCCCCCTACCTCTGCCCCTCATCTTGATTTCCCATTCCCTATCCTATTTCAAATAACCAAATATGCATATATACAATATATCAGATAACAAGATGAAATACTGTAACAATATGAAATAACGAAGGGACAGCAAAAGAGATGAGAGACAACATAGTACATTAAGGACAACAATCACTCATTATATGGCTTTTGTTTCTATATCCTGGAGGTCCTTTCATTTAGCATCATCCTATATGGCCTTATTAATCTAGATTTTGCTCTATTGTAAACCTCTGCTAGGAGAACCCAAGGTTTCCACTGATTATGACAGGTGAGGGAAACCATTGAGCCTATGGTCCTTTGAGTCTAGCTTACTTCACTTAATATGATTTTTTCTAAGTCTTTCCATTTCCTAACAAATGGGGCGATGTCGTTCTTTTTGACAGTAGCTTAGAATTCCATTGTGTACAAATACCACAACTTGTTGATCCATTCATCAACTGAGGGACATCTAGGTTGGTTCCATATCTTTGCTATGGTGAATAGTGCTGCAATGAACATCGTTGTGCTAGTGGGTTAGTATGTCCTTGTGTCTAGATGATTGGGTAAATCCCAAGTAGTGGAATTGTTTGGGGGCTTTTAGTCCTCGGTCCCTCCCGACCTGCAGGAGGAATAGAGGGAACACGCCTCGGTCGGGATAAGCTGAGAAAGGAGAGGGCCGACTGACCTCCCACACCCAGCCCTCCCTTCACTGGAGGATAATCAGACTCGTCAGGGAGACCCATCAAGGCAGGAGCTCATTTATTGAGGAAGTACATTCAGCTAATATAGGATGCAGGAGCCTATCAGCACAAAGGTGGGCAGGGCAGAGAGGTCCACATGTTTACTCAGTGTATCTGCTTTTACCTTGAGGTCTTTGATCCATTTGGAGTTAATCCTGGTGCAGGGTAACAAAGAAGGATCCAACTTGAGTTTTCTGCAGGTGCTTAACCAGTTCTGCCAGCACCACTTGTTGAAGAGGCTGTCTTTCTTCCATTCTATTTTTTGGCTCCCTTGTCAAAGATTAGGTGGCCATAGGTCTGTGGTTTAATATCTGGGTCCTCAGTTCTATTCCATTGGTCTTCAGGCCTGTTCTTGTGCCAGTACCAAGCTTTTTGGTCACTATAGAGTCTAAAATTTGGTATTGAAATTCCTCCTGTGCTGTTCTTTCTGCTAAGAAGTGTTTTTGCTATACGGGGTCTTTTATTATTTCATATGAAATTTTGGATTGCCTCTTCTATTTCTTTAAAGAATGTCATTGGGATATTGATGGGTATTGCATTGAATTTGTAGATAGCCCTTGGCAAGATTGTCATTTTCACGATATTGATTCTTCCAATCCAGGAGCATGGGAGGTTTTTCCATTTCCTCAGTTCTGCTTTAATTTCCTTTTTCAGGGTTTTAAAGTTTTCATCAAAAAGGTCCTTTACATTCTTAGTTAAGGTAATTCTTAGGTACTTTATTTTCTTTGAGGCTATTGCAAAAGGAGTTGCTTTCCGGATTGTTGCCTCATTCCTCTCACTGTTGGCGTAGAGGAAGGCAGTTGATTTTTGAGGGTTAATTTTATAGCCTGCTACCCTTCCAAAGTTTTGAATCAGCTCAAGCGTCTTGGGAGTAGAGTCTATAGGATTCTTTAAATACAGAATCATATCATCTGAAAAGAGGGAAAGTTTCACTTCCTCTTTCTTTATTTGGATCCCCTTTATGCTTGCTTCTTGCCTTATTGCTCTGGATAGGAATTTTAATACTATGTTAAAGAGTGGAGAGAGTGGGCATCCTTGTCTCGTTCCTGATTTTAGACGGAATGGCTTTAGCTTTTTGCCATTAAGTATAATGCTAGCTGTGGGTTTGTCATACACAGCCTTCATTATACTGAGGAATGTTCCATGGATTACTAGTTTCTCCAGAGCTCCCTTCTTTTTTTGGTAAGATTTGCTAAGGGTCTGTCAATTTTGTTAATTTTTTCAAAGAACCAACCCCTTGTTTTGTTGATTCTTTCTTTTTTTTTTTTTACCAGTCCTGGGCTTGAGCTCAGGGCCTGAGCACTGTCCTTGGACTTTCTCAAGGCTTGAGCTCTACCACTTGAGCCTCAGCACCACTTCCGGCTTTTTTCTATATGTGGTACCAAGGAATTGAACCTGGGTCTTCATGCATGCTAGGCAAGCACTTTAACCACTAGGCCAAACTCCCGGCCACTTGTTGATTCTTTCTATAGTTTTTTGGACTCCAATTCATTTTATTCTGCTTTGATTTTGATAATTTGCTTCCTTCTACTGGGATTAGGGTTGGTTTGTTGCTCTTTTTCCAAGATCTTAAGGTGTGACATTAAATTGTTGGTTTGCAATTTTTCCAATTTTTTAATGTAAGTACTCAGGGCTATAAATTTTCCTCTACGTACTGCCTTTGCTGTATCCCAGAGGAGCTGGTATTTTTTGTGATCCTTTTTGTTAAATTTCATAAACTGTTTTATTTCTGTTCTGATCTCCTTGATGACCCACTGGTGATTCAACAATGTGTTGTTCAATCTCCATGAGTTACATGGTTTTTGTTGGTGGAGATTGGTGTTCAGTTCCAATTTGATGCCCTTGTGGTCTGAGAGAATGCAGGGAATAATTTCACTGTTTATGAATCTGCCCAGGTTTGTATTATGCCCTAAAATGTGGTATATTTTGGAAAATGTTCCATGTGCTGCTGAAAAAAACACTTATATTGTGATGTTGCTAGGTGAAATATTCTGCAGATGTCGGTTAGGTCTAGGTTAGGTCTAGTTGGTCTATACAGTTGTTCAGTTCTGAGTTTTCTCTGTTGAGTTTTTGCCTGGTTGATCTGTTCATAGGTGAGAGTGGTGTGTTAAAGTCACCAACAATCACTGTGTTTCGATCTATGTGTTGTTTTAGTGAAAGTAAAGTTTGCTTGATGAAGTTCGATGCTCCAGTATTAGGTGTGTAGTTATTTAGGATGGGTATGTCCTCCTGGAGTGGAGATGCCATTATTAGTATGTCTTTTCTCACTAATTATAGTTTGAAGTCTATTTAACTGATATGAGGATGGCAACTTCAGCCTGTTTATGGTAGTTGTTAGCTTGATTAACTTTATTCCCACCTCTCACTTTCAAAAAACTGTTTGTTTTGGGGGGCAAGATGTGTCTCTTGAAGATAGCAAAATGATGGATCTTGCTTTTTGATCCAACTAGATAGTCTATGCCATTTAATTGGAAAGTTAAGTCCATTAATATTGAAGGTTAGGACTGAAAAACATTTACTAGTTCCTGCCTTTTTAAAAAGCTTTCTTTGGGGCCTGTGGCTTGACAGTTCTTGCATTACTAAGCTGGTATGATTTTTAGGTGCCATTTCTTTGTCAATATCAACTTTGTGTTGGTTTTCAATGTGTAGAACATCTTTGAGAATTTTCTGTAATGCTGGTTTGGTTGCTACATAATGTTGCAACTTTTCCTTGGAATAGAAGGTTTTCACTATTCCCTCAGTTATGAATAAGAGCTTAGCTGGGTACAGTATTCTTGGTTGGTAGTTATTTGTCTTATTGGTATGACATATATCCTTCCAATTTCTTCTTGCTTTCATGGTCTCTGCTGAGAAATCTGTGGATATTCTGATTTCTTTTCCTTTGTAGGTGATTGTTCTCTTCTCCCTGGCTGCTTTTAGGATCCTTTCTTTGGTCTCTATTGATCCACTTTGGATTATAATGTGGAGGTGGGATGTCCTTTTCTGGTGAGATCTGTTTGGGGTTCTAAAAGCTTCTTGTGTCTGGATGGGCCTGCCCTTCTGGATATTTGGGAAATTCTCTGAGATGATTCCCTGAAGTATATTTCCAATACCATTGACCTCTTTCTCCAGGCCTTCCTCAATACCAATTAGCCTTAAATGAGGCTTCCTAATTGTACCTTGAACTTCCTGAAGCATTCCATCATATTTCCTAGATTTGGTTTGACTCATTTTCTGTTCTTTCTCTATGACAATTAGACCATCTTCAACCCCGGAGATTCTCTCTTTTGCATTGTATAACCTGCTATCAATACTTTCTACTTTTTTCTTCATCTCCCTCCTTCCAATTGCTCATTTTTGATGGCTTGCATCTCTTTTTTAGATCATGTATTGACTTTTTTAACTCCTTGATTTCCATTTGAGTGGTTAGCTCAACAGATTTACTCTCATTGGACATTTGTTGGAGTTCGGTCATATTTTTTTTGTGTGGATTCTATGAATTCATCCATTTTTCTTTGTAAATCCTTCATTATGGCCTCTTTTATGGCTTCCTCACATTCACATATCACCTTCTCTATGGTTTCATCTCATTTAGATATGGCTTCCTCATGTATCTCTTTCTGTATGTTTTCAAACTTTTCATTAATCATGTTTATCAATTGCATTTTTACAGCATTCAAAGGACTCTCCTTTAGTTTTGCCATTGACTGCTCCATTGCCTGTTTATATTGAGTGGGAGATGCTATTCCTTGATTTGGCATTTTTCTTTAGTTTCTCGTTCTGCCCATTTGAAAATGGAAGCAAGATTAATACTGTACAAGATTATAATTTTTAAGATATAACTAACCTAGAGCTCTTTAGCTGGCCAGACAATAGATATTCACAGTTTTAGATTGGTATTATCTCTTTCTCTCTCTCTCTCTCTCTCTCTCTCTCTCTCTCTCTCTCTCTCTCTCTCTTTCTCTCTCTCTCTCTCTTTCTCTCTCTCTCTCTCTCTCTCTCTCTCTTTTTTGTGCACTTACAAATACATCTAATACCACCACTGGTCACCATTCTATGACCTAAAAGAAAACATAGTCTAGTCTCTAGTGTATTTAAGTCCCTGTGGACCTACAGTATAATTGAACACCTAGATATACAGAATTGCTCAAAAACTATCAACTGTAGATCCATGCATTATAAAAGTTGAAGGGTGAACACAGGACCAGAGATAGAAAAATAGTATGAAAGACAAGAGAGAAGGTAAGAAAAGAGTAATGTAGGAGTGTAAGATTAATACAGTAATAGAGAAAAGAGATTACTGACCTAAAGTGATGGAAGGGTAAAATAGTTGAGTACAGAATTGAGAAAAAATAAGATAAAACTAATGAAAAAATTAAGAAAAGTAATAAGAACAATATATAAAGAATATAAATAGAAAAGAGGAAGGCATATATAGGAGAGATTGATGATAAAAATTTTTTAAGAAAAAGAAGAAAGGGGAATATTAGGAAATATAGAAATTTCAGTATCAGATGTAGGAATAGGACAATTTAGAAATTGCCATTGACTTCAGGAACACAAGCAATGTCACTTGTATATACATATTTATTTATATACCTCAATCCTGCAGGATAAAAGATGGTCTTGTAAGATCATTAGCTTAGGGAATCTTCTGCGCAGCACAGTAGGGGTGTGACATCCCTTTGGAACTGACGCTACATGAACAGCCACCAATCATGACGACCTACCTCCAGGGCAACAGCTCAGTCACTGCAGCCAAAGAAACCTGTGCAGAAAAGGCCTCCTGAGCATTTACACAGTCAAGACTCTCTGGAAAACAGATTTCTGTAGAAAGGTCCCCAAACCCACTTCTGCCCAATGTGAGGTCAACGTACAACACAGCTGATCAATTGAGGAGAGAGCACTAGGCTCCCAAAGGAAGATAAATTGAAGCAAAATACTGACATTTTCTACATATTCTACAGCCAACAGCAATCTGCCACATCTTCTAAAATCCAGTCTTCTGATGTCTTGTGCAAAGGTAACATACATGAAACTATTCTCAATCATCTTCAAATAGATTTGGGAATGGAAGCTTGTCCAGTGCTAGAGATTTAAATCAGAAAATGAATTTTAACCTTGTAGATACCAGTTATGGACCATCTACATTACCACAGGTAACTTGCCTATGGCCTCTAAGTTTTAGTAGTTCTTTCTGATATAAAATGTTTATCTGCAAGCTTCCTTGACAAGCTTCTAGAGCTGGTATAAGAAAGATCAAAACACTAGTTCTCTAACTTTAAATATGTATGCACCCAAGCCACATAGAGGACTTGATGAAATGCAGCTGGCTGGGCCAATTTAGTAGATCTGGGTGGAAAAGACAGAGAACTTACATTCTAACAAATTGCCAGGTAAGGCTGACATTGCTGCATGGAATCATGGCTTGGAAACCATAGAGAACCACTGAATTTAAGGGAGATAAAAATTCTTTTGTTTAAGGAAAGCTCCGTCACCTATGTTTCAAGTCCCACCTTGTTCTGTCTTCCGCAAATTTCTATCATCCTGAACATATCTTTGTTCTTTCCTTAAATGATCTTGGTCTTGGAGGCATATGTGATTCATCACTGTATTCTCAGAGCCTAGGATAAGGGATCAATTCCAGGGCAGGCTCTCTTGATTTTAAAGCTCAGTAAGAGGAAGTGATCTACTTGGAAATATTTTGAGATAGCAAAACAAATCTAGTAATACGTGTACTATCTCGTTCTACATTACATAAAGGCATTGAAGACTCCATATGACTTCTAAATCTGTGCTCCCATCATCTTCCAGGGTGTCATCATCTATGTGAATACAAGCATTCATGACCACACCTGCATTCCAGGCACAGCAGCAGACGGAAACCCAGCCTAAGAGAATTCAGCACAAGATGCTAAACCCAGTGGTTAAACAAGTCAGTCAGATGTCCATTTGGATACACTTGATGAATGTCCACATATAGCTCCAGTGGAATTAAGTAGTCAGTCCATTATTAAATTCAAGTCCATTATTCAAAGATAAAATGGAAAACACTCCTCAGTACAAATAGAAGTAACCTCCACAGAAGATCACTTTGGCCAGCCACATCTTTTTTTTTTGTAATGTGTAGGAGTTACAGTTATATTCTCCAAATAGTAGATGCATTACTTCTCACACATTGATACCCCTTCTTATGTTTTTGTCTCCATTTCCCTCCCCCACCCCTTCCTAATCATCTTGTTTTCCCTCCTTCCCTTTCCTATTTCAAATAAACATATATACAATATGCCAGGTAACAAAGTCAGATACTGTAACAATGTGAGATTAACCAAAGGGCAACAAAAGAGAGGAGAAATAACATAGTACATTAAGAATAACTATCACAAATGATAAAGCTCTTGTTTCCATATCCTGGAGATCCCACCTTTAAGTAGAGTACATTCAACTCTGAATCTCCAAAATTAACCCTCAAAGGCCAATATCTCAACTCTGCGCATTAAAAAGTAAGACTTCCAGAGAAAGCAGTTCATATTTGAGAAGTTGGGAATATCTCTTTTTTTTACATCCCCTTGACCCCAATTCAGTTAAGCTCCCTGTAAAGAAGTCTGAAAACATACCTTCTAGCTGGGGGACATGTGTGTTCAGTTGTATTAGTTAAATCAGTTTTAACTGAATTCTTCCACTAAAGTCATACAAAGAAAATTTACTTTGCTAGTAGAAACTGAATTCCAAAATAACTTCTTTCCACATATACAAAAAAGTACATTTGCTTATTTCCCATAAATTGTCAGCTTTGCTTGCTGCATTGAGATGTAAGGCAAAAGATATTCATAGCACAAACAGTTGAAAGGCAAATAGGTAGTCTGAATAAGCTCATACTTTTGAAATCATTCATGAATTAGTTTAACATACTGGTATATTATTTCCTGAAAATTATGTAAGTAAAGCATCTTGTGTTAGTTGAATTTGTGGAAAATGGTTAGGCTTCAGTATTATGTTGGACAGTCTTTGATGATACATTGAAAGAAGACAAAATGATGTCATAGTACCATAAACTACAAAAGTGCCTCTTGTAGGTTCATAGCTTTCAATTTTTTTCCAAAAAAGAAGAGCCAAAAATTATTTTTATTCTGATTATCTAGCATAAGTAAAGAAAAATAATATGTATAAGTAGGTATAAATGTTATCATTTACTAAGAATCCATAAGCATTTTCTAGTTGGAATGTGGGGGAGGGGGTGGCTGGGTGTGTTTGATTTGGCAATGCTGCATATTGAATTCAGAGCCTTTTCCACACAAGATAAGCACTATAACAGTTAAGTTACACCTCCAACCCTTTTGTTTTTTAGTTTGATTCTTTATCAGTCATAGGCCTTGAACTCAAGGCCTGGACACTATTCTGCTCAAGGCTAGCACTTACCACTTTCAGCCACAGCTCCATTTCAGGATTTTGAGTGTTTATTTAGAGATAAGAGTCTTACATACGGGCTTTAAACCATGATCCCTAGCTATCAGCCTCCTGAGTAGCTAGGATTACAGGTATGAGTCCCCAGCACCTGGCTTTTACTTTTGCTTTTGAAATAATATTATCTTAGAAAACTTCCCCTATCTCCTGAGTAGCTGAGATCAGAGATGTGCATACCTGGTGTATGTATGTTATTTTTGAGATAGCTCAATAATTTTATAGAAAGGATAACAATGTTATTACTCTTAAAATATATTAAATTTTAAAATGACATTTTTATATTGGAATATCAGGCACTGGTTCTATCAAGAATGCATTTATTGAAAGTTTAATGAATGTATGGGTAGTATGTAAGCACAGTGACACTTAAACATTTACAATATTTGCAGCTCATTTCAGGTCATGGTGACAAATGCTTGAAAGAAACCAAATAAAAAGATGCAGAGTTATTTTGCCTTATGAATTTGGAGGTTTCTGTCCATGATTGGCAGGCTCCATTATTAAAAGACTGAGCAAGAAGGGAGCTCACCTCATGGAAGGCAGGAAGCAGAGAGCAGGAAGCCTTGTGCTTACTGGCCTTCTCTGTTTTCCCCTTTATTCCATCTCACACCAAGAACCATGGGATGATGAAGATGTAATTAATCTTCTCTAGAACATAACCCATAGACCCTCCCAATATGTACATTAATAATTTCCTACATGCTTTTCAGTCTAAACAAAATATATCATCACAGTTGAAGTGGTGGATAAAATATAAACAAAATCCCTCTCTCTCATTAAAGAGTATGTAACATTATCCTATAACTTGGATTATGATGGAAAAAGAGTTCCGTCATGGTATTATGCTTCCCAGATTTAATTCCATTGTTCCTTATAACTATGGACATTTACACTAAAACAAAACTATTTCCAAAGCATTTCAGCTTTACATATTGCCTGAATTCATGGGTCTCCCTTTGGGTGTGACAACTACTTCCATCACAAACAATTGAGAAATGATATATAGAAGCAGAATTGCTTTTAAATTAATGGCCTTTAAAAGTTTCCCAGGAAGTTGTCAGCCAACTCTACACACTTTTTTATGCTCTATATCAATTTCCAGCCTGGAAAAAAAATGACAAAACTTGACTAAAAGTCAAAGGAACCAATGTAAATTAATTAAATTTCGCCATATAAGTATGCAGCAAATTATCAATGCTGATAAATGAGGTAGCTATTGTTTTCCTCAAGCACTAGTTTGTCTTCCAAACTAGTTTCAACAATAAAGGTTCCTAAAACATCATCATTTAAGATGCCCCATCACATAACATCACCATCACCATCACCATCCAAGCCACCATCATGAGAACAATGTGAATTAATATAAGGTTTACATACTTGGCCTTCTATAGGCTCTGACAAATCACAACTAAACTCAAGGCACAAGTAAACTAATCAGCGTGTGCACACCTCCTCTGTGAACTAGCCGTCTCTCTTTTGCAGCTGAGGGAGGCTGTGTACATTGCACCAAAGTGTTCAGAGTGGGTGGTAGTCAATCATTGCCAACTAATATCATTTAGAAAATTGAATTGCTCAGGAGCTATTTCCAATCATTACATTGAATGCACATGTACAAATTGAGATCTGGGCTACATTTCAGATGCCACCTTGTCGTGATTTGGCACCACCCCCTGCTCTAAGCACATTGGTACCTTCATATGCCCAGTTGCTGTTGTTAGAAATAATAATGATTTTATGCATGCTTATTGATGAAAGAGTTGGGGATTTTAATCCTACAAAGAGTCAGTATTAACTACAGAAAAAAGATCAGTCATTTGGGTACAAATAAGAGAGACGTAGGTGTCTGGAATAATGATGATGATGATGACGACAATGATGATGATGATGATGATGGTTATGATAGCAGAAGAAAGCATTTCCTTTAATCAAGAGTTACTGCATCTTCCTAAGACTGTTGTAGTTCACAGAGCAGAAAGGTCTCTTCAAAAGAGCTTGAAACATCAGCCAACATGTGAAGGCATGAGTTTAATGATAATTATTAAATCCATATAACTATGTGCAATTAATATTTTATGCTTAATAATTAAACCAACAGTTATATTCTTTATGAGTTAATGATTAGCAATAGAAAGTTAAGAATGATTTATTGTTTAACCTGATTTAAACATTACACAATGGATACATGCACCAAACTATATACACAATTATTCTTTAGGATATAGAAGTTTTTCATGATTTTTTACATATCAGCTAAAATTTTTTTAAATTAAAAAATAACTATTTATGATAGAAAATTCTATGCTGAGAATCCTGAAAAAGTAACTAGTTTTTCAGGAGAGAAAAAAGCAAGTAAGTTTCAAGATTCAAGCCTCAATTTTAAACTAAGAATGGTGGAAGACTTTTTGTATCTTTGCATCCTTATCAGAGCCCTGACTTATATCAAACCTCCAGTAATCATTGGCTGAAGTTTATACCAGCAGGATGAGGCCTGGTGGCCATTTGGACATTTGACAAGATATACTTTGAGCCTGCAAATCAAAAAAAGGTCCCATTTTCTTAAAAATGGAAAGTAAGCGGGCACCAATGGCTCACGCCTGTAATCCTAGCTACTGAGGAGGCTGAGATCTGAGGATCACCATTAAAAGCCAGCCCAGGCACAAAAGTCCATGAGACTCTTATCTCCAATTAACCACCAGAAAACTGAAAGTTGTGGCTCAAGTGGTAGAACACTAGTCTTGGGCTGAAATGCTCAGGGACAATGCTCAGGCCCAGAGTTCAAGACTCACGACTGACCAAAGAAAAAAATAAAAGAGGAAAGCAAATGGACCAGGAGTAAGAATGAGAAAGTATTTGAGCTGGGCTCTGTGGCTCATGTCTATAATCCTAGCTACTCAGGAGGCTGAGATCCAAAGATCATGATTCAAAGCCAACCTGGGCACGTCCATGAGACTCTTTTATTTATTTATTTATTTATTTTTGCCAGTCGTGGAGATTGAACTCAGGGCCTGGGCACTGTCCTTGGACACATTTTGCTCTGCCACTTGAGCCGCAGCACCATTTCCAGTTTTTTCTATGTATGTGGTTCAGAGGAATAGAACCCAGGGCTTAGTGTATGCAAAGCGAGCACTCTACCACTAGGCTATGCTCTCAAACCATCCATGAGACTCTTATCTTCAATTAACCACTAGAAAACCATGATTAGAACTGTGGCTCAAGGAGTGGGCCAGTAGCCTTGAGCTACAGTGCTCAGGGACAAAGCCCAGACCCAGAGTTCAAGTCCCACAACCAACAAAGAAAGAGGGGGGGGGGTTATTTGAGAGTAGTCTTAGAGTTTTAAAATCTTCTGTTGACTCATGTCCATTATAGGTAACAGGCCTCTGGACATCTCACAATATCACTACTGGACACTACTGGACAGGGGAGGGCGCCACTGAGATCTGGTGCAGAGAGGCCTAAGATGGGGGTAAAGTACACAGAACAAAAATAACAAACCCAACATATCCCTGGGGCTTAAAGTTGAGAAATGGTAACTTATGAATCCTACCCTAACGGAATGGACTTTTCATTCATTTGATTTCTTCTTGGCTTTTTTCTTTCAAACAAAAGTCTTCAATGTTTGATTCAATTGCTACCTCTTCATTAGAGCTTACCCCCTCCACCATATCTCCAAAGAGCATCAAATAAATACCTCTTTATCTGGGACTTGAGTTCCCAAAGCACATCACTCACCCCTTCACTTATCACAAATCATGGCTATTTGTAATAGTAGTTACACTTCAGCTAGACAGAAATCATAAAAATAGCTGCTATGAATGAAGCACTTTCTATTTGCAAGATATTTTGCTAAAAGCTTTCAATGATCTCATTTAGCCCATTCCAAAGAGCACATACATGAGGCAATCATTATTCTCTCCATTTTGCAAATGAGGAAAATGATCTCTAGCAAGGTTAAGAAATAGATACAAGCTAATAGAGCTAGAAAGTGGCAGAGCTAAGACCTGAGATAGATATCAAACTGTTCTAAATGCCTACCAAATACGAAGGCAGAGAACATTTGGTGGGAAATAATCACTTTTCATAATTTTGAATCACAGAGAAAAATTTCATTGCCAGTCTGTGGACCCCACCCTGAACAAGAGCAGGAAACAGAAAAAATGTCTCTGTGTTGAGGCTCACAGGGCATGGTGCAGGAGGTGAATCAGTAGATTGTCTAAATGGCTTAGCAATTCTTGGTCAAAGTCTCAGGAAACAGGAAGGGATAAGATAAAAGATGTATCTTTCTGGACATACGCCAATTTTAAGACCCTATTTCAAAATAAAATAAAAAGATAAGGTAGCCATTGGCTAACCAGGTGACAAGGGATGAACAAAACACTTGGTTGTGGTCAAACACTCCAGCACAGAATGAAAATCCTGCTATAGGCAGCTGGGGATAGATGTCAGTGGACTCACAGGCAGGCAGAATATGCAGGGCTGGGCTGCTCTGCGTTGCGCTGTGATTCAGCCATAGGAGAGGGTTTGACACCACCCTAGATCAGGAGGAGGCTATACAGGGATGGAGTTCATAATGTGAGCAAAGGAATGGGCAAGGATTGAGGGCCCATTTCATGTGTTGTCAGGGAGGGAAAGTAATTAGGAAGAGCCTAGTCATGAAGCTGGAAAGTATCATGGGAGCAGCTTAATTTAGATGAGGGTAACATGGAAGGACCAGGGCTGAGCCTACAGGCAGTTCTCAGTATGCCAGAAAGAAGGTGTGTAGTACAGCCTGGACCAGTTCCCTTTCCACTGATGAATCTATTCTTTTGGCTTAGAATGATAAGATCAATCTTGGCTTACTTAGTTGGAGTCCTGTTGTTCAGAAGGAAAACAAAAATGAGTAATGATGATAGAGCTTATGTTAGAGACTGGAAAAAAATCATTATAGAGCCTGAGTGGGAAATATTCATTAAATGTGGGGAAAATGTAACAACTATAATACAATTGGTGGTCAGGGGATTTGTTCCAAAAATTTTAATTGAGTGGGTTTTTATTTTTGCCAGTCCTGGGGACTGAACTCGGGGCCTGGGTACTGTCCTTGGGCTTTCCTCAAGGCTAGCACTCTAGCAAAAATTGTAATTGAAAAGAAAATCGTCAGTCCCCATCCTCTTCCACCACATAGAGGAAGTGCCGCTGTACTGGGGAACATGCGAACCCCTGTTATGAGTTATCCACCAGGTCGAGTGCATTCTGAGTGTCTCACAGGGGCTTGACTAGATTAATGGTGCACTGGCTCAGAGTTGCTCCCATCATCAGAGGAAAATTTCATTCTGGTGCTCGAGTTCTCCCTGCCTGAGTCTCCTTTCTCCCTAGAACCACACAGGCAACAGATTCCTAGGGCTCTTATAACCCAGCCTAGCCCATTAAATTGCAGGATGGTCACTTTATTAACCAGAAGGCTAGTCACCCAGGGAGAAACAAAACCCTCCAGTGGTCCCACCAAATAATTCCTTTCCCTAATCTCCCAGTAGGAAGCTCTCTCCAGTCTTTGAAAACATTTCCTACTGTGGAATAGCTCGATGTGCTTGAAAATACAGGAGAGGATGCTGTGATTTCATACAATGTGACATCTGAGGGGGTTCTTCTCAGTTAAGAGCCTCTCTGGGCCCACATGTTCCAAGCACCAGTGATCAATCTGAACTGCCTACCCCAGAGCACTGAGTCAAACCTGTTTTTCATGTAGTCTAATAACTGGACTTTTATTATTAGATGAGAGACAATTACAGATGCTCTTAAAGAATCCATTTTTCTAATCTTTCACCCACTAGGTTTTTAGCTAACTCTAAGCAGAAAGGAGGAAAAAAGCTGATTACACATAGCCAGTAGCTAGAATCATTTAAGCTAAATTAATAGGCTCTATAAATAACTTTGTCCTTCCTCTGAAAATGAAAGAAAGAGAAACAGAGAGAGATAGAGATTGTGAGGTTTGCTGACAATCAGAGGAATGCCTATTTTCCTCATTAGGCTGCCAGACCCGGAGTAAGTCTCAAATTAGTTTTAAAGGAAATATAAATACTTGTGAAGTAAGTGTCTGTGTGCAGAATTGGGGCAAGAAAGACCTGTTAACTCCACTTCCAATACAATCTGTTACTAGATCACTGGTCTTCTTTTGTTTGCATGGCATCTAATTCTGCATTACTGTGTTTCTCTCACTTTACCAGTGGATTGAATCTTAAATTTGGTATGATAACATCACTTATTTTTCTACTTTTAATCATTTGTAGGCCATTAAGATATAGTATTTCTGGTAGAAATTTTTTGAGGAATGTATCATATGTCCTTCGATCTGATGTCATAAGTATGAGGCCTTCTTATTTTACACATCAATCATAAAGAAAATAACATCAATGAAGCAGTGATCAATGCTTTCTTCACTTGGAAACTTACTATATGCAAGTTGCAAAAACAGCAGTTATTTAGACTCATTTTTATTATTCATTGTTATTGAGCACACACTAAACATGCATGAAATATATTGGTTAAGGTATAGTTGCAAAATTCCTCATGTTCAGAGTTAGACTGTTTGGTGATTGCTTTGAAACTCAGTGGTTAATGTCTATGGCACTCTATAGGGATGTTGATATGCAATATTTTTCTTCAACGAACCTACAAGAAAAACTAAACTAAAATACTCTGGGGCTGAGGCTTATACAATTGCTTAGAGCTAGAGCACCACCTTTCTCTGCAACCATTTGGTTCATAGGAATTGAAGTGGTGCTCTGCTACTTTCTCTTGGACTTTCTTCCCAACAGTTGCCAGGAAAATTGTGTGCATGGAGTGGGGGGTGATGGTCAATGTGTCTGTGTCATTTCTGGGACCTGAACTCAGGGCCCAGGGCCTCGGAGCTGTCCCTGAGCTCTTTGACTCAAGGCTAACACTTTACCACTTAAGGCACAGCTCTATTTCCAGCTTTTTGGTAGGTAAAGAGTCTCACACACTTTCTTGCCCAGTCTGGATAGCTTTGAACCATGATCCTCAGATCTCAACCTCCCGAGTAACGAGGATTACAGGCATGACCCACGAGTGCCAGGCTGTCAGGCACTTGTAAATGGTATACTTTTTCTAATTTTACAAATTAGGAAAGTTTATTACTCTGGTCTAATCACCAGCAAATTTTAATAGTAATGATCATAAAATACACATAAGAAAAAGATGTTCAATTTTTAACCTAGAAATCATCAAATACTGATATGGCCATTGACCTATCTAAGCTAGAAACTTGCTTCCTAAATCTAATAGACTTTCTGACTCTTGATTTCTACTGGAACTTTCTGTTTTCAATCCAACTGACAATCAAAATCAAAGATTTTTCTTTTCTACCTTCCTGATAACCACTTTGATTTATAACTTGACTCTACATAGAATGTTTCTATCCCCCACTCCCCCCACCCCCCGCCCAGAGGTGTCATCTGAAATTTAAAGAAGATATTGATTAATTGGGGTAAGGCTAAGGATTCCTGGGAGTCATGTAAAGTTTAAAGGAAAGTGGTTTAATAAAGTATCGTCCAGACTGTAGTAATGTGTTAACACAGAATGAGGCTGAGGCCCGAACAACTTTGCTCCTGACCACTGAGCAACTCCATCCCTACAAACTCAAGTGCCCGAGTTCGTGTGCAATGTGCCCTATGAGGCCAGGTAAGTGATAGTCCAACATCAGCCATAGAGGAAGGAAATGTGGAGAAAACGGATGACATGCAAACCAGCTAGTCTATCAAGCCTGTATTTAGAGGACTTCTAATAAATGCAAGGCACAATTTTTGGTGCTTTCTATGTATCCATCTTGCATAGAAAACACAAATTATTTTCCTATAACTCAGAGAAGACTATGCTATATATTCTTTTTTTTCCTGTTCCAACTTTTTTATGTATTTTATTGTTGGGATATTGTATAGAGGGGTTATAGTTACATTCATCAGGTAGTAGGTGCGTTACATCTCAGTGATACCCCTTCTCATTTTTGTCCCCATTTCCCTTCCCCCATCCCCTCCCAATCATCTTGTTTTCCCCCTTCCCTTTCCTATTTCAAATAAACATATATATATATATATATATATATATATATATATATATACACACACACAATATACCAGGTAACAAAGTCAGATGCAGTAACCACATGAGATTAACCATAAGGGGAAAAAAGAGAAAATAAATAACTTCACATAATACATTAAGAACAAAAAATCACAAAGATAAACCTCTTGTTTCCATATCTAGAGTTCATTTTGTTTAGTCTCATCCTATATGACCATATGTACATAGCGTTTGAGCTATTGTGATCCTATGCTAGGAGAATCCTACATGTATACTAATTATTACAAATAAAGAAAATCATGGGGCCTATGCTCCTTTTTATCTGGCTTATTTCACTTAATATGATTTTCCCCAAGTTTTTCCATTTCTTTATGAATGGGGCAATGTAATTCTTTCAGATGGCAGCATGGAATTCCATTGTATATAAATACCACATCTTGTTGATCCACTCATCAACTGAGGGGCATCTGGGTTCATTCCACATCTTTGCTATGGTAAATAGTGCTGCCGTGAACATCATTGTGCTAGTGGATTTAGTATGTCTTTGTTTCTGGATATTTGGGTAAATGCCAAGTAGTGGAATTGCTGGGTCATAGGGGAGCTCTATGTTTAGTCTTTTGAGGAACCGCCATACTGTTCTTCTATAGTGGTTGAAGGAGTTTAAACTCCCATCCACATTGGAGTAGTGATCCCTCCTGACCACATCCCCACCAGCATCTGTTGTTTTTAGATTTCTTAATAATGGCCATTTTAATAACTGCAGTGGGGTGGAATCTCAAAATTGAAGGGCCTCATATCTAAAATATACCTACAGCTCAAAAAAAATGAATCTCTCAAAAGCAAACCCTCAAAGAAAGAACCCTCTCATTAAATGGTAGGCTAAAGACTTAAAGAGAGTCTTCTCTGAAGAGTAAATAAGAATGGCCTACAGACACATGCAGAAATGCTTGACGTCTCTGGAAATAAAAGAAATACACTATACATTCTTGCAAATACTACCCTTTAATTTTCTAATGGCAGAATGGCTAACAGAACATATGACCAAACATTTACACCCAATCCCTTACTTACATCCACAACACCTTTGTTAAGGTAAATCCCTGTCAGAATGCTCAGTGTCCTCATGATCATTCAGCTCTAGTTTTAAAATCCTTTAAAGTTGAAGTTGTTCCAAATTTTAGTAGCATAGTGAGTTTTCTGCCAAACAGAATTAGCATCACAATACATTTCTGATCTCCCACTACAGGGCATACGAAGTTGATCTTAACAGGAATTAAGGTTATTTGCCCAAACAGCTAAAAAAAATGCCTTGATTTAACTCTGAAAGACTTTGATGGGTATCCGTTTATCTAGTTATTTCTTCTACAAGTGACCCAGCATTGAAAAATTAGGTATTTTTGTTATTTTTATTTCCTCATTCAGAAACTAGGTTACTGCTTCCCAAACTCCAAATCAGAAATACACACTGATATTTTTTTTAAAGAAAGGTTTCTCTCTTCCCTCCAGTGTAGATTTACAAATCACTGGTGCTATGCTGGATATAGGCCACCCCTGCAGCCTGCTGAACAGATGATTAGACATAGCATAGGGTTTGCTGGCTTGGCTGGGAAGAGAGCCCATGCTCACTGTGCCACGTAAGAGCCTGCAATTTCTCTGTTCTGTTTTCCTGGTTTCAGGCCACTTGATTTTTTTTTCCAGGCCACTTGATTTTTTAACTTAAGTCTTATGTGCTTGTCATTTCATTGTTTTAGTCTGGGTAAGGCTTTCCTGCTTGCTGCCTGCTTGATTTACTCATAGTTGGCAAACACGCCATTCTCAGAGCACAGAGCAATCGCTTCAAAGTTATCTCCACATTCAGCCTCGCATGAAGTTTTTTTTTCCTCTGAAGTCCTGTATGTTTTCTTTTGGCTTGTTTTTGGATAAAGCTGCCTTCAGTTGACTTACTTGTCTTTGAATCAATCTTAAAAAAAAAAAAAAAGAAGCACCACCACTTGTAATTTAAGTATTTTTTAAAGCCTAGATCCTATAATCCTAGCTATTCAAGGGGCTGAAATCTGAGAATCATGGTTCAAAGCCAGCTGGGGAAGGAAAATCCATGAGACTCATATCTTGAATTAACAACCAATAATAACAAAAGTGGAGCTGTGACCCTAATAGAGCACCAGCGTTGAGTAGAAAAACTAAAGACCAGCATCAAGACCTTGAATTCAAGCCCCAAGACTGGCACAAAACAAAGAACACACACACACACACACACACACACACACACACACACACAGCAGGTGTATGCTCTCATCCATGAAAGAAATTGTGCAAATGAGATTTACAGTGTTGAAATCCTTGGTAAGCATTTTCACACAGCAGATTTAGGGAGCAATTATCCCATTCATGTGAAGAGAGAGAGAGAGAAGGCTGGACCAAGGAGCTTGGTACCATATTCTACGCTTATTTGCCAACTGCTGTGTTCTGTATGCAGAGATTTACAGTCAATAAATTAAATTCTGTTGACAAAAGGGAAAGCCTGAAACCTGTACCTAGAGTCAATCCACTGACAACTCATCTCTCAATCCTTCAAGGCTGACTGAATCCTAATTTTATTCTGATCTACCATTTAAATGCTTTAAAGCAGGGAGAGGTGGGGGGGGGCATTTACTTATTATTTTGATTATGTGCAAACTTCAATTCCAGTATGAAATCAAGATACTTAAAAATCAAAATTAACATGGTGTGTTTCACCCCCTCCCCCAATGGGAGCTAATGAATCATTGTAAATGTATTGTGGCAGAAAGACAGTCGTTGTCGGCAATTACAGTAATGAACAGAAATCCTCACAAGTGGGTACTTTAAAGCAATTATTTTCCATTTGATTCTTAAAAAAGTAGTCTCTGAGTACAACAAGGCTTTGATTACCTGGCATCAAAAAAATATACATTCTCAGAGGGATATTTTCAACAATTATTTTAGTGGAGAGTAAACAGCTACTGTTTGTGAAGGCTTTGTGGTTAGCTCTTTATAGATAGCACAAAAGACAAAGCTTTGAAATCATGGACTAATACATAGTTACATTGTGTTCCCAGCACCAAGAAAGCAAGAAATTCTCTGGTACCTGAGAAGCAGAGAGCTATCTGAAAAGTATTCTCTTTTCTTCTTTTCTTTCTTTTCATTCATTCATTCATTCATTCATTCATTCATTTTCAGTTATAAGGCTTGAAATCAGGGCCTGGGCACTGTCCCTCAGCTCTTTTACTCAAGGCTCATGCTTTACTAATTGAGCCACAGCTCCACTTCCAGTTTTGGAGTGGTTATTGGAGGTAGTCTCATAGGGACTTTTCTGCCCAGGCTGGCTTTGAACCACAGTCCTCAGAGCTCAGCCTCTCAAGTAGCTAGGATTAAAGGTGCGAGCCACCCAGTTTAAAATGCATTTTCTTAATGCTGCACTTCCATAAAATTCAAAAGCCTGAGTCATTTTTGCTAACAATCTCCCCAGTGCCAAGATTTTCAACCTTATTCCTCCAATATTCTTTTTGGCTTCAGTTTATGGAGAAGCATTACATCAAAGAATGGCAAATGAACAGAATTCACCTTGTATCCACACTCAGTCCTTCAAGACAGGTAGGTCAAAGAGCACCCAAAGAGAGAATCCAGAGGAGAGAACAATTGATCCATTTTTAAAATAACAAAAGGTTAGCTAAACAGTAGCGGCTTATGCCTGTAATCCTGGCTAGTCAGAGGCTGAGATATAAGGATCGTGGTTCAAAGCCAGCCCAGGCAAGAAAGTCTGTGAGATTCTTTACCTCCAAAAAACTCCTCAGAAAAGACTGGAAGTGGAGCTGTGGCTCAAGTGGTAGAGCACTATCTTGAACGGAAGAAGCCCACTCCCTGAGTTCAAGCCCCAGGCATACATATCACCTTTAAAATGTATCATAAGCATTTGTCATATTCCAAAAATAACTAAACATGAATATCAGATTTAATGTCTGCAGTTATTTCAAAGAAATTATTTCTTTACATAGACATTTTCTTGTGGCTAAACATTTAGAAAGACTCCATTTTATTTTCATCAAAATAAATTGCCTTATTAAAATATCAGAAGTTAAACTTTTGTACCTAAAATTAAGAGTATCTATAAAACTCATTCCCAAATTGCTTCTTGAAAAATTAAAACACTGAACTTTCCTCAGTCCCTGGAGTGTACATTCCATGACACAGGCCAACAATGGGTATTCCTTTTGTATATTTAGTTAGTATAATTTATATCTCATTTTAATTTGGAGGCTTAATTAGTACAATAAGCCAAATGCTTTTCCAACAGTTACTACTTCTCTGTCTTTTTTGATATTCTAACATTTCTTTGATCATTTTGCAGATTTGTCACTTTGTGATACAGTACATGCAGTTTTAAAAATATTTTTTATTATTATATGTAAGTAGTTGTACAAAGGAGTTTTGATTTGGTACATGTAGCTTTATACTGTTTAAAGCTCTTCTATTGATAATTATTCTCATTAATCATCTCATTATATTCTTGAATTTTCATATTTTCAAACATATTTTAGTAATAAATATTTTCTTTTATTAGAGGAGTATATGGACACATTTTCTCTATGAGACCCCTGGTGAAATTCAATCATTTCCAATTTGCTTTTCCCATTCCCATTCACAGGAAACCAAGTTTTACAGTGTAAGTTTATAATTCTTCTAGCAATCACCAAGATTTTCAGTAGGCATTTATACTGAGATATTTTAAAACTCCTCACTTTCAGCAAAGCAAGGTTTAAAAGCACTATTCCCTAAATCCTCCTATACCTTCTACTGTATAGATTGATACAATTCATGTCTCAGGTACCTTTGTGACTTTAAGTCATCTTACAATTATATTTGTTTTCCAAACAACTAAAGATGCCCTTTACAGTTCTTCCTTTACAAAATAAAAAAGAAACTTAATCAATTCCTACTTTTTCACCTATCTTCTTTGTACTTAATTTCTTTTATTGTTGTTGTAAAGGTGATATACAGAGCAGTTACAGTTACACATCAGTTAGGTAATAAGTACATTTCTTTTTGAACAGTATCATCCTTTATTTTCTAACCGTCTTTCCCCTTCCAATCCCCTTCTGTGTCAAGTTGTATAGTTGATTTCCAAAATAATTTCTAGTGAATATTATTGCTGAATTGGCTTGCTCTTGTTCCCATTGGTTCTGTGCTTCCCCTTCCCCTCCCCAAGTCAGAAAAACTTTTATATAAGAAAAAGGGTACATAATTTTTTTAAAAAAGCAACAAAAGAGAAAAAGAAAAAAATGAACCACAAAGAATACCTAAAAGCACTTTTGTTTCCATTTCTTGGAGCTCATTTTGATAAGAATCATTGTATATATCATATGTACATAACCACTAGTCCTTGTGATCCTCTCCTAAGAATATCCTCTTTTGATCTCACTGTGTAAATGTTCAGAGTCCTTTTATTTAATCATGCCCAAGTGTCTTTCTTTTTGTGTGGGTCATGGGGCTTGAACTTGGCCTGGGCACTGTCCCCGAGATCTTCAGCCCAAGACTACCACCCGACCCTTGTGCCAAGCCCCACTTCTTGTTTTCTAGATATGAATTGAACAGTCTCAGGTCCTTTTGTGCCCAGGCTGGCTTTGAAGCTTGATCCTCAGATCTCAGCCTCTTGAGTAGCTACAATTACAGGCATGAGCCACCACACCCGGCTTCAAGTATCTCTTTTATTATCCATTGAATTTCAATTTATCATCTGTAGATTTATGCTATGCCAAGTAGTTTAAGAGCATTTGTATTCTTGTTCTGCTTACATGAACTTTCACTAGCATTCAATGATGATGGCAAAAGGTCTAAGCAACTATGAATATTCCAGTAGTTCTTTCCCAATAGAATTTTTTTAATTCAAATTTTTTCCCAGTAAAAGGATATAGTAAATCCTTTGAGAGGGAAAGTGGCCCCAATAGGTTTCAGCATATGTTACCTGTGTTGGGCGAATCTATAAACTCCTACCTAGAAATCTAGAAATGCTACAGGGAAGGAGGTGAAGCTGTCAGGGTCTTTGATGGAAGAAAAAGTGAAAATTAACCGTGCAGCATTTGGTAAGTATTCTTAGAGGATATAAGGATATGTGTACATCGTGTGTGTGTGTGTGTGTGTGTGTGTGTGTGTGTGTGTGTGTGTGTGTGTAGAGACAGACAGACAGACAGACAGGCAGACAGAGAGAGAGAGAGAGAGAGAGAGAGAGAGAGAGAGAGAGAGAGAGAGAGAGAGAGAGAGAGAGAGAGAGAGAGAGATAGGAACAGAGAGAGAGAGAGAGAAAAGAAATTGGGTTTATTTTGTTTTTCTGCAAAAGAATCAAATAATCAATGAAGTACACATTCTTTTGTCCTTCTCCAGACAACTTAGCTGAGAGATCCCCAGTACTGGAGGTAGTGTCTCAAGAAAACACAGAAAAACATTCCATAAAGGAAAAAGAAAAAAGAAAAAACTTCCATCACCTGGCAGTTTAGGGATTTTGGAGAAGGACAGAGCCAAGCTGAAAGGAAGCTACTTTCCCTCTCTGACTCCTGCTCAGCATTCTGATCTTTTGAGCCAAAAGATAGGAAAGAAGAGCTGGTGTATTGTATATACATTTATTTGTTTATTTGAAATAGGGAAGGGAAGGGGAGAAACAAGATTATTGGGAGGGGTAGCAGAGGGTTAGCAGAGGTACCCCTTCTCAAAAACATGAGAAGGGGTCTCAATGTGTGAGAAGTAATGCACCCACTACCTGATGAATGTAACTGTAACCCCACTATACATTATCCAAACAATAAAATTTTAAAAAGAAAAGGAAAGCCGTGGGGAAGTCACTGGACAATTATTCTCCATAAGCTATGCTTGTTGAAAGCAGTGAAAATGTAATAGGAAAGTCACAAATGGAGTAAATAGATGACATTTAAAGCAAATTTCAGCCCTACAGTTCTATATTTCTGACACTTAAATTTGTGTTATATTGGTATCTATATTTTTTCAAGAATATATAAAGGACTGTGTATTCTAATTAAGAGCAATGTGGGGGAAAGTTGTATGTAAATATACTTTCAGTCTTAGTTTTTCCTTCAGAATACATTAAACTAACTTTAGTTTCACCTCTCATAATTTTCAGATGAACAAGACTCCAATTATCTACATATTTTTGAAGAATTTTGATTACTTTGATTACTGTAGAATCAACACTGAAAATTTAATAAAGAAACTAATGTATAGGCCAATTCCTTATTGGACGTTTTGTTGTTGATGTGAAACTGAGGTCCTCATGGTTCCTAGCGTGGTACATACTGCTGAACCACACCTCTGTCCCTGTTTTACACTGATTACTTTTAGGGGAAGGTCTTATTTCCTGTCTCAGGGAGTGCCTGAGCTAGGATCCACCTATTTTAGGCTTTCTGCCATTGTAGGATCACAAGAGTGCCCTACAACATTGAATTGAGTGACTTTACTGTGAGAACTGGCCTGAAGCCACAGTCTTCCCCAATTTCCATCTATCAAACAGATTGGGGAACTAGATGTAGGTCACTGAACCCACTTATATTAGAGGGCTCTTGTGAACGTTTTTGTCCTGTCTGGTCTCAAACCGTAATCCTCTTGTTCTCAGCCTTCCAAGTAGCTATGAGTTACTGCTGTCTTGTCTGACTCATCACTGTATTTCTATTTGGATACAAAGCTTTAGTTCTATTTATTTCTCTTACATTTTGTAAGAATAAATCCTGTGTGAAGATTCTTAATTATTTTCTAGTATTTATCTCAATCATTCAGAGACTGTAAGAATGAATTTAAGATAGCATGACCAAGGCTTCTTAAGTATCACTAATGAACACTGACCATTTGTTGTGGGAAAATAGGTCACCCAGCAGTAAAATGACAATACAAAATACCGTTTTCCTTTTTATGCTTCTGTAGTTGATAGACTGGCTATCCTCTATCCTTCTGAACAGCCCTTCTTTGTTTTCCCCCTTAACACTTTGCTTGTACTTCCTGCTTTTCAGGAAGGAGTTGAGGCACCTTAAAATAAAACCCACAGATACAACAAAACTGTGGGAAAATAATATATATCAAAGATATACAGAGGAGGGGAAAAAGCAAATGTGCTAAGCATGAGGTTTGATATAATTATTGTGATTGCTTATTCAATCGTCCTCTGCCTCTCTTCAGAGGCAAGAAAACCAGCAGGTTGAATACACTGAGTTATTTGAAGAAAGCAAACAAATCTTAGCAGACTTAAAAAGACAAAAAAGCCAGAGAAAGAGAAATTCTGAATGAAGCAGTGACACTGTGCACACAGAGAACAACGGGAAAGGTTTCTTTGGAAAAAATTATTTGAGTAAAAGCCAAACCCAAGGACACCATATTTAAATTTAGTTCAGAGAATGTCGCTGTTCATAGGATGAGGAAATAGAAATGAATTCTCTAGTTAAGGAAAAGATGAAAATTATCATGGGCAGTGAGCCAATGCCATATGGCCTTGCCTACCTTCATATAAATCTCCATCAGAAAGGTTTTAACCAAGAGTTGGTTGACTGACTCATTGGAGATGAGGTGCTCCAGACAAAGTCTAAGGAAGTAATATTATTTGACATAAGTAAAGCAGATGCTCAACCCATATTGGTAAGGGGCAAGGCTGATGTAGGTGTTCTGAGGACCGTGACTGAGAGACAACGATTAAGCACAACACCCATCAGATTCACAGATGAAAATCCTACCCTTTCCTGGATGTCCTCGAAAATACATTGATTGCTTTCTATGCTTTAAGTCAATAAAGTTGGATGAGCCTGACAACAAGGACCTATGTTTCCAACCACGTCCTATGGAAAAGCCTGGGACTTTGAGTCCTTGCAAACAAAAAGCTTCCTTTCCAGAAGCAAGTTTCCAACAATGCCTGGTTTGAAAGAATAAACAAAGTATAAACACTTTTTCAAGTGGGCTGTGCATTCTCTGAGTTTAAAGCCTCTTGGCATTTCACTTATTGCATAGGTTTCAAAGCCAAACCCCCTTTGTAACTTCCTTTATTAAAGAGAAATTCATTTGCCTTCAAGTGTCATGATCATGCTAATGTATTTTAAAAATCAATTAAACTTAATCTAAACATCTCAAGAAAGAGGGTTTAACTCTTTTTTCATCTAAACCACAAGCACAAAGCTCTTATTAGATGCATTTTCACGCTGTGTGAGGAATGTTATGTCCAAGCAAATGGCTTAAATGTCATCCAGCAGAGTGAAAATGAAAATACAGTGTATATTTTGGAGGAGTGAATGTTTGAAAGTCTAATACACCCAGATTAATGGGAGACTGCAGTTACATACAAAGATATTTCATGTGTCAAGAGAGGATGTTAGCCTGACAGATTTGTGGAGTTAACACAGAAAACTTGATTGGAGATAGTTTCTTGGTTAGAACTGGAATGTATACAGATTAGGGCTCTCTTATCTTAAAATAAATTAATGTTCTGAGAAGTTATTTTACATAAGATTCTGAAAGGAGGTCACAGTGATGTTTTGACAGCTGACTAAGAGTTAGATTAAAAACCACATTACTTACAAACTCTAGTACTCCCTCCAGCTGTTTAAATATTCCCCAAAGATTCAGAAAAAGAAAAATGCAATCTCACCAAATGGTTCACCAAGAGATGGCAATTGTCCCAATTAAATCTGTCAAGCATTTACTAGACTGAAGTCAAAAGCTTGTCGTCATCGAAAAAGTAATCTCACCATAACATAACACTATTGTACCCATCTTTGTGCCTGTAGCCTAAAGTCTCCTCAGCCATCTTGTCCAAGTCTGTTTCCTACTTAATGAATTACAGAACACGCCTCTGAGTCTCTACGGTACACTGTGCTCTGTAACACATTTAGAACCCAAATTAGTTACAAGGAAATTGATCAAGTTTTACTTCGGGTGAATAATTGAAAACATCAAAAATGTGGCTAAATGATAAACATGTGGGAAAAACAGGAGGCCAAAATTTAATTCAATTTATTAAATTTGTTTATTATAAATGTGAT
Source organism: Megascapheus bottae (assembly GCF_031878675.1). Lineage (NCBI taxonomy): Eukaryota > Metazoa > Chordata > Mammalia > Rodentia > Geomyidae > Megascapheus > Megascapheus bottae. The sequence continues at coordinate 73,188,209 of NC_143513.1, read as the reverse complement.
CAAACATTGCTATAATATAGGGTTATAGATGATCATTTTTTATTTTCAAAAACTTACAATGTAAATTTGTTGACTCAGTAAAAGAGAACATGTTAATTGTCTTATGATAGCATTGAGAAAAAAAGGAAATTGATATTTATACTCTCAAAAGTAACGTATTAGCATATGCAAAAAATATACTGTCAAATATATTTAAATAACTTTTAAAACGTGCTACAGCTGGTTCAGGAGGCTTTCTTGAAGTGATTTTGGAGACTGTGGGAGATGAGATTATTCTGGACTAGATCAAGATAAATTGAGGACGGTGCCAGAGAGACTGGAACAGATGTAATAGGACTTTTAAGAAGGCTGAGTCAGCAATGTAGAAGACAATTTCCCACACATTGCAAGGGAATATAAGGGGGGAAATGGTTTTGTCTTTCTTTCTTTCAAAAAGCACTCGTGGAATGGAAGAGAACTGAGCTACAAATTAAGTTTTTGTTCTGGTCCTGTTACTTTCAAGATTTTGGTTATTTCAGATAACTTCTGATTCTGCAGTTCCCTCAACTGGAAATAAATCGACAATGTCATTATATGACACCGCCTAGTCTTCTTTATAATTGTGAAGGTCAAATGGTAAGGTGTTTCTGAACAAACAAATGTAAGATGTGAGCTTGGCACTGGTACCACACACCTGAAATCCTAGCTACTCAAGAGGCTGATATCTGAGGATCATGGTTCAAAGCCAGCCCAGGCAGGAAAAGTCCATGAGACTCTTATCTCCAATTAACCATCAGAAAACAGGAGGTAGCATTGTGGCTCAAAGTGGTAGAGTGCTAGCCATAAGCAAAAGAGCTCTGGGACTTTGCCCAGGCCCTGAGTTCAAGCCCTATGACCATCACACTCCATCACTCTCTTCATTTCTACTCATGGCTCCCATCTGCATTTCCATCATCATGGTTCCCAGAGCAGTTTTTTTTTTGGGGGGGAGGGTATGTAAATCCACTTTATTGAGGCTCGGAGGTAGTAATATATTAAGCATGCATAGAAGACAACAAACTCTGGTACCCTCAACAGAGCAAGTCCTTCCCAGAGCTGTAGTCTCAAAAAGCCTACAACAGTGTTTCTAAGCTGGACCTAACTCCTTTTCATATTGAGGAGCAGTAATAGCTGTTCCAAAATTCATTATTTGTAAGCATACAGTCTGGTTGGTCCCCAAAAGTCACGGCATCACATGGTTCAATTTTTCCTATTTATTTTAGATACAATATGTGTTAAAATACTTATTTCTTTACAAATGTAACTCTATATCTTTCTCCTTTAACTTGTAGGCTTGGAGAACTGTGGGATTGGGGCTCAGAAAAATTACACTTGTGTTTTACAGAAAATCCTAAAGAAAAAATGGCTAATTTAAAAGAAATCTATCTCCCATCAAAGAAGTTGTTTAATAATATAACAAATGTTTTGCAGCTGGCACTTTGTTGAATAAGTCTATATTTAACCTTTAATACTTGATAATCATGTCTATAAACAAGATGAGTAATTTATAAATATAATTAGGAGCGGTAAAAACATGCAGGATAGGAGTTGAGGGGATATTTGCTTTTCATTTTAGATTCTGCATCAACTTTAAATATATTCATAAAATGCATTAGTTAAAATAATAATCATTAAATTTAATAATCAATGAGCAAAATAGAGGAGAGTGGAACGCATGGGTCCTAACGTGTTGAAGACACATGATAAAGGTTCCCTTGACTGTGTGCCGGTGGCTCACATATGTAATTCCAGCTACAACTGAGGAGGCTGCGATCTGAGGCTCCTGGTCCTAAACAGCTGAGGCAAAAAAAAGTTTTTAAGACTCTGATCTCCAATTAACCACCAAAAAGACAGAAGTGGCGCTGTGGCTCAAGTGGTAGAGCACTAGCCTTGAGCAAATAAATTACTTAATTTAAAAAAAGCTCAGGGAGAGCACTCAGGTCCTGAGTTCAAGCCCTAGGACCAACACAGAAATAAAATAAAATAGGTCCCTTATACGAAACTGTTAATACTGTTTTTTTTTCTTTCTTGATTTTGTTTTCTTTTTTCACAAAAAATATTATCCTAATTAATTGAATGAGTGTTTCAATTAGATAATTACATAGTTGAATCTAATGTACAATGATGAATGAATTCATTTATGTTGTGCTTTTTTCTTTTTGTTTCTTTTGTCACTTTTGAACTCAGTCTGGGCACTGTCGCTGAGCTCTTCAGTTCAAGTCTAGTGCTCTACCACTTGATTCATAGCACCACTTCTGGTTTTCTAGTGGTTAATTGTAGATAAGAGTGTCAAAGACTTCAGTGCCTGGGCTAGATCTGAATCTTGATCCTCAGATCTCAGCCTCCTGAGATTACAGGTGTAATCTGGCCACCAGTGCTCAGCTTATGTTGTACTTTCTTAATAAACATACCTCCTTTCTCCCTCCCTCTCTTTTTAAAAGCATTTTTCAGTGGCCTTCAGTGTGGCAATTTTACATAAATACATGCAGTACATTGATAGGGCTTAGATTTTCTTTTTTCCTGGTGATGACCACGTCTTTATTGTTTCTGGCTTTTTCGTGTTCATCAAATATCTAGCGGGTCTTTCCCTTATCTATGAACTATAATCTCCTCAACCAGTGGGAGTCTCGGTTTTGCTAAGCTCTCTCATCAATTTCTATTCTAAAGCAGGAAGTGCCTGAGCTAGCACAAGGAGTTTTTATTTACTTCTCTTAGCTGAACTCCATTAGCACTAAGTATCACATGGAAACGTTTCTCCAGCCTGAGTACTTCTCATCTTCCTCACCCTGCCTTGTTTGACCTAGAGAAATACCAGGACAAAATCATGTCTCCTTCATTTCTCTAGAACACAATCAAGAGCTCTATCAACCCCGTCCTTCTGTTTCCTCTTCCCAAACAGCTGGCAGTGCAGGAGTGTGCCGCCATGCCCAGCCTACAGCCCTTTGAAGTTGACTTTTCTTTTCTAAGAATTCACCCATGTCATTGTATGCTAGATCATTTTTACTTGCTATTAATACAAACTAATTTTCCATTGTAAAGATATCATCAATTGCATTTATCCATTTAACAGTTATTTGGGCAATTTGTAGGTTTTGATTTTATTATTATGAATTCAATTTCACACTGTATTTATTGGTATACAGTCTTACAGGTCATGGAAAAGGAGAGAGCTCCAGCACTTCTTCCTTTTTTAATTTTTGGCAGTATGGGGATTTGAACACAGGACCCCTGTGTTTGCTAAACAAGGTACTCTACCACTTGCTCCATTCCAACATCCCTCTTCCTTTTCATATAAGGATGCTCTTATTCTATTGTGGGGTCTCCACTCTCATGACCATGTCTGCATTCAATAGTTCCCTCAAAGATAGGTCTTCTCCTCCATTATGGTTACACTGCTGCTGCACCAGATGAAGGGGTGAGAAAATGAGAACTAACACTCAGCCCATAACAAGCCCTTAGAACATAACTTCCCATATATGGAAGTCAACAAAACATGACTTGGAGAGCACTGATATTAGTACATGCGGGAGTTAATTCAGAAGAAAGCACTGGAATCAGAAGAAGCTTCTGTGTTAAAAAAAAAAAAAAAGCTGTGGAGGGAAAGAGTGAAATGAAACCAAAGCAAGCAGAAGAAAGTAAAGGTAAAGATTAGAGCAAAGATAAAATTGAAAGGGAAAGAGCAACAGAAAAATAAATAAATAAACAAAACTAAGTCACTTTAAGAGGACCCACGAACTTTATAATCTTCTGGCAAAACTAACCACACACAAATGTGAAGTTCATCTTGTATTTTCACCAGGGTGGAGAACATGAGATCTTCAGATTTTTGCGACCTTAGATCTTTAGACATTATGTCTTTAACTCTCTACTTCCATCTAATGTCAGAGTACGGACAATGCAGATAGTATCTTCTAAAAATGCTCAGAATTTGCGAGTGTTTAATTACAGTTCCTGACACAGAAGCAGCAAAACCTTTGGCAAAGAGTAGAATCACAAGCGAATTCCTCACATACAAAGAGTAACATGTGCAAAAATCTCATCTCAGTTGTTCATTGTGTCTTCATTGAATCTCTCTGTCGCTCTCTCTCTGTCTCTCTCTGTCTCTCTCTCTCTCTCTCTCTCTCTCTCTCTCTCTCTCTCTCTCTCTCTCTCTCTCTCTCTCTCTCTCTCTCTCTCTCTCTCTCTCTCTCTCTCTCTCTCTCTCTCCCTCCCTCCCTCCCTCCTTCCCTCCCTCCCAAATACCTCTATCCTTGCTTCTCAAAACATGACCTCAACAATTGCATTCAATCAGGTCAACTGGAGAAACATGATCTATTTGGCTAAGACTATTTTTCCTTGGAAGGAAGTTTCCAACTTCCCTGGATGGGTTCTTAAATCTGTCCCCATAACAGCTATTTCGTCTGATAAGAAATAAGCAAAAATAAATCAATAAACTTCGGTTATTTTGTAATTTCTGCTGAGCCATGCCCTCAAGGAGATTGGAACTAAAGTGGAAAGATGCAAAACAAACACACCACACAGCAGAAAATCTGACTCTGAAAACATGTCTGTGGTGCCAGCTGTGAATGCCACAGGATTCTATAGAGGGGGGGCTATCAGTGAGAGATGGTATGGATTCTTCATGTGTCAGGTTGTACCTTGCTGAAGAAAAGACAAGGTGCTCAGAAAACAGCCCAGCAGACAGACTAGCCAAGAAGCAGGAGGGATACTGGCATGAGGGAAGCACAGAAGGCAAACCACACTTGAAACAGGATTTGAGACGCTTGCCACCAAGCTGAGTGCTGACATTAAGACATGGGAAAGTGGAATGAAGGAGAGACAGACCTGAGGGATGTAGTGGCTGTGGGGACAGTGGATGCACAGAAGTGCACGTTAGGCTGGAGGACTAGCACACCTGGCCCCCAGCAGGCCACCAGACATAAAAGAAGAACATAAAATATTGAAAAATACCACAATGACTACACTGAGAGACTGAATGGAGGAAAGGGTAGGAGTGGATGTTGCAGAAGGACTTGAATTTCCAAGATGCAACTAGATAAGAGCAAACACAAAGAAATTAGATAGTAGTTGTGGGAGAAATAAGAGGATGAACATTAACTGTCAGAGGACGGTGACACTCTTAAGTTGATGATAATTTCAATACAGATTAACATACAGAATTAGCCCTACAGACTCAGATTCCTGAATTTTTGTATATGAACTGAATAAACTATGTGTGTATTTCTTTTTTTCCCTGCTTCCTCTTATTCTTTCCCTTTCCTTCTTCCTCTCTGTTTCTCTTTATCTCTCTCTCTCATCCTTTCCCTCTCCCTCTCACTTGGTCTCCCTCTCTTTTCTTCTTTCTGTTTGTCTCTCCCTTTTCCCTCTCTCTCCTCTCTTCTATCTCTCTTTTACTGTCTGTTCCATGTCTCTGTGTATGTCTTTCTGTCTCCCTCTCACACATATACACAAATGAAATACTAAAGAAAACTGAGAATAGAGTTCATAATCTACAGTGAGTTTATCCAAGTATCCACTAAAGAAGGAAGAGAAAAGATGAACTAGTACAGGAAGCAAAAAGTAGGGAAAATAACAAATTTAAAAAATACTTTTCTGTGATGGGTCATGGGGCTTGAACTTGGCACTGTCTCTGAGCTCTTCAGCTCAAGGCCTACTACCCTACCCCGGGGCTTGGGCATTATTCCTGAGCTCTTCAGCTCAAGGCTACCACTCTACCCTTGAACCAAGCCCCACTTCCCATTTTCTAGAGGTGAATTAGAGATAAGAGTCTCAGGTTCTTTAGTGCCCAGGCTGTTATAGAACCTTGATCCTCAGATCTCAGCCTCCTGAATAGCTAGGATTACATAAAGTCAAGAGCCACACCACTTGGCTTAAAAAAAAAAACTTTTGAAAAAGATAAAGTTAATGAGTGATACTGCCTGGTATAAATAGGTCAAGGTGATTGACAATAGAAGAAAGTTGAACTTGAAAATAAAAGAGTCATGGCCAGTAGTTGCCAGGGCCTGGGGTGAAAGAATAAGAAGTGACTGTAATAGATCTTGTTTGGGGTTTACAGGATAAACAATGTTCTGGAAATGAATGATAGTGGTGATGGCACAAAAATACAAACATACAATCATTGGACTGTATATTTCAAATGGTTAACAATGATTATTTGATCTTATATGAGTTTTAGCACGATAAAAATTGAAAGGGAAAATATATGCCATTCTGTTTGCAAACACCTATGTCCCATGATGTTTTGAGTGCTGTTCTTGTAATACATATTTATTCCTTCTGCCTGTGAATAGCAAACGAATCAACTCTGTATGTTGACTTATGTACCAGTTTCCAATGACCAGTAATTATTCAAATGTATTTCTCTCATTAGAAAAAAAAACTTTCTTTTGAGGAACAACTTTTCATGGAAAGGTGTAAGAGCTAAAATGAAGTGGCATACATTTTTTCATAAAATTTGGGTAACGTTATCTTTTGTCTGTAAACTTCTGGGAACTATAGATACTTTATTCATCTCAGTCTCTATATTTTAAAGTACTAAGGAAGCTTGTTATTTTGCTTCTAAGTCCTTCATACTAAGGTTAGGAAATAGAGGTCCAAGCTCATCTACAGAACGTTGGAGGAGCTAGAACAAGAACCTGGCTCTTTAGAAGACTAATCTGCACATTCTTTGCAAATCAGGATTCTCATAAATAATTCTGTGCATTTGTGTAGTTGTCTGATCTTGGAATTTAAAAAGTCCTTTCAGAGAAAAAAATATTGCTTCAGGAAAACAACACAGGCTATCACATTGCAAAGTAACTTATGTTACTACAGTAATGTTTGTTTTGAGTGATAAATGAGTCTATATGATAGGGCATGATGATAATTTTGGCCCTAGAAAGTCCTCATATAAATATGAGGACCTATTTAGTGAGTTGGATATTATTAAAAGGATTGCTGAACCATGTAAGCTAACATTATTCCTAAAACTAGAAAACATTATGACTTTTAATCTGTAAACAACTTTTGCCCAAAACTCATTTGCAAGACTGAAGAGAATGAAGTGGAAAAGAGAAATGATATGTGACCTTATATTTTTCTTTCTATTCTCCCATTATTGATTTCTTAGAAGTTATATTTGGAACCTCAGTACCATTGTTTTCTTTCATAATCTCTGAGTCGAGGAAAAGGTTTTTATTTTTATTTTTTGGCCTGTCCTGGGGCTTGAACTCAGGGCCTAGCATTGTCCTTGGGCTTTCTCAAGGCCTAGTGTTCTACCACTTGAGACACAGCACCATTTACCACTTCCGGCTTTTTCTATGAATAGAACCCAGGTCTTTATGCATACTAAGCAAGCACTCAACAACTAGGCCAAACCCCAACCCCCAAGGAAAAGGTACTTTTTCTTCTTCCTTCTTAAGAATAACTGAAGCATTCATGAATCATAAGTATGTATATTATATATGCTTCAACACTTAAGAAAGGGATATTGGCATTTCTCCATCCAGTATCTGAATACAGACCAAGATTTTTGTGTCTTAATTTCCTGCTTAGCCGACTTTACATAGCATCTACACCTTCTGAGGTTACTGTAGCAAATATTCTGTAGGATGGAAAGAAGGGTCCTTTATTAGTAAAAATTGACCCTACTGATAAGCCAGGCTTAATCTCTTTGCCTAATCATTACCGACCTTTTTTTGATATTTCTTTTTGTTATCTTTAAGTAGTTGCACAAATGGGTTTTAACTCAACATTTCAGTTTGTGAGTACAATAATGTAATTTGCCTGAAGCAAAATGATTGCACTTAGAAATTGTGGGTTATAGAAGAAGCAAAATCATTTAAGAAAGGCTTGACCTTTTGAGTTTGTTTCTCATCAAGGAGAATGAAATTTCCTTTGAGTTATGTATCAGATAAAAATTGGATTTAGAAATCTGTCAAACATGGCAGAAAACATCAATTACAGGCTTGTGACAGAATTACATTCTGTTGTGATGGTGCAGAATACATAACTGTATGCTATTGAGGCAGTTGTCAGTTGGGTTCTAGCTTGCGTTTCCCAAATCGTACTAATTTTCCTATGAGGTCACAATTCTGGCAGAATCACTGCCAGTGACATAGTCTTTATTCTCTGCTTCAGGCTTATAGTCTTGGAGCCAAATAAGGGCACCAGTGGTTCACCTTGTAATCCTAGCTACTTTAGGAAGCTGAGATCTGAGGATCACAGTTCATAGGCAATCCAGGCACAAAAGTTGGTGGTACTCTTATCTTCAATTAACTACCAGAAAACTGAAAGTGGCTCAGGGTGTAGCCTTGAGTTGAAGATTTCAAAGACAATACCCAGGCCCAGAGTTCAAGTCCCACGACCAAAGCAAAAAAAAATCAACTTTGAAATTTCAGATTGCTTACAAATTATTTACAATAAAACTAATGTGTGTGTGTGTGTGTGTGTGTGTGTGTGTGTGTGTGTGTGTGTTTGAGGGAAATAGTACAGATAAATTCACAGCCATAGGAATCTCTCCTGTTGAAGCTCAAAAAATTGAATAACCCCAACTCTAATCTCCAAAGAAACAACCATCCCATTAAAGATGGGCCAAAGACTTAGAGTCTTCTTTGAAGAAATAAGAATGGCCTATAGACACATAAAGAAATGCTCAACATCTCTGGCCATAAAAGAAATGCAAATCAAAGCAACTCTAAGATTCCACCTTACTCCAGTTTAGAATGGCCATAATCAAGAAATTTAATAACAACAGATGCTGGAGGGGATGTGGCCAGGAGGGATCACTACTACACTGTTGGTGGGAGTGCAAACTCATTCAACCACTATGGAAAGCAGTATGGCAGTTCCTCAAAAGACTAAACACAGAGCTCCCCTATGACCCAGCAATTCCACTACTTGGCATTTACCCAATCGCCCAGAAACAAGGACATACTAAATCCACTAGCAGAGGTTTACAATAGGGCAAAACCTAGATACATAAGACCATATAGGAAGATGCTAAATAAAAGGACCTCTAGGATATAGAAACAAGAGCCATGTATGATTGTTGTTCTTAATGTACTATGCTATTTCTCATCTCTTTTTTTGTCCCTTGGTTATCTCATATTGTTACAGTATTTTACTTTCCTATCTGATATATTGTATATATGTTTGTTTATTTGAAATAGGATAAGGAAGGGGGAAAACAAGATGAAGGGAGAGGGTGGGGGAGGGAAATGGGGACAAAAACATGAGAAGGGGTATCAATGTGAAGTAATGTACCTTCTATCTGGTGAATATAATGTAACCCTTCTATTAATTGCAATAAAATATATTTAATAAAAAAGAATCTCTCCTGTTGAACATGAAGGAATACAAAGTAGTAAGAAGGTTTCAAAACCTTGAGAGTTTACAATCAGCTTCACCCACTAAAGCCAGCCTTTAGAACTTCTAAGTCATGCTCATGGGACAGAATAATCTGGGCATTTTGTCAAATGAGACATTTTTATTAGTACTGGTATAATATATGTTAAAAATATATTGAGTAAAGAGATTAAGGCATATACTATCCTAACACAGTGTACATTTTTGTCCTAGTCTTTCTTTCCTTTTCCCTTATCAAGTGAAACATGTGTGAATTTCAAGATTATCTCTAATGGAAGCAAGAAAACTGAAAATAGGGGTAGAAGAGAATGAAAGCTCAGGAATGGGACGATAACTTCCGTTTGATATTACCTATTGTAAGTTGTCAAGAGTTTATTTTGTCAATTTATTGTGGAGAATTGACTCAAATATATAAAACTCAAATAAAAGTGGTCATATTTCTAAAATAACAAACCTAGGATTTCATTTTTTTATTTTTTTAAAAAATTTCATTCAGAGACAGTCACTTGTTGCTCTTCTTGCTTTTCATATTTCCTTATCCCACCCAACCTGCAAGATTTTGTCTGTTACTTCATGTACTAGCCTTTCTTTCCAATCTCAAAGTTTCTATATGCGTGATTCTTATTCCCTTCTTTGCCTTGGATTCCCATTTATATTTTACATTTAAAGTCAGTATTCATGTTCTTATAGAAGAATATTCTTTAATAAAATCTTAGTAATTTTCAAACCTTGATCTTTTCTCATTCACCCTGAGAATTTTAAATGTTCCCTAAATTAGTTTAGCTTTATACAGTATTACTTAAATCTTCCTATGTCTAAAACTCCATACTAATAACTTAATGCCTGTGAATGTAACATGTTACTACTCTGACTATCCAAAAATATTTGGAAGGTATATGTATCTCAATAGGTTAGCCAATAAAAAAAGTACTGGCTAGCTAATAAAAAAAATAGTGAACCATAAAAAGTATTACAGTGAGATGACAACTTACAAAAGCAATATTTCTTGTGGTTTGAATTTTAAATCTGTGCTTTGTTCTTTTGTCCACAGTTTCTATTCACACCTTTTATTTTATATTCTCTGCACATCTGAGTCTCCATCAGCTTCAGGGGAGGTCATTTTTCTTAGCTATTGGTTCCCCAAAATTCAACTCCAGCTTGAATTCCTAGTGGAAATGATTCAGAAGTTTGACATATCTCAACCACTTTGAGGTTATTAAGAGTTGACACCCCGAGGAGTTGAATAACCATACTTGCCTGGCTCTCCTATATAAAATGTAAAGGCTATTTCCTTTTAAATGATGATAGTATCCACATGCAAAGTTGAGCTGAGTTCCCTGATTGTTCTTGTGTTTAACACTGAAATAATTATGGTTCATCTTTCTAATTAAGTCTTCTAACAAATCCATTCCAAAGCTAGCACTCTCTACCTAGCCTTTACCTTTGGAATTTTTGATTTCTAGGTACTATTTCTTTTGGTACACTGAATGAGGGGGAAAAAACCCCACCAAGGTGTAAGAAAATATTTTCCCAGATCACAGTTCTAACATAGGTTTCAGTGATGCATCTTCTTTTAGGTTGTGAGAGACAACCTTCTTAATATCATATTGTAAAAAAAAATGTATACATAGTCCCTTTTGAAAGGACACTAATCTTACTAGGAGAACCCCAACTTTAATCACTGGATCACCTAGGAAAACCCACACAACTTCTAATACTGTGATACTAGGGTTAGGATTTTAACATATGATTGCAGGGGCCACAAACTAATAGTCTCCATCTAGCATTATCCAAATAAGAACATTCTTCCATAACTCAACATAGCACTTCTTAAATAATCTAGATCCCTCTGATTATATAAGATGAAAGCCTGAGTTTATAAAGTCAGCCTCCCCCTAAATAATTCTGACCTCCTGAAACAATCTTGGAACAAACAAACTCAGAACAAACTCTCCTATTCATCATAAGCATCTACTTCTTAGACCAAGTCCATATCTGCTCTTCATGGCTCCAGAGCTCCCAAATAAGAGCCTTTATGTTCACTTGTCATTTCTGACTTTAATGAACCAAACTTGATGTTGCTTCTGCTGCATAGACTAAGCCTGACATCCTTTCATCGCTGTTCTTTATTCTAGGTACAGCATTTAATAAAAAAAAATCTGTATTGTTAGCTCCCAGAGAATGGAGGTGAAGTAAACAGAGCTGACCCCAAAGGAACAAACAGGTTTGTCAGACTTCCCACAAACTAATAAGCAAATAATACTTTGAAGAAATAATGATGGTAGTAATTTAACCCAGGTTTTTATAAGCACATTTTTTCCATAAGCGTTTATTACCAGCCTTCCCTTCCCACTTCATCATATACTATTTTGTTCAGAAATCACAAAAATTCTAAGACACTTCCTTTCAAAAACAGGATCAGAACTCAATCATGATTTTCAAAGCGGAGGATAAAATGTATTTTCCCTGCATCATTTGTAATCCCTAAATATAATGGGAGAGAGCAAATAAACACTTCTTGACCGAATCTATTTTGTGACATATAACTTCACTGAGCTCTACTTTAAACAGATGTATGGTAGTCATTACCTAAGGCTACTTTAATTTTTTCACATCATTAATAAAAATAACTGGATAACTGGAAGAATAACTGAATGGAGCAGAGGTTCATCTTGGCTCAGAGTCTCGGGGTGGGAATGGGCCCTGGGATGGATGACCCTTTAGGATTGGGCAGAATATCATAGTGCCAGAATAAAATGAGGTAGTTTCTTCACTTCCTGATGGATAGAAGGCATTGGGGGTAACACTGGAATGATCCCAGGAACAAAATATCCCAAGGGCCCCTCCTCAGTGACCTGCTTCCTTTAGCTAGCCTCTACCTGCTCAAGTTTCCAGAGCCTCCTTAACTTGCATCATCTGAACATTCCAGGAAGCCACTAGCTAGGAACCAATATGTGACAGACAAGCCTATGGAGAATGTCTCCTATTCAAGTCATAAAGGAACTGCCATCACAAATGCCATAGACTTGGAGTTAAGACTTAGAAGTGTACTTTCTCACGGTGATTCTGAAGTCTTAAAGTGCAACATGGAAGATGCACATGGAACATGAACTCTACAGAATCCCCCCAGGGGGCTCTGCCCTGTAGAGTGCCCACCTTTGTTAGATGGTGACTTCCTTTTCCACACAGCTGTCAGTGTCTCAGTCTCCTCTTCCTATGAGAACATGAGTCACGTTGACTTCATCTTTCATAATTACCTTTCGAAATTTCCAAGGTAAGAAATTTCTAAGGGTGGACAAGTCACATGATTTAGTTCATAACATTAACTGAACAAACATTACAGTCTTATGATAATATTTATGCTAGTGTCATGGGATAGCACTAGGTGAAACTTTACAATAGGGTTACTTTCACATTTCTTTAACTAACCCTGCTGTGGAATTGAAGTTTGAATTCAGAGCTTCTCATAATTCTGCCTCTTATGTGCTGCTATTCCACATGCCCTCCAAGACTGACTCCTGTCTTAGCCTATGATGCTTAAATCTTAATAGACATTAACAAATGTGCCATAAACAGGATCTTCAAAATCACTTCCACCTGGGAGCTTGTTTTTTCCATCTACTCAGATTTGCTTCAGTCACATGATTAGCCCAGAATTCTGACTGATGATAAATACATGGCCCAGCTGCTTCTGACATCATCCAACTGACAACCACTACCCAGAACCAGAACCAGCCAGCACTTTTATGAATAAGGTCAACCGTGAATACCGCAAGACTACCCAGCAAACCAGCCCAACCTGCCAACTCATTGAAGCTTGAGCTATTTTAATGGTGATGATCTTACTCAACTAAAACAGCTTGCAGTAGGTGGCTTTGAATTCAGGACCTCATACTTGTTGGGCATGAGCTCTACTGAAGTACCTAAATTTTGTAGCAGTCTATTAGGCAGTAAAACCTTACTGGTATATTGAAAACCTTCAAAGCTAGGAACCTCATGGTATATTTACTTAAACACAAATGAATGAAACTAACATGTGCATCTACCACACAATTAGCAAAAATCTTCAGAAATCAAAAACAATCTACAAAAGTAAAGAGATAGGACAAAAGGTTTATGAGTGTGTGCCAACAAAAGAACACTGGCAAAGTTATACCAGAATAACTCCCAAAATACTAAGAGCCTAAATCACAGTGGCTAGAGGGAAATACCACCACAAGTTATAATCTGAATTATTACCTATATCAAAGGTTGATATGATAGCATTTTTCAGTCATAGGAAAATGACCAAAAATGTGTGGTTATGGTAGAACCTAGACAAATCAGCTATAAGAGATAAGAAAACCATTTTCAAGAATGAGGATCAAGTGAGCTAAAAACTACAAATGAAAGAAATGGAAGAAAGGAATGGAAGAATTTTCACTTTTGGTCCATCCGCTCCATGAGAGAATAAGCACTGAATCTGGCAAGAAGAGGAAGAGATAACAAGATATAGGAAGTGCATGAATACTGATGGCTATGGGCTCGCTCTTTGCTGATGATTCAGCTTTGCAAGGCAAGCAATTTCCTATGCAAAGCCCAGCCTAGCAGCTAATGCATCTCACCTAGATAAATTAGTCCGTCTGCTCCAGTAGAAGAAGGTAGCGGCACAAAAGCTCAATTCAGAGTTCAGTGGCCAGATGCGACAGCTCTCAGGGGAAGCACTGACAATATAGTCCCACCTGAGACCACTCACCAGGAGACAGAAAAACAGAGCAGATCAAAGATTCAGTGAGGGAAGAGCAGAAGAAAAGCACAAAGGCTTATCTATGAGCACAATCCTGTAATATGCTATCTAAACTGAAGTCATTTTGAGAGCCTAAAATACATCATGAATGGTCATATTAAGCATACAGGTGCAAACTAAAACTGTACTAACATCCAAGTCATTATTTCACAGGTTCATATGTAAGCACATATTACCACAAAGAAAATGAGAAAAAATATTGCAAGTAAGTATAAGAAGATCACAAGGAAAGTGAGAAGAAGACTAAGTCAGAAAGAAATAGTCTAGAATCAAGTTTGGAGAACGGGTGGCGTTTCAGGATCTTCCATATCAAGGGGCACCCATAGCCTCACAAGATCTAGAGAACCACAGCCACATAGAGAGGAAGAATGGCATCCTGGGAATTCTCATTTGCTTAGGAAACCAGGCTGAACAGAGAGTAACAATGTTCCTAGGACAGAATTTAAGAAAGTAATGAAATTGATTGATGGTATATCATCCATTTTATTTCCTGTAAGTGGTTTAGCTAACTCTAACAACTGTGATGGACAAGATCTCGATTATCAGAAGCATATTTTTGGTGTGAAGCATAACAGTAAGTACAAAAGCATATGTGCATGATGGTAACTACATGACTACAACTCCATAATAAGCATATGCATTTATAGTCATGGTAAAAGCTAAGAGGAGTGCAAGGCTATCATACACAATAGCTGTTGACGGTGGCTGGAACATTAAAGACTTGACTGAGAAAGCCACAACCTGAATACTAGTGGCTCATTCCAATAATCCTAGTACTCAGAAAGCTGAGATCTGAGGATGGAGGTTTGAAATCCAAATCTATGGGAATTTTATCTCCAGCTAATGAGCAGAAATCTGAAAGAGAGGCATGGCTCAAAAGGTACAGTGTCAGCCACAAATGAAAAAGCTGAATAAGAGCATAAAGTTCTGAGTTCAACACAAGGAAAAGAGAGATTGGGGGGGGGGAAAGAAAAAAGAAAAAAACCTTGAGAAGATGACTTTTTGAGTTGACTTTCAGAACTAGAACTGATCATACAAAGATCATGGAAAAAGAATATTCCAACAGAAGATACAGCTAGTATGTTCAGTCCTGCAAGAGAAGCAATATTGTTAAAGCAAAGGAGATGAAGTAATAGAAAATGAGATTAGAAACTGAAGGGTGGGTATGCACATAACATTATCTGTGGTTCATATCTGGGAAGTAATTCAAGCTTCTTTGCAAAAAAAACCAAAACCATAATCCAAGCTACTTTTAAACATAACCCCTTGGCTTACCCTTCGACAGTAGGTTGTAACCAGAAATGAGAATTTGGAGAAAAGTCAATGGATTTTTTTACTGTAGCTCATTGGAGAAATGGCTGGGATTAATGAAGATGGTTATATTGCTTTGTTCTGGTTTATATGTGAGGATTCTGAGAAAGAGGAAAGAACAAGGTCAATTTATAGGCACTGGTGACTTACAATTATAACCCTAGCTAGCAGGGAGGCAGAGATGAGAAACATAGTAGTTCAAGGCCATCCCAGATAAAAAGTTTGCTAGACTCCATCTGAACTAATAACTGCGCTTGCATGTTATCCCAGCTATGCAGGAAGTATAAATTAGAAGATCAGAGTTCAGGTCAGCCCAGCATATAAAAGCAGGATTCTATCTCAAAAATGATCAGAGCAAAAGTGGCTGGAAAATGTGACTTAAGATGTGCAGATCTTCTGTTCTCATGGTGGCTGCTTGCGTTAATGATCCTGTTCCATAGCAGTTTGGATATTTTCCCTGGTGGGTATCAAAAAACTGTGGCTCACTAACAACTGGTTCTCAAAACCCTAAGGACAGCTCAAAATTCAAAGCTTACAGTATTTAATGGGCCAAAAGCCTAAGATTTAAAAGTTATGCAACTATAAGCAATGCAACGTAGAAAACAATTGACACTGAGAATTTGTTTGCTTGGTTTTTTGATTTGTTTTGTTACTGTTGTTGCTTTCTGGGTTTTTTGGCCAGTCTTAGGGCTTAAACTCGGTGCCTGAGCACTGTCCTTCAGCTATCTCAAGGCTAGAGCTCTACCACTTGAGCCACAGCACCACTTCTGGCTTTTTCTATGTATGTGGTACCAAGGACATGGTAACGACGGTACTCATTGATACAGCGTTGAGTCCACACTGTAACATTTATTCTCGCTGTGGTTGTATGTCAAAGCAACCATCAACGTAGCTCATGAATATAAAGTCAGACTAAAAAAAAAAAAAGGATGTGCAGAACTTGTCTAGTAAGTATGAAGAACTGAGTTCATAACCCAGTACTGCACCCTGGAAAAAAGGCCATTTTTTATTTAATTGGCACAGTAGATGGAATTTGAGGGAAATGAGTTTACTTTTATCTTATAACTATTAAAATCCAAATAATGATATCAAAAAGTAGTTTATACATTATTCTGAATCTCTAGAGCAAAGCCAGGACAGGAGATACAAATTTCAGAATGATCAACTAGAAATGTACTTAAACCAATGTACTTAATGAAATTAGTTATAAAGAGAGAATTGAAAAGTCAATTGTGTAGCACCCCGAAATTTAAAGTATGCATTAAATGAGCCAACACAAGCATCTAAGAGGAAGCAACCAGTGAAGTAGAATGAAAAATCTAGTGCCTAGATACCAAGAAAAGGCAAAGCTTTTGGAAAGATGGGGCAGTTAGCTACATCTACACACTGCAGAGTGACTGAGCAAGAATAGTACAGAGAAGCAAGCTCTGGATTTTGCAAACCAAAGATTAATAATAATCTTGACATGAATGGATTCAATAGCATGTAGGAGCACATATGCTTCTTTGTAGCAGGTTGGGAAGATTAAATAACTGGAGAATAAAATTTCATAGGTTTCCAGAAGTGTTGCTGTGATTCTTATCTACTGATATTGATTTGTTTGAGATAAATATTTGTGCTCAGAGCTCAGTCCTAGAGTTTCATCTCCACATCCTTTGGGAAAGCTTAATGCAAAGCTGACTCATCAACTCTAAGTCCAGAACCAGTTGCTGAGTTCCAAAAACCTCTCTTTCTGTCGTGACTTATTTTATTTTGAATTGGCACATGCTAATTACACATATTTATGAAGTACGGCATAATTTGAATACTTTGATGCATCTATAAATGCAAGATGAGGAAACCAGGTTAACTAGAATTGCCATCTCCTTAAATACCCTTCATATCTGTGTTGTAAGCCTCCGAATTCCTTTTCTCTAGTTCACAAAAACGTATAATGGCTTGTTCTGATCTACAGTCAGCAACTACACTGTTGAGCATTAGAACGTGTGGCTTCTGGCTATTTCCATCCAGCGATCTTCTCTCTCCCCTTTCACTAGCATTCCTATCTTTTGATAATTGCAATTTTTCTCTTTCCTATCAGATTTACATTTTCAGATTCCACATGAGTTAGAGTGACAATTGTATTTTTCCTGATTTATTTCACTGGACCTAATAACACTCAGCTCTTGTCATGTAGCCACGAGTGATTTCGATTTTTATTATTGATGAAGAATATCTTCTCATAGATTTACACTTTCTGTACCATTCACTCACTGATGGGCACCTAGACATATCTTGATTATTGTAAATAGTGCTACAATAAGCAGAAAAATGCTGTGTGTCTTTCATTGACTGATTTCAATTGTTCAGCAAATTGACCCTATAGTGAAATTGCTGGAGCATACAGTAGTTTTATTCATTTTTAGTCTGTTAAAAAGCTTCTTGGTCATAATCATTGTAATTATTTACATTCTGACCAATCTTGTGTAAGATTTCTTTTATTCCACATCCTCATCAGCATTTCTTTATTTAGTCTTTGATCGAGGCCATTCTAACTACATTAAAGTGAGATCTCACTTTGGTTTTAATTTACATTTCCCTGGTGATATTCAGCTCACTTGCGCTCTCTCCTCTCTCTCTCTCTCTCTCTCTCTCTCTCTCTCTCTCTCTCTCTCTCTCTCTCTCTCTCTCTCTCTCTCTCTCTCTCTCCTCTCTCTCTCTTTTCTGTTCTCTTCTCTTTCTGTGTGTGTGTGAAAGAGAGAAAGAGAGAGTATATGTGTTCTCTTGAGAAGGGTCATTTGCTCATTTTTAGATAAGATTGTTTGCTTTTTAGGTGTTGAGATTTTTTATTTAGGGTTTTTTTCATGTAGTCTGGGTATTACCTCCTTCTCAGTTTGTATGAATGGTTGCAAATATTTCCTCTCATTCTGTATTCTGGCTCTTCATTCTGTTTTTTCTCCCTTTGCTGTGTAAAGCTTTTCAGTTTGACACAATCTCATTTGTCTATTTTGGGGTTTGCTTTCTGTGCTTTTGGGGTTTTCTCAAAAGAATCATTGCTTATACCAATTTCATAAAGTGTTTCTGCTGCTTTCTTCCAGTGTTTTCATAGTTACAGGATTTGCATTTCGATTTTTATATTTTTGAGATAATGTATGCATACAGTAAGAGATAAGGGTTTCTGCACATAAATATCTAATTTTCTCAGCATAAGAGATTCTCCCATGTGTGCTTTATGACAGCTGTGTCAAAAATTAGATGCACAAATTTATTTCTGGTTTCTTCATTCTTTCTACTGAAGACTACTTTTTGAGTAGAAAGTACCTCACACTGGTTTTGAGACAAAAGATTGGTAAACTATGGTCCCATGGATAAACCTCGGGGCCACCAGCTGTTCTGTACATAAAGTTGTATTGCTACACAGCGTGTTCCTTAATGTCCATATTGGTTAGGATTGCTTACTTATCACCTAGATAAGGTTGAGTGACAGATAAGGTTGTGACAAAATATGTGGCCCAGAGAACTTTTATTTTCTTCCTACCTCTTATAAGAAAAAATTTACCAATACTAATCTAGATTACAAGTCCCTATAGTAAATATAAACTCTGATAAATACTAAGTATGCAGAGATAGAAACATAGTCTTCACCAAAATGAAGAACATTCTAGGGCTGAGTTCTCTGCACTGGATTATGGGCTGTGGTGCATATCCAGCTATCTTTATAGTCCACAACACTCACACCAAAACTGCTTGAGGACTTCAATGTACAATTCTACTTCTCTACATGCAAATATTCCACTAATAAGTCCTATCTTATGACTGCATCACTCTCATTATAGTGACCTATGTCTAGGAACCTTTTGCTACGAGAAAGACAATTGCAGAACTATTTTTCCCACATGGTTTTGAGACTTTCAAAGAAAATAATATGAGCTGGAAACTGGAATATTAGAGAGTGCATTTTAAATATGCATATAGTTACATAGGCATAGCCGTATGTTGTTCTAGTCCAGCATTTAATGTTCCAAAAACACACTTGGGTTTTGGCTAGGAGTGTTTATCAGAGCTGATGGGAAGAATTGTTTGACAGGTCCTGGGGCACTGAATTAGTGACTAGTTGACACTGTAAGTGGTGACGCTGTGTGGAGAGAGGACAATATATACAGAATGTACTCTGGGATAATATTATGCCTCTAATTTACTACCTAACTTATAGCTTTTCCTCAGTTTTCTACTGGCTACTGATACAAATAATTAACTCTCAGCTCCACAGCCAGTATCTGAATCAGAGAAAATTTTATTTACAAGGCACTCTTTATCCTTCCTCAAATCTAGTTTGATAAATATGCGGCTCCAGGGTCCACATGGAGAATTAGTCTTTAAAAAAATTGAAGGCCAAGAGTTTGGCCTAGTGGCAAAGTGCTTGCCTAGCATGTACAAAGACCTGGGTTTGATTCCTCAGTACCACATACATCGAAAAAGCCAGAAGTGGTGCTGTGGCTCAAGTGGTAGAGCTCTAGCCTTGAGAAATCACAAAGACAGTGCTCGGGCCCTGAGTTCAAGCCCCAGCACTGGCAAAAAATAATAAAAATAATAAATTGAAATTAAAAGAATACCAGCCCTTGTCAAATCTAGAAGCATGATGAGTTCATGAGAGAGATTTGCCTCAAATCTCTACAGACAGAGTAGAGTAGCCATGCAGTCTCCAAGTGTCCCCTAATATCACCTACTAAATTAATCACACTCTCCACGTTGAATGAAGAAGTTGGCTACAAGCTTCTGCAGTATTGTTTTCTCCTAGAGAATGGAACAGGAGAATCCGTGTATAAAGGTAAGTTGATGCTCGTAGCTCACTTTTGTAATCCTAGCTACTAAGGAGGTTGAGATCTGAGTATCCTGGGTTTGAAGTTAGCTCAGACAGGAAAGGCTGTGAGCATCTTATCTCCAATTAACCACCTGAAATACAGAAGTAGAGCTGAGGTTCAAAATGGTAGAGCATTTGCCTTAAGCAAAAAAAAAAAAAAACCAACAACAACAACAACAAAAACCCTCAGGGACAGTACTCAGGACATGAGTTCAAGCCCCAAAACAGACAAAAATAAATAAACAAGTAAATAAATAAAAATAGTCTCTAGAACTTACTTTTGTCACAGTGACAATGTGAAGCAATTGAAGTTCTTTATTCCAGAAGGCCAGAGCCAAGCTCACCTAAGCTGTCATTACCAAGTTTAATCTTCTTCCACTTCCTCTTTCATGATCATAATTTCTTGCAAATAGAAGTCTTCTCTGGCCCAGCTGGCCGAGAAGAAAATGGAAGAACAGAATCATCTAGTCCTGAGATTTTTCCTTACTTACTAACAGCCTCTGTGGTAAGAGCTCTGGAAATTCAAAAGAAAGCATGTATCTTCGAATTTTACCTAGAGGTTATCAAATGCCTCTGACAAAAAAGCATATTATCATGATCAAGAAGAAAATAATTCGCTCTTCTGATTGAAAGCATTTTAGCTTGAGATTGAAAAGGAAGATGAAATATTTTCAGTTAAAATGGGGAAAATATCAAGAGA
Organism: Megascapheus bottae; assembly: GCF_031878675.1. NCBI lineage: Eukaryota > Metazoa > Chordata > Mammalia > Rodentia > Geomyidae > Megascapheus > Megascapheus bottae. The sequence continues at coordinate 73,167,209 of NC_143513.1, read as the reverse complement.
GCAGACAATACTTCTTACCTAGAAAGAAGATTAACAGCAGATGAAGTGCTCAATAATTCAAAGAACACATTTGAAATACAAAAATCTATCTCTACTTTTGCAGATTCACTAATACCTACAGTATGGCTTGAGGAGAAAAACATGTCAAGGTGAACTTGATATTTGGTAGAGATCGATTTTACCTCATAAATAGCATTGAAACCTGGCGGGAAAGAATTCATTATGAGGAAAGTGATCAAAAGATATATCTTGTTCAAAAGAAATCAATTCAGTAAAACTGGAAGCAGAGAGACAAAGGACATACATTTTCCCTTACATATTGAAGCCAGACTTACAAGTGTACAGGTAAATACATTGGATAGCATTCAAGTGTATGCAAATGTATAAACTGAAACAGGGTAGATAGAAGTAGTGGAGAGAGAAAGAGAGAGAGAGAGAGAGAGAGAGAGAGAGAGAGAGAGAGAGAGAGAGAGAGAGAGAGAGAGGAAATGGGAAGGAGGGAAAGAGAAAAAAGAAGAGAGGAGAGAGGAGAGAGAGAGAGAGAGAGAGAGAGAGGAAATGGGAAGGAGGGAAAGAGAAAAAAGAAGAGAGGAGAGAGGAGAGAGAGAGAGAGAGAGAGAGAGAGAGAGAGGAAATGGGAAGGAGGGAAAGAGAAAAAAGAAGAGAGGAGAGAGGAGAGAGAGAGAGAGAGAGAGAGAGAGAGAGGAAATGGGAAGGAGGGAAAGAGAAAAAAGAAGAGAGGAGAGAGGAGAGAGAGAGAGAGAGAGACAGAGAGAGAGAGACAGAGAGAGAGAGACAGAGAGAGAAGGGGCATAGAGGAGGAATGGTTGGGAATTTTGAAAGGGGAAACATTGACCAAGACAGGTTGTATTGAGGGCCAGGAGCATGATCTAATGGCACAATGTTCAACTAGCATGTACAATGCTGTGGATTTGATTCCTTGGTACCACATACACAGAAAAAGCCAGAAGTGGCACTCAAGTGGCAGAGTGCTAGCCTTGACCAAAAAGTATCCAAGGACAGGACCTAGGCCCTGAGTACAAGTCCCAGGACTGGTGAAAAAAATGTGTGTGTGTGTGTGTGTGTGTGTGTGTGTGTGTGTGTGTTGTATTCATAAGCTGTTAAATGACAACCCCTTTGTAGCACCTCTGAAAAAAATTTTAAGGAGCCAAAATAAAATGACAGCTCAAGGAATTTGTAAACAGAATGTAAGGCTACAAATATGAGGTTAGTAATACCTAGAAATTATTTGTGGGAAGAAGAAAAGAGAAGTGACAGGGAAGTGATCCTATCAGGAAACGTTCTCCGCAAGTACCTCTCCACGGGAATACATTCCATGCATCTTTAAGTGGACAACAGAAATGAACCTGAGTTCGGATAGAGGAAGGACAGACTTTAGAAGGTGTGATGGTTACACTTTCACCCCCTCACCACCTAGAAAAACAGTTAAAAGGAGGAAAGATTCAGGTCACGGTTTCAGAGGTTTCTGGGCATGATTGATGGATGTAATTGCTTTAGGACCCAAGGGAAGGAAGAATATCATAGTGAAGACCACAGAGGGCAAAAATACTAACTTCCTATCAGCCAGAAAGCAGAGAGTCAGAGGGAAGGAAAAGGGCTCAGGACAAAAACTCACCCCAGCAGCCTACTTCCTTCAACTATATCCAGCCTCCACATCCCTGTAATAATACATCAAAGAATGACCCTATCCACGGATCCATCCAATGATGAGGTCAGGACCCTTTTGATTCAACTGCCTGCCAGGTCTTCGATTCAGCAACCAGACACCAAGGTTTCAACATATAAATCTTTTTTTTGAGGGGAGAGGAGGAAGGGAGAAAATAATATTTTATATTTGAACTGTGACAGGAAGGAACTGTATTCTCCTGTGTTCTTGTTTCCATGAACTTTTACTCCAAAAAGGGTAAAATTGTCAGGAAAAGTCTTCTTTATTCATAGCATCTATGATCTTGCTTTTTTTTTTTGCCAGTCCTGGGCTTGAGCGCAGGGCCTGAGCACTGTCCTTGGATTTTCTCAAGGCTAGAGCTCTACCACTTGAGCCTCAGCACCACTTCCGGGTTTTTTCTATGTATGTGGTACCGAGGAATCGAACCTGGGTCTTCATGCATGCTAGGCAAGCACTTTAACCACTAGGCCAAGCTCCTGGCCTGATCTTGCTTTTTTAAATTTTATTTTATTTTTTTATTATAAAGGTGATGTACAGAGGGGTTACAGTTACACAAGTCTGGTCACAGGTTCATTTCTTTTTGAATAGTATCCCCCCTCCCTCATTTTCTCCCCTCCTGATCTACTATTTACTTTCTTTTTTGTGTGTATATGGGTCATGAGACTTGAACTCTGGGCCTGGGCACTGTTTCTCAGCTCTTTAGCTCAAGGCTACCACCCTACCCGAGAGCCAAGCCCTACTTCCCATTTTCTAGAGTTTAACTAGAGAAAAGAGTCTCAGGTCCTTTTGTGCCCGGGCTGGCTTTGAACCTTGATCCTCAGATCTCAGCCTCCTGAGTAACTAGGATTACAGGCATAAGCCACCTCGCCCAGCCCGGCTATTTACTTTCTTATATGAAAAGAAATATAAACTGACTGTTAGAATTTAAACTGTCAAGAGCTGATTCATTATTTTAATTGGAACAAGGTAAAGCTAGTAAAATTAATGCTGGTGTACTGGCCTCATCTGTCTTCTTTTGTGTCTATGACTCACATAAATATTTCAGTAATGGATACTTCAGTTCCTTCCACATTAGGACTCTGTGGATAACATCAGCATCTCTATTTGAAGTTAATCAGAGTTCAAGGCACACTGCTCAGTTTGGTCTTAAGTCTTGATTTAATTTTATAGAAATCAAAATCCTACATTCTTCATAATCCAACTCAGAGAACACTTTGATCCTTGACTATTACAGTCTACAGCTTAAGTTTTCTACCCTACAGTCCCTAGAGCAGAAATAAATAAATCTTAAATTCAGATGTATCTTCTTATCACGTGTGTGCGTGTGTGTGTGTGTGTGTGTGTGTGTGTGTGTGTGTGTGTGTTGGTACCAGGGGCTTAACTCAAACTCTCATACTCTTGCTTATCTTTTCCCACTCAAGGCTTGTGTTCTACCACTTGATCCACACTCTCCCTTCTGCTTTTCTTGGTTAACTGGAAATAAATCTCCTGGGGTTTCCTCCTTGGTTTAGCTTTGTACTCCAATGTCAGATCTCACTCTCCAGAATAGCTAGGATTACAGGTAAGAGCCACCAGTGCCCAGCTCATCCTCATTTTTAACCTCTGTCAGACGTAGTAGAATTCTCAGAATCATGCTAAGTTCTTGCTTTCAATTCATATTCCCTCTATTGTGAATGGAACTATGTTCCATTTTTCTCAAGCCTATTGCCCTGGCCCCAGTGCTAAAATGCCAACTATGATTCTCAAAAGTGCCCTTTCACAGAAGAAAAATTGCATTGTCATCCTAAACCCACAGCCAATTATGCATTCTTCCTAGATCTCAAATTGAATTCCTCTTCGCGTCTCCATCTTTAAGATATAAGTCTTAACTCAGATTAAGATCAGTCACAGCCTTCTAAGTCCTCTTCTAGAGAAAAGACTTGAATTCTATATTTACACGCTGCCAGGGTAGATTGAAAACTCAAATGTGTTCATGCTATTTCTGCTGTAAAACCCCTCGATATAGCTCCCCATAGATAAGCCCAAATTGCAATGTCTGGTCTCTGATTACATCTAATATCCCACAATTTATTTTTACAAGGAAAACTTTAGTTACACCAGAAATGCAAGTGTTTATGTACCTCATGCTGTCTTTATGCATTTTATCTCTGCCCATGCTGTCTTCTTTACCTGGAGTGCCCTCTTCTCCCACTGCCATCATTCTCCATTTGTCTGGCTGTTACTCACTCTCTAGGATTCAGCCCAAGTATTATGTCATGCCAGACACCCTCCCTTAAAACCCTAATCAGGCCTAGTTTGCATAATGGGACCTTACTCTATTGCCTCAACAATGTATGCTCATCACCTCTGCATCGGAACTGCAGTGTTCATGTGGTATGCATATTGGTCCATTTCCACAGACTAGGACATCTTTGGGAATAAAGGAACACTTATTCATACTCTGGAGGAGCATGGGCCCTCACAACCGTATCAGTCCACAGTCGGTGGGCTAAAAAGTATTCAACAGAATACTTTGAATATACAGAGAAAAAAATAATACTGCCAACACTCATATAGCCACCACTTAGAATCTATCGTTATTCATTTCCAAAACTACTTCATCACGTTCTATGATTAATCCTGCACCCGTCCACCACTTTCTTGCTTCTAGTGAATTCCAAAGTAAATTGAAGAACATGGTATATTTTGCTTTATAGCTATCAGTATGCATAGGGTGAGATATAAGGTTCACTTAGTTGATTATATTATTTTTCTTTTGAGATAAGATTTACATACAAGTTAATGTGCATTACATATGTACATAATGCATTTAATAAATAGATATACTATATATTATTACAGGGATGCCATTCATATTCCTTTGTGATAGCACCTTTGTCAAACTCAGCTAACTTACAATGATTTATTTAAGAGTTCTCAACTTCATTGTGTTAATCTATTTGTATATTCTTTCACCAATAACAATCTGTCTAGTTACCCAACTCTGCAGAGAATTGGTTGTTTCTGTAAACCTTCTCCTTCCAATATAAAAAACTACTTCCAAAACTGGCTGGGGATGCATGGTTTCCCTCATTTCTGGTAGCTAGAATGTGGCTATACTTCTCCAAGTAAACACACTGGGGGGTAAACAAGGGGGTGCAAATTAAATAACTGAACTGCAATAAACACTATGGAAATCACAAATAGTAAAATAATTCTTTTAAAAGACTAAGTCAAAGCCCAACAAAATAAGTGTCAGGAAATGGGTACATGCAAAAGGGGAGGGTGCAGGCAAGAGGAGAGGGGTAGAGGAATGTAGCAAGGAGGAGGGGAATGCAGGCAAGAATTCATTGTATACTACTCCCCAGCTCCTTGAGCTGATTCAAAACTTTGGAAGCAGCCGGGAGTTTGGCCTAGTGGTAGAGTGCTTGCCTAGCATGCACTAAGACCTGGGTTCAATTCCTCGGTACCACATACATACAAAAAAGCCGGAAGAGGTGCTGAGGCTCAAGTGGTAGAGCTCTAGCCTTGAGAAAGGCCAAGGACAGTGCTCAGGCCCTGAGCTCAAGCCCAGGACTGGCAAAAAAAAAAACTTTGGAAAGGTAGCAGGCTATAAAATTAACCCTCAAAAATCAACTGCCTTCCTCTACGCCAACAGTGAGAGGAACGAGGCAACAATCAGGAAAGCAACTCCTTTCGCAATAGGCTCAAAGAAAATAAAGTACCAGGAATTAGCTTAACTAAGAATGTAAAGGACCTTTTTCATGAAAACTTTAAAACCCTGAAAAAGGAAATTAAAGCAGAACTAAGGAAATAGAAAAGCCTCCCATGCTCCTGGATTGGAAGAATCAACATTGTGAAAATGACAATCTTGCCAAGGGCTATCTACAAATTCAATGCAATACCCATCAATAGCCCAATGACATTCTTTAAAGAAATAGAAGAGGCAATCCAAAATTTCATATGGAATAATAAAAGACCCCGTATAGCAAAAACACTTCTTAGAAAAAGAACAGCACCGGAGGAATTTCAATACCAGACTTTAGACTCTATTACAGGGCTATAATTATCAAAACAGCTTGGTACTGGCACAAGAACAGGCCTGAAGACCAATGGAATAGAACTGAGGACCCAGATATTAAACCACAGATATGGCCACCTAATCTTTGACAAGGGAGCCAAAAAAATAGAATGGAAGAAAGACAGCCTCTTCAACAAGTGGTGCTGGCAGAACTGGTTAAGCACCTGCAGAAAACTAAAGTTGGATCCTTCTTTGTCACCCTGCACTAGAATTAACTCCAAATGGATCAAAGACCTGGAGGTAAAAGCTGACACACTGAAACCTTTACAAGAAGGAATAGGAGATACACTAGGCCTCCCTGGCACAGGTCGAAACTTTCTTAATAAGGACCAAGAATCACAACAAATCAGAGAAAGGCTGGATAAGTGGGACTGCATTAAACTGCAGAGCTTTTGTATGGTAAAGGACATAGCTAGTAAACTAATTAGGAAGCCTACAGAGTGGGAGAAGATCTTCACCAACCATACAACAGACAAAGGCCTCATATCTAAAATATATCAACAGCTCAAAAAATTGAATCAATCCAAAACGAATCTCCAAAGGAACAACCATCCCATTAAAAAATGGGCCAAAGACTTAAAGAGAGTCTTCTCTGAAGAAGAAACAAAAATGGTCTATGACACATGAAGAAATGCTCAACATCTCTGGTCATAAAAGAAATGCAAATCAAAACAACTCTGAGATTCCACCTCACTCCAGTTAGAATGGCCAGGATCAGGAAAACTAATAACAACAGATGCTGGAGGGGATGTGGCCAGGAGGGATCACTACTACACTGTTGGTGGGAGTGCAAACTCGTTCAACCACTATGGAAAGCAGTGTGGCAGTGCCTCAAAAGACTAAACATAGACCTCCCCTATGACCCAGCAATCCCACTACTTGGCATTTACTCAACCATCCAGAATCTTGGGTATACTAAATCCACTAGCACAACAATGTTCATTGCAGCATGATTTAGCATAGGAAAGATATGGAACCAACCTAGATGTCCCTCAGTTGATGAGTGGATCAACAAGATGTGGTATTTGTACACAATGGAATTCTATGCTGCTGTCAGAAAAAAAGACATCGACTCTGTTAGGAAATGGAAAGTCTTACAAAAAATCATATTAAGTGAAGTAAGCCAGACTCAAAGGAACTTAGGCTCAATGGTTTCCCTCATTTGTCATAATCTGTAGAAACCTTGGGATCTCCTAGCAGAGATTTGCAATAGAGCAAAACCTTGATACATAAGGCCATATAATGTGAAGCTAATTGAAAGGACCTCCAGGATATTGAAACAAAAGTCATATAACAAATGATTGTTGTCCTTAATGTACTATGTTGTCTCTCATCTCTTTTGCTGTCCCGTGGTCATCTCATATTGTTACAGTATCTCATTTTGTTATCTGATATATTGGATTTATTTGTATTTGGTTATTTGAAATTGGATAGGGAAGGGGGAAAATAAGATGAGGGGTGGGGGCGGGGGAAGGGTAATGGGGACCAAGACATGCTAAAGGGTATCAATGTATGTGAATTAATGCACCTTCTATCTGGCAAATATCATGTAACACTTTTATTAATTACAATAAAAAATATATTAAAAAAGAATTCATTGTATACATGTTATTTAACTTAGTCCATATACTGTCCTAATTGTTAGCCATATTTTTCATTGAATATTTACACTTTGAGAAGGAGGAGGAGGAAGAGGAGGAGGAGGAAGAGGAGGAGGAAGAGAATTTATTGTATATTCACAGAATTGAGAAACATAAAGGAAGGGGTGAGCCAAAGGACGATAAAATATTATATTGTGACACAGATCAAGACGCATTGTACACATAAACCGCAATAAATTCAATACATGAGCTAGAATTAAGATAAGCAAGGAAGGGATGAGTTAGGAGAGGTGGGTGAGAATGGTAAATGAGTCATATTGATCAAGATTCCCTGTATTCATTAACTGCTTCATTGACTGGCAACTTCTCTATACAACCACTTGAAGATAATAGAAGTACTTTTTAAAAAACTGGCTGCAATTAACTCTATTTTTCTTTTATCTGAAAATGAATTCAGTTTTTATTCATTCTTAAAGGTTATATCTTATATATGGAAAAATAAAGAGTACTAGGTTAACATTATTTCTCATTGAGTCTTTAAGCATATTATTCTGATGTAATCTGACCTGCTTTTTTTCCTCATAAGAAATCAATAATGATTAGATTATCTTTCTTCTTTGTATACTGTGTGCATTTTCTCTCCTTGCATTCAATTTTCTGTTAAATTTTGATTTCTGCTGTTTGATCATATTTTTCTAGGAATAATTTTCTTCATAGATGACAGCTAAATAGATAAAAGGTACTGTCTATATATATATATATTGTCTATTTAGGTGGCAGATATATAAATGGGTGATAAATAGATATCTAGATTTTTTTCATTAACTCCTCAATTTAATCAGTCTATCTTTCACTAAGGTAAAAATCTGAGTCATTATTTTTATGCTTGTCTTTGTATATAAGCTAGAAGTGTGGTAAATTCTGTCATTTTGTTGCACAAGTTTCTTATTTTCTATGAAATTGTATTTTCTCTCTGATCTTCAGAACCAATCATTTAATGTTTTCAAGATCATGGACCCGTTAGCCTGTTATCTCTCCCCCCACACACCTCTCTCTTTTAATGAAGTCCATTCAGTAAATTTATTTATTTATGTATGTATTTTTGTTGGTCCTGGGGCTTAAACTCAGAGAGCCTGGGCATTATCCCTGAGCCTCTCTATGATTAAGGCTAGCATTCTACCACTTGAGCCACAGTGCCACTTCTCGCTATTTCTGAGTAGCTTACTGGAAATATGAGTCCCACAGACTTTCCTGCCTGAGTCAGCTTCAAACCATGATCCTCAGAACTTAGCCTCCTGTGGAGCTAGGTTTACAAGTGGAAGCCACTAGAGCCCACTTGATTTTAAATATATTTCAGTTCTAGAACTTTCATTACATTTTTAAGTATTCTTTTTATTTCTCTGGTATAGCTGATCTTTAAAAAATTCGTTATGAGCATTTTTTCCATATACATTACAATTCTTATTTATCTGGGGTTCATCTTCATTTCCTCCCTGCCTCTCCTCTCTCTCTCTCTCTCTCTCTCTCTCTCTCTCTCTCTCTCTCTCTCTCTCTCTCTCTCTCTCTCTCTCTCTCTGTCTCTCTGTCTCTCTCTGTCTCTCTGTCTCTCTCTCTGTCTCTCTGTCTCTCTCTGTGTCTCTCTCTCTCTCCCTCTTGCTCTCTCTCTGTCTCTCTCTCTCTCCTCTCTTTCTCTCTCTCTCTCTCTTTCTCTCTCTGTCAGTCATAGGGCTTGAAATCTGGGCCTAGCTCAAGACTAGCACTCTACCACTTGAGGCACAGCACTAATTCTGGTTTTCTAGTGATTAATTGGAGATAAGAGCGTCATTGATTTTCATGCCCAGGCTGGCTTTGAACCACAATCTTCAAATCTAAACCTTCTGAGTAGCTAGGATTATAGGTGAGAGCCACCAGTACCCAGCTTACTCTTTTCTCTTAAGACTGAAATTTCTTGATTTTCTTGTGTAGTAGGTAATTGCAGACTTTATGGTTCACTAGGTTCTGTTTGATTCCTCTAAGGTATGTTTGTATTGTGAAAGTTCCTTATGTAAGTAGGCAATTAGCAGGATAGGCTTTAAATTTCAGATCCAGTTTCTTGGATAACTGTGTCCATTTAATTTTTTTTTTGCCAGTCCTGGGCTTGAGCTCAGGGCCTGAGCACTGTCCTTGGACTTTTTCAAGGCTAGAGCTCTACCACTTGAGCCTCAGCACCACTTCTGGTTTTTTTCTATGTATGTGGTACGGAGGAATCGAACCCGGGTCTTCATGCATGCTAGGCAAGCACTTTAACCACTAGGCCAAACTCCCGGCCCTGTCCATTTAATTTTTAAGTAAGCCACAGTCTATTCAAATATTTATGTTTCTAGGTCCAGTCAGATAGTTGAACTATGTTTACAGACAAATTTCGACTCCTTCACTCTCATTTCATCACATTCTCATTTCATCTCTTTACTGCGCACTAGTCTTTGCTTCTTCAAGAATAACAAACCCTGTATAGATTCTACATCTATACAGGGCAAAGTTGAGTCTTCATTCAATTTATAAGCCTTGAGAAAGGGAACTCAGTGTCCTCCTCTTCCAGCAACTGCTGTTTTCACTCCTGAATCTGTCTGCATTTTCTTTCTCTCCCTTATCACTAGCCAATGTTTGTTTTATTTGTTTATCTCCGGTTCATATTTGTGGAATCTGCAGAAGAATCAGTAATACAGGCACACACACGCGCACACACACACACACACACACACACACACACACACACACACACACACACATATATATATCAGATTTTCTGTATCCATTCATCTGCAGTAGAGCATCTGGATTGTTTCCATCGCCTGGCTATTGTGAATAGTGCAGAGATGAACATAGCTGAGCAGGTGTCCTTATCATATCTTGGGTTATAACGTTCAGGGTAGATGACCAGGAGTGGTATGGCGGGATTGTAGGGAAGGTCAATTTTCAGTTCTTTAAGAAACCTCCACACTGCTTTCCAGAGTGGCTGAACTAGTCTACATTCCCACCAGCAGTGTAATATGGTTCCTTTTTCTCCACAACCCCACCAGCAACTGTCATTGTCTGAGTTCAAAATCTTGGCCATTCTTGTTGGGGTAAGGTGGTATCTTAGGGTTGTTTTTATTTGCACTTCCTTTATGACCATGGGTGACGAGCGTTTTCTCATATGCTTTTCTGCCATTTTAACCTCTTTTTTTGATAAGTCCCTCTTTAGTTCCTTTGCTTATTTAGTGATTGGTTTGTTAGGTTTGGGGGGGATTAGCTTCTTGAGTTCCCTGTAGATACTGGATATTAAGCATTTGTTTAATGTATTATTGGTAAATATCTTTTCCCAGTTGGTTGGCTGTCTTTCTATTTTAGTAGTTATGACTTTATCTGTGCAGAAACTTTTTTTATTTTTAGGTAGTCCCATTTGTCAAGTCTCTCTCCAATCTGTTGTGACCCTGGGATTCTGTTCGGGAATTTTTTTGCCTATGCCTATGAGTTCCATTGTCTTTCCAACTCTATTGTGTAGTAGTATCAAGGTTTCTGGTCTGACATTGAGGTTTTTGATCCATTTTGAGTTAATGCTTGTGCATGGCGAAAGGCTAGGGTCAATTTTTAGTTTTCTGCATGTGGCTGCCCAGTTTTGCCAGCACCAATAATTGAATAGGCTGTGTTTGTTCCACTGTATGTCTTTGGCTCCTTTGTACATGACATACTTTTAGTACTCAATAAAGACTCTCTAAATAAACGAGCAGATGACTATTATTCCACCAGCTTATAAATAATCAGCACCTACATTTCACATGGACCTTATCTGACTTTCTAAGACATTAAGTACATATGAAAAAGAAATAGAACCAGATGCAGTCACGGAATTCAGCATACACTATGTGGCAAATGCAACTTGTACGGAGGGAGAGGAGGAGAAAGTGGGGAAAGGTGAAGGAAGGGGTGACATTGTTTAAAAAGAGATGTACTCATTACCTCACTTATGAAATGGTAACCCCTCTGCACATCACCTTATTAATAACAATAAATTGTGTTTTTAAAAAAACAAAAGCATAATTCCTAAGTCTCTTTACAGATAACGACTGCTAGTGTTTCACTGTAATTATTTTTTCTGTCTTAAAATAAGAATCGTAGATTTTGATATTAAGAATACCCCCTTTAATATACTAATATTTGTCTTTACTTTGAACTTCTATGTATACATCTTCCTATTTTGATTTTAAGGAATCCTTTTATTGGGATGTGGCCAAAAGGGAACACTACTACACTGTTCATGGGAATGTAAACTGAGTCAAACATTCTGGAAAGCAGTATGGCAGTTCCTCAAAAGACTAAACACAGAGCTCCCATAGGAGCTAGCAATAACACTCCTGGGCATTTACCAAAATGACCACAACACTAAAACTAAAGAATCCTTTATTTTTTTAAATTCTCTAAAAGTAAGAATGGAACAAAAGCACAAGTAGTTCAACCAAAAGAGTTCAGTAGACAAGTAAGTTAGGAAAATAATATACAGAAAAGAACCACATGCTAAGTCCTCTCAGCACTCATATAGGACATTTAATGAATTCATTTTCAGATAAAAGAAAAACAGGAGGATTTACTTACAAATAGCGTTAATCGCAGCCATTTTTTTAGAAAGTACTTCTATTGTCTTCAAGTGGTTGTATAGAGAAGTTGCCAGTCAATGAAGCAGTTAATGAATACAAGGAGGGAATCTTGATCAATATGACGCATTTACCATTCTCACCCACCTCTTCTAACTCATCCCTTCCTTTACTTATCTTAATTTTAGCTTATGTATTGAAATTTTTTGCAGTTTATGTGTATAATGCATCTTGATCTATGTCACAACTTAAATATCTTTATCATCCTTTGGCCCACCCCTTCCCTTATGTTTCTCAATTCTGTGAATATAAAATAAATTCTTCTAATTCTTCTTCTTCTTCTTCTTCTTCTTCTTCTTCTTCTTCTAAACAAAGTGTGTAAATATTTAATGAAACTATGGCTAACAATTAGGACAGTATATGAACTAAGTTAAATAACATGTAACATATAGGACATAAAATTAATACTTTCAAACATATCTGGCTTTGGAGTATTTATCCCAAAATACCTCATAGGTACTATTTTTCCTTGTAACATACTTCAATAGGAACTAAGATGATATATTTCTATATTTATGGTGCATACGCCTAGCTGTCACAAGCTATCATCTGATAAAATGGATCTGCACCCTATCATGTTAGCTCTCCCAATGCACTATTCTCTCCTCCATTGAACCTGGACTTTATTTCTTCTTTTCTGTTGCATTTGTGGTAAGTAGAGTGAGCCATCATCCTCTGTTTTTCACATGTTGATTCAAACATAAAAGAGAATAAAACAGCAGAGTGAAAGAGTGATTAAGAACCTAGAGATACATAAGGGCAATTGCTTGCATGAGGATTCATCCAGCATACAGAGCTTTCTTTCATGATTAAATTCTTTGAAACTGTAAATCAAAGGCATAGCCTATCAGAGAGCTATGAAATCCATAATAAGAGGGGAAAATGCCACTAATGAGAGCCATCATGGTATTACACTGAGTGCTTTTGACAGCATCTGCTACCTAAGCACATGCTGGAAACTGCAAGGCTGGCGAGCATATCCTTTGTATATACAATTCTACAATGAAGTACCCAATGAGAGAGGGAAAAAGAAAAAAGAAGAAAGCACAGTTGGCAAAGTCAAAGCAAGCAGAATGAATGCCTCTACACCATAACCTCAGCAACCCAAGGGGATTGGTGGAAGCTATAGCTTTCTTTTAGTCCTTTCAGAACTCGATTAATTATCTTTCTACTTGGCTGAGTAAAGACTATATAAGGGGACAGGAAAAGGACAGGACAGACATATTTTTTAAAAATCTTCAGGCAAGTCCCAAATAGGCACCAGTAACATTTAAAAGATAACAGCCATGAAGAATAGGTGTCCTTGGGAATCCAGAAATATTTTCTGATCAAGGACTGAAAAACTCTCAAGCTGGATAAACCAGTGTAAGCCAAGTTAACTAGTTATGGAAGTTCTGGTGATAAGCAGTTTCATTATGTGGTATCTCCATTTATCATTTTTACTTTGGAATAGCTGGTATGAAAAACAACTTCAGAATGGTAGAAAAGAGTAAGAGCTAGAGAGAGATAGCCTTAGGCTCCCCCCCCAAGACAGATAGAAGCAGAGGACTGAAATGCAAGGGTCTCTGACATCTACCCAGTCTAATACGGGATCCCCTAAAAATCAGTACCTATGCTGAGTACAGGGTTTCATGGACTAGCATTACAACCATTTTTCTTTCCTTTTAAGAACCAGAAAATAGGTTCCTAATTGCTATAGAATAATGGCACAGGAATACAGAAATCTATTCTGATTAACATAACTGGACCAAACTAAAAAAGTGGAATAAAAAGAAATCACCTTAAATTCCACTATTCATATATGTGAAACCTCACTTAATGTTCATCTATATTTCCACATTGACATAAATCACACAATCTTAAATTTATTATAGATGAATTCCTCCATTACATGCTGTTTTATAAATTTATTCCACTTAATTATTTATCATAATCTCCTGTTTATATCTAATTATATCAACATTTTAAAAACAGGAAGTGGTGCTGTGGCTCCAGGGGTAAGGCAGTAGACTTGAGCTGAATAGCTCAAGGACAGCACCCAGGCCGAGTTCAAGCCCCGTTACCCACCAAAAAACAAACAAACCAAAAACAAAAAATAAAAACCATAACTATGAATCTACCCAAGTGAAGAGCATACACATTTGAAATTTGTATATACTCTTGAAGATTAGGGGTGGGGGTGGAAGTACAGGTTAATGGGTTTGCAATCCCACCAGCAGTATATGTGGGTTAGTGTTTCCATTCTGTGCTTTGGAGCTGAGATGCTTTTCTTCTAGTCTGGGACTTTACTTCTTGCTGTAGCTTGGGCCTTGTCTTGGAAAGGCCTGAGTGGTGAAGACTTAAGTTTCCAACCCTCTTCTGTAATGATGAGCTGCTCGCCACAGATCCAAAAATGACAGGCACTGAGCTCTCCAAATCTATAACCCCAAATAAACCTTCCCTCTGCTTAAGTTGATAATGTCAGGTCACACACACACACACACACACACACACACACACACACACACACACGCGCGCGCGCGCGCGCGCGCTAAGTCCGAACACCTTGAGAGCAAAGGCATTCCAATTCCTTATGTTGCAAAGCACAGCCTGTGTCATGATTACTAGGTCTTGTGTTATCTGCCCACCATGACTTTCCTTGGATCTTCTACTCTTCTTCCATATCCTGATCCAGCCACATAGGTATTCTTATTTTTCTTCCATAAACTAAGCACAGGGTATTTGTATATGTGATATCCTTTCTTCTGGAATTTCCTTCCCCCTGCCATTCACATAGCTCATTCCCTCTGGACCTAATTCAATGGTCACATTGTGAGGTCTTCCTATTTCCACTTACTTCCTCTATTATCTCCATTAGCTGCCATTGTAGATATGTTCCCCAATATCTTAACTACCGTGTAAAAATATATTTTACACAGTATATATATATATATATATTTAATGTGTATAGGATACTTTACATTTCTTTTCTGCCTCAACTCACTTGAGTAGAAATTTGTGTTTATTTTATTTCTATCGTCCCCAAACTTAGAAGAGGTATTCAAAAACTCCATAGCAAATGAGAAAGTAAAAGTATTAAAAAACCAAAATCAGTAGAGACATCTAAAATCAGAAAGTTAATTTCTGCAACTACAAATGAGAAGACAAGAAAGAATACATGTAGACACAGAACAATGATAAAACGTACCCATAAGTCACATCACCAACTTGTAAGTTCACTATTTATTTGAATTTGGGAATGGAAGAATACAGGAGACATTGAATCATGTTTTTGACAGTCCTATGGCTTGAACTCAGGGCCTGGGCACTGTCCCTGAGCTTCTTTTGCTAAAGGCTAGCTCCATTTGAGCCACAGTGCCATTTCCTGCTCTTTCTGTTTGTGTGGTAGTGAGGTATTGAACCCAGACCTTCATATATGTAAGGCAAGCACTCTACCACTAAGCCAAATTCCCTGCCCAACCTTGAAATTTTTATAGTCCATTTGGGGACCTTCAACAAAAAGACATTTTCATAAATTACATATTACAAAGCAAAAATTAAATTATCAAGAAGTTAAGGGAAGTCAGTATTCGTATTCAGAAGGTTTGACTGGATCCAAAATTAATTAACAAAATGGGTAGTTTAGAGAACAAGAGGAAAAAGTTGTAAGAAGGATGTTGAAGTAGATGTGTGAGATGTGTTCCTTGGGTGGGAGATCTCATTGGAAACTGAGATCTGAGAATAATGACTCCAAGTTAGCCCGAGCAAGAAAGTCCTTGAAATTTTTTTGCAGGTCCTGGGGCTTGAACTCAGAGACTGGGCACTGTCCTCGAGCTTTCTCAAGGCTAGCACTATCACTGGAGCCACAGCACCACTTTCAGCATTTTCTGTGTATATGATACCAAAGACTTGAACCCAGGTCTTCATGTATGCTAAGCAAGCACTCTACCACTAGGCCACACTCCCAGCCCCAGCCCTTGAGAGACTTATTTCCAGTTAACTCAAGTGATGGAGCACTAACCTTGTACACAAAAGCTTGGGAACAGCACCCAGGGCCTGAGTTCAAGCCCCAGGCCCAGAACCAAAAACCAGAGAAAAATGAACTAAGTGTTTTTGGTCTAAACCAAGGCATTGGGCAGACAAAAGAGGTACAAATATGAAGACCCTGTCCTCAAAGAAATGGAAATTGTCAGTAGAGGAGAAATAAATGTAAATTCCAGTGGTTGACACTTGCACCACATTCCTTAAGGGTGACTTGATGAGAGGCCTTTACCATTCAAGGGAGGAAAGACTTACTACACTACTGTCAGGAAAGAGGGCCAGGAAGCTAAGCTGTGGAAGACAGACACATGGAAGATATAAGGAAATGCTTAGAAGGAGAAACAAGTACAAAACTCTGAAGTAAAGTAAGTATAGTGCATTAGAACCATAGGACAGGGAGAGTAGGTCGGGGAGAAGGAAGATCCAGGTGAGAGCTGAGCAAGCTGCACCCTTGAACTCCTCTGAACCCTGGAGTCACTGGGCTCCTTGAATTAGGAAAGGGCAGTGATACCGTCAGCTCTAATCTATAATAAACTCATCTCTGAACACTGCAGACTAAAAGAGAGCAAGAACTGACTTAATAAAACCTGAAGCCTTCTGCCAGAATCCAGGGAATGAAATAAGAAGATGAAAGGTGCGAGCCCTCAGCCCTCAGCCCTCAGCTCTCAGCTCTCCGCCCTCAGCCCTCAGCCCTCAGCCCTCAGCGTTCAGCTCTCCGCCCTCAGCCCTCAGTCCTCAGCAGGGCCTCAGCACTGGGTGCCCTGGCTATGGAAGAAGACAGCAGCAGAAGGCTCTGGGTTAGGGAGAGGGTCCTGGCTGATGCCTCTAGAAAATCCAGGAAGCGCTGTGCAGAGATATTGGAGAGAGGTAGCATGGGATGTGGCTTCGTTTCAGGTCATTTTCTTCCCTCTTACAGTTCCATCTGTGTTCCCATCATGACTGATTCACAGCATGTTCTTCTGATGAAAACTGACTTTCATTGAATTTAAAAAACAATAAAATGAAATGCAAGACAAATGACAAAAGTCTACCCACTCTGTGTCACTGATCATCATTTTTCCCTCCATTGCAGCAAGTAGTATGAGGAGATATGAAAAACAATCGCACTCCAGAACGAGTATGCGCACAACACACATCTCCTTACCGCCCTGTTTGTGCACTCAGGGTTTCTGAGTGCCTGAGAATCAGTGATTTCAACGTGTCTAGGAATGTCCCAGGAAATTAAATCATACAGATAAAGCTTGATGGAGTCTAACCATAATTAACAAATATATTTTCACAGCCAGGCATTTATTTATTTATTTATTTATAGAACACATATTAAGATCTGACAAGACACTCTGACCAAGTATGAGTTAAAATGTGCTAGTCAGTCAGGCATTGTGGTTCATGTCTATAATCCTAACTACTCAAGAGGCTGAGACCTGAGGATCTCTGTTTGAAGCCAGCCTGGGCAGATAAATCCAAGGCTTTCATTTCCCATTAATCAGCAATAAACCAAAAATGGAAGTGTGACTCACATGGTAAAGTACCGGACTTGAGCAAAAGGAATGTAAGACCTGAGTTCAAGCCCCAGTAAGAAAGAAAACTAAATGGAAGTGCTAGGCTTTTTGTTGTTGTTATCAGTATTAGAGTTTGAACTCAGAACCTTGATTAGATAGGTACTTTACCACTTGAGTCATATACCTAGCCCCCTTTTGCCTTTGGTATTTTCTAGCTAGGGTCCCATAATTTTATCTCTAGACCAGGCTCCAATGGAAGCCCTCTTACTTATGCTTCCTGCACAGCTGGATTACAGATGTGTCCCTCTGTGACCAACTTATTTGCTGAGATGGAGGCTCACTAACATACAGTTTCATAATCCTTCCGATCCCCCCCTCCTAGTAAACTTGGATAATCAATGTGAGCCAGAACACTCAGTTACCACTCATTTTTTTTTGCCAGTCCTGGGCTTGAGCTCAGGGCCTGAGCACTGTCCTTGGACTTTCTCAAGGCTAGAGCTCTACCACTTGAGCCTCAGCACCACTTCCGGCTTTTTTCTATGTATGTGGTACCGAGGAATCGAGCCTGGGTCTTCATGCATGCTAGGCAAGCACTTAACCACTAGGCCAAACTCCCGGCCTCACCACTCATGTTTAAAGGAATAAATGCCTGGATAAATGCCTGGATATAACTGCCTACATGTATCATTATTCCACATTCATGTCAATTCTATTGGAATAAGCCCTAAGAAGGCTAGATTTTTCATTAATTTTTCTCATTTAGATATAACCATTTTCAGGCCAATGATAAGTAAATAAACCAGCACAAATTTTTCTCTCAGGACCAGAGATTTCCTATTAAACAGTAAGAAGTCCATGACCTCAAGACTCTCTTTTGCTTAGCCAGTTGAGCTACAAGAAGTTCTGCTCCAGGATAGAAAATATTTCCTCAAAGAAAATAGCTCAATAATGTACAACTTCCTCCCCATTTTTCTCATGACCTGTGGCACATGATCCATGAAACAACTAGTCCAAGTCACTTAATAAACACTAAATAAACCCTTTGAAGCAACACATGACAGAGAAAAGAGCAAACTGTCTTAAAATAGCCAGAATGAAGTATAAATCACCTCTCCACTACTCCTTAGATCTATGTACTAGGACAAATTTTCACTCTGATATCAAGTTAACTAAAATAATGAAGATATCTTGATAATCTAATTTTCAAGACTGTTGGCAGATGAACATTTATATATAGAAACTTCCTGACCAATGAGGTGCTCAGTAACTGTTAGTTGAACAGACAGGAAGAAAAAAGAAAGAAGGAAGAATGAAGGAAGAAAGAAAGGAAGGAAGGAAGGAAGGAAGGAAGGAAGGAAGGAAGGAAGGAAGGAAGGGAGGGAGGGAGGGGAGGGAAGGAGAGAGGGAGGAAGGGAGGGAGGGAAGGAGGGAGGGAGGGAGGGAGGGAGGGAGGGAGGGAGGAAAGAAAGTATGGGGAGAAGGGTAAGAGAGGGGGAAAAAGGAAGGAGGGAGGAAAAAAGAGAGGAAGAGAAAAAAGAAAGCAAGAGATAAAAAAAGGAAAAGAAGAAAAGTGGGGGAGAAGTTGAATTTTTAAGTACTTTGTTTTCTTCTTTGGGTATTTACTGCAAAAAAGAAAAAGTAAAAGAAAGGAGCTAGATGCTGGTGGCTCAGACATGGAATCCTAGCTACTCAGGAGACTGAGATCTGAAGGATCATGTTTCAAAGCCAACCCTTGTAGGAAAGTCCTTGAGACTCTTTTTTTATCAATATATTTTTACTGTAATTAATAAAAGGGTTACATTATATTCACCAGATAGAAAGTGTATGACTTCACAAACATTGATACCCTTTCTCATGTCATGGTCCTCATTTCCCTCCCCCTCCCCATCCCCACTCATTTTGATTTCCCCTTTCCCTATCTGATTTCAAATAACCAATTAAACATATATAAAATATATCAGATAACAAGGTGAAATATTGTAACAATATGAGATAACCAAGGGACAGCAAAAGAAATGAAAGATAACATAGTACATTAAGGACAACAATCACTCATTATATGGCTTTTGTTCCTATATCCTGGAGGTCCTTTCATTTAGCGTCATTCTATATGGCCTTATCCATCTAGGTATTGTTCTATTGTAAATCTCTGCTAGGAGAGCCCAAGGTTTCTACTGAATATGACAAATGAGGGAGACCATTGAGCCTATGTTCCTTTGAGTCTGGCTTACTTCACTTAATATGATTTTTTCTAAGTCTTTCCATTTCCTTACAAATTGGGCAATGTTGTTCTTTCTGACAGCAGCATAGAATTCCAGTGTGTATAAATACCACATCTGTTGATCCACTCATCAACTGAGGGGCATCTGGGTTGGTCCCATATCTTTGCTATGGTAAATAGTACTGCAATGAACATCGTTGTTTCTGGACCATTGGGTAAATGCCAAGTAGTGGAATTGCTGGGTTATCGCCAATTAACCACCAGAAAACTGGAAGTAGAGCTGTGACTCAAAGTGATAGCCTTGAGCAAAAGAGCTTAGGGACAATACCCAGGCCCTGAGTCCAAGCCCTACAAACACCACCGAAAGAAAGGAGAGAATGGGGGAAGGAAGGAAGGGAGGGAGGGAGGGAGGAAGGAAGGAAGGAAGGAAGGAAGGAAGGAAGGAAGGAGAAAGAAAAAGGAAGCAAGCAAGCATGGGCTCCTTGTATTATACTCTAATCAACACTGTATCTTAATTTCTTTGCTGTTGATGGACATTAAATCTTTTCCTTCAAGTGGCACTGAAAGAGAGTCTTTATTTAATACTCTGTCTTTAAATAACAGTGAATATAATTTATTTCGTATTTGTTCTGGCAAACATGTGATGTGCAAATATTAAAACATGGTAATATAGGCTGAAAATTTTTAAGTAATTCACTATACATATTCTTAATTAAAGAGACTTTTTAAAATTAGCCATTAATTAATGCTTTACTTTTGTAAATTTACTTTTTACCTACTTTTTCTATTTTGAATGAGCCAAATGTATAAAGCAAAGCAATAAAAAGCAATTGGCATAAGAATTGCAGTTACTTTAAATGCTGCTTGATAAAATTTCATTTAAATACAAGCAACAAAGAACATGGAATTACAAATAGATAAAATATAAATCTCAGAGAAAATGGTTCTTCATTCCATTTCAGTTTTAAGATTCCTTTCCCCTTGATATACACGTTTAACCAAACTCTCCTTACTTAGCATCCATGATAACTGCCATTCACCAGCTCATAACTCAAACAAGGTAACAAGAAAGTAAAAGGATGGGGGAGACGTTTAAAAAACAATCTGAGATGAAGAGAGGCCTCATGTAAATATGGAGATGTCTGTCTGTCTTACCTTGTCTGTGTGTGTAAGAAATTACTCAGAATGCAAACAGCTGAACTGTGAACAAAAACTGAGATTATACACAAAATCACAATCCCTCTGAAATTGCTCCTCAGGAGGCTATGAGCTTAGAGCCCAAGCCCCAGCTGTGGCTTCCTTCAAAGATGCAAGGACAGGGCAGTGAGCCAGCATCCACACTGACCACTTGTGTCTTCATTTCTGCCCCCACAGAATTTTGGGTCAGTTGATTTAATGTGTTTTGGAAAGACATCTATCCTCAAGTCAAAATGAAATCTTGGTCTATCCCTTCCCAGAGACTTTAATGAGAAAGCACTGACATTCTTTTTCCATACGCCCATCCTTTATCTTACATTTTTCTCAAAGTGTACATTTAAAAATTACAATTCGTTTGTGAAATAAATTTTACATAAATGTCACTGCTCTGTGAATTATGGTGGGACAGAGACTCCCTTACTCTTGGACTTGCAGAAGTATAAAAACTTAGGCGGGGGAAAGCTTTCCTTCAAGACATTTTGCTATGATTTTGAACTCAAATGAGGAAGTAAAGAAGAAAAATGATAGGTGTGAAATGATAGGGAGAAAGGAAGAGAGATAGAGGAAGGGAAAGAAAGAATGAGGAAAAGAAGAAAGGAAGAAAGAGAGGGATGGAGGGATGGTGGAAAGGATAGCGGTAAATATATAAAGAAAAACTGTCTATATATATAGACAGGGATCCGAAATTTCTTTCTTCCTTTTCCTGGATTATAGAATAATCATACTTTAATCCAAATCTTCCACAGGAAAACTAGGGTAAGTCTAGAGGGACTTTATGCAGGCTGAACATTTAGAAGTCAATGAGGTCAGAGAGCTTTCCCCTTTTCTGTATTTCACCAGCCCACTGCCAGAATAAAGAAATGTATAGGTGGCTGATAGGCCCCACAATCAAGATCTCCTTCGAAAACATAAAATACAGGACTAAAAAACAGGAAACTGTAATTGAGTGAGAAAACCTGGGTGGCTGCTTAGGGAAAAATGAGGAAGAAGCTCATCTAATATGTCTATATTTGCGAATAAGAACATAGAAAGGTCCATATAGCATCTAAATGTCTTCTGTCAAGGGAAAACCCATCGAAGGTGGGGCACTCAGTTATATCTGTTAATGATGCTGGTCTGTCAAGCAGAAGTTGGCATAAGAGGAGGAAACCATGACTATTTCAGGTTTGGGGACCACTAAAAATGAACTACAAACTTATAGAATGATGCTTTGCATGGACTTAAGATACATTATATCAAAAATCCACTAATCAATGCACACAAAACAGCCTACAAAACCATTCGAAACCCTAGGGGTGTAAGTCGAAGAGAATCTGTTGTTAATCTTGAGCAAAAATGCTCAGGGACAGTACCCAAGTCCTGGGTTCAAATCCCTGGACAAAGAAAAAAATAAACAAAAATTTTTTAAAAGACAAAAAATACTTGGACACTTCTCCTCAAATGTAACCTACTACTTAATGGCCCTCAGAATTTAGATAGGGAAACCCTATTGCCCACCCCTCTAAATCCCATTGTGATCTGGATGTCAGTCACAAGTAGTCACCCCTACTTACCAAAGAGGTGAGGTATTACCAGATGCAACCATAAGAGGACGTACAAATGACACCAACATGACTAAGTCTCTCTTGAGACAGATGCTGAATGAGACAGGATCTTTCTCTTCACGATGGAGTCACAAAGAGTAGTGACTTTGGGTTCACACTTTCCTTATCCCTAACACACAGATAGGATCTACGTGAAGAAGAAACCAAGAAGCCAATGCATGCAGTGAGTGGAGTTAACTCAGAAATACGATGACATTATCCAAGCCCTGGAAGCCACGACTGACCCAAATTTCTCAAACCTCCCTCTTGGGTGAACCAATTATCTCCTTTACATTATTTGTGCTGTGTTCTTGTGACTCACAACCTGAGCAAATCCTGAGTAATACTGCACCAACATTTGATTCCTCAGTTAAAGTCACATAAACACCTCATGTTGAACGGAAACTTGAAAGACCCACACTTGATCATATTCTCATCCATCATAAATGCTATAAAGTGATTAAAAATCACTTTTATCAGATTTTATCAGATTTTTGCCAGGTTAGGTGTCTCACGCCTGTAATCCTAGCTACTCAGGAGGCTGAGATCTGAGGATTACAGTTCAAAGCCAGCCGGGGCACAGGGCACGGGGCAGGGGGCACTAAAGTCTGTGAGGCTCCTATCTCCAGTTAACCACCAGAAAACTGGAAGTGGTGCTGTGGCCCCAGTGATAGAGTGGGTAGCCCTGAGCTGAAGACAGGGACAACACCCACGCCCAGCATTCAAGTCCCAAGACAAACAAAAAATTATTGTCAGATTTCGTCTTTCTGGTATTATGACCTCATCTTGTCTTGAAATTTTCTTTGAAATTTAGTATTATAACTATTCTAACAGAGGTTATCAATATCAATTTCTCTGCCATAATGATCACAACACCCTCTAGACATGAATTTTTGCTTTGCCCCCACCACAAAGAGCAACACTGGCCCTAACTTGCCTTCTCCCATAAGTGATGCTTTTGAGATTCTCTCCAACTAGAGGCAATGATAACAGGATTGAAATGGAACTATTGCAAAAATAAAGATTTACAAGGTTCCTGCGCCACCCTCCTGTAGGAAGTACCGCCTTCATTACCATGGTACAACTCGTACTTCCTGTCTCAATTTTCTCTTGGTACCTTGACAAGAAAAATACTTCTGTCATCTCAGTTGCCAATTTCTTGCAGGGCAATGAAGACTAGATGGTATAAATTGACACGGTCTACAGTTTTTGTGAAAAACCAATTCTGAATGACACATCCCAGCAAGGTTTATACTTCCGTCTTAATTCGGTCCAAATATTTCATATTTTACCTTTACCTGCTCTTGACAATGAGCTGCAGTCTCCATTTGGTGGGTGCAGCTGTTTTTTGCAAAGTGAGTGACTATACTATATTGTCAATAGTTCAACAAAAATCCATATCATTTGGGCACTCTCAATTGAGTCAATGCTATAAAATACTCATGCAAATTACATTGCCACCAATCCACACTTCTTATCCAAATCTTATCTTTTTTCTATCCAATTGTAAAGAAAACAAGGCAATCTTGTTATATATCCTTTCAGATAATGCCTAATTTCCCTTACCTCTGAGCCCACAAGAGCCTTAGATTCAGTTGCAAGAATTAAGAAAGCATGGCTAAGAGCTGAGGTGCAGCTTCCAATGTTTGAGAAAGTTGGGGACAGCAAGCCATAGCCATGTATTTCATTTGTCCCAGCTCTTTGGATGCCATGTCTCCAGTGACAGACACATCCCCCCAAAAATAGAGGGTGCAAGTATTGTAAATAGCTGAACAGTTCCATGTCCTTTAGAATCCTCAAGGAGAAATTGCTACTGAAATTTTATTAAAGTCTGTTTTATGGCAATTTATTCCAGAGACCATAAAAATGTATCATTCTCTTCAACACAAAAATTCCACTCCTGGGAATGTGTCCTAAGGAAATAACTCAACAGAAGAAAAAAAATAAAATTAAGTGCACAATAATGCTAGCTGTAGCTACATCTACAAGAGCAACGTACCAGAAGTAATCTAGATGTATAATAATAAAAATGCTTAAATGAATTATTATGTATAATTCAGTGGAATATTACACAGCCATAAAATTATAATGGGCCTCTTGATACAGTATTCAGTGGGAAAGTATAAAATGTTAATTCATCATTATGATCACAACTATAAAAGCTCAGGAGGTATACACAGATAACGTTAGGATAGACTATAAAAGATAAAAATAATCATGTTTGGGTTGGAAGGTCATTGGTGATCTTTTGCTGAAATGTACTTACTGGAAAGCAATGAAAATAACCATCTTTACCCTTCAAAAACAGAAAAGTCAAATCAGTTATCCATGTATTTCCTAAGAAGGCTCAGAGCGTGCTTTCCCCATATGCCGCTGCTCATTCAGAATCAAAAAGACATTCCTCAGGAGACGGAAGTCAAATATATTCTGACCAGCATGTACTCTCCTTTGTCCTGTGGCATTAGAAAAATAGTGAAGATATTTGTCACCTTGCAATTACTACATTCTGTCAAAAGATGTATATCCATTTGCCTTCACATATTAAACGACTCTGTAATTGAGCTAGGTTTCCAACTGATGGCATCCTAAGATTCTACTACCACAGTAACCATCATGATGAAGCTCGCATTATCCTCACAGAAATGCACTTCCTCATAGCTCTTCACATGACCCTGACCTTTCACTGAGTTAGTTGCATTGTGGGTACTGTAAAGAATGCCCCTAAAACTGCTCTGTTACTCAATATTAAAGTGTGGTCCCACATACAGAATGCCACAGGTGCAGCAACAGAGTGAAAATTCGAGAATAGTAGGAGAAATATCCTTCATTAAGGAATGACCACAAGTTCACCTATTCCTGCAATAACAAGCCACTTACTTTGTTTACATGTCTGCCCCAATATGTTAAATAGTGAGAGAAAATTCTAAGTCTAAAATCATCTCTAGGAAATATAAAGTTATAGAAAAAAGGACAGTTAGGACTGGAAATATAGCTTAGTGGTAGAGTGCTTGCCTAGTATGCATGAAGCCCTAGGTTCAATTCCTCAGTACCACATAAACAGAAAAAAAAATGCAAGGAGCACTGTGGCTCAAGTAGTAGAATGCTAGCCTTGAGCAAAAGAAGCTCAGGGACAGTGCGGAGGCCTGGCGCAATAGTTACAGATATAGACACATACATATATACATGTATACATATGAATATACATGTATATACGTATATGATGTAAGAAACCTAGTATGATAGTTTAATTGGAATACATTGCTACTGATGCTCCATAAAATGATGTCACTTAAAATTCTGTGTCTATTATAGGCTCAATAGGAAGTATCCTTGCCAAAGCTACCCATGACATCCTGGCTTCATGATATCATCAGTTACTTCTCCTTCTTCCAACTTGGTAAATAAGTCTAGAATCTGCCATACTTCTACTCTCTCTATGCCAGAGAACTGGAGAGATCGATATGGTAAAGATACTCAAGGAAAGAAAGATCCTCAGGAAGGCTTTGTGCCCTAGGGCATTGTCTGAGGATAAACATCTCCCATGGAGGGGCAGATTCCACAGGGGAAGATAGACCCCAGAAGAAATATTGGCAAGGATATTACAAATAGAAAGGGATGATGAAATTACTATTTCTATAACATATTTGCATTGTATTTATACTCTATTTTGTATTTATATACATATTGTCACTTTTAATTATGCAGGAGAAACCTTCAGTCCAGTTCTCATGTACTTGGGCGAAAAAATGCTGCAATTGATGCTTAAATAAATCTTAAGCTCTTCCCAGTCTGACATCTAGCTTCTCAGTGAAATCTTAAAGGGGTGTTTGCTTACATAGATATGATTAGCATACGTCCTTTAAGTTTTGTGTCTCCATTTACAGATGGCAGATGTCCTTTAAAAACAAACCCTCAGAAGTCACTGCTATTCTTTTATTCTCTTCATTTTCCTAAAGAATGTTTGAAAATGTATTAAAGATGAAAACCATAATTAAAATGCTTTACTTAGAAACTATTTTTGGTCATAGCTAAGATATGGGACCAACTCAGATGTCCCTCAGTAGATGAATGGATCAAGAAGCTGTGGTATTTATGCACAATGGAATTCTATGCTGCCATCAGAGGAATGGCACTGCCCCATTCATAAGGAAATGGAAAACTTGGAAAAAAATCATATTAAGTGAAGTAAGCCAGACCCAAGGGAACCTAGGCTCTATGGTTTCCTTCATTTGTAATACTTAGTACACGTCTAGAACTCTCCTAGCAGAGGATTACAACAGCTCAAAAGCTATGTACATATGGCCATATAGGATGAGACTAAATGAAATGAATTCTAGCATATGGAAACAAGAGGCTTATCTTTGTGATAGTTGTTCTTAATTTACTGTGTGAAGCTATCTCTTCTCTTTTATTCCCCTTATGGTTTATCTCATGTTACTGTACCTGACTTTGTTACCTGGTATATTGTATATATGTTTATTTGAAATAGGGAAGGGAAAACAAGATGATTGGGAGGGGAAGGGGGAAAGTGGGAGAAAAACATGAGAAAGGGTATCAGTGTTCAAGAAATAATGTACCCACTACCCGACAAATGTAACTGTAACCCCTCTATATGTTATTACAACAAAAACATACAATAAAAAAACTATTTTGGTGGAGCAGGTAACAATGTCCAACAAGAAATGTATTCACTACCTTATGGATGTACTTGTAACTCCTCTGTTCATCACCCTGACAATAAAACTAAATTTTAAAAAAGAGCTATTTTTATTGGCATATTTTGTACTTCTCCTGAAGTTATCATTGCCTTTATGTAAAATGACCCTTCCACCAGATCTTTAGTAAGACATATAAAAAAAATCAAGTCTTCTGGATTTTCCCCCATTATTGGTAATTATAGCTGATGGCTAGATCATGCACTCTCTAAAGACTATGGCATTCTTACACCATTGTATTTAACCAAGACTGAAAAGAGTTCATTGTTTCTAAAGTATTTCCCCTACAAACAGTTGTTTGTCCCAGTTAAAGAATTTATTTCCCAAATATACTAAGTCTGAGGGTTATTTGATCTTGTTGCTTTTTTATTTTTATTTTTTGAAGCAACATTTTAATGTGACATTTTACTCGCTTCTTTAGTTTTATAATTATGATGGTAGCATGAAAGGGACTGTTCTCTGCTCAATCCCTGTTTAAAATTGGCTTTTTGCTGACTGTAAACTCAGTCCTCACTTTGAGAGGCAAAGACACTCTCCTATGTCTTTCCCACACATGCTTTCTAACAATCTGCTCTGCTGTCAGTTTTTTATGCAGAACACTCAACCACTCTAAGACCACCACTCTAGAACCCAAGCCCTGCTTTCCTATAGTTTTCCCAAATATGTTATTTCAGCAGAAAGTAAAGCACCACAGATACCTCACATTGACTTGCACCCACCCACATCAAAAAGGAAAGCAAGCATGGATTGCTCTTTTTTCACTGCACCCTAATGTTTCACTGCCCATCTACCCACAGAGGGCTCCTGCAACCTTCTGAAAATCCTGCTGATGCAGCAGTTAATGATGTCATATTTCCTGATAATGACCTTCTGTTTCCTCACCTCATTTTTCAGGTCCAATCTCTCATAGTAAGAGTGGACCAAACTCGTTTGCACAGGAGACATCTTTCAAGTGCTGCTCTGTCCTTGTGCAAGCAGGCCTGGCCCTTACATCCTGCCTGTGTCTCCCATGTGGGAGGCCTTGCTGAGCGTTCCATGAAGACCTCACTTACAAACACACCGCTGCTGTCCCCACCCCTCCTCACCCAGCCTTATTTCTAAAATGTAACTCTGCAAAAGAGCACAGATTGTCCCTTTTGTGTTCTTGCTGGACCCCTGTGGTCGTAATCCTGGCTTGGGCAAGTGCAAAATGAAAGGGCTTGAGAAATGAATTACAAGTTTTCTTCCAGTTCTAATTGTTCTGAAATGTTAATTTGTTGATAGACTAGTTTTGATATATATATATATGTTATCTATGCCTTTTCAAAGAATTGTGTTTCAATTCTCTATGCTTCCATATATTACATTTTTCAAGGCTATCTGCTGCTTGGAAGTGTCCTTTTTTAGAATCTAGTAAGTGCACAAACAGCCTAGTAGTAGCTCTGACAGACACACCTGTGATCTCAGCTCTTGGTAGACTGAAGCATGAGGACTGGTAATTCACAGACAGCCTATACACATACAAGAGGATAATTCATGTCAAGAAAACAGTATGGCAAAGTATTAAGCTTCGCTTTTTCTATGTAAAGGAGCTTTGAAGTGTAAACCTAAATTCTGATTAGAGTATTACCTATGACAAAAAAAATAACATCAGGGGCAGGGAGTTTTGCCTAGTGGTTAAAGTACTTGCCTAGCATGCATGAAGACCCGGGTTCGATTCCTCGGTACCACTTATAGAAAAAAGCTGGAAGTGGTGCTGAGGCTCAAGTGGTAGAGCTCTAGCCTTGAGAAAGTCCAAGGACAGCACTCAGGCCCTGAGCTCAATCCCAGAACTGGCAAAAAAAATAAATAAATAAAAATAAATAACATCAGCTAAATTGCAAATATATAAAATATTAAATTCCTACAATCCAACCCCCCCCAAGGTGTATAATACAATACATTATCCACATTTTACTATTTCACATATGAACAAAAGTGCCAAATAGGGAGAGAATCTTTATGGAGAGACAGGAGAGCAGAAAGGGTAATGAGATGATGGTTTGCTGGGTCCTGGACCAGTGGATAAGTACTTCCTGCCCCTCGCACTAGCTGGGTAACATTAATGAGACTCAGATCAACACAGGAAGGCATAGGCTCAGCTCCTCAATGGCAGTTTACCTTCAATCTTCATATCTAAGAAACCTAAGCGAAGATTACAACAGGGCCAAGAGCTAGAGACATATGCGCAATGCACAATGAAGTATGCGAACAGAGCTTTGCTCTGCCTTTGCCTGCCCCAGAACCTTGGCCAACTCTTTCTTCCTCTGTTCTTCTCTTCGTACTTTGCAGTCCTTAGTAAATGAGAAGTTGATACCCAGTAAAAACAGAAGAGGTGCTAGGCATACACCATTGTTCCATTGTTTTCTGGTTGTCCTACAATAGCCTGAGCCATTACTCACACTACAAGGATGAAATCACTCTCCAGCTATTACAGAATGAATTGCATGGGGAAAAAATAAGGAATGAGTGAGAAAAAGAGAATGGGAGAAACAGACAAATGGAAGTAGTGATCTGCCCTGGTCTGCAGCCCACCATGACTAATGGGGTTCACAACCGACAAGACACTTCTAGAGAGGTCCAGGCAGCATAAGGTGCCAGCACACCATTCTGTCAAATCTCACTTTGGTGGTTTCAATTACTGTCATTTTTCACTCTGATATAATGTTGTGTCCTTTGAGGGGTGGCTTTGGTATAGTAGTAGATTGCTTTGGTTTTTAGCTAGGAAGTTGGATTGTGAAGATGCTGAATGCACTGTCAATAAGACATGTCTCTAGTATTCTCAGCTATCCGAGTATAATAATGACTTCCAGAAAGATGCCTACAGCCCCCTGTGGCAACTTGAACAACAGTAGCCCTGACAGGCATGGGCAGAGTTCTGCTGTGAGATTAGGCTGTGCTAAGATTTAAAATGTAAGAAGCTGATCTGTGCAATATTTCTCACAGACTCCATTTGCGTGGATGCATGACCAAAGTTATAATTTTCTTTTCCCAGGAATGTAACTGATCATCCAGCATATACAAATATAAAAAGAAATCATTTTCCCCTTTTGTGATGAGAATCTTTTTCTTTTAATGGAATTTACCAGAATGTCTGTGTTTATTGGGCACCAAACCTTCGCATGTCGTATATCTTAGATATTAGATATTAGAAGATATTAGATTGTATCTTAGAATATCTGACACATATTCCTATCAAAGTTAGTGATTCTAAACAAAATACATGAAATTGTTACTCTATCAGGGGAATAGACTGAAGAAATAAGTATAAATATTCATTAATAAGTCACTGTGGTATAAGATTAATTTGACTATGACACACTGAGCTGAATAAAATGTAGCAGCAACTTACCATGCATTGAAGTAGACTTGTTTATGCTTTAATTACAGATTCATTTTATATGTTTTAAAATTATTGATAATGCAATGCTAAAATTCAAATGTGAACTGAAATGGGAAATTTGGCAGATGTTTCAATCTCATGAAAATTCTGAAAGCTGCAGCTTGTGAGAAAGTAATGCGAACATGATAAAAATAATTACATCAAGATCATCTCAAGTAAGAAATTAAAATGCAAAGGGCAGAAGGATGTTAGAGTGAAAAATTTAGATTTGTGTATGGGGATGTCAGCCCTAGATTAATGAGTGTTACAAAACCAAATAATATTTCAGAATAGGTGCTACCTAAGAAAACTTAAAATTTCTAAATTCTATACAAAAAGCAAAGTTTAGGATGTTTGTTTTTGCAATTTGACAAAAAAATAAGCATTTTCAAGGCATTACCAAAAGAAGGTGGGTAAGTGAGACTAAAAGTCTGCAAAACAATTAAATGAATCTTGAGTCAACCGTGGTACACAAAAGATTAATCTACTATATAAAGAAGTCCATCTACAAATCTTTGCCCTTTGTATAAGCAAAGACAAAGCAACTACAACTATAACCATCATAGGCATGCATCAGGATAGTATGGTGGACTGTCTTTCAGGATTCTATGATGATTGTGTATCTGTAGATAAGTAAGATACATAAGATACATAACTTGTGATTTTTCATTCTAAATAAATATTCATTTGTATGTCTGATGGCATTTACAACATCATATCCTTTTTATTAAAGCAAAGTCCAGAAATCATTTTTTAAAAGTCACACCAACACAACCTGGAACTGCTTATACACTATTGTATTTTTAAACTTTAAGAGAGTTAATTGATTCAAAACAACTGACCACTTGGCTATTTGGTGACATTTACATATTGACTCAACTATGGGTAATGTATTGGATCAAAATGAGTCCAAATTACATCTTGATAATGAAAGGCATTCTCTAATGTGGAAAAAGCTGATAGGAATAAACATTTGTCTCTGTTGAAATTTCAAGTAGGAGTGATTCTATAACATGATTTGCACATTCAATTTTTTAAATAACAGTCTTATTTAGGAAATGAAACATATGTAGCCACGATTGGTTAATTATGAGTGACAGTTGTTCTTAATGTACTATGTTTTTTCTCGTCTCTTGTCTTGCCCTCTAGCTAATCTCATATTGTTACAGTATCTGAGTTTGTCACCTGATATATATATATATATATATATATATATATATATGAAATAGGAAGGGAAAAATAATGAGGAGTAAGGGGAGGGAAATGGGAAGAAAACCATGAGAAGAGGTATCAATGTGTAAGAAATAATGCACCTCCTTATATTTCCAATACCATATTTCCAATACCATGTCCATAGCATTGGGCATGCAAATATTGAGTCCTCACTCTTGTACTGTTTGGATCTAATAGCCACATAGTAAGGATACCATAAACACAACTACATAGACATAAAAACCTATGACTATAAATATAATGTTTTATTTCATAAATTAACATGTATGTATGATATACAAACCCTCAGCCTAATTTTGATTATGTTATAAAAACTAAGTGCCAATGATTGTATATAGAGATTCCCTTCTTGAACACTTGTTTGTTAAACATGTCATTTGAAATATGATGTAAAAATCAATGTTAATAAATTCTTTAATAAAAAAAAGAAATAATGCACCTCCTATCTGGTGAATATAACTGTAACCCCTCTGTACATTATAATGAAATAAAATGTTTAAAAAGAGAAATGCATAGCACCCTTGCTTACATGCATAATACATTTGTGTATATAACACTACTATATATGTACATATATATTGTTTTGGTAATATTTATTTTCCTTTTAGAAGATTATATTCAATATACTTTGCATTTTGTTTTATTTTCAGGTAACATTAACTTGTAGAACTCTGGGAGACTCATTAGGAAAATGTGGTATGAATGGCGCACCCCAGCTTATTGCATTTTTGCTGGTGCCATGTTGCAATAAACAAACTTACTTGTAAAAAAAAATTAAGCCTTGCCCTTCCTTCAGATGATGAAAACCATTAGAAAATGAGTGCATGCATGGCACCTGCAAGAGTTGATGTTCCTAAAGAGCTGATAGCTTCGGGGACACTCATGGAAGCACAGGGGCCACTCACAGAAAGTTGTTAAAAGAAATGACAACTCAGCAACACTGTGGTATCCCTTCCATTTTTCATTGTTATGTTGATGAGCAACTGAAATGGCTGTAATTAAAATGATGCTGTGTATCTATTCTTAGATCTGTTCACTGTCAACATTAAATATATGGCAGTATAAAATAACCTGACAAAGGGGAAGAGCAGAAACAGAAAACAGATGGTGCTTTTCCTCATGCCATTTTTGGTAGTCCTGTTGAAGACTCTCAAAAGAGTATAAATGGTCCATATCCCAACTGTTTTTTTACCTATTTCCACGCTGTGTGTAATGTAGATTATCACTGATGAATTATGTTGTGAATCCATCATTAGCCTTGAGCTGACAATGGAATCAAACCAGCCATGAGCAAGCATGCAGACTTGAACCTCAGCCACAGTGTAGGTTGTTAGGCCCAGAGGGACAGTGATCGGAAAGGAGAACCTTGTGTCATTCTGGAGTTCCTGAACAGATGATAACCTGATGCCAACTGATCTGTGTTGGAAGTGTGGTTTCCAAGCAAGATGATACTGGGAGACAGTAGTGGATTCTGCAGAACAATGTAAGCATGTCATTAAGAAACTGCCTTTGGAAAGGAATTACAAAGCTTTTGTAGGACACTGGTGATCTCCTAACAGGATGTGTGATTACAAAAGGCCAACACTTGCCCTTTTCCATGTTCTGGCCTCCTTCCTCACCATGAGATCTGTATGTCATGAGTTTCCTCCCACAACTACAGTGCCATCCACCACCAGGCCCTGGACGGAGATGGAATCAATGAGGTCACCTGATCTTGAAATTCCAGCTCCTAAAATTGTGAGCTAAAGAATCTTCTTTTCTTCATAAAGCACCCACGCTAAGATACTGCACTGTAGCCATGGAAAATAGACTAGGACAATCCGTTAAGTAGCAACAGTGTCTGAAAGCTAAAAGAAAGGACCAATGAGTGCCAGTGTTGACAAGGCATTCCAAGCAAGGGTCCCAGACAGAAGATCCACCACTTGTTTCAGACTCCCTCCGCTAGACAGGTGAACCTCCAAGCCACCCAACAACGGGACTATCCACAAAGAGTCTACTCACCTGAGACATCTGAAACTGTCACATAACAAGACAGGCACAGGCATGAAGAGGGAAGAGATTCCCCTAATGGAAGCTGACGTTCCTACTTCAGGAAAGACTGTACAGGAACATACTCCCATCATGGTGGAAACATTCTTATACTGTGCCAACTCATGTCACAGCATATATTGCTCAGTGTCAGCATGGCTTTCTTGTTCTGCACCCAATAGAAAAGAGACAACCAGGGGCTCTGACAGCCATCCATCATGTCTCTGGTTTCCCTGTTGGAACAAGACAAGGGAAAATGATGACCTTGAAGCATTTGTGAAATGTAATCTATCTTGCCTGTATATCCTTTTGAAAAAGATACTCTAGGGCTGGGAGTTTGGCCTAGTGGTAGAGTGCTTGCCTAACATGCACGAAGACCCGGGTTCAATTCCTCAGAGCCGCATACATAGAAAAAGCCAGAAGTGGTGGCATGGCTTGGGGGTAGAACACTAGCCTTGAGGAAAGCCCAAGGACAGTGCTCAGGCCATGAGCTCAAGCCCAGGGCTGGCAAAAAAAAAAAAATACTCCATAGTACTTATCACTTTTCAAGTATCTTTTGTCAGATCCAAGAATCTACATATATATATGCTACTAACATAATCTTGACTAACTATTACTAACTCACAATCCAGATTCTCAGATTTTTCTCTAGACAGGTTAATATATTCCAAGAGAAAACTTGGAAAATTCTTCAAGTCTAATAATGAAAGCTATTTCTACACTGACTTGTTCCATGTTAGGAAATCCCAGCTAATATATATTCAGCTGGATAGACAAAAACTAGTGACAGAAATCACTACCAGATCCTACCACATCCTACCAGATGTGGTGAAGCTTCATGGAAAAGCACTAACTAAAGATGCAGCTCTGACTAAAGACTCAACTGTTAAGTTCTGGTTCATCACTAGTCCCTGAGGAATCGCGCTGTCCCCATGCTCCTGAGAGCCCGAAGGTCTTGCATGACTTCTCCCCACCCCCATCGAATCTCCAGGGAGTGGTTTCAAAGCTGGCTGAGTGTCTGGGTGCACAAGTACCTCAAGCCCCATGAAAGCCTGGGGTCCAGCATCCACTACTGCACACCACCGCTGTTACACGTCTCCGAGTGACTATTTTAACTGAAATACTGCTTCTGTGCTTTTTATGGGCTTCAAAGCTTCTTCCTAACATCTTAGGACTGAATGTGTAGATACTGACTTACCCTTAAATCCCATTCTCCACCTGAGAAAAAGGATCAAAAGCTTAGCCTTCCTTTTGATCCATGGGCACAATGCTGTGCTCAGAACCCGCAAGCTGATTATAGTTTGTTCTCATTTCTCCTAGGGAATCTTTGTTCAAAAGATGTTCTACCAAACAAAATCACAGCAAACCCTTTTACTATTTCTTTTGCATGTCCTCCTACGCTCAAACCTGTCTCCACACATGTAAATTCTCCCTTGCAATATAATTATAAATATCTACGTAGTACTTTAGACAATCCTATGCAGATTAAGAGAAATCAGCACCCCGATGAATATCTAGTCGACTAATAAGATGACCACAAAGTAAATTTCCAATACTGGATGTTTTATTTTTCATTTATCACATTTGAAAGGGCATACACTAATTACCTTATAAGACTACCCATAATTATAATGAGAAACAGAAGGCTTGCTTGCTATAATTTAAAATTCTTTCCCTCTCTTCCTTCTTACGTTAATTCTATCACTTATTCACTTATTCTCTTCATAATCTTTGTAAAAGAGCTATATGTCAGAATTCTTACCTTGCAGTGAACAAAATAGAGGCAGTATATATTTGGCATGCAAGCCATTCAACTCTTTGACTCCAAGATAATAAGACTCTAATAAATTTTGAGTGCTAAATTCTTAATGTGAAGTTGCTGCCAGGCCGCAGAGGACATACATTGTGAGTCACTGAAGAGAAAAATTACCAAGGTTTGGGTTGGTTGCATTCAGTGGGATTGGTGGCTACAGGGCAGAAAGAGAAAAGCAAAGAAGTTGGAGTCCTCAAAAACAAAAGAACTTCTCTAAAATATAGTCAGTCAGGGACCTAGATGACGGGTAGTAACCAGCTCCAGGCTACCCAAAAGGAACTAGTTAAAGTGAGTCAAGTTCAGGGTCACAGTAACAGAGATGAACTACAGAGTCAAATAATGACTAATTTTCAAAGATGGATTCCAAGGTGATTATATTCTGCAATGCAAAGCTAAAGGAAGTAAAGAAGAATCCAAGTCTCACTGAAGGCAGGAGAGCCAATGCTACAAATTAGAACCAGGAAAGGACAAAGTAGTAATGAAAAGGAAATACTCAGAAGTGCCATTTCATGCCCCCAACCCAGGAAGATCTCCAGACACTGGGAGAAACTCACCTCTCCTATTCTCTTTACCTATGCTTGTTAGCATTGCTGCTACCATCAGTCCCTGCACTCGCTTCCGTCCATGGAGGGACGTTCATGTCATGAAACCACTCTCTGTCTGGAGCCTCACTGAATCATTCCAATGGCACTGACATATTTCTGTGGATGAGGCCAGTATGTAAATAACAGGCTTTTCAATTCCTATACAAGGCTCTTGTAAGAGTTCTATCTAGTTCCATTTCCATTGGTGAAATCTCCCCAATCCAAACTCTGGCTTGAACCATCTGAAATTACTTTTCAACCACTGTGGGAGAGAAACTGGTGGTAATTTCTGTTCTGCACTTGAATATTCCCAAGGTGAGTCCAGATAGAACATGAAGGTCTCCTCCAACAGTCCTGACTTTGAACTCTGTCATGCGAACACTTGTTTATTATTCACCCCTAATCTCTTTAGTATATATCCACAGTCCAAAAGTGAAAATCTTAACTTTGAACTCTAAAGCAATGTCAAATGTGCAATCTGATCCATTTAAATGTGCAAAGCCAGTAAGAATCAAAAAAAAACAAACCAATATTAGCACTGAAAGGCTCTCCACCCAGCAAATCCTTCTACTCCTTTGTATTCATGAGATTACAACAGCAAAATGCCAACCAACTATCTACTAAAAATGACACAAGAACACTGAATTTCATCTCATTGTAGATAGATTAAATGAAGTTGAAATCAATCAGATAATACCAGACAGTAAAGGCATCCTAAAAGAGTTTTGCACAAAACACTACCACCAACAACAAAAAGGTTGGCAGCTTGAGCTTTGTGATGTAATATTGATGTTATTGACCAATAAATTTTTTTAAAGAAGGTAAAGGATGCTTTCAAAATGCAAACATAAGCAATTCACCCAGGTCCCGGGGAAATTCTGCCAAAGGTGCTAGCAGACATTGCCTGACTCCTGGCTCAGACTGCTTTGCCTACTGTTTGCTATGTCTGTTGGCTCAATACTGAACTCTTACTCCTCCAGCACAGAGGTGACTCCTTTTCTTCCCCTTCCTACTGATTCCCTCCCCAGTTTCCTTTTTATATTCACCAAAGTACATTTCACACACACATAAACACACACACACACACACACACACACACAACACAACACACACGCGCGCACGCACGCAAAGACAGTATAATGAAAAGACAGTATAATGAAAATAAACACTTCAAAAAAGAGAGGAGGGGGCTACGAGTTTAGCCTAGTGGTAGAGTGCTTTCCTAGCATGCACAAAGACCTGGGTTCAATTCCTTGGTACCACATACATAGAAAAAAAGCCAGAAATGGTGCTGTGGCTCAAGTGGTAGAGCTCTAGAAAGTCCAAGGACAGTGCCCAGGCCCTGATTTCAAGGCCCAGGACTGGCAAAAAAAAAAAAGGAGGAGGAGGAAGGGGTGTTAAGAGGTTATGATGAACAGGGTGAATTTGTTCAGAGTAAGCTGTATACATCTATAGAATGATCCCAATAAAATCCCCATCCTAGTATTTTACTAATTGAGAAATTAAATAAGGAAGTGGCCTGTGGTTCAAGGAGTAAGGCAATAGCCTTGAGCTGAACAACTCAGGGACGGTGCCCAGGCCCAGAGTTCAGGCCCAACGACCAATCAAAAAAAAAAAAAAAAGAAAAGAAAAGAAAAAGAAAATTAAACAACAGATCCATTTAACACTCACAGTTCCAGGCAGCAAAGTCAAATTTGTTGTGGTCTATATGTTCTGATTGAATCTGGGTCTTGGCATTGATTGTTTTTCTCTGAACTTGTGGTCACTCACCACTCAGCCTTGTCTGGATGTGAATCCCAGGCTCCCACTTCACGTGGGTTCCTCTGGACCGCAATCTGGCTGATTTCCTTTGGCTCTGCTCCTCTGTGCTTTTCCTCTGTCCCCCTATGAAGGCCCTGAACCTGGGGTGCTGCCTTCACACAGGGCTGTGTTAGATCTAGATATCTGCCTGTTTGTCATAATCACCTTTGTCTCAGCAATCTTTAGGGTCTACTGACATCCTACCTAGTCCTTGCTTTTACAGCAAAGAATTTCTGGGTCTTAATATGAATTACTTATTGATATTGGGGTTTTTTTGTTTTTTGGGTTTTTGGGTTTTTTTGCCAGTCCTGGGCTTGGACTCAGGGCTTGAGCACTGTCCTTGGACTTTCTCAAGGCTAGCACTCTACCACTTGAGCCTCAGCACCACTTCCAGCTTTTTGCTATGTATGTGGGGTACCAAGGAATCGAACCCAGGTCTTCGTGCATGCTAGGCAAGCACTCTACCACTAGGCCAAACTCCAAGCCCCGAAATTGGGTTTTTGTATATTTGCTAAGATTGTGGAGTTGAATAGGAGCATAAATCTGTATAAGAAGCCTCTACATGGTTAGGGGATAAAATCATAACCATTGATCAGACCTAAATAAAGAATAACTTGAAATATAAAGTAGGAAATGTATACAAAATAATCCAAAAAACTAATAAATACTAAGTAGGATTTTACAGTAAATTTTAAAACTAAATAATTATATATGATATACAAAGAGTCCTAAAGAGTTCACACACAATCCCTAGTCCATGAATCTACAGGTCATGTCCTTAAAATATGTGCATTGGACTAGCTGGAAAAAAATGGTAATGAAAAAAACTGGTAATAATGTTCATGACACTTCAGAGGATATAGCTAAGAATGGGGGATAGGTGATGTATATGAAGCCACATCCCAAATCTGCAAAAGACTACTACACTCAAACACTCATATACTACAGCTGTCTTTGAGATGGGCCAAGTCCATTTTATCCCTTTAGTACAAAAACCTACTAAGAAAAAAAAATCTCTTCTTTGTTACTTGTATATATTTTGCTCTTAACTTTCCCTATCTTCTTCCTATCAACTTGCCTATTTTCTATCAGCTTCTTCCTCTCATCTTTTCATTTATGGACCCCTGATCATGAGTGGTTACTTACATCAGAATCATGAGGCATAATCCAGGGAACCTGTCTCCTCACAGCCATAGGAACTTATGGACATCAAGCAAGCAGCAAGTTCAGCTCCTTGAAAATTTTTCTGGTTGTCACAAGCCATGCTTATTGAATTTTGAATTGCATGACTGGGTCACCCAGAGCAAACTATGAAGATGAAACTGAACTACTTGATACTGAAATAAGTCATTTATTCCACTGACAAGTGTAGACATTTCTGTCACCGTTTCCCTGAACCAGCCGCATTGGGAAAATAGATGAGCACTCTGTGATGATCTGAAAAAGGACAACTTTAAAGAAAAGTCATGAGAAAGCCAGACAGAAGAGAATAATCAGAGACAAAATAGCCTTCTGGAACAAATACATCATTCTGGGAATGTTTAAAGCAGCAGAAGCCTGAAAACAGCATCAGCTCCCAGGATATGAAGATAATGCCTTTATACATACAATATGGAATAGATATTTGACATACTAAATCTTTCTGGGCACCTCTAATACACCCAGCATAGCTA
This sequence comes from Megascapheus bottae, assembly GCF_031878675.1. Classification (NCBI taxonomy): domain Eukaryota; kingdom Metazoa; phylum Chordata; class Mammalia; order Rodentia; family Geomyidae; genus Megascapheus; species Megascapheus bottae. The sequence continues at coordinate 73,127,422 of NC_143513.1, read as the reverse complement.
AGAGGGTCATTTTCTACCACAGCAGACTAATAGAAATCTTTAAAAGTATTAAAATATTTTTCAATAAGTTTTGAAAGGGCAATGGAAAGTCTTGGTCATTGTATTGTCATTATGCACCATAAAACAAACAAAGAACTCATTTGAATTGGGTTGTGTCAGGTAGCTGGTGAAGCATAGCAAAGCACAAAGAAGAATGGAAACTAAATACACTAGGCCTAGTTTGTTGTCTTCTTAAGTGAGGCTGACTTCAAAATTTTAAAAATTGGAAACATTTCCAAGCACTTACTAAGTGCAAGCCAATGTTCCAACTTGTGGGCCATTGAGTACAAATCTAACAATCAAGAAAAGTTATCTAAATGAGCTTTAAAAAATAAAAGAAAAACATCCTTACGACTCATCCTAAAACATTTAAATTAGAGTCTCTAAGTGAGGGGCCTACCCTATAGGGTTTTAAAGAAGTATCTCAGGTGATTTTGTTCCTAGTTCAGAAGCTGTAATTCCAGAACACATAGAATAACTATGACATAACCTCTGGCCTGCCGTACTTAAGAGAACAACTTTTAAGAAATTGCACGAGTGTAGATAAACTTGTGACTATTCCAATGCTAAATAGCAGAACAGCAATGCAAGAAATTTCATGATGCTGTAAATGATGTCCCATTTTCACTGTCCTTGGACTGAGTTCTGAATAGTGAAGGTCATGATACAAAGATTGAACTGAACAAAATAGCATCTCCTTTCACAAAATTATTTCAGGTCTTAATCAAAATGTATGTGGCTGTAAAAGGCAAAACATAGTATGGGGGGAGGAGGAAGGAGAATGTAAGTAAACAAAAGATTTAGGAACAGCCAAAATGATTTCTCTTACACATTTAATGATATAAATCATTCCCTAAATTTATAATTAGCACAGAGCAAATGATGAAACAACACTCATAAAGATCTCACTTTGTTATCTGATATATTGAATTTATTTGTATTTGGATATTTGAAATTTGATAGGGAAGGGGGGAAAACTAAGATGGGAGGGGGGTGGGGGGGAGGGAAATGGGTACCAAGACATGTGAAAGGGTATCAATGTATGCAAATTAATGCACCTTCTATCTGGCAAATATCATGTAACCCTTTTACTAATTACAATAAAAAAATTAAAAAAAAAATAAAAGAAAAGAAATAAATTAAAAGAACATGTTCAAATTTTAAATGTTAATGTCTTCAAAATGCAATATTCACTTTGATTTTCCTAATTAAATTGATAACATCTGTCTTATCAATAATCTAAAACAGATAAACATTGTTGTATGAAAAGGAAAAGGAAAAATAAATATGAGTGTAAAATGTACCACAAGGGCCAGGTTTTTGGCCTAATGGTGGAGTGCTTGTCTAGCATGCACAAAGACCCGAGATCCATTCCTCAGTGCCACATACGTAGAAAAGCCGGAAGTAGCACTATGGCTCAAGTGGCAGAGTGCTAGCCTTGAGGAAAAAGCACAAGAACAGGGCTCAGGTCCCGAGTTCAAGCTCCAGGACTGGCAAAAACATTAACCTAGTGTTTGATCAATGATATATGTTGCATGTTTTTGCCCTTGGTCCTTAAGTCTTGGTCTTTACCTGATCAAGTAGCTTCCATGACACCACAAGTATGGAGAAACCTTGGCTTCAACCAGTAGAACTCTCTCAAATTATCAACAGGCCAGCCAGGTGCCAGTAGCTCACACCTGTACTCCTAGCTTCTCCAGAGGCTGAGATCTAAGGATAACCATTCAAAGCCAACCTAGGGAGAAAAGTCCCCATGAAACTCTCATCTCCAAATAACCACTCAAAAACCAGAAGTAGCACTGTGGCTCAAGTGGTGGAGCACTAAGCTTGAGCACAAGGATGCCCTGGCCCAGAGTTCAAGCCCACAACTGAAAAAAATATATATACATCAACAAGCCTGTCTTCTGACAACTGGCTGTTCTTGAATTCTGAAGAACACTTTAAAACACACTGCCTCTTTATCTTGACCCCTAAAGGCCGTGTGCTCTGAGATGCTCTTGCATGTAAAGATGGGCCTACAGATTCATCTTTAATCAATGTATACTCCACACCGAGGATAATAGCCCTAACGAGGATTTCATTTGTGCTTACAATGTTGTATCTAATCGCACTGTATCATACTAAATGGATAATTTTGACATATGAATGAGCTAATCAATTATTTTTACTGTCTTAGTATTAGCTCACATAGCTCCATTCATCTGCAAAATGTAAAGTTTAAAATACACTTTTTGTTCTGGGAAAATTTTAAATATAAGAACAATACTATATTGATGCAGAAAGAACTATGAGAACTATGTAAAATAATATAAAGCAAGTATAAAAGTTGGGATGTGCCCTCTAAAACGTTAGAGAATTAAAAGGAAAGAAAAGCTGTAGGAGAACAGAAGTATGGTACAAGATAGTAGAAAATGTCTCTATGTCTCGGAGACCTTATTTGTTAGCAAGGAGAGTGAATCAAATTGGTTTTCTTTTTTTTTTTGCCAGTCCTGGGCTTGAGCTCAGGGCCTGAGCACTATCCTTGGACTTTCTCAAGGCCAGAGCTCTACAACTTGAGCCTCAGCACCACTTCCAGCTTTTTTCTATGTATGTGGTACCGAGGAATCAAACCCGGGTCTTCATGCATGCTAGGCAAGCACTTTAACCACTAGGCCAAACTCCTGGCTCAAATTGGTTTTCTTAGAGGAAAAAAATACTCAGAACCACAACCAAGGATTTTCCATCTTGTAATTAGGCATCAGTTTGAATGTCTGTCATTGCAACAAAAATAGGAGGACTGTAGTCTGAGACTTGCCCAGACAAAACATATCAGACTTGGGTACGTGATTCAAGTGGTAGAGCATTTGCCTAGAAAGCACTAACATTGCCAGGAAAGGACAAAATTCTAATTTCATATCTGTTTTTCCTAATTCCTAGAAGATCTAATCATTTCCAACCCACCTACCTTCACAGGAAAGCTTATAGAACCAAGGTACAGTGGGAAAAATGCAGTCCAAAAAGCAGTGCATGTAATTCTCTAATCCTGGCCCACATTCCACTGGAAAGCTGTTACAATAGATGACTTCCAAGGACTTGTCATTCTCATTGGGTGTTCTCAAGAAATCTCAGCATCATATTAGAAAACTTTGATCTGTGATCTTTAGTTAGTTTTTCTATTGAGCTAAGGTCTGTTAGCCTAGTATATCCTTAAGTTCACTATATAGCTGAGGCTTTCCTTGAGTTTGTAATCCTGTTACCTCTGCCTCGTAAGTACTGAGAATATAAGTGTACACCATCACACCTGGCTTGATTTGTAGTCATGATATTGGGGATCAATGTTTACCAAACTGCTCCAAACACACAGGATTGAACCCAAAGTCTTGGACCCCATGAAGTATACCTTCTCATGCCCTGTTCCAGAAGACACCAGCTCTGGTGCTCTTTAAGAGTGAGAGGACAAACACACTTAAATATACCCTGGACTGACTTTGAAACACACAAATTCACTGTACACATCAACTAGGCCTTCCAGGAAATTTCCTTTTACCTGCCCACTGCAGTTCTTCGAGACACAAAAGGAAATACAATGAAAGGGAAATCAGAGTGGAAAGGGTCTACAGATCCTGAGTGCAGTTAGAGTATCTTATTTGTTCCAACCGCAGAAGCACATGTAACCGTGTAACACTGCAGTGGCTCTCTGCAGTCTTGGAAAGGACTGAGTGAAATGGAAGACTGAAATTGAAGCTTCATTAGCCTTACTGTCCATCTCTCTCTGGCTGGAGCCAGGAAGTAACAGCCAACGAAGACTAAAGCAAACACTGAAACAAATACAGTGCAAAGTTGTTAAAGTGGGGTCTGAGTTTAATTCTGTTCCATATCTCTGTTTCATTAGGGTATCATTAAAGCCTGCTCATGTTACCCAACTGTAGCAACTCTTAAGGACAAAGTGGATAAGGCTTCAGGTTTGCAAGTGGGACATGGATGTACTGCTTAGAAGACTCATACTGAATATTCCTATTGTTTGTTAATGTAAATTGTGGGAGGTCAGATGTAACAAAATCTTCTTCTGAGCTATCAGACTATACAGTGAAAAAGCACTGAAGAAACTGTGAATTTGAAGAAAGTAAACTGCTTTGGGTGATGAGAGGTTGGGAGCCATTTGCTAACATATGGTTATTCCTTTGGATGAGAGGGGTTGAGATAAAGGAGGTGAGAGAGAAGGAGAGAAAGAAGGAGGAAGATAGGGAGAGAGACACAGAGAGAGATAAAGAGAAAGGGAGAGAGACAGAGTGACAGAGACAGAGGGACAGTCAGAGACAGAGAGATAGAGATAGAGATAGAACAGAGAGACAGAGACAGAGTACAGAAATGAAAAGGGGGAGCATGGTTGGTTCCAATGTGCCTTGTGTCCCATACCTTTGGCATTTCCAGCTCCTTGTCCCCGATCAGTGTGCAGTCCAAGGGAAGACTGAGATATCACAACCCAATCCTTCCCTGGGAATGACAGGGAATAAGGCTATGAGATTTTGATGCCTTGAAGAGGAGATTATTCATTGAGGACAACTGATAATAAATTTGGAGTTTAGCAAGATAGCTCTGGTCATGACAGGGGCCTAGACTGGGACAAGAAGGATCCAAGAGAGCCTGGTGACTAGGCAGGAGTCTACAGTCCTGGTTCAGTTAAAACATGGCAAAGCACTGACTGGAGAGAGGTATGGCTGAGAAGATCATAGACTTGTCATTCCATGGAGAAAAGGTGTAGGAACAGAGCTAGGATTAGACCCAGCCACGGTCACACACAAAAACAGACAAGAGCTTGCGGTACCCCTCTCTAGCTCTAAATTCTATCCACATCCTAGTGTTATACCTTGGTGACACATTCTGCCACTGGTAAATCTGCCACTGTTATGAATCCCCTGCCTTTGTTTCATTTATGTAGGAAGTCTGAAGAAGTCTGTACAGGCAAAAACCTCATTCACATATAGCTGCAGTTGTGAATTTATGTATGTACCACCTGGACTGCAAATAGACCATGTAGAACAATCTCCTCCCTAAATGGGATGACTGCATTCCAGGAAAAGTCTTCAATATTACACCATAGAACAGTCATTACACTAAGAGCACAAAACCTCTGACACTGTGGGTTCTGGGTGTGTGATCTCAACTTAGACTATTCATTCTGTTCCTTCTTGGGAAGGAACTTTCACTTTGAAAAACCCCTCCATGGCCTTATGTATGTAGGTTTTATGTGATTGTAATCCTCTGCTAGGAGAGTCCTAGGTGTGTACGAATTATTACAAATGAGGGAAACCATTGAGCTTATGTTCATTTGGGTCTGGCTTACTTCACTTAATATGATTTTTTCAGGATGTGGTTATATGAAAGGATCTCCAGAATATGGAAACAAGAGCTTTATCTTGTGTGATTATTGTTCTTAATGTGCTATGTTACTTCTCATCTCCTTTGTTGCCCTTTGGTTAATCTCATATTGTTACAGTATCTGACTTTGTTACCTGGTATATTGTATATATGTTTATTTGTTTATTTGAAAGAAAGGGAAGGAAGGGAAACAAGATGATTGGGAGGGGGTGGGGAGAGGGAAATGGGGAAAAAACATGAGAAGGGGTATCAATGTGTGAGAAGTAATGCACTTACTACCTGGTGAATATAACTATAACCCCTCTACACATTACAATTAAAAAATAAATAAACCCTCCATGGCCCATCTCTGAGTTCTTTTTTCCTTTGAGGATTCCAAGAACCTCCAGGGTCCCTATGATCCGGACCCACTTCCACCATGATGCAGTGAAAAAGGAAAACATCAACACCTTCCCTCCTTTGCTTCAGTTCCAGCCCTTCTCTGGAACGGCACTCTACGTACCACCTGCCTGAGATAATTAGGCATACACCCTCAAGGACTACAGCTCTACCCTGTCCTTCCACTCAGAACTGTATTAAAAGTTTCACCCAGCTTAGAGAGAAAACTGGTGTCAAAAGCTATGAGGACTAGCTAAGAGGGAAGGACCAAATTGGGGGCCTTCCAGAGCCCAGAAAATTTGTCATCAGCAGGACAATCAGTTCCGTGTGCCAGATGGATTGCATCTTCTGTAATTGAAGTTTTTCTGTCCTAATGATATTAAACAATCTAAGCAACTCAAAAATCCAGTGCCTCCCTGAGCCCGGTCTGTCTGAAGTTTCTTAGACTCCCCCAAGCAATTTCCTGTCAAGCTTGACAAACTTCAGAACTCCCCTTAATGTACCTGTTAGAGGCTCAAAACTTCCTTCTCTGCCTGATTAATTCCCTCAAGGGGACAAAGCTGAATGTTTCAGAACCTTCCTGCTTCAGATCAAGAGCTAAAAAGATCCATCCAGATTGAAAAAGATCAGGAACCAGACGGATGAAACAATCTCTATAAGATATTAGTGTTTTAAAAAGAAAGAAAGACAAAATAAGTAGTAAACAAACTTGTCTATACTCCATACAAGTTTTTCATAAACACAATGGGGAATGAGGTTGCATTTTCTGGTAGGAAAACAAAATTGATATTTCTATAATACTTTTACCTAAAGGAACCACTGAATGCTTTCTTGTAGATAAAGATATATGTGTATCTATGAATAGATGTTCTTCAAAAACATGAGACATCTCTGCAAGTCTACAGTTATTTTAAACATGCATTCCCTTTGCAAGTTACTAGAAAGAAAGGAATCTCCTGATAGCATCTCATGTATGGTCACCTTCAAGAACACATTACATTCCATAGTGGCTCAACCAGCGACAGAATATTTACTTACATTCTGCTTTCCAAACCAGGCTTGTCCCAATGACACAAATAACACAGGAGACATAATGTAAGATAGGGGATCATTAAGAATCAGACTGACTAGGCTTTGATTCCAACTTTCGAGCTATATAAAACTACAGGGAAAGGGTATCAATGTTTGTGAAGTAATGCACCTTCTATCTGCTGAATATAATGTAACCCTTCTATTAATTACAATAAAAAAATATATGGGAAAAAAGACCAAGACCATCTAAGATCCAGGTAAAAAAAAAAAAAGAAAGACTACAGGGACTTTATTTAATCTTCCTGGGCATCACTTGAATCCTGGGAATAATCAATCATAGTTACCTATTTTAGAAGCTTGTTATAATAACTAAATGAAATAATACGTGAGATACCAGTGTAGATAGGTAGGTTCATAACAAAAACAATAAGTTAACTGAATTGGGCATATACATGAGGCCTGGATGGCCTCACAAACAGGATATGTATATAGACTTTTAATAATCAATCCTAAAGGAAGCCAAGTACCATTACCTCACACCTTTAACCCTAGCTAGTTTGGGGGCTAAGATCAGGAGGATTTGAATTCTTGATCAATCCAGGCAGAAAAGTCTATTAGATTCCATCACAACAGACAAAGCTGGGCATAGTGGTACATGCCTGGCAACTCAACTACAGTGGAACTTGTGAAATAGGGGGATCACAGTCCAGACTTGTCCCTGGGCAGAAAATGAGACCTTTCCTCAAAAAGAAGCAGTATAGAAAATGACCACAAAGATGGCCCAGGGCTAGGGCATTTGCCTAGCAAGAGTGAAGCCCAAAATTCAAACCCCAGTTATGATGAAAGAACAAAAAAAGTCTTAACTGAGTTTGTAGGATGGTACAAACATACAAATGGAAATTTTCCAAAATTTCAGTGTTAATGCCTAAATGCATGCACCATCTTTCTACTGTCTCAAATGAATTTATGCTTTAAAATATGCTTTATGATACAAGATTCTCTATTGTTTTCAAGGAAAGAAAACACAAAGAATATATAAGGACTTGAAGTTGCATCACAACACACATTCCATGCTACTTTCTTGCCTCCCTAGGTTACAGTGCTCCTATATTTGAACCTGGCCAGCGAGAACCACTGATGTTTATGGAAAAAATATTCTTTATAGTTTCCCATTAGTAACAGTTTTCAAATCCCATGTGATCCTCCCTTTTCTTACTTTTATGTGATGGAATTCTATACAGTAGTTTCCAACATGGATGTCTTGTAGCACATGAAAAACTTTGAAAAATTCGATTGCCTAAATTCTTCCCTCCAGAGAGTATGAGTTAGTGAGTCTAGGGTCCAGGCTGGTCTGGAATTTATTTTTCCAGTGTTTCCAGGAGGACCTCTGATAGAGGGGCTATCAGCTCCTATGGGTAGAGAGGAAGAAGACCACACCTTGATTTCCCTCCTTTCATGTCCATGACACGTCTATATTTGCTGTATCTGCTCTCAGGAGGATTTCTGATCTACTACTCTGTCCTTCCTCACCTCTTTACTGTGGGCTCCTGAAAATGTAGATCGTACACACACACACACACACACACACACACACACACACACACACACACACACACACAGAGGCACATACCCACATACTGAGAATAGACCCTGCACAGTAAAGACACACAAGCAAAGTCTCCTTGCATCACACTAACTATGGCTTTTCCTTCTACTATGCTGAACAAAATAACCAGGTTACAGCAACTCTTTCTAGAAAGTCACAACTGATGCTACAAACAACTGAAGGGCAGGGTGAAAGACATCCTGTGACTACACCATCCCCTCATCAATCAGTGAGAAACAGGCTGTGGCAGGCTCTGGCAGGGACAGTAACTCGCTCCCACAGTCTTCCTTGTGCTCTTTGAGTGTGAATATAATTAAAGTCTCTGCATATTACCTCTTGCAGTATGCCTGGTCCTCTTCCCTGCTCATTGTTCAGATAAGCCAAGACTGATGAATGTGAATATGTCTGCCGTTAAAGCAGGCAGGAGATAATGAAAAATGCTGATTGGAAAGTCCTTATCAACTCAGGAGAGTTTTGAGATACACAGAGCACACAGGCAGCACACAGACCTGCCTTCCAGAGTCAGGAAGTGGTACTGCAATGACCAGCTACTCAGGCACAACTTCAACAGGACTGATATTTTTTAGGGAGGGAACCCCTGAATCCTGCAATTCGGCAGCCCCCAATTTCCCAGTGCTCAGAAGACGCACAGTACAAGAAGCAGAAGTTACCTTCCATACTACAAAGCTTTTAAAAGATCAAAATGATTTGTGGGATGGTTGCTATTGTTTACAACCTATTACCAAATCTCTGACCACCTCTGGCTGTGAAGTACAGCTTCATATTCTCATCTTCTAAACCCCAAGCTCTACCCACTTAACACACACAGTGGAGATTGTTTTAAAAAAAACTGTTTGAATAGTGTGGTGTGCCACATGACAAAATATGAATGTGCTTTATTTTTTTCTTCTGTTGTAACCTTCCTGCACACAAAACAAAGATTCAATGTTTTGGGGGGTTTTTTTGTTGTTTGTTTTTTTTTTTTTTTGGCCAGTCCTGGGCTTGAGCTCAGGGCCTGAGCACTTGTCTGGGGCTTTCTCAGGACTAGAGTTCTACTACTTGAGCCACCGCACCACTTCTGGCCTTTTCTATGTATGTGGTACTGGGAAATCAAACCTGGGTCTTCGTGCATGCTAGGTGAGCACTCTACCACTAGGCCAAACTCCTGGCTCTACAAGGATTAATCTTTAACTCACATTCCACTACTGCCATGAGAGGATGGCTTGAACTGCCAGGTATCAGTCCATCTGACAACAAACCATCATCACTTGCCCAAAGTTTCCTTTTAAGGCAATGTGATTCAGTATTACTGATTTTGGAGCTAGAGGACTTGGGTGCTAAGACCAGATTTTGGGTGCTAAGACCAGATTCTCTACTAAAAAGTATTGATATCTTCAGCAAGGGTTAAACCTCCATGTTCTGATCTCTGTAATGCAGGCGAGATACTAGTGCCTGCCTCCTGAGACTGTTTTCATGATTAATGCTTAGCTATGAGGCTATATCTAACATACATACATCAGTGTCACTCCTGGGTCTGAGATGTTGAACCATTGAGCATTTGGTCACAGTTCTTTTCTTTCCAACTGGAACACTGTCTCTGGCTCACCATCACTACTTCAATTTTGTTTGTTTTAACTTTTCTTCCACTACAACATTAAAATGGCCACCTCAATCGTAGGTTTTTAACTCTTAGCTAGGAAATTATTTGTCTTTATCACATTTTTAATGTATAACTTATTTTTCTAAAAAAAATAAATCATTATCCTACCCTAAATATTTTTTTACTCTCCATTGATATTTTATCAGAAAGTTAATGCCAGGTAGTCTTCCATTAAAATCAACTTTTTAGGACGGAAGCTATTTCCCCCTACTGTAAATAAAAAGCTAGGGCCGGGAGTTTGGCCTAGTGGTAGAGTGCTTGTCTAGGATACACGAAGGCCTGGGTTCGATTCCTTGGTACCACATACTTAGAAAAAGCCAGAAGTGGTGCTGAAGCTCAAGTGGTAGAGTTCTAGCCTTGAGAAAAATCCAAGGACAGTGCTCAGGCCCTGAGCTATAGCCCAGGACTGGCAAAAAAATAAAATAAATAAAAAGCTAAAGCTCCAGTAAATCATAGACTAAACTAAACAAAATTGGATACTATAAGACAGGGACAGGGGGCCAGGATTTGGCCTAGTGGTAGAGTGCTTGCATAGCATGCACCAAGACCAGGGTTCGATTCCTTGGCACCACATACATAGAAAAAGCCAGAAGTGGTGCTGTGGCTCAAGTGGTAGAGCTCTATTCTTGAGAAAGCCCAAGGACAGCACTCAGGCCTTGAGTTCAAGCCCCAGGACTGGCACAAAAAAAAAGACAGAGACAGAAAGGAAAAGTTGACATTTGAAATTCCTTCTGAAATATCACAATAGAAGTTTGGCAACGACTATAACAAGCAGACATGTCAATGAATATAACTTCCAAGGGTTAGTTTCCAACTCAGATTCCACCTGCCAGCATATTCTTGGAAGTTATTTCCTACTTACTTATAACCTGTTCCATTGGGTGGAGAAGTATGGAGAAAACATAGTTTGGGGAGCACTCTCACTTTTAGCTTTACAGAACAAGAACCTGCATTTGTTCACCCATAAATGGTGAACAAGAGTCAATTACTGTATATTCTAGAATGGCCAAGTCCATGGTCTAAGAATGTATCTGAAGAAAAGTTTCCATTTCCTGTTATTTGAACTTTTGCCTAGCTGTTTCTCATGGTGGTTCACCTCAGAAATTCTTCAAATGGGGAAATCTCCAAATGGGGACACAGCCACCACCAAGTCATGGGCCCTTATTGCAATAGGTTGTGTGAAGGGTAGAATGCAATTAGAACTTGCTTGGAGAACAGCAACCTGGATATTTTTGTAATAAAAAAGAAAACCATGTCTGAATGATCTGCTTTACCATGTGGCCTGGACATTCCCCACCCTCTAACATTACTTTATAAGAACTTTTTGCATTTTTCAGTAGCTTCAGCGTAAACCTGGACCCTGAATTTGTCCTCTAGTTCCATTAACAACTGCTTCTAGTACACTATTGTATCTTCTAAGTAACAGAAAGTTTTAAAGCAGGTAAGATTGAATAGATAGTAGGAAATGTTGGTGTCATTGAGAGGCAAAAGATCTACAAGAACCAATGAATAGCCCAGCACACACACGTGTAATCCTAGCTACTCAGGAAACTGAGATCTGAGGATCCAGTAGTTCAAAGCCAGCCTGAGCACTAAAGTCCATGAGACACTTATCTCCAATTAACCACTAGAAAACCAGAAGTGGTACTGTAGCTGTAGGGTAGGGTGGTAGCCCTGAGCTGAAGAACTCAGGGACAATGCTCAGGCCCAGGCATTAGGTCAGCAGTCTTGAGCTAAAGAGCTCAGGGATAGTGGCCAGGCTCAGAGTTTGAGCACCACGATTGACAAAAAAAAAGAACCAAGGAATATAATAACTTAAGTAATAATTGTATATTTAGGCCTAATGTCAGCGTGTGTGTGTCTGTGTGCATACATGTGCACATGTCCACATGTATGTGTGCATGGATATTGTTTGGGGGTTACAATAGCACTAAATGAACATTAGTCAAGATTATTTATCAAAAAACTATATATACTCTGATTAACAAATAGAAGGCCCCTGTAGTCAAATTATTAAGAAGCAGCTGCAGTTTTTGAAATTATGGCATAGAATCGAGTGTGGATAATATATATCAGACGATGAGCTCCATAGTTGAAGATGTGCTATAAAAAACTCACTCATCTTCCTTTGTTCCAGCAGAATGTTACCACCAGCGATAGCTTACAACCAATCTATTTGAGACTCTAAGTGAATCCAACTGCTTTGTTTTTGTTTTTTCACCTTCTGGTAGAACTATCTCCCTTTGACTTCTGACTCCTCTCTCCAGCTTCAAAGCCAGCAATAATCTGATGGGTCACATTCAGGTCATATCATTCATATGTGTTCATGTCTCTCCCTCTTCTAAAATTAAGGACCTTTGTGATTACATTGTGCTAACCAGTACATCGTGGACAACACTAGTGAGAAAACAAAGCCCACGTGTGGAGAGTGGAAAATAAATGCTTACAAGTCCCTTTAGAGTCATCTTTTTTTTTTTTTTTGCCAGTCCTGGGCTTGAGCTCAGGGCCTGAGCACTGTCCTTGGACTTTCTCAAGGCTAGAGCTCTACCACTTGAGCCTCAGCACCACTTCCGGCTTTTTTCTATGTATGTGGTACCAAGGAATGGAACCCGGGTCTTCATGCATGCTAGGCAAGCACTTTAACCACTAGGCCAAACTCCCGGCCCCCTCTAGAGTCATCCTAAACAGGGAATTACACATTAATATGGCTTTAAAGATAAGTTCCATGGAAGAACTATGTCAAAAATACACATTATGGTCTGATTCAGGATCACTGATACTGTTCATCATTGTCATTGAAGAAAACAAAAGCAGAGAAAATTTGTTACCCTCTTCTATAGCTACACACTAATGGGAACTAAACTCATCACCACATGCTGCTTAATCCACTCATTCAGTAAACAGCCCAAGAACTGCCTTTCTTTAGAAAAAGCCTCTCCTTGGCCTCTATTCAGAATGTATTTTCTTCCTTGGAACTGTGTGCCTGGTGCTTTCCTTTTCCAGCGGTACTTATCATTCTGTAATATAATTTCCTGTCTTTGCACCTGTCTTCCCTGCTGGATGATGAGGTCTGTTTTGAGGACAGAGACCATGACTTATAAATCTTTGTATTCTAAGCACCTAGATTAAACATGTGTGTGGAATGAAAACCTGAGGAGTAAATTGAGAGGATTTTGAACCTCAGTCTTCAGGAGAGGTGAGAAGGTGGCATTTGAGGAACGAATCTAAATGATAGCAATTAGAATAACATGCAATAAATCTCGAGGTCTTAAAGATGCTTTTAGGAGTCAGAGATAGGAAACAGACAGGAACTAAAAAATGAAAGTAATTGTCCTTGGTCTGACTGCAGATTAGAAAAGCAAGGTCAAATTGTGGAAAAGAAAGTTTGCAATGACAATATACATTGTCAGTCACACTCAGTTTTACACAGTGAACATTAGCAGTAAAACTGTATAGTTTCAGAAAGATAAACAAGAACGTTTTTAGTAAGTATAACTTTCAGTCAACTGATATACATTAGAATAAAGTGTCTAGATATATAGTTTTGTGAAACACTTTATGAAATATTTTAATATCAGCTGACAATTTAGGAAAAAGAATTTGTTTTTAATCTTCCCTGGAGATCTAAAATGAATTGAAGCACAGATTTTAAGTTTAATTTGGAACACCGAAAAAGCTAAAACTTTAGCTAAGCTATCTTCAAGGAGACAGGAGGAGAAGTGTCAAATGAAAAAGGATAGACAGAGCAGACCCGGGCCTGGACCGAACCTTGCACGGCGGGAGGTGGGGCTGGGGGCAGAGTCCAGGAGGGCTTGGCTGCGGGGGAATGAAGCCTCCGCCTTCTAGGGCAAAAACCTTTAAATACAGGCGCGGGCTGGGGGCTCAGGGTGCGGCCTTCGGCCGCCTCCTGACCCGGCTACGTGCGTCCTGGTCTTATCCTGCCGAGTCGGGCGCGGGTGCGGTGCGGTGCGGGTGCAGAGGCTGCTGCGAGGTTGGGAGGAAAACGCTATCCGAGGTCGAGGCTGCTGCGGTGTCGGGACTCAGAAGCGGTGCAGTCATGTTTGAAGTTAAGAAGATCTGTTGCATTGGAGCGGGCTACGTCGGAGGGCCCACATGCAGTGTCATTGCCCACATGTGCCCGGAAATCAGGGTAACAGTTGTTGATGTTAATGAAGCAAGAATCAATGCATGGAATTCTCCAACCCTTCCTATTTATGAGCCTGGATTAAAAGACGTAGTAGAATCCTGTCGAGGAAAAAATCTATTTTTTTCTACAAATATTGATGAAGCCATCAAAGAAGCTGATCTTGTGTTTATTTCTGTGAATACTCCGACCAAAACCTACGGTATGGGGAAAGGCCGTGCAGCAGACCTGAAATACATTGAAGCATGTGCTAGACGCATTGTGAAAAACTCCAATGGATACAAGATTGTGACTGAGAAAAGCACAGTTCCAGTGCGAGCTGCAGAAAGTGTATCCGCCGCATATTTGATGCAAATACAAAACCTGACTTGAATTTACAGGTGCTGTCCAACCCTGAGTTCTTGGCAGAGGGAACAGCCATCAAGGACCTCAAGAACCCGGACAGAGTACTGATTGGAGGAGATGAAACCCCAGAAGGCCGGAAAGCTGTGCAGGCGCTGTGTGCTGTGTATGAGCACTGGGTTCCCAAAGAAAAGATCCTCACCACCAATACTTGGTCGTCAGAGCTTTCCAAACTGGCAGCAAACGCATTTCTCGCCCAGAGAATCAGCAGCATCAACTCCATCAGTGCTCTGTGTGAAGCCACGGGAGCCGATGTGGAGGAGGTGGCCGCAGCCATTGGCATGGACCAGAGGATCGGAAACAAGTTCCTGAAAGCCAGTGTGGGATTTGGTGGGAGCTGCTTCCAAAAAGATGTTCTAAATTTGGTTTATCTCTGCGAGGCTCTGAATTTGCCTGAAGTAGCTCGCTACTGGCAACAGGTCATAGATATGACCAATTTCAAATAACCAAATACAAATATATCGAATATATCAGATAACAAAGTGAGATACTGTAACAATATAATATAACCAAGGGACAGCAAAATTGATGAGAGATAACATAGTAGGCCAACACACTGAAAACTTTACAAGAAGGAATAGGAGATACATGAGGCCTCCTTGGCACAGGTCGAAACTTTCTTAATAAGGACCAAGAATCACAACAAATCAGAGAAAGGCTGGATAAGTGGGACTGCATTAAACTGAAGAGCTTTTGTATGGCAAAGGACATAGCTAGTAAATTAATTAGGAAGCCTACAAAATGGGAGAAGATCTTCACCAACCATACAATAGACAAAGGCCTCATATCTAAAATATATCAACAACTCAAAAAATTGAATCACTCCAAAACTAATCTCCAAAGTAACAACCATCCCATTAAAAGATGGGCCAAAGACTTAAAGACAGTCTTCTCTGAAAAAGAAACAAAAATGGCCTTATAGACACATGAACAAAATACATTCTTTAAACATCTTTCTCCACATTCCCATGCCAGTGGCTCACAACTATAATCCTAGCTACTCAGGAGGCTGAAGTCTGAGAATCATGATTCCAAAGCAGCTCAGGCAGGAAAATCCATGAGACTCTTGTCTCTAATTAATCACAGATAAAGCCAAAAGTAGAGCTGTGGCTCAAGTGGTAAGAGTACTAGATTTGAGCAAATCAGGAATAGCATGTAGCCCAAGTGGTCAAGCCCCAGGATCAGAAAATAAAAAGCTTCTTCCAAGTAAATAGATATCATGCCATATTCTGTACATGCTAGTCACTGAGCAGAGAAAATAGAGATTGGGTTAAAAAATACTTATCCAGCCTGGAGCAGTGGCTCATTCCTGTAATCCTAGCTACTCTGGGGGCTGAGATCTTAGGATCAAGGTTCAAATCCAGCCCAGGCACAAAAGGACCTGAGACTCTTATCTCCAAGTAACCTCTAGAAAATGGGGAAGTGGGGTTTGGCTCAAGGGTAGCTGAAAAGCTAAGGGACAGCGCTCAGGCCAAGTTCAAGCCCCATGACCCACCAAAAAAAAATACTTATCCAAAAAATAAAGATGGGAGCAGAATCTAGAAATATCATCTATTGTTTAGTGAATTTTGCTTTCATTTTAGTTGGCAGTAACTTTATTATACTTAGTAATTTATGCACCAAGGGAGTTACAGTGGACAGTTAACAGGTCTCCATTTTTCTTTTCCCATCTACCATCTGATATCACAGCAGCTGCCAGTTAGTGAGAGCATGTGTACAGAGGGACCAGGAAATATAAACAAATCATGTTGGAGTTTGGTGAAACTGTATCTTAAAAAAAGTATAAAAAAATAGGGAGAAAGAGCCAGGTACAGGTACTCATGCTTGTAATCCTAGTTACTCAGGAGGCTGAGATCTGAGGATTGCAGTTCAAAGCCAGACCGGCAGACCGGGCACTAAAGAACTTGATACTCTTATCTCCAATTAACTTCTAGAAAAATAGGAAGTGGGGCTGTGGCTCCAGGGATAGGATGGTAGCCTTGAGCAGAAGAACTCAGGGATTGTGCCCAAGCCCAGAGTTCAAGCCCCCTGACTCACAAAAAGAAGAAGAAAGCAAGTAAAGAAAGGCATCCAGGAAATCTTTATATTTTAAAGGTCAAGCAATGGAAAAGGAAAATTGCTATTGCAATTACTAAATAAAATAGAAGAGAGAAATTGAGTTATTTCAGGAAGACATACATAGAGAACTGTACATCAAGAAGTCAGTCACAGTACAAAATAAAGCTCAGAATAAGCAAGGTGAGAGAGGTTCAAGTTCTTTCATGTCTTCAACAGTATACTAAGACTTCACTTCTAGGAATATTAGAATCTCCATCCACAAACTCTGCTCTTTTATCGTACTATCTCATAATCAATTCTTACACCAAAGACTCTTCTCATGCCTGTTGTGTATGCTTTGCTGAAAATGAATTGGGTCAACTATGATAAATGTTCACACAGGGAAATTGGAAGAAATACAACAAATGCAGTTCTTCTTGTTGTTTTGCTTTTGATAAAGGTCAGTGAACCAATTGGTTTGAAAAGAAAAGCACCTAAAACATTCATCCACAAAAGGTTAGAGCATAGTTAACTGATCACAACTTGGCTATTTTTTGAGCCAGGAGAAAGTTTTTAGCAGATGATCAAGGGCAATTTGTTTTCATTAGGCAAATTCATATAGCTCAGAATATGACTTCTAGTAAATTTAAAGATCTAATGCTATTAATTAGAAGTACTATACCAAACGGGGGGGGGGGGGATGAGGATAATGGAGAAGAGAAATTGTAACTATTTGTTAAGCATTTAATAATTCAATATACCATGAAGTAGAAAGGTAGTTATTACTATTTCCATTTTCACAAAAGAAAGTAGTCTGAGAAATTGTATTGTCAGAATATTGCACTGCCAGTATCATTATGATAATCATACCTTCAAAAATATTTTCTTTCTTTCTTCCTTTCCTTCTTCCTTCCTTCCTTCCTTCCTTTCCCTTCTTTCCTTCTTTCTTTTTGAGGGTAGTGGTTTGCAAGGGACAAGACTAGAGTTTGAATTCAGGGCCTTGCACTTGCCAGACGTTCACTTCACTCCTTCCTGCTGTGGTGAATTTTTTCTAAATAGGGCCTTTCTTCTTGTCTAGGCCAGATGAAATGGCATCAACTTATTCCTGTTTCCCATGTGGCCTGGAGGGTGAGTGGATGCCTCCATGCTCAATTTCTTACTAGTTGATATGAGGTTGTGCAGACGTTTTCACCTTGCTGTCCTAAGAGCCTGCTGAGCTCTACTTCCTAAGTAGCTAGGATTACAAGCATGAGCCGCTAGGACAGGCTCTTTAAAAAATAATAATAGTCCCCCTTCCCCACGTTGTCTCTTGAATTCTTTCCTAGTATTTGTTGATCCATTGAGAGAGAAGCAGTGAGTGATCTTTTTCCTTAGAAGCTTACACTGGCTCACTGGATGAGATACATTTTTCCCAATTCAGCTGCATGTCATCCTGTTGCGAGTTGTAATTCAACAAATTACCAGGGGATTATCTACACCACAAAAATCGATAAAACATTACAAATATTTATTACTGTTGGTTTTCCATGAACCCATTGTTGGGTGTCTACTCCGCATCTTCTTGGGTATTATTTTATTGCTCAAACATAACAAATTCACGTGGAGAGAGATGTACAACAGAAGACTTGAGTAACTTAGAGTATAGCATACTGCCAAGATATGCTCCAAATAAATTGACAATTACAGAATTTAGCTATTCCTTCAATGCTGGATGCTTATCAGATAGCTACAAAAAGCCAAGGAGAAGAAAGCTTTTCAATTTGTTGTCAACAATTCTATTTAGAGTGAAAAGTTATTTCTAGGTGCTCTACTACTTTATGTTTTATTATTGAAACAGAAATACTTAGAGATTACTAACAGACATATTTTGTAATGTGATAGAGCAAGGACCAAATTTGCCACAGCAAATTGCAATTATCATCATGTGGCATGTGAACAGATCACATCATCTTCCTGGATCTCAGATTTTTAAGAGAATTGCTGTTTTCAAACCATTAGAAGTCTGGATCATTTATTTTCTCCAAAAGATCCTTTGAAAGTTTGCTGTAAACATCATTACTTAAACAAATTTAAAAAAGTTTAAAAAAAAAAACTAGACCATTCAAAGGCACCATATACCAAATTGTAGTATATTCAAGACTGCTCAGTAACTTAGATTGCTAGATTAAATCCTATTGCTCTTGCGCGGCTTTTGTGGTTGTTGTTGTTATGTGTTTTGTTTTGGTAGGCCTTAGAATAAAACTCCTAATAATATAGCAACCTATTCAGTTAGGCCTAGATGAATCCTTGGTTAGAACACTTGCTGTTTTTGTCTTATTTCCTTTCATCCCATTTGGCTTCTAATTTGTAAGCCATCAAATCTCCACCATCACCAAAAGAACATACCTAATAACTAGGCTGCTGAAGAATGAAACACCTGGAACACAGCAGAGACACCTTGTGTCCCAGCTATGTCTGTTCTGAGGAACCCAGAATCACACAGCTCTCTGGACCTGCCCTGCTACATTCAACAGAAATGCCCAGCCATACAAGCCCCACAGAGATCAGCTTAGCCCAGCCCAAATCAGATGAGCACAACATAACCCAGAACTGAGTGACTGGCCATTGCTATGCAAATAAACATATAATAAACTTCTGGTTAAATGCTAATTTTTCTGTCAGTTGGATTATGCTAGTCACAGCGTAGGTCACTAAGTAATATTACCCATGCTATTGTGCTCCCTGTAAGGTTCAACTTTCATCTTACTATAAAGTTTATAATAAGCACAGCGGTTATATACTGATCATAGTTCACTAAATAAAAACCATTTTTTTTCCTCTCACTCATTTTTCTGGATCAGTTAAATTAATAATTGTATCGACATAACCACTATGGTTATGTATGCGAGCCATGCTCTTACTGACATTGACAAACCAAATAATCACCAAAAATGAACCATATGCTAAAACTGAGATGCTTATCTCTGTATTGTCATAGTTGCATTTTTATGTTTATCAACAAGATATAAACAAAGCTCTTTTTCTTTAGTAGACTGAAATCAACATTGTTTCTAATAAAAATATTTCTGATGCACGGCCCAGCAAAGTATTCCTACACAACAGTGATTCAGAACAATAAATGTCAAAATTTTGCATTTTCCATTTCAGAATCTTTGATAAACACAAAAACATTACAGGTGAATGGAAGAAGCATGGTTCTACTCTTTAAAAAAACATGTAATGCCTTTTCTCCCAGACAATATATGATTTTATTGAATCTAATGGTTCTAGACCCATAGTTTCATAACTATACTACATATGAATACACTTGAATTTTCTATTCATGATACATATGTTTATGATATTTATATAGAAAGATAGAGAAGAGCCAGAGTGAGAGAGAGAGAGAGAAAGAGAGAAAGAGAGAGGGGGGGAGAGAGGGGGGGGAGGGAGGAGAGGGGGAAGGAGAACCTAGGTACTTTAAAATTGGTAGCCAAGGGGCTGGAAATATGGCTTAGTGGTACAGTGCTTGATTAGCATGCATGAAGTCCTGGGTTCAATACCTCAGTACCACATACACAGAAAAAGCCAGAAGTGGTGCTGTAGCTCAAGTGGTAGAGTGTTAGCTTTGAGCAAAAGAAGCTCAGGGACAGTGCCCCAGACCCTGAGTTCAAGCCCCAGGACTGGAAAAAAAAAGAATTGATATCCAAATTGTCAGAAAAAAAAAATCTGCCCCCACCAGACTATGTGGATTTTCACCTGTCTCCACGAAAATAGATATTTTCAGACTTCTTGTTTGAGCATGAAAATGTGTTTGTTCTATTTTATTTCTTGATTAGTAGTGATTTTAAACATTCTTCTACATGCTTGTTAGCCTTTTATATTTCTCTTCTGTGAATTTTCTATAAATATACGTTTTCCTAAATGTGTCTGTCCTGAGGTTTTAACTCAGGGCCTGGGCACTGTCCCTGGGCTTTTTTACTCAAGACAGGCACTCTGTCATTTGAGCCATAGCTCCATGTCCAGCTCTTTGGTGGTTAATTGGAGATAAGATACTCACAGACTTTTCTGCCTGGGCTGAAACTTCAGTCTCCTGAGAATCTAGGATTGCAGGCGTGAGCCATTCATGCTTGACTATGTTAATATCTTTTATCCTTACTTGCAAATATTATTTTCCAATCTGCCCTCTTTTCAAACATTCATCAATTTGCATTTTATTACTATAAAAGTTATCAGTGTTGAGCCAGTGCCAGTGGCTCATGCCTATAATCATAGCTACTTAAAAAGCTGAAGTCTGAGGATCACAGTTCAAAGGCAGCCTAGATAGGAAAGTTCGTGAGACTGTTATCTCTAAATAACAACAACAACCACAACAAAAACAACAAAAATAAGCTAGAAGTGGAGCTGTGGCTCAAGTGGTAGAGCCCTAACCTTTTGGCACAAAAGCTTAAATACAACACCTCAGACCTGAGTTCAAGCCTCTGGACTAGCACCAATAAAAACTCCAAAACAACAACAACAAAACTATTTTGATATCACTGAGTTTATTCATTTGTGCTTAAGGCCGAATGCTTCCTCAAAATCTTAAAAAAAAAAAAAAGATTTAATTCTGGAGGTAATAAGAATTTTAGCCCATGTTTTCTTTTAAAACTTATGTTTGCTCTTCAGAGTAGCTAAGAATGTATCTCTATCTCTGCTGTATCTCTGCTATAGAATGCTGTCCGAGCACTCATAAGACTCTGGGTTTTATCCCCAGGATGCCCAGTGGAACCAATGTGTCCTTGTACTAGGAATTACCATCAGCGAGGGAGAAGTCATGAATGATCACCACGGGTCTTGGCTGCCTCGTGAGGCTGCATGATCTGTGGAGGGGTACATGGGCATGTGAGCTTGTCCTTACATGTGTGAACCTTGTTTCCAGCTTCTCAACCTGCATGCAGGCTCCAGCCTTATCTTTCACAGGATCTGATAGCAAAGAGGAAATCCCAATGGCCAAGTGTGTGCATTCGGCTTACTCTAGTCTGCATGATTGTAATTTTTTTTCTGGGTTTCTAGAATCTAGAGATTCTTTTTTTTAATTGTATTTTATTGTTGGGGTGTTGCATAGAGGGGTTACAGTTACATTTGTCAGGTAGTAACAAATTGATATTGAACATTGATACCCCTTCCCATGTTTTTCTTCCACTTCCTCTCTCCCCACCCCTTGTTTTCAGTCACATGACTTTTCTTTAATAAGTTTTAGGGGATTTCTCTTGCATTTCCATGTACAAACTCAGGAATAAAGACTAGGTATATCAACTAAACCTGCCGTGAGGCTGAACATCTCCTTATTGATTTTATAATAAAGGTCATTAGTAACTTAGAAGATTCATTACATATTGCTCCACTGCAAATTAAAGCAACATTTAATGGCCTAAAGGAACAATAATTACTGTTTATTTCTCATGGTTCCCATGGGTTAGAAATGAAGGAACAGTTTGGCTTATAGACCTGGCTTAGAATCATAAGTTTCTTCATGCTTAAACTTTTTGCAAGGCATTTTGTCTCCCCACAAAGAACTTGAGCTGACTCTATTAAGAATCTGAAATTTGGGGATGGGAGTTTAGCCTAGTGATAGAGTGCTTGCCTACCATGAAAAAAGATCCAGGTTTGATTCCTCAGTACCATACACAGAAAAAAGCCAGAAGTGGTGCTGCAGCTCAAGTGGCACAAGCGGCACAAGCTGGAAGTGGTGCTGTGGCTCAAGTAGCCTTGAAGAAAAAATAAAGCCCAAGGATAGTGCTCTGTCCCTGAGTTCAAGACCCAGAACTGAAAAAAAAAAATTGAATCTGAGAAAGGGTATCAATGTACGTGAATTAATGTTACCTTCTGTCTGGGAAATATAATGTAACCCTTCTATTAATTACAATAAAATATATGAAAAAAATGAATCTGAATTTCATTTATACCTTTGGCTTCATCTTTACACTACAATCTTTGCCCAAAAACTAATTCTTTCATGTTAGCATTGTTTCTGATCTAAAGAGACCAGGGATGTTCAGACCCAGTTGGTCCTCATTACTTTACATATTATAGTCCCCTCCCCCTCTATCTTGTTTTTCTCTCATATGAAGAAGAAACCAAGAGCCACCTTGAATATTCAGAAATTTTCATAGCAGGAAAGCCACCAATTTGTGAAGCCACATTTTTCCATATGACAGCAAATGGCAGTACTACTAAGCTTCCTGCCTGAGAAGACTTCTCTCTACTGGTTTCCAGTTCAATCATCTTGATTTTCCTATCAGCCCTTACCTAAAGCCTCCACCAGCTTTGGCCATAGTCTCCTCAGCAATCCTCAAACACTCCTCAATTCTTCAATGTCTGTCCCCCTTACCCCGTACCCACTGCCACTGCCCACTCTCAGCTTTGCCTCTGATATCACCCCTTTCTCAGTATGCCGGTTACTCACTGCTATAGAGCATGCCACACCTAAACTTGGGCTCAAAACAGAATAACTTGCTATTTTTCACTTTCTAAGGGTGGGAGTTGCAGTGACTGCTCAAGTGGGCAGTTCTGCCTCATGCCTGACTGACATGCTGTTGCAGGAGGGAGCAAGGCTACCCTCACTAAGCTAGGTTGGGACTTGAGGCCATGGGACTCTCTCTCATGTGCTGTGGGTGCCGCGTTTCCATGAGAAGGCTCACTTCCTCCCTGCGGATCCCTGCCTGGCTGTTCTTATAAGATAGTCATTGGTTTGTGCTGCAATTCACAACACATGAACACAAACAGCAGCAGAGTAGGCCAAGCCACTGGGGGACCTTGCAAATCACAATACACCCTGTGTTAGAGGTGCCTGAGTTACAATTCTGCCCACCCTTGATGGATAGAGAATTAGACTCACCTTTTAAGGAAAACCACTTCTAAACACTTGTCACATATCTGAAGCTTGTGTTACTCAAGAACTCTATCATAAACGTATGCTAATAAAACTACATCTCTTATTTAGAAAACAACCTCCTTTATACTTCTTCAAGAAGTCAGTCTTTGTACAAATGCCCCAAAGTGCTATTGCTGGATCATAGGCTAATTCTATAGGAAATTTTCATGGAGTCTCCACATTAATCTCCATAGTGGATCTATAAAACACCATACTGAGAGAAAGAATACAGGTCAAGAAAGACAAAAGGCACATGTTTTCTCTCATGTATGGACCTTAGACCTGAACTACAACCTCCCACATAAACACAGAGACATATGTGTACATTCACAATTCAGTTGACTGTAGAATCTACAGAGGTGAAACTCCACGGAGTAAATCCTTTGAACAATTAG
The DNA here is from genome assembly GCF_031878675.1 of Megascapheus bottae. Taxonomy (NCBI): domain Eukaryota; kingdom Metazoa; phylum Chordata; class Mammalia; order Rodentia; family Geomyidae; genus Megascapheus; species Megascapheus bottae. The sequence continues at coordinate 73,103,476 of NC_143513.1, read as the reverse complement.
CAAATAGTTTAACAACATAAATATCAAAAGGGTGAAACAAGATTATAGGGGTGTTGAGTGGGAGATGGTGGATGAATGAAAACAGGAATAAGGGGAAGATACAACCAGAATACTCAATGTTTATATATGATAAAGGAAGTAGGAAATCTGAAATGAGTCCTGGGGCCTGTGGGGGGAGGGGAATGGGGGAAAACACAAGGATTAACTTGAACTTTCCAACTTGTAATGGGTAGACATCTCATTGTGGGGGGGGGGGGAGTAAACAATCCACAAGATAATGAATAACAAAATGAGCAGGTATGTGAGCATCGCAGACTAAAGTATCAGTCACATGAAACACAATCATGAGCCAACAACACGGCCAAGCCACACAATATTCAGGAGACTCCAAATCTCTGTTTCCTCTCTGGGAAATGTTCCTCTCATTTGACAAGATGGATACCAGCTAACACTGGGAAATCACTTGATTTGTGAGTCTCTAAGCTTTTGCAACTCTCTAATTACTTTTATTACTAATGTCTAACTCTAACTGCATTACATTAATTCACCAAGTATGGGTTATGTCTAATACATTCTCTAATTTAGTAATCAATACTTCGGAAACTCTTGCTTAGACTCATTTAGCATCAAGATGATAAATTCTACAAGTCAATGTTTACAAACTGCCTGAAGCATCCAAGAGGAAGGGGACTATACTGAACATTTTTTTCTTTCTCAGTCAGAATCAAAGGAAGGGTAAATTTGTTAGAGATTTATCTTTCCCTTTTTTATATAACTTTCTCACTTCTATGTTTTACATACATAAACAATCATCTAAAATTCTTTCCAACTTACTTACCTCCTTTCAAAAGTTAAACAAAACTTTACCATAAGGCTATTATAAGAAGATAACTACACACTACCTGTGCTCCCCACTTCAGAATTTTTCTTTTATGTATACCTTACTTCCCTGCAAATTGCTTCTGCCCATCCCACCAAATACCTCTTCTTTAAAGTCCATTCAGCTCCATTTTGAAGAAATAAAATATTCATAATAAAATAAGCACAATCTCTTTAACACTAAGTTGTCTCACAATGGACAGACTTGGGGAAAGGTAATTAGGCAGTCAGCAAGAAGCATGTCTAAGGATTAGTTTTAATAGATGGTAGCACTTAATCAAAAAAATCAAACACTGGATGAAAGGAGGGAGGTTTACTTGGTAATTAGAAAAAGAAAATGAGGGTGGAATCCATGATACTGACTACGGTAGTTAACTTCCCTTTCTGGTGTTTGAGGAGCTAAATGGAGCACAAAGCAATCTTAATATAACTAAACACAAAATGAACACTCTGACAGCTTGGAAAAACTCAGTGAAAGGAAAAGTGTTGAAACATTAGCACCTGGAAGGGATTTGGGGAGGCCTCCAAGCCATAGGAAAGTTTAAATCCACCACTGAGGACACATTGCTAAATTGAAACACAGATATGAAGAAAAGGATGCATTAGATAAACCTTTTAAACAATACCAGGTTAGCAAAGTAGATGCTATGATGTATAGATTTCTTTACAAAACTATTTTAAACTATATCACAAGTAAATTGGTATTGGAACATTAATATTAATGTATTAATATGTTGCTAATATTAGTGGTGGGAATGCTACTAATATTATTGATATTAATATTAAAACTGTGAGTACAATCTAGTTAACCATGCCCCTGAGAAGTCATCTGTTAACTAGGAATCCAAATAATAAAGGTAAGAAGCAATGTGCCTGAAACCATGCTTTTAGCAAATTTCTTACCCAGTAATGCTCTCTGGAATATGACTTGTCACCTGTCCCTGAGCTTCCTCTGCCACTTCCAGATCTTTCCTTCTAAGGGTCAGGTTTTGCCTACTCTACTCACTGTTACCTTCCCAGTACCTGGAACAGTGCTGTCACATCTGTTCTGTCGCCATCCCAGACACCTTTCACTCTGTCTGCTCTCCATTTCCATCTGGAATTTCTCAGACTCTCCCTCAGAGTTTCTGACATAACAAATTTAAGGAAATGTGAGTGGTACTCATCTCACAATCAAAACTGATTTCAGTCACCTTAAAGGTACTGGCTAAACAGCCATACAGGAAAGGTTTCTCAGAAGTCGCAATAGAAAGAACCCGTTGATTTCCTGTACACCACTGACAAATCGGAAAAGTGGAATGAAATGTCAACAGAGGTGGGAATGCTATGTAAGGTTCTAGGCATTCAAGAAAGATTAGGTATCTGCATTTAAGAGTCTTAAAGTAATCTGAGCAAAGAGGCTAATATCTACCAGACAAAGTAAAATGCTGCCAGCTTGCATTCTAACTACAAACTATCAAACTCTGTGCCTGGGTGCTATCCCTGACTGCTTCAGCTCAAGACTAGAACTCTAGAACTCTATCACTTTAAGACACAACACCACTTCTGGTTTTCTGGTGGTTAATTGGAATTAAGATTCTCATGAACTTCTGTATCCAGGCTGGCTTTGAACCACAATCCTTAGATCTCAGCCTCCTGAATAGCTAGGATTACAGACGTGAGCCACTGGTGGCCAGCTGAATTTTGTCCTTGAGGGACTGAGGATGTAGCACTGTGAGGAAGTGTTTACCTATTCTGTATAAAGCCAGAACACTGAAGAAAATAAAAATAAATAAGTGATAAATATATAGTGATATCTAAACATTCAAATTTTCTTGTTTCATATTCAGAATTCAGAATTGGATGTTTTACTTTAAAATTGTATTGCATGAAACTAACTTGCCTATTCTATCAGTGTGAGCAAGAACTAACCCCACACACTTATTTTTATCATGAAAACACAATAGCATTCTGTTTGCTTCTCAACAAACTTCTTATGTACATACCTGAAAAACATTCAGGGAATAAAGAAAAACAAATCAACATCAATTATTCAGACAATATCGGAATATCTACTAGTTGCAATTTTGACCATATTCGATTTAAAATATTTGCTGAGTTTTAGTTTGCACTTAAAGCTCATGCTCTTCCTTTCCAAGATATGTATTCTGAACTAGAAAGAGAAATATTCCTCCTTCTACCTTCTCTCTCTTCAATCCCTTGCTCTCCATGGTACAGAATACAAAGCACTGGCATAGAAGAGTCTGGTAACTTGGTAGTCTTAAGTCAAAAGACACAGTAAAAGAAGAAAAAATAAGCATCTGGTGAGAGAAGTGGGAAGGGGCTGGGACAGAGTACATGACAAAACACCTGTCATGTTCTGACTTCTTGGGGTAGTCATAGAACCTGGCAGAAAACCAACAAAAAGAAAAGCCCTGTTCAGTTCAGTAGACTTGCACCAAATCAATTCCTGTAAGATCTTCAAAACTCAGGTCCACTTCCGGTGGACATGTGGGAATGTATATAGACCAGAATCAATACAGACAATTGGTAAAAGCAGATGTTCTAGAGATGCTATCTATCATCAGATTTGAATTGATTCCTTTTCCCTTAAAAATAATAAATTAGAAGAAGTAGCAAATTGGGAATCGTATGTAATGAGGCAATGTGCTCATTTATGGAAAATAGTCTTTTACTATCAACTTTATAACAAGAAACAATAAAACAAAAGATAAAAGGAAGCTGTGGATAGGAAAGGGGGCAAATCAAATGAGTGGGGGGAGGGTGGGAGGGAAATGGGGACCATGTCATGAGAAAGGGTATCAATCTTTGTTAGTTATGCACCTTCTATCTGGTGAATATAATGTAACCCTTCTGTTAATCACAATAAAAAAGATAAAAAATAAATGAATAAATTAAAAAAGGAAGCTGTGGAAAAGAAAAAAAGGTGAAGTGAAAGAGAACTAAGACTGAGTCACTTAAAATACAACCATCGTGAGTCTGCAAAAGAAGCATCAAAGATAGCATCTATTTTAGAGGGAAGTCAATAATGTGAATAAAAAGCCTGTGATTTTTAAGAATAAAACACATATAGGAAAATTATTATAAAATTGAGCATTTATGTGAGTATGAGAAAGCAGAGAATTTCAGGAGGAAAATAATCCCCCCAAATGGAATCCATTTTATCAGAAGAAAATGTCCTCAGTTTAAAGAAAATGATCCAAGTTTGTAAATTATCTCGTACAAGTGAAAAAAAGAAAAGAAACTCACATCTAGGCCTAAAGTGGTAGGCTTTGTAAAAGTTGGGAGAAATAATCATGTAAACATCCACCCAGGAAGAAACTATGGTCATCTGCAATGAAAAATGCATTTTTGAGGCTGAACTCAGACTTCGCCATAAGCAAAGCCAACACTTAGCAGAAGACCCCAGCAAGAGAATCACCAGTTCAAATCTAACCCATACTATATTTTTAAAAAATCCTATCTGTAAACAAAACAACAAGCCCAATGCCAGTGACTCACACCTGTAATCCTAGCTACCCATGAGCCCCAGATCTGAGGACCATGGTTCAAAGCCAGCCCTGGCAGAAAAATCTAATAAGCCACTCAGAAAAAGCCAGAAGAGGTGCTGTGACTCCAGTGATAGAGTTGCTAGGCTTGAGCCAAAGAATTCAGGGACAGTGCCCAGGCCGAGTTCAATAAGCAAAGACAGGGAATAATGTTTAGGTTTTTATTTAAAAAGAAAAGAAAAGAAAGGAAACAATTATGGGCAAAGGTGCAAGCTTTGCATTCGGTTAAGGAAAAGGAAACTATTCGTGAAGCCCTAAGAATTCAGAAAAAAAAAATATTTTTTTTTGCCCGTCCTGGGGCTTGAACTCAGGGCCTGAACACTGTCCTTGGGCTTTCTCAAGGCTAGAGCTCTGCCACTTGAGCCTCAGGCTTTTTCTGTATATGTGGTACCAAGGAATCCTACCACTGGGTCAAACTCCCAGCCCCGAATTCAGAAATTTTTAAAAAGAAGAAACTGTGATGTAAGGCAAGTAGCAGTGAGTGAATGAAAATATGGATTTAAATATAAAGTGAAACATGGCACAACTGGTGCACATACAAAAATGATTGCTTAACAAAAGCTATCTGTGTACGCAAGTACACACCTGTAATGTAGGCTACTCCAGAGGTGAGGTGGAAGAAGATGGAAGAGGTAAGGTAGGGAAGATGGAAGATAATTACCAGACTAGGCCAAAAGGAAGTCTTTATCTCAAGAAATTACAAATAAGGACATCATTTTTGAAAATAAAATTGAATGTAAATTATATTAAGTCCACTCTTTTTTATTAGGATTAAAAATAAATTTCAACTTTAGTGATTATAGTAAAAACACAATATAAACTTGCAAAGAATCAATGATTTAAAAGATTAGCCAAACCTATACACAAGTACAAATTAAATTAAGAGTAGCAATACTAATATTAATCATCATAGAAATCATTCATCAAGGCTGGGAATTTGGCCTGGTGATAGAGCACTTGCCTGCCATGCAGGAAGACCCAGGTTCAATTCTTCAGTTCCTGAAAAAAAAAAAGCCTGAAGTGGTGCTGTGGCTTGAATGGCAGACCACTACCCTTGAGAAAGCCCAAGGACAGTGCTCAGGCCCTGAGTTCAAGCTCCAGGACTGGCAAAAAAATCATTTATTAATAAAATATAAGGTAAAACTACAATGATATACCACAACATACTCACTTGTTATAAGAGCTAAACTTTATGATGATCACAATATGATGATCATGGTGGCTCATGCCTGTAATCCTAGCTTCTCAGGAGGCTGAGATCTGAAGATCACAATTCAAAGCCAGCTCTGGCACAGCAGTCCATGAGACTCTTATCTCTAACCACAAGAAAAGTGGAAGTCACACTGCGGCTCAAGTGGTAGCCTTGAGCTGAAAAGCTCAGGGACAATGACCAGGCCCAGAGTTCAGTCCCACTACCAACAAAAGAAAAATGAAAAAAAAAAAAAAAGGATGACAACACAAAATGACAAAATGCGGTTAAGATGTACAGTAGATTTTTCAGGCACCATTAATGGGAAGGACAACATGGAAGAATTACATTGGGAAACTGGGGAGTGGGGAAAAGAGTGTGTTTGTAAGGTTAAAAATAATAAACTCATGAGTCTTCATGTTTATCGAAGAGAAATAAGACATCAGTGAAAAGAATGTACATGTGAATGTTTGCAGCCATTTTATTCATAGTAAACATAAACATGAAATAATCCACAACTAAGCAGATAAAACGTGTGCCTTATCTGCTAGAGAGTATTACCCAACAATGAAGATGGCTGGGTGCTTAAAACATGATACTATGCATGATTCTGACTAAAGCTGGAGGCTGTGTCCCTCCAAAACTTTAACCTTTTTACACCCATTCCCACATCTTGGAAACAGTTTAACTCTACAGAAAACTCCAAGTCCACCTTCAGGAAAAGACAGAGCTGAGCAAGGGCTCAATGCAGTAAAGAAGGTATGGCAGCCATTTCCTGAGGGCGTCAGGATGCTATCGCAGCACAATGGGAGAGAAAACCAGAGAAGTAGAGAGCAAACCAGAGAATTGGCCTCTGCAAGGAGAAAGCCATTCCTGTGTCAGCAGAAGTGAATTCCCAAGTTCCACATGAACAATCTTGACACCCAGTACCCACGCCCAGGAAAGCTTCACCTTGGTTTCATTATTATTATCCGTATCTGGTCTCCACAACTTAAAATAGTGAAAGAATTCCTTCTTTTATCTGTGCATGCCGAGAAAACGATTCAGCTTTCAGATGCAGTCCGTTCTCTTGTTCTCACACAATGAACCTTGGGAAGGTTTTCCTAAACGGGCCACAGCTTGGTCAGCTGAAATATCTGCATCAGGAAAATTAGTGTGAATTATCATGAAGTACTGAGTACTAAAATGGCTCACACTTTATGAATGAATGCTTTTCTGACTGTGAAAGTCAGGATGTGTGCATTGTAGAAAAGGTACACAATAGAGCATAAAAAGAGAAAGTAATGCAAAATGACATCAATAGATGCTAGTAATTGATACTATTTCTTTACTATTTTACTTCTTAGCACTTTCCTTTTCCATACGAAATATATATATTGAAATGTTTTAGACCATGTTCCACTAACAGATTTGCATATAGCTTTTGATGCTTAGTACCATATGGTGAACAATCAAGTGACTAAATTCTCCAAATACTTTATTAGCAGCTGTACAATATAGTATCATATGGCTGTACCATGGTGTGCTTAAAGATTTTCTATCATTGAATATTTACTTTAGTATCAATATGTTCTAGAACTTACAAAGGATCTGTAAGGTTTTTCAGTAAGGTTTTATATATTTTTTACATTGTTTTCTCCATTTTACAGAACTTTCTGGAGAAGAAGCCAATAGATCATAGAATACTTTATACTTTAGTCATGAATTAATATTTGTCCTAATGGGCTGGGAGTTTGGCCTAGTGGTTGGGTGCTAGCCTAGCATGCACAAAGACCCACGTTCGATTCCTTGGTACCATGTACATAGAAAAAGCCAGAAGTGGTGCTGAGGCTCAAGTGGTAGAGCTCTAGCCTTGAGAAAGTCCAAGGACAGTGCTCAGGCCCTGAGCCCAAGCCCAGGACTGGCAAAAAGAAATTGTCCTAAGATATAATGAAAGAGTAGAAGTCAGAGAGGAGAAAAATGTAATTTCAGTTTCAAGTGCTTTCTTGTTTAATAAGGGGTGGAAATTTAAATGTGAATCTGCATTTGAATTCACCTTTGAGGACAGAAAGATTCTGTGGAAGAAAAGATAGGCCATATCTAGACTTTTAAATTATGCATGGATCAGGAGAAGCGTGCTCAAGGGGAAGTGTTTAGACAATATAAGGCTGACGTCTGGAAAAAAATGGAAAAGAGGAAATAAAGCTGCATTTGGGAGAGAGGAGGTTATGATTAAGAAAAGAAAATATTGACATGCAGGGCAAAGAAGACACAAATGAAGGAGATTGAGTTGTGTGGCACCTTGGATTAAGGAAAGGAGTGCCCAAAAGCAGACGGAAGACTTAAGACAGAAATTAATTCTGAACAAGACAGAGTTCCCAAGGTGAACTTCTGGCCATAAATATGCAGGACCAACCCCTGTTTTGTTAAACGGCAATCCTTTTGTATGACTACCTAAAGAAATAATAATCATAAAATTTAAAAAGCAAAAACAAACTGCAGCCCACAGTTAATTAAGACCCATGACCCACCACTAGAGGGAGGCAGAAATGTCTGGACCATTTGTGCCCTCAACACAGATGCCATTATGGTCTGTGGAAGGACAGCCTTCCAAATGACCTTGTGTCCTAAAGGACTGGAAGGCTGGGATTTGAAGCACAGGAGATAACAGTTAAGAGGATATCATCTGGATTCTGTGCCAAAAAGACAAATGGGGTCCCTTAGAAATAGGCCTGAGGCTTTGTTAATACACCAGAAGAGATTAGAATTTTATGGTCATAAGACAAATACTTCATACAGAATGGCTAATAAAGCCCAAGGGCAGGAATTTATGATACCTTTGGTTTTTAATTCCAACTATATTTTTTGACAACCAGCATATAGTCTGTTTAAAACCAGGAAAGATAATCTGACACCTTTGTATTATGTAGTGCTTCCTTGCCTTTAACTGCCCTTATTTCTTCTGAGAGGAAAAACTCAGGGAGTCCCACCCCATTTTCTTCTCAGAAGGTCACTAATCTGGTGATAATGGCCCATCCAACAGGAACTCTCCAGCCACTGAGTTTGTTCTCTTAGTCACATTGAATGCTATCCCATAGCCTTCCTGAAATCTCTTCTCCTGATGTCTCCAACTCCTCTGTCTTACATCTCCCCTTACTACTCTACTTGCTCCTTCCACCTATTTGGAAGTTTCCTCTTCTGAAAATTATTTCTTAGAAGCTGGTGTTTCCTAGAGATCTGAACCAAATTGTCCTTGTTTGTCTTACACAGTATCTCCAGGTCATCTTAGCCACATCAAGCTGACCTCAAAAATTGACAAATGAAGTTCTGTTCCCTTCTCTTCACAATCCACTGTGCTAACACTGCTTATCTAATCTACTGTTTAAATATAAAAATATTTAGCATCACAGAGCATCAACACTGTTCTCTAAGTGAGATTCTAAACCATTATAAATGCCCAAGAAAGACTTAAACTAGTTGAGTTTACAAATGTCAGAACTCAAATACACAATGAGAGTTCTTCAGATTGGTAACAGTCAAAATATAGAGAAAAAAAATGAAAGTGTTTTTTGCCAAAGCATATAAATATGCTAAAACTCAATAGTGACCACAGTCATGGATTAGGTTTTTTGGAAGTGAACTGATGATAAATTCTTGCTCAGTTTTATTCGATGTACACAAAACGCACCATCGTACCACCTGTAACTCAACCCCGATAGGAGTATTAACCATCACTGTAATACTGTATGTCAACATGGAATCATCACGATGAAACCTCCTTGTACTATTGATGTATGCTTGCCACAAAAGCAATACTTTAATGGATGTTTGCTGAATGGGTACACACACACACACACACACACACACACACATTTAATGACTCAGATTGACTCTTCAGCCAGCTATCTCTCCTAAATTGTAGGTTGACATTGCTATGGTTATCAGCTAATCGCCCCCATGGAAACCTCTATTATGAGGCCCTTTCTAGCCCCTCTTCTTTCTAACTCTCTCTTCTTCCTGTCCCCACCCTATCAATGGCACCAAATTCCACTGAGTGACTCAAGCCAGACACTGAGATTCCTGCCTCTCCATTTCTCCCAATAAGACAGCAAATCTGATACCTCTTATTCCTACTTCACCTCTCCCTTCTTGGTCACCGAGCTGACGTAGCACATCTCATTCTGTAGAGAACCATCACAACAGCTACTTGTCTCTCATTTTTACTTTCCCACAGTATAATTCCTGTCCAATGTGCTAAGCTTCCTCATCTTTAGAAAAAGGTATTTATCCTCATACTAAATCATTACTCTGTATATTACAAGATGTATGTAATGTCTATTATTGTATCTACCCATCTACAAAAAAAACACATCTTTCCTTTCAAACAAAAATTGTTCCACACTCTGCTGCCTTCTAAATATGATGCATTGAGAGAAAGTAATTGTATTTTCAAGACTGATTTAATGAACTATAATTTTATATGCATAAAAGCAAAATTATGCAGATAATTTCAGTTGTCTAAATGAGACCTAATTCTAAATATTTTCAAACTCATTTTTATTACAAGCAACAAATATTTATTGGTTGTTATTTTGTGTGTGCACATGCACAAAATAATGAGCACTTGTTAACACAGATGTATAAATACAAGTTTTTATCATTCATACTTATATATACTTACATAGCAGTGTATGATAGAGCAAAACAAGTAGCAGATGAATGCTACAATGCTCCATGAAGGACCAGAAAAAGAAAATGAGAGCTAGTGAGCTCGCAAGAAAGAGAGAGAGAGACAGACAGACAGACAGACAGACAGAGGGACAGAGAGAGACAGAGACAGAGAAAGACAGAGAGAGAGACAGAGAGAGAGAGAAAAACAGAGAGAGAGAGAGAGAAAGAGAGAGAGAGAGAGAGAGAGAGAGAGAGAGAGAGAGAGAGAGAGAGAGAGAGAGAGAGAGAGAGCCCACCAAACTAGGACAATCAGAATGAGAGGTTCCTTTAAGGACAATATATAGACATACTTACATAGAAACTGGGCAAATTAGTACATTACTGAAATATCCTCAAAATTAACAAAATACCTCAAATATGCCAACTTAAAATGTTGACCCAACAGTAATGACAGACTACAAAAACTGGAGAGGGAAGGAGCACAGCCTTGTAGACCCCTTGTTTTGGTTCAGATGTACTGACTGAGAATTTGTGATCTCTGGAAATTTCGTGAGACATCATATAGTCAAATTTGTTTTGAGAAGGAGAACTGTGCAGAGGATAGATTGGAGATAAAGGAATAGCCAAATGCAAAGCAAACTGAGTACAGGCTTTGCAACAGAGGATGCATCACTTCACAAAAGTATGAAGGTAGCTTTGAGCTGAAGAGCTCAAAGACAGCTCCCAGGCACAGAGTTCAAGCCCCAGGACCCACTAAAGCTCAAGGATAGGTCCTGAGTTCAAGGTCTAGGACCACACCAAAAACCACTGAAAAGATAAAGGAAGGTTAAGAGTCCTACAGAAAAAGCGAAGCGTTAGACCAGAATCATTGGTTCCTGGTGCAAGGAGAAGATAGTTTACATCTGGAAATATACTATCTAGTGTCACAACAAAGCAGCAAGAAGAAGAGGAGATTGAACATGAGGCAAAACTGTTAAGAAAAGGTGATTTTAATGGGGAGTCGGGGAGATGGAAGCCACAAGAGAAAAATCTTAGGAAGCTGAATTGCACAGAACTAAATGTGTAGTGATGAAAAGAAATCCCACAGCACTGAATAGAAACTAAATGTTGGGAAAGCTTGGTGATAAATAGCAAACGCAAGAGACATCCGAAAGATAGTCTCACAGAAAAGTTCTCATCAAGGGACTATGGTCTTATTTGCTTGCCCTGCAAGTTCATAGGCTGAAAATTACTCTCCAATATGATGAAATGAAGAGATGGATTCTTTGGGAAATGATTAGACCATGAGGTCAGTATCAACATGAACTGAACTTAATGCCATTTCAAAAGAAAGCCAAGCATCTGTTAACCCCTTCTACCATGACAGTATCTATAGTAAGATCATGTTATCTGTGAGACACGAGTCCAGCCACATGCCAAACCTCCTTGCACTTTGACCTTGCACTTTGCAGCCTCTGTGAGTATATACATTTCTGTAATTTAGAAGCTATTCATTCTCAGGTATTTGCTCATCACCAGAGCAAACAGACTCAGACACAGGGGAATTAGTGTTTCTTGAGGCCAAGGAGTTGGCATTATAAGGAAAAAGATATTTCAGAAAAGAGACAGCATGGCTGTCTAAAGGAATGAATCATAGCATAGAGCAGGAAAGGGTAAGAAAAAGATCACAGGAAGAGGATATTAATTCTGAAGTGATTCTTTCTACCTGCAGAAATGCCGGAGAACAAGCTTTGCAATTGCCATCAGTGAAGTCTTTTCCTCGTAGGCTCCCCAAAATGAACTCACCACTGAACTCTCACTTGCCTCTCAAGGGCAAAACCCAGACCCAGGATTCTGATTTTTCTTCTGACTGCAACAGGAGCAAGAAATAAGCAATCTCTGCCTCAGAGTCAATGCAAATTTGAATATACCCTACCTTCAACAGAAAGTCAAAATTCCCTGACTTTGGACCCTGCCTGCCTAAACCTGACCACTTCACCGCATCTGAACATTCTCCCTCCAACCTGACATCCTCTTGTCAAAACCAGAAAATTCTGCCACATGCCTCTATCTCACTGGGGGTCTGGTCTTAGATTCCGTAGCCAGCTGTAGCGTTTATCACTTGTCTTCCAGGCACCAGGGTAACAGTCTGAGCCCTTTGACAAGATTTCATTTCAGTGTTTTCACTCAGTAAATTGAGGCATCAGTCAGTGACCACATGAATTTCTTTCCACAAAGGGAATGTGCTCATTCAGATCAAACACCACCAAAATTAAACTGCTTTCCTGAAAGAAAGGGTATTTCAGTTGAATTATTTGAACATTTATTTCAATTCTTGACTCGGCTTTGCCACTTATTTTAAGAGTTCCTTGTTCTGACCCAGTTTCAATTCTGTTTCTATCATGACACTACAAACCATGAAGTGATAATACCAGTAAATCTGGGTATTAACGGAGGTGTAAAGCTAATAACTAAGTGGCTATAGACATTTATCTGGAACGATGACCAGGACATCAGGGTAGATATATTTATCTGCAGAACCAACCAACAGATCTTACAGGACCCATATAAAATCAAGTTTCTTAATCATAGGTGCGAGAAATATCTGCTGACACAGTTGGGCAAGCTCAATGGCTCATTTGAGGATGCCATTTGGAGGACAATTGCTTCCAACACAGGATGATGGAAGAGAAAAGGGAATATTAAAGAGCCCATCTCAATAAACAGCAGACAGTGGAAAGCTCACAAATCCGCCTGCAGAGAGAGAACAATTCCCAGCATGAACTGAGTCTCTCACTTCATGCTGGGGTACACTCACTCTTTCAAAACCTCTTTCTTGCCTTTCAAACAAAAGGTAGAACGAAACCTTTTAAGGTCTCCCTGTGTTATCTTCGATTAGCCTACCTTAGTGCTGAGTAGCCTGCTTATCTGTAGCTTTTAATTGGTTATACAAATGGCACCAAAATATGAACACAATACACACACACACACACACACACACACACACACACACACACACACACACACAATCATATGCTGACCTCTTATCTGAATGCATAGGTGTAGAAATATACATCCCAGGATAAGTTAGACAGCAAAAGGAGCTCAAGATGAAACAAAACTGGGGAAATAATAGTCCAGACATACTATAGAATATTTTTGTCATCAAGAATGCAAAGACTATAATGTCCATTTCATCTCACACCAAATATGGTTGTTTTCCACAAACAAAACACCAAAGGCAAGGATTTATTTCCATCTTTGTTGTGATAATTTTTCCCAGTCTCATTGGCTACTGGAACAGAAAATCTTCCCACTTACCTCTTAGCCACACAATATAAGGCAAACCTAAGCCAACATGGAAAAGACGAAACAACCACATTCTGACAGGGCCTGAAGCTCAAGTGGTAGAGTGCTAGCCTTGAGCACAAAGAGCTTCAGGGACAGTGCCCAGGCCCTGAGTTTAAGCCCCATAACCAATCAAAAAAAAAAAAAAAGGAGCGAAAGGCTTTCCAGACAATGTCCGTGTGTTAAATCACTCTGGTCAGCTATTTATCTTGATCTGATCTGGTTTTGATGCTACCTAAGAAGGAGAGATAGATCTCAAACTCAAGTAAAGAAGTATCAGGACTGTCATTTCTAATTCTTCGTCTAACTTAGCTGGTGGACATTCTAAAATACAATGCCCAGAGGAATACTATGGCTCAGATTCTACTGTCTCTATGAATAATAGCCCCAGATACACTGACATAAAACACTGCATCTTCTAATATCAGCTTTTAATCTGTTCATTGATAGAGGACTCTTATTTTGCTAAAGATACAAATAGTCAGTGTGTAGAAGTAGAATAGCAATATTTACTTCACATTCTTTTTTTGCTTTTTTCTAATTCTTTAAATTATCTTTACATTGTTTTAATTATCTTTATCAGGGTTTCAAGTTATCATGTCAACCCATGAGTCCAATGCATCTCAACCATGGCCATTCTCTCCATCTAACTCGGTTTAAGCCTCTACAGAGGGATGCCTCTGTTCCTTTCAAAACTTAGTCAATTTTTGGAAAGCTCACTGAATCTAGTACAAAGCAAATTCTCAATGAAAAAGGAATATCCTTAATAAAATTGAAGAGCTCTACCATCTAAGAAATGTGGTAATCCATATAGATAACATAGGTAACATTGAAGCACATAATTTTCAAGCAGGCAACAATCCTGGGTTGCTTGTTTCAAATATCTCATTTTCATAAATATAGAAGAGGTCCGAGGATCTGAAGTGCAATATTTCCTAACCAAGGTGATGCAGCTTGGTGGCTGAGTCAATCTATGAAAGAGCTGATTAAAGTGATTCAGTGACACTGGCCTAGTCTTGTTCATATTACTACCAGAGTGGCATACACTTTTTTCAGACACCAAATTGAAAAGAACAACTGATATTCTACAGGTATCCAAAAAGATGGTCTTAAGATATTATCTTGGGGGTGGGGCTGGGGCTGTAAGTAGTAGAATGATAGCTTCAAGCAGAAAAGCTCAGGGAGAGCACACAGGCCCTGCTGAGTTCAAGCCCTGTGACAGATTAAAAAACAAACAAACGAACAAGATATTTTCTTGAAGTAAATAATTCAATGAATTCGGACCGTGAAATGGAACAAGGGGACATTGTGACTGTCCTCAAAAAGTGAAAGGCTCAGTGTATGTAAGGGTAGGTAAGCAGGTTAACTTTTTATTGCTGGGAATGCACAGTCAAGACAAATGTATGATATATCTGTGAGAACTGAGCTACATAGGAAGAGATTTACCATGAAGCAGTCACTTCTGTATTACTAAATACGTCAAGTAGGAGCTAAGTATCCCCAAGTCAGGACCAAATGGCTAATGGCTACAGTTAAGCCCATGCTAGGATCTTTGAATGCACATGTCTAACTCTTAGCCAAGCATATAAAGGTAGACATTATCCTTCCTTGACAACAAAAGAGATTACATAGTTCAGTTACGGTCTCCTTCTGCATAAAGAGCAGTGTAAGAACCATATGGAAAATAAACATATTTTCTCTGATTATTAAACATTTGAATGACATGAAGACCATCACATCCTCAGATCTTCTTACTAGTCTCCCTGGAATTGGGTCTTTGAGATTAAATTATAGCTGGAAGTCAATTCCATGTAACCTAGATGTAGACACCAAATCAAGAGTGAAATGCATAAGGGAACACTGCAAAACAAATGACATGCCCAGTATTCAAATCCAGAGCTCCCAGACTCCAAATTCTAACATGTCCCTATTCTATAGCTCTGAGATTTTTTTCATGTTGAACTTGTCCTTCCAAGATGAAAAATAAGGAACACTTATTCAAAAAAGGTACAAGTAGAAGCAAGTTAAAAAATAATCCTAGTACTTAATCTCAACTTTATATTTGATTCAAATTATGAGCCATGAATAGATATATTTGCCTCTCAAAGTAAACTGATAATGACCTGGAATTGGTAGGATAAGAGTTTTATTTTATTATACTCATAACCATCCTGTAGTCTTTTCCATTCATCAGGTTTTCAAATTAATTAAATGGAAAATACATGAAGAAAACATTCAGCTATGTGCACAAACTCAATATTAATCCCTTTACTAATCGTGTTTATGAGAAATGTTATTAGCTTCCCCCTCTGTAAACTGAGAGGGTCTCAAAACCAGTTTCAGTAGCTGCTCCTGTCTGTTTTTGGCTCACACTCAAGAGAGCTCAGGGGCCAGAAAGGCTTCCATAGCAATTATGTTTTTTAATCATTCTGATTTTTTTCTGGATAAAGGGATTTTTTAATACTAAATAGAAGCCATTTACGGATTATCATTTGATTTTTATCATAATAACATGAACCACTTAGCTTTTGCTGAAGGATTTTCCTAATGCATAGAAAATGCCTTGATCTGATTTAATTATGCCCAATACTCTCCATACGGTTTTCAAGTCATCTTTGCATAACTAATAAAAAGACATGATCTCAGATGTCCTGCTTCAAGTACCACAGAAGCCTAAAAATTAACTTTTCTGAGCTATGGCCACCTGGAAAACTTAATGCACTTTATGGATCTTGTGTCCATAAAAGAGGACTTGGGACACAAAATACACCAACTCTTGCAAACATTTCCTTATATGATATGAGAGATGTTTCTTCATATAAACAGTAAAATCTTGATCTGAGTTTCCATTTTCTGACATTAAGCATGGGCTCGTCTCTATCTTCTTTCCTCAAAAATCTAACATATAAATGGTTTTCAAAATGCAATAGGCAACCAATAAATTCTGGAGAGAGATATAGATATAGATGACAGATGGCTATCTCCTGGAAAACAATTATTTGACAAAGTCCTTCTTGCATTGTCCTCCTCTACTGGAAGCTAAAACGTGAGTTATCATTGTTCTCTGGGCATATGAAGTAACCAAGCAATCTCCAGGTACATGACTCATCTTGCTTGATAACATACAATTCGTGGATGGAAGAAAAATGATTAGAAATTTTTTATTCTAGATTTGATGTGAAAATAATAGCCATAATCAAAACAGGAGGATCCATTTTCTTTAACTTTTAATAAGAATCAAGTCTCCTATTCACTACCTCAGGATGAAAGAAATACCAATCATGTAGTAATATCCTAGAATACTATGTGATTGATTGCAATTTCAAGAAAAAGAACATAATTATACAGAAAATATTTTTCTTTCACAAAGCTGTTACTTCTATAGAAAAGTATCTGCTGAACTCTCCCATGGAGGGGAAAAATCCATGTAAAGAGCTATGTGAATTAATGTACCTCCTATCTGGCAAACATAATGTAACCCTTCTTTTAATTACAATAAAAAATATTTGAAAAAAAAAGAGCTCTTAGCTCAGAAAGTTGGGGGAAGGAGGGGGGTGTTAGGTTGTTGTTTTTTTGTTGTTGTTGTTGTTGTTTTATTTTGCCAGTCCTGGGTCTGAAACTCTGGACCTAAGTACTGTCCCCAAATTCCTTTGGCTCAAGGCTAGCACTCTTTGAGCTATAGCACCACAGTCAGTGATTAAATTACTGATAAGAGTCTCACAGACTTTTCTACTGGGGCTGGTTTTGACCAACAACCCTCATATCTCAGCCTCCTGAATAGCTAGGATTTATAGGCATGAGCCACCATCTCCCAACTTCAGAAAGTTTTGGCCTAACATAATTTTATCTATACTACCCATGCTTTCTCGCAAGAAAAACAAATAAGAATTTCAGGAGTATATAACTCACTTTCTTCCATTTATATTTTGTAGACAACTTCCTGCTAATGTATGTATGCTATAGAATTTCTTTTCCATTACTTCTTTCTTCAAATTAGGCTCACATGGTATGGACAACCTTGTACCTATAACAACTCTGTGTGCCAACATGCGTGGCTTCCTTCTACTTGGGTGATCAGCTTTCTAAGTCCCTTTCAGTGACTCAGACTTCTCCACAAGCCAAAGACATTATGAGTGATAAGCAACAGGTAGCTTAATTGTAATGCTCTGTTCACAGACTTTGTACTGTCACACAAGAATATGCTTGTCCCTCTTACAGACACTTAGGAACCACACTCTTAAAATAGCAGGAGTGTGTATGCCCACATTAAGTGTTTAATGTGTTTATGCACACCTTAAGTATGATTTCTGAGCAGACACCCTTGCTATGTATGGAGTCCTGTCTGTCACTTTGAAGCCATATGTGGTTTTCTTCTAAGTAGTTGAAAGGCATGAAGGAAGGAAATGGCTCCATTTGTTTCCCCCTGTCTTTGTATAGAACACCATGGGTTCTCATCTGATGTCTAATTTTTTGTGTAGTCTCCCATGGAATCGAGGGCCATATGATGGGCATCAGGCCCACTGCACTAAAAGAAACTTAAGAAGTCCTGCAAGCCAGACTCTCTATGATTAGGCATGGGAGCATCTAGGAAGAAATGGGCATGGCCAATTGCCAAGCACCACCCTCTCCCACTGTGCCACAATGGCTCTGGTCATTTCCTTGCAAACAATAACATTATGTATGCAAATTACAACAGGGAAGGCAAAGTCATGAATGTTATACGATGTTCTTGAAGTATTGCCTTTGCTCTAATCCATTATTCCTACCTACTACGTTACATTACCATTAGAAGATAAACCTTGCCTTTCAGTATATGAAAAGGAAAAAAGGCCGTAATAAAACAATGTAATAGAACATCACCTCTATCTTTAAAAAGAGCAAAGAGCAAATCATGAGAAAGCAAAATATGAGACAAAAACAAGCATCTGAGAGGTCCCCATGTAATAGACATGGAAGTCAGCAAAGCTGAGAACCTTTCCAAAGTTGCATAGTATAGGACTTAGAAAAAGCAATGGTTCTAGTCATTGCTCACTTGGTGACACGTTTAAAGAAGGCAGTTTGAATCAGAAAGAAGGGTTTTAATTTGTACTTTCCCCCCTCTGATTAGCTCCATCTCTTCACTTAACACTGCACGTGGTGAAGAGTGATTGCTAATGGCTCCACAACTGTCTGTTGTGAAGATTCAAGTCCTATTGTACCACAAACATCTCAACAGTAAGGGATCCTTTCCCACCATTTGTACCAGATGCAGACACAGTAATAGAGAAGAAGGGGAAGATGAACGTTGAGGTTTACCTAAAGGCAGGACTTTGGGAATGGTAATCTTGTTAACCAAAGTAAGAAATATTAATTTTCGTGTGTTTCAATGTAGCTCAAAGGAAAACCATATTAAATTAGAGAATAGAAACTTTGATGCATCAATGTACTTGCAGAAAACATTTGCCTCACTGTCTCGTGGTGGTAAAAAATGGAAAACAAACCCTTATCTCTTGTCTTCTTTCAGCTCACCAGAGAAAGAAAAGTCACTTTCCTTGAGCATTTCATTTCAGTGTCTGATCCTTCCACAGCCTCAAGATGCTTCCCTAGACCCAGCTGCAATCTCTACTGCTTCAGAATAAGCCCTTTTTATCTTAATGCAACCTTTGCTGGCAAAAATTGTTTCATTTTTATATGGCTAAACCTTTTCCCCTACAGAAGTTGTCTTTTGCTATCTCTTAAAAAAAATAGTCTTGGGGTTGGGAGTTTGGCCTAGAGGTAGAGTGCTTGCCTAGCATGCACAAAAGACTCGGGTTCAATTCCTCGGTACTACATACATGGTAAAAAAGCCAGAAATGGTTCTCTTGCCCAAGTGATAGAATGCTAGCCTTGAGATAACCCAAGGACAATGCTTAGGCCCTGAGTTCAAGGCCCAGGACTGGCAAAAAAAAACAAAAACTCTTTACTATTTCCATCCATTCATCATTTTCCAATTCAGTATTTATCATTTTTAATTCTTTCTTGAATATTCCTTTTTACTCTTTCTCCTCAAGAGATGCTGCAAAACTATCTTATTACCTTGGGAATTACTGCATATCTTGTTGAAGACTTTATCTTCCTCTATTCAATTGTAGCAAAACACTTATTAGACCCTGAGGTTTTTACTCCCTAGGAAGCATGGATTTTGAATAATTAGCTGTTAAATTACCCATTTGTGGAAAGAGAAAGTGGTTACTAATTTTTCCCCCTCAGATTATTCACATGCTAATACTGATAACATCTTAAGACCCTGAAAAAATGAGTATAAACATTACAGGTGCTAAAATTCAATTCTTGTTTTTTTTGTTTTTGTTTTTGCCAGTCCTGGGCTTGAGCTCAGGGCCTGAGCACTGTCCTTGGACTTTCTCAATGCTAGAGCTCTACCACTTGAGCCTCAGCACCACTTCCAGCTTTTTTCTATGTATGTGGTACCGAGGAATCGAACCCGGGTCTTCATGAATGCTAGGCAAGCACTCTACCACTAGGCCAAACTCCCGGCCCTTCAATTCTTGTTTTAAATGTGACATCTTTGCATCTTTGTCATGACTCCATGTTTTTTTTTTACTTTTTTCTTTAAGAAAGAAGTACTGAATTGAATACAGAAAAAAAGAACAGAAGCTAAAATGTTTAACTGATGGTTAACCCTTTGGACATAAAGTTCAATGGTTTACAGGTAAGTTTTACAGGGAGAGCTCTGTAACATTATCTCTATACTACAGAGGTCGAGATCCTTAGGACAAGATTAAAGAGACTCCGGTGAGAAAAAGATTCTGAATAGATGGATAAAGTACCTTTTAGGTTTGGTTAGATTGTGAAAAGATTAAACATACTCAATAAGTGTACTCCCCAAAGGATCACTGAAAGAATACAGAATAAAGAGACTCAGACTTTTCAGAGAACAAGCTTAATTAAAGTTTCTTTCAAAATCACTTCTTTGTTTTTTGTGGAAGATAGGTTAAAAAGAAAAAAAACAAAGTAGAGACTTCTTAAAAAGTGTTTCTTTTCTTCATCTTTTACCTGGGGATTTAAAAACAAAGTCATTTTCTCCTATTCTCCAACCCTCTTGCTTCAAGAATACATCATTCTCATTAAACTACTTTTCTCCCCAAACTCCCTTCCTTTTTACTGACTGGCTTTTGCCTAATGCTTTATCTGTCTTTTTGTTTTCCCCTTGCAATTGACTGGTATGCATCCAATATATCCTTCTCTGATATAGTAAATCACACTTCTCAGAATCTCTGTAATACAGTTAAGTAGGATAGCAGAGTTATCTCACAGGTGACAAATTTCCCTTATCAGAAAATGATAGAACTGTCCTTACCAAAGAAAACACTTCATCACAGTTTTTTAGGTTCTTGCTGAATTTAAAGCAAATAGGAAGCTAGTCCTGTTATTTCTTTGTTTGTATGTACAGGGGCTTGAACTCACTGAGTGAAAGCTGTTCCTGAACTTTTTCATTCAAGGCACTCTACCACTTGAGCCACAGCTCTATTTACAACTTTTTGGTGGTTAATGTATAAGAGTCTCAGGGATTTTTTCTTCCTATGCTGGCTTTGAACATCAATCTTCAGATCTATGTTTCCTGCAGAGCTAGGTCAGCACTTTTTTTTTTTTTTGCCTGTCCTAGGGTTTGAACCCTGGGCCTGGGGGCTGTCCTTGAGCTTTTCTTGCTCAAGGCTAGTGCTCTAACCCAGAGTCACAGACTTTAGAGCCTGGGCTTGCTTTGTACCGCAGTCCTCAATTCTCAGCCTCCTGAGTAGTTAGAATTACAGGCCTAAGCCACCAGCACCCCACTAGTCTTTGCCTGTAATTAGTAACATATGGCTTTTTCATGAAATGATTCCCCCAATCTTAGGGGTTCTCAGATTCAGAATCCTCTAGAGTCACCATGATTAGAAGCCAAACCAATTTCAGGAGAAATGATACTTGAGAAAAAATCGTCATTGGACTTTTCACTAAGAGAAATAAGAAGGTTGATTTAGAAGTTTCCAGAGGAACTTGTCTTTCTAATCTGTACACATCCACACCTATTATGAGGGATCCTACCTCATAACACAGCAAGCCTCCATCCGTCCTGGAGCAATGAAAAGACACACCATTTCTAGGCAAATCATGAGGCCATCAGGTTCCAGGCTTTCCTCATTCGCAATTTGATCTCTTTCTTCCCCTATTTTCTGTTGTGTTTGTTTTCTGAAAACATCCCACTGGTAGTTCAGACTGGACTGCCAGGCGGTTCCTGAACTCACATTCCTTCTGTGTCCATTTCCAGATTACAGGGAGGCCCCAGTTCATCTACCCCTTCTCATCTCATTGCATGAACTTTGGAGTATTCTAACAAATACTATGTTTATCTTCTCTGCCATCAGATTCAGAAAAACTGGACATCAATCATCCTTAATTTTTTAATGATAAAATACATTTTTATTACAAGATGAGTATGCATAATAAAATCTTCTAAGAATTTATATATTTTTTTACTTGTTGATACATAAGCATATATTTAAAATAGGTGGGCTCTCCTTAAAAGTTTATTTTATGTTTCCTAATACTGAAGTCCATTCTAGCTCAGAAGACAGAGAGACAATTCGCCAAGTGATTTTTTTCCATATGTTTTTATTGTAATTAATAGGAGGGTTACATTATATTCACCGGATAGAAGGTGCATTACTTCACATACTTTGATACCCTTTCTCATGTCTTTATCCAAGTGATTTTGTGTCCCAAGTTTCTCCTAAGACAATGCTGGCTGAGAGCTAACTAGAGTTCATGAAGATTTATTCCCCAGAGCAGGCAATCCTTAAAGGCAAGGCCAATGTCTAATCATTCATCTGTAAGTTCAGTGGTAAGAAGGAGGCCTCTGAATTTTATAGCTTCCTTTGTAGAATTAATTTTATGGAGGAACAGCAAATATCCATTATCTTATCCTAACTATTAAGCTGACCTTTCTTCTATTTGTTTAGATCAGATGTATCTCATTTACAAAACCTAAGATATATCTGTCTCACAACAACTGTATTCATGTAATCACTGAGTATTGCTGAGGTCCCAGCACAGCAGAAACATACCAGTGGGGTCTCTGTATTCTAGAATAGTAACTACCTATTATTTCACTACAAATATCTTCCATACTTCTCCTATAGACATCATGGTTGGAAAGATTCTGTCTACAAAAATGCGCATATTAAGCCAGTCACCGTGGCGCATGTCTGTAATCCTAACTACTCAGGAGGCTGAGATCTGAGGATCAAGGTTCAAAGCCAGCTGGAGCACTAAAGGACCTGAGACCCTTATCTCCAATTAACCTCTAGAAAACAGGAAGTGGGGCTTGGCTCAAAGGTAGGGTGGTAGCCTTGAGTTGAAGAGCTCAGGGACAATGCCCAGGCCCAGGGTTCAAGCCCCATGCCCCCCTCCACACACACAAAAATGTACATATTGACTAATAACTCATTTTCTCTTTTTATGAACCTAACAAATACAGCTACCAATGTAGTTAGGAATAGATTCAGATAAATTTATTATAACAATGATCTTATATAATCCCCACCCAAGGCAAAAAAAAAATCTTGTTTTAATCTGTACAACTTTACAGTGAATAAATGTTTCTCCCAGATTTTGTTTTCAAATCATCAAGAATAGCTAGCTCATAAGGCTGTACACTGGTGGCTTATACCTGTAATCCTAGCTACTCAGGGGTCTGAGATCTGAGGATCATAGTTCAGAGCCAGCCCAGACAGCAAAGTCCAGGAAAATCTAAGCTATAACAAACTACTCAAAAAAAAAAGCTAGAAGTGCTGTGGCTCAAGTGATAGAGTGCTAGCCTTCAGCAAAAGAAGTTCAGGAACAACATCCAGGCCAAGAGTTGAAACCCAAGGAAGGAAGGATGGAAGGAAGGAAGGAAGGAAGGAAGGAAGGAAGGAAGGAAGGAAGGAGGGAAGGAAGGAAGGGAGGAAGAAAGGGAGGGAGGGAGGGAAGGAGGGAAAAGAGAGAAGGAGGAGGAGGAGGAGGAGGAGGAGGAGGAGGAGGAGGAGGAAGAGGAGGAGGAGGAGGAGGAGGAGGAGGAGAAAGCGAAAGAAGGAGGAGGAGGAAAGAGAAGCTCTCAGGTCCACATCACTGTCCTATGAACCACCTAATTAAAGACAGAGCTCCCAAGGAGCATTCTCCCTCTCTTATTCCCCTTATTCCCAAGCACTCTTTCTTCTCCAGTAATGGATTCTGAAACAATAAAGCCTACTACCCATTAAGCTATTGGTAGCTTCTCTATTCCATTCCCATTTCTTAATGAAATGTATGCTTGATAACATCCTGCTGTGTGGTCCTGATTCTTCCCTACTTCTAAGCTACTTTCACAGAGAATAATGCCTGTGAACCAGTCTCACAGGTAAGTTGTCCTGTGAACTAGTCTTCCAGGTAGATAACTTTGTCAAGAATGCCTAGGTACTTCCGTTTGAGATAAATTTTAACTGATATGGGGGAGTACATAGTTATTCTAAGAATTAACTGAGTGTCTAAAAGATGTTTTTTCTTTCCTTTATTTATTAACTGGCAGATGATGATAGTATTATATAAGTGAAATGTCACTTACTTAATTGCACCTTGTACATTTCAAATGATTTAATCCGAGCTTGCATATTTACCATCTGACAACCTCATTCCACTACTTGGAAATATAGCTCCTCTTCCCTCCTATAAACTCTCAAAATAAAAAGGCCCATCTTAATTATATCTAGATATACCTTTACAGTATAAATCTAGCTTGTATAAAAAAAATTCCATTAACTGAAGTAGAACTAGAACATTTGTCCACTCTGGAAACCATAGACTGCCACTTTATGCACCTGTCCTTAAAGTAGGAGGGAGCATTGAAAAAGAAGCAATTCTATTGGTTTCTAAGACTGGAAAAGGTGTTAAATGATGGGCCTGTGATTATTTGCATGCCTTCTATTAGCATTTTCTCTTGAAATCACATCCAGAACTCCAGTTAAACCATTGACTTTTTTCCCCTTTCTTGAACTCAATTGTGAGTTCACAATTGCCTGAGCTCCATGAGAGGAGCAACTCATGTTCTCCTGTCATTCTGTTGATTTTCTCTTTTCAAAATACAAGTTTCAATGCTTCTTGATTAATGCTAGATTCTAACTGCTTGTCTTTCCTTGCTGTCCATTCTAAAGCTAAATTTCCAGGTAGGAGCTATGTTGTTTCTGATTGAGCAAACAGAGCTCTGGTATTGCCCTGTACCTAATCCAACATCTTGAATTCCCTTGGTCATTCTATGGCTCCCTATGGCTTATTTATCAAATTGCTGAAATCTCCTTTACCCACAAGTCAAAGGTACCAAGGTTATGGATTATGCATCATGCACAACACACACCAAGACTCTACAAGAGTCATATAAGTAGGACATGAAACTCCAAACAGATGAATTATTATCATTTCTATGATTCATAGGAAAAGGAATGTTCTATTGAGCTGATGAGAAAAAAAAGAAGTTCTGCATCAGCACATCCTCATGAAGACAGAGCTCTTTTCCAATGTTCAATATCTGTTACCTCAGTTCCTTAAAGCCCATAAATCTAAGGAAGATGTAATTTGTGGTAAAATACTAGCCAATACTTTACAGTAATTGTATTGAGGCTTGATGACACTGAGCCTCCCTTCCAAGACTTTTGCACAGATGCATAACAGCCAGCCATGACAGGCAAATTTGTTTCCTCCTCTGAGAAAAACATAGTATGGACAGGCCATTTTTCTTTTTCAACAACTGTGCTCAGCACTTATCCCTGTGTTTCCCTGATCTCTACCATTCATCAGAGTGCAGGGTTAGTACCTCCTTATTTACCCTTGCTGGTCAATTTCCTCCATGGCACTATTTGTGTATACAAGTCAGCTGGAGTTGTGACACTCCCTGTGATCTCAAGGCCCCAGTTCTACACCTTATCCTTTCTGGTCTGCTATTTGATAATTCATCCTCTTCCCACCCACCCCCCACCAACAGAAGCCCAGAACAGTATGAGCATCTCTCTTTCCACCCTGGAGAATATGTGCCACATCGCTTGTGCTCTAAGTAGTTTTGTACAGGAAAATAAACCAGAATAATTCTCCAACTTCCAAACTAACAAATAGTGATTAATTCTTTGGGGCATGGGAGGTGGGTAGCATGTATATATGTGTTTCCCTCCAGATAAGAAGTGTCTTTACATTCTTCTTAGCTATTTTTACTCAGAAGTATCCTTGTACTAAGCCTTGAAAAAAACTTGACTGCATCTAATGTAAGTGAACATTTCTAGTTTTATATGTTAAAAAAGGAACAAAAAAACCCTTCTGCTAGTTCAACTGGAGCTGCTTTTGTATGAAGGAAATGGGGTGATTTCGTGTAGAGATTCTCAGCATCTCTGTGAATGGGCTGGAATGGGGAAGGTAGGCAGCTTGTTTAGACATCAGCTGAAAACCACTTCTAAGCTCTACAGGCCCTCTTCTCATTTTTGTCTCCTTCCCCACTCTTTCCTGGGAATCACTGCATGAGACACATTAAGGAAGACAGCCTATGGGAGTGCTTGCATGCATTAAAACAGAGAAACAAAGGCATTGACAACCACTCGTGCACTAATGGATGGCCTTAAGGAGCTTCCAGCAATAACCATTTACAGGAAACGTGCTGATGGGTGACAAGAGAAAAATGTATCACCAGCCTGTTCATGTTGACCTGAGATGGGGTGAAATAGGACAACTTGTAAAGACTTGAGTAGCACAAGCTATACCTTGGGCCAGCAGAGCCTCTGCAGCCAGACCAGACTGCAGTAGAGATGAGGTATGCAATGCATCCTAAGGAATCATCAAGCAAATAGATAGATCACTCTATGGGGTTGTTTATATTATTCACCTTCACTGTGCACAAAGAAACATGACAGACAACAAGGGAACCTCTCTCTAGGCAAAGAAGAGAAAAGCTCAAAAAAGAAGATGGGGCAGTCTGCAACGCATCCTTAGTGTACGTCGGCAGCTTTATCCGCTCTGTCTCAGTTCTCAGCCTGTGTCACCCTTGCAGTATTGCCAAAAATGTCGCTTTCTAACAAGCTGACTCTGGACAAGCTGGACGTGAAGGGAAAACAGGTCGTGATGAGGGTGGATTTTAATGTTCCAATGAAAAACAACCAGATAACAACCAACCAGAGGATCAAGGCTGCTGTTCCGAGCATCAAATTCTGCTTGGACAATGGAGCCACTTCAGTTGTCCTTATGAGCCACCCGGGCCGCCCTGATGGTGTCCCCATGCCAGACAAGTACTCCTTAGAGCCAGCTGCTGTTGAACTTAAGTCCCTGCTGGGCAAGGATGTTCTGTTCTTAAAGGACTGTGTGGGCCCAGAAGTAGAGAAAGCCTGTGCCAGCCCCGCAGCAGACTCTGTCATCCTGCTAGAGAACCTCCCTTTTCATGTAGAGGAAGAGGTGAAGGGAAAAGATGCTTCTGGGAACAAGGTTAAAGCTGAACCAGCCAACACAGAAGCTTTTCGAGCTCCCTTTCCAAACTTGGGGATGTCTATGTCAATGATGCTTTTGGCACTGCACACAGAGCGCACAGCTCCATGGTGGGAGTCAATCTGCCACAGAAGGCTGCTGGATTTTTGATGAAGAAAGAACTGAACTACTTTGCCAAGGCTTTGGAGAGTCCAGAGCGGCCCTTTCTGGCCATCTTGGGCAGAGCTAAAGTGGCAGACAAGATCCAACTGATCAATAATATGTTGGACAAAGTCAACGCGATGATTATTGGTGGAGGCATGGCTTTTACCTTCCTAAAGGTGCTCAACAACATGGAGATTGGTACTTCTTTGTTTGATGAAGAGGGAGCCAAGATTGTCAAAGATCTCATGGCAAAAGCTGAGAAGAATGGTGTAAAAATTACCTTGCCTGTTGACTTTGTCACTGCTGACAAGTTTGATGAAAATGCCCAGACTAGCCAAGCCACTGTGGCTTCTGGCATACCTGCTGGTTGGATGGGCTTGGACTGTGGTCCGGAGAGCAGCAAGAAGTATGCCGAAGCTGTTGGTCGGGCCAAACAGATTGTATGGAATGGACCTGTGGGGGTATTTGAATGGGAAGCTTTTGCCTGGGGAACCAAGGCTCTCATGGATGAGGTGGTAAAAGCCACCTCTAGGGGCTGTATCACCATCATAGGTGGTGGAGATACTGCCACATGCTGTGCCAAAGGGAACACAGAGGATAAAGTGAGCCATGTGAGCACCGGGGGCGGTGCCAGCTTAGAGCTTCTGGAAGGATAAGTCCTTCCTGGGGTGGATGCTCTCAGCAGTGTTTAGGACTTTCCTGCCTCTTGGTTCCTGTGCACAGCTCCTAAGTCAACTTAGTGTTTGCATCAACTCCATTTGGCGTTTCCCTTTTACATCAAGCTTCAGGTAGTGGTCAAGAGATGCAGCCCCAGGAACAGAGAGGTACACAGCTTTGTAGCTCATCTTTACCTGGGATTTGCCTACATCCTTCAAGATTTCACTTCAAATGTCTTGGTGACTAAACCATTGTGCATTCCAGAGTATACTGATATTTTGCCTCTTATAAAGAAAACAAGCCGTATTAACTTTTAGTGTGTTTCAATGTAGCTTCTTCTGATTATCTTTGTCACTCTTCACTACTTAGCACTGAATCAGTTATGATGAAATTCCACCTGTAGGGAGAACTTGATGATCTATTAAAGAAATAACTTTAAAAAAAAGAAGATGGCTTGCACAACTCTTTCAATACAGAGAAAGACCTGCCCATGAAAGTGACCATCCCTTCAAACATAGGTCTTAAATATTCAGAGGAAACAGAATGCTCTGCCTGTCTGGTGCTCACTCTCTGAAGCCATTGAGACTTTTGTGAGCAAGGTTTGATTTCCCTTTGCTTTTCTCATACATACTCATGCCCACAGTCGAATCCCATGCATCCAGTTTACACATGTATCCTGTCTCTAAAGTCTCCTAACACACCCAGGTGACCTCAACATTACCTGTCTGTCTCTGCTATAGAAAGCAAGCAACTGCACATCAACAATATGCTTTTGTTAATAGATATTTAAGAGACCCATCTAGAGATTTTTATTTGCCCCTCAATAAATGTTTACTGATTTAGAGAAACTTCTTGGAACCTAAGACAAATGACAGTCCTGTGAGGCAAGTCCAGGATTATTCTTTTGCTATCTCCCATTAATATGTTATCATAGGTGTATATAGCTTTACCCTCACACCATGTGAATTATATCTTACATTGGCACCTAGTCTTAGACTATAAGAGGTCATTCCTTTCCCCCAGCATATGTAGATCCATGGGCATATACCGTCTCTTTTATTTTAATCCCCACTTAGCTCCTAAATTCTAAGCAAGTAAGGCTCTGGCAGCTCCAAACTTCAAAGCTATAGACATTCATAAGTATGTCTGAGTTTCCACTGGACAGATTGTAGTCCTCAATTGCAACCAATGATTACATTTATTGACATTAATCATAATTCTTGCTATTTTAAAGGAGAGAACAAATGATCAAGTTCATAGAAAGGTTGTATATTTGAGAGGTTGATTTCTGGAGATAGTAACAGGCAAATCCAAGCTGGAGACAAACATCAAAGCTAAAAATAAAATGACTGTTTCTCAGTAAAAATGAATCAAGCATCAATATACTAGAACTGAGTTTAGGTCAGAAAAAAAAAAGAAAAGGGAAACTTGGAATGTTTTATACCAGAAAGAAAACACATGCTAAAAGGCCACTGGATCCAATTTAAAGAGGAGTCTACTGGCCAGACAGGGGAGTTTTGAGCATTGGAAAAAATAATAGCAATAACTGATCTAATAAGTTCTGTCTTATGTGACATCAATAATTAAAGAAGGAAAGGACAAGAGGACATAAGTAATTGATATAATTACATTGTAATCCTGTAAATTCATAATGATAAGAGCTAAGCATTTATCCAGATTTTTCAGAGACAAAAAAAATCGTCTTCAATTGTAGTTGACAAGGAAACTACCACAGAATATTTAAGCTCATATTAAAATAAAACCAAATATCAAGGAATGCAATGGGGAGAACCAGCACAATCATCAGTGCAAGCAAAACCACTGTGGAAAGGATCATGAGGAAACAGGCTAACCTTTCAATTCTTAGGGACTATGCCACAAATGACTGACCAAACCAGCTCAGCACCTTTACAAAGGAGAGATCCAACAGGCCACACTAGTAACCAGCTCATAGGGGGACACGCTGATGAGTAAGCTTACTACTGTCATGCAACCCAGGATACATGGCATCACCCAGGATATAGTATTGCTCTAAATACTCGAAGCTACCCAAGCATCTAGATTTAACGTCCAATTTAGAAGAGATCCGGAATTGCAGAAGCAAGCCAAATAGCACCCCAAAGAAACAGCATTCAAACTCAGACTACTCTGACATGTTCTATAGGACAAATCGCCTGATATCTTTATAGTTCTTGAGGGGATGTGTCAGGCTCAGATAGATGGAAAAGAGAAAGATGGCAAGGTGACACTGATCAAGATGCGTCGTACTTTAAAACTGACCTGATGAGTCAAAATCCTTCTGTAGAACCAAGACTAAATGAAAGGATCTCTAGAATATGGAAACAAGAGCTTTATCTTATGTGATTGTTGTTCTTAATGTACTATGTTATTTCTCTTCTCCTTTGTTGCCCTTTGGTTAATCTCATATTGTTACAATATCTGACTTTGTTACTTGGCATATTGTATGAATATTTGTTTGTTTATTTGAAATAAGGAAAGGAAGGGGGAAACAAGATGATTGAGAGGGGGTAAAGGGAGGGAAGTGGGGACAAAAACATGAGAAGGGGTTTCAATGTGTGAGAAGTAATGCACCTACTATCTGGAGAATATAACCATAATCCCTCTATACATTACAATAAAAAATATTTTTAAAAAATCTTTAGCAATAAGAATAAATGAATAAATAAGGGCATCAAATACAAATCTAATATGTGAAAATAGTGTCTACATTAACAATGACTACATGTAAAATGACATTAGAAACATAAACCATTCACAATTATTCCTAAGAAATAAAAATACTTAAATTAATTTAACAGCAAATAAAGAGAGGAAGAGAGGGAGAATACAGTCATAATGTTCAATGCGCATGTGTGAAAATGAAACTAGGAAAACTGGGCATCTGATGATTTTAGCTGTTTTATATTTTCTCAATTATCTTATATAAAAGCTTTGTGTTACCATTTCAAATCAGAAAGGAGAAGACAAATTTCTGATAAGTCAGAAAACATGGGAGAGCCTTTTATGTATAGAGCTCTAAATTGGACGCAAAATTCTTTCCCACACACCATATTGATCTGATCAAAAAACTCTGCTTCTCCAATAGCTCCTCTAACATGCTCATTCTGACCTCCCTGTTCCAGGACACAAACCCCAGGTAAATGTAAGCTGTGTTCTGGTCAGACCCTAACCATTTTTCTCTTCAGCAATGATTCTGTTCTCTAGACTTGTCTTGTGCTACTTCCACAGGTCGGAATAAGAACTTGGCTGCCTCACACTGAACCATTTTTAGATCTTCACCCTACAGTGTCTCTGTCTAAGATTAGCTCTCTCAAAAGCAAAGATTGCCTCACCTGGCCTGAATGCCTCCATTCTTTTGACAACACTAGGAAAGACAAACTGCTCCTTCATGGCCAGTTTTTGTGGATGGTTTTCTTCCTAACTTTCTTCATAGACACTTTCTATTAAGTTTCCTAATATTAAGTCAGCCAGTTCTCTTCCTCCTGTAATTCTACTTCAAGAGATACATGAACAAAATCATATCCATAAAAATAAAAAAGTACCTTATCTGCCTCTATTCTATTTTTTCACATGGCAACAATAAGCTAGCCTTGAGAATAATATGAACTAAATGACTCTCATTCATCTTGTACTTGTCAAAAAGATATGACTTAGGTCTAATGTCAAGTCAGCTCATCTCTAAGACAAATATGGTACTGTCAATTATGCTGAGAATTGAGATTATATTTTATGGGTCTGTTTGGGTAACTCAAGCCAAGAGGTAGTTTATAGAGAGAATTAAAATTTATCAGAGCTAAGGGAGATGAGTTACATATGAAATTCTGAGTCCTACCAAGACATGAGAAAGGATATCAATGTGTGTGAAGTAATGCACTTTCTATCTGGTGAATATAATGTAACCCTTCTATTAATTATAATAAAAATATATGAAAAAAGTAATTCTGAGTCCTATTCAAAATTATTTAGCAGGATAAGAAGCAGAAAGAAGAGAGAGAGAGAGAGAGAGAGAGAGAGAGAGAGAGAGAGAGAGAGAGAGAAAGTATTCTAAAATGATCAGAAATACTATAAAGGTAAGGAAATGCTATTCTTTACAAGCTTATAAAATGGGTAAACTTTAGCTTATAATGAATTTTGCTGATAAATTGTCAACTTAGTTCTATCTTCTGGCCTTTTAGATGTTATCAGAAAGCCTTTCCCCCCAGATTAAGTGGAAATCAAAACTGACAAACCATTATCTGTTACATAAAGTTCCAGGGCCATTTTGGAAGTGAGAAGGGAAGAACATTAGTAGAACAGATTAAATATAAAGTTATTAAGTTGCTGCTAACATATACAAGATGATGTGATAAACAGACTAAGTCACAAACTAATGTTATTTTTCCCTACAACATCACTTGATATAAAAGACAGGCAGAAAAATGCCTTGTAAAACATCCTTGTCAAGAAACTGATCTTAACTCTTCACTCACTCGGCACAGCATATTTTTAAAAAATAAGAGGAAGAGAAGAAGAGAGAAGAAGCAGGAGGAGGAGGAGGAAGAGAAGGAAGAGGAGGAGGAGGAAGAGAAGGAGGAGGAGGGAAGGGAAGGGGAAGAAGGAGAAGAAGTTGCTATTTTCCTTGTTTTCCAATACTGTGGTGACCCTGATAGGAAGTAAGAGGGCTCCAGTCCAAATCTTTCCTTGGAGCCCCTGTATAGTTCTCAATCCTGTTGCACCCATCAGAGGAAGATTATAGATACAATATCAGGAAAAGTGTATCCATTCTCTACACTGGTACCAGATAAGAAAAGTCCACGCCATGTCTCTCTTGACTGGAATCTTTGACAGAAATCATTATTGTCTATGAACCTGAACAATTATATTCTAAGAGACAGGGGAAGGAAAAACTACCTTCTGAGTTAACTCTCATAGTACTTTTCAGCCAAAAATAAAACAAAGAAAAAACATTCATGGGAGCAATGAGGTACGTTGATATTTGCATTTCAGGGCATTTAGTAATCACTACCTCTATCCCAGCCAGAGTGAAAACCTGAGCTCCCTGGACATTCTGTGTGCTTGCTCTCCTCCACCATGTCCCTGAGAATGACAGGTAAAAGCCACTGCAGCCATTGTGCTTCACTGGCAGCTATAATAACATGAAAGTGTCACTTTGCCCAGACATATGTTGAGATGGAGTCTCACAATTTCTTTTTGCCTAGCCTAGCCTCAAAAAAAAATTTTTTTTGGTGGTGGGGGGGTTCACGGGGCTTGAATTCTGGGTCTAGGTACTGTCCCTAAGCTCTTCAGCTCAAGGCTATCACCCTACCTTTGAGCCACAGCCTCATTTCCCATTTTCTAGAGATTAATTGGAAATAAGAGTCTCATGGTTTTATAGTGCCCAGGCTGGCTCTGAAACTTGACCCTCGGGTCTCAGCCTCCTGAGTGACTAGAATTAAAGGCATGAGCCACTGCACCTGGCTAAGCCTCAAGTTTCAACCGCACCGATCTCTGCCTTCCCAAGTAGTCGTGATTACTGACTTTAGGCACTATGGTTGGCTTATATGCTCTTACATTTTTTAAAAAAAAGCCTCTTTGGTTATAAAATATAATTAGGAGCTAAATGAAGGTTAAAAAAAAAACAAAACATGGAAACTTACTTTATAATAAATTTCTACCATTCAACAAATGTGTTGATTTCTTATCCTTCCTCTAGGAGAAAGCCACCATCGATCATGTCAAGATGGATGTTAACATCCAGCAGGCATCTACAGATTTTCATACAGACTCCTGTCTCAGATGACAAATGATAGTAGTAGATGTCTGAACAAGGAAGCTCGAAAACGTCAACTAAGATGTAGCTCATTCAAAAGAGAGGATCAAGTACCAACAAAAGGCAAAAGCAAGAAGGAAATACACTGTACAGCACTGCAGGAAGAAACGCAGTTCAGGCCCACTCCTGGCAACCTAACATACTGTGTCCCACAGATGTCATGTTACTGGTATTTACTAGTAATTCAGATCTTGGCCCAATGAGAGGTCTATTTCTTGGACTTGAATTCTAGCTTGGTCATGAACTGGCTGAGCCTTCTTAAACTTTAGTCACTTAACATTTGAGCCTCACATCTCTCCTCTATGAAGCAAGAGCACTAATGTGAACAAAGGACATGAATTAATGGATGCAAAACACAAAGAACAGTGAGTGAGCCATTGTAAGTATGCATATTAATTATAATTATATCATAAGGCAATGTTAAGATTTGTGTCAGAGGATTGGTAAGGTGGCCTGAGGTAAAGTGCTTCCCTAGCATGCATGAAGCCCTGGGTTCAATTCCTCAGAACCACATACACAGAAAAAGCCAGAAGTGGTGCTTTGGCTCACGTGGAAGAGCTCTATCCTTGAGCAAGCTCAAGGATGGTACATAGGCCCTGAATTCAAGATTTAGAACTGGGAAAAATATTTTAAAAATGTGACAGAGACAGCAGGATGAAGAGGATATGGGATTCCAAGTAAGTCAACATTATCAAAACGCCAATAGTTTAAGAAATCTTGAAAAACTCAAACCTTTTACTCATTTTGAAAATAAAAGTAATCAAAAGGAAAATAGTGGAAAAAGGAGACCATCTGAGAAATGTTTGGAACAAATGGCCTTTCCT
The DNA here is from genome assembly GCF_031878675.1 of Megascapheus bottae. NCBI lineage: Eukaryota > Metazoa > Chordata > Mammalia > Rodentia > Geomyidae > Megascapheus > Megascapheus bottae. The sequence goes on along the minus strand of NC_143513.1, from coordinate 73,068,943 downwards.
TGTGGAGAAGGGGGAGGAGAAGCCCTCCACTGTCAGCTTCAGGTCTGTCAGGGGGTCTCCTTTCTCCCTGTGTGACCCGTCGCAAAGGTGCATGGTAGACCTGGTCTGATTCCGACTTGCGAAGTCTGGAAGGAATGAGATGAACATGCTAAGTTCTCCAACAGTATAGCTGAGGAAGCCAGACTGATGAAGTAGGATGGGTCTGCCTAACTCTCCCAGAGTTGGTGAGGAAAGATGAAAAGACCCATGGACTAGAAATGGATTGTACAGGGCCTGGAGTTTGGCCTAGTGGTAGAGTGCTTGCCTAGCATGCACAAAGATCCAGGTTCAATTCCTTGGTACCACATACATTGAAAAAAGCTGGAAGTGGTGCTGAGGCTCAAGTGGTAGAGTGCTAAGCCTTGAGAAAGTCCAAGGACAGTGCTCAGACCCTGAGCCCAAGCCCAGGACTGGCAAAAAAAAAAAAAAGAAATGGATTGTATAGAACAGGCAGCAAATGGGTGGGAGAGAGTTTTAGCTATACATGAATGGATATCACTTAGAGTTGGAGTAGGAGACATTGAGCAATAACAGCTGAAGATCTGTAATAGCAAGCAGGTGGTGGTCAACTTTTTTCCCCTTTTCTATTGATTATACTAAGAACAATTAACATGAAATCTACCTTTTCACCAAACTCTAAGCCTCATTATTAACTACAGGTAAAATACCGTGTAGCAGATCTCTGAAGTCAGTTCATCTTGTTCAGTTGACTTAGATGAAAAAATGATCGTTGACTAATAACTCCCTATTTTCTTCTCTCCTCCACCTCTGAAGACTTCCGTTGTATTCTTTGATTGTATGAATTAATTTGACTACTTCAGACACAGGTGAAACTGTGCTACATTATTCTATGACTTGTCTGTTTTGTTAACATAATGCCCTCAGAGTTTGTACATACTGTCACACATATGTGTGATGCCAGAATTCCCTTATAGACATGTCTATGTAATAAGTAAAACACCGGGTGATATGCAAATGTATCAAATGTATTAACTGAAATATGGTAGCTCAAATAATGTAATTCCTTAGAAAAGCAAAGGCAAAGTTGAATAAATACCAAGAAAGAGGTACTTGCAGGGATGGGGTGGGGTCAAGTGAAATAGGTAGACATTAAAAGAATGAAGAGGAACAGAAGGAGAAAATGCAGTTAAAAATTCAATGTTTACGTGATGCTGTGGCTCATAATGGTAAAGAGGTAGCCTTGAGCTGAAGAGCTCAGGGATAGCACCTAGGCCCAGAGTTCAAGCCCCATGACTGACAAAAAAAAAATCAATGAGTGAAAGTAGGAGGAGTTGAATGATGGGGTGGATAAGAATGTTGAAAGAGGTCACATTGATTAAAATGCATTGTATTCATACACCTCTGTCTTAAGGGGCAACTCCTTTGTACAACTACTTAAATATAATTTGAAAATGTAAAACTAAAAAATTTTAAAGGTACAATAGTATTCCATCGTACAGATGGTATGTTTTCAATCATTATCAACACTAACAAATAAAAATCCATTCATCCTAGTAAAACCTGCTCCATCTACTCACCTCCTCTCATTATAGTATGCCATCTGCTTTGAGACAGGCTGAGGGCAGAACAAGGGCTATGCATGGCAAAGGAGATGGCTCAAGCAAAAGAGAGCAAAAGCCAACATCCACCTGCACCACAGCTACTGCAAAGTTTCTCTGAAGCCTTGGCACACCAAAAGAAGGAAAAGAGTGTTTGAGGCTAGATCTAAATGAGTATTTAAGATGAATTAATATCTAGTAAGTACATATTCTAATCGTAGAACTGCAACCATTGCTTGAGACATCACCTAAGAGAATCAAAAAGTCATTCATCCTGACAATAGAATCAAGGAATGACAGCACTGGCAAAATACAATTTTCAAACAACAGCAGGTGACAAAAAATGAATTTACATTTTTATTACTTCATGAGTCATGTTTAGATAAAATACGTGTTTCACAATTTTTATTATTCCTATGCCACCCCACTCTAAGTTAGTCACCGAAATAGGAAAGCCACAGTCCACTGGCATATGTACCTATTTATCTTCTTTAGTTTCTTTCATCCTGTACCAGAAGGTAGCAACCAGACAGTGGTCTATCTAGTTATATTACTGTATTAGAACACCAGGGTATGGTCAGACGGGTTCTGGGAACTTAATTCTTTCTTTCCCTCCTTCTTTCTCTTTCCTTCCTTCCTTCCTTCTCTTTTACTTTTTCTGATACCTGTTCTGGGGCTTCAACTCAAGGGCTGGGAGCTTGTTTTTGTCCTTCAAGGCTAACACTGGAGCCACAGCTGGAGTTAGATTTTTAGTGTTCAGTTGGACATAAGAGTCTCACAGAGCCGGGAGTTTGGCCTAGTGGTTAAAGTGCTTTCCTAGCATGCATGAAGACCCGGGTTCGATTCCTCAGTACCACATACATAGAAAAAAGCCGGAAGTGGTGCTGAGGCTCAAGTGGTAGAGCTCTAGCCTTGGGAAAGTCCAAGGACAGTGCTCAGGCCCTGAGCTCAAGCCCAGGACTGGCAAAAAAAAAAAGAGTGAAGGAAGGGAGAGAATGCAAAGCAAAAAGGATGTTTCACAAAGTTTAGCATGAAAGGCAGAATGCTGAGCAGGGACATGACTTTCCTGCCGGGGCCAGCTTCAAACCACAGTCCTCAGCTTTCAGCCTCTTCAGTATGTAACTAGAATTATAAGCATGTGCCACTGGAGCCTAGGCTGAATCTTACTTTTATAACTATGTCTTTTTTGTTTTTGTTTTGTTGTTATTGTAAAGGTGATACAGAGAGGTTACAGTTACAGAAGTAAGGTAATGAGTACATTTCTTTTCAGGCAACATTACTCCCTCCTTTAAATCATAAAGTTCTTTCCAACATAGTGTCTGGTGAGTATCACTGTTACATTGGTTGACCCTTTATCTTTTGTCTCACCATTTTATGATTCCCCTTTCCTTCCATAAATCAGATAAACATATACACACGACACAGAGTACCAAAAGAAAAAAACAGTGACAACAGGTGATAAACCAAAGGGGAAAAATATGAAAGAAAAAAAAGAAATAACTTCACAAAGTGCATTGAAAACAAACAAATATCTCTTGTTCCCATATCTTGTAGTTCATTTATAAATATATGTTTTTTTTTTAAATCCAATGGCAAACAACTGAAAACAGAAATCTTACACCAGGCATTGGTGACTCACACCTGTAATCATAACAACTCAGGAGGCTGAAATCTGAAGATCATGGGTCAAGGCCAAACCAAGCAGGAAAGTAAGTGAGATTCTTATTTCCAATTAATCATCAGAAAACTGGAAGTGGACCTGTGGCTCAGAGTGATACAGCACTAGCCTCAAACACAAAGAGCTCAGGGACAGCACCCAGGCCCTGAGTTCAAGTCCCACAAACCCCTCCCCACCCTACCCCCCACAAAAGGAGAAAGAAAGAAATCTTACAAACAAGATATACATCACAAAATGGAAATGTCCTCTGGATGAAAATGGAAAAAAATTAAATGAATTATATGTATACAAGAAATAAAGATCAAATAACTTAACAAAATATACATTAAGTTCAAACATTCAAGCTTAAATGAATATTGGATTTAATGAAATAATATTAGTCATATTAATCTTCATTGAAATAATTCATTTTAAAAATGATAATAAATGTTCAAAGTAAGTCACCCAAACAGAGCCTTAAGTTCAAAAGATGAGACAGCACAGTCATTCTGGAAAACTATATGGACATTTATACTAAACAGAAATAAACTTTCTCTCACATTTGTGAATCCTGGGGGAATTGTATTCAAATAACATAAAACAGAATATCAAAATCTAATAAGAAGCTGCAAAATTTCAGTAAACGCTCATCAATTTTAATAAACTATATTTTACCAACTATAAGACACACTGTAACCTGCAGCAAAACTTATGAAAAATGTACTTGATGTGGGATCTCAGATTAAAAATATAATAAACAACAAAAGTTCAGAGAAATAATATGAGAAAAAAATTCAATATGCATTACCATGAAATGAAAGCAAATTTTTCTACTTCCTAGCATGAATAGAATCAGAAGTGATATAAATAGAAACAAAGTTACTTGAGTTATAACAAAACCAATATACCCAAAAGAAATCTTATGGGTTTCTGCAATTTAGTGCTACCATTGGTTACATTTATTTGAAAAATTCAAGAGTAGTACATGTTGATTTTTCTAATTTCCTAATGAAAACTATTTTACAAGACACTTTTCAAAGAACACTTTAAGCAAATGACTCTGAAATACATATATATAATTTGCATGTATATAATATTACACATCATGTTTTTCTTATGAATATGTTTATTTCATATATATTTTATATATACATTATAATATATTTGTATATGTAAATATATATAAATATATATGTCTTCTAGAGGTAAATCAAGTTGAACACTAAATGGGGTCTGGTTTTTCAGGTCCAATAAAACCAAGTACAAGTCAGTTGCTAGTGGCTCACACCCATAATCCTAGCAACCCAGTCGGCTGAAATCTGAGGAGCATAGTTCAAGGCCACCACTAGCAGGAAAGTCTGTGAGGTTCTTATTTCCATTTAACCACCAGAAAACTGGAAGTGGACCTGTGGCTCAGAGGGATAGAGCACTAGCCCTGAACATAAAGAGCTCAGGAAACAGTGCCCATGGCCAGCCAAAAAGAATTTAAAAATAAAAATTACAGTTTCTAAAATATCCATCTATAAGCAAATGAACATTGAAGAACAAGACCAAATATAAATTCACAAATATAAATATATCAGAATATATAAAAAGCAAATAAAAACTTTGACCTCAAAATTAAAAAAACAAGCATCTGTTGAAAAGAAAAAGGAGTTGTACTCCTACCCCACTCAGAATGCTGAGATCAAGGGTTGTAATTTGAGGTCAACCCAGGTAGAAAAGTCCACAAGACTTTATTTCCAATTAACCAGCAAAAGAAAAAAAAAACTAAGTTAGACTGGAGGTGTGGCTCAAGCCGTAAAGTGCCAGCTACAAGCAAGCTAAAAGATAGAGACAGAGAGAGCAAGAAAGATGCAGAGAAAAAGACAGAGACAGAGATTTCTACTATCAAATGAGTCTCCATTATTCCAGTCAAAACCAAGCAGTTTGCTCTTGCTCTGTCCCTAATACATTTAGTGTCCTCTGCTCTGCTGTGCCTTTGAAATATATTGAGTTCTTGTATTTTTTCATTCACCTTTTCTCTTTAGAATTGGATTCAACTCAGAGATTGCTATTCCCTGGTCCCTTTGCTTTCAGTCTGCTTTTAGCCTCTCACTATAACTCGGGTTAGCCTTGAACCAAGTACCTAGGATTGTTGTATCTGGATCATCCCTTAAAATTCATCATCTTTCTAGTTGTAAAGTTGTCCATGGTCTAAATTACTCTTCATATTATGGTTCCCAAAGAAAATTAATTCTTTTATTGATATAGTCATTCATATATGCATTTGATTATTATTCATTTCTTCAATAAATATTCTTTCAGGACTTGGGATTGTACTGCTAGATTTAAGGTGTCTGTTTCCACACAGATAATAGATAAGAGTTAATAGTTTGATAAAAGAAGGAAGATGAGAGTATTCCCATGAGCTGCTACACATGACATTCTGAAGGCACTGTCCCCAGCTTAGTGAGGTGATTGATATCTAAGGAACACAAGGCCCACATTATTTATGCAGCTGACTCCGACAACACAAATCAATTGTCCTCGGGTTTCTGGGGATAAGAATAATACCAATGCTACTCACACCTGCAATCGACCAAAATATACCTCTTAAACTCCTGACTGACAGGCAGAGGAAGGTGCAAGACAGATACTGATTTTATTTCCCACTCAGTGAAGAAAAATTGCTTGAATATACTAAATGACACTGTGCTCTGATAAATACCTCATTGACAAATACACTGAAAACTTTACAAGAAAGAATAGGAGATACACTAGATTTCTTTGGCACAAGTCAAAACTTTCTTAATAAAGACCAAGAAACACAACAAATCAAAGAAAGTCTGGATAAGTGGGACTGTATTAAACTTCAGAGCTTCTGTATGGCAAAGGACATAGCTAGTAAATTAAAAGAATGCCTACAGAGTAGGAGAAGATCTTCACTAACCATACAAAAGACAAAGGCCTCATATCTAAAATATATCAACAGTGAAAAAAATTGAATCACTCTAAAACTAATCTCCAAAGTAACAACCATCCCATTAAAGGATGGGCCAAAGACTTAGAGAGTCTTCTCTGAAGAAGAAACAAAAATGGCCTATAGACACATGAAGAAATGCTCAACATCTCTGGTCATAAAAGAAATGCAAATCAAAACAACGCTAAGATTCCACCTCACTCCAGTTAGAATGGCCAGGATCAAGAAAACTAATAACAACAGATGCTGGAGGGGATGTGGCCAGGAGGTGATCATTACTACACTGTTGGTGGAAGTGCAATCTTGTTCAGCCACTATGGAAAGCAGTATGGCAGTTCCTCAAAAGGCTAAACATAGATCTCCCCTATGACCCAGCAATTCCACTACTAGGCATTTACCCAATCGTCCAGAAGCAAGGACATACTAAAGCCACTAGCACAATGATGTTTATTGCAGCACCATTTACCATAGAAAAGATAGGAACCAACCCAGATGCCCCTCAGTTGATGAGTGGATCAACAAGATGTGGTATTGGTATTTATACACGATGGAATTCTATGCTGCTGTCAGAAAGAATGACATTGACCCATTTTTAAGGAAATGGAAAGACTTAGAAAAAATCATATTAAGTGAAGTAAGCCAGACTCAAAGGATATAGAAACCAAAGTCATATAATGAGTGATTGTTGTCCTTAATGTACTATGTTATCTCTCATCTCTTTTGCTGTCCCTTGGTTATCATATGGTTACAATATTTCACCTTGTTATCTGATATATTGTACAGATGCTTATTTTATTATTTGAAATCGGATAAGAAAGGGAGGAAAACAAGATGAGGGGTGGGAGTCGGGGGGAGGGAAATAGGAACCAAGACATGAGAAAGGGTATCAATGTTTGTGAAGTAATGCATCCTCTATTTGGTGAATATAATGTAACCCTTCTACTAATTAAAATAAAAAATATATGGAGAAAAAGAAAATAAAATGATGAATCTCTTGATATTGTTTTAAGAAATGGGCAGAGAACAAGGGAAAATAACAAAGAGAGGGAGTTTGACTGGGGTACATTGCATGAGTGTATAGAAATGTCATACATTCCCTCTCGTGCAATTAAGGTATGCTCATAAAAATGTTCATTAAAAAATACCTATTTGACCTTACAAGCTAATTAAATCTGGAGCAAAATTGTTTGCAAATCAACACAAATATTCCAAAGATATGAATTGTAAGTACAAAGAATATTAAAGGCAAAGAAGTTAGCTCAGACTCCAGGAGACACACCTCAAGATACAAACTTGGTTATAACTATACCTTGGCCTTCCAGTTCTCAGTATGGCATGATTTTTGTTGATTCTGGGGCTGGGGATTCAACCCCAGTGGCTAATCTTTTTTTGCCAATCCTGAGGTTGAGCTCAGGGCCTGAGCACTGTCCTTGGACTTTCTCTCGGCTAGAGCTCTACCACTTAAGCCACAGCGCCACTTCCGGCTTCTTTTTCAATGTATGGGGTACTGAGGAACCGAGTATTTGTGCATGCTAGGCAAGCACTCTACCACGAGGCCAAACTCCCAGCCCACTGATCTTTTTTAAATACAAGAGAATAACTGAATTCTCTGAATGAGGAGCGTAGAAAATATCTATATATTTTCTATAAACCTATGTTAGCCATTCGTATTTTTATACTTGTATTCATTTGGATGGTTATACTTGTATTTCCTTAACTTGCCTTTCTGCTTCTGTATATCTGCTTGCTAAAACCCTGAGAAATGTAACTGCTGTCCTTGTGGCTAATCTACAACCACCCATTTGTCCTTGGGTCCCAGACACTGAGCTACACTGTAGTAAGGAGTATACACATTCCAAGCCGGGAGCTAGAGATAGTGGCCATCTGGTACCTACAAGGTCGGACTTGCGAGGGCCAACAAATTAGGGCAAATGTCAACCAATCACAAGCCCGTGACCATAGAGATTCCCCCTAGACTCATATCTGGCCTAAAACCATCCTCCTAAAATGACAATGATTAGTCACGACCCCTTTCCCGCTTTGTATTGCACCAATCATTTAATGGAATTATAGTATAAATTTCCCGCGTGGTGTATTGATTTGTTGCTATTACTTGCTGGGGCCTTCCCCCTACCAAAGTATGTATAAAAGGTGCTGTAATCTTGTGCTCGGGGCCTCTGGTCTGCACTCGACTATCAGTACACAGAGACCCGTGCTCAAGCTCATCAATAAACAACTCATTGCAATTTGCATTGATCCTTGGTCTCTGGCTATCTTTTCGGGCGGGGGGGGGGGGCTTCAAGTTTCTGGGCACTATACTTACTTTGTAATATTTTCCCAATTTTAAGTTTTTGGTATGCCCTCACTGTATGTCCAGCGAGGAAAAGCAAGAGTCCTCTGTCTTATGAGAAAAATGTATTTTCCCAAGTTTGGTTGGCAATATGGATACACTTATCCTTGAAAAATCAATTACTATCAAGGGCTTCAAAGTGATGAAGACCGCATTTCACAGATGGTACACTAAAATCGAGTGTCTAGTATCTCTTAAAAAGGGTTTTCGTTGAAGGTCTTTGAGTACATTCACATTCCTGCAAATGTTTTCACTCTTTCTATATTGCCTCATACCTGACACTTGGCACCTAAAGTTCCAGTTTGTCTCTTTACTGGAACTTCTCTTTGATTTTGGAATGATAGACCTCAGGACAAGAAATTTCCTAGAATCAACCAAAAGAGTGAAAGACCAAAAAAAGTAACACTTCATGTCTTAAAAACAGACAAATCACATTATATAGTTACTGTGATATATAAAATAAATGCCAGTAATTTATCTCAGCATCCACCAGGGATACATGATTATGTCTTTCCTGACAGGCACACACAAATAAATAGTTAGATAAATTTATACATTACCTATAGACTTTAGAGTTGCCACCATTCATTCATCTATTCAACAATTACATGTAAAACACCTCAAAGTTCTATACATATGGTGAAAACATATCAGTGAACAAAACAAACTCCCTATCCACATGGAATTTCACCGGGAATGATGGGGAAGTTTTGCAATAAACTATAACCCTGATAAGTTACTTAAATATAACATGTATGCAAATATATTACATGCTAATAAAAGAGAAAAAAGTTAAGTAAATGACATTTTATTTAAAGGAGGTGAATGCAATTTGTAGTATTAAAACGGGTGGGGCAAAAGCTGTATAGCTCATGCCTGGAATTCTACTTGCTGGAGAGGCTGAGATCTGAGGATCCTGGTTTAAAGCCAGTCAATACTGCCTAACTCCAATTTACCACAAAAAGACAGAAGTAGAGCACCATCCTTGAGTGAAAAGCTATAGGACAGGTTCTGGGTTCAAGTCCAGTACCAGCACACACACACACACACACACACACACACACACAATACACAACACACACACACACACACACACACACAAATAGGGCAAGATCAGGAAGACAGACTTACTGAAAAAATATGAGCAGTTGTATAGCAGCATACTTATGACAGAAATATAAATGCCTCACTAATTTTTAGCAACCTTAAAAGTGATCATATACAAGTAGAATAGAATTTGAGTTGCTAGAGGCTCCAAAAAAGAATGTGAAAAAGAAATATAAAATAAATATAAATTAAAGGCTAAACCAAAATATGGTTAGAGCACAATTATAGTCTACATGAGCTTAGTCTGTATGCCAAATAATTGGAGGAGAAATGTTGGAAGATTCTCAACAGAGAAATATTTGAACAGAAGGAATGCCTTGATGTGATCTTCACATAGTATATGCATATCATATCACAAATTACTATCCAGCATCTCAAAGATAAATAAAAATATTACATGAATTAAAGTTTTTGAAAAATGAAGCTGTCTGGGTAATGAACATGCCAAAGGGAGCCTCTAAGTAGAAGATACAGAGCAAGTCTGAAGGAGAACAGGCAGCCAGGGTGTCTCAGAAGGGTGAGTAGAGCAAGAAGAGGCTGAGAGATAATGGAGACCAGAGCCAGCGGGATCTCGTGACTGATTTTTGAGGGGAGGAGGTGATATTACAGACTTGCATGAAACAGGACTAGTCTGTTGCTGTATTGGAAATTGACACTAGAAGAAGACCAAAAGAAGAGAGTTCACTTAGGAAGCTATTTATTCCAGCAATCTAGGAAAGTGAGACTGATGGCTTGCATGAGGAGGCTACAGTACACTGGGGAGAAAAAGATCCTGCATATAATTCAATGACTTTTTGATGAGTTGGTTATAGGATAGAAAAGCTGACTCTGACTACAATTAAAGAATCAAATGTGTACTTTTGGGGAGTAAGGAGAGGGATTGCTTGTATAAAGTTCAAGTTTTGTATCACACAGGCTAACTGAAATACTTAGCAGCCCTTCAAATAGAACTACTTTAAGAAGATCATGATAGAACATTCTAGAATCAGTGAGAACATTCTGAGATAAGGGAACAAATGTAAGAGTCATTACATAAATACAGTATTTTTAAGTCAAAGAATAAAATAAAAATCGTCAAAGGCGTTCGTTGACATAGAGGACCAAGATCCAAACCCTTGGGCTCTGTAAGATTACAAGGCTGAGAGAAGAGAAGAAAGTTAGGCAGAAGAACCAATGGGCTTTCAAGTGAAGACTCACTGGTGAATGAGATGCATGATGGGATCCAAGGAAAAGTATGCTTCCCATGGAAGGAGGCCTGTAGATGCCAATAGAATTGGCCAACTGGACATCATTAGTGGATTTAATTAAAGAACTCCTAGTAATGTTTGCAGACATGGAAGCCTGATTGGCATAGTTTAGGAATCCAAAGAACCTTCAACAGAACTGAGGGAAAGGAACTTTTGCTAGAAAAGAATAAAGAAATGAACTACCTGATAGTGAAAGTGGAATGAGAATAAATGTTGTGTTGTGTTGTATGTGAAATGAATGGTGGTGGTAATCGTGTAATGTGAAGAAGGTAAGGAGTCGTGCACAGACAACAGAGAATTACTTGATCAAGGCACAATCAGGGCTTATGAACAAGTGAAACAACTAACTTGAGACAGATGCAAATATGCTTTTTATAGGAACAGACAAGGAAACGGAGGTGTAGAAGAAGGTGTTGGGAAGAAGGTAAATTGGATATGAGCTTCTGAAAATTCTGCTCTGATGGCTTCCCTCCCCTTAGTGGAGTATCTGTCACCTAACCTCAATACTATTGTAGGAAAGAAAACATAGTACATAACAGCCTAGTCACATAAAGAGCCCACTCGAAGTTTAGTCATGAGTCTGAAGTGAAATAAGGTATCACGAGGCTTTGCCTTTCTGTAGACATATTTGGCTGCTTGAGTGCAGGCTTAGAAAGGCAGAGAAACTCTGTTTATCCTGGATTATGTCTTTGCCACAGGAAAAAGGGAGCCAGACAGGCTGAAGGAAGGCTGTGTTGAATGCACAGAGAGATGACGATGTTGGACTTTGGTACTAAACTGGACGACTAGAATAAACAAAAAGCCACAAGCATCATCTGCCCTTTTGTCTTCATCTTATCTCACATTTTAAAGAAGAGACTCCATTTTTCTACATTTTCTGTTAACTCTCAACAGCAGCTAGAACTATACCCACAATGACTACTCAATTAATATGTATTGATTGTCTAGTCACTTATGGGTGTGAAAATAAAGCAGGTTCTCCGATCTTCAGTGATTGCTCCAAAGATAAACCCCACTGGATATGGCAGATGGTCTATCGTTTTTATATTTGAAACACCATATGTCAAGTGCCAACGCTCTATACTTGCTTAGCTTCATATTTTCAGGTTTGGGGGATAATATACACGGTAGCACCTGTGCTTCAAAATGTGCCATCTAGAAGCTTCTATTTTCTCTTGCCCATATACATTCATCACCTCAACCAGATGCTCCCTATTTCCTGCTTCCTCAGCACATGGTCTGGCCATCCTGGGATGGTACTTGTGTCACAGGCTCTTATGTAAAAACCCTGGTTCAGGAGCTCTGAGCTGGCATCTGTCAATTCCCTTTCCTCATTTCTTAGGGATCACTTAGTTCCCAGCTGCTGTTTCCAGAATACTTGAAAGATGAACTAATTGGCTGCCATTTCATTGACTGCTTCATCATGAACCTAACCGTGTCTCTGATCTTTCTGAGGACAGTGTTTTGCATATGACCTGGGTTTACCTACTGAGGAACCACAGTGAACACTTGAGGTCTACAGCATAAATGCAGATGCCACTAATCCTGTTTAGAGGAGGTGAACATGAAAGCTCTGGTACATTCAGATCCCAGGTCATTCCCATACAGATGTTCTCCACAGCCCTGGAGAAAAATCTATTTAAGTATCTATCACTGTAAGATGGAGGCCTTTGACTTGCTAAGCCGGGGTCAAGGCATATTGCCCATGATTCAAATAAGAATATTTCCCAATCTGTTTAGTTTATACTTCTTTCTCAGAAGCAATATTAGCAAATGCACTTGCCTAATTTCCCTCCAAATTCATGGAGAGAGCTGAAATACATTCTATTATGAATTGTTAAAAGTCAGATATGGACAGAATGAGACAACATCCTTAAATGAAGTGACTAATTACAGTTAAAGGTCAATGTTCTGCTTCAGACATGGCTATCAATAATCAATCATTATAACAGGTATGTACAATAGTTTTGTTTTTTGAGACGGGGTTCACTATGTCAGATGGTGACAAACCCTAGATACTCTCGCCACTACCTCCTAAGTGCTAGGATTTTTAGACACATAGCACCAAGCCTGGCAGACACATTTTTAATGCTACCAAATACTCTGAGAATGTAAAGGCAACAGAATTAGACACAAGTCTTCTTGTCAATGATCAATATCTGGGAGAAAATACAAATAAATACTACAATAGAGTGCTGTTACACAAGTATTTCTAGGCTAGAATTTTCAAAATCTGCTGGATATTGAAGAATATGCCACTATTGGATTTTTTTGCAAAGTAAAACAAGACAAAAATATACTACCAAACAGATCATTAAAAATCATAATTTAGTCCCAAATAAGAAGTCCTGGAAATCAATTCATTGCTCCATTGTTCTATCTGTAGACATCTAAGGCTCCAAAATTACTCTAAGAGTCATTAAACCCCTTAGTTTTTCTAGCTTGACAAGTATCCTACTCCTTTACAGTTCTGGCCGGATTTCTATATTTTCTAATAATTTCTTTCCAGGCATCTGCAAATTAGCAATGCCTGTTACTTCATCCTTAGCATAAGTCATATTCATATAAATGAAATGAGAACACAGTCATAACCATTGTTCCTGCACAAGAAAGTGGAAATCAACTAAAGCAAATCAAGCAACATAGATGGGACTCATTCTATAGAGCAAGTAAGTGGCTGCCTACATGCAAATTTGGGGTTTGTTTAGTCTCTTACTTTTCAATCAATTAATTTTAGTACTTCCTAAACTGACAAGTTTAGGTTGAAGGATCAGAGATTAAGTTTTATATGAAAAATCAGGAACCCTTTCACTAAGACTGTCAGTTTGGTTTTAGCGAACTATCTCAAACATTTAAGCTTGAGTTTGACCAACATCTCTGGAAAGAGATATTGAGACATGAGATGGACTGTGAAACATTGCAAAACTTAGGTTGGTATGCACATGTGCACCCAAAATGAATATGAGGACCAGAGTGACTCTCCAATTCTATCTGTAATTAGCAGAGAACAAACAACCTCACTGCTCCAGAACCATGATAAAGATCGATAAGAGATCAAAGTAGTGAGAAAATTGAATCTGGTCTCTTTCTATGATAATAGTCCATTGATCCCTTTTTTTTGAAAATGAAAACTGTCTTTATATGGAAAGATGACAGAAGGAGATTCACTAAAAGTTATTCAAGGGAAAAGACAGCAGGAAAGAGCAAACTAGAGAGGTAAATGTGACTGAAATATAATGTGTTTGTGTAAGACTATAGTAAAATCTCTTTGTATAATTAACATAAACTACTTTTCAATAAAAGAAAATCAGAAAGCAAAACAGACTCTGTTAGGAGGCAGGTACCAGAAAAAACAAGAAGGATGAGTAGAGTGAATGAAGGTAAATGTGGTAGAATTACTGTACATTTGTGTATGAAAATAGACTAATGAAGTCTGCAGAAATTGTTTTAAGAAGTGGGTAAAGGGAATGAGGGAGAATGATGATGACGGGGATGAGTTTGATGAAAATACATTGTATGCATGTATGAAAACATTGCAGTGAAACCCCTTTGCACAACTGGTATGTGATAACCTAAAAAATATATTTTTTAAAGAATAAAAACTCTTGATGCTGTGTGTCTAGTAGACTGGTTCCCAGTCTATTGCTCACAAAACCCCTCAGGAAGGTTAGACGATCGAGATCTGGAAAATTGTTTCCCCCACCTAACCCACTGCCAAGGGCATTTAATCACTGCGCAAACTGAAAGACAAAGAGCTGAGTGTCACCACTGTGGCTAAATAGATCTTCTAGGTCGCCCTACTAATTAACCCTTCCAATCTGGCCAAGTCTTTCCACACTTCTAGTCAAGGGATGTATGGCAATCCTAATAGCTGTGACTTCAGCAATCCCCCTGCTAATGATACTTTTTGTTTCTATTCTCATTTGCTAAAATGCTTTCCTCTAATTTAGTGATCTGAACAGAGATATTAGGAAAAGTAGAAAACATTCATTCCAAAACTTATTAAAATATCTTTGTACAAAATGAGAGTGACATGCATGAGGAGAATGAAGAGTGGGAAAGATTAATAAAGATTTCAGAGTCCTTACAGCGGCTGTCAGCCTGGCTTTAGTCAATGGTAGACTGAGAAAAGACGTGGCCACTGTGGAGCTGAAAGCAGTAAGAGCTACTCACACTAAATGTGAAAATAACCTTGTACCATCACGACCATCTGCTATGCAGGAATCATCTACAAAAAGAAATTCAGCCTCATCTTTATAGAGTCACTCTTTATATGAAATTAAATGTGGCTTCTGTCTTGAGCTGGAAAGCACTGAAAATAGATTTACAAGCAGAATATCTGAAAATATGTCAGCCTGGAATTTTAATAGTTACTGATAGATGGCTCTCTCTAGTGAAATTAAGGCAACTGAGATTCAAGAGGAGGCTGCTCCTATAAGAGGAACTATTTTCTGGTTGGTTGTCCTTAATCTAATGAATTATCCTATGGGTACGTGCTTTTCTCCATAAGCCATAGGTTGCTAGAAAACTACCCAGAGATAACAAATTGAAGGCAATTGTCCTCAAGATCTCACGTCAACTGTCATATATTCGAAAGGAAACCATCAGCCCTTTTCCCTCACAATATTCCAGACAACTTGTACTCTTAGACCCATACCAGATGAACAACAGAGTTTGGACTTGTGAGCTTGTTGTACCCTACCCTGTGAAGGCAGAAAAGAAACTGTTCACAGTTAGTAAGTTGGCATATCAGTAGGCTGTCAGCCAGTAATGAATTACGTATGATTTTACTGGTGGGCCTAGAGAAAAGGATAGGTAGAATCTACATGAATGTGTTACCAATGAACTATTTCTTTCCCTTCTCTGGCTTTGAAATCATGGAGGAAATGTCCAAATCCATTAGAACATATCCTCAAATCCAATCCTATCATGGAGTCCACACCTTCATGTCATGTCAGAAGTTCTGCCTGTCTGGCATTCTTGTGGACTTACTATTTAATGTTCTCCTACAAAGCTAAATCTCTCATCTCCTTTGCTGTCCCTTGGGTATCTCAAATTGATACAGTATCTCACTTTGTGATCTGATATATTGAATTTATTTGTATTTGGTTATTTGAAATTTGATAGGGAAGGGGGGAAAACCAAGATGGGGGGGGAGGGTAATGGGGACCAAGACATGTGAAAGGGTATCAATGTATGTGAATTAATGCACCTTCTATCTGGCAAATATCATGTAACCCTTTTATTAATTACAATAAAATATAAAAAAATAAAAAAGAAGACTGTTCTTGCTTATTGTATAACAGCAAAAAGTAGCTCTAGTTCACCCACTTGATTCTGTCTTTATACTTTCTATATGGGCCTTATACTTCTGCATTTCAGATCCTTTCTTCTACTCCCGTAGGAAATACTGCAAACATACACACATACACACACACACACTCATAGTTTCTAACCCATAAGGACCTAAAGATGATGTGCATAAAAGGGCTAAATCCTTATTAAATGAGTAAATTTTATTTAGTTATACATATTGTATAAATACAATCAATATACCTCCATATGTATACTTATATCTAAATAATTTTATTTATGTGCATACTGAAGTATATAATCCATCTCATCTACTTCAAAACTAAAAATGTGCAAATATAATTAAAAATCCTGTTTATACTATATAAAGGAAATTATTCCAATTATAATTTGGTCATTTTTCTAACAAATAGAGCCATGTTGGTGTTTTTTCCACAAAGTTGAAGTAGGATAATGATTTTATCATTATGAGAAAAAAAGTATTTTATTTTGTTTTATCCCAAGCAACTTGTCTAATACATAATTATCTGAATCTATCTTTTTTTCCAATCAGTTATTTTGACTCTGATCAAAAAAAGAAATCTCTCAGCTGCCTTCTTTTCCAAGAGTTCCTCACAGTGTTCATTACTGGATACTTCATTTAACTTTTCATTCAGTCATCTCTTCTTGACTCTCTGAAATGTATTGCAAATGGCATTGGTATTCTATGGGCTCTAAGAGCCCCTTCATAAAAATGAAAAGAGTCCCAGAGGACTTTCATTTTTCTCCAGCGGGTTTCCAACTATAAATATTTCTTTCTCCTAACATCTGAATAAAACAGACCAAGCATCCATCTTATAAGAAGAAATGCCCAGTAGTTTTCCAAACACCATCTAGCTGGTCCTTGTCTCCTCTGATTACAAAGGGTTCTCTCCTTTTTCCCTGGTCACCTGTGATGACAGCCTCTTCCCAAGCCTCATCCTCTCCATCCTTCCCAAGGGGGCTTGCTCACTAAGCAGGCTTTAGTCTCTTAAGCTAATCAGCTTTACTGAAATCTGAGCATATCCTGAGGGACTAACAATACAGAAGAGGGAAAAAAAATCAATAGCATTATGCGTAGAGACCTAAAGCCTTTTCTCAGGCCTCAAACTGACTACCTTAGGAGCCCAACAAATGCAGGAAGAAAACTACCAGCTTATTTCATAAGGACCCTCTTTGTCCTCATCCCTTTCCTTTAGATGGAATGTAAGCCTACCCTCCCATAACCTACTGTTTGCCCTGAGTTTTTTTTTCTTCTTCGCTGAATTCTGGCCCAAGTATTAAAATATAGAA
This sequence comes from Megascapheus bottae, assembly GCF_031878675.1. NCBI lineage: Eukaryota > Metazoa > Chordata > Mammalia > Rodentia > Geomyidae > Megascapheus > Megascapheus bottae. Next base: position 73,051,398 of record NC_143513.1, on the reverse strand, counting down.
AGACTTGAAGCCAACATTTTTCTTCAATAATTTTGGAGGAAAAGTTCCCTCTTACAGTCTCTATGTTTATCAGAAGCTACCCCAAGTTTGTTTAGGCCAAGAATTATTCATCCCCAAACCAATGATAAAATTTAAATGATTCAGTGGATAGCTCTGGTAGACTTAGAATAGGAGAACTATTGTATTAGAGTCTTATGAGCTCAGCTTTAAGAAGACTGGCTAAAATGTCCTGTGTAAGCTGTGTTAATGAGGCTATATATACATAGAGCAGGTTTCTCAAGAAAGCACCTGATGATTAATTTCTTAAATTAAAATACAGTCATGAAATCTATGTCAGTTAGTACAAAAAGTAAAGCCAAGAAGAAACAAGTTATTCTCTCGTTTTGTCTTATATTACATGTTGGTAAAGATGAAAGCTGGTTTTTGTATCTTAGAGCATCTGCCTATTTATTATTTGTAGTTAAGAACTTTTGTTTTCTTTTTTATTAGAGAATTTATTAACATTGATTTTTACATCATATTTCAAATGACATGTTTAACAAGTTTTCAGGAAGGGAATCTCTATATGCAATCACTGGCACTTAGATTTTAGAACATAATCAAAATTAGGCTGAGGGTTTGTATGTCATAGATACATATTAATCTATGTAATAAAACATGTCTACAGAGTCATAAATTTTTATATCCATGTAGTTGTGTTTATATTTCCAATACCATGTCCATAGCATTGGGTACGCAAATATTGAGTCATTGCTCTTGTACTGTTTGGATCTAATAGCCACATATTAAGGATACCATGCGCCTTATGTTCCTTAGGTCTTGACTTGTCTCACTCAACATGATTCGCTCTAGATTCATCCACTTCCCTGCAAATGCCATCATTTTATCTTGTCTGTTGGCTATGTAGAATTCCATTATGTATATATACCACATTTTTTGTATCCATTCATCTGCAGTAGGGCATCTGGATTGTTTCCATCACCTGGCTATTGTGAATAGTGCAGAGATGAACATAGCTGAGCAGGTGTCCTTATCATATCCTGGGTTATGATGTTCAAGATAGATGCCCAGGAGTGGTATGGCGGGATCGTACGGAAGATCTATTTTCATTTCTTTAAGAAACCTCCATACTGCTTTCCAGAGTGGCTGAACTTGCTTACAGTCCCACCAGCAGTGCAGTAGGGTTCCTTTTTCTCCACAACACCGCCAGCATCTGTAATTGTCTGAGTTCAAAATCTTGGCCATTCTAATTGGGGTGAGGTGGTATCTTAGGGTTGCTTTGGTATCTTAGAGCATCTGCCTATTTATGCTTGTAGTTAAGAACTTGTGTCTTCTTTTCATACTTTTTTTTCTGGTCGTGGGGCTTGAACTCTAGAGCCTAGGTACTGTCCAGGCACTGTCCTGAGCTCTTCACCTCAAAGCTACCACTCTACTACAAAGAGCCACAGCACCACTTCCTTCTTTTCATACTTCTTTGGTGGTATTTTCAGGCAACTTTGCTTCTATAACAAAGGTAATTGTTTTTCAAATAACTTGTTTTCTTCTTTTCCTGTATTTGGTGATTCAGTGCTTAAGAGAAAAATGTACTATGCTGTGTCATGTCTCCAATCCATGCTGGTGCTTATTTAAGAGAATAACGTTTTCTATTTTCTTTGAAAGAAAACATCTCGTCATTCCTTCAGTCGGCAACACAATGGCTACACGTCTTACAGCAGTTTGAAGCAAAGAACAGTGCATGTTTGTTAATGTAGATTTGACCCACAAATATAAAGTCTGGATCAGGAGAATATTACATTCATTTTATCACAGGAATCTTTTTACCTTTTGATGTCATCTACATGCTTCTTGGGAATGTCTGATAGAAGTTTATTAGCTCCATATACAACAAAAATTCTTTACATAAATAAAGGGATGTTGAAGTTCTTGAAACTCTTTACTGCCTCTTATATTTTCCTCCCTGTCTGGCACAGCATGAAAACATATTACTGATTCAAAGGACAATGAGGTGAGTTATTGTCAAATATAGATTTTGTTTTCCTTTCCCTTTCCTTTGCTAAATTAAACATTTCTCATTCCCTCTACTTATTTTGACACTTTTATTAAGGAATATATAATGCACAGAGAAGTATATGTGATATTTATGCATGGTTTAAAGAGAGCTACATACCTGGATAGCTTAGCTTTTTTCCTGGCTTAACGGAACTTTTAAACCATCTAGATGGTTTAAAAGGAAATAAGAATGAAGATATTAAGTCCAAAGGAGAGAATACATTCTAAATCCTTCTGGGAAATAAATTAAGAACAGGGCATAAGATTTTTGAGTAAATGTCTCTTCTAATTTCAGAGGGGAAAACTAACTTTTGCTTCCTTGTTTAAAAAAAAAAGTGCTCTGGGCCGGGAGTTTAGCCTAGTTGTAGAGTGCTTGCCTAGCATGCATGAAGACCTGGATTCAATTCCTCAGTACCACATACACAGAAATAAAAGCCAGAAATGGTGCTGTGGTTCAAGTGGTACATACAGCTCTAGTCTTTGGAAAGCCTAGGACAGTGCCCAGTCCCTGAGTATAAGGCCCAGGACTGGCAAAAAAAAAAAAAAAAACTCTATTCTTTCTTAAATTTTTTTCTCAGCTCATTCTCATTCTCTTGAACTTCTTTGGCATTAGATAATGGATAAATAATCAACAGACAACCGATGTTTCTAAGACTTGCTACTAACATGACGCCTGCCTGACTCCAAGACAGAGGCATAGAAACAGTCATTTCCAGCAGCACCAATCACACATATTGAGCAGTGTCAACAAAGAACAGCCCATCCAGAGACAAGAGCCCAATCACCTGCCCATCTCCTCCCCTTGCCTGTACAAAACCTAGCCCTGCTCTTCTGAAGAAATCCCTAACCTTGAGTTGCTTGCTCATACACAATAAAGGCTAGAAGAGCCTTTATTGGCACTTGTACGCATTTGCTTGAACTCTTTTTAGTTTACAAAAGTTAACATTCTAAAACTTATAATTCCTTCAAACACATCACCTTTTCTTCCCCCTCAAAGAAGTATGCTTGGCCTCATTTGAGTGTGACACTAGCAACACAAACAAGCAATGAGCCCAAGAAGGAGACTCTGACCAAATACAAGACAATTGTCAAGGAAGCAATAATATCCTGCCATCCCCCCTGGAACTACTGTCTACTGTCTGATGTCACCTGAATGTTTCCCAGCCTCATCTTTGGAGACTTCCTACTCTGAATCCTTCTACTGCCTCCTCCAACAGATTTTCTCTTCTATACATTTCCCTGTCAACCAGAGAGAGGGGCAACCATCAGATTAAAAACACACCGGGACCCTGTAGAGAAGAATGGACTGTTACACCTCCTCCCTGTCAAGCCAATACAGTCCCACACTGCATGGGGCCCCAACAACAGAGCCTCAGTGTGCTATGCAGAAAGGCAGAATTGGCAAGCCTGAGAGGCACCAAGCTTTCACAGACTCATGGAGCCAAGATTCCTGGAAATGAGCCAAATACCTACACTCTACCCTTGCACATTCTGAATTCCACTGAAATAAATTCACCTGCCCAAGGCCACAGGATTCATGTGAAGGCTAAAACTGGAATCCAATTCTTATTCCGGACACTTTCACGGAGCATTGATAAGTAATGATGACATTAATGGAAAATTTACCCAATATTTATGTATTCACTATGTGTAAGGCATGATTTTATAAATAAGCATTGGCTCTTATAATTCTCACTGTATGGTTATGAGAGCATGCTGATTATTACTTTTACAGATGAGGAAACTAAAATTCTGGGAAATCACAAAACCACCAGTGAAAAACAGGACCAGGATTTCATTCCCAAAAATTTTATTACACACCTACAACTTACAAATGACTGCTATTTTCACTGCTCTATGATAAAATAACACAGTGCATTTTTCTTAAAGCTCCATTTGTTCCACTTAAAATACTATCCTTTATTGCAGTCGATACTTTAACTTATTTTAGAATAATAAAATGACCTTTCTTGGATGAGAACTGTGAGAATACCTGGTAGTTAGCATTTTATGAATTTTATTGCTGCATAAAAATTCCTTTGGAAGTTGCTTGTGTGAGAGAAATTGCAGCATTATGAAGCACTTCACCTTATCTTTGCCCCATTAGAATCAGAATTCAGTGGCTCTCATGCTTCTGGTAAAAGGTGTGAGGAATAACTGATGGGGTAAGGAATGTCAAGATTTATGCCATATCTTTTATAGTCAAGATTCTTTTGACTACAATTAAATGGCCTAAGTAATAAATAAGTACATAGGTTAATGACGACAGAACATCTGAGGATCCGAAATTCCATTTGTATCTCTATATTTCCTGACTTTCTCGCTTCCATAATGTGCCACACAATGACATTTTGGTAAAGGACAGACCACACATAGGAACTAACAGTCCTACAGATGATTTCACCCAGTGGAATCACTGCCACCTTAGCTTGTACAGAAACAGTATGATGGCTTCACATTGACAAATTAGCCTAATGCCTCATTTCTCAGCATGTGCCCCAGATGTTAAGTGACATCATGGCTATACTAAATTAATTCTGAGGCTTTGTGCAGGTAAAATGGCCCTCAGTGTCTTAGGTCCTTCTTCGTGGTCAACATCAGAAGGGAAAATAATCCATCACTCATAGTTCTGACATGGGATTGTCTTTGACTAGACACACTTCCATCTTTACCCATCCATCCCTTCCAGAATCACTACAACCAGAAGGCAGACTGATGGCTTTAGACCAGTTTGATCCTAAGACTCAGCTCTTCATCTGAAAGTAGATGGAAATTTGTTCTCAGAATAGAAAATGCTGAGCCAGGAGTATGGCCCAGTGGTAGATTGCTTGTCTAGTATACATGAAGCCCTAAGTTTGATTCCCTGGTAGGACATACACAGAAAAAGCTGGAACTGAGGCTAGCTCAAGTGGTAAAGCACTAGCCTTAAGAAAGCTCAAGGACAGTGCTCAGGCCCTGAGTTCAAGCCCCATGTCTGGCAAAAAAATAAAAGGGGAAAAATATACACTTGCCAAAAGAAGGAATACTGGCTAGCTGGTGGTCAGGTCTGCATGTGTCCATCACTCTTCTAATACATGTCATTCTCTTAGCCAGCTGCTGCTCACTCTTCCCCTCTACCATAAAACTGAAGGTAAATTAAGTCACACTGGTGGGTTTCAGCTATGGCTTTATCCAAGGATCAGTAACCACCTATCCCAACCCATTCACATAGAGCAACAAGACATTCAAGACTAATAACTACTGTCTCCCACTCTATCAAGAACTAAAACTTCCTTCCTCACCACGGCTGAAACAGCTAAGATTAGAGACCTTCATTATGTCTTACCTCAGGATTCAAGAGAAAATGTTATCTAGAAAAAGTCTAAACTGTTATTAATCAACTAAAGAGTGACATTTCTCCTAAATTGATTTAGAATTCTCCAATGTATTAAATATCTAGTATGCATACCTCCCAGGATATGTCTTTAGTCCTAAGAAACATTTGTCCAATTAATTATACAAGAGTGCCTGGGAAGAAAAAGGCTTACATCGTGGATATATGCAAGCACAACATTTTTATTTACTCTAGAACAAACTCAGTAATCACAATTATAATTCCTTGTGAGTGCCAAGAAACTGTGGTTTCAAACAATAAATCTGTCCACTCAAAATTAACTGTTCAGAGTCATAAACAGTATTCAGTGCTTCTCTCAAAATCTATATCAAGACCATCATTTCAGACACCACCAGGCCTCCAGACTTTGGCTGCAAATAACATCACTTTAATAAAACATAAAGCTGTGGCTGAATTTAATAGGGAAGAGATCTGAGACATTAATCTACACTCCTAATGTTCAAAACAATTTTCATTATTTTCCCAGGAAAATGTTCGTGTATTGAGGAAAAAAATATAATAGCCATAAAAAATAAGAACAACTCAAGGTTTTGATGCTAATATAAAAGCACATTAGTCATGCTTTATCTTGGCTGTCACTGTCAATTAGAACAGGATGTGATCTTTTATGGAGAAATGCCAGCATGGAACATTCCTCAGAGGTTAATCCCAGCCCCACCAGCCCTCAATCACCCATCCTCTCCTTGCCACTACAGAAAGATTTGGGTCTACTTCTGTCTTCCATCCCATCTCTCTAAAAATATCTATAGTAATAGATTATACCACTGGATGTGTTAGTTCTTGTCTTGATACTACTGCTGACACATTTCATGGGGCCCTAAGGCAAAGAATTCTCATCCCTCAATTTCAGTTTCCAAGTATTCAAAGTTTGAAGAAGGGAGCTCAATTTCAGCCCAGATATTTATGGACATAAGTGGAAATCAATAGGATAACCTGTAACAAAATAACTGAGGTCTATCGTGTGGCTTCTTGGGTCAGGGGACATTTTTTGAGGATGAGAAGGAAAAAAATCATTTGCCGAGAATCTAATTCCTCTTTCAGGCAAGGTGGATCAGGGCATTATCATAGTTATATTGCTTTAAGCATCTCCTAGGAAACCAAACTGAAGAACCCCAAAGTTGGTGATACATTGGAAACTATCTTTGGACTATGGGGTTCTTCATTATTCTTGTCCTCAACTTCATGATTTTGCTGTGAGAACATTAAAGGATAAAAGTCATTCTCAATGTCTGCTTACAACATTCAATAAGAGCTAACCTGTAAAAAAAAATCAACTCTAGAATAATATAGATCCTCTCTACGTTGTTGAATATCCCCTTCAACCTTGCACTCACAAGAACCATTCAGACTTCATGATAAACCTAGACAACTGGCAGATCTATCTTAGACTTCTGTGAAAGAAAGGCTTTAGACAAACTAAACTTATCAGAATTCATTTGAGCAAAGGGCAAGAGGTGCAGAGAGATCCACCTAGCATTGCCAGCAGTAAACTTTGATCAAGGCAGAAATAGTCATCTAGCAAGTGCAAGGCCCAGAATTTAAACATGAATGTCACAAAAGGAAGGAACAATGGAGGTAGGGAGGAAAGAGGGGGAAATAATGAATCTGTTCTAAACAATAACCTAACATCTAGACAGAAACAGCACCATACCTTATTACTTTATTCTTAATAGTCTTATTTCTCCAATTGAAAAATTGAGATAGATATAAATATAGATATATAGATATAAATTGCACAGAATTGGTAAAAAGTCATCCCTTGAGACCTCAAATAACTCCAAGCAATTCCCAAGCTCAGAGAAGAATACTAGTTTTTATACCTAAATAAAAGTTCTGAACTACCTTCTCAATGACATTTGTTAAGAACTTTATCCAAAGGTTTCAGAAGAAATTCAATCATGATATATAACCCAGAAAGCAATTTCATATGATTTAGGGTAGAGGTATAAATGGTCACATGTTAAGTTACACTTCATTACCCAGGATATAGAATTCTCTCTGGAACATTCTTTCACTTAAAGCCATAATCTTGGGGAACTTTATATGCCAGCATAACCTGGCACACAGAAAAATGAGAGCTTAAAATATTTCAAGCACCAAGTTGGTTATAAACACAAAATAGGTCTCTAAAAATAAACATAAAAGACAAGAAGCTTTTGTGTGTCTATAGCAAATAATTTTCTTAGCTTTTCTGACACACTTGTAGCCATCCTGTTGAAAATCTGCAATTAGAACATGATTCATTTGCTCATGACGGTAATGTGAGAGCCCCTGTTTGTGTTTTTCTTAGAGACCTCCTATGGTGGTGGAAAATGTAGCATCCAAATTAAGAGTATGAACCCTCCCCATCAGAAGATACTTTTAGAAACCTAGATTTTCTTTTTGCTTCAAATTGTACACTAATGAAGGCAATTACCAGTAAAATTTCCAGGCCCAAAATACAATCAAGTCAGCCTAATAATCTGAATGCTGCTTACATCACAACACAAATGAAAATCATGCCAGGAGCCAGCCTCTACCTCATGCACTTGCTCTCGTCATTGTTTGTCCTATACGATAGTACCAGCAGAGCGGTGTTCATAGCATGCCTCTCTAAGCAGCCAGCTGTGTCAGTCTCAGAAGAACATGAGAATCCTCTGGAAAAAGCAACCTTCCTTCTTTCTTTCCAGCTATCCTTCTTTCATCCATCATTCCCTCCTTCTTTCCTTCTATCCTTTCTTTTCTTACCTTTTCCTTCTTTCTTTTCTCTTTTTATTCCTTTGCTCATTCCTTCTTTTCTTCATCCCTCCTTTTTTCCTTTGTTTCCTTTTTCTTCATTCCTTTATTATGATGGTATTAGGGCCCCATGCTTGTTAGACAAGCACTTAACCTCTGGAGCTACATTCCCACTTCTTTTGTTGTTGGTGGTAGTGGTGGTTGTGGGGCTTGGACTCTGAGCCTGGGCCCAGAGTCTCAAGGCTACTGCCCTATCCCTTAGCCTGGCACTGTCCCTGAGCCCTTCAGCTCAAGGCTACTGCCCTACCCCTTGAGCCATAACACCACTTCTTGTTTTCTAGTAGTTGATTGGAGGTAAAAGTTTCATAGTCTTTAGTGCCCGGGCTGGCTTTGAACAGTGATCCTCAGATCTCAGTCTCCCAAGTAGCTAGGATTACATCCCCATTTCTTTTACTTTTAATTTCTTTCCCAGATAGCTTCTCCTGGCACTTTGGTCTATGCTAGCCCCAGACTACAATCGTCCTATCTCTACTACCCTAGAAGCGGTGATTACTAACATAAACCTCTTGGGAGAAATTTTAAATTCTAAAAACCAGAATGATTGATTAAAAATCAAGTATGAGTGGTTTTAAAAACATGCAGATGATATCAACATTCTCCATGAATTATGAGCAACCACAATGAGGTAAGTAGATGGGCAAAAGAATAAAACACATTGGCTATTAAACATGAATAGCTCAAAACTGCGATCACATAAAATTTGCAGTAGTCTTTTTTCCACCTTAGTAGCTATAAGCAATATCACTGATTTTTTTTCCTGAAGGTAAGAATCAAGAAAGCTAAGGCATAGAACTGAGGATATGAAGGAAGACTGGGGCCTAAAATGGAAGACCATGAATACTGGTACAGAACTGTAACATTCACTGAAGGTCTGGGTGCAGCATTGTGACATGATTTAGAGGATATTTTAGGAAAACTAGTCTGCTCACAATAATAGGATGGATCAGGATGAAGAGAACAGTGTCAAGGAGACCAATTAAGAGGCAATTAGGGTAGCTCAGAATTGAGGTGGCAAGAGTCTAAGCAGTAGTGGAAATGGAAAATAACCGTAACCATTAACTAACTGCTGAAGCATTGAGGGGAAGGAGGTGTAAAAAGTAAGGATACAAGCCAAGTCAGAAAGATATAAAGATGTCAGAAAGGAAAGAATTTGAAAACAAAAAAACCATTTTGATTTTACTTGAGAACCAGCCAGAAAAAAAAATGTACTAGGCATCTAGAAATACAAGCCTGAGCACTGAACGGGTAAACAAGACAGACAACTTCAAATACTTTCTGTTCTCATAATTCAAACGTTCAAAAGCCATCTCTAGTCATCAGACACCAATCTGGAAGGCAGGAGGTAAATACTGATTATCAATTTTATTACCAATACATGGCAAAGTTCTTGGTCCAGAATAGAGACTCAATAAATATTTTTCTAAGCCAAACCCAGTGATCTGAAGCAAATGAAGAGGAAATAGAGACTATGCAAAGCACACGGGTCAAATTCATAGTTTGGGCGAAAATCTACCTTGTCTGGCTTCAGTGTTGTGAAGGCAAATATGGCACATGAGCCAGCTGCTGGGGGCTCACACCTGTAATCCTACCTACTCAGGAATCTGAGACCTGAGGATCACAGTCCAAAGACAGCCAGGGCAGAGAAGTCCTTGACACTCTTATCTCCAATAAAATACTCAGAAAAGCTAAAAGTGGCACTCACTGTAATTCAAGTAGTAGAGAACTAGTACAAAAGGGCTTGAGTACAAAGAGGGTCAGGGACATTGGCCAGGCCCTGAGTTCAAGCCCTAGGACCAGCAGACATAGAAGGGGGAGGGAGGGAGAAAGAGAGGGAGGGAGAGAGGAAGGGAGGGAGGGAGGAGCATGTGACTCACAGAAGAACAACCTACCTTGGAGACCAATGGGAAGCAGTAAATCTTCCCTAATCAATGGGAAGCACAGGACCCCTGAAGATGATACAGATCCTAGAATTAGAAGGGACATCCCCCTCCTGCACTGTCAGGGCAGGTGATTGGCCCCAGTAACATTTCCTCACAAACCTTTCCCAGTGCCACACTGCTAAGGAACTAATAAATGCCGAGCACAAAAAGTATATTGTGATTGGAATATTAAATGTGAATGCAAATAGAAAAAAGTGGCCAACACATAGTAAAGTTTTACCTTTGACTTCTCTAAGACAAATACTTAATCTGTTAACATCATGCATTGTTCAGAAATGGAATAAATGCCAATTCTTACCACAGAATCACTGCAGTAGTTTTCCATGGCTTTTATAAATACCTGAGAGAATTGCACTTACAAAGAGAAAAGGCTCATTTTGGATCACCATTTCAGAGGTTTGGGGCCGTAATCAATTGGTCTTGTGGCTTTGCTCCTGTAGTGAAAAAATGCATCATGGTAAAAGTATCGGGCATAAGCTGGACAGTGGTGGCTTACACCTGAAATCCTAGATACTCAAAAGGCTGATATCTGAGGATCAGGATGGAAGCCAGACCAGGCAGGAAAGTCCATGAAATTCTTATCTCCAGTTAACCACCAGAAAGAATGGAAGTAAAGCTGTGGTTCAAAGTGGTAGAGCACTGGCCTTGAGCAAATGAGCCAAGAAAGCACCCAGGCTCTGACTCCAAGCTCCACCACACACACACACACACACACACACACACACACACACACACTCACACACACACACACTGTTAGAAGGCAGCCATTTACCCTATCTTTGGGGAACAAAAGAAGAGAGGGGGAAAGAAGAGGAAGTAATATGGATCTTACTATCTGCTTTATTGATACCTTTTAACACATGAGACCTTAGAAAACATTCTGGACCCAAAATCAAGCAACCTTAAATTTTCCAGTAGACATCATCATTGTTTTAACTAACAAGAAAGTATATACCTTTTCTGTTAGAAAGTAATCCTTACGAGCTCCCCTATGACCCAGCAATTCCACTACTAGGCATTTACCCAATTGTCCAGAAACAAGGACATACTAAATCCAATAGCACAACGATGTTCATTGCAGTACTATTTACCACAGCAAAGATATGGAACCAACCCAGATGTCCCTCAGTTGATGAGTGGATCAACAAGATGTGGTATTTGTACACAATGGAATTCTATGTGGCTGTCAGAAAGAATGACATCGCCCCATTTGTTAGGAAATGGAAAGATTTAGAAAAAATCATATTAAGTGAAGTAAGCCAGACTCAAAGAAACATAGGCTCAGTGGTTTCCCTCATTTGTCATAATCAATAGAAACCTTGGGCTCTCCTAGCAGAGATTTGCAGTACAGCAAAATCTAGATACATAAGGCCATATAGTATGACGCTAAATGAAAGGACCTCTAGGATATAGAAACAAAAGCCATATAATGAGTGATTGTTGTCCTTAGTGTACTATGTTATCTCTCATCTCTTTTGCTATCCCTCGGTTATCTCATATTGTTACAGTATTTCACTTTGTTATCTGATATATTGTATATATATTGTATTTGGTTATTTGAAATTGGATAGGGAAGGGGGGAAAACAAGATGAGGGGTGGGGGTGTTGGGGAGGGAAATGGAGACCAAGACATAAGAAAGGGTATCAATGTATGTGAATTAATGCACCTCCTATCTGGCAAATATAATGTAATCTTTCTATTAATTACAATAAAAAATATGAAAAAAGAAAGTAATCCTTACACTAAAATATTTAGAAGCTAATTGTTAATGGCTTTTCATAGCATAGTTTATGACTTTTCTAAAATTTATAAATTTTTATAAATAAAAGTACCATGAAGCCATATTTTCAGATGCTATCACAATTAAGTACAAAATATTGAGTTTAGATGAATTAATTTATTAGTTATATTAACTTTTAATGTTATGATTTATTATCACTGAAACAAAAATTAAATGACTATATGTAAGTGCTTTACTGTATTTGCTTTAAAATTTCTTTATGCCTTCTTTAAAGATTAAGGTGCCTTTTCTAACCATTCTTTATTTTTTTCTTGGAGATTGGTATGCAACATTTTTATGTTTATACTGCATATTTTATGTGTGTGCATTCAAGATAACCATATATTGTTTTCTGTGGGGTTTATACACTTTAAATAAATAATATTATACTGTGAATCCAATCTTCTTTTCTATGTGATATTTAATTACTCATTTTAGCTGATGTCTGTTACTCCACTGTTTGAATACCTAGTTTATTAGCCCATTCTTTACCTAGAGTCACATGTCTTATTTTCTTTCATTTTTTTTCTATTTTAAATAGGATTGTAAAGAAATGGCTTACACATATCTTCTGCACATATTTAAATTTTTCTAAACTGCTCTACGGCATGCAAAATTAGGCACATTTAGCAAACTAAAAATAGACTGATAAGTTTTTGCAGTGAGGTGCTAGACAAAGATAAAATGCATCATAATACATCTTCAAGTAACCCTATCTTTACACCCATAGTGGGTGAAAAGAGATTTACCAGTTTCTCTTCCATGGTGAAGCATTAAGAGCAATCTCGGGCAACTTTCACACTTTTCCATGCTTTTACATACACTACTTAAGTCCATGTCCAAAACAACAACAGCATTTATTATCAGCCTTTTGCTATGCCCTCTAGCTCAAACAGCATTACGACTCACTGCACATTGCTATCTGGACATCAGACTCTTCACTGTTTCCAGGTAATCTTCAACCCAGCTTCCACTTTGCCCTTTCTTTAACAAACCACTATACTCAATCAATGCTGCAGAGCTGAGCTCACGAGTTCCAGTGCTGACTCAAATTGTCTCCTAGCCACTCCAGGATTCTGGTAGATCCGTTTTCCCTCTCTCCTTCAATCCAACTGCAATGGCCTTCACACTATTTTTCCTACTCTCCCATCTGAGCCTTCCTCTCTCCTCACACTCTCTGTAGTGCCATTTACTGTCATGTCAGTACAAGAACAATTAGAAGAGAAGAAAATAAAAGAGAAGGAAGCAAGGCAGAGATGTAAAAGGCTGGAGAGAGGGTACATAGGTGAAGTAATATAATTATTGATGAAGAAAAGTATATAGGAAATGCCCATGTAAACTGATCATTTCACATTTACTAAACCATGGCTTAGGATAACATTATAACAGACATACGTATTAAATGTGAGTGTCATAAGATGTGAGGGAAAATGGAGGTCTGAAAAATGCAATTTCCCAAGGGGGATCTTAGAAGTATTACCTTAAACAGGCCACTAACCCCAGAAGAAAGCAAAAAAATGTTGTCAAATAATCACTTTTTTTTAACAGGTCTCAGATATAGGATTATTTTTTTGCCAGTCCTGGGCTTGAGCTCAGGGCCTGAGCCCTGTCCTTGGACTTTCTCAAGGCTAGAGCTCTACTACTTGAACCTCAGCACCACTTCCAGCTTTTTTCTATACATGTGGTACCAAGGAATCAAAACCGGGTCTTTGTGCATGCTAGGCAAGCACTATAACCACTAGGCCAAACTCCCAGCCCCTCAGATATGGGGTTTTATATCTCCACATTCAAATGCTTATAGGAGCAGATCATTTCCAACACACAATTTTTTCAAGTGCATAAAGTGATTCAATTCATGTGATGAATCTTACATACCAAATTCTGGCCCTGAAACCCAACAACAATAACAATAATAAAAAGAGTTTCAAACAAGAAAACTAATACATCAGTCTAATTTTTGTAGCTATCACACAAATTTTGAATAAAATATGAGACATTCAATTTAGTTTAACTTAAATTATTTGCCATGATGAAATAAAATTACTCCCCATAAGGAAGTATGCACACACACACACACACACACACACACACACACACACACACACATATGCAACAAGCCAGTAAGACATAAACCATAAGCTCATAACAATATATGCAGAACTGGCATCCCTACCCCTATCCCTAGCTCATCCATAATGAGCTCTTCTAAGCCTATAGTCATCACACTTAACAATGAAATATTGCTGATGTTTCCAGTAAGATAAAGCAAAGAACATGACCTAGAATCATCACGATTTTTGGACATTATTCCCAATCAGGAGCCTGAGATCTGAGGATCATAGTTTAAAGCCAATCAAAGCATGAAAGTCTATGAGATGCTTATCTCCAATTAACCAGTAAAAAGCCAGAAGTGGAGATATGGCTCAAGTGGCAAAGCACTAACCTGGAGCAAAAAAGCTAAGGGACAGCTCTTAGACCCTGAGTCCAAGCCCCAGTATTGGTACAGGGGAAAAAAAAAACAATAAATATACCCAAGTTTGATGAATACTAGCTGTCTCTTGGTTATTTTGTTACAGATAAGTTTTTATTGCTTCTTTCTTTTTCTTCCTATTCCACTATTTATTTACTTATTTTCTTTCTATTATCATTTTTAAATGAAATAGAAAACAGAGCAAGCCCTTGTTACTGTGAATTGGGGTGTGACTGAACATTGGAGGATCTCCTGATATTATTTTTATGTAAATTTTCTGGAGACTTTGCCTGATATGTTTAGAAAGGTTTGAATATTAAAGCCCACTGATTTAAAATTTTCAGAAAGGGAGGTCACATATCAAACATATTCCATATTAGCTCACTTCCTTATATTACAAACACATGATAGTTTACATATCATTACTTACAAAAACTAAACCTTGCCACTGTTTTGCTTAATACTCAAATAGAAAAACCTCAAGATACTCATGAATAGTTTTCTCATTTAAGTTAGAAGTATGACTAAAACTGTTATTCCATATTTATTTAATGAGTACCTGTCAAAAGAAAGTTCTATGAAGAATAAAAAGCTTTTTTGGATAAAAATGTTAGGTTCAAGGAACAGTAAAAGAAAAATATGATACACCTGCACATGATAATTTGTTTATGTGTATTTGTCTATGTGTTTGTTTGTGTATGAGTATGTATCCATGTAAGTATATAGGTATTTTGTTGATGCTTTATCTTACTTGAAAAATATTTAATCATGTCAGGTACTGGTGACTCATGCCTATAATCCTAGCTACTCAGGAGGCTGAGATCTGAAGATCACAGTTCAAAGCCAGTCTGGGCAAGAAAGCCCATGAAACTCTTACCTACAATTAACAGCAAAAAGCCAGGAGTGGAGCTCTAGCTCAACTGGTAGAGCACTCACAAAAAAGCTCAAAAACAGTGCCTAATTCTCTCTCTCTCTCTCTCTCTCTCTCTCTCTCTCTCTCTCTCTCTCTCTCTCTCTCTCTCTCTCTCTCTCTCTCATATACATATATACTATATCTCATATATATACTATATTTATATAGTATATGTATATATCCAGTATAAGTGTAACATAGCAACACAGAGTAAAATTTAAAATAAGTAGGTGAGTCCCCAATGATGTAAGATGAAATCAGGAAGGGGATCAGTACTCCCTTGCCATGCCAAGATTTAAGTTTCCTTGTGAGCTTAACAAGACGACAACCAAGGTCTGTTATGGGATATTTGGTAGAGAAAAGATGAAAGAGTGTTACTCAAGGAAGCCCACCTGCTGATCACCCCATATCAAAGGCAAGTTTTCCCATGGGTCTTCCGTAGTATAATGAGCATCCTCACAGTATTAAATGATGAGCAAGATTCACACGTAAAATACCAAAGTACATGTACCAAAGTCGTTACCCCTGGACTTGTGCTCACTAGACAACCTAGTTGAAATCTCAACCCTCCTTCTCCGCTTCCTTTTTTCCCCTGTAAAGCTTATTATCAACTTACATTTTATCTTATTTTTCTTCTGTTTTATGCCTATTGGCTTAAATATAAATCCAATGAAGGGAAAGCTTTCTGTCTTCCTCATTCATCTGTATTCTCAGACTCAGAAGAGTACCAGGCACATAGAAGTTGTTTAGTATATATTTATTGAATGGATGATTATAATCCTTCTATTATGAGCAATATGTCTTCACCAGGTCACTTTATGAAAGCAATGCATCTTGTTCAATGAATGGCTGCTTTCATTATTCTCTCAACCCCCTCCATTTCCTTGAGTTACTTAGTAAGGTATCATTACTATTGGCAGGATTTGCAGAATGCTTCGGTTTACTACTCCTTAAGATTAGCAGAGGATAAAGTTAAAACCTGTCAAAATCAATTCTATGAAAGCCAACACCCTGTAGCACCTGCGTGGAGTTGTATGTAGTCAAGATAAGAATTGTGTAAGATCTAAAGGAACCACAATTCTTTATTAACACAGCTTTGATCATCAGGGGGAAGCTACAGACTGAGACTGAATTCCCTAAAAGCAGATAAAGAACATGTATCCTGCGAAGTTTAAGACTGTGTTTTGTTCATGTACTGGTGGCTCACGCCTGTAGTCCTAGCTACTCAGGAGGCTGAAATCTGATCATCACAGTTTGAAGCCAGCCTGGGCAGGAAAGTTTGTGAGATTCTTATATCCAATTAAGCACCAGAAAACTGGAAGTGGGCTGTGGCTCAAAGTGGTAGAATACTAGCCTTGAAAGCAAAAGCTCAGGGACAGTGCCCAGTCCCTGAGTTCAAGCCCCACAATCGACACAAACAAACAAACAAGTGTTTTGGTTCCACTAAACTATGTAAGAAATCAGAATACAGAATCTACAAAGTGAAAATGAGGGGTTTTTTTTACCTTCCTGAAAAGTCAAATCAAACAGATAATACCCAGCCAAAGCCAAAATTTTTATTAGAAAAAGATAAAGTGTTCATGTAAACACAAAGCTATGTATATAACAATGACTCTACATGCTTCTATAACTTCATAGCTATAGATCTCTTACCATACAAATAAACTTTTCAGCAAAACATGCAAATGTTCCTTTGAGCCATGCAATATTCCCATGAAGTAACACATGACACAGTATTTAAATACATTCCAGTTGCAAAATATGCATTTATATAAGAAAATACCACAATTTATTGATATAACAATTTTCTGGATACGTACATTTTCAATAAAGGGTTTAAATATCAAGAAGCGTTTGAGCCAGGTGTGGTAGCTCATGCCTGTAAGCCTCAGTTGGCTATGATCTGAGGATTGAAGTTCAAAGCCAGCCTGGGTACTAAAGACTGTGAGACCGTTTCCTCCAATTAACTACCAGAAAAGGGAAAGTAGCACTATGGCTGAAGGGGTAGTGAGGTAGCCGTGAGCTGAAGAGCTCAGCGACAGTGCCCAAGCCCAGAGTTCAAGCCCCAAGACGGAAAAAAAAACAAAAAGTGACATGGCACTCACCTGTAATCTCAAGAGTGAGAGAGACAGAGGTAGGAGGATCAGAGTCTGAGGCTGAAATGGAAAAAAAAATAAAATAAAATAAAAAGTAAACCAAAGAGGGATGGAGGCATGTCTTAAATGGTATTGTGCTTGTCTAGTGAGCCCCGGAGTTGATACCTTACTTCTGGGAAAAAAATAAAGTACATTTGCTCTACTGCTGAGTTGGTTGTCAACTTGAGCTCTCTTCTAGCCTCTGCAATGCAGCTCTCCTAAGGAGACTTACCCAGCCCCAGGCCAAGCTCCTGACTGAGTCCAGATAAAATGCAAGCTATCAGTTACATTTTAAGTTTACATCCACAATAGTCTTTTTGTTTTGATCAATCATGGGGCATGAATTCAGGGCCTGGGCAACATCCCTAAGCTCATTTTGATCTAGGTTAGCACTCTACAACTTTGAGTCACAGTGCCACTTCCAACAAACTATTTTTAAAACAAATATGTCCCATATGTTGCACTGGACATACTTATACTAAAAAAAAAAGCAAATAACCATTGTGGATCTAAATTTGATGGGAACTAAGATTCATGTATTTTTATTGGATACATCTAGCAACATCATCTCCAGACAACCTGGAGCAAATAACTACAGAGAGAGATAAAGACCCAGCTGTTCACCTCAATAAGAGACAACGCTGAAGGATCACCTTATTTCAGAGTTCCCTTTTGGGGGCAAGCAGGTCAGCTGAGGTTTTCACAGAGACTTGATCACCACCCAACTTCTCCCTCTGCTTAATTGTGCTGCTTTCTCTCCCCTCGATCATCATTAATATCAAAGAACATTCCTGGTAGATTTCCTGCACACTCATCCTTCTATAGAGTTCACATCCCTGGAAAGCCAAATTCAGACAGTGCCTGAAGAATAGGTGAAGAGAATGTGGGGTTTGTTTGGGTTTGATTTTTTTCTTGTTTCATTATTTAAAGAGGTGAGGGCCTGTGGAGAATGAAGAGGCTTATGAAAAAAAGAAATGTGTGGCAGGCAGGCTGGATTGGGACAGAGATGGCTGCATGGGGAGCATCCTAAGCTGTAGGGATGAAAGATAGGAGATGGTTTGGCTGTGCTGTGACAATAAATGGCAAAAGGAGTCAGGGCTCACTAGAGAGGAAGCCCCAGTGCAATCTGGGAGAAGGATGGACAGTACAGCTCAGTGTTGCCAGAGAGATTAGTTGATCCCATTATAACTTCTGCTGACAATTTAGAAGTGAGTACCTAGAAGACCCCAGTCATCTGATCTTCTGTAAGGTAGAAGAGTGTGAAGCCAAGGCTAATGAAATTCCTTGCCTTACACTTGTGCCACTGGAGCACAGGGAGATGAGCCACTAGGGTCTGTCACAACTATGACCCTGGAGCTCTTTAAGTATTGGCACACAGAATGTCTTCTATTTCATAATGTATTGCTTCTCACTAGAATAATATCTTTCCCTCATGACTGTGAAATTAATTGACTTCCAAAAGATGTTCCACAAAGTTCTCATTGTTTATATACTTTACATACTTAGTTTCTTGCCCTGAAGGCCCTTCTTATTCTAGGTGGAGTATAGAGGCCTTAAAGGAGTCTGCCCCTCTTTCTTCTCTCAGGGTTTATTCTAAGGAGGATTGTGGCAGGCTCTGTTGTGTCCAGAATTTCCTTCTTACCCTTAGCCTTCTCCTAGCTAGAAGTTTCTACTTATACACAAAGAAGGAAAACTGGACTATGACAGGGCATCTTAAGTTTACATTGATATTCCACACCAATTCCAGACTTGTTCACGTAGGCATACCAGAGCCTGAGATTAATGTAAATCATTTGTCTAGATTGTCTAAGGAATCCTTGAGAACTAGCCTCAAAAATCACATTTGAAGATGCCAGGTCAGAATCTGAAACCAATCATCAAGCACACAATTAAATAGAATTATTATCATATTACTCGGGCCACACCACTGAAGTTATTGGCTCTCACTTGCCCACATGGAAGGTCATTTTCCACTCTCCTTCAGTGTGTGGCTGAAGTCTGACATTTCGCCAGGGTGCACTAATCTATCTGAACCAAATGGAGTCAGTCATGCCAACTCCTAACAAGAAATAAAATAAACTCAAGAACTAATGCACAAGGAATGTATTACAGCAACAACGGAGCCATAGCCTTTCATAAAAACAACTAAAATCTTATAGAGAAACTATTTCTGGAGGGTATGCAACCAGGCTTGAACTGATGATGTCCTTAATAGTGAGCCTTAAAGCCAAGGATTTTCCTCATTTTTGCCACTAAAAACTTCCCTTTACTTTAATGCCTTGGAATGCACAGATTTTTACTAAGGCAAGAGTAATCCATTGCCATACTGCTGGTGAATCTTTGAAAAACGACTGCCTGGGTTATAGTCTCTCATTCATTCGAAATATGCACAATTGGGAGAAAACCCAGCATTTCACCAAATAATTCTAATTTCAGATCTACAAAAACACAGATTTAAAGTCCGAAGTCATTTCCTATTCCTTTAATGTCCTAAATGTTACTACTTCTCCATCTATTCATTTGTGTGTTTTTTTGTTTCGTTTTGTTTTTTGTTTTGTTTTGGGGTTTTTTTTTTTTTTGCCAGTCCTGGGCTTGAGCTCAGGGCCTGAGCACTGTCCTTGGACTTTCTCAAGGCTAGAGCTCTACCACTTGAGCCTCAACACCACTTCCGGCTTTTTTTTTTATGTATGGGGTAGCGAGGAATCGAACCTGGGTCATCGTGCATGCTAGGCAACCACTAGGCCAAACTCCCAGCCCCCAACTATTCATTTCTTCCCTCTGTGTTCTCTTGTTAAATCCAATCTTTACTATATTTCTTTGCTTTTGCTTTTGCTATCCATTTGTTATCGAATATCTTATATTCTTACACAAATCCCAGTCTGACAGTAGTCAGGTGTCAACAGGGTCTCATTCCTTTTAGGAGGCAACCAGAATCCATTTCCTTACCTCTTCCAGCTCCCTACTCCATCCATACTCTTCAGAGTTCACCTCCCCCTACTCTTTCATGTGTGTGACATTAGAGATTGAACCCACTTGCTCTCCCACATTGACCTTTGGAACTTTTGTTGTTGTTGTTTGTTGCTTTGTTGCTTTGCTCGCTTAGATAGGGTCTCCCTAATTTTATTCCGGTGCCCTTGAGCTTGTGATCACAAGCTGACTCTATCACTAACTCCTAGTAGCGGAGATTACAATGGTAAACCGCCACACCTGGCTACTTTTCCCTCATTTTGATCCCAATGACAAAGCCTCTTTCTGATAATTCTTCTATCATCACATCTCTTCGTGATCACAGAGAGGGTCTCCACTTTTAAAGACTCATAAAATTAGATGAGGCCCATCTAGGTAGCTCAGAAAAATCTTGAAGATATGATTAATCATATCTATCAAGTCCTTTTAGCCAAGGAAAAGTCTAGGGACTGGGAATTAAGAGGGAGAAGAAATGCCTTCTGGTCTACCAGTCTAACAAAATATTCTCTCTCTTGCTGGGATATATCATTCGTTAGATTAAAAGAAAAACTCAATAGCTTAAAAAAAAAAAAACAAGAGGGCCAGGAGTTTGGCCAGTGGTAGAGTGCTTCCCTAGCATGCACAAAGACCCCAGCTGGATTCCTCCATACCATATAAGTAGAAAAAAAGAAAAATAGAAGTGGTGCTGAAGCTCAAGTGATAGAGATCTAGCCTTGAGAACGTGCAAGGAAAGTGCTCAGGACCTGAGCTCAAGCCCAGAACTGGTTAAAAAAGAATACAAGAATACCAGATAAGAACAATAAATAAAATTACACTCAACTACAACAAACTTCTCCTGTACTCAACTTCTTCCTTGCAAAGATGTATATTTTGCATTTAAATATGACCAAGGTTAATTAGTTTATATTAGTTAGATGACTAGAACATTTTAATTCCTGGCAGAAATCATGTAACCCTTCTCCAATATTCCACATTAATTAATGCAATATCTAAGAATGCAGCTGCTACTCTGAGATCTCAACAGTCACAAGAAAACTACAATTATGTGTCATCAATAAATTATATTCAGACTTAGAAAAGAATCTTCCTGAACTATGAGCCACATCCTGTACTGATCTGAATGATTGGCAACTTTCTCACACATAAGAAAATGTTCCTCAGTGTTAGATAAGTCTAACTTCAAACTCGAAGCTATGGAAACAACGTATTTCTCTAGGAAATAAAAATTTCTGTCATAACTCTAGGAATAATATATTTACATTCCTCATCAAGATAGAGTTGTGGAAAGGAATGAGGAAGGTCTTTCTCTGATTGTTTACTGTGTGCTGAGGTAATCTTTCACTAGGGAACATGAGAACTATATCACTTTTTATAAACAGAAAGAAGGATATTCTGTTCCTAGATCAGTTCCAAACCTCTGATTGTTACATTTTGTCTTAAGAAAACTATATCCAATTTCTTTTATTCAGCAAGGAATTTTCACACATAAATACAACCAAGATTTGAGAGAATGTTCTTGGTGAAAAAAAAAATCTCTCCATAATGCTCCCATTCGATTTTCTAAAACACATAAGAGAATTACATTGTGGAGACTTTTGACATTTTTAATATAAAGTTATGAGTAAGCATCTATAATCTATCTAAGATGCCCATTCTCCTCTAAATTTCCCATCATCATTTTTTCAAAACTTACAGGTTATTCATCATCAGAAAACCAAGAGAAAGAACCATTTTCCATCTCAAAGCTCATCTGGGCAAAATATTCCCAAGTGCATTTTCCCTCATCCATACTGAAACGATGTGAACAAAAGGAAGTTCTTTTTCTCTCATCTCTTCTCCCTCATGAAACTCTGGGGTCAAAATAACATATTTCTCACAAACAGACTTATACATTTATTTGTTTATGTGAAATAGGGAAGGGAAAGGGAAAACTAAGATGAGTGAGAGAGGGTAAGGGGAGAAGTGGGAGAAAGACATGGGAAGGAGTATCAATGTTCAAGAAGTAATGTACCCACTACCTGATAAATATAACTGCAACCTCTCTATACATCATCCCAACAGTAAAATACCACAAAAAAGAAAATCATATACCATTGATAGGTCTGTGTTCAAGGAAAGAAATCATTTATTTACATTCATTTCTGACCTGCCTTAAATGAATGATAGAAAAATTCTAGCATCTTTTGCCACAGGTCTCCTAGGGATACCAAAGCCCACACAAATATATACAAACTATGTACAGGACTTGTTACTAAAATTGATTAACTCAGTCCTTCAATTCTGCCAGGCTCCTGAGATCGAAACAAGTAACATCATAAGTAAAATAACACTTAAAGAATTTAAATTCAAACAAAAGAAATGAACGTGTAGGCAACATTTAAGTTTACCATTTTACCTCATTTTTATTGATCAGCCATTACCCATTATAAACACATTGAACTTATGCCTTTCTTGGGGGGGGGAAAGGCAGGAAAGGAAAACAAGTTCTTATCTTACTCCATGGATATTATTTTTTTAATAAATTCCAGAAGAAAGAACTTGAGCTCATTAACTTTAAAATATGCTGAAAAGTTAAATTAGTGGCAAAAACATAACTTTCAAGTCCAATTTATCAACACACAAAGAATCTAAATACATAAGCTTCAGGAGGTGTAAGTCAATAAGGGTTGACTTTTCCTCAAATTAGGAATCAACAAATTCTTCCAGAACTAAAACTGACTAAAGCCAATTTGGTCACAAAAATATCACGATATGTATCAAATAACAGCCATGTTTAACAACTGAGGTCTCTTAAGGTTCGCACTCTACCTACACAGAAAAGTCATCTGGCTCTTTTCTATATAAAAGATAAAACAAGGTCATGAAACAGAAGCCTTCTGTGATATAATACCCCTTTGAGAAGATTGAGGTTGACTCAAGTCAATGCTCTGAATATTCAGGAACTTTGTTTTCTGAAGACAAACAAAAGGAAGATTTTGAAGCCAGTCCAAAGTCTAGCTTTAGACTTCACATAAAGGTCTCTTTAGATCTTAATTATAGTTCAAATCGAATAACCAACTGAGAGAATTAAGTAAATTCCATCTCATTAGCTAATGAAGGACATTTTACAGAACAACAGTCTATTAAATCTTTATTATTCAAAACATCCATATGGCCAATTAAAACTGACCAACAGAATAAACCAATAAGAGTAGGAAAGTCCACAAAGTAATATATATCAGAACAGTATTTTGAATATACACATTTTAAACAGTGTGTTTGTATAGATATATGTATATATGTTTTGTATGTGTGTTTGTGTGGAGGGGTGGGGGAGTGTGGTTGTTGTATAAGGCAAGAATTAGTAAATGTAAATGGCAGATCAAACTGAAGGGATGGCCCCTAAATAAGATCACTTCCTTTAGGAGAGCATGCAGAAGGATTCAGGAGACAGGAATGTCTTCCTACTGGAGACAGTAGTGAACATTCAAGTAGAGAGAACCCCATGGGAGCAAAGGAAAACTAGGGAAGAGCAAAGGTATTCAGAAAACAAGTTGACTAAAAAGACAATTTGAATTTGGCATGGAAAATAAAGATGAAAAAAAAAAACACCATTAGCTATTTCCTAACATCAGTCACCCCTTTCTTAGTCATAGAATCCTGAACTAACCTCACCCCTTCCTACCCCACCAAGGAACTACTTCTCATCATGTCTAGAGGTTAGGTGTAAACATAGAACTTTGTTCCATGGCCAATGAAGTGTTACTGAAGTAGACTGTAGGATATATATTTATCCATGTTTAGGAAAAAAAAAAGATATCTTCCCTTCTCTTTTCCCATTGTGTGTCTAGTACTCATTTGTGAGTTCTAGATTCATTCTCACCAGCCATGCTGGACCATGAGGAGATGAGACCTGGAGCTCTGAAGATGCCACATACCAGTCTTGGGCTGTCTTCTTATTATCTTGCTTTACATTTTAAAAAGTGAGTCAATCCAAATCTAGGAAATATGAGAGAGCACTTCAGGAGGTCCAAGATACAATTAGGAAGCCTAATTTAAGGCTAATTGGAATTGAGGAGGGCCTGGAGAAAGAGGTCAATGGTATTGGAAATATACTTCAGGGAATCATCTCAGAGAATTTCCCAAATATCCAGAAGGGCAGGCCCATCCAGATACAAGAAGCTTTTAGAACCCCAAACAGACCTGACCAGAAAAGAACATCCCACCGCCACATTATAATCCGAACTGGATCAATAGAGACCAAAGAAAGGATCCTAAAGGCAGCCAAAGGGAAGGGATCAATCACCTATAAAGGCAAACCAATCAGAATAACCCCAGATTTCTCAGCAGAGACCATGCAAGCAAGAAGTGACTGGAAGCATATATGTCATGCCCTGAAGTCAAATAACTACCAGCCAAGAATACTGTACCCAGCTAAGCTCTCATTCATAACTGAAGGAACAATAAAAGCATTCCATTCCAGGGAAAAGCTGCAACATTATGTAGCAACCAAACCATCATTGCAAAAAATTCTCAAAGATGTTATACACATAGAAAACCAACATAAATGCAATACAGAGAAAGAAATAGCACCCAAACATCATACCATCTAAGTACCACAAGAACTGTCAAGACACGGGCCCTAATGAAAGCTTTTAAAATGGTAGGAACTAATAAATATCTCTCAATCCTAACTCTCAATATCAATGGACTTAACTCTCCAATTAAACGGCATAGTCTGTCTAGTTGGATCAAAAAGCAAGATCCGTCGTTCTGCTGTCTTCAAGAGACACATCTTACCCAAAAAAACAAACATTTTTGGAAAGTGAGAGGTTGAAATAAACTCTATCAAGCTAAGGGCCCCCATAAACAGGCTGGAGTTGCCATCCTCATATCAGATAAAATAGACTTCAAACTAAAATTAGTGAGAAAAGACAAAGAAGGTTACTACATACTACTAAAGGGATCTTTCCTCCAGGAAGACATAACAATACTAAATATCTACACATCCAATCCCAGATGTGGCTAGGAGGGATCACTACTACACTGTTGGTGGGAGTGCAAACTCGTTCAACCACTATGGAAAGCAGTGTGGCAGTGCCTCAAAAGGCTAAACATAGAACTCCCCTATGACCCAGCAATTCCACTACTAGGCATTTACCCAACCATCCAGAAACAAGGGCATACTAAATCCACTAGCACAACAATGTTCATTGCAGCATTATTCACCATAGCAAAGATATGGAACCAACCTAGATGTCCCTCAGTTGATGAGTGGATCAACAAGATGTGGTATTTGTACACAATGGAATTCTGTGCTGCTGTCAGAAAAAACGACATTGACCCATTTGTTAGGAAATGGAAAGACTTAGAAAAAATCATATTAAGTGAAGTAAGCCAGACTCAAAGGAACTTAGGCTCAATGGTTTCCCTCATTTGTCATAATCTGTAGAAACCTTGGGCTCTACTAGCAGAGATTTGCAATAGAGCAAAACCTTGATACATAAGGCCATTTAGTATGAAGCTAATTGAAAGGACCTCCAGGATATTGAAACAAAAGCCATATAATGAATGATGGTTGTCCTTAATGTACTATGTTATCGCTCATCTCTTTTGCTGTCCCTTGGTTATATCATATTGTTTCAGTATCTTACTTTGTTATCTGATATACTGGATATATTTGTATTTGGTTATTTGAAATTGGATAGGGAAGGGAGGAAACAAGATGACGGGTGGGAGTGGGGGGAGGGTGATGGGGACCAAGACATGTGAAAGGGTATCAATGTATGTGAATTAATGCACCTTCTATCTGGCAAATATCATGTAACCCTTTTATTAATTACAGTAAAAAATATTTTTTAAAAAGTGATTTCTAGTTGTCCAAGACCTTGTCATATTCTGTTGTCATATTCTGATTGATTTTTAGAACTATATAAGCATGTTAAATGATGTGGTATCAAAACCGTAATCTTAGCTACTCAAGAGGCTAAGATCATTGCTTAAGGCATAAAGAGCCACGATAAATAACCAGCAAAAATACAGCTGGGGGCATGATTTAAGTGGTATAGAACCACCTTAGACAGCCCACAGGCCTGAGTTCAAACCCCAATAAAACTAGAAGTATATAGCAACAGGACACAAACACATACATACATACACGCACACACACACACACAGCAAAAAAAAAAAGTGTACTCATTCCTTTAAATTGTTCAGCCAAGTTTTCCACTCACCACTTTCTTGACATTCTTAACCCCAAATAACACTGTTCTCTGCAGTAAAAATAATGTTTACCACAAACCAGCCCCTGAGAAATCATCTTCAACATCATCATCAAAAGCAATTTTCAAGCATGTGGTTTTGGTGTAAATCATTAATATTTTTGCTCTGGCATGTTGCAATTACAGTTAGACAAGAATGCAGTGTAGAATTAATCAAGACATAGCAACTGGTCAGCTCTGGAGGACTCATGCGTTCTAGTGGGAGAGGACACCTTGGGCAGGGAAGGGTATGATATTAAACTAGACTTACAAAAAAAAGAGCTGTCCATCTCTGGGTGCTGTAATAAATAACTAAAGAATGTGGACGGCTTGACAGGGACAATGGTGCAGCAAGATGAAATCCATGTACTTACTTGCCACTTACTCTACAGAATAAGGGCAGGAAAAAAGGTTGCCCAGTAGGAACTCCATGAAGGATATATGTGAAAATACACCCTGATCCACACAGCAGAAGATGGAAAGAAGTAGTGGTGACAAGGAATTTGAGTTCTTTGCCCCAGTGTCAACAATTCACCAATAAATGAAGAGAATTGCAAAGCCTACCTTATTGGTCGGCTAGCTCTCTTCTCCTTGGTGACTCCAGATGTCCATCAACATTCAGAAGTTTGTCAGCGCTAGCTGGTGATTCTCTGAGAAATCCCTTTGTGACACCTGAGGGTAAAGAAAGACATTAATTCTGATGAACGCCTGACTGCTTCAGACCATGACAAAGATGGAAGTTAAGGTCTCTTGTTCACCACTCCCCTCCTTTAAAACATCAGGAAAGAGCAAGACCCATACTTTTCATAGAGTTAAAAAACATTTCTACAGATACCTGTGGTTTCTAACAACAGCTCAAATGAAAACAAAAACAAGATGTTGAATCTCAGTGGATTCCATTTACTTCACGACCTTTAATGAACAACGTGGGTGTGTTCAATGTCTGCTATTCAAAATGCTGGCTGGGCTAGATGTGTTTGCCATAGGAAGGTCAGCAGAAAAAAGAAAGAAGAAAAGAGAGATAACCCTAAATAAAAGATTGACAGAAGCCAGGAAGTGTAAAATATACACTAAAAAATAGTGGACTAGTATGAGCAAATATCAGTTATCTTTTACCAGTCTGTTGAACATTGGGCTGGAAAGAGCAAAGTAGACGATAGTCAAGAGAGAAAGACAGGTGAGATCCATGTTTGGGAGTGTTCCAATGCCGGGCAAATAAGCTATCATTTGATTCAATGCAAAGTTAGTGAAAATATCTGTGCAAGTGAATTATGCACCTTCAGAACTGGCTTTATGAAGCCTAATCTGATGGCAATGCATAGGTAATCTAGAAATGAAAATGCTTAAGTCTAGACGGACGTACATGTTGGGGGAAAGCTTATGAAATGATACATAGACTTCTCTTATTCTTTCTCTTTTTTTCTTACACGCACAATTCTCTATCTCTATGTCTCTCCATCTGTGTGTGTATGTGTGTGTTCACCCATCCTTCCAAAACTATTCATAAACAGAGGCCTTTTTGTCCTTCTTTTTGGGTGTAACACATGCCAGCACCGCTGCCTCTGCAAAAAGCCACATGCACAACACTTAGGAGACCCTACTCCTTCTCCAGCAGCTGCCCAGATACACCCCAAAACAAATGTCCGTGACTGAGAACAGAAAGCAATAAGCCTTCCCACCCTGGCTGAATAAATGGCTGATTAACAGTCCCACACCATAGTTCATGCCACATCAAATAGATTAGAACGACCAGAAAAAAATATTATCATTAAATAAGTCCAATACCAAATCCCTAAGAATTTTCTTGTTATTTCTGAAGGCTGTTCCTCTCTCTCCAGCTTATTCCTGAACTTCCTGAGAGCTGACGGAATCAAAGGCATGCAAGTAGTTCCTCCACTCTGTATTCTATTCCTCTGGGGTAGGGCCTCTCAGGTCCTTGGGATCTATATTTTAGCACCACAATTTAAATGCAGATTTTTAACTCCCAAGCTGAGCAGCCAGCAAGGAGCTCTGGCTTGATTAAAACACCGATGCATAAATTTCATACTTAACTTTTTTTTTCTTCTATAGCATGAACCCAGCTAAGTGGAAAGGTAGTGAGGAGATGTTTTTAATGAACTTTCAAGTCATGAATGAGGTCCCAAAGTTGTTGATTTGTGTAGACCAATTATCTGTCTAAGTTTTAAAGGGGCAGAGATGTGACATTTTGAATGTCAGTTTTAAGAATATCTCTTACTGGAATAATCCCATCGACTAGTAACTGGTATGACTTCTTGGTCCTATATACATGAAAATGTCA
Source organism: Megascapheus bottae (assembly GCF_031878675.1). Classification (NCBI taxonomy): domain Eukaryota; kingdom Metazoa; phylum Chordata; class Mammalia; order Rodentia; family Geomyidae; genus Megascapheus; species Megascapheus bottae. The sequence goes on along the minus strand of NC_143513.1, from coordinate 73,022,436 downwards.
GAACAGCTGGAAACCAGAAGACAATGTGGGTTCTACAGCTGAGATATCCAGTGTTCTAGACTTGGGGTTGGGGAGACATCCCAAGTGTTTTAAACCTCAATTATATTAGTTATAAAAATACAGAATGAGCTAAGTGGTGCACACCTGTAATCCTGCAATCCAGGTAACTGAATCTGAGGATCACAGTTCAAAGCCCCCCATGACGGAAAGTCCATAAGACTCTTATCTCTAACTAAACATCAAAAATCTGGAAGTGGAGCTGTGGCTCTAGAATGCCATCAAGATCCACAAAGCTAAGGGACAGCCCAAGGCCCTGAGTTCAAGCCCCAAAACCAGCATGAAAAAATAAAAATAGAAGAGTAGTTGCCATGATGAAATGAGGTCAGACTACAAAGCACCTGAAACACAGTAGACACAAAACAGGACTCTTCCCTGCCCTGTGCACAGCTGGGTGTGAACTCATACACTCCTCCAACCTGACCCTCCTCTGAAACATCTTCTTGCTAGCAAAAGTGGGAACGATTACACCAGATGAGCTCATGGGTCCCTTCTGGTCCTAAAAATGAGGATTCTCTGATCCTTATCTAAGCATCACAAGCCATAAAATACTAGGAATACAAATGCTGTCTGTGTGGACTAATAGAAACAGCTGGCCCAATATGCAGAATTAATCTGAGGAGAAAACAGACACAGCAAAGCGAGAAAAACAAGCAAAGCAGAGATATTTCTTCTGGATTTCCACAAACTTTATCTTAAGAAAAAAGAAATAAGAGAAAGTAAGAATGTGGTGAAAGAAATAGAAAACGAAAAGGAGGAAATTAAAACAAGACGTTCACTATTAGCAGTAAACACTATATATAAGATAAAACACACAAAACAAAATGTACAAAAGAAGCAGCAGAAACTCTTACAGCAACTCTCAAATACCAACAATTTCTCTTTTCTTTCTCACTAAGAACCTTTATCATGGACCCTAATGCAACTTTGAGATTAAAGTACAATAACTTGTGCTTGCTCTCCCCTCTCCTTTCTCTCCTCTCCTCTTTCCCCTCTCCCCTCTCCTTCTTCTTCTCCTTCTCTCCCCCTCCCCTCTTCCTTTCCCTCTCTGTCTCTCCCTCCCTCCCTTTCTCAATAATGAATGTAATTCTAGCTTTATTTGAGTTTCTTTACAATGATTAGGCAATCTAAGCCACCAAAAGAATTAATGTGACTTGTATATAGTTGATGAAAATCACAGGAGCTGCCCCACTCCTACTTATGAGAGCTAGAAGTCTTTTTTAATTTTTTTTTACTGTTCCTAGACATTCTTGGCATTATGCCATTGATAAGATCATTTAAATAGTAAAATGTTAGCTGTAATGAATTCAGGTAGAACAATAATGTGAATTCTGACTGACCAAAGGAAAGGTTACCCTGAACTGGCAACACAACCAGAGAAAAGTATGATTTTTGATGAAATAAAGACATAATCAGAAAGCTTACATAATGAATCAATATTTCCTAAATTGCCTTGATTAGTTATTACAAATCATACATGTACAAAAGAGCCAGTTAAAGTGCAAGACAGAACAATAGGTTTTAATGATAGAGAAGGAAAATTTTTATTGTTATGATTCATCAAAGAAAAATAACCACAATTATATGAGTGTGTTCCCCTTTCTTTTCTAAGTGCATACCAATATAAGGCCAGATTTTCTTTGTGTACAAAAATGAAAAATATCTTCACAGATTAAATGTAGAAGCAGATACTAGAATTCAGTGACTTTTGTGAAATTACATGTTGAAGAAATATGAAAAATATATAAAACTAGTCTTCTCACAAATTTGGGGGAAAGGGTTCATTAAAAGCATTATCTATAGCTGGGCATGGTGGCTTATGCCTATAATCCTAGCTACTCAGGAGGCTGAGATCTGAGGATCACAGTTCAAAGCCAGCCTGGGCACTAAAGAGACTCTTATCTCCAGTTTACCTCTAAAACAGGAAGAGTGGGGCTGTGGCTCCAGGCATAGAGCGGTAGCCTTGAGCTTAAGATCTCAGGAACAGCACCCAAGCCCTGGGGTAGGGGTAGCGGTAGCTTTGAGCTGAAGAGCTCGGGGTTAGCACCCAGACCCAGAGTTCAAACCCCATAACCCACAAAAAAAAATTTTAAAGCATAATTTGTGAATTGGACACCAGGGGTTTATGCTCGTAATCAGGCTAAAATCAAAAGATCTCAATTCAAAACTAGTTCAGACAGAAAGGTCTGCTAGACTTCATCTCCAATTAACTAGCTAAAAGCAGGGCTGGAGGCATGGCTCACAAGCAAGTTAACTGTATTAGAGAAGGAAGCACTGACTTTAAGCCCTAGAAAAGTGTCACTCTGATTAACATGTAGTTGAATTATTCTTTTTAAATATAAGTAGTTAACCAAACACTGGAGCTCATGCCTGTACTCCTAACTACTCAGGTGACTGAGATCTTAAGATCACAGTTTGACACCAGCCTGGGTAGGAAAGTCCTTGAGATTCACTTCTAATTAACTCCCAGAAAACTGGAAGTGGTACTGTGACTCAAACTGGTAGAGTGCTAGCCTCAAATGAAAAAGCTCCGGGACAGAACCCAGATCTGAGTTCAACCCCATGGCCCACAAAATAAATGAATGAATGAATGAATGAATGAAGTTTTATATTTCTCAGTTTTAATTTCTAACTCAATAAATATAGAAATATAAATCATCAACTAAATTTTAGAGTATTCAAATATATTTTAAAGTATAAAGGATGTCCAGGATATTGAAACAAAAGCCATATAACGAATGATTGTTGTCCTCAATGTACTATGTTGTCTCTCATCTCCTTTGCTGTCCCTTGGTTATCTCATATTGTTATAGTATCTCACTTTGTTATCTGATATATTGAATTTATTTGTATTTGGTTATTTGAAATTTGATAGGGAAGGGGGGAAAACCAAGACGGGTGGGGGGGTGGGGGGGAGGGAAATGGGTACCAAGACATGTGAAAGGGTATCAATGTATGTGAATTAATGCACCTTCTATCTGGCAAATATCATGTAACCCTTTTATTAATTACAATAAAAAAATGAAAAAAAATAAAGTATAAAGGATGTCAAGGCTGGGGCTATAGTTTAGTAGAAAAGCACTTGACAGGTGTGTATACAGTTCTCAATCATCACGATAGGGAGAAAAAGGAAAAGTGTATAATGCCAAAAGATTTGATAGCTAATTCGCTAAGAAATCATAAATTCCAAAGACATCTTGACCTCAAAGTCAAAGAATTCTTCCTACCTTCTTCTGCTTCAGTTTTTGTATATATTATACCTGTTGGGAACCCAAATAGCCTAGCTAAGGTTTCCCAATTTCTCCTCTGAAGGCTTTCATTCAATTCCCCATGATAATGAATGACGTAGAGTGAAGCTCTTCATCAGAAAAACACAATCATCCAAAGGGAATCTTTTTTCTGATGCACCACTTCTCTTTTAACTCATTTTAGAGAGTTAAACTTCCTGCCTTCTTGTGAAAACAAAATTAAATTTGAAATAATTTGAATACCCAACACGGATGCCTTTGCTTAGCTCAAATGATTAAAATCTCTACAGATGATGATTTATGAAACTTTAAAAATTTTTATTAAGTTTTGTCAAATAATCAAGGCAGGCACAATTGCCTAGAAGTTAATAAGATATTTCTTCAAGAAAAAAATATTTTCAATCTATTTGTATTTTGTTTGCCTTGTTAAGGTGAGTGGGATTTTCCCCATTGTTATAAGAAAAATGAATGGCCAATTTTGGAATCATCAAACAGAGAGAGAGAGAGAGAGAGAGAGGGGGGGGGGGGGAGGGAGAGGGAGAGGGAGAGGGAGAGAGAGGGAGAGAGAGAGAGAAGAAAATTTATAATGAAACCATCCCAACATAATCCTGCATTGATTCTAGGGTAATGTTTGCCTTCAGCAAATCCTGTAAATGCAGATATATTTATATGGGCTCGTTCTGTGCATTTCTTTTTATTGTCCCTTTTTCTCAGTTCAACAAGATAGTAAAAATATCAAACTTCCTACATGTTCTATAAACCCCCACATCTCCTACCTTTCTTTCTCATATAATCCCCTTACCCTCTTAATCATCACTCTGTTATCCAATTTGCCAGCTTTCCTGCCTCTAAAGCTCTGAATTTGTTTCTTCTGCCTGGAAAAATCTGTTCTTTGTAGGGCTGAGTCCTCATTCTGCCATCTTGGACTTAGCCATGGTTTCCTCTACCATCTTCCCTGATGACCCTAATCTAAAACAACCCTTCCTCCAGCTCTCACTTTAAAATCTTCACCTCTCTTTCTAAGGACAAAAATAAATAAATAACAGGGGGCTGGAAGTTTTGCCTAGTAGCCAAGTGCTTGCCAAGCATGAACAAAGACCCAGGTTCTATTCCTCAGTACCACATACATAGAAAAAGCCAGAAGTGGTGCTGTGGCTCAACTGGTAGAGCACTAGCCTTGAGATAGACCAAGGACAGTGCTCTGGCCCTGAATTCAAGCCCAGGACTGGCAAAAGAAAATTAATAATAACAGTTCATCCCTCATCCTTGAGGGAAGGTCACCTGTGTCTTCTACAGGATGTTAAAAATGACCTTCAGGACCAAAATGTCACAAAGGAATGAGACACAGACTCAGAAATTACTTAGCAAAGAAGAAAAATGTGTGGCTGAGGAGAATCTGACTGATAAGCATAGTGGACAGGCAGTCCACCCAGTATGGACCTGTGGCTGCCCCTTGTTCCGATTGATCAGAAGTTAGTTTGCAGCCTTCCATCATCAGCTAGCTTGAAGTGGGCACAAAAGTTTATCAGACCAGTCATCCAAAAGCAGAACACCCGGCCAAAGAAGCAATTAGTTACCAAAACAACCCTCTTTACTCAAAATAACTTCTCGTTTCAGTAAGATTTTGACTCAAAGAGCATCCAGACAATTGAGGTTACATGACAATTTAGGAGAAGGCAGCTTCCTGTAGAATGGCATTGCTAATGGCATTGCTTATGACACGCACCCATTTGACAGAAAAGATCTGAATTCTTTCAGGGCACCTCCCACTTAATAATCCAGAGTGTTTCCATTAACCGTGGTGATAAGTGGTAACACAGAGGCTTGAGTCCAGATCATCCTTCCTGCCTTCATTTCCTAGCTTCTTTACTAATGAGGAATAATAAGTTATATGTTCAATCCAAAGCTGGTTCTCTGCTTTGGACTTAAACTATCATCTGTAAAACAGCTGAAAAGACCTTTTGAGTCTATTAGTTCCTTGTAACTAGGATTTTTTTTTTACCTTTTAGCCTTGCCACTAAACTAAATCTAAACAGAATTCGATTGTGTTTTCAATCAATCTTTCACCTTATTTGACCTGCAATTAAGGTGTCTCCTTCGTTCCATTTTTCTCCATAATGCATGAGTAACCGAAGCTGTCCGGGAAATGAGTAATAGCTGAGCAGGGGCTATATTTGATAACATTACTTCTCTTCCTCCTGTGGGTCTCGAGGCAGGTTTTGAAAGGTCCTCAGAAACATTTGCCATCACAAAAACCCAGATGAGATTCACCCTTAGAGTTCTTACCCACGCACTCCGTCCCAGCTGCTTTTCATCTTCTGATTTTCATAACCTGTGGATTCTCCTAAACTTCTTGTGTAATGGTGTTCAAATTTAATTCTGTGGCTATAATGGATTTTACTGATTAAAACCAGAGACTTCTTGATGCAGTACCTTAATCCTCTTTAAAAGTAGTACTTACGGGTCTCTGCAGCTGTAAATTGTAAAAAAAAAAAAAAAAGAAAAAAACTAAGGCAGGATTAAAATGTACACATGCATTGTACATAATTATTTGAGCTTAAAAAGCAATACAGATGCAGCATCTTTGTGATGACTAAAAGATCAGAGATATAAGTCTTGATGATTGGTTATTCTTCTCAGGTTTTAGCTTATAATAATCATACAAATCACTCTGGGGGAAAAAAATAACCCCTATCCACCTCTTCTTGGATCTAAAGATAAACATAGATACTAAACATGACCAGTGTTCCCATGGGTGTTCCAATACTTGCTCTTATAGAACCTTGTCTTTTCCTTCAGGTACTTATTAAAAGTTGTAATCATTCAGGCTATTATCTACCACCATACTATAAATTCTAAAGAAGTCTGGCTTATGTGTATTTCTATCAGGATCGCAACCCTAGTATAAATGACTGAAGCTTCTAGTTTGTTGACACTGTCCCAGTTTGGGTGCTAAAAATCCTGCACCCAGATAAACCACTCAGTCATAAATAAAACTGAACATTTAGTCCCTCTAGAACCTAATTCTATGATGTTTATGAATAAAACATAAACTAGCCATAGCCATAAGAATTAGCACTCATCATCATACTTTTAAAGAGCTAGCATGAATGAAAGATAAAACCATGCAGAGCTTAAGAACACAACTACAGAGCAAGATAGTCCAGATCAAATCCAAGCCCTCTTACTTACCAGCCATGTGACCTTGGATGGCTTAACCTTTCCATGTCTCTTTCTCCTTGTTGATAAAATAGGAAGTTAACTAGACTGGCCACAAAGGGCCACTTGAAACCTCAACTCAGTTAATGACAACCCTGCCAAGAACATTTAAAAATATTTTTTGCCAGTCCTGGGGTTTAGACTCAGGGCCTGAGCACTGTCCTAGGGCTTTTTCAAGGCTAGCACTCTACACAACACCACTTCTGGCTTTTTCTTTGTATATGGTACTGTGGAATGGAACCCAGGCTTCCATCATGCTAGACAGGCACTCTACCACTAGGCCATGCTCTCAGCCCCTAAAAATTATTTTAAGAAATAACTATAAGAGTAGGGTACGGTGGCTTACACCTATAATCCTAGCTACTCAGGAGGCTGAGATCTGAGGGTTGCAGTTCAAAGCCAGCTCAAGCACAAAAGTTCATGAGACTCTTATTTCCAGGTAACCACCAGAAAACTGAAAGTGGCCCTGTGGCTCAAGGGGTAAGGAGGTAGCCTTGAGCTGAAGAGCTCAGAGACAACACCCAGGTCCAGAGTTCAAGTCCCACAACCAACAAAAAAAAGAAATACCTTATCTTTAGTAATTGATCAAGAGAATAAGATATATATGCACACACATATAAAATGGAATTCTATGCATCCATCAGAAAGAGTAATATTGTACCATTCATAAGGCAATGGACAAAATTATATTAAGTGAAGTAAGCTATACCCAGAGAAACTTAGGTTGTATGGTTTCCCTTATTTGTGATAGCTAGAATGTGTCTATAAATCCACAAATACATTATATGGTAAAAAAAAATACTGGAACATGATATATTATGTATATCTTCAGGCATTCACAAAAAGTAGGACCAGAGAAGGACTCTCTCAGGAGAGGTACCCAAAAGCAAAATAACTATGTGCATCTGATCATAAAAATAATATTTACCCAAATGGACTCCAGGAAATGGAAACAAGAGGTTTTTTCTTTGTTGCTACTTTTGTTTCATTTTCCTTTTGTCTTGCTTGTTCATTTATCTGTCTTTGGGAGGGTAAGAGGAAGCACAGAAATGTTGGGACAAAGGGTGAAATTTGCAAGAGTTGTACTCACTAGATGTTATGTTGAAAATAAACTATATATCTTGTGAATGGGGATGGGAGGGAAAACTGGAAGAGAGGAAGGTAAAGGGTGATATTGTCCTGAAAGTAATGTATGCTATCTGATTTATATAAGTGTAACTCCTCTGTACATCCCCTTTACAAAAACAATTTTTTCAAAAACACATTAAAAAGAAAAAAAAGAGCCAGGCATCCATGGCTCACACATGTAGTCCTAGCTACTCAGGAGGCTGAGATCTGAGGATCGCAGCTCAAAGCCAGACCAGGCACGAAGGTCTATGAGACTCTTATCTCCAATTAACCACCAGAAAACCAGATGTGGCGGTAGAGCACTAGCCTTAAGCTGAAGAGCTCAGGGACAATGTTCAAATCCCACAACCGACATAGATGGATGGATAGATACATACATACATACATACATACATACATACATACATACATACATACATACATACATACGTAGATACATAGATAGAAAAAGAAACTTCCATATCACTTGGTCTACAGTAAATGTTAAATTTTATTTTACTTCTGTGGTAATGACTAAGAACAACTCCATATCAAATTATGAACTAAAAGAAAGTGTTCTTCAGTTTATCTCACTTCTGTCTTCTGAGCTTGCCAAGAACCAAATCAGGCAACTCTCTCCTGTTAAGCTCAGCCACTACGGTTCAGCATTTTGTTCTTCCAAACACCATGTTGTCTGAGTGTATCCTTTCATTGGCTCATTAATATGCATTTTGCGTCCATCCCTGTCTTTGCCCTTTTGCAGCAGTGACTTGCTACTTGCTAATGAATTCATTTGTGCTGATATGCCTCCTCTCCATCTTTCTTTACTTCCCACACCCAAGGATTTAATTTTCAAAGGGAACTTCCAGAAATGTTGTGTCTCTAAATCCAGGGGAACTAATCTCTAATGATTGTGATTTGAAACTATGTGGGAGGGAAGAGAGAATGTGAAAGCAGGGTCATTTCAATGGCGCCTCACTAATCACAGGGAAGACAAACTGCCTGCTACATGAAGAAATCATTTTGCTGAATGCTCTCTCCATGAATTCTTGCTTTGAGCCACACATGCATCACTGATTATTTTATGTGTTCTGGTGGTGATTATATTGGAAAGTTGCTAACAGATTGGGCCATATCTTACCCTTGAGTGAAAAGACAAGGAATACAAGTTCAGGGAGCTCATGTGGAGAGAAGAGAATCTCAAACCTTCACCTTCTCACAAAGGGAAATTTCTGCAGGACTACAAAGCCTGAAGACAGATGGCTGAAGGTTTTGTTAGCCTTGCCTTGGACACGCAATGCCAATAAAAGCACACTCAGAAAACTTCCTATTCAACAGATAGATAGCTACATAGACACATAGATACATACATAGATAGATACATAAATAGATAGATGGATAGATTCATAAATACATAGATATAAGACATAAATAGATAGATAAATAACCCTCAGTTCCTCTCTCTTCAGAAATGTATTCTAAAGTAAATCTAATAACATAATTTTCACGAAGAACTGGTAGAATTGGGGTAACATATGGCCCTATTAATTTGTTCCTTTATTGCTTTAACTTGATGGCAATTTACATCTCAAGCAGTGCAGAACAAATATTTATGAACAGTATACATGCCATCCCCTAAAATCACCCTACACATGCTCACTTATAGTCAGGAAAATGAAAAATTTAATATCAATAGCCAGCCAGCCTCTCCATGGCAGGATTTTTACCAACTACTGCCTTGCTTAGGTCTTATACTTTTGATCACTACTTAAAGATAAGCCATCTTTACTTTAGAATTCAAATTGCATGAAGAAAAATATTTAAACTGCCAAGGTCACACCTGATAACCAACCCTCCCTTCCCACAATCCTTGTGGAAAACTGATACAAATGAAAACACCCTTGGAAACTCCAGGGACATATCTCTCCCTTCTGTTCTTAGCAAACATGAATAACTTTTTCTCAAGAACTTGACTATAAACCACTAACAACAAAAATTACTGAGTAAGAGATTCAGCCTCACTCCAGTTAGAATGGCCATTATCAAGAAATCTAATAACAGGAATCTAATAATAACAGGGATGTGGCCAAGAGGGATCACTACTACACTATAGGTGGGAGAGTAAACTAATTCAATGACTATGGAAAGCAGTATAGTGATTCTTCAAAAGACTAAACAAAGAGCTCCCCTGTGACCCAGCAATTCCCTTTCTTGGCATTTAGCCAAATGTTCAGAAACAAGGACATACTAAAGCCACTATCACAACAATGTTCATTGCAGTATTATTTACCATTGCAAAGACATGGAACCAACCCAGATGCCCCTCAGTAGATGACTGGATAAAGATGTGCTATTTGTATACAATGGAATTCTATGCTGCCATCAGAATGGCATTGCCCCATTTATAAGGAAATAGAAAAACTTGGAAAAAATCATATTAAGTGAAGTAAGCCAAACTCAAAGGAACATAAACTCAGTGACTTCCCTCATTTGTAATAATTAGTACACACCTAGGACTCTCCTAGCAGAGGATTACAATAGCTCAAAACCTAGGTACACAAGGTCATATAGGATGAGACTAAATGAAAGAAACTCTAGGATATGGAAACAAGAGCTTTATCTTATGTTATTGTTGTTCTTATTGTACTGTTATTTCTCTTCTCTTTTTTTGCCCTTCTGCTAATCTCATATTGTTACTGTATCTGACTCTGTTACCTTGTATATAGCATATACATTTGTTTATTTGAAATAGGAAAGGGAAGGGGGGAAAACAAGATGGGAGGGGGTGGGTGGAAGGAAATAGGGATGAAAACCAAGAGGAGGTAATAATGCGTGAGAAGTAATGTACTTACTATGTGACAAATGTAACTGCAACTCCTCTATACATTATCCCAACAATTTTAAAAAATGACTGAGTAAGGAGAAATTGTGTAGAAGCATTGAAGTCAGCAACATGACCCTCAGTTGTAGAACTGGTTAACACATAGTAACCAGCAAACTTCACTCAGAAAATTCCTCTGGCATACAACCCAATTATAGGAATTGTAAGATAAGCCCTTCTTTCATTCCTTCAGTTGTCTACAGACAGAGACAACCAAGGCACATTGTCTAATCTAGACCAGTACAGAGAATTCTACATGGGTAATTCCACTGGAGACCTTTAAATTCCTTCTGCAATGTAATATCTTCAACGGCAGCTGCATTCCTTTTCACTGGGCTGAATTTCTTGCAAAATCCCTGAAAGCACCCAAGAAGTGATAGCACATTAATCCAATATCTACCATCACCCCTTCTCTTATGCTACAGAGAATGACGCAAAAGGGAGCTCATAGTTCTCTCTGTTGTAAAAGATACAGCACAAGTGAATGAAGCGGTAGTAGTTAAAATGAATACCAGGAAGCTAGAACAAGTGTGGGTAAGATCATGGGAAGAGGCACTGATGGATTCAGAGAGGAATGGTAGGCAAATGCAGTCATACTATTCAGTATGCATATTTGCAAGTGGTACCAGGTAAATTGAGGGGATGAGTGAGATTGGGAGGGATGGAGAAGAATATATTCACGAACTGACATGTTAAATTAAAACATCTGTGCACAACTACTTAACAGTAATTAAAAATTAATGATATACTGGCTTATTTCTAATAAAAATGGAATCACATGCAAATATGCTAGGTGAACTTTGTCCCCGCAAAATCCAAAAAAAAAATTTAGCCTTCCTCCCTAACTGAGAATGAATCTGTGTTTTGAGAAAGGGCCTTCAAAGTTTCTCAAACTGAATTGAGGATGAGAGGACAGTGTCCTAATTAATGCATCATGACCACCCTTCCATTAGAAGACAGAGATAGATGCACAAGCACAGAGAAAAGACAATGCGATGAAGAATCAAGAAGTCTTCTGTAAACTAAGGACAGAGGCTTGGTGGGAAGGGGAAATGCCTACACCTTGAACTTGGACCTCTAGTATCCATGAGAAAATAAATCTCTGTTGTTTATGGCATGTAGTCAGTGATATTTTGTCACAGGATCCCAAGCTAACTAATACTGTAGAAGGGCATGTATATTCAAAGATCATACTATATTTCATTTATCCCTAAGTACAGATACCATGTGTATTGGATCCAGTAGAATATTTCTATGTCCAACAGTGAGAGCTCACAGCAAGTCTACTCTCTATATATACACAGCCTAAGTGAAGCAAGTTAAGTGCACCCAAGTATATTTTAATGTTCTAATGGAAAGATCAACAATGGAAAAGAGCCAGAAGTACATGTCCTTCTTTAGCTGGCTGTTTGTTACTCATTATTAATGTCACACGGTTGACTAGCATTCAGACAACTCAACCAGAATGAAGATTCCAACTTCCTCTACAAAACAATTTACTGGCTTTAAACCACTAAACATTTCAAACAATTACCGTCTTAACTTTCTCTCTCTCTCTCTCTCTCTCTCTCTCTCTCTCTCTCTCTCTCTCTCTCTCTCTCTCTCTCTCTCTCTTCCTCTCTCTCTCTCTCTCTTCCTCTCTCTCTCTTCCTCTCTCTCTCTTCTCTCTCTCTCTCTCTCTCTCTCTCTCTCTCTCTCTCTCTCTCTCTCTCTCTCTCTCTCTCTCTCTCTCTGTGTATGCGCATAGGCATACAAGAGCCCATTCTCTTCTTTCTCTCCATTCTCCTTGTCTTCCTTCTCCTACTCCCTCTCCATCTGGGTCTCTCTCTATTGCTCTTATACTCTTTCCCTCTCCCTATTCATTTTCCTTTCCCTCTCTCCTTTCTTCCTTCCCTCCCCCATCTCTTTTATAGAAGAAAAGTAACATTGCAATAAAGAAATTATACTAAATAAAAAAGTTCAATTGTGTGGAGCTGTAGTATATCCTTACAGACTAATCCATATTTTTTTGTGAATCACTTCATCACACATCAAGAACTCCAGTTATCAACATATGGATGGCAGTTTATAACTTCCAAAACCTACACTGCCATATCCCTACACAGCTAAATAACTGATGTTCCACACATAAATACTACCATTGTCTCCCTCTAGTTCACTTCAACCAATGAGTTGGTATATGTATACCCCAATCCCTTCACCCTTTGGAGAACAGCTCTTCCATGCATGTTAACAGTCAGGGCCCTACAGAAGTAATTTATCTGTCTCATTTTTCCATTCCCACATCACATTCCAAATAAACTACCTGTACTTGAATCTTTAATTCAAAGTCTGGTTCTGGACATAGCCAAACCAACAGGATAAAACAGAGCTGTTGAGAATCTTGGCTATACCACATAAGATTAGGTAACTTCACCATTTCTGTCAGTCACAGTTCCTTTATTTCTAAATAGAAATGGTTAATATCTATATTGCATGTTTAAATAAAATATCAATGAAGCACTGACATATATCCTATACCTCAGGAAAATTTACATTTCCCTTTTTTAGTTGAAGAACTATCATTGATTAGAATTTGCTATGGGACAGACCACTCCCACCTTTTAATAGACTGAAACAAAAATTTTATTTAGCTCACAATTCCAAGTCAGCCATTTCAGGTGGCGTCATTGGCTGATGATCTGCTTACAGATACAAACAGAAGCAACAAGCAGTCTAACTAGATGCTTATGCATTTAGAACATCAACTAACTGCTTCTGCAGTGACCAGGGTGACTGACTACATGTTTCCTATGTACTGAAGCACCAATGCAGGTTTTACCCGAGTTTCCAAAAGAATGAGAGGTAAGGTCATGGGTGTTTTGCAGGACTCTATTGTTCCCTTTCTGCTATTCTCTACATAACCAAAACAAGCCCAGAAATAAAGAGCAAAGAAACATTCCAGTTTCTTCTTGTTGGAAGATGCTACCAAGTCATAATGCAATGATGTAAACACAGGGAGAATATGAATTGGTGGCTATATTTGACATCTACATCTGAGGGGTAGTGTTCATATGGTATCTGAGCATCATCAGAAATCACCAGTAGGAACTTTCTGCTAGGTATCTTGCCAGATAACTAAAGGAAATAATGGCAATAGTAGGTCATCCCTAAGTAGTACCTACTAAGAAAATTTTTTAAATTAATGTAAGTGTATTTTATCTCTGATCAACTACAAGTTTTGTTGGAAGATAGTAAATATAAAATGCTTGTAAATCCAAAAACAGAGTCATGATAGTAAATTAATTGCTCAGCCTGCTAGCATCTGTCGAACTATCACTGACATCGTTGTAATTATCTCTGAGGAGAAGCTGTACACTTCCTCATACAAGCATTCACACAAAAGATATTCTTGAAGAACCTGTCTCAAGATACAACAATACTCAATCCACAGAATCATTTTAAGCCAGGAAGTTTCTGTCTTCCATCAAAGACCAATTATTTGCAAATCTAAAGGCTATGACAAGAAAACTAGATTCACTGCTACTCCTTCTCAAGAAAGCAAATCATTCTTCTAAATCAATCACAGGTCATAATCATCACTCATCTTAATTTCAGTAGTAATTACCTTTATAAAATTCCTTATAAACTCCCTCTGCTTGATAAATAAAGAATTTTCTAATAAAAGAAGAAAATATTATAAATAACCTCCAGGGTAACATAGTGGGAAGAATTCAGCAATATTCCTAACTCCTAAACAAAATTTTGTCTCCTCAATAAAGCCCAGAGAGGCTTAGGGCACAGCCTTGAGATTGAAAGAATACTTATGCTGTTATAATTGTATTTGTTTCCTATTAAAGTGCTACATACATTTCTGATATTGTGTTAGACTCAGTATAATTAAGATAAAAGAATTAAGGTTTGAGATCCTGTCTCTCAGGAAGTTTCTACCCAGAAGAGGACCTGGGATGGAAGTGAGAATGCCTGCTCCTCCCTCCCCACATACCACAGTAACTCTGAGCAGTCAGATGACACTCAAAATTGTTTTCTCTTTCTTGGGGATTTTTTTTTTAATCTTTTAGTAGTTATGCAAAAGAGTTGCCATTTAACAATGCAGTTTATGAATGCAATCCGTCTTAATCACTGGCACTCCTTTTCAACATTCTCACAATGTTTTGTTGTTTTGTTTTGTTTTGTTTCTATTCGGGAACCCAGATTCAGGGTCAGGTCAAGGTGAATTAATTCTAAGTGTAACTCTCCCATGTGCCTAAACCAAACAAAGGTGCTCCTCTCCAAGGCTTAGCTGAAGTTTTGTCAATCACATCTGAATTTAGAATATCTTACAGGTTAAGCCAAATTCCAGGCAACTTGTGTTCAGCTCAGCTGATCCAAAGATAATTGACTACAGAGGAAGAGAAGCCAGCCCTAAAGGAGGGAACCCCAGGATTTACCATTCAAACCAGGATACACTTCATCGTACCAGGACGAGGGCATAAAGCAAGGCTGCTCCGAGTTTGAGTAAATTATCTGACTGGGGAAGATTTTTTTTTTCTGGCCCTATAGTTAGACCAAGCAACGACAGCATAAGACACAGATCTAACATATAACAGGACCTCCTTAGCATCTAACATTGCTGTAATAAGCTATGTACACAGTACCTTGACTTTTTTTTGCCAGTCCTGGGCTTGATCTCAGGGCCTGAGCACTGTCCTTGGACTTTCTCAAGGCTAGAGCTCTACCACTTGTGTCTCAGCACCACTTCTGCCTTTTTTTTTTTTTATGTATGTGGTACCAAGGAATCAAACCTGGGTCTTCATGCATGCTAGGCAAGCACTTTAACCACTAGGCCAAACTCCCAGCTCCGAGGGCACAGCTTTTTGTTCTTGTTGTTTTGGTCAGTCCTGGGGTTTTAACTCAGTGCCTGGGCACTGTCCCTAAGCTTCTTTTTGCTCAAGGCTAGCACTGTACCACTTACGCCACAGTGTCATTTCTGTTTTTCTGTTTATGTTGTACTGAGAAATCAAACTCAGGGCTTCATGCATGCTAGGCAAGCACTCTACCACTAAGGCACATTCCCAGCCCCACATCAAGACTCTTCATATCAAAAGCACATGAGTAAACCTCACAGCGTCACGGTCCCTGAAATTAGGAGAATATGTGAGAAGTTTCTTCCCTTCTAGCCATCATCGTACCCTATTTGCCATGAGAGCCATTCACAGGAGACAGAGAAGCATATGTACTCACTTCTAAGCCAAAGTCATGCTTCAGTAGACGTAAAATGTCCTCCATGACTTCTTAGGAATTCTGATGCGGCTACGAATGATGCATTCTTTCCAGTACAATCCTGTGCCCATCTGACTCAGGGACGTACTCTGATAAATGTGACCATTTAATTACTCATTCATTCTTCAAAGACCAGTCAGCCCCTGTGAACTAAGACAGCTATAATGTCACTAGATGAACTAAACTTATGTTTTAGATCTTTTATATTGACCAAATGGTTAGATCACGTATGACTGTATTCTATCTTTTTATGCTGTGGCTCCTCCTTTCTCTCTTTAGAATTATCTGACAGTACTCATTTGTATCTTCTGGGGCTTAGCTCTGAACATCACAGGAGCACAAATAGTCCCGTTAATTATTCCCACAGTCTACCCTCAGTCCTTGAGAATTGACCTGGGGAGTGGGGGGGGGGCGCGGGGGTTCAATGAACAGAGCAGGCTATGCTGTGGTTTTATACCACATTCACTTGCCAGACAAGAGAAGGATTAAAATGTTAGTCCTTCTTTGATTATGATAGAATTTCTTTTCATCTAGACACTTCATGGGAGTAAAAATAAAAAGCACTCTTGGTCCATCTGAAGTGAACGCTTATACCACAGATGATAGTTAGAAGATCTTACAGAGGCTTGAGGAGTATTAAAGTATTAGAGCTTTATCTCATTTTAAAGTGGACTGACTCTCGCCTTCTGCACACTGAGTTGCTTTTCTATTCCACAGTTGCCAAATATTCTTGTATAAAAACACATTTGCTGACATAATGCAAATTATCACAGAAAGCTTTACAGTGAGCGCTCACTGCACCACTGCCAACCACCAAGCATTCTTGTCCTGTCACTCATATTAATACCTGACTTGGAGGTGATGCTTTCTGTGGCCTTTCTCTCCCTCTTGTCTACATTTACTTTGAATTCTTAATATCTCACCACAGCTACAACTAGCATCTCAATCTCAGACCAAAACTAAATCAGCCCTCAGTCTCACTCACTTCCGACTCCACCCATGAGAATCATTTTCTTCACCTATGCCTCCTGGGACATGCCACCACCAGCTCATGTTACATAATCAGGAGGTTCTCACTCACCTTTGAGAGACTGTCCAGGTACGTCAGCTCCACCCAAATCTTATATCAGTCCAGTTCACCATGATTGCCTCTCACTGATCACAGGAGAGCCCGCACTCCCACCATGCGGACCATGGAGCTTCCTATGCTCGTGGGGAGGAATGAAATGCTTTCCATTAGGGATACCCCACCTCCAATTTACCCCGATGCTTCTCCCCTTGTCTAGGTCATAGGTCAAAGAAATACCACTGTTGGCGCTGAAGATGAAGAAGCCACCAATCCGGGAATACACATGTGCTCACGGAGCTAGAAAAGGCCAGGAATCAAAAGCTCACAGGAATCAGAGGCTAACACTGGTTTCAGCCCCTGAAATTCATGTCAGATATCTGACCTTCATAATTTTGTGTTCTTCCTTCCAAATCCCTTTCAAGTTCAGCCTGCCTTCCCCATGATGTCTCGTGGGGAGTGGGGTGTGCTTTCCCTCCCCTCGCACAAATAGTCTGGCACAAGCCACCCACACCATCTTGAATCCTTTATCACTTGTGTGATGCCAAATTTCCAACCCCTCACCAAGATTTTAAACCTCCACAGGAGGTTGTGTCGGATGCCATATCAGGCCTCTTGCTCTCCTCAGAGTCTGTCATACCACTCCACATATTTCATTTTTCCTGCACCAAATTTTTCATCGCTTTTCCAATGCCTGTCAAACAAAGTACAAACATTTCAGCATGGATCTTCCACAAGTGGAACCTAAATTCTCAGACTTTTCTCTTTTGAGCTTATCACGTTGTCCTGTGCCCTGAGCCCATCCTGAGTGTTCCATCTCCCTGCTCCTGGCAATGACATTTTTTCCATCATCATCCCTGCCTCTCACGATGCTGCTAAACACACCCAGTGTGGCAACTGCTGACTGAGAGGCAGGGGTAGATGGAAAAGCACTTTGACTCTGAAGACTTCACTTGGGGAAAGAAAAGAATATGACATCTAAATAATTACTTTAGATTCTTTATTGAAATTAGATCTAAAGTAAAATAAAATAAACGTTTGGTAAAATATATACTCCTAGAATTCATTTCACCTATTTTCTTTTCTTTCACACAGGTGCCAGGAATTATGAATTGTACTTGACTCATATTACATTCCAATCGGAAATAACTCACGTAGAAAGTTCTACCTTCTCATGACCACTCCTAAAGCCCTCAACCAAACCAAACAGTTTACATTGACCCTTTCGTGAGTCTTGACTTTAAAGGACCAGGTATGACTTTTCCTCTTCTGCTCACCCCCTTACGGCCACCAGCAACTTCTTATTTCTACCTGTGGCATAGCCCGGGCCACATGCTGCTTTGAAGTAGCAGGTTCCCAGGAGTTCCCTTTATATCTTTTCCAACAATGGATAGAATTCACTCAATATACTAGTAATGGATAACTGTATTAAGGACTTTGAAGACCACGTCATAGTCCCTAAATGTCTTCCTATATCTTAATCCCAAGTGCTTGCAAATATATTTCCTTATGTGACAGGAGAACTTTAAGTTTATTCCCTAGAGCTTCAGAGAAGATTATGCACAATTGTTCACATGGACTCAGGAAATATGAAGGGTCTTCAATGGTTTGAACATCTTCATTTGCTCCAAAATTCATACTGGAATTGAGCAACAGTACTAAGAGGTGGGGTGGAGGCCATGAGGGTCTCCCACTGCTGGATATGATTAGTGCTTTATGAAAGATCTGAAGAGAACATTGAAGAGCCTTTTCTCTTTCCATCCTTTCTCTTACAACTCTCCAGAAGATGAAGACCCAGATGCTATTTTGAAAACAAAGACCAAGCACTCACCAGACACTGCATCATCCCTGTGCCATGATTGGGAGCTTCCCAGCTGCAGAATTATAAGAAAAAAAATCACAAATTACTCGGTCTTGGGTATTTTGTTACTGCGACCAAAGGGATTGAAACAAGGTTCCTGATATGAAAGAGGAGGAGAGCAGAATTGTAGGGGAAATGACGGCAGAAGCACGGTGAAGAGTGATATCTGGTGGCACTGGAGATGAACAGGCCCTTATCTAGGATGCAGGATGAACACCACATATAGGATGCAGGTGGGTTTCCAAAGCTGGAAAAGACAAGGAAATGAGATTCTCTGAGCACTTCCAGGAGGAACATAGTCTTACAACTAACTTGATTTTAGACCAGTAAAGTCCTTCTTAGTAATATGACTTCTGGAATGATAAGAGAATAATTTAATATTGTTTGAAGCTCCCCAGTTTGCAGAATATTTTTTGCAGGAGGACATCTTGATCATTTTAAATGAGACAGACAGATGCTAGCTTCAGCTTACCACTCCTGCTCACTCAAGCCATTCACAATGCTACCATACAGTTACTACTCTTACCTTATTTCACAGAGGAGGAAATCATGCATACATACACATATGCACATATGTGCATGCATGAGCACGCGCACACACACACACACACACACACACACACACACACACACCACTAATAAAAAGTGGAATCTAATAGCAAGCTCAGTGCTCTTTGATGCCAAGTCCTATGCAAGTTAGCATTTCAAACCCGATTCAAGTATGAATAAAAATTAAAAAAAAAAACAGGAGCTATGAAAGAAGGGAAGAGGAGAAACGGAAGGAAGGGACAGAGGAGAGAGAGACAAAGAGGTAGAGGAAGGAGAAAGAGAGGGAGAGGAAGAAGGGAGGAGGAAACCAAAAGGAAGGAGAGGAAAATGGAGGAGAAAAGAGAGACGCAGAGCAAGACAAACATCATTGTTATAAGTTAGCTAGGTGACTCATGGGAAAGAAAGGAGATGCTTCCTTTTTGAGCAGAATTTGTGAAGTACAAAAGTTCTGGCTGCACTCCACCTTCTCAATCCAGAGCAGAGCAAAAATCAGCTTCTGAGAACACTCTCTCTTTGATGCATATATTATATATACATATATCTTAGTAGGCCTTGGGAAGAAGGGTAGTATAAGATTTCTTCAACACAAGTTGACTCTTTTTTTTTTTGCTACACAGCCTCCTGGGACTTGAACTCAGGGCCTGGGCAGTATCATTCAACTTTTTCACTCAAGGCTGGCTCTCTACCACTTGAGCCACACTTTCACTTCTGGCTTTCCACTGATTAACAGGAGATAAGAGTCTCAAGAACAGTCCAGGCTGTCAGATCTCAGCCTTCTGAGTAGCTCACAGTACAGGCGTGAGTCCCTGGTACCTAGCTCCTGGGCCATTCTTGCAGAAAAACGGCATTAGTAGTTTGACACCACAGTCATCCATCATCTGGACAGGGTCCTTTTCTCTATCCAGATATACTTCACAGGGACCTCTCCTAGTATTGGCAGAAACATGCTCTTGAGTATCAAATGCTTATGGACTGGAATACCAGACTCAAGGCTTGTGACTCCAAATCCTGAGGACTAGAAACCTTTGGATTCAGGGTCTATAGGCTAGAGGCTTAAAGACTAATTGCTCAGCTTGAAAGATTATAGTTCTGGACTTTGTCTTGAGCAGTGTGGTCCTCAACCCCTAGTGTAATTCTTGCTCTTAGCAGCAGCTAATAGTAGCCATAGGCTACTATTATATCTCTTGAGGTTTGGAACCCACAGTTTCTAATAGCAACCAATGTCACAGCTTTCAAAGGGTGGTGATTGTCATGGCTCTTGAGACTTGGATGTTGACACCTTTAGCCCTGAGATCTTGGAAGTACCCTGGGACTCTTTCAGTAATGAAGCCCACAGTATATCACCTTCTGCTTTCTCTATACCATCTTTTTTTTTACCAGTCCTGGGCTTGAACTCAGGGCCTGAGCACTGTCCTTGGACTTTCTCAAGGCTAGAGCTCTACCACTTGAGCCTCAGCACCACTTCTGGCTTTTTTCTATGTATGTGGTACAGAGGAATCGAACCCAGGTCTTCGTGCATGCTAGGCAAGCACTCTACCATTAGGCCAAACTCCCGGCCCTCTATGCCATCTTTTATACTTAAACTTTATCTCTGCTCCCTCTTCTTCTTATCTTTTCTGCACTTACTATCATCTCTTTTTAGAGTTGCTAGGCCAACTCATTGTGCATCAAAATCATTAATTAGGCAAAAGTAAAACAGGCAGGAGAAGCCTTTCAGTAGGCCTAATATAGCAACACTAGAGGGCATCTCTGACTTGGAAACTATATGGAATATATTTGTTATATCACCGAAAGGGGCATGGTATTAGCACGACATACAAATGTGGGTTTTAATCTACACCAATCACAGCAGAGCAGCCACCTCCAATCATCATTGGATTTGCATAAGGACTCATCACTTGCTTCACAATGCATAAATCACAGCCTTTTTGCTGAATCCTGGGGTGACGAGCTCCCCTCCTGCTACAGGGTAACCAGAATCACTTAGAACCTTGTGACAGTTGAAGGCCCAGTGCAAGTTGTTTGCAGCAGTAGTGACTACAGCAAGGTCTTCTGGAGCAGGAGTCTTGGTTTGAGTTGCTGTTGTCCTTAACAGCTAGAGCTCAGCTTCCTCAAAATGTCCATGTGATGCTCAAAGCAGAAGGCAATCCATGGGACACCAAAAGAGAGGCTATTGGCTCACAGTTTCCCACTAGAGGCACAGGGAATGGTCTGCCATGTGTCAATCAAAGGAACAAATCAGCCCAGCTCCCAGCAGCTTACATGATGAAAAAGTATACATTAAAGGATGCTTACAGTAAGGGCCTGGAAATATGGCTCAAGTGGTAGAATGCCTCCTTAGAAAGTACAGTCTTGAGTTTTAATCTGCTAATACTAAAAAAAGAAAGCTAACAGGGCCTGTCATAAACACTTACCATTAAACTTGTTCAAATCATTTAAGTATTTAACTCATAACAAATGCTCCTAGGCAGAGTCAGGTCCCACTAAAAAAAAAGCCCACCAAACCACTGCTGGCAGAGTGCAACAGAGTTTTTCTCAATAGGATGCCACGCTTGGGGATGTAGCAGCCAATATGTATGTGTTTAGCCACATTAATGCTACATTATTTATGCCACATTAATTAGCAACCACAGGCTAATTTTCCATAGCTGCTCAAATTGTTGGCACCCACCTGCCAAATCCTTCCCTGTAGCCTCAATAATCCTCCAAATATTTGACAGAAACTGTGATTTCCACTTTGAGTTTGTTTATTTTAAACTACTCTCATCTCCCATGACAGATTAAACTTTCACCTTCTAAATCACACTATTCTCTCTTATAGCCCATTACTCTTGAACCAAATTTACGTACTTTGGTTTTCTCTTTTCTTATAACAAGTACTCCCTTAGGGTTCTGGATGGCCAAAGTGTATGAATGTATTATTATTAGACAGTCCTTACCAGTCATGTTGATATGAGACCCCATAATCATTTATATAGATGTATTCTTCTTGCTTCTCAAAACAAGCATATTGAGAAAATGAGATGGAAATGTCCATTATTGTAGAGAAGAAAGATTAAAAGAGTTGCCAGAGATAAGACAATCAAGATATTTAGGCAGCAACTCTAGAGCTCTTTCAAATATGCTAAGGTCCTAGGACCATCCCCAAGTGTATACCTCATTCCTAACTCCTCTATAGTCCCAATCAGACCTAGTGAAGCCTTGCTCTCCTGAAAGCCTATTAATTTTCAAGGGAATTTTTTTTTGTTTGCACATGTTCTTTTAACTATATCTGCTATTTAGCCCTCAAATTCTGTCCCTCAAAATGTTCATGGAGTGGCTGAGAGTTGGGCATAGTGGTAGAGTGCTTGCCTAGCATGCATGAAGTCCCAGGTTTGATTCCTTGGTACCACATACATAGAAAAGGCCAGAAGTGGTACTGTGGCTTAAGTGGTAGAGCTCTAGCCTTGAGAAAGCCCAAGGACAGTGCATAGGCCCCGAGTTCAAGTCCCAGGACTGACCAAAAAAGAATGCTCACTGATGCTGTAAGGCAAATTCTTAGTGCTTCACATCCCATAATATCCAGCAAGGTGGATAATAATGACAACTTTATCCACACAGACCCAAGCAAACTGAGTTCTCTGGTCCTTACTTAATAACTAAACAATTTCCCTGAAAAGAACTCATCTTCCTTTTATGGATACATAGAATGCTGCCATAATATCCAAACTATGACAATACCATTTTTGTTGTTATTTTACATGAATGGTACTCATCCCTGATCCTTGATTTCTTCAGAAACCAGAGTGCCCAACGTTTTTTAAAGCATCAAGTAGAAACCAGCAAATCACTGGCACAAGGTGTGACCATGAGCTAGGCACAGTAATTTGTGCCTATAGTACATCTACCAAAGAGGCTGAAGCAAGAGGCCCACTTGGCTAATACTTTAAGATTAGTTCAGCCTTAACAGAAAGACCAATTCCTCCCCTACAAAATTGTGATATTGACAAAACTTCCTGATCTATAGCAAATTTCAAAACTATATTTTTATGCACATTCTCTGGTCTCTTCAAACCTTCCAGAAACATGGTTTAAAAAAATAATGAAAGAGGGGCCAGGAATTTGGCCTAGTGGTAGAGTGCTTGGCTAGCATGCTCGAAGACCCAGGTTCGATTCCTCAGTACCATATACATAGCAAAAAGCCAGAAGTGGTGCTGTGGTTCAAGTGGTAGAGCCCTAGCCTTGAGAAAATCTAGGAACAGTGCTCAAGCCCTGAGCCCAAACCCAGGACTGGCAAAAAAAATCATGAAAGAGTTAGGATTATGAATTAGAGATGGCTTATATGCTTAGCAAGTGTGTGGACCTGAGTTCAATCCCCAGTGCTATCAAAAAAGAAAAAAATGATTACATGCAAATTCCCCCTAAATTATTTTTCAGTCCTTCACTTTCTTAGAAAACAATTTTTTCATTGCACAAATTAATTTTAGCCAAACTGTATGTGTTCACTCTGGCTTTTATTGCTGCCTACTGCTTATTATTCCTACTAAAAAGAAAAAAATTGATGCAAACCTGAAGGAACAAGCAATAGTTGCAAACTGTACAGCACATCTGTCTTCCCTCACAAGTATTAAAGCTCTAGTCACTCAGATAAATAAGAGGAAGACAACTATTGGATGGCTTTACCTCCCCAAATCCAAAAGCTAATCTGTATATTGTTTTTACTTGCATGAAGTAATCAGGATATTTATCATCTCTTTGGCAGCCAGTGAATCAATAAACAGGTATACATTCATAGTTCCTGGGAAGTTTGCATTGGGGATGTTTTGAAAGGAGTTAGAGGAAATGACTTGGTTTGTGTTTATGAAGAACATCTAGTGGTGACTTTTTAAGACATTTCACATGGAATAAATAAATTCAATAATGCCACCATAGGTAGATATAACTCCATTTATGATCATCAGAAAATCATTTGTGGATCTTTTCATTTTTTGCCAGTCCTGGGGCTTGAACTCAGGGCTTTTGTGCTGAGCCACTTGAGCCACAGCTTCATTTCCATCTTGTTTTGATGGCCAATTGGAGGTAAGTGTCTCAAGGACTTTCCTGCCTGGACTGGCTTTGAACTATGATTGATCCTCAGAACTCAACCTCCTGTGTAGTTAGAATTACAAGCACAAGCCACCTAACTAGATCCTTTAATATTTTTAATGTAGTGGAAATTGGAAGTAACTCTGGACCTAAACCTGAACTACCACCCTCACTAAATGAACTAAAAACATGCATTTTAAGTAGTTTCAGTTTTTCATGGTAAAGATTGCGGATATGATTATTATTTAAAGCATAGATAGCAAACAAACAACTGTGGGATCACAGAATCAGAGAGAGAATTTGAGTCCTTGAATCCTTGTGGTTAGCTCCATTGTTTTATAGATGAGTACATGCAACTAGTGGAAAGGAATGTCCAAGTGCAAAAACATAACCTGCCATCATGCCAAGGATCTGAGAGGCAATGCCACAAGTCCAAGTGTAGTATCACAGAGAACATTTGCCTCCCTTTCAGTATGTACACACACACACACACACACACACACACACACACACACACACACACACACACGTAGATGAAGCTCAATGGTAAAATGCTTTCTGTGAAGACTTGGGTGGGATCCCTGGTACTGTAAACAAAAATTGAAGAGAACTATAGAATACATGACAGAGAAGTTCCTGCTAAGAATCCACATCTGGTTTATCCCTTTCTCTTAAAATGAGGGTGAGAGCAGAACAAGAGCCTGGCTATGTGCTCAGAGCAAAGGGTCCCTATGCATGTCCCTAGATACCATGTCACCATGGCCTTGAGCCATTGCATGTGCAGGACCCTGATCATCTCATCAAGACCACTGCCCCAGAAAGATACGCACACAAGCATTGGACCGACTGGACCTGTGAGGTGAGCATAGGAAAGTGCATCCAGTCAGAGGGACTAAAAGACTCATGGAGAGCTCTTGCAAGCTATATGAAGCCTCTGGTTGGATCTGAGAACTGACAGGGCCTGCAAGTTGTCCAGTGATCTTGAGAGTCTGTAGCTCTCTCCTAGAGACATCTCATTAACACCCCCCACCCTTACAATATACCCAAGGTTGTGCCCTCCCTTAAGACCCCTACTTTCCAGTGGGAGCTCTGTTTATCTTTCTCTTCAATAAATCTCTGCCATTTTCCTTCTTCTTTTGTGTCTGTGGACTCATTTTCCAAGACCACTGGGACAATAAACGACCTAATCCTGAAGTTGCAGGTTTACCATCTGAACTCCTGTGTTTCATAAGAAGTTGCAGGTGCTTCTGGGAGGAAGGCACTTTTATCTTGTGGAAAGCTATGCTCAAGAATGCTCTCCATTTCCATGTATCACCTGCTACCACTTCTGGAAATACATACTGTCACTGCCCACTGGGCCTGACCTTTGGAAAGAACCAAACGAAGAAGAAAAAATGTCCCTTCAATGATAAGTCAGGAGTTTAGCCTAGTGGTAGAGTGCTTACCTAGCATGCACGAAGACCCGGCTTTGATTCCTCAGAACCAAATGCATAGAAAAAAGCCAAAAATGGTGCTTTGGCTCAAGTGGTAGAGCTCTAGCCTTAAGAAAGCCCAAGAGCCCAAGGGCAGTGCCCAAGCACTGAGTTCAAGGCCCAGGACTGGCAAAAAAAAATGATGAGTCAAAGACAACAAAATCTTTGAATAACTACTAGTTAAGCATTCATAATCCAAAAACTAAAATCTGAAACTTGAAGCAATCCAAAGTCTAAAATGATTTTGGCACTGACTATGGCGTTCTGTGTTGTAGGTTTTTGCATGGATAGTCAAATGAAAAAAACCTATTCCAATATTCCAAAATCCGGACTGTTTCTGATCCCAAGCATTTCATGTAAATAATACTCTTACATATGGTTTGAATATAAAAACTTTATTGTTATCTGTCTTTTGTAACCCTCTTTTATACTTAGCTTCATACATTCTCAATATATACTTGCTGGTGGAATTATCTGGTAAAAGGCTCTATTATATTTTCTAGATATTCTACATATAATTCTAGAGAGATTATTCCTTTCCAAAGGAAAGAGATCCTGACAATAAACTGGGGAAGTGGTGAGTTTCATCGAAGTTGATCACCCAGTGTTTTTCCTTTGTTCTCAGATTTTTCCCCTCTGATCAATGCTTTATTAGAAGAGAACAGAGAAAAAACATGTTCTAGCTTCTGACCCTCGATGTTGAACCTCTCTTTCCTCAGGGGAAGTTAATTTCCTGCGTGGACACACTCTGCTGAGCCCTTTGCTTATGTGTAAAGCTCTCAGCATCCTGGGGATTGAATGAGATGAGAATAAGCCTTGGGCAAATGCCCTCCTAGAACAGTCCCTGAAAAAGAGCCATACCTGCATTGCAAATCCTCTTAGATTTTTTATGGGATCTGTCTTAAGGTTTGTTTGTAATTTATGAAGAATTGCAGAGCTTTCAAATTATGAAAAGCTACTGAAGTCATCTAGTTTGTCCCTTTTCAAATTGATACTAAGTCCTTTCCAGCTCATTGGGTACATTCAACAAATCAGATGTTTGTCTGGTCAGAGTTATGCATTGAATGTCTAGAAACTCATTACTACTTCTTTGAAATTTTTGCATGATCATCCTAAATGTGTGACATAACAATATGTGACAAGATTCACTGGGTTGTTTCCAGTGGTCTCTTCAATCATATCTCCAAACATTGTTTTTCCTGTGTATCTATTTTTTTTCTTTCTCTGTGTAAGTGGTTTTGCTGTTGTTGCTGCTGATGCTCCTGTTTGTTCATTGTTTGGTTTGGGTTTGCTTCAGGCTTACTTGGCAAGTATTCTACCTACCATTTGACCCATATCCACTCCTTCGTTCAGATAGGATTCCTTTCACTCCCAAAACATGGCATGGAAAGGATAAAACCTTCACCATCATCTCCTGCCTCATCTTCACCACCCAAGAGGCAGGAGACTAAAGGAGATGCCCCTTGAAAAACTAAGCACCATGGAAGAAACAGGATATCATAGCCAGAAGGTGAAAGTATCTTGATGAAGGATCCAGATGTCAACTTGGTAGTGAAGGCTATTATAAACAACCTCACCTACTCCCCAACACATTCATTCACAAAAATCTCACACATACATGTACATTTCCAATCAACTTCCAGTACATAACATCACTTGCATCCACAGTCAACAACTTAGAATTATGAGAGTATGAAAATAAAGCTTTCAACATAAATAGAACTTTGAAACCAATAGCCCCACTCTTGAAAGAAAATCTTAAAGAAATGTAGACAACTACATGACATTCAGGGCAAAAAAAAAAAGGAAAAAAAAACCTACAATTAATATCATAAGAGAGCGTATATAAAGCATCTGTAAAAAAAAGGAACAGGACGATAATTTCTTTAATCAAACAACAAGCAGGAACTCTTGACAAATTAAAAAGATGAAACACTTAATAAAGGGAATAGAAAATGAAGTTAAAAGAAATCTCCCCAAAAGTAAAGAGTCAGGAAACTGAAAACAGAAAATTAGAGAAACCATATAGATAAACAGCTCTTGGAACATCCAAAAAGCAGGCCCACTACCTGAGGTCTGGAGTTCTAAAAAGGAACAAAGAACTAGATGAGTGAATATTGTAATACAAGTAATATTAAAAGAAGGTTTGAACTGAATGCCAATGATTCACTCCCGTAATACTAGCTACTCAGGAGGTTGAGATCCGAGTATCTCAGTTGAAAGCCAATCTGAACAGGAGAATGAGCAAGAGCCTTATCTCTAATTAGCCAGCAAAAAATAAAAAGCCAAAGTGGAGCCCTGGCTCAAGTTGTAAAGCACTAGCCTTGAATACAGAAGCTCAGGACAGTGTCCAAGCCCTGAGTTCAAGGCCCAGCTCCCACCCTCCTCTTAAAAAAAAAAACTGTTTGCAAAATTTCAAGAGTCAAAGGTCCAGCACATACCCATTGCAATAAATTTTCTTTAAAGCTGCTAATCATATATAATCATGGAGATGAGACACTGGGTATTACAGGATATCACTTCATTCAGTAGAATAGCATGTGAAAAAAATTATAATCCTAGAATAGCATTGGGTTCAACTATAAACAAGGAAGATATCCTCATCATAATGTAAGTTCTAGCAACAGATTTAACCAAGCTTTGTAGCTACTTTTAAGAAGTAGTGGACTGTGGGAAATGGAGCAGAAGGAAGAGGTGGCTCTATCATCATAACAGGAAATCAACAACTACTGACTCAAACAATCACAAAGCAGCAGCAAAGACATATTGTTTAGATATGTGAAAAAAATATATCAAGGAATACCCTAAATTGCTGAAAGTAGATGCCTCTAGAACCATTATAATAACATATACACTGTATATTAATCTGGATTCTTTTCATGGCAAGACTCAGAAATGCCAAACTAGCTTGAGCAGAAAGAGGAATCCATTCATTTATGCAGCTTTAAAAAAAATAAACATAGGTCAAGAGATCTGCATTTGAATTTTTAAATAATATTCATGCAATGTCTACAACAAATTGTTTTCTTCCCTGAGTTGGCTTAATTTTTCAAGCAAGCTTGCCTGAGAAGAAGAAAGAACAATTCTGGTTTATAGACCTTGAGTACGCAGATTCTGAAGAAATGAGAACTTTTGATCCTGGTAGTTCCAATGAAAAAAATCCCAGCCCAGGCTCTCACTTATCTGTGATTAGTCATGTTTCTATTATAAAGGCAATCTTTTTGATTTTACAATTGGTCAGGTGTGCATCATTTTCTAATCCCTGGGGCCAGGAAGGCAGGAAGTACCAGCTCCATCTGAACAAAGTAAACTAAGTAGCTGGGTTCAACTTCTTTCATAAGGACGTTAAGGGTATGTGATAGCTTAGTTTCTATGTCAAGTTGGACAAGCCACAGAAACCAATGGTTCATTTAAATGTTATTCTAGCTGTTTTAGTAAAGGCACTTTTAAACACAAGATTAACAAGTAGATTACTCTCTATAAGCACAACTCATCAAATCAGTTGAAACCATTCTCTGCAGATTTTGGATTTACCAACCTTCACAATCACAGGAGCTAAATCCTCAAATCTCTCTCTCTCTTTCTGTCTCAGTATCTGTGACTGTCTCTTTGTGTGTGTGTGTGTGTGTGTGTGTGTGTGTGTGTGCGCGCGCGCGCGCGCGCATGTGAGCTTTGGACAGATTGATGATAAGAAAAAAGCCTTCCCATTGCTAGGTTCGTTAGGATAGTAGGTAAACAAGTCTAGTATCACTGCCTTCAGTGGGCCCAGGAGCCCATAAATTCTTAACAACAGATATTTATGCAAGGGCAAAAGCATGATTCATTTAAAGTAATTAAGTATTTAGCTTAGAAATGCCTGTTTTCTATTTTATTTCAAACATGGAAGATAAAGTCGATTGAGGGACTTTCACCAGACCAGGAAATAGACACACTAAAACATGACTCATGGATGACCAGAAGCCTATAAATAGCAAAGAACGGCAGCTTAGCGCAGCAAAGGCTGATGTCACTGTGGTTCCCCTTCGACTTCTCAGTCAGTGAGTAAGGCTGATGCAGAGGCTTCAGAGAACTCGCAACGACTGTGCTTTCCTTACTCTCTAGAACCTCGTTACTGTTGGGATTTCTTTGGCTTGGAAACAGGATCCTTTAAACCACCGTCTCCATCCTTGCAAGGAAGAGAACTGGAGGCATATTTCTCCCCACATCTTTGGGCAATACCCACTCCAATTTCAGTAGACAGCCTTAAAGCTCATCCCCATCTCTAATACAAGGGGTACACAATGAACTTGCTGTTGGAAAGATCATCAATCTCCTACTCACTATTTTTAAATTATCTTTAAGGAATTGTACAAAGGAATTGTATGTAATAAAGCAGTTTATAAACACAGTGCATCTCAATCCATGCCACCCCTTTCAACATTCTCACCCATCCCTCCTACCCCTTTTCTTAATTTTGTAGAATACACATTGGATTGTTGACTGCCATTCTCCCTCTTCTCCTCCTAATTTGTCTTCTGTCTACATATTCCCTTTACCCCACCCCTTTCAAGCATCTGCTTCCTGATGTTTATTTGGTTGAACTTTGACTTTGCCTTTCTAAGAAATTCCATGTGAATTCTCTTTTGAATGTGCCACATTTCAGTTAATACATGTGTGTACACTTGCATACCACCTAATGCATTCATTTATAAGTTTATAAGCAAATCATTGCTTCCACATATGAGGGAAAACATGCATCCTTTGTCTGGCCCTGACTTATTTTGCTCAACATAATTTTGTTCCAGGTCCTTCCATTTCTTTACAAATGATACAATCTTATTCTTTCACAATAATCTTAATACTATATACAAGCTGCCTTTTGCCAAGGCTCACAATTTGGGTAGAGAGAAGGGGCAATTTCAGACATTTTAAGCTACTGGATTTCTAGCCACTTCACCTTGCAGTCCAGTCCATATTTTAAAAAATAAAACAGTGTTGGGCTGGGAGTTTGGCCTAATGGTAGAGTGCTTGCCTACCATGCACAAAGACCCGGGTTCCATTCCTCAGTACCACATACATAGAAAAAAGCTGGAAGTGGTGCTGAGGCTCAAGTGGTAGAGCTCTAGGCTTGAGAAAGTCCAAGGACAGTGCTCAGGCCCTGAGTTCAAGCCCAGGACTGGCAAAAAAAAAAACAGTGTTGACAAACTTATGACATGCCAACCACACCCTCAACAGAGCTAGTTCCTCATAAAACTACTGTCCTCAAGAAAGAAGAGCATAAGCACTGGATATTTCAAACAATGCTTGAGTGAAACATGCTTCTTATAAATAAAGCATATATAAGGAGCTGAGAGAATGACAAGGCAGGTCATAAAAATTGGCACAACACACCTATCTAATTTGAAAGTCATTTTCCAATGCTGAACAAAAATGCAAAGGACTCACTTAAAATGCAGTTGCATTGTTTACAAAATCACTACTCATTCTAGTGATCAATTGGTCAAAATAAATAGATCATACTGTAAATTAAAATGTGAGCAAGAAAGATGCAAAATGAAGTATAGAATATTAAACAAAAGATAATAAATTGGTGAGCCAAGAGTCCTGAAAATAAACAATATCAAACAAAAGAACATCCTCCAAAAATTAAGCAGCAAAAGAACATAGATCAACAAAGGACAGTAAAACAAAGCATAATCAAATGAGACGTGCCTGTAGTCAAAAAAAAAAGTGTCAGATGCCAGCAGCTCATGCCTGCAATCCTAGTTATTCAGAAGGCTGAGATCTGAGGATCAGCTCATGAGACTCTTCAATTAATCAGCAAAAAGCTAGAAGTAGAGATGTTGCTCAAGTGGTAAAGTACCAGCTTTGAGTGAAGAGGCTCAAGGACAGCACTTAGGCTCTGAGTTCATTCCTCAGTACAACACAAAGAAAGTAAGGGAGGGAAAAGGAGAGGGGGAGAGAGAGAAAGGGAGGGAGAAAGGACAGAATGAAGGGAGGGAGAGAGGGAGATCAGAAAGAAAATAAAATTACAAAGAATTTTAATAATTCAGAAGTCCTATGAAGATAAGTAGGGTCCCTGAAGGTGTCTGCAACAGTTTCACAGGACTTGCTATTCCTATATAGGCACAATGGATTCTCTTTATTACAGGTTCCTTTTCTGTGATTCCAACTATCTGCAATCAACTATTAAATGGAAAATTCCAGAAACAAACATTTCCAGTAGTGTTTCCTTCTCGGTAGCATGCTGAGCCCTCGTGTAGTTCCACCCCATCCCTGCTGGATGTCAATCATCCCTCTGCCCAGCATGCCTACGCAGCCTGCACTCTCTGCACAGTGGTCCACTCAGCCGTCAGACCTGTGAGTACTACAGTGCTTGTGTACAGGCAATCCTATTGTACTTAATAATGTTCCCAAAACCCAAGAGTAATGCTGTTGGCAATTGGGATATCACTTTTAAATGCAATGATGAAAGTTACCAACCCAATAAAGAAATTGAAAAGATGAAGAGAGAAAAAAACAATACATGACTGGGAATTTGGCCTAGTGGTAGAGCGTTGTCTAGCATGCATAAAGACCTAGGTTTGATTCTACAGTACCACATACATAGAAAAGCTGGAAATGGTGCTGTGGCTGTGGTGGAGTCCTAGCAGTGAGGAAAAGCCCGAGGACAGTACTCAGGCCCTGAGTTCAAGCCCCAGGATTGGCAAAAAAAATAGAGGTTGCTATGATCTATGGGGAAAAAAATAAGAAAGCACAGCATACAGAATATTAAGCACTATCCACAGTCTCGGGCATTTGTTAAAGGACTCAGAACATAATCCTCTGTGGATAAAGGAGAAGTACTGCATTTCTAAACAGATGCAGGTGGTCCACAGAGTACCTAAAAGGAAAGACTGTATGGCCTCATCCCCTATTAATAGTCAGAATCAAAAACATCACCACATGAACAGCACATTGCACCAGAGCCAACGAACTTACCAGTAGACTGTTTAGAGAAGAAAATCAAGCCACTGGTAAGTGACTTGGCTAAAGTTCTAAGGCCCTTGAAGGCTAGGTTTTCAGCATGAAACAGTTTGAGAACAACAGGCAGAGAGAAATCTCCAGCCCTGTGGAATGTATGCTAACAGTGTCATCAGTCAGCCTTTCCTCTCAAAACACCTCACTAATTTGAGACTCTTTCTCAACATACATTCTAGACTACGTGGTATCTCAAGACAGAATCCATGCCCTTCCTGCCTAAATATGGTAGCCCAAGGTCATCCATCACACATTGCAGTAGACAAGAGCCAAGCCCAGCAGCATTAAGGTATTAAGCAGTGTTTTATAAACTTAAGTCTGTGGATTGCTTCCCTCAGAATCTCTAGGAATGCAAGCAAGATCATCATCTAATTCCTGGACCATATCACAAACCTAACAAGTCAGAATCTTTGAGATTTGGCCTAGCATGTCAGTTGTGGGGCTTAAACTTGGGGCCTGGGACCTGTCCCTGAGCTTTTGTGCCCAAGGCTAATAATGCTCTACCACTTCAGACACAGCACCAACACCACTCCTGGTTTTTTAGTAGTTAATTGGAGGTAAGAGTCTCACAGGGATTTTTCTACCCAGGCTAGCTAGCTTCAGAGTGTGATCCTCAGATCTCAGCCTCCTGAGTAGCTAGGATTCAAGGTGTGAGCCACCAGTGCCTGGCTGGAATTTGCTTTTTGGAACAAGCAATCCTTCCCTCATCTCAAGGGACCAGTCTGGTCACTAACACAAGAGATTTACTGATTTCCAAAGAGAATAAGGGTACATTGAGGTCAAACAGCTGAGAATGCCTACTCGAAGCAGGAACTGACAGTGGTAGAAAGCAAAGATAAAGCAATAGTGGAGCCACAAGAAAAACCACAGAACCACAGGAGCAATGCCTTGGATCTCTGTATTTGCTGTACTCAGGACAGAGTCTCCTCTTCCCCACAGTCATGATTCTACAGCTGTTAGAAGCACAGTATTGTGACAGGTTACTGGTCCTTGTTAATTGAATTGTAAATCCTGTTTCAACTGTTTAAAAAAA
Source organism: Megascapheus bottae (assembly GCF_031878675.1). NCBI lineage: Eukaryota > Metazoa > Chordata > Mammalia > Rodentia > Geomyidae > Megascapheus > Megascapheus bottae. The sequence goes on along the minus strand of NC_143513.1, from coordinate 72,988,618 downwards.
AAAATCAAGGGCACTAAAATGCAGGCATCTCTGAGGTAGAGCAGAGCAGCTGTCTTGATGTTGAAAGAACACAGCACCCCAACAGAGTCCACACAGAAGGAAAGCAAACAGTCTCCTGGAAGTAGAAAGGGGAGTCATTAGTCTGACAGAGTGCAGTTAACCTGCATGTACCCTTCAAGTTTCATCAGTGATCAGCGGTGGAAGACTACACAGAAGGCCACGCTGTCACAAATCTTCAATCCTGTGCTCAATTCTACGTTTCTCCTGAAGACCTGAGAGTCTCCCAAACTTTTTTTTTAAGAGAAAACTTACTTTTGCCATTTTATTATGAATGTTTTAATTGATAATCATAACGACCTATTTATGGGACACGGTAATATTTTGATATAGCCAAACTTTTTTTAATTAAAGAATTTAACATTGATTTTTACAGCGTATTTCAAATGTCATGTTTAACGAACAAGTATTCAAGAAGGGAATCTCTATATACAATCTCCGGCACATAAATTTTAGAACATAATTAAAATTAAGCTGAGGGTTTGTATGTCATAGATCCATACTAATATATGTAATAAAACATTATGTCTGAGGCCAGGAGTTTGGCCTAGTGGTTAAAGTGCTTGCCTAGCATGCATGAAGACCCAGATTCGATTCCTCGGTACCACATATAGAAAAAAGCCGGAAGTGGTGCTGAGGCTCAAGTGGTAGAGCTCTAGCCTTGAGAAAGTCCAAGGACAGTGCTCAGACCCTGAGCTCAAGCCCAGGACTGGCAAAAAAAAAAAAAAAAACCAACATTATGTCTATAGCGTATATAGCCCATCATAGATTTTTTTATGTCTATGTAGTTATGTTTATATCTCCAGGATCATGTCCATAACTTTGGGTACCTGAATATTGAATCATAACTCTTATATTGTTTGGATCTAATATCCACATATTAAGGATACCATGCACCTTTTGTTCTGTTCTTGACTTATCTCACACAACATGATTCTCTCTAATTTCATCCACTTCCCAGTGATTGCCATTATTTTCTCTTATCTGTGGGCTATGTAGAATTCCATTGCATATATAGATCACATTTTTTGTATCCATTCATTTGTAGTAGGGGTTGTTTTCATTGCTTGGCTACTGTGAATAGTGCAGAGGTGAACATGGCTGAGAAGGTGTCCTTTAAACCACAGCATTTGATTTTTTAAGCCCATTTATTGTCTTATTTCAAAAGAGGACAATTTTTAAGGTCACATCTCTAGAAGGCTTTTGAGAGTGTAACCTGTTATGCCTGTCCACAAAAACATACCTTTGCTTCGCATACCAATTCGTGTGAGGGATTCAAATAAAGAACAGTCACAAGGCTGACAAATGGTAGTCTCTTGCTAGTTAGTAAGGGGAACCTTCTTTAATCTTACTTTAAGTTTCCATGGGACCTCATCAGTATAACACACATGACCCTTCCCCACACACCCTCCCAGCAGGCAAAGAACTCTGAGCCTATCCTCCATCTTCCCAGTGCTACAGAAAGGGCTATAATTTAGTATTCCTGCCTAGAATAGGGCAGGAAAATCTCCAGAATTTTGAAGAAAAAAGCAGAAATAACAATATAATACTAATATAGAGCATTTGGGATACTATCTGCCAGATTCTTTTTTTTTTTTTTTTTTTTTTTTTTTTTTGGCCAGTCCTGGGCTTGAGCTCAGGGCCTGAGCACTGTCCTTGGATTTTTTTCAAGGACAGAACTCTACCACTTGAGTCTCAGCACCACTTCGGAGTTTTTTCTATGTATGTGGTGCCGAGGAACTGAAACCAGGTCTTTGTACATGCTAGGCAAGCACTCTACCACTAGGCCAAACTCCTGGCCCAGATTCTTTTGTTTGTTTGTTTTTGCCAGTCCTGGGCTTGGGCTCAGGGCCTTAGCACTGTCCTTGGGCTTTCTCAAAGCTAGAGCTCTACCACTTGAGCCACAGCACCACTTCTGGCTTTTTTCTATGTATGTGGTACCGAGGAATAGAACCTGGGTCTTCATACATGCTATCTGCCATATATTCTTTATCTCTGTTTTTTTTGTAAATTAAGTATATGAATAACACAGAGAGTATTTCACACATGCATACAAACTTTGATCAATCAAACCCCTCTGTGCTCTCCCTCTTCTCCATGCATCCTCTCCATATTTTCAACAGATATCAATGGGTGTCATTCTATCTTTATACACAGACACAATGCATTTCTTTATTACTCACTACCCGTCATTCTCTTTTTCTGTCTCTGTCATATGGGTAGGTAGGTAGGTAAGCAGACAGACAGATAGATAATATGACCTTTGTCCTAAACCTTGCTTACTTCATTTTAACTTGATAATCTCCAATTCCATCCATTTCCATATGAATAACATAATTTTATTTCATGATAGTGTAAGTATGTATATATGCATATATATACATGCTGTTTTCCCTATCTTTGTCTTAATTGGTTTAGAACTCTATAGAAAGGAAGCTGAATCTATTAGCTTCCCTTAATTCTCCAACATTAGATTTGTGTTTGGTTTAAGAAAGAGATGGTGCAAGTCCTGGTCATAGAAATTGAGGGCTCCTCTTAGCCCCCACTGATTAGGACTAAGGGGTAGAATAGCTTGCTAACATGGCTACTTTGTATTATTTCAGAGTGGTTATTTGTATGAAATGAAAAACAAAAATGTATAGTATTATTTTTAGGCATGTCTAACTGTGTGGGTCAGGCTTCTTACTGGATGTAGCCTCAGTTTGTGTTCTGAGTGACTGAAGAATGGATCTACCCTGCCAACCATGTCTTCAACGTTTGACATTTTCTCACCTACCACACCTCGCCCAGCCCCTTCGGACAAACTTCTCTTCTTTATCCTTCAAGACTAAATCCAAATTCCACTTTATCCTGATCTTTTCCCACAATATTAAATGCTTCTTTATGTGACTAGTATCTTATTTATTCTATTAATTCAATCATTAATTTTTTCCCATGTCATTCAACTTCTTGAACGCCACTCCCTTAGACTAAGAATCCTGGAAATCCTAGCTGCCTTCTTTGTAATACTCACCTTGTAACTTGTGATCAAGAATGAGAAATTGGTGACAGAAAGAGAGACCAATGAGAAGAAGAGTCCATTAGACTTAGGGACTGCAAGTCAGACAGAAGCAAGAAGAAGCAGAAAAAAAGAGAGGCTAGAAAAGAGAACAGAAGGGCAGAGAACAAGAAAGGAAGAAATAAGTAGCATAGGTGTTAATATGTGAATAAACCCTAACATGATTATAAATGAGTGGCTCTATTGTGCTGCAAGGAGCACAATGGCAAATGACACTGATTTAAGAAGCCAAGTTCTTATCTAGATTCTAAACAGAACTGCCTTCCTACTGCTAGTCAGGGTAAGGGGGGAGAGAGAATTTACATGTTGCAAGTAGTCATGAACCCTCTCCTGCTTGGAAGCTTTCTATTCTAATTGTGCTTTGAATAAATGACTTATCTGCTTTCTAATAGCTTTTCTCAGTCCTTCTAAAATTGTCCTATATTTTACGCAAATAAGAAAAGAATCTAAACAGAAACATTTTGAATGTGACCTCTAAACCAGATTGCTTGGCTGCCTGAATGTGGACCTTTAAGGAGAGAGTTTAAGCCTGGAAATGTGCACCATAAGGCACTTTGTCTGTAGGCATGCCATAAATCTGTAAGATGAACTGTGAGTCATCCCTGTAGGTGTTAGTATGTGATTATGTAAGCATCGCCGATAATGAAAAAATTACTAGAAGTGTGGCAATGAATAAATAAAAGCAGATCCATAAAAGTGTGTTATCTCTGAATTGTAATTAAAAATGGATTCTATATGTAGAAGCAATTTATAATGTTAACTTACTGCATCTTTCAGAGGGCCATCATGTGCCAACTTTGAGAAACATAAGGCAAAACATAGTCCTATAAATTGAAGTAGGTAAGTAGACATTCTCCTCTTTACAATATTTTCTATCAATGAATTGTATTGGTTCTCCACAATGACACAGAACTACACACACCGTTTGCCAAATTCATGGGTTGAAAATAAAAGAAGTCCCTGGAGCCTCTGTGGAAGCACTGCAGTGAGCTTGTACTTCAAACTTGAGTTCAAGGACGTCCTCACCAGCTTGACAGGGGTTCTTAGTTAAGGAGTCATGGATAGGCATTGTCAAGTCCACTAACACATAACACATGCATGGAAACATGTGTTCATAGCATGTAACATACATTTTTCCATGCAAGAATTGTGCAGCTTGTTTTAGATACACAAAGGAATCTGTAATCAAAAATGAAACTAGAAACCCCTGCTGTTTCCCTAAATATCATTACAAAAAAATTTTCTTTCACAAATTGAAGTATCCAAATTGAAGAGCTTGGCATCTCTGGTGAATATTATACTTCATAAAACAAAAGGATTAAAGATTTTAAGTTAATTAAAAAGAGTGGAGAAAAGAAATAGACAGAGAGAGAAAGGAAGGAAGGAAGGAAGGCGAGACCTTATAGCTACTGGCATAAAATTGTAGTATAGCCTAGGAAACAAAACAAGTTCTAATGATTACAACTCAACATAGGTTTGCTCTAACACCTGGGCTTGAAATTCATTATAAGTTCATGCCAGAGCAATGCATAACCATCTCCCTGCTATGTTTATTCTTTGGGAGAAAAATAAACAAAATTTTAGCCATTGAAAGGAAAAAAATCTATGAAACAGAGTTTTGTTAGTTCTGCAATAAATTCCAGGAAACATACTTTTCTTTTAAGGAAACATGCTAGCATCAGCCAAAAGACAATGTAAGGATAATTTTGCAGTAATTCTGGAATACTATTGCATAACACCAGTTTGATTTCAACCATTGCAGGTTTCAGGGACTGCTACAAATATACATTTACCAGCTGGGTGCTGATAGAACTGAGACACGTTAGAGCCCAGCCAGGAAGGCCTAGATCATGAACCCCTAGCTCCAGATCTGGGCAAGGTGGAAGCATAAAATGAAAGATGAGAAATGAAGGAGCCAAAATACGTATTAATTGACAGTTTATGTTATCATAAGACACATGTTCAACTGTAGGATCTTAGTGATGAACTTTTTTAAAGAGTCAAAAGTTACACACAGCTGGAAAGTGGTGGCTCACACCTGTAATTCTAGTTACTCAGGAGGCTAAGATTTAAAACTTATGGTTTGAAGTCAGCCTCGGCAAGAAAATCTATGACATTTTTTTTCTCCAATATACCACCAGCTAGAAGTAGAGCTGTGACTCAAGTGGTTAAGCACTAGCCTTGAGTAAAATAACCTCAGGGACAGACCGCTCCACAATTCTGAGTTCAAGTCCCAGCACACACACAAAAAGCAAAGTGACACAGATTTTTGATTCTGTGGTAGTTTGGCTTCCCTAACCCAACCCTGTGCTTTCTCATGGCCCAACTGTATACTTTAAGAACATACAAAAGTGTGCATTTCTTCCTTTCCCTTTATCTTCTCTATATCAATCTCATCATCAAATTTTTCACTCTAATCTTTTACAAAGTATTAGAACAATTGTGGCTTGAGATGTAACTCTGTGGCAGAAAACCTACGGAGCAAGGCCTTGGGTTTGACTGCCGGCATCACAGAAAAAGTAAAATAATTTTATGCTGCTTTTGGATCAATGTGATAATTGATTTTTATTACCCATTGCCATTCTCTCACAGATATAACTATTTTCGTAGATAATAAAAATTATAAGTACATTAAAGAATCTGGGATTTGGGGCTATATTGCTTCTTTGATTATTATAGGATTTTGTATGTAAATTTCTTTATTGCTGAAACTGAGACTGCACTTAAAAGTCAGCCAGAAGCTTTTATCTGACATTCTGAAAATGAGTGATAGACCATCACCAAATTGGTTATACTCATCACTTTCCAGTCAGCTTTGAAAATTCTCTGATGTAGTGTCAAAAACCTGGCATTTTCTGATATCTTTAATTACTTGACCTGGTGCAGTATATGCATTGGCATATGCATTCTTTCTTTGCCTCGCTGCCATACTATAGTGTCTGTGAATACAAATACTTCTGTTGGTATTTTACAATTACAATAAACTTAATAAAATGGTATCAGTATACCACACTACCAATGGTGCTAAGCCAACCAAGATGAACATTTAATATTCTGTGCCTGATCAAGTTGCACCATTCATTTGGGCCAACAAATAGCAACTTGTAAAGTTCCCTGGCTGGAACGTGCAAAAGCACTTGAAATACTTTAAACATTCCTGATTTCAGTAATGTCAATATTGCAACCACACCAATGTTCAGTTTTTCCTTAATGAGATATAGCATAATAAACTAACTTTAATAGATGTAGCATAATAGAATTCAGTGGTTTAATTTATTTAATCCAAATTCAAACATAAGCTATAGCTCTTGTGTCCATGATCTAAGTGAGGAAACTGAGGTGGTAATAGGATTTGGTTTTTTTTCCCCCCAAATGTACCTAGCTAAAAAACAACAGAGCCAGCATGTCACATGCCACAGGTGTCTCATGCCTGTAATCCTAGCTACACAGGAGGCTGAGATCTGAGGATCATGGTTCAAAGCCAGCCCTGGCAAAACAAAGCCAATACAAAGCCATGAGACTCTTATCTCCAATTAATCACTAGAAAAAGGGAAGTGCGGCTGTTGCTCAGGGTAGGGCAGCAGCCTTGAGCTGAGAGCGCCCAGGCCAGAGTTCAAGCCCCATGACCAAAAAGAAAAAAAAGAAAGAAAATCAACAGAGCCTGGTACATTCAAATGATTCTCTATTAATTGTCATATACATTAAGAATTGAGATATGATTCATTAATAGGAATGATTTATATATTATCATTTTTGCTGTTTAAGTGAATTTTTCCAACAATGTGTCACCAATATATAACATGTATATACTGTACAAGTCAAGATGACTTTTTTTGTGGGAGTCATGGAGCTTGAACTTGGCCTGGGTACTGTCAGCTCAAGGCTACCACCCTACCCTTGAACCACAGCCCCACTTCCCTTTTTTAGTGATTAATTGGAGATAAGAGTCTCGCGGCTTTGTATTGCCTTGGCTGGCTTTGAACCGTGATCCTCAGATCCTCAGATCTTCAGCTCAAGGCTACCGCCCTACCTTTGAGCCAAGCCCCACTTCTCATTTTCTAGAGGTTAAGTAGAGATAAGAGTCTCAGGTTCTTTTGTGCCCGGGCTGGCTTTGAACCTTGATCCTCAGATCTCAGCCTCCTGAGTAGATAGGATTACAGGCGTGAGCCAGGCTAAAGTTTTTTGTTGTTTTTGTTTTGTTTTGTTTTGCCAGTCCTGGGACTTGCTCAAGGCTAATGCTCTGCCATTTAAGCCTCATGGCCACTTTCAGCTTTTTCTGTTTATGTGGTATCAAAGAATCGAACCCAGGGCTTCATGCATGCTAGGTGAGCACTTTACCACTAGGCTCCACTCCCAGCATGTCCAGATGATTTCTGACCCAAAATTGGATAATGAAGAGGTGTGTCTGCTTGGTTTTCTCATTGTTAGGAAATGACCTCAAACAATGCAAGAGAAAAGAATGTGTGGTTAGGGTTCTATGAAGACCTTGGTCCATTTCCACTAGCCCAAAGGAGACTAGCTTCCCCAACCCAGATAGTGAGGCTTCTCTTTCCTTGCAGGCAGGATTTGGTGAACAGGACCTTATTATAATCATGGAGATATGCTGCTCTAGTATAGTGGTCGTTTTCACAGTTAAAGAAAGACACTTAAAAAAAAAAAAGTACCAGTCTGCCACTTTGTCGACATTTTTGAAAACCAGGTGATTCAATTCCATGTGAAAGACATTCTCCCTACACCATTTTCTTATCAAAAACAGGACATTGAGGCCAAGGAAAATGGGTACAAATAATGCTATTCATTATTATTGTACTAAAACTGATGCAAACAGGACATACTCTTGTCTTAATAACTTCTCTACCCTATTAGCTGCCCTAGGCCTTACTGTATTTCCATGATGTCCAAATAGGCAAATAAGCCATTGACTTTGTTTCTTTGGGTCTTCATTTCTTTATGAAGAAAAATGCCATATAGAATTTTTGTCAAGGTAATCTCTCTTATGTTAATCTAAAACTCAGGAGAGGTCTAACAGGAAGAAAGTAGACTTTACTCCCCTACCAGATATCACCAGGATCTAAACTCAAACATCACAACACTACTACTTCCCACTGTGGTTTATAGTTGTCTTTTACGTGCAAAGAGCAAACCTTTTGCCTATTGGATAACAGCAAATAAATCAAGCTCACAATTAATGTTCTAGTCACAGCATGAGGCTCAGAGCATTCAGTTCTCTGATCCCGAGGAACACAGCCAAAAGGCCTCTTTGCCTTTCCAAAGCCTGTGGTCATGTTTCTTTAATAGATTATTTAATGAATTGACCAAGAGCCCCATTATTATTGTTCAGAGAACTAACAGAAGATATGAAAACCTCTATTTGTGAGTGTTAACTGTGCCTGCCTTGTTTCTCATTCCTTCCATTATTTTCAGGCCCTGGTGTTCATCATGTGGCTTCTATATTAAAATCAGCCACTCTGGTTGATTTACCCTTTTCTTTCTCTCATTTATATTTTGGTTCATCTGCACTATAAACATTTATTGAGTTCCCAACTACAAACTAGGTCCTGCTAAGTATTTATGTGTTACTAACTCACTTTAAGCACTGAAATCATTTCAGAGAGACACTCATTTTATTGAAGAACAACCAAGACATTCAGTTCTGCTCATCCCCAGAATTCCAGTTGGCTTCTAAATTCCCTTTGGGGTATCTTTAGACTGCAGTCTAGATCTGACTCTCCTGAAGTCATTATCGCTGCTGTTCTTGCCTCTGCACTGGAGGATGATGGGTTCAGGCATTGGTCAAATCTGGTTCAAATTAGATTCAAACAACTCTTATATGTCCTCCTGTTCTCCATTTGTTCATTGATTAAGAATGGCACAATCATATCAACCTCATAAGGTTGTTGGAAGAAGCAAAGAGTTATTGTAGTACCAGCACATAAACAGGCAGTTGGTAAATATTAGGTAAATGTGAGTCCTTCCTTTCTTAGTTATGGGGTTCCCTGTTGTGTGTTCAATCACTGCCTGTTTAGGGATACCCGTAGGATGCCAGACCTGGTACTACACTGAGGACATGAAAAAGCACTGACGATGTGAACATCAAAATCACAGCAGACATCCCTCCTAGAGTTTCTACTGTCTACACAAATAAATATAAGGACATGAGGCATTTTTCACTGTTAGAGCAGAACAGAAAAGGTAGTTCCAAAATGTCTAAATAAGAAGGCAATGGGAATGGAATGGAAAGTTGCACCCAGGCTGCGTTTGCAAAGGAAGCTAGCTGTTTACGGAGAATGTGCGGAGGTGGAGAGCGAACTTGGATGTGTGGAGGAGGAGGAACTGTGACGCAAAGCCACGTCCCACATGCACACCAGCCATGTCTCTGCAGAGAATACCACCTTCTGCCTGCAACACCCCCTGTCGCCTATCAGAATGGGGAAGGCCATTGCAGCCCTTCTCCCTGACACTCCCTTCTTCCAGACTGACTCCCAGAAGGCAACTAATACCCTGCAGATGAAACTTCTTATCTCTGGAAGACAGGACTCCGAAAACAGCCTTTCTTCAGCTTGTTTTGTACAAGATTCTTTGCCTTCTACCCACATTTCCAGGGCTGCTCTAGCCCCCCATCTTCATTTTGTTTTGGTGACAAAAACATTCTTTTTTAGTTCTCTTTCTTTAAATTTTCCAGTTTAGAAGGGAATTAATTTAATGGAAATAACTGTATCTATTTACTTGGTTTCAGGTCCCCAAATACATTTCACACACTTTGTTTCATTGATAGCCTGATGATGTAGGGATTATTACTGTTAGTATATGATGGTTTAAAAATAATCTAATCTTAAGGCTGGGACATACCTCTGTAGCAAACTGCTTGCCTAGCAAGTGCAATGGCCTGGGTTCAATCCAGTGGGGGCGGGGTGGAATAAACATTAACATGTCAGAAATGTCTTTAACTCAAAATGCTTTTCCCATTAGCATGGGATTTTAGAATTATCACAAATATTCTGCAGATGAGTTCATAAATTTAATAGGACATCAGAACAAATGGTGCAGCTAGATGCTGGTGGCTGGCTCCTGTAATCCTCACTACCCAAGAGGCAGCTCTAAAGACTGTGGTTTAAAGCCAGCCAAGGCAGAAAAGTCCCTATGAGATTCTTATCTCCAATTAACCACCCAAAAACTACAAGTGGTAATATAGCTAGAATTCTAGCCTTGAGCATGAAGAAGTTCGGGGACAGTACCCAGACCCTGAGTTCAAGCCCCACAACCAACCAAAAAAAAAAAAGATGGAACTGTAAAGAACAATAAAACAAAACCAAACCAAAGCATAATAAAATGAAATGTGCCTGAGTTTTAAAATAAATAGAAATTATATTGAAAGAATATCACAATCAGATGTCTCATGGCTCATACCTGTAATCCTAGCTACTCAGGGGGCTTAGATCTGAGGATTATGATTTGAAGCCCACCTTGGCAGAAAAATATGTAAGACTCTTACCTTCAATTAACCAACAAACAGCTAGAAATGGAGCAGTGGCTCAAGTAATTGAGTGCTAGCCTTTAGCAAAACAAGAGCTAAGGGAAAACACCCAGGCAATTAGTTCAACTCCTAGAACTGGCACAAAAATAAAATAAAATAAAGCATGCAGCTAAGTGCTTGTCTTAACTACTTAGGAGACTGAGACATGAGCATCTCAGCTGGAAGCCAGCCCAATCAAGAAAGGCATTCTTATCTCCAGCTAACCCCCAGAAAACTGTAAGTGGGGCTATGGCTAAAAGTAGAGGAGCACTAGCCTGAGGGAAAAAGCTCAGGGGCAGTGCCCAGGCTCTGAGTCAAGCCCCACAACCAAAAAATGCAAAAATAAAACAACATACAATTGCTTGGCCATCACATGCACTGGAATTGCCTTTCTTTGTCTTTTATTTGATGCTTATTCTTAAATTATGCATCTTCTCATCTACAAAAGCAGTGGAGTCCATTTTGAAAAGTAGCATCTCAACTAATTTGTTCTGTTCAATGGAGCTGGCTGTTTAGTCATATATTTTCTTCTTCCCTTCCATCCTCAAAGAACTAAGGAATGAACCCAGGGCCACTCTCATGCCAGGCACCATTCTACCACTCAAGTCACTCCATCAGCCCTTAGCCATATATTTTCTTAAACATGAGTAGGTCAGAGGACAAAAGTAATATAATTCAATTATTACTGTATACATCAACTTTTTGTGTCTGCACTGTATTTTTTTTTTACTGACAAAGCCTTTTTCCCCTGGTGTCAGCATCCTTTGTGTGATATAGCTTTAGAAGAGAATTGTATTCTCCTCTGACTCATATATCACAAAATTACTAGCAAAGATCCAATTCTCAATTACAAGCACAAAAATAGCCCCACATTTTAGCATATAGAGAGCCCATCCATTTCCAATAACTATTCTCCAACGCTGATGTGCTTCATCAAAACAAAGCATTAAAAAACACTGCAAGTTCCCCCGACATCATATTTAAGAGGTACTATTTTTCATTTAGATCTTGAATTTATGCCTCCTACCATAAAAATCAATAGTTATCCGTTTTTAAAGCCATTTTTTAAACTTTTATCTGCATTTATTTGATGGCAAATTTAGTTGTGTGCTCTAAGTTTTTGTGTCTTTTCTTCTAGGATACTGCTTCCTTCTGCATAGCTTCCTCTTGTAGTTTTTGAACAGTATGTGCCTTTTCCTTGAAGATGAACTCAGTGTGGCAGGGGGATCTCACATGCAAACTCATCTGACCCCAAGCCAGCAGATGGCACAGTTTGTGCACCTAAATATATTGTTCCCCAAATGCATTTGATGACTACACAATCTACATCTAACCCCAGAAGTTCAGTATTACTCTGTATTGGGGAACATGTGCTGGAAAAAAAAAACTTAAAAAATCATTCCTTTGGGGCCAACAATCTTGAATCCAAGTCCTACTGTCTGATCGAGGCACAACAACCAGCTCCACCATTGTAATCCTAGAGTAGCAAAGTATCCCAGTAGTAGAAGTAGTAGTAGTAGTAGATATTAATCATACAAGCAGAGACTTGAACTGTCTATACACGTATCCAGTGTACCCCATGAGCCTCACTCTAGCACTCTCTTTTTCCCATCTTCCCTTCTAAAACAATTTCCATAGGTTTTATTGTTCTGTTTTGTTACATGCGAACAGACTATTTCAATCATATTCGTCTCTGTTGACGTTCTCTGATTTCCTGCTCCTCTTCCTGTTGGTACTCACTCACCCCCAACAGAGCTTGTTTTACTTTCCTGACGTTCTTTGTTTTTAGTAGGTATTACTTACATCAGGGGTTTCAGATGTGCATATATTACATTTCAATCAGGATAGTCCACTGTATTCTTTTCTCTTTCCCACCTCAAACCACTATTGATCAACAGCTTTCATTGTTTCCTCACACCACATATTATTGCAATGTATTTTTGAAATTACTCAACCACCACCTTTATTTTTCCTTTTCTTGGTTTCATCCCTCTAAACAGCCCCATAGTGAGAATCATGATATGTATATGTGTGTATGTATATATGTATATAAATGTGGGTATACATGCTAATTTCAAAGGCATTCATTCTTTAAAAAGGGTCTTCTTTGTGAATTGAGCTAAAGAAACAGAAAGAAAACTCAAATCAATAAATTAGAGACGAAAAGAGAATATCACAGCAAATACCAAAGAAATTCAAAGGCTCATGAGGGCTTCAACACAGGAATGGATAAGACACAGTCAACCCATAATAGTGCCCGAGTCACCCATTCTACAAATCTATCTACAAAGCTTTAAATCTGTAATATTTGCTTTTGTGAGTTCAGGTTGTGTTCAAGCTAAGGTAAGTAACTCTGAGACTTCAACAGAATATTTTGTTCATCACAGTAATAGCTACCCATAGGAGATTATACCTGGGTAAAAGTAAGTTTCTGTTTTACTACTATAGCTAAAGTCTAAGTGACAAGGGGGACATATAGATACAAGGAAGTCTGTATTGGAACAATGCTACTCAACCCTTAATATCAGAAATTATACTTCAGACTGACTTTCCCTTTGTGGTCACAGGTGTTTCTGGAGATTAAATAAAAAGAATTCACCAGCTGCCAGTGGCTCATGCCTGTAATCCTAGCTACTCAAGAGGCTGAAATCTGTAGATATTAGTTCAAAGCCAGCCCAAGCACTAAAAACTAAAGTCCCTAAAGCCTTTGAGACTCTTATCTCCAATTAATCACCAGAAGACTGGAAGTGGCACTGTGGTTCAAGGGATAAAGCGCTAGCCTAGAGCTAAAGAGCTCAGGGACAGCACCCAGGCCCAGAGTTGAAGTCCCACAACTGACAATAAATAAATAAATAAATAATAGAATTCCCTGAGACAAAACTTATCTTTAGCCAGGAACTGGTGGTTCATGTTTGTAATCCTACTCAGGAGGCTAAGATCTGAGGATCAAAGTTTGAAGCCAGCCTGGGCAGAAAATCTGTGAGACTCTTATTTCCAATAAACCACCAAAAGGCTGGAAGTAGAGCTGTGGCTCAGATGGTAGAGAATGAACGTTGTGCATAAAATCTCGAAGACAGTATCCAGGCCCTATGTTCAAGCCCCAAAACTTGCACCAACAAACAATAATACTAAGATTTGTCTACATCTCTGGGTAAGTTAAATTAGGTTTTCTCTCTTTCATGTTCCCTTAAACCATTTGAGCTTCTAAGTTTTCATAAATTCCTTTGTCATTGAGTTTCTCACTATAATATTTTTTCGCCATTCCTGGGGCTTGAACTCAGGGCCTGAGCACTGTCCTTGGGCTTTATCCTCAAAGCTAGCACTCTACCACTTGAGCCACAGCACCACTTCTGGCTTTTTCTATGTATGTGGTACCAAGGAATCAAACCCAGGTCTTCGTGCGTGCTAGGCAAGCACTCTACCACTAGGCCAAACTCGTCACCCTCTTACTATAATTTTAACTTTGTAGTTTAATGAACTGACTGATACCTAGGTTCTAAAGATGTAAATATCTCAGTATTGATCCCCTCTTAGCATGCTGTCTTCCCATTTCCTACCTACCTAGTATTTGTCCTGACAATTACATTATTAAGTCAAAGTTCCAGGAGAGGATACTATTTAATTCCACTGATGTTTGTGACTTGAAACAAATGCAGTAATTGGCTTAATAGAGAAGCAGTAGCCAATTATATTATTCATATATAATATTGTCAAAATGTATACTATATCAACTGCTTCATTAACATGCCAGTTTCTACATTGTAAGTGTTCATGTTTACATGTCCTTTCAATCATACATCTGTTTTACACTCTTTTTAGAAATGATTTGTTTAATTGATTTCCTGTATTCTATTGAACTAGACTGAACACATCAGCAGAAAGCTCACAGGAACTGTTCTGATACCTGAGGTTAAGGAAACTGGAAGAACTGTACTTCTGATGTTTATTAAAAAACAGTTTTCATATGAATTTTAAAGAGAATTATCTGAAGAGCTGCAGAAGTTTCGTTTCTGGGGGAATGAGGCCTTATTAAAAGAAGGAAGCGAGTGACAGAGTCGTGAAGAAACCATTTAAAAGGACCTCTGAATTAAAATGCAATTGAGGTCACAGCAGACTTCAGATCGCTGTCCAAGTGTTTCTTGTAACCGTGTCATCCCCTCTCGGGCCCCTCAGCTCCGCTTGTTCTCCTTTGTGAAGTTGCTCAGAGGTAAATCCATCTTCACATCTCACTAAAATGTGGGTATCAAGAAACACCCAAGTATTTCAGTATTTTTCTTTCTTTGTGCTTAAAAAGCTTTACTATTTTTTTTTCTTTTTTCTGATCCTGGGCTTAAACTCTGAGCCTAGGCACTGTCTCTGAGCTCCTTTTTGTTCAAGGCTAGGACCCCACCACTAAGAGCCATAGCACCACTTCTGGTTTTTCCTGTGATTAATCGAAGGTAAGAGTCTCATGGACTTCCCTGTCCTTGCTGGCTTCAAAGAGCTTTACTTTAAAAAAAATTACAGGCAAATCAGGTGTTGATGGCTCACGCCTGGAATCCTAGCTACTCAGGAGGCTGAAATGGTAGGAACACGATTCAAAGCCAGCCCAAGCAGGAAATTCTGTGAGACTCTATCTCCAGTTAATCACAGAAAAAGCCAGAAGTAGCATTGGGCTCAAGTGGTAGAGTGCAAGCCTTAAGCAAAAGGAGCCCAGGGACTGCACCCAGGCCCAGAGTTCAAGCCCCAGAACCAGAATAAACAAATAAATAAATATTATATGCAACACTTAACACTTAAGAAAGAGGAAATACAAAACCTTGATTACCAAATAGAAAGAGAAAAAGGAAACAAGCTCACTCACAGGGCTTGCACATAACAAGTTGGTCCTAGCATCAGTACTCCTCATGTTAACAACCAATGTTGTTTTTCCTGTACCTATCATTTATTCGAGGACATCTCAGGCGTGGGATTTGTTTTTGTTGTTTTATTATATATATATTTCATTTTTGTGCAGGTCCTACAGCTTGAACTCAGGGTATAATCATTGTTCCTGAGCTATTTTTACTCTACCATTTGAGCCACATCTCCATTTCTGTTTTTTTGGTTGGTTTGGTTTGGTTTGGTTGCTAACGAACAGGAGATAAGAGTTTCACGGACTTTCCTGACCCAGCTAGCTTCAAATCACAATCCTTAGATGTCAGCCTCCTGAGTAGCTAGGATGACAACTGTGAGCCACTGGCACCTAAGTACTGTGCAGTTATTTAATCTGCATGGACAACTGGAGATAAGAACGGGTGGGAAATGAAGTCATAATGTAAAATTAATAAAATTGAGGGCCGGGAGTTTGGCCTAGTGGTAGAGTGCTTGCCTAGCATGCACAAAGACCTGGGTTTGATTCCTCAGTACCACATACATTAAAAAAAAAAAGCCAGAAGTAGTGCTGTGGCTCAAGTGGTAGAGCTCTGGCACTGAGAAAACCCAAGGACAGTGCTCAGACCCTGAGTGCAAGCTCCAGGACTGGTTAAAAAAAAAAAAATGAGGGAAGGAGTTGGGTTGAGAGGGATGGCGAAAATACAATGACATCAGTAATAAAATGATTTGTTGAATGCTGACTCCTTTGTACAACTACATAAAGATAATAAAAGTATAATTTAAGAAGAAAACTCCAGGAGTGAAAATTAAAAATGATTTCCAAGTTCTAAAATAGCAATTCCAAGTTAAACGAGGGAAAAAAGTAATACCAAATAATTGTCATGAAACAATTATTATTTCCCTAATTGTTATCTATCACAAGAATTTTTCTGCTACGTAAACTTATGCACATATGTATTTATAAATATATATGATTAATAAATTTCAGTTGACAGTGATGTTCTGTTAACTTCTGTTCATATTTATAGTTCAGTGTTCAATGAGGTTATGCGCTAACAACTTAGAGAATTAGTAGAAGTGTTATAAATACATCTATAATGATGTGTAGTACTAGTGTCCAAATATAGGGCAAGTTACAGGCTTGTGATATTTAGAATTTTCAATGCATGGGGTTCCATTTTGACCTTTACTGTTTGATTATAACCTACCCAACTAATTCCAGCTGGGTACTCCAGTGTCTCTGACTCCTCACAACGCTTACCACATCCCTCTGATAACACATGGTCTAATCTAAGAAGAGGAATATTCATTGAAATATTTTTAGAATACTGTACATAGCTATAGCTTTGGGTACATAATATCCATTCTTCCAGCAGGGGGCTCTCTCACTTTAGAAGTATCAGATGGGAAAAGTTTCTATGGGTTGTTCATTCATTCATTATTCATTCACCAAAATATTCCTGTGTTCCCTGAGAAATCGTATATCATTTTCTGGGGGTGCAATATACAAGTCTGTTCTCTCAGAAATTAGGATCTAGTGTCTGATTTTTTTTTTTACAATCTTCACTGAAATCTTCATTTTTTTTCTAAGCAAAGTTGTGATTACTAGGACATTAATTAGTAGCGGAATAATTTGGGTTGCTGAGGAAGCAAATACTTTGGCAAAGGCTTTGAGCCTTTGAGTTCTGTTCTCTGGGCTCTGAGAAATATATTCCGTTCTGCAACTAGAAGAGAAATTGTCTCAGTTCCTTCTGCAGCCTCTCCTGAGCTCCAGCTAATGCTAGATTCCAAGAAGAATGATTAAACAAGAGCTGGAGCTTTCTGTACCAATGGTTTCAAGTTTCTAGGCTTAGAATCTGTTCAGGGAAGAGCAATGGAGAAATTTGAAGCAATATTCAAAATGTAGAAACTAAAATCACCCCTAGTGCAATGGTGGTACAAGAATAAATTCTAAGGTGACATTGTCTAAGAAGCATTGTAGTCATTATATGACTTACAGGATTAGAACCCCTTTGTACAACTCCTTAATAATAATTTTAGAGGGAAACAAGAATAACTTCCAGACAAATCAGAACTTTTCAGATCCCATAGGTTTCCTCCCAAATGAAAATGTTGTCACTGTGATGTACATTCTCAAAACATGTAGTGCCTTCTTCCACAAATGTTAAATGTCAGTGAGATGTTTTACAGAGCCCTGAAGCATTGACATTTGGATATATTTAAAAGGTAAAAATGTGACAGGAAATTCCAGTCTTCCCTTTTATTTTCCAGCTCAGACAAGGGCCCCATCCCATGATGCCTACGACTGAGGGGATACCCAACAATCTCATTTCACTGACTAGATGCCTACAGCCCAGGCAGAGGAACTTGAGCTTCTCCACATCACACAGAACTTCTCGAGGCATCTTTCATTTTTTTCTTTAGTATTCATTCATTTGTTGGTTTGCTTGGCAGGCTTATTTCTTACATGGTGCAAAATACTAGCATCTTGGAATTAAAATGAATCCTTGGAAATCATCAATCCAATCTTCTTCCCAAAGTGAAGTCCACTTCAATTAGCACCCCTAAAAGAACAGCATCAAAGCAATGGCAGAATGACTGCCCCTATCCCTCAAAGGCTTCTACTTCTACAAGCTGTTGTCAACATTATTTTTTTTAAAAATCTGTAGTACGGGGGCTGGGAGTTTGCCCTAGTGGTAGCGTGCTTGCCTAGCATGCACGAAGACCCGGATTAGATTCCTTGGTACCACATACATAGAAAACGCCAGAAATGGTGCTGAGGCTCAAGTGGTAGAGCTCTAGCCTTGAGAAAGTCCAAGGACAGTGCTCAGGCCCTGAGCTCAAGCCCAGGACTGGCAAAAAAAAATCTGTAGTAGGCCCAGAGATAGCTTCTCATTGCTTCTGGTTCCATTGTCTGTATCTATATAGAGTTGTACTGCAATCATTTTAGGAGAATCATCACAAATCCCAATAGTCTCACCAGGGAATAGTGGTACATTCTTATATTCTTAAAAGTGAGGAGGCTCACTGTATGGAAAGATCATAGGTTTTAGACCAGCAGAGGTTACATAGTGAGATGCTGCCTCAGGAATAAAAAAGAATAAATAGAAATAAAATAGAAAACAATTTTAAAAAGAAATAAAACAGGAACCAAAGTAAATCCTAGTTTTCCTTGCCAAGCTGAACATCTTCCATTTTTCATCCATTCTGCTAGTACTATACATGATTTTTCTTGGTATCTACAATTACTGTCTATCCCTACATTAAATACAGTGCCAGATGTGGTGTTTTCACAGGTTCATCTGGCCAACATTGAGTGCAGTGGGATATACCAATAGAGTAAATTGCGTCTATTCCTCAGAAAACAAATTTTACCTCTGCATAAGAAAACAAACTATTCTACTCATGAGAAACTAAAATCAAAATAGCCTCTCTTGCCCTTTCAATCTGTGGAAGGCTTTTTCCAAATTAAGCAATGGTCAGATCTAGACAATAAGGATAGTATTTCAAAACTATAAGACTTGAAAACAAATCAGGACAATTCATTTATATGATAACAATACTAAACAGCCCAGAAATTTCAAAGCTCTAGGTACTGTCTCCAGGTTTACTAGATCTGTATACTCAGAGATTCCATGCTTTCCAAGATTCCTCACAGCCAGAAAGCATATACACTACAGAACCTAAAGATACAGCCATAAGGGATCTTTGCACTCCAAGCAAGAGCATACTAAGGTATCTACCAACAAATCAACAAATGTTAATCACCTCAATTGAAAACTGTATGGATGTCTCTATGGAAATTAATTCATTTTTCTTTTTCCTTTTTTATTGTTGCTCTTGTTATCCTTCTGGGCACTGTTTCTGAGCATTTTTTGCTCAAAGCTGGTGCTCTACCACTTAAACCACAGCTCTACTTCTGGCTTTTTGGTAATTTGTTTGAGATAACAATCTCACACTTTCCTGCCCAAGCTGGCTTCAAACTACCATCCTCAGATCTCATCCCTCTGAGTAGATAGGATTACAGGCACGAGCCAATTTGGCTGCAAAACAATTCTTTAAAAATACCCATCATGGGCCGGGAGTTCGGCCTAGTGGTAGAGTACTTGCCGAGCATGCACAAAGACCCTGGTTCAATTCCTCCGTACCACATATATAGAAAGAAGCCAGAAATGGTGCTGTGGCTCAAGTGGTAGAGCTCTATCCTTGAGAAAAGCCCAAGTACAGCAGTCAGGCCCTGAGTTCAAGCCCCAGGACTGGCAAAAAATAAATAAATAAATAAATAAATACCCAGCACAACAATTTCCACATAATGTCCAGCTCCTAAAATGATTAGCCAATGAACCTAGGTGAAAAAACTAACCAATTGATTAATTTTGAGGACCAACTGATTGATGGCTAATTAAATAGCTCATCAGTCACTCAAAACAGCTTCAAATTGTAAAGCAAAAAGTCAAGCTCTTCAAATCCTTAGAATAAAACATCATTTCCTAACAACATACACTGACATTCTTCAGCAAAATTTCAGCCAGAAACCAGGCCCATGACCACTTCTTGTCAGCTTATCAGTGAAGTCTTAAACATTTACAACAATTATATTTACTAGGTCGCAAGTAAGTTGATTTACTGAAATACGACTTGAATCAGTATCCTAAGAAAATTTAGAAAGCACATATACTAAATCGTATATCACTTTGGTTTTAAACTTGTTCAGTGTACTAAAATCCTCTCTTAATGCAAAAACCATTAAAACGTTGTGTGCACACTCAATTTACTTTCTTTGAAGGCATATACTTCATGCAACCTGTTAGGTAATTCATATCCATTGTCTTCTTTTGCCTTCATCCTCCAAATCTTTTCATGTAGGCACTTTATATTCATCTGCATTATGAAAATGAGGAAACGGTAATTTTTTTTTGCCAGTCCTAAGGCTTGAACTCAAGGCCTGGGCACTGTCCTTAGGCTTTTTCCTCAAGGTTAGCGCTCTGCCACTTGAGCCACAGCACCATTTCCAGCTTTTCTATGTATGTGGTACTGAGGAATCAAGCCCAGGTCTTCGAGCATGCTAAGCAAGCACTCTACCATTAGGCTAAACTGTATTTTAGAAAACAAATGTACTTTTTCCTAGTTCATTTAGTTAGGAGATGGCATACCTGGGATTTGAGCCCAAGACTGCATCCAACATTTATACTAAGCGCTCTGCTCTAGAAGATCCAGATTATGCTGTGCCTTCTACTCTGAAGGTTAAAAACATCTAGCCATGAGCTGGGTGTGGGTGCAGTGGCTCAAACCTGTCATCCTAGCTACTCAGGAGGCTGAGATCTTAGAATCCCAGTTCAAAGCCAGCCCATGCATGAAAGTCAGTGAGACTCTAATCTCCAATTGACCACCAGAAAACTGGAGGCAATGCTCTGGCTTAAAGTGATTGAGCACTAACTAGCCTTGAGCAAAAGAGCTCAGGTACAGCACTCAGGTCCTGAGTTCAAGCCCCATGTCTGACCCCCCAAAAAAGACGAAGTCTAGCCTGGGAGGGACACCCTTTGACAATTTCTCCTCAAACTCGATTCAAATCTATTCACTTTCCTGAACAAAGCCAGAAAAACTTTTGTACATTCAGTTAAAAGAAAACTGATTCTAAACAGTTTCACCAGTACTATTACAGGTGTGAAACTCTTATCGACTCTCCTCTGGAATGAAACTAATAACAGTATCACTTACCAGTGTTGTTCCAACTATTGAACAAAAATAGTATGTGGGAAAAAATGGTGTACAATCCTATACAAATGTTATTATGTTTTCCATTTATTTATGGCATTTTGTGTTTATCTAATAAGATGTAAGTAACCATGTAGAATATATTTCATATTACCACTTCTATTTTTTTATTTTGGCTAAGCCTTAAACATCCAGTTTTAACAGTGACAGAATTTTCAAATGCTAATTTTCATCGTTTTCTGAACATACAATAAAACTGTTTAGACTGTATTGCTTCCACCATTATATTATACTTATTCCAACAAGTAGAGAGACAATGAATTTAGCTAAGACTGATTTCAGATTAACCTCTCTAACATAAAGCACTTCATTTTTATAATGTATGCAGACCAGGTAATAAGCGTGGAAGGATGTAATTGCATTTTAAGATATATTTGTTTTCAATTGAGATTTCAGAGTAATGGGGAAGACTAAATTGTATTATTTCAAATGACTTCAATCAAGTTAAACTCTCAGCCTCAGTAATAGATTAGGAAATAGACGTGTAGTCACAGAAAGTGAAAAATGAATTTTTTAGAAGCATTGGACCTTAAACTCCTATCATTGCTCTTTAAGCCATAATGGAAACAACTTGCTTATTACTGAAAGATCATCAATCATATTTTATAGTATTTTATATATAATTAGATGTGCTATTATTATAGTAATTTTAAACATAAGTTTTAATTCAGTTTTCTTTTTTTACAGGAAAAAATAAAATACATGTATTCATATAGATGCTAGCTTAGAATGGAATTTCTTCCATCCTATAACTTATTATCATCATATTTGAAAAACATACATGTTGGGCAAACACTTTAATTTAGACCTGCAAAACCTACTGGGACCCTACAAACTCTGACCCACAGGTATGCCTCACCCACCTCTTTTGACTGAACCATAACTTTGGACTTTCCTTTGTCCACAATCTGCCTTTATTTATGGCTCCACCCCCACATTTCCCCATTCCTACATTCCTCTTCAACTCTAGCTTCATGTCAGTTGTTCAACTTGTACATCCACTTAAGTAGTTATAGAGCAAACACCTTCCTTCATGGAATGGAGAAAACCAGCCGATGGGGTATTAGACATCTTTTTTTTTTTCAAAAGAAACACTTTGTCTTTGACAATATTGTCAAACCCAACACTACTGGCTATGACAATAAATAGTCTTTGACTACTTCTTGTCCAAAAGCAGAGATACCAGGTGGTTCAACTTGTACATTCACTTAAGTATCTATAGAGCAAACACCTTCCTTCATGGAATGGAGAAAACTGGCTGATGGGGTATTAGACATTTTTTTTTTCAAAAGAAACACTTCGTCTTTGACAATATTGTCAAACCCAACACTATTGGCTATGACAATAGTCTTTGACTATTTCCTGTCCAAAAGCAGAGATACCAGGTGGTCTTAGAGAAATGATTTGTACATGTGTTCATTCATTCAGAGGTGATGTAGCCAAGTTCACCACTGTAACCTGGCAGAAAGAAAGTAGATTCTAGAGCAACATTCTATTCCTAACTCTGCTCTCACATCAGGATTAGATGTGGAAATTTAGGTGACTTACTTAATTTCTAGGCCTGTTTCTACATCTTCAAAATATGGAGAATCATCACACCTATCTTGTAGAATTATCGTGAGAAGTCATTGAATTAGCATGCCTGAAGTATTTAAAGAGTCCCTGGCAAATTGTGTTTGTCCAGTATGTTTCCTGTTATTATTACTGACATTTGTTTGGTTTTCATTCACTAACATCTCACTGATCTCTGCAAGTATTGTTACGTATGGCATTATAGTACAACACTGAGAAAAGTAAACAACAAATAACCAGACTTTGTAGAACCCTCAGAGATAACCACTAATAAAACAATCCCACAAATACATTTAAATATATGTATACATACAAATGATACAGATACATAAGTGATAACTAAACCCCTAAAAATCTTGGACCTAGCCACTAAGTTTCTGCATGCCTGCACTTCCTCCCCTTTTCCCAGACAGGAAGGAACGAACTGGATTACGTGGCCATGATTATGTAATCTTGTTATGACTATGTAAACTAGTCTTGACTTGCTCATCTGAGGTGTCTGCACCCTATTTCCAAGCCAAGGCCTTAACACCCACAATTCCTCAGTGTTGCTTCTGAACTGTTCTTTTGACCATCAAATCCCATTCCTAATTTGAGCATGGGAGCACCACTCCTTGAAGGCCCTTCCTCTCTCCAGATTGATTTGAACTAGCAATCCCGGCGGCTTCTGTTACTTGGGTAGCAATTGAATCCTGGCATATTGGTCCAGTTTCCTCTTCCGTGCTTGCTCCTGTAGTTCTCCTCTATTTTAGGATACATACTAACTGTTTCTGGTCCAATACTTAAATGCAACCTCTCCTACTTGCCTCCATATGGGCTTTTCCAAGTGCTCCATCTCTCCTAATCTTTGTTATACCATCTGTAAAGTGGGAACAAAAATGTCTATGCCACAAAGCCAACCAGCACTCAGTAAATAAATTCAGGCCAAATGCATTGGCTCATACCTGTAATCCTAGCTACATATGTGTTAGATCACAATTCAAGGCTATCCTGGACATAAAAAATGGTAAGACTCTTTCTGAAAAAAAAACAAACTGGACTGGAAGTGGTAGAATATATACTTCACAAGTACAAGGCCCTGAGTCCAGACACCAGTGTCACACACATACACACACACACACACACACACACACACACACCCTCACTCAATATGCCAGGTATCATTGCTTACACAGCTGTAATCACAGCTCCTTGGAAAATACAGATCAGAGAATTGGAATTTGAGGCCAGCCTGGCCAAGTTAGTAGAATCCTATCTCAAAGAACAAATGTGGCATGGTAGCACATGTCTATAATCCAAGCTGTGTTAGAGGTATAAATAAGAGGCTCGAAGTCCAAGACTGGCCCAGGCAAAAACATGAGGCCCTATCTGAAAAATAGCTAGCACAAAAGGGCTAGAAGTATGGCTCAAATGGCAGAGAATTGCCTAGAAAATGCAAAGCCCTGGGCTCAATTTTCATATACTGCCAAAAAAAATAAATGAATAACAATAATAAATGCATCATCTACTGATTCAATGATTCATTAACAATATTTATCCTCAAATATGAAAGATACTTCTTCATCAAGTGCTGATCTCTAAACACTGGGGGTGAAGGTACATAAATTATGTCTTCATTTGTATATCTTATGTTCTACTGACAAAGACAACTAAGAAATAAAATAGTACAAACTACAATGAGAACTCCAGAGGAAACAATCAAATTCTGGAGGTAGAACAACATCAGGGACTTGTAGTTAGAGTAATCAAGAAAGAAAGAGAAAATGGGGCTGCCGGAAAGACAAACATGAGCAAAGGTCCTGAAAAACCTGTAGAGTCAGAGCCTGGCAAGCCCAGGGGTAAGGAGACATCAGATAAGATTGAGAGGTAAACTTTGGGGTATCCTAGTGAATGGTTTAGAATTTGCTCTTTAATTCCTCCTTCCCCAACTCCCACTTCCAGGCACTAGTTTTGTGTTTAGAATATTAGACCACTGCTGCTGGTGCATAACAATCTCATAGATGTCATGCTGGAAATTATCTTATTGTTACTAACCTTGTTGTTTCTGTAATAATGTTAAGAGACAGATGGGTTCTACATCATTCATACTCTGATTTCTTCCTTCTCTTTCAATATTGACAACTCCCAGGGCTTTCCCTAGAGAAGTCCTTCAGTCCTAAGGATAGATGTGGCATTTGTATAATAATATGTTCTAGATTTAATCTCTGGTTCTGATCTTACTGAGTTCCTGGATAAGTAGGATACCTGCTTTGCCTATCACATAGGTGTCTAATGGGTGTCTTGAATGTTACACAACAGGAAGCAAACCGTTCATTTTTGCCTCACCCACAACTTGTTCTTTCTCCAGTTTTTCCTACTCTTACCACCATACAACCTTGTCTTGTCAATAATACAGCAAAGCCAGGACCCCTATCTGTCTACTGAAACGAGCTCTTAAATAATCTACCCATTTTCCTAAAAAGCAATTATTTTCATTAAAGCATCCTTACTAATTCAAATGAACTGGGGATAGTGTGAAGATGGATCACACTGTGTGATTCTGCTACATGCAGAAATTGTGGAAACTGGCTTGTCACAAGACATACATGATCATCCAAGCCCCTCACCTTCGCCCCCACCCAGCTCCTTCACTTCCCCCTCCGACTCCACATTCTCTCTGGATGACTCAACTCCAGCCACAATGACTTGGACCACAGCACAAGTCTCCACTTCCTATCTGCATGCATTGTGCTCCCTCATTAAGCATGCACCAGCCCCAGGTCCTCATAGACCTGAAATTCCCGGCTCCCCTCCCCCTGCTCTTGCTTTCATATACTTCCCCATCAGAGAAAACTTTCTCTCTCTCCCTCTCTCTCCCTCTCTCTGTCTCTCTCTCCAGTATTTCCTACCTGGTTGGCACTCTACCAGCTGGGTCATGACTCCAGCCTGGCTTCCTGCTGATTAATAGATAAGAATCTAGAGGGCTTCCCTCACCCCCAATAATGGCTTCAAAGCGTAAGCTTCCAAACTCAGCCTCCTGAGTGGCTAGGGTTATAGGTGTGAGCCACCAGTGCCCAGCCTAACTTATTTTTTAATATTTTTTTATTTCAATGTATAGAGGGGTTACAGTTATATTCACCAGATAGAAGGTGCATTACTTCTCAGATATCCCTTCTTACGTTTTTGTCTCCATTTTCCTCCCCTTACCCCCTCCCCTTATTTTTCTCCCTCTTCAAATAAACAAGTAAACATCTATATCATATACCAGGTAACAAAGTGGGATACTGTAACAATATGAGATTAACCAAAGGGCAACACAAGAAAAGAGGAAAACAAAATACATTAAGAATAACAGTCACTTAAAATTAAGCTCTTGTTTCCATGTCCTGGAGGTCCATTAATTTGGCCTCACCCTATATGGCCTTATGTATTTAGGGTTTGAGCTATTGTAATCCTCTGTTAGGAGAGTTCTAGATGTGTACTAATTATTACAGATGAGAGAAACCATTGAGCCTATGTTCCTTGGGGTCTGGCTTACTTCACTTAATATGATTTTTTTCCAAGTCTTTCCTAACTTCTCATTTTAAAGGAGCCTTTCCAACGCCCATCATTCTCTTCAGTTACCACTGCCCCAGGAGACCATCCCAGGATGACAGAAATATCCTATCATCAGTACTCCTCCACACAGTTGCCACATGTGGCAACTCAGGTCTCAAAATGTGACTACTCCAGCTGAGGAACTGAGTTCTTATTCCTCAATTTAGTTAATTTTTAAATTTGAATACCTATATATAGAGAACAGAATGTCTCTACGGCAATACTGTATTTTATTCTCCTCAGAATACATACGATCCCCTAAAGTCATCACATCCATTTCTGGCATAAGTCCCATATGGACAGGGATTTGGTCTATAGGCCTACTGGCCTCATAGGAAGTATTGCTTAGATTATTCATTTCCACATAATGAATAATGACTACAAACTTAGTAGCACATTTCTCTTACTTCACAGTTGCTGTGGGAAGGAACCCTGAGCATCGCTTAGCAGGGCTTAGCTTCAGTGGGTCTCACAGGCCTGCAATCAAGCCAAAGCTGGATTCTCATCTGGAAGCTTGACAGGGGAAGGCTCAGCTTCCAAGCTCATGTGGTTGTTGGCTGAGTTCTTCAAGGGCTATCAGAACCATGGTCTTCCATTCCTTCCTGACCATTGGCCAGAAGCTGCTTTTGGTTTCTTGCCTCTCCAATATGGTAGCTCCTTGTATGGTAGCTTGCTTTATCAAAATGTACCAGACAACAAGGAAATAGTTTGTTAGCCAGATAAAACTTATAGCCTTGTATAAACTAATCGCAAAAGCACATAACCTTTGCCTCATTCTATTGGTTCAAATAAGTCACTAGGCCAGCTCATGTTGCAAATGGCAATCAGGCATAGTTCAAGGGCATGAATATAAGGAAGCAGAGATCGTGAGAGGTTATTTTATTTTATTTTTTATGGAATAACTTGTTTTATTGTAATGTATAGAGGGGTGATAGTTAAATTCGTCAGGTAGTAGGTACATTACTTCTCACACATTGATACCCCTTCCCAGGTGAGAGGTTATTTTTAAGAGCCTGCCTGTCATGGGATCTTCTCACATGTGCTGCATAAGTGAATGAAGACCCTGCTCTACCCTGGCTGAGAAGTTATGCCTATGTAGTGTCTTTATTTCTCACTATGGAAGGTTAAAGTTTCTTTTGTCAAAATTATGAAGGAATAAATAGAGAATATATCCCAACAGAATCTAAAATATTACGAGAACAATTCATAAATGTGTCCTAGCAAACTAGGCAATTATTTACTGGATATATAACTATTCTTTGAAATCGAGATGCCCAAATTCAGCCCCCAGCTCGGCAGTTTTGCCAGGCATGTACTAAAGAAGTTAACACGTGGTGTGACCATAGACACTGAGCCTGGCATAAGCGATTATTGCTATTATTTCTCCTTTTTGATGAAATTTAGTGTTAGAAAACTTTTTTTTTGCTTCTATTGCTGTTCATCATTCTGACAAATAATTTTGTCACTCTGAGTTTGTAGTTAAAGACAACTAACTCCAATTGGCTCATACTGAAAATGGAATGTATTAAAAAATAAAAAGGGAGGTGGATCCCCAAACCACTGATGGAGGCTGCTGCGATGCTGATAACGATTCCCAAAACCAGCAGGAAGGATCCCCTGATCTACCATTGCCACCATCTCCTCTGAACCCCAGACACTACGGCTTGTTCCAGCAACACCCCGGTCCCCGCTACTGCTCATGGCCGGCCATCCTAAACAAGTCTCTTTCTACCTCCCCTTCAAAATGAAGTTCTCACAACCTCTGTGTTCTAGATTCTCACATGGCTCCATTAGACTACTGGAATCTAGGTGTCAGACAACTTAAACCAGAGAAGCAAGTATTATGTTACTGTATTCTCCCTGTGGCTGCAGATAGCCTTTCTTCCTTCCAAGATTCTTTAGAAGAGAAATTTCAATATCATCAGATGGCAAATGTCCACTGCAGTAGCCTGTCATGATTTTGCCTTGAGGAACATGTTATGTTTTCAAATCCACATATTAAAAATTCAGTAACTTCTTGCAGAGAAGTTCTCGCAAGTATTTGCATGCTTTCTTATATTCCTCCCAAGGAACAAATGGTAATTTTGGAGCTGAAATAAAAGAACAGACAAAATAGCCGGGTGCTGGTAGCTCATGCCTGCACCAGAGGTTGAAATCTGAAGACTACGGTTCAAAGCCAGCCCTGGCTTCCAGAAAACTGGAAGTAGCACTGTGGCTCAAGAATGCTAGCCTTCAGCTGAAGAGCTCTGGGACAGTACCCACTCCTAGAGTTCAAGCCCCACAACTGACAAAAATAAAAACAAAAAGTAGTTGAAATACTGTTTGACTGATTTATTTGGTATTCTTTTTTTCACTAATGTATTTTCCTTCACCAGCATGTAAATCATTGTTTATTACATTCATTACATTTTCCTACCAAGCCTCATTCCTGCTAGCAGTCACAAACCTTTCACTCTTCATTCGTGTTTTAAACACTTGTACAGATGAGTGTTCAGACACAAGTATATGTTTTTATTGGTATAATTACTCTTGGTGTTGAGATTTTAAATCCTCTCGTTACTTTGAAAGAAAGTTGTTTCTATCTGTGA
Source organism: Megascapheus bottae (assembly GCF_031878675.1). NCBI lineage: Eukaryota > Metazoa > Chordata > Mammalia > Rodentia > Geomyidae > Megascapheus > Megascapheus bottae. The sequence continues at coordinate 72,959,625 of NC_143513.1, read as the reverse complement.
CATCTTTAGAAAAGGTCCAGATTCCTGCTGTTTGTGATATTTAAAGTTTGTTTTTCTAGGAGGCACTCCTGAGAGTATCTCAGAAACTTCAGAATGTGTAACTCTGACCTTTGTGATTAGAACTCGTGAGTTTCATACAGAATCACAGCTCCCTCACACACCAGAGAAGGAGCCTCTGACACCAAGGTCAAGGCCAAATGGTTCAACAAGCAAATCATATCATTTTACATGCCTACCAAAGCTACATTTATTGTAAAAGTTGAAAACTCAACAGATTCCTGCTCTGAGTAAGACTCTACTGCCAGTATTGCAAGAATGTGGATTTTTTTTCTCCAAAATCTTTTCCTTTGAGACCATAATTTCCCTTTTATTTTTTCCTGATACAAGCATACATGACCACATTAGTTTTTAAAAACATGTTCTCCTTCAGCTTCCACATACATAGATGCAACCAACCCTTGATTAACAATACTCAAAATTTATACTGGAAAACGAGCTCACATCTAAAATCCCTAGCGACTCAGGAGGCTGAAAACTGCGTGCTACAGTTCAAAGTCCACTTGGGCAGGACAGCCTCTGAGATTCTTATCTCCAAAAGCCAGAAATGGAGCTTTGGATCAGGTAGTAGAGCACTGTCCTTGTTCAAAAGTTCAAGGACAGCTCCCAGAACCTGAATTCAAGCCCCAGGACTATCATATTAAAAACAAACAAACAAACAAACCCTGTTTCTGTACTAAATATGTACAGACGTTTTGTTATTTCGGAAATAATACAGATGAACAATTATATAGCCATGCTATTTCCCAGAATTGATTGGAGCATCCATGCAGAGTCCTGAAAGTAATCACCAACAAATACTGACAGACAACTGCACGTCCTAACAGTGTGAGGAGACATTTTTGAGATACGATCTATAAACAGGTAGACAAACTTGAAGCACTCACTGTTGGTGACAGAATTCAGTTTGGTTTACCTTAAACCATGGTTCTCAACAATTGTCTGACCTTGGCGGGGGCGGGGGATTGGCCATGGCCTGAGACTCCTGCAGCTGACATGACTGGAGGTGGAGAAGGCAGCATTCCAGGTGGTTACAGGGCCAGGGAATTATCAAATGCCTGAGCAGAGGCATGACAATTCCCCACAAGTAAAACTTATCACACAGCAAATAATCATACTAGGATTGAAAGCTCCCTCCAGCTTTCCTTTCTCATTCCAAAGTCCCTTCCCTTCTTGATCTAAAAACATCCTTTCTGGCTCTCAGGTCTTTAATGAAACAAGATTCTATCTGTGTAGATACCCAGAACTCATCCTCAGGCTTGGCCTAAGTGATTAACCCTGACTTTTGAAACACCTGTTATTTTTGCCAGTTCTGGGGTTTGAACTCAGGGTCTGAGCTCTGTCCTTGGGCTTTCTCAGGGCTAGAGCTCTACCACTTGAGCCACAGCACCACTTCCTGCTTTTTCTAAGTATGTGGTACCAGGGAATTGAACAGGGATCTTCATGCATGCTAGGCAAGCACTCTACCACAAGGCCAAACTCCCAGCCCCTGAAACACATTTATTCAATGGCGTGCTCTGGAATCTGGAAGCTTAGCAAACTTTTAACTCCTATTCTCACCACACCATGCAAAACTGCCCCTTTTCTACACAGTATCATCCCAAAGACAAGATAGTCATTTAACATGTTCACCTCCAGCATATGTGGCCTTAGAAAGTCCAGAACCCTCCCTGCTTCATATCTACATCTGCAAAATGACAAATCAACCTCAAAGGAAAGGATTGTTGTTCAGACAAAATCATACAAGAAAATGCAATCATCTATAAAACAATACACTTGTTTTTATCATTATTCTTACACACACACACACCATCACCACCATTTTCTTTCCACTGTGGTTAATATACCTATGTTTCTGTTGATAAACATGTAAGTTAAATATTGTTATTGGCTCCAGAATCAGTACTTTGTAACTTCATTATGTACTGTTCATGTTATATAATCCCATCCACATACACAGCAAATGTCCAACTGACTAGAAAGTTATTACAGTACAATTACACACTCCCCACATGTATCAGTGAAAAAAAAAGTAGGAAGTTCATAATTTATCTATTTAGTATGGAGAGAGAAAAACAAAATGAATCATTGTAAAAAATTATATTTTCTCAAAAGAACAACATCATGATTTGTAGCTGAGCCAAAATTTTACCTCAAATAAATCAGAGAAGAACAAACAAAACAGAGCAAACTTCTCTAATCTTTAAAGCAAACATTTTGTTTCATTCTGGTTATGCATAATCAATATAAATGTAGAGTACACATTGATGCACATTTTTGTGAGGCTTAACATTTATAAGATATTTTGATTAATGACTTGGATAATTTGTGTCTGAAAAGAAAACAATTCTTGGAAGCCTGAATTACCATCTCGGTTTTCTCATAATGAATTTCTTTTAAACTGAAAGATGTAGTCAAACTCAGCCAAGCTCGGTGGCTCACGCCTGTAATCCCAGCTACTCAGGAGCTGAGATCTGAGGATCAAGGTTCAAAACCAACCCGGGCACAAAAGGACCTGAAACTCTTACCTCCAATTAACCTCTAGAAAATGGAGAAGTGGAGCTTGGCTCACAAGTAGGGCAATAGCCTTGAGCTGAAGAGCTCAGGGACAGCGCCCAGGCTGAGTTCAAGCCCTAAGACCTACAAAAGGAAGAAGGAGGAGGAGGAGAAGGAGGAAGAGGAGGAGGAGGAGGAGGAGGAGGAGGAGGAGGAGCAGGAGGAGGAGGAGCAGGAGGAGGAGGAGAAGTCAAATTCTCACTATACAGTGAAACCCAAACTCTTCCAGCATAGGGTTCACTTGTAGAATAGAAACATAATTGAGTTTTCTCAAGGAAATCTACTTCCCCATTGCTCTTGTATTCCAGCACCACACAGGAAAACAAACCACAAAAGGATGGATATGGGGAAGTGAATGGCATAAATAACAATCACAGTCCTTTGGTTTTGTATATAGAAGGTATGAGTTGACTGTTGATGAAGAAACAGGCCATGATCAAGTCTGCTCTTCACCCCATATTGATCGCCTCAGCTTCTTCTCAGCCAGTAAGTAACACAAAACACTGCTTCAAAGACTACGGGATGAATTCATCCATTTGAACAAAATGCATTAACTCCTCCATTATACACATTAGTGTCTATGTTTGTTTATGCTTCCTTATAACCCATCTATTGATTTTTCTAGTATGTGGTTCCTTTGCCCTGGATCTATTCAATAAGTAAATAAGAAGGAAATCTACTCCAAATTATCATGGTCAAAAATGTGTACTGGTGAAAAGATTTTGATGAGTGAACCTTGAATGGAAAAATTCCTTTTTCTCCAGCTACAAGCACGTGTTTGAAAATCATTCCTGTAACCCCTCTGTACATCACCCTGACAATAAAATTAAATTTTAAATAAATAAAAAGTAGATTTGCTGGAACTCCACTAGGAAATATCTTGAACTATACAAGGAAGGAAGGAAGGAAGGAAGGAAGGAAGGAAGGAAGGAAGGAAGGAAGGAAGGAAGGAAGGAAGGAAGGAAGGAACAAATTTGTAGAGCTTCAATTGGACTATCGTTCATAAAAGATACACAGAATACTCTGAAAGGCTCTATGCATCAAAGCCATGATGTTTCATCATCCATAACTCAAAAATCTCACCAGAATTGCATGACTTTTGATCAGGGCATTCTTTGCAGAGAAAACAAATGGTAAGATTTTTCAGTATGAAAGCTGATGTTCTCTGCTCTTGTTTTATAATCCTTGGATTTGCAAACACTAGCCACTCTTTGTAGTGCCCAGCACTCTACAAACGTTGAGGAATTTCTCAGTGATAAGTACTGATTACATTTCTTTTTTTAAATTTTTTATTGTCAGGGTAATGTCTAGAGGGGTTACAGTTACATTTGCCAGACAGTAGATATATTACTTCTCACTCATAGATACCCCTTCTCATGTGAGTACATTTCTTGTTGGACATTGTTATCACCTCCATGTTTTTCTCCCACTTTCCCTCCCCAACAATTCTACTTTTTAGAAGCTACGTTAAGAAACGGCTATTTCTTTGTGTCCAGGTGTATTTAACTTGCTTCCAGGTGTAGCAAATCTCAAGGGAGTTCAAATGTTTAGTTAGCTACTCAAGCGTATGTATCATTAAAAATTGAATATTGATTCGTTTTATTTATGTTTTGGACTGGTTTTGCTGTTGTGAACAGGAAAAAAATAGTAAAAATAAATAACATAGCAAAAGTTTTAACGAACAAGATTCTAAATATAACATCTTCTCAATATAATTTTAGTTGAATATATTCTAAAATGTAAAGGATTTTCTGTCACCATGAAACTTAATTTAGGGGAGAACATGTTTTATAAAGAAAAGGTTTAAATTTGCATAATTCTAAACCATGAATTGTGATTGTTGAATTCTTTTGTTCACCGTGATAGTAGTTTGCAATTGTTGTGGAAAATAAATAGGGAAATTACAGCCAAAAAAAAGAAAGAAAGAAAGAAAGAAAGAAAGAAAGAAAGAAAGAAAGAAAGAAAGAAAGTCCTTCCTTGGGACTTGTCAATTTGTTTGAGAGGTCTTTGGTTTTGCTACAGACCTAACTCAATATGGCAGGCTTTACCAGCTACCTCTTCATCCTCATTCCATCAGTTTGATGTTTCTAAGGGTCCATTTCAGCAGTGGCTGTCATCTGTAGCAACTCAACATTTGCCCTTTCAATTATAAGTTCAAGAATGTGAAGATTAAAATTTCAGAAATTGCTCATCTCAATTTAAGAAAATGGAAGTCTTTGAAAAAAATACATTAAGTGAAGTAAATCAGACCCAGAGAAACAAAAGTTGCATCGTTTCCATTATTTGTGGTAGCTAAAATGAGTCTATAAACCTATAAGTAAGCAAGTCAGGTTACAAATGGATAAATGGAAGTATAGTAGACTCTATGGAGAGCTCAAACAGTGTAATTTTGTAGAGAGAGTCAAAGTCCAGCAAAATAAGCATCAGGAATGGGTACTTGTGGGGAATGGGTAAGAAGAAAAAGACAGATGAATGGGGTGGAGGGAGAAGAACTCATGCTATCTACCACAAAGGTAAAAAAAAGAGAAAGAAACTCTGAGTTAAAGAGGGATAACAATATTGAGGGGATAAAGTTGATCAACATACATTGTATTCATAATCTGCTTTGTTATATGGCACCTCCTTTGTAAAACTAAAGATAATAAAAATTAAAAAATAAAATGTGATATTATTCTTGAAAAATCAACTAAATAGAAATAAATTTCCTTTAAAAAAATAATAAAAAGTGAGGCACTGGCGGCTCACTTATGTAATCCTAGCTACTCAGTAGGCTGAGGTCTGTCTGAGGATCATGGTTCAAAGTCAGGCCAGTCTGGAAAGTCTGTGAGACTCATATCTCTAATTAACCACCAGAAAACTGGTAGTGGTGCTGTGTGGCTCAAAGTGGTAGAGAGTTAGCTTTGAGTGAAAAAGCTCAGGGACATTGTGTAGGCCCTGAATTCAGGCCCCACAACTGAAAAAAAAAAAAAAAGAGAGAATTGCCTTTAATTCAGGTACTGACAATGGTGAATAATATCCAACTTTTTGCTTATTGTTTTGTAGATGCAATCTCAGAGATTTTTTTTCTGCCCAGAGTGGCATTAAACTACAATCCTCTAGATCTCAGACTCCTGAGAGGCTAGGATTATAAGTGTAAGCAACCAGTGTTCTGCTAAGAACTTATTCTTAATAATTACATTTTTCTCAAATCTTAAACCATCATCAGACTTGAATAAAAGTCACTGAAATGTTTTCTATAAAGTTATATTACACTGACCAATTAGTACAGCTATGTCTTCCTCATTATTCTTTTACTCTTTAACTTCCAATTGAATTGACCACACATATGTGTATGTGTGGGGGTATAATTAGAATTTGTTTAGAACCGTATAAGAGAATTTCAAAAAGTACAGGGAAGAAAGCAAGAAATCAACTTCAATCTCACAGTAGAGAACATCATGATGAATATTTGATGAATTTTGATCCCTTCCAGTATTCTTCTAAGTGTCTATGTACATGTAAGACACTCATAAAATTGTTATTTTATGTTTTTCTGTCAGTAGTTACCTAAGGAAAGGGAAGGAAGTGCAAGGAGATCACCTTTTACTTTTTATTCTATGTGCAATGATGTTTTCTGAAAACATTAAACACGAGCATGCACTCATATTCATCTTATAAAAGGAAACTAGAAGGACAGGGTACTAGCTAAAACTATTGTGGTTATCTTTATAGTTATTCTTGTTGTATAGTTGGATACATCTCAAAATTCCTCCCTTTTGATGAATATTTTGAATATGATTTAGTTGATGCCTTGACCCACAGTTGTGCTAAGGTAAGGTGACTTGTCCATTCAAAAATGACTTGATAAGGCAAAAAGTGAAAACTCACTATCCACTCAGTAACTCAGTATTTACTGAGTACTTACTATGAGCCAGATATCACAATAAATATTGAATGTGTATTTTATAGCAAAATGGGCATTATTTTTTCCATACCGAGGCCATATTACAGAATGTTTATATTCCCCAAATTCATCTGTTGAAACCTCAGTCCCCAATGTGCTAGTGTTTGACGATGTGATTCTGGATGGCAGTTAGGTCAAGAGGTAGAATAGCTCATGATGGTATCGATGATAAAATAGACGTGGCTGTATGTGATGGCGTACATAGTTAATATCAGCCAAGTAAAGGCAGAAGGACTGGGCTACTGTAGCCGGGGCTACAAAGGGAAATCCTGTGGAAGAAAAGAAAAAGAAAGGCAGGAAAAAAAAGAAGAGAGGAAGGGAGAAAGTTAAGAAGAGAAGATGGGAGGACGAAGGGAAGAAGAGGAAGAAATACAACAGAACTTTCGCTCTCGTTTTCTCTCTCACTCTCTCCCTCTGTGTCTACTTCCTTCCCCTACCTGGCCCTACTCACCTTCTCTTTGTCTCTCCTCTGTACCATGCAAGAAAATCTCACCAGAATTCAACCATTCTAAAACCAGATGGCTTCCCAGTCTACAAAACTGTAATAAATAAATTGCTATGTGGGCCACGCAATCTGTGATATTCTTGTAAATAAAATACTACATATGTGTATAAACCATAGTCTGCCATCCAACTTTTTAATACAAGAGGAAGACAATAAGCAGTTTTATTAGTCAGGACTGGCTGGGTTATTCCATTAAACACAAGACCCCCCCTCTAATTTTAGGGTGTTAAATACAAGACTATATAATTTAATAGTAGACTAGGGACCACTGTCACTCAAAGTGTAGAAGAATGGGACAGAGGCAAAAATCATTAGTCCATAACAATTCAGGAATGCTGTCCAGACAGGCATTATGTGGACCTTCTCCATGAGACTGGAGAATATCCCTTGATCAGGCCCCAGTGCTGGTCCACAGTTCTCTCTATTGCTTTACAAGATTCTTTATTACCACCCTACTTGTTCTGATTGGCGTTCAAACCACTTTCTCAGGTGACTTCCTATCTCCAGAAGAAAGAGGCCCAAGGTCATTTCAAGTCTTTCTATAGTTTTATCTAAATATGGCTGATAGATATTTCATGCTCACTGTCAGAAGTTTAGTCAGCTTCTTCCACTTCTAGTTCAAGCTGGCTCCATGTGCCATAATCCCAGCAATGGCCATTTCTTTTTCTCCATATATTTTTATTGTAATTAATAGAAGGGTTACATTATATTCACAAGATAGAAGGTGCAGTCTTAGTCCCTATTTCCCTCCCCCCACCCCCGCCCCTCATCTTGTTTTCCCCCCTTCCCTATCCGATTTCAAATAACCAAATACTCGTATACACAATATATCAGATAACAAGGTAAAATACTGTAACAATATGAGATAACCAAGAAACAACAAAAGAGATAAGAGATAACATAGTACATTAAGGACAACAATCACTCATTATATGGCTTTTGTTTCTATATCCTAGAGGTCCTTTCATTTAGCATCATACTATATGGCCTTATGTATGTAGGTTTTGCTCTATTGCAAATCTCTGCTAGGAGAGCCCAAGGTTTCTACTGATCATGACAAATGAGGGAAACCATTGAGCCTATGTTCCTTTGAGTCTGGCTTACTTCACTTAATATGATTTTTTTCTAAGTCTTTCCATTTCCTTACAAATGGGGTGATGTTTTTCTTTCTGACAGCAGCATAGAATTCCAATGGGTCTTGTTGAGCCACTCATCAACTGAGGGGCATCTGGGTTGGCTCCATATCTTTGCTATGTAAATAGTGCTGCAATGAACATCATTGTGCTAGTGGATTTAGTATGTCCTTGTTTCTGGACCATTGGGTAAATGCCAAGTAGTGGAATTTCTGGGTCATAGGGGAGTTCTATGTTTAGTCCTTTGAGGAACTGCTATACTGCTTTCCATAGTGGTTGAATGAGTTTGCACTCCCACAACAGTGTAGTAGTGATCCCTCCTGGCCACATCCCCTCCAGCACCTGTTGTCATTAGATTTCTTGACCATGGCTATTCTAACTAGAGTGAGGTGGAATGTTAGCTTTGTTTTGATTTGCATTTCTTTTATGGCCAGAGATGTTGAGAAGTTGTTCATGTGTCTATAGGCCATTCTTATTTCTTCTTCAGAGAAGACTCTCTTTAAGTCTTTGGGCCATCTTTTAATGGGAATGGTTATTTCTTTGGAGATTGGTTTGGATTGATTCAATTTTTTTTGAGCTGTTGATATATTTTAGATGAGGCCTTTGTTGTATGGTTAGTGAAGATCTTCTCCCACTCTGTAGGCTTTCTAGTTAGTTTGCTAGCTATGTCCTTTGCCATACAAAAGCTCTGCAGTTTAATGCAGCCCACTTATCCAGCCTTTCTCTGATTTCTTTTGTTTCTGGGTCCTTATTAAGAAAGTTTCGACCTATGCCAAGGAGACCTAGTGTATCTCCTATTCCTTCTTGTAAAGTTTTCAGTGTATTTGCTTTTACATCCAGGTCTTTGATAGTGATGGCAATTTCTAAAACAAAACTGCCTTCTTCCTCCTTCTTTCCCTCCCTTCTTCCCTTTCTCCATTTCTTTTCTTTCTTCTCTTCCTTCCTTTCTTTATTCCTTCCCTTCTCCTTCTCCTTCTCCTTCCTCCCTTCTTTCCTTCCTTCCTTTGAACTTATCAGTTTTTGTCATGGGAAAAACTACTTTCTCTGATAGTTTTGACTGAACACCACTTGAATGTAAGGGTTTGTTCCTTCCCCAAGGTCTGAGGTTCTTGTAGCAGAGGAAAAACACAAGCTTGGAAGGGTCTTTCATTAACAAGCCCCAGCAGGACTCATAATAGTGCTCATAACTAGCAGGCCAAAATTAGTTACATGAAGTTACCCAACAACCAGGAAGCCACTGTAATGTTAAAACAATTAAAGTATTTGTGACTGTTGCTGGGAGGGGGAAAATAAGCTGTAAATTCCGATTGGAAAACCTCAAGTGGGTAGTCTTGGCCTTCTCTAAGAAGAGGTAACATTTCAAAGGTCAGAACGAATGGGCAAAAATGAAAGAACAGCTATGTGGGTGTGGTGACATAAGCCTGTAATCTCAGCACTGGGGAGGTTGAGGTAGTAGACTTCTGAGTCTGAGGCCAACCTGGGCTGTCCTTCATATCTTACTTCAAAAAACTAAGGTATGTGGGGTATGGCTCAGCCTGGTTGGCTAGCATGTGCAAGGCCCTGGGTTTGATTCTAAGCACTGAAAAACAAAAACTTTTTAAGAGTATTCTGGACAGGAAATAATCGTTAGGTAAGGATCCTAAAGTGATGTTTGCACAGTTTTTCTGAAACTGAAAGAAGGCAAGCTACCTAAGAACTAAAGAAAGTAGATCACAGCAAACAGGATTTTATCCTAAGTAAGTCAGTGGTATGTCTCAGCACAAGACATGCAGATTTATGTTTTAAAAGGGTAACTCTCTACGTGGGGAATTACCTGGAAAATAAAAGAAAGGCTAGCCAGACAGAGTTGAGCGAGGCATGTGAGGATGTGTAAAGTGTGGGCAGTATTAAAGACCACAGAAGTGAACCAAGTGAAGACGCATTTCAAATGACTTACTGATGGATTGGGGAAAATTTTTCAAAGGTCAAGAATGGCAGGATCTATTAGGACTCCATGTTTCTTGTTTTAATGACAGGGTGGCCATGATGTCATCTTAGAGAACAGGGACATAGAAGGAATCCACTTGCTTTAAAATCTGCAGAAGACAAGGTTCTTCTTTGAATGCATGACGTTCAAGACATTCCCATGGGTAAATATAGCCAAACCTGGTACAATTTCAATTTTTTTTAACAATTTTGAGACTGAAATTTTTAAAATGGATTGAAAAGGGAGGCAGGGCAGTAAGTAATGTAAAGCAAATACTTCTGGATATTTTTAGGTAGATTTTGTTTTACATTTTCCCATCCTTAGTGGTGTAAAACCACCCAGGTCCCACTTGACATACCCTTCTATCTCCCTAAACCCGCCCCCGGCCTCTCCTAACTCCCCTCCCACCTCCTGTCACTCTGCCAGGGGGTCCCGCCCACTCCTCCCCCTCTACCCTAGTTTGGGCCCTCTCAGCCACTGCACATGCGCACAAGTGCCGTTCACGGGCCCTGGCATGGGGGGGCGGGGCTGGAAGGAAGAGGAAGTCGGGGGCGGGCCCTAGCTGGGAGTGAACCGGAAGTGTAAGCATTCCAGCTTCTCCTCTGCCAGGCGGAACCTGCTGTGCTGGGCCCGGTGGCAGCAAAAGAACTTTCCGTTTCCTGCCCCGACGGCCGCCGCCGCCGCCGCCTCCGCCCGTTCTCCCGCTGGTAGCTTCTCCCACCGAGTCTTCTTCTCCTCCTCCTCCTGCCGGCCTTGCGGCCCCGGCCTCCCGCTCGCCCGGCGGAATCCGCTCGCTTCCTCCACCGCCTCCTCATTTTCAGCCGGGCCTACTGTGTCCGCCCCGCCGCGGCGATGTGCGACAAGGAGTTCATGTGGGCCCTGAAGAACGGGGACTTGGACGAGGTGAAGGACTACGTGGCCAAGGTGAGCGGGGGAGGCGGGGGTGGGCGCGGGGGCGGGTGGAGACGCGGGGGGAGGGGCGGGCGCGGGGTGGGGGTGGGGCGGTGGGGGGTGAGCCGGGACGGGGCTGCGGGACGGGAGTGGGGGGGGGATGGGAACTGGGACGGAGGGCGGGGCGGGTGGGGGCCCCAGCTGGGGGTCCTCCTGTCTGGGGGCGACCCTGGTGACCCCACGGACAGAGAGCAGGACGCGCGGGGCCGCTGGGCCCCGTCGTGCGGCGCCGTCCGGCCTTCCCTGAGCCCCCCGCCCCCGCGGGAGAGGTGCCGGCCCCGGCGCCGTGGAGAGTTTCCCCGTGGACCCCTGACGGTCGGCATCCTGGGCCCTCGTCCTCGCCAAGAGTGGCAGCAATCTTGTCGTCGAATGAACCGTGTGACTCCATCTCGGGCTTGACAGTGATTGAAAGGGAACACAGCCTCATCAGAGGGGGGACTTTCTTTTCCTTTTAGGCCTGGGTGGGAATTTAAGGAATTTATTGGAGGTGGGGGGCGGGGGGGGGAGGACCGAAATAGCAATAGTTTTAGATTCTGAAACTCACTGTCACTTGACTGGGAAGTGTTAATTTTGGGTGTGGCCTGTTTCGCTCCTGCACATCCACCACCACCACCACCACCACCAAAAACGTTCAAGTATAAAGTTGGCAGTTGGCAGCTAGAGTGTTTGGGTAATCTTCAGGGTTTTTTGTTTTTTTTTTTTTCAACCAGATTGTTCCACGTGTGGAGTAAGTAATACTGCCCTTTTAGTCAAAGTATATTTTGGTGTAAAATCGTGATTAAGAAAACCCAAAATAAAAAAAAAAAATTAAAAAAAAAAAACAATCCACTTTGATGTACTAACAAAAAAAAGTTCTACCTTGCCTTTAGGTCCTGAAATTTTTCCTTTTTGTTTCCTTCTTTGAGTCGTAAGAGAAGTTAATGTTCTTACCACTTGAAAAGTGGGAGCTTTTTTTTTTTTAAATACCTTCCCAAAGAGTATAATTTTATGATATAACTGTGAAGAGTTTCTTGCTCACCTTCTGGAAGTGTGAAAACTGGGTGTAGATTTCAATTATTCAAAGGATCTCCTGAATGCTACTTCACAGGTCTGTGTTAGGAGACAAGTAAGAAGAAACAGGGTTTCTAAAAACTTGCAGGATTGTTGTCAAGGCCAGCTGCTGGTCATTTTTCTCTGGTTGAATGAAATGAAAATATGGACTTCATCTGCTTAGTTATTTGCAGTAGAAGTTTAGGGCTGGTGGCCTACTAGTTACTGCTTTTGCAGCTAATAGTAGATTGAAACCTGAATTATTTTGTATTTTAGTGGAGGGGAAAAAAATATTTGGAGTACCAGTAGACATAGTGGGTCACTGTAGTTCTCTGCAGCCAGTGCTTTTGGTTTGCCTGTTGTGTCACTTAGGTTATTTGAAATACAAAAAGTAAAGTTGGTATGTACTCATTGAATTTCAGCTACAATAATAGCACAGTTGAAAGTCTATCTGTTCTTGTCTCCATCCATTCTGACATAGGACCTCGTGACCCAGTTGTTCATTCAAACCAGATTTCTGAGGGTTTTCAAGACTACCTCTTTAGTGTCTCCTGCCTATACTTTATTCTGAATTCTTACATTATCACCTAAGATGAGTTTCTCTTGCTATGCAGCCTGAACTACATTCTCCTTGACTGTAGTTGTGTCCTCACCCCATGCCTATTCTCCATGCCTTCCAAGTCAGTTTATACAGGTAATTTGTATAACCTCTATATAATGTAAATCAGAGAATTTTCTTTTTGTTTTGGTTTTTCAAGCCAATCTTTTACCCTACCTTTAAATTACCCTGTTATTTGTCCTTACCTATTTGAAAAAAGTTCCTTTTTCCTTTTATGTCCTAAGTCATTAGGATCTGGTCTGGTCCTGCTTCTGTGAACACTCTGTTCTAGACCTTCTACAGTGCTCATATAGCAGATATTCCCATGTACTTTTGCACCTTCCTTCACTACACATTAATACCTAGCTTCTAGGCTACTCTTAGCATAAATACTATCTATTCCAGATCTTCCTCCTTTTTTACTGTTTGACATAACAAAATGCTTATAGGCTCACAAGTATAATAATCCCAGCACCTCAGGAGGCTGAGGTCTAAAGATAAAAATATTCAAAGCCAGCCTGGGCAAATTCTCAACAGAGTCATCCCCAATTAACCAGCAAAAGTAAACCAACCACAAATAGAGGGTGGCTCAAGCTATAGAGAGCCAGCCTGAGTGAGAAAGCTAAACTAGAGCACAAAGCCTTGAGTTCAAGGCCCAGCATCAACATGCAACCTATGTTTCTGTTAAGAAATTATTTTTATTGCCATGTGCCAGTAGCTCTTGGATCCTACCTACTCTGTGGGCTGAGATCAGAGGGTTGAGGTTCAAAGCCAGCCTTGACAAACAAATCTGAGAAACTCTTTTAATCTGTACTTAACCAGCAGAAAGCCAGAACTGGAGGTATGGATGATTCTATTGGTAGAGCACCAACCCGGAGCAGAAAAAGCTAAGCAAGAGCCCAAGGCCCACCCTGAATTCACACCCTAGTATCAGCATATATACACAAAAGAATTTTTTTCTTAAGTATTTGGCAAACTTTTCTAGTTATATAAGGATAAATGCCACTGGCTGGTTAATTTATATTACCAGGTTATAGTAAGCGCTGTGCTTTTACCTGTTTCATTTGCATTTTATCCGGCCATTTCAGCAGTCCTAGTTTTAAAGATAAAGCTTAAAAGAGTTAATAATTTGACAGTGTCACAAGGTGAGTAGCTTGAGGTACTGAGATTTAAAACCAGCCTTTCTGAATCTAAAACCTAAATACGTCTTTAAAAAAAACTACAAGTCTGCATTGAAATATATTAGCTGGTTTCTTAACTGAAAGTGGCTTAAAGTAATAAGCATATTAGAAAAGCCAGGCACTGGTGGCCGAAATCTCAAAGGGTTGTACTTAGTAGTCATGGAGGACAGAAAAGTCGGAAAAACTCCCATCTCCAAAATAATCATCCAAAGCCAGGCTAGAAGCAAGCCTCAAGTGGTGAAGTAACAGCCAAACAAGGACAAGGGCCTAGTTCACCAAAGAAGAAAAGAGTAGGGGGAGGGGGAGTCTCACAAGAAACAGTTACAACAGTTTAATTCAAATTATGAAGACAGAAAGTAGCTACCTTTTTTTTTTTTTTTTTTTTTGGAATAAGCTGGGAGTTGGTAGTTTATATCTATAGACTCCTAGGCTGATATCTGAAGATTACAGTTTGAAGCCAGCTAGTGCAGAAAAGTCTGAGAGTATTATCTCCAGTTAAACAGCTAAAAGCCAGAAGTGGAGGTATGACTTAAGTGGTAGGGTGCCAGCTTTAAATAGAAAAAACAATTGAGAGAACAAAGCTCTGCGCTCAAAATCCCAACACCTACACCCCGCCCCCGAAATTAAGTGTAACCAATACCTGCTAATGCCCAATATGCCTGCCTCTGTGCGTGATTGCTTGACAGCTTGTGAAACTTTTTATTTATCATCATAATTTTGCCTTACACTTTCTTTGTTTAAAATGTGATCCTACACCATACAGCAAGCCTTGTATTAGGAAGAAGCAAGTAATTATTGAGATTCTTGTTTAAATTAAACATACTTTTAAAAAGTTTTATGTTCTTAACATTACTCAACTTGAGTCTTGCAAGGCAGTCTATAGGTGTTCTCACCGCTATGCAATTAATATTACCAACTCCATTTTAGAGATAAAGAAAGGTGGCAAAGATGAACTAATTTGCCAGGGATCATAAAGCTTATATTTGAACTCAGATCCATGGATTCTGAAGGAGTTTCAGAACTCCTTTATATTAATCATTTTACCCACCTTTTTTTTTTTTTTGTGCCAGTCCTGGGGCTTGAACTCAGGGCCTGACCACTGTCTTTGGGCTTTCCTCAAGGCTTGAGCCACAGCACCACTTCCAGCTTTTCCGTGTATGTGGTGCTGAGGAATCAAACTGGGTCTTTGTGCATGCTAGGCACTCTACCACTAGACCAAACTCTCACCATCACTTTACCCACTCTTTTTTTTTTTTCACACAGCGCCCAAAAAAGAAAGGGAAAGAAAGGTGTTCCTTGTGAAAGGCACCAAGATCTTTTTTTTTTTTTTTTTTTTTTTTGCCAGTCCTGGGCTTGAAGCACTGTCCTTGGACTTTCTCAAGGCTAGAGCTCTACCACTTGAGCCTCAGCACCACTTCCGGCTTTTTTCTATATGTGGTATCGAGGAATCGAACCCAGGTCTTCATGCATACTAGGCAAGCGCTTTAACCGCTAGGCCAAACTCCCGGCCCTTTACCCACTCTTGACCTTCACTTTTCAGCAGTGCCAGATAATTCAAAGAGTAAGATACTAATTGTGCATGTCAATGTTAAAAATTAAATACCAGGGCCCAAGATGATATTGGTCCACTGAGACTAAAAATTGAAGATGCTTATGCATTGAATTGATAAGTAGCCCTTTAGAATTCCTAGCAGAGCTAATAAATGTACTTACTTGTTTACACATTCTTTCTTTCACTTGCTGTGCAATAGTATACATTAGGTCTCAAACTTCCCCTTCTCTGTTTCCTTTTCCTCTTCAACCCCCATCATAATTACATCTGCCTTTGACACTCAAATAAGTTTGAAAAGTAACTATTGTGCACCAATTGAGAGGATAGAATCTCTTGAACCTCGGAAAGGTATCAACTCTTTGGAAATTGCAACACTTACTGTAATCATTTCTCACTTTACTAATACAATAGTCCATTTAAAAGCAGTCCTGATTCAGTCTTGTCTTTTATTTTTCCTTTTTATTTTTCATTTTAAAATTATCAGATTATCATTAAAAGAAATTATCACTTGCTTGCATGGCAGCTGGATTGGAGGCCAAATATGAAAGTTAGTATCATTATTGATATTTTTGTCTTTTCTTTTTTGGTGCTGAGGATCGAATGCAGGACATTATACCTGCTAGGTAAAGCACCTTGCCACCAAGCTACATCCCAGCCCAGTGTTATCTCACATAGGTACCCTCAGTAGACATGAATATGTAATAGAAGGTTTTTCTTTACATTGGAACATGTAGTTGCTCAAATGTATTTTGCTTTAGGATTTTAAAGAGTCTTCTCTTGGCATAGGTATTAAATGTTTTCTAATAGGTAACTGGACTTTTTTTAATATGTAGATTTGTACAAGCCCTGAATAATAAAGTAAATGTTTTTCTGGGGCTTGCAAATTTATTCCTATTTTTGTATCTTGACTTCAGTTATTTTGTTTTAAACAGGCTGTGACTTGGCTGTTCTTCCCCTTTCTAATCTTTATTCTAAAGTCAATCATGAAATAAGAATGTAATTTGTTAAGTCACATTCTGTTAAATCACATCTGTTATGCCTGACATATGGGGAGTACAGTAATGCTTAGCTATTGTTCATAACCACAAATTTGTTTAGAAACAACTTTAAAGATTGCCTGGTCTAACTAATTTATTTTGTAGATAAGAAAAAATGGGATCAGAAAGGTCTTGACAATTGGAGCTAGGAAGTTTATTCTGTTCTCCTTATCTTGAAATTATTTTTACTACCACAATATTTTGTTTTCTAATAAAGCATGTGATACTTGCTATTAACTATCCTGGCATAATCTTTCTGGCTTTACTTCACCTGTTTGGTAAGTTTTTGCTCGAATCAGTCACTTCTTCATTTCTAAAATAAAACCCACCTGAGCTACACTAACTTGTTAAGAGGTTTACTTAGTTCTAGCTCCTTGGGAACTCATCTTGGCTCAATTGTAGTGAAGGCCTTGTTTGGTGTACCACATCAGAGCCCATGCAAGTGGGAGCAAGTAATCACAAAGCCAGACAAAAGGAGGGGGGAGCACAGACTTAGAACATTACCACTTTAGAGAACTACCTAATTCCTTCTGAAGGACAGCAAGAACCACCACACTGGTTCAAGCTTTCAGTACATGGGTCCTAGGTCTTAAACTCAGAAGACCTGGACACTATTGTGAGCTTTTTTGCTCAAGGCAATAGCACTCTGATACCACTTGAGCCACCACTGAAGATGAAAAAAAAGTCTCACAGACTTTCTTGCCCGTGCTGTGTTCTAGCCACAATCCTCAGATCCTAGCCTCCTGTTGAAGCAATATTTTTTGTAACTATAAGGCCAGCTTCCACTTGTAACTGTTCTGATGCTCATTTTGGAATTTTATGATTTTTTGACATACATCTGACTTAAAAAGCTTTCTTGTCCTGTAAAAATTGTGAATTGTCTGTACTTTTTCATTAGCATTAGTGAAAAAAGTATTAAAACCTACACTTGATACCACATTATTTATCACATTATAAAATTACCAATATGACTGGAATTCTTCCTGCAAACTTAACTCCTTATAAAACACTATTGTTGGTTGTTACAAAGTTTTCTCTAGAAAGATTTTTTTTCTTTTTTGCCAGGCCTGAGCACTGTCCTGGGGCTTTCTCAAGGCTAGCACCCTACCACCTGAGCCACAGCACCACTTCTAGCTTTTTTCTGTGTATGTGGTACCGAGGAATCAAACCGGGGCCTTTGTGCATGGTAGGCAAGCACTCTACCAGCAGGCCAAACCAAACACCTGGCCCCTCTGGAAAGATTTTTAAACTGAAGGGGATTTCTAGAAAAACTTCCCAGGCATCAAAATATCTGCCAAAAATGTTCCAGAATTTCCTCCCCAACTCTGCTGCCAATCCCATGACTGTCTTAGTTTCCAATAGCATTTATAAAAGAAAAGGCTAGCTACTTAGCAGTTTTCACTGGTTCATTCATAGTTGAGCAGATATCATTTGAACATCTACAGTGTTAGATGAGCCATTGTGTTAGATGAGCATAAAAACAATTGGAATAATACTTCTGAAGATTAGTTTTTTTTAGAGGTGTAAGTATATAGGAAAATACCAAGTAAGATAGTTGTAAGGTTTCTAAATTATTTTCCTTAATAAAGTTAAAACTTACAAAGCAACTAATAGATTTTAAGAAAACACACAGCTATGTTTAAAAAATAGGATGCTAGAAAATAAAAGTGGGTTGATTTTTGCATTTCTCTGATCTTCCTGTTAAGTCGTTTGTTTTCTGTTATAAAGTTCCAAAGTTATCAAAGGGTGTGAATTTGTTACTATGTTGTAATTTAATACTGTTTTGCTTGTCACCAGTACAGTGATACATGATTCTTTGCAGTTGCCACTTGAAATGTGGTTGCTAACTGGAGGGGGGAGGATGAGGAGAAATGAGGGAAGGAATGTTGAGGCAAAGAGGAGAAAAATGGCCTTGGCATTCTTCCCAGAGAAAACCTACTATCTCAAAAATACTAAGTACTGAGATCTTGACTCATATCTAGCTAAATGAGGTAAATGGGAACATGACTCTGGTACAGATTCATGCATTTAATACATTTGCTGCTTTCTCTTGTCAGGTGTCCAGTACGTATATCCTATGAGTCTATATGAATATATCCCATATGCTAATTTAGTCTACTGTTTGTCAGTCACTTTGCAGGGCTTTGGTCTCTTGTACAGTACAATATGTACTTTGACCCTAGAACTCAATTGCATGGATGAGTACACATCTTGAAGATCAAAGGAAGAGAATTATTTGTTTCTTTTCTCTTGAAGAATAGCCTAAAAACAGTTCTCAGCAGTGTCAGGTACCCATTTCATTTAGAAATAGTACAAAGAATGCTTTTCAAAGTGCATGTTTATTATTCCCATAAACTTAATCCAGTGCAGTGGAGGTCTGTAGGAAATCGCCCTTTTGAAATATATTTCAAATATACTGGAATTGAAGAGGAAGTGTTTAACTATTTCAAATATGTCCCGTATTTGTGAACATGTTTATATTCTATAGTAACGTGAGTTTAAGGGAGACGGATTGAAAAAGATGAAGTCTATGAATTGTGGCCATCTTTTAAAACCAGATACTTTCATAAGAATATCTCACTAAAGCTTGGGTTTTCTCAGTCACTGTTGCTTTCCACTTACGATTCTTTTTTTTTTTTGTGCCAGTCCTGGGCCTTGAGCCCAGTGCCAGAGCACTTTCCTTGGGCTTTCTCAAGACTAGAACTCTACCACTTGAGCCAAAGCACCACTCCTGGCTTTTTTCTATGTATGTGTTACTGAGGAATCGAACCTGGATCTTCGTGCATGCTAAGCAAGCACTTTAAGCACTAGGCCAAACTCCCGGCCCAGCCATTTATGATTCTTTTGAGTACTCTTTTTATACCCACAAATGCCTGGTTCTCTAATCTAGAATGGGGTTAGGTGAAATTGTAGATATTCTGGCTATTATAGCCAGATTCCTTTAATTCTTAAAATACATACATGTACCAAAAAAAAATTGGAGGTTAACACAGCCACTGTTTTTGTAGTTTGTTTTGCCATGAGGAAACCTAAGGCCCACCATGCATAATAATCAGCTTGGAGTGGGAGTATCAGTAACAACTGGAGCCTAGCACCAGAAAGGAAAGGAGCCTCCAGCCCAAGGACCATATAAGCTCCATAAAATCACTGAGTACGTGACAAAACAACAGCTATATTTCTTATAAGCTGCCTGCTCTTGTTGGCTTATATTGATAATTTTGTATGGCCTGTGAATGATATTAAAAATGTTCAAATCAAGCTGGGCACTGGTTACTCACATACCTGTAATCCTAGCTACTCGGGAGGCTGAGATCTAAGGATATCAGGGATTAAAGCCATCTCGGGCACAAAAGTCCATGAGATTCTTTATTCCAGTTAACCACCGGAAAACGGGAAGTGGCTCATGAGGTAACGTGGTGGCCTTGAGCTAAAGAGCTCAGGGACAGTGCCCAGGCCCAGAGTTCAAGCCCCACGTCCATCTGACAAAAAAAAAATCCAAATCACCTTTGGTTGCAAAAAGGCTCTTCATCCTGTCTGGTGTTTTTTTTCTATGATTTAATACTGTCTCTAGGTAAAAGTCAAACTTAAATGGACAATGAGAAGTTAGGTGAGATTAAGTGACTAGGGAAATAGCACTGGACAGAGGAGGGCTTCTTCTCAGGGTTCATGATGCTTAAAGGGACTCTTTTCTCACAGTATCTTATTTTTAAATAACAGCGCTGATCTCACAGTGGGTCTCATATCTTATCCCGTCTCCTATTTTCTATAATTCTGTATGGAATTAGTGTAGGTCTTCCATAGGTATTTGGTAGAATTTGGCAGTGAACATTTGGGGCCTGGAAAGTTCTTAGTTTGAAGGTGATCTGTAGAGCCTGATATTGACACTTTGCCTTCGTTCGTTTACGTGTTAAATTTGGTAGAATTTGGCAGTGAACATTTGGGGCCTGGAAGGTTCTTAGTATGAAGGTGATCTGTAGAGCCTGATACTGACACTTTGCCTTCTTTCTTTTCTTCCTGTTTACGTGCTAAAGATGTTGTCAGTTGTGTTTGCTTGAGTCGATTTTTCTCCATATTTTTCTGTTTGTTTGCTGCTCTGATCTTTCTCCTGCTTGCTTTGCCTGTGTTTTATTGTTTTTGTTTTGCTTTATTGTTTTGCCAGTCCTGGAGCTTGAATTCAGGCCCTGAGCACTGTCCTTGGACTTTTTCAAAGCTAGTACTCTACCACTTGAGCCACAGCACCAGGTTTGGCTTTTTTCTATGTATGTGGTATCAAGGAATCAAACCTGGGTCTTCGTGCATGCTAGGCAAATACTATCCCCCTAGGCCACGTTCCCAGCCCCTGCCTGTTTTTTTTTTAAAATCTGATTTTTCTTAATGAAAGATGGCTAACTTGTCCTTTTACTTTTCTAATGTAAACATTTAGTTCAGTAAACTTCTGAAGTCTTCGCAAAATCCCTACATGTGAGAATCTTATTTTCTACCAGTCACAAGGGCCTTGTAGAACAGTTACTTTTGTTAAACAAAAAATGTAAGAAAAAGCTTAAACACTGATTAAATCTGTTTAACTTAGGACCCAAATTACAGTTATACCGTGTTATTTATTATGTGACTTTTACCTCATTTTTGTTCATTTGAATTTGCAAGAAATATTGCTTCATGAAAGTCAATGTCTTAAAAATGTCAGATTCCCACTCCCTTTCTTGAGACTTCCATCAATCTAAATATTGTTTTTCTTTGACGTCTCGTAACAAGGGAGAAGACGTCAACCGGACACTAGAAGGTGGAAGGAAGCCTCTTCACTATGCAGCAGATTGTGGACAGCTTGAAATTCTGGAATTTCTGCTGCTGAAAGGAGCAGATATTAATGTATGTATAAGGCCTACAAGCATACAGAAGAGCAGTGCAGTATTTTAAATAAGACAGTCTTAAATTGGTCCAAAATGATAACCATATTGTAAGTTCAGTTGGGGTTTTAAAACTGAACCAAACAGAATGACTTGTTGAAGCTGATAAACTGAGGATTTAGTCCTTCCCTTTTGGCCATAGCTCTTAATGACCACAGCTCTTAATGACCACTGTTTAGGTAGCTTAGGTCGTTCAGTGGTGCATAGGACTTGAAGTCAAATGTCTCCATTTAATCTGAAGAATAAGGTAAAGATAGACGAGCAAGTGAGGAGACAGCAGTCTTACCTCCTGACTTTAGCCTTCTGTATCTTCTGTCTTGGTTTTGGAATTAGTAATCTGGATAGCAGGAGAGATGTACTTTGTACAATTTGTGTCACCTGGCATAGTTGTGCTTTTCTTATCTGTGCCCCTGCCTATGTTTGGCTCCCGACTGTGCATCTATAATCACATTGGCATTTCTATGATCGTGAAACACTTAGGCTCACTCTATGGTAGAGTAGGCACATAATAAGTGAGATAGATTTGAGCTGGGGTCAGAGTTCCACTCCACTCCACTGACTCCCACAGAAACATTGCTTGTGGATTTGTGCTTTTTGCTAAGTCTTGAGAGTCTACAAATTTATCTCTTTGGACTAATTTTGGTATAGAAAGACAAGTAGGTACTTACAAATTTTGAAATGTTGGTAAGTTGTTGAATTAGATCTAAAAAGATCTTGTAAAACTTTTTTTGTCATTTCATAGGCTCCAGATAAACACCATATTACCCCTCTTCTGTCTGCTGTCTATGAGGGTCATGTTTCCTGTGTGAAATTGCTTCTTTCAAAGGTGAGGTCAACTGCTCATTTTTTTATTGCTTTGTTCCCCTCATTAATTTTATAAGCTAACTATTTGCTTGTTTTTTAAATTATATATAGCTACAAAGACAGTAAGCTAGAGGCATTATCCAAAACTTAAAATTTAGAACAGTGACTTAAAGTAGCCAGTCTAGAGCTGGGAGTTTGGCCTAGTGGTAGAGTGCTTGACTAGCATGCATAAAGACCTGGGTTTGATTCCTCAGTACCATATACAAAGAAAAAAGCCGGCTCAAGTGGTAGAATGCTAGCCTTGAGGAAAAAGCCCAAGGACAATGTTCAGGCCCTGAATCCAAGGCCCAGGACTGGCAAAAAAAAAAAAGAAAGAAAAGAAAAATAGTTGGCCTAACGAGAAGTGGCTCAGACCTATAATCCCAACTACTGACCAGGTAAAAAGCAAAGGATCTCAGTTTGAGGCCACTTCAGGCAAAATGTTAAGCAGACTCCATCTCAATGAATAAGCCAGACAAAGTGTGATCCTAGCAATATGCAGGAGACCATAGGGAGGATGATCAGTCTAGGCCAGGCCCAAGCAGCAGTGGAAGGCATCCAAAAACTGAAGCAAAAAGAATGCAGTGGTATGCAAGACATAAAACCTTGAGTTTTTTAAAACCACAGTAGGGCATGGATATATGTGTAGTATATTTACATGTAAATATACTTATATGCAGCCTTGCTACAATAGTTATTACACTATAGAAAGAATTGGAAAAGAAATAGCACATTTATCTCAACGCTGGAAAAAAAGGATTCTAAAAGTGTTTATTTCATGCCCTTTACAACAGAGAACTTTTTGTTTTGTTTCTGCTGTACTTGGTTTCATTTTTAAGCTCAAATCCTGGATTTCTTTAAGTGTTTTTTGTTGTTTTGTATTCTGGGTACATATCAACAGCTGTTTTTAGATGCTACATATGATACTGCTACAGAATGCTAAAATAATACAGGCCTCTGCAAAGCACAAATAAGTGGAAATAAAGTAATGAATGCTGCATCTGTGCAGGTTAGGCTCACAAAGATTTCCAGTCACTGTGTCATTGTCCAACTTCATCCCTGGAGAAATATTTCTTGCTTACTGTATCAAACTCTTGTTGCCAGAGGCTACAAGTATTGATTCACAGTTCATGAAAGATTTATTAGTTGGGGCTGTGTGTTTTGTAGGTACCTAAATCTTGTTGAAACACATTTAAACAGTCAAGCCTTTTGCTGATTCATGTAACTGTTCAGTTGAGGCACAGCTTGACCCTGGACTTGAGCCACCAACTGTGACTTCTTTTTGTCTACCAACTCCCTTCTTCTGGCACTGCATCAGCTTATCTTCAGCTAAGCATACGCGCACTTTTTTTCTCACGTATGGAAGCTAGATTTAGCTGGCAACTTAGGACAAGTAAAATACAGTTTAGGTGGTATGCAAGTATATATAAATGTATTAACTGAAGTATGATAGATTTGAGGTAGCACTCAAATAGTATAATTGCTTAGAAAAGCAAAGTCAAGCCGGGAGTTTGGCCTAGTGGTAGAGTGCTTGCCTAGCATGCAGGAAGACCTGGGTTCAATTCCTCGGTACCACATACATAGAAAAAAGCCAGAAGTGGTGCTGAGGCTCAAGTGGTAGTGCTCTAGCATTGAGAAAGCCCACGGACAGTGCTCAGGCCCTGATCTCAAGCAAAAAAAAAAGAAAAAAGTCAAAGCTCAACAAAATAAACATGAGAAAGCAGGGGCAGGTGGTGTCAGCAGGAAAGAGACAGAATGAAGAGGAGAAGAAAAGGAGAAGAGTGGGGGAAGCATTCAGTGTATATCTTAGAAAAATAAGAAGAGTAAGGGAAGGGAATGGGTGGGGGGATAAGTGAGAATGTGGAAGGGGTCGTATTGATCAAGATGCATTGTATTCATAGAGTATTTGTGGCAACTCCTTTGTACCACTACTTAAAGATAGTTTTAAAAAGAACTATGTCTTTCCCTGACCTTTTCTATTTATCCATTGGTATTTATTTATTTGTTTTTGCCAGTTCTGAGGCCAGTCAGCCTCAGGGCCTGACCACTGTTCTTGGGCTTTCTCAGGGCTAGAGAGCTACCACTTGACTCACAGCACCACTTCTGACTGTTTTCTATGTATGTAGTACCAAGGAATCAAATCTTGGTCTTCGTGCATGCTAAGCAAGCACTCTACTACTAAACTCCTGGCCGGGTCTTTATTTTATTAAAAGCTTGTGGGACTCTTAATTTAGAATTATTTACTATATGCCCTACCTCTAAGTCTGTTCTTTCCTTTTAACCATATATTGACCTATAGATCAAAACATTTTTTTCTTTCTAGTAATATTTCTCCTTCTAGAAAAGAAAGACATTATTGTAATGCTGTAGGGGGCCCAAACCACTGTTGTATATTCTTTGTTCTCAAAACATAATGCTTCAGTTAATTGAGAGCTTGTGGCTTTAAGTTTCCATTGTATTTTACATTAAAGAATTGTTTAAAAGCCAGTTAACTGGCATAGTCATTAAGCTTAATGTGTCATCCTATAAAGTCCTCTCTAAGTATGTGCTGTTCCTCAGTTATTGAATTGTCTTACCTTTTAACTAGCTTACTTTTTATTGCTTTCACTACATCAGTAAAGCATGAGAAATTAGCAAAATTAATAAGAGATGAGAAATAATCAGGTAACTGAACGGGTTATAAGAAAAGTACATTCTAAGAGGCATCCTAGAAATTGAACATAAACTACTAGTGAAAAGGAGAAGCGTGTAAGCTTGTGTAACTGGTGTCCATAAGAGAAGAATGGCAGCTAACACCACAGCAGTCAGAAAACAATGCATATTCCCAACTATTATGCAACTCGAATTTAAGTGACTCACAGCTATTTCAGAGCACTCATAAGCTAATTCATTCCTCAGTAGTTGAGACGCAAAAAGTCAGGCTGCTAAGAAAATACTAAAACCCATCAAATCTGATGATCTTGATGATGTTTATGTATCCTCTGTTATATTTTTGTTGTTCCAGTCTTAATAGGGAAATTCTAGCATTATTAAGTCTCCAAGTAAATGTAGCTTGAGCTGAAGATCAGATATAAGGAAAGACTAGAACAAGTCAGTTCTATCTGCAGCAGAAGCAGATAGTAAGTGCCATTTTCACCTACCTCTGGGCAAATCTGAGCAGCTCCATGAAGCCTCAAACCCACATGTTATGGTTGTTTAGACCTGTTAGTTTTAAATAATCTTAAGGACTGACAACCTTTTAAGACTTCACTGACTCTGCTTCTGTGATTGTGTTGAGAAGAGACTGCATCATAGGGACCTAAAACTAACCCTGTAGTGACTGAAGAGCCAGTTGTTAGTTGATAAGCTCCACAAATCTTATATATGTTTCCACCCATTTAGCTCTCTCTTTAGGCCTCATTATTTTAGATCATTTCTGTTAGTGATCTATACTGTGTTGTGATGCCAGATATCCCCAAGTTAAGTTTGCAGTTTTGCTTCTGTCTAGCTCTGTGGCTTTGAGCAAGTTCCTTAACATCATAGCCTAAGCTTTGCTTCTATAACCTGAGGCCTGTAATTTACTCATAGAGTTGGTACAATTAAATAGCTCACAGCTAAATGATACTTCTAATGTAGAAATACTATTTTAAGTGCTTTACATCAATTAACATCTTCCAACCATCCCAATGTTAAATAGGTATTTTAAGCCCTCTTTATCATTAGGAAAACTGTCCAGATTATATATCTGATAAGATTAATTTTTTGCTGCTTTAATGAAACACCACAGACTGGGATAATGAATAGTGACTAGGAATTGATTTGGTTCATGGTTCTGGACATTAGGAAATCCAAGAGCGTGGTCAGTATCTGGCAGAGGCCTTTGAGCTACTTCATTTCATGTCAGAAGGCAAAAGGGAGCAAGGTGGTGGGTAAGAAAGAACAAGAAAAGTTGAACTTGTTTTGATAACAAGTCCACTTTGACAGAACTCACTCCCCACTAATAACAGTAATCCATTATGACCTGATAACCACTTTGGCTCCACCTCCCAATTGAGGATTAAGTTTGTAGCACATTTTCAACCATAACAGGATACCTGGGTATTCACATTCTGTCAGTTTAGCTCCAGAGCCATGACTTAGCCAAATCCTTAATGAGATAGTATATATATTAAAGCTTGCTAAATAGCACATTATCAAGTCTTACTGAATACTAAGCCCAGTCAGGAGGATGTACCTCTAAGGGAACTCTTGTTATAGGAATGGGGGTTCCCTGAAAACACACACTTCAGGAAGTAAAAATAGCTTTGTTTCAAAACTGGAAAAACTTTCATAATAGCTCAGTATCTGAATGTCCTTGAAGAGAAGTATTTTACAGACTTATTTGCACTTTATTTCATCTTCATATTTCCACGTTTAAAAAACGCAGTAGAGGTTTGTTAGCATTAGCATTGCAGTTTTACAAAGAATTAACACAACAATAAGATATACCTGTTATACTACAACTGAAAATGAACTATAGTCACTATGTCCAAGTAAGAAATGAAATGAATAAAGTGTATCACAGTGCCCCTATGTATATGTGGTTTCTATATGTTAGTATTCCATTAAGTGAATAAGTTGGAATGACTACCTGAAAAACTTTTGATGTACCTGCCTCTTAGTTATTCGGAGCCAGGCATAAATATCTCAAACCTACAATCATAGCTACTCAGGAAGTTTACATCTAAAGATTGTAGCTCATAGCCAGCCTGGGCAGAAAAAGCCCATGAAGCTGGGCATGGTGGCTCACGTCAGTAATGCTAACGACTCAGGAGGCTGAGATCTGAGGTTCACAGTTCAAAGCCAGCCCACAGGCACTAAAGAACATGAGACTCTTATCTCCAGTTCATCACTAGAAAGAGGGAAGTGGAGCTAAGGCTCAAGTGGTGAGCTGAAAAGCTCAGGGACAATGCCCAGGCCCAGAGTTGAAGCCCCATGATCCACAAAAAAAAAAAAAGGAAAGGGAGGAAGGAAGCCCAGGAAACTCCTTCAAATAACCACCAAAAAACAGGAAGTGGATTGCCTCCGGAGGTAAAGGGCCAGCCTTGAAAGACAATCTAAGGGAGAGTATGAGGCACTGAGTTCAAGCACCAGCACACACATATGCACACACGCACATCCACAATAATCAATTTGTAAATTTTTAGGAAAGAACAGATGAGACAGTGGCAGCAGCACTTCACAGCTGGGTAGATGAGGGTTTCAGCCAGTGCTGTGGTGAGCCTGTGCTGTTTCCTAGTGCATAGTGAGCACATGGAGAGGCAGAGCAGTGCAGAGAGAGCTTAGCCATGAAGTTGGAAAGTCTGGATTTAAAACCTGGTTCTAAGTAGCCAGTGTGCCACTCACTGTATCTCAACCAGTGAGGTTAATGCTTTAGGATTACTTGGAGAATCAGAAAGTAATAGTTGTTCCTCTGCTTTCAGGACAGTACTTGTGACTGTGACAGATTTGCATGTGATTGTTTCCTCTCTCCCAGCTAGATTGCAGCATAAGATGTCTCATTCTCAGTGCATGCGAACAGTAGTCAACAAACATTTTCTGTGAAGGACCAGATAGGGGTCTTTTGTGCCATATGGTCTCTTGTCATAACAACTCATCTCTGCCACCATAGTACAAAAGCAGCCATACACCACATGTAAAATAAGTGGATATGACTGTGATCCAGTAACAGTTTATTTTGCAGCACTACATAATAGAAACTCCACAGATATTTGTCGAATCAGCTTGTAAATATAATGTCATTTAAAGTGTTCTTCAGCTTCAAAGTTGTCAGCAGATGAGATGAGACCTCGTGTGTGTGCAAAGTAACACCTTTGGGGAGAGAGCTCATTTTTTTTTAATTTTATTGGTTTATTGTAATTAATAAAAGGGTTACATGATATTTGCCAGATAGAAGGTGCAGTAATTCACATACATTGATACCCTTTCACATGTCTTGGTACCCATTACCCTCCCCCCCACCCCCCCCACTTTGTTTTCCCCCCTTCCCTATCAAATTTCAAATAACCAAATACAAATAAATTCAATATATCAGATAACAAAGTGAGATACTATAACAGTATGAGATACCCAAGGGACAGCAAAGGAGATGAGAGATAACATAGTACATTAAGGACAACAATCATTTGTTATATGGCTTTTGTTTCAGTATCCTGGCGGTCCTTTCAATTAGCTTCATACTATATGGCCTTATGTATCAAAGTTTTGGAGAGCTCATTTTCTAGAGCTGAATACAAAAGAGTAGATGGTACACAAATACATATGCCTTAGGATTAAAAGTACTGTGGGAAAAAAATAGAAAACTAGTTTGGTGCTTATAAAAGTATTTTAACTAAAAATTATCAGGGGGAAAAAAAGAAAAATATCTTTTTACTAATAAAAGTATTTTAACTATTTTGAATAGAAAATTTCTTGAGAAAATACATACATTTCTCTTAAGAATAAGCAAGATACACCTCACCCTTTCCCAAAGATTTATCTACGTTAGGCACTCTGGGGTCTATGGGACTTTCTGGGATTCTTAATAACTGAGTTCATTGCTAAACTTTTAACAGTAATTTGATTTGCTTTTTTTCTTGCTCCATTCTTTGTCAAAGTCAAACCTCTTTCTTGTTTGTTTGTTTGTTTGTTATGGGGCTTGATCTCTAGCTTGAGCTCTTTAGCTCAAAGCTAGGGTTCTACCATTTGAGCCACAGTGCCACTTTCAATTTTGTTGGTTAATTGGAGATAAGAGGCACACGGACTTTAGTGCCCAGGCTGGCTTTGATCCCCTATCCTCAGATCTCAGCCTCCTGAGTTACTAGGACTATAGGCGTGAGCCACCGACGCCTGTTTTTAGACCTCTTATGTATTACCACTGTTCAGTGTAACAAGCCTTTTCTCCTCTTGTTTGCTATTTCTGATTTTATTTGGGCTGCAAGAATTCAGTTTGATCTATAAATTGCTGAGAGACAACTGCAGCTAACTTCTGTGCTATAAAGAATTTAAACCACAGAAAGCTGTTTCTGTGCTTAAAATCATTAAAGTTTTAGATTTGCTTCCTACTTCAAATATACATGAGGTTGCTGAAACCTTGATACATATGTCATCAGCTACAGCCGGTCATGCCTATAATTCCAGCTGCTGATGAGGCTGAGATCTGAGGATTGATTTCCTGGCCAAGCAAGACAAATCCTCAAGACTCTAACCTCTTACCAGAAGTAGATAACCAAGTAAGAAGAGTGCCAGCCTGGAGCAAAACAGCCAAATGAGAGCAGGCTCCTGAGTTTGAAGCCCCAGTTCCAGCATACCACCTTCCCAAAAATAGTTAAAACTATATAAACATTCTGCACGAATATTCTTTGACTTGACTTTAATCCTTAGTTGCAGTCTTTGTCCTTACATTCAGTTTGTGTTTGATTCCAAATGGCCTTCTCTTCAAGTCATTTAGGGACCATGATTGCTAAATTGTTTTTCTCTCCCTAAAACAACTGATTATATTCTAAAGTCATAAAACAGCCTTATATAGAACTGTCCACTAAGGCTGTCAGTATGTGTGTGCATGTGCGTGTGCACACACACATGCACAGACTTACATGTAGAGCTACATCTGAATCTGTGTATATATCCAAGTACTAATATTTTGACTGAATTTACATATTTTGTGTTAAAGTTGTTGATGAGTAGAGCCATAGTAGGTATCTTTACCATGAAAGCTTCTTGTAAAAAATGTCACTTTATCAGTACAGGCATAAACCTTTTATTCTTAAAATGTTACTAATCCTCATCTTGGCTTGTTTGTGCATGAAATAGAATGAGTCCATTTAAGGTCAAAAGACAAGCAGGTCAATATATATTGCTGTACCTTGCCTGTATATCTTCTCAATTGGATTATAAACTACTCATCTGTAAAGATAGCATCAGTTCAGGTTTTCTTTTTAAATATTCCCTGTATTCTAAATACTATCAAGTAATACTCAGTTATTTAAAACCATAGCTTTTGAAGATGAGTAAATTACTCATAGCACCTTAAAACTTTGACTATCTGGAATGAGTTACAGGCTGTCTACATGAGCTACTTGAAACTGACCCTCACCACTTTTTGCTACCTGGAAAGTGCCTAAATCATGCTCAAAATATAGGCAAAGAAACAGTTCTGATGGGATAGAAGAACCTTCAGTGTTCTGTTTGAAACTGTGTGGGAATGAGTAGCTCATACAGAATGCTAACAGGCTCTTGGAAATGCCTTGTTGATCCATCCATCCTGTCTTCCGCAGATAGCACTATAATTGTTTTATCAAGGGCCTTTATTATGCTTACTACCTATGCAGTCAATTAAAATAAGAATGGTTACCTGGTTGGATCCCTTTGTAATGCCTTACAAGTGAAAAATGTAATAAGTTTGATCCCTGCCACCAATACATTTAGTGTTAGTAATAAAAGAAGACCATTGTGTGAAGCACCAGCCTCTTCTAACACTGTAATTGCTGGGACAGGAGTTGTATGTAATACAGTAGGAATGAAGAAGTCAAGTGTAATCTTGGAGTCAGTCATGTGTTGTCATTAAGAACCACATAGGTAACTTTCTAAAGCTGCTGGCACAGCTGGTGAAGTTTGACAGGGAATGGAGGAACCATTCCAAAGAAAGGCAGCAACAGGAAAAGTCACAGGGATAGGAGGAGACAAAAGAATACAAGGACGTGCAGTGGACTTGGAGAGCCTGCACTGCAGGATAGGAAGGACTTAGTAAGAACTGTCACTGAAGAGGAAAGTAGGGAGCAGATTATGACTAAAATGTGTTGTCTACCTTCAAGTTTGTGTGTATATCTTTTAGGAAGGTAATTAATGTGGTCAGAGTTATGTTTTAGACCATTCAAACAGATGTGTACAGTCTGAATTGCATGATATAAGAAGTAAAAACACAGAAAGCTTACATTAAGATGCTTACATGAAGATTCTAAAAGGGGAAACTATTTGGTGGCCAGAAGCAGTGGGTTTGAAAGGAGGAAAAGAGGGTAACAAGCATGAATATTATAGATGTGCATAAAAATGGTGCAATGAAACCCAGCAAAAACGGTTAAGGTGGGGACAGGGTGGTTAAAGAGTAATACAGATAAGGTGTCATACTTTTAAATTCTCAGTGTAAACATTAATCCATGTCACACAACCTCCCCTGATACTGTCTTCTACCTACCAGAATTCATTTCCTCTCTTTTCCAGGGTGCTGATAAATCTGTGAAAGGTCCAGATGGACTGACGGCCCTTGAAGCCACTGACAACCAGGCAATCAAAGCTCTTCTCCAGTGATGGATGGATGGACTGATAACTCAGGAAGAATGACTCTCCTGTGGCCTCACACTGCTGCCTGTCTGTCTGTCACTCTATCTGCCAGCTTCTTCAGCTAAATACTTTCAAGAGTGGTGAGGGGAGAGAGAAATTCATAACAAATCAAACTATCAGAAAAGGAAAACAAAACAAAACATGTTTTGGAGGAGGGGGGAATGATCGGGCTTTTACTGGGATTCCTGATCCAGCCAGCCTCGTTCTATTTCTAACAAAATATACAACTCACGCCCAAGGGGAGAGCACAGAGCCTACCAGGCTCATTTGGCCCTTACAGCTCCCTAGCTAATTTGTTAATTAGATTGTGTCGAAAGTCTGCCATAGCTGCAAGCAGTAGTGGCTGCTGTGATGTAAACCTAGGGTGCTGAGATAAGCAACTAGCTATAGCCTTCTGCCTTAAGAATGCACTCTCCTGGGGGTCCTGGCTAGCTAAGAGCGCTGCCTGGGGTTGGTGACCAAACCTTTCCTCGGAGACTTTCAGCCTTGGGTGAAAGCTCACTTCAGTGAGGAGGGGCACAATCCCAAATTGCCCAACGATTGAATTTTGGATTTTCTCTCCCCTTTCACATGGATTTCATGTCTCTAGATAAAACTGACTAGTTTTATTTATAATATCTTAAATTTTAGAAGTCTAAAGGAGGAATCATTCCAGTATGCATAATTTTTTTTCTCCTGTAGATTCAGACATAGACATTTATATAACATTGAAACACTTTCATATTCCTGCTGGTAGTAAAAGAAGATTTAATAATAGAATCAGTCTGGGGAATGTAGTTCAGTGGTAGAGTGCTGTCCTAGCATAAGTAAGGCCCTAGGTTCAGTCCCTTGCACTGCAAGAAAACAAACTCCCTTGTCTAAAATAGAATCATAATAGCCATAACTATGTTCGAGCTCTATAAAAAGAGAACAGTTGTCTTAGTACCTATGGATTTTCTTCGTCTGCTATTTGAGTGACTTGGCCTCAATTATGTTTGGAGAATCAAGGAACATTCTCTGGAATGTCTCTCAGACCCTTCTTGGATTCTAATTACTTAATGCACCAAAGCTATCACTGGGGTGAAGTTTATTGTTTGGACAAATTCAGCCCCATCCCTTTAACAATGTTCTTGTTACCAGCTTTCCCTGAGTTGTTGCTAGGCTTCTGCTGCATAAATGCCAATCCTGCATAATATATTTTTGTTTCTTATGAATAATAGACTTTTTTTCTTTTGTGAATTGCATAGAGTGACAACTTCATAATCTAGTATGTGTTCTTAAAAATACAATGCCCTAAAATGGTGTTCTTGGGACCTGCAGAAAACTTAGACACATCTCCAAATGTTAAACCAGTAAAATCAATTAAAACATACAACCTTAAATTTGGTATCTTGCATTTCAGATATTAAGATCTCTTTGCTTTGCCATCCATATAAGCTTACTAGAAATATTAGGGATTTCCCTTAGCCAAGTCATGCAATAATAATTGAATGTACCTCAAATTTTTAAAGGGGTAGGGGTGGGCTAGGAACTTGTATTTAGATTATGGATAATAAAATTAATGATATTTTTAAGGCAATGTAGCATTCTACAGCAGGGTTAAACTATTATCAAGAGCAGTCAGCCTGAGTAATAAGTTTTATTGATCAGTTGCTGATTGTGTGTGTGTGTGTGTGTGTGTGTGTGTGTGTGTGTGTGTGTTTCTCATGACTCCTTTTTTATCCTGTGGCCTTTCAACTAAGCCCTGTATTTTTCCTATGTTCAAGAAAACAATCATATAACAATGGTTTAAATACTTTGATATATTTGGCTAATTCTGCTGTCTTAACTAAACATCTTGATTGGAAATGGAGGACATGCTCTGTAACTACCAAAAATAGTACACCAGAGTGTTTGGCCTCCTTGTCTCCACCTCTTGGTATAATGCTATTTAAAATGCCTGAACTTTCCACAGTTTCCACCTTTCTTTCCAGTGTCGTGTTGCAGTGGCTGCTGCAAGGAGGGCTCTGTCCTTTCATTCCTGAACTGCTCTGCGTCCTGCGGTCATTCTGGTACCGAAACCATGCAATTCTCCCTACACTCCTGTTCCTTATATTGCAGTAGAGGCTATTTTGCCGTCTTCTTTCTTGGCCATTTTGTATACCCCATCACTATGAAGCAGTTGCTTGAGGAAACAACCTGTAGAATAGGCTGACCAAGGTGGTTTAGTGTTTTGTTTTGTTTTTCTTTTTAAGCTAGGTTATTTATATTGTATTTCTGAACCACTTGGCAGATAAACATTTTGAGTAAAGGAAGCTAAGAAACATATCTGCTTTTTGGTACTACATGCATTAGCAAAAGGTTTTGTTTAGTTCTCCACTGAATCACTATTTAACATCTCAGAAAAATAAATAAAATTTGCATGTTCTGTAGTGTAGTATTAAATCCGTCATTTTGTATGCACTGTGTCAAGTACAGACAGTTTGCCGGTTTCTGGTAGTTCTAACACTCCCCTCTGCAGTTTCAGACTGGGATCTGCAGAGTTCTGATACCACACCCAGTTACCCCACCACCCACCTTCCCCACCCAGCCTGGCCGGCACGGAGGAGTAGGGGGGAAGAGCAGTGTGTGAAAGCCACACAAATTGATTTCTGCCCCCATTAATGGATTTAATCAATTTTTTTAACTTCACCTGAGCTGCAGATTTCCAAACATGCAATATTGTGTTCTCAACTGTGTATAGAAGAAGCTGGTAAGAGCGCCCTCCTACATAAATGAGCAGTTTGCAGTGTTTTGCATGCAATATTTTAAACATTAAAATCGTTCTGATTCTATTTTGTAAATGGAGGAACAATCATATCTTTCTAAGCAGTAACAGGAAGACTAGTGCTTTGTGCATTTTGATATATTTCAGTTCATTTTTCCACAATGTCATCCTTTTGACACAATTGAGTTTCTCATAAGTATCATAGTTCATGTACATCCGAATGCTAACTAATACTGTGTTTAAGTTTTGTGTTGCAAGAACAAATGGAATAAACTTGAATTGTGCTACAGCTAGCATGTCATCAGTATTTTTCTCTCACCTTTCTTTTCTAGTCTTCTCTGACAACACTAAAATTTTAGTTAGAAATTTTCATTCCTCTAAACTATGTTATCAAACTTGATAGGAAAAAAGCAGGAAGTAAAAGGAACATATTAAAGATGAAGTTTTGAAAGCCATATTAGTTATTGAAAGGCTTTTTGTTTGTGTCAGTCTCCTGATACAGATTGGCCTGGTGTAGGTGGTCCTGGTTGATCGGGAGTGAGGTAAGGCATAGCCAGCAGCCTGCACACGTGACCGCGGGGAACCACAGAGGGAGTTTGCTCTGCTCCTCCATCCTCTCTTTACTTTTTTTGGGTTGTTTATTGGGGACCTCCATTTCCTAAATCCATGAGCACCAGTGCTTTTTAGGGTATGCATTACAAGATGGCTACTTTGAGCCTCCGAACTGAACCAGATCCTCTAATTTCACAAGAGAGGTGAAATTACTTTTGGTTGTAATCTTGTCAATATAAGATTTACCAAGTAGTTTACCAATAGAAAAAGAAAAAAAATGTAGAAACTAAGATCCAGCAAAGGCTGTCTTTCAGAACTTTGTAGTCAAAACCCCTTGTGTGGTTGTACTTGGTCATGTTCTCGATTTTTTTTTTTTTTTTTTAGATAGTCTCAATTTAAGAATCAGAGTTAGGAGATGCAAAACAGAAGAGCAAACCATTGGTATGGAGGAAGACAAGCTCTAAAAGAGTGAGCTTAGATGTAATTTTTTGTTACTAGAAAACGGCACAGAACTATGAAAAAACTCATTTTAATAGATTTCGATAAGGATTTGTAATTGAGTTAGCATTTAAAGTAGGTGATTCTTAAATTGTGTTGCCTGATAACTGCACCATCACCATTCCCTGGAAAACTCAGTAGAAAAATGCAAATTAGTTGGACCCCAGCTGAGACCAGCCAATTCAGAATCCGGGCTGAGCCCAGCAGTCTGACTTTGCTGCACTGTGAAGGAGGACCATTACCAAGACCATGAGAGACTATCAAAAGCTAAAAGCACAATGTCATCAAGTGGGCTTCTCGAGAAAATGGATGTTTTTACTGTGTGAAACTGCAAGTGTCTTTAAATCTTGAAGCTCTGAATACCCAAGAAAAATCTTAAAATGAGTGTGATTCTGTGCGGGCTGAAAGAAGACCTGCTAAGATGCAACAGTGATGGTAAAGGGGCATCACTGGTGAGGTGACCCTGCACTCCTAGCAGCTTTTCTTTCTACTAGCGTATGTCATATTAGTTCCTCTGGACATTATTGTTATAGTCCACACCCACCAGGGTTAATCCCCCTAACTGAATGCCGGGGACAGCTGCCTTCATGCCAGGTGCACTGGGGCAGAGTGTCCCACACTCCACACTTCTGGATGGTGCCTGTCTCCCATTTATGCCACCAGACATTAGCCAGATCATCACATGTCAGCCATAGGCTATCTTTCTTCAAGGCTTTTACTTCACTGAAGTGCCTCATACATATCCGCTGCTAGTCGAAACCCAGATCAGTGAGGTGAAGACAACTATCAGTCATAATGGTTCATTGAGAAAGTGCTGACCATAGGGGTCAAATGAAGGTCATGTTGAGCCATTGTGGGATACACTAAATGGTAGCTGTAAATGGCAAACACAACAAGGCAGCTATGGTCACTCTAGCAGCTTCTGTGCACCCCGCAGCTTGGATAGAACCACTGGGGTCACATGTCTGACAACACTCATAGCAATGGTATCTTGTCACACAAAGAAAAACAAGTCAACCTGAAAGTGTGTTGCATACTGTATGGCCTCTTCCTGATACCTCAAGATGTTCCATGGTTGTATGCACATCCAATGCAGCGAGCTGCCAGATCCATTGCAGTGGCTTGTGACTTGTTCATTAAGTTTTACTTAGGCCTGAAAGTACTGAGCTTTAAACCCAGTGAGCACAGAGCAGACGCTGAACAGACCCTCTGGGGAATGGCCAGCTGGTGGTGAGGAGGGAGACCCATCAAGGGCCAGCAGTCCGTTCTCCACTACTGATAGGCTCTGCTCCACCGCTCTCTTAACTATTGTGTGCTAATGGGACCTCAAGCCCAGCTCTCTCTGAGGACACTAGGGTGGCCTCCACAGGAACTGAGAGGACCACCAGGGCTCCCCTCGCTTTACAAAACGGGAAAGAGGCAGTATATACCAATATCTGCTTATCTCCTTAAGTACCAAAGACATGGGGATTTGGCTTTCCTCTTTTTCTTTTTTCCTCTGAATCTTTTGCCACAAAAATCCTGGTGTTCATCTCAAACAATGAGCTTAAGTCTTGTTTCATGTCATCTGCCATTCTCATAATGACAGTAATCAATAAAAGTACCAGTTAGAAACTGGACAGCTGCCACCCAGTTATACGCAACTATGAGCCACTCATCTGGGAGGTATAGCTGTGGTTTGACAGTAGACAGAAAGCGAGGTATTCCTGTCTGAAGACAACCCAACATGCACAGTGTCATGGCTTATGATCCAAGAAGGTTGCCGTTTACAAGCTGAAGGTTCAAAGGAAGAAAAAGGGAAAAATAAAAATGAGCAAAAATTGGCCAGGTGCTGGTGACTCACACCTGAAATTCTAGCTATTCAGGAGGCTGGCATCACGGTTTGCTAGTCAGGGCAAGAAAGTCCATGAGACTCTTATCTCCAAGGAACCACCAGAAAAAGTGAAAGTGGCACTGTGGCTCCAAGTAGAAGAGTACTAGCCTTAAGCAGAAAAGCTCAGGGATAGTGCTAAGGCCCTGGATTTAAGCCTATGACCACCCAAAAGATGAAATAACACATAGAAAAAAAACTGAAAAATTCTAACTTCATGACTGGAACTTTGAGCCTGGGTGCTGTCCCTGAGCTTTTCAGCTCAAGACTAGCACTCTACCATCTACCACTTGAGCCACAGCGCCACTTCCGGTTTTCTGGTGGTTAATTGGAGATAAGTCTCATGGTCTTTTGTGTCCAGACTGGCTTTGAACCGCAGTTCTCAGATCTCAGCCTCCTAAGTAGCTAAGATTACAGGTGTGAGCCACCAACACCCAGCTTCCAATTGCATGACTTTGAAAGGAGGTATTACAAAGTATTGGTGAGTTGGGGGTTTTTTGTTGTTTTTTAAAGGAATCAAATTTCTCTAATCCAGAACAATTCATTTGATGAAATTAGTTTTCCTGAGATGCTCAATATTTTTTTTACTAGTCAAAGATACAAGTTATCATGCTTCCTAAAATAGGGTTAAACAAAAGAAAGGCTTTTCTGTGTTGATCATTATCTTTCTTTTGCCATAGTTATATGTTTGGTTTAAAAAAAAAAAAAAGCCTTGCATGTTTTAAAATACTATGTTTAGAGTTTTGCCATGCTCTGAATCAACATTATTTTGGCTAAAAAAAAATTACATATTATTCTGCTCTTTCTCTTTGAAATTCCCTGCTCATAAAGAAAGGCATGCTTTCAAAAGTATCTGAGTAATTGTGTCAAAGAGGAGGAAGTGGAAACAGATTCCAAATACAGGATTCTGGCCTTATAAGGTAGAGCTCCTCAGACCCTGGAGCAGTTTTCCTTTTTCACAATCTTGTGTTGGCACACAAACACACATTGAGAAACCCAGACCACAGACCCTCTCACATCCTAGATGAACTTGTCTAGAAGAACATTTTTTGTGTGCTCACAGTTTGGCTGAGTTGAACGGAGTTTCCCAGAGGTTTAGAGTAACCAAGTTTCTGTGTCATGAGTAGATTCATCCAAAATGAATACAACTTCTCAAAGCCTCCACAGAATGACCCAACAATGAGAAGTATAGGTGAACTCAATTCCAACTAGATTTATTAAGGTAGTCAAAAATGTGTTAGTACTGGTAATCGAGCAATTAGAGAACTCTCATCCCTGATAGTACACCAGTTGGGGACACACAAAAGATTATGACATAATTTTAAGATATTTATAAGCTGGTTTCTTTGTTACTGAGTGGTGTGTGTGTGTGTGTGTGTGTGTGTGTGTGTGTGTGTGTGTGTGTGTACATACATGCAGGGCCTGGGCACTGTCCCCAAGCTGCTTTTTGTCCAAGGAAAGCAAGCAAGCACTCTACCACAGCTCTACTTCCAGCTTTTTGTTGATTAACTGGAAAGAAGAGTTTCACAGACTTTCCTGCCCAGGCTGACTTCACATCACAATCCTTAGATCTCAGCCTCCTGAGCGCTAGGATTATAGGCATGACCCACCAGCCACAATTTACAAACTGTTTTTTTTTTTTGCCAGTCCTAGGCCTTGAACTCAGGGCCTGGGCAATGCCCTTGGGCTTTCTCAAGGCTAGAGCTCTACCACTTGAGCCACAGCATCATTTTTTTCTATGTATGTGGTACTGAGAAATCAAACCCAGATCTTTGTGCATGCTAGGCAAGCACTCTACCACTAGGCTAAACTCCTGGCCCCTACAAATTCTTTTAAGAAAATATTTTCCTAGGTCTTAGGAGGTCTAGAGGTATCTGGGAACAAAGATGTTAGACCAACCTGAAAGATCCACCTGCATCTAAATTCCTCAAGTAATTTGATTTCATTGCCAAGGAGCTAGTACCCACAGAGAAGGCCATCACACCATCACTAATGAGCATTGCATGCTTCTGGTTAAGATAGGAGTCTCTAACAGTGATTGATATCCAAAACTGTAGTAACCACTTGAGAATCAAGCCAGGGAAACAGGCAATAATTCAAGGGCTCCTTTCTGGCCTTAACTATCCAAGGACAACCCCTTAGATCCTCATCTTTCCTGATGTCTTTTCTGAACACAGGGACCTTACCGCTAACTACTTTCTACACCCAAACACTTCACTGCCCATCCGCCACCACAAAACATTTTTTTCCTGCCAAACAGAATGCTTGGTAAAATATATTAATCATAGGCCCAAGACATTATTTTAATCACATAAATTTAAAACCTATACTTCACCTGTGACTACTTTGCAACTATTACTTTCATTAAAAAAAAAAAAAAAAAAAAAAAAAAAAACAAGGAAAGAAAAAGGAAAAAAAAAAAAAAGTCCATGGTCAAACTTAGCACTGCTGCCCCCAGATGTACAGGTCCTGGTACTATATTCTCCTCAGCAGGAAGTCCCGCCCACTCTAGTGGTTAATATGAACCATTCACTGACCTTATCAACAGCCTACTTCATGAGTTCACACACCGCCAGTTCATTTGTGTTCCCTGCCCCCACCCCCAGAAATGATTGAAACCTTTATCACAGTACCTCAAAATGTGATTTTAGGCTTGTTTAAGAAAGCTAACTGATGCTGGATTGAAGAAGAGCCCTAGTCAAATATGGCTGGTGTCTCTGTGGTAATTAAAAATAAAGACTGAAGCAGTGATGGGAGTGATAGTCAAGGAATGTCAAAAATTGACTGCCACTAAGATGAATTAGGAAGAGCCATGAAAGGAGTCTACCCAGGGTCCCAGCAGGAGCACAACTCTGCCAAGACCTTCACTTCCGACTTCCAGCCTCCAGCCCTAAGAGACAGTACATTTCCATTGTATTAAGCCATTAAAGTTGTGGTATATCCATCCTGTATCTGCAGGAAACTAGTTCAACTGCTTCCTCCCTAACTCCTCTCATGGCTTCCTGTCCTGCCATCATACCAGGTTCAGTTCAGAAGCAATCCTCTTGCCCCCTCCCTTCCTCTCTACATGTTTCTTCATGGTCTTCTCTGTTGGGGACCGACTGTGGGGCCGGGAGTTTGGCCTAGTGGTTAAAGTGCTTGCCTAGCATGCGTGAAGACGCAGGTTCGATTCCTCGGTACCGCATACGTAGAAAAAAGCCAGAAGTGGTGCTGAGGCTCATGTGGTAGAGCTCTAGCCTTGAGAAAGTCCTATGGCCTTTAGGCTTGAAAGGTTGGAAAAGGGATTGAGGCCGTAACTTTGATTTCTCCAGTGAAATCCTGGTCAATTTTGCCAGGTGTAATCTGTATCCCTTTAAGGGCTGAGCTACTTCGCCCTAACAGCAATCCAGCCACTCCCGGGGGAAGGGGACCGAAGACCCCCGTGGGGAGAGCTTGTGTCCCCATCTCTGGGGTCAATACTGAGCAGGTGGAGGAACAGAGGTCCAATCCTGCGCTGCCTGGGGTGGCACGGAAGAGGCTGGAGACTGATTTTGGGGGGTTGTTAGAAGATTTACTTGTGGCCGAGAAGAGGGAAGGACTGCCCCATGGTTTTGCAGGGCCAGAGGCTGGCCCCTTCTCCAGTTTCCCGAAAACGGGCGGCCATTGCGATCTGTTCTTGACCTGCAATCTTTAGCCCAGTGCTTCCCTTTACCACAGCGTGGACATGTGCCAGGTAATTTTTCTCTCTTTAACCTGGCCTGGCGTGGGCATTGCGTCATCCAATGTCCTATTTGTCCACAAGAGAAGCAACTCCCTGGGGGTCTAGCAGCCCGGGCCTCTGGCCTCTGGCCTCTATATTTTAGAAATTCAGTAGCAGTCTTTCCTTGAGGAGCGGCGGCTAAGGTAAGGCCTTGTACATGGGAGGGTCCAATATCAGCACATAGTGAAATAAAGTCCGTGATTCCTCCCTTATTCCTATGGGGTCTGATAGCCGCCTGACAGGCGGCGTTGGCATTTTCATAGGCTATGTGTCTAACTATAATATTCCTTGCGTTCTCATCTTGTACTAGGTGGTCTGCAGTCTCCATTAATCGAGACAAAAATTCTAGATAAGGTTCATTCGGTCCCTGTTTAACTTCTACTAAATTTTTTGTACGATTGGAATTACGTAACCTTTTCCAAGCCTCTTTCGCTGCAGCATTTATTTGTAAATAGGCTTCCTTTGCATAACCCAATTGATCTTCGGTGTTTTTATAGGTTCCCTCTCCTAACAACTGATCAAAAGTGTAAGGCAGGTTCTTAGACCTATTTGTTTCAATTTTAGCCCGACACTGTGCAGTGAACTCTGTCTCCCATAATAAGTACTCTCCCGCACTAAGGCATGCTCTGGCAAGCCGCTTCCAGTCATTTGGGCATACAATACCAGCACACGCGGCCTCTAATATTACTTGAGTAAAAGGGGCAGTTGGCCCATATTGGGAGCAGGCACTCTTTAAATCCTGCAATAGTTTAACAGTAACAGGTTGATGGTATACTTGTTCATCCTGATCAACTAAACTAGGGAAGCATCGAGGCTCTGAAATATCTTCCCTCTCTCTAGCAGCCTGAGCCAGGTTTAATTGCGATGCACTGTGCCTGGTTGTAGTGCCTGTTAAAAGGGACTTATTGCTTGGCTGTCTTTGAACCTCGATCCTCAGATCTCAGCCTCCTGAGAGGCTAGAGCTCTACCACATGAGCCTCAGCACCACTTCTGGCTTTTTTCTACGTATGCGGTACCGAGGAATCGAACCTGCGTCTTCACGCATGCTAGGCAAGCACTTTAACCACTAGGCCAAACTCCCGGCCCCACAGTCGGTCCCCAACACTTCTCCAACCTGTACTCAACTCTCCTTCAAGCTCCTGCCTCTTTGGTCTCCCCAAACTGTCCCTTCACTCTCTTCACTGAGTCCATGAGCCCCTTGAGGAACAGGCTGTGATTTTTCATTTTTCATCATTTTCATCTGGAGCACACAAATGCCCTAAAACTCCTAATAGATGAATTGGCCTCGTGATCTTTGCACTCACTTTGCCCTGGAGCTGGAATAACTAGGAAGACTGGCCACTCCAGGGACCATTGTTCTGTTCTTTGTGCCCCTACCATGCCTCACACAACAGCTGGCATTTCATAGCTACTTAATAAATATTTTACTTATTTCATCTGAAAATATCCAGCATGCATGCATATATTATGGATGCATCCCAGGTGAACCAGTCCCTCTCTTTCTTGAAAGAACTTACTAATGAAACCTTCAAGCTCTTCAGACAAAAGGTGGCAGAAGTAGGGGAAATACATTTTCTTTCCCCAGCCACTTCACTAATAAGTCGTTAGCAGGGCCACAGCCTACATCTCCAGGGAGCCCATTAGTCCCTGGTGACCCAACCTGAAGGAGAACCCTCCTCCAGTGATCAGGCTTCCTGTTCATTAATACATGACAGGCTTGTTCTTCCACCCCCATTGTCACCTGTGCTTCCTGAGCCCTTTGAATGTATAAATAAACGACAGCCTGCTGGTCGGCTTACCCCAGGACTTTCTGAGTGCTCATAATCCTGACAGAACTTCAACCCTTGATTTGCAACCACAAATGCCAAGCAAGGGAGTCCTTGTCCTCTCCCAGTCTTCAAGATGCTAGATGATTCAAAGTAACAACTCCTTCCAATAGCCACACTGGCTATTGGGCATAGTCACAAGTCTTCAGAGACCACAACTGCCCAATGTGCTTTTCCAATTGCCCATAGCGTAGGGGAAATCTGCTCAGCAGGTTGAGTCATTCAAATCTCCAAGATGCCACACCCTGAGGTCTTAAGGACCAAGGTGACTCTGGGGCATTAAGTCAGCAAGGGGGCCAGAAGGTGACTACAGTTACGATTCTATCTGTATGTGCTCATGTCTTTTTCTCTCCAACTTCACTTCCTTTTCTTACTACAAATGAGCCTGTCTGAAAGATGCATGGGTAGATATTCTCTTGGTCTAAATCTTAATCCACAGAATGCAAATGTGATTAACATCCACTGGGTGTTGGGAGAATTATCAGGGTATCTGACCTTGGAAAGTAATTAGACACCAAAGAAAGGAAATACAGATTGCCTGAAGAGTGTGTAGTTGAGCAACTATACTTGAGCGCAAGAGCAGAGAACAATTAAAGGATCTGATTCTAAGAGTAGATCAAGTCTGGGAACATTTTAGAAGATGGGTGTTAAAGTCTAGGGTGGCTCAAACTAAATTAGCAAAGAATTCCCTAGATTTTTTTTTTTACCAATATTCTATCCTCAGCAGCTCTCTAACTCAAAATACTCAATATCCTGGGCACATTCCTAAAAGAATAAAGAAACAAGATGAAGCGTGGATTCTGTCTTAAGGAAGAGTGAATAAACTTCAACAGCTACTGGTGACCTTCCACTTCTTCTTCAAACTTCTTCTCCTGTTCCTGAGGTCAGGGCTATCTCGGCTATCCTATTTCTGCTCCTCCTTTATAGGGAGGTTCTTGTTACCTCAGCACATCACCCTATAATTCAGGAACCTTGACATATTAGCAAGGGATTCTACAAACTTCCAGAACTTACAGTCAATCCCTGGAGTAGCAGAGTGCTCTATTTTTAACCCTACTAGTTTCTAGGAGTCTGAGTTTCAAGTACTTTGACAGATGGAAGCAAAGAAAAAGAAATGTTACACTGGTGATCAAACCCAGGTCTCTGAGTGTGCTACACAATCCCTCTACTCTTATCCTGTATTCCCAGCCTTCGAAAATCTTAAGGAGAAAAATATGTCCCCTTATTAGTGCCTCTACAAGCACACTAACACCTGGTTCTTAGTTTCTATTGTCTAACAAAAGGAATCAAAGCTCTCCTTTGACAAAGTTGCTGGGTCTAGGTGTGTGCAAGCAAAGCTCACTGTGATTCGAGAACATCTAATGCCAAAGAGAAGAAAGAGCTTTAAAAGGCATGAGATCTTCTTGCAAGAGCATGAAAACCAGCCTGGACGAGCTCAGAGTGGCCAAAGTCAAAACAATTCTAGCGACAAATTAAATGATACTATTAGATTGTAATCCATAGAATTAAAAGAAAACACAAATCACTCTAATGCAATAAATAATTGAAGATGTAAGTTATCAATAAGATATCACCTTTATTTACTTTAAAACAAATGCCTATTTATCCTCTACATAA
The DNA here is from genome assembly GCF_031878675.1 of Megascapheus bottae. Classification (NCBI taxonomy): domain Eukaryota; kingdom Metazoa; phylum Chordata; class Mammalia; order Rodentia; family Geomyidae; genus Megascapheus; species Megascapheus bottae. The sequence continues at coordinate 72,915,207 of NC_143513.1, read as the reverse complement.
AAGTTACCAGCTATCACTTGCAATGGGAAAGTAAACTTACAAAACAATGATAACAAGTTCTTGCTGGTTTCTCAAAGCTCAAAGCCCACATCCTACTTTCTCTGCATTACAAGGGAAGATTAACATGGATAAGAAAAGATAAAAAGAGATGGGAAAGAACTAATTGTGAGTTAACAGTTACATAATGCCACTTCAGTACAACACCTGCACTCCCACCATCCCACCAACACCTCTTCTTAGACTGGACTGTGCCCAAAGGACATACAGAGCCCATGGCCCACTGGCTGGCAAGTCTTAGGAATGGCAAGGTGGCCCCTGGGTAAGTAGAGAAAAGCCCCAGAGCCATTAGACTTTGCCAGCCCCCACAGCACCATCAAACCTCTGTCCGTGTTTTCAAATCTTGACCTTCTCTGGTTTTTCAAAGCTGTAAAATCTTCCTGCCGAAGATGTCCTCAGGGACTATAACTAAGGCTGGCATCAAACAGCCCTTCATCCACATCTGCAGGTATATTCAGACCATCCCCATCTGCCTCTTCTAAGTGCCTGGTTCCCTCCCATGGCAGGCACCATGACTCTCCCCAGACCTCTAGCAACCCTTGTGGTTTTCCTCTGTGTTAGCACAATGGCAAGACCAATCCCCAGAGACTAACGGCTGGCTGGTCTCTGACCAAGCCATAATTTCATCATTTTGTACTCTCTGATGAGTGTCCCAGGTCACATGCTGTCTGCCCCGTGACCCCTCCATTACCCACGGCTGCCATGAGACCAGTGTGAGCAAGATCTTCTGGCCGGGAGACTAAGGAGAGGTTCTAGGGCCACTCAGGACTTAATCCTAGCTACCTAAGAGGCCGAGATCTGAGGACTGAGGTTCAAAGCCAGTCCATGAAAAGTCCATGATCTCCAATTATGCACAAAAAGCTGGAGATGGAGCTGCTGCTCTAGCCTTAAACAGAGGAAGCTCAGAGACAGCAAGTAGGCCCAGAGTTCAATCCCCAGGACTGGATAAATACATAAAAATAATCAGAACAAAAAAAGCTAAAGGCATGGCTCAAGCACAAAGGTGCCTGCCTAGCAAATGCAAAACCTTCCCGAGTAAGTAGGTGCCAGGAAATGTGGTTGATTCAACAAGAAACCAAACACACCCTGCCTGATTTAACAATACAAGCACTACAGATGAAGTTTATGACAGAAGGGCTTCAGGGGACAGTGTCTCTGAGGCCCTCCTTCAGCGGGATATTTTGCTGTAAAAGTTAAAGAGTATGAAGCTTGTCCTTAAAAATACCTCTCATCAGGGGCCCGAAGTTTGGCCTAGTGGTAGAATGCTTGCCTAGCCTGCACAAAGGCTTGAGCTCAATTCCTCAGTACCACATACATAGAAAAAAGCTGGAAGTGGTGCTGTGGCTCAAGTGGTAGAGCTCTAGCCTTGAGAAAAGTCCAAGGACAGTGCTCAGGCCCTGAGTTCAAGCCCTACGACTGGCCAAAAAAAAAAAACTCTCATCAGCCAGACACTGGTTGCTCAAGCCTATAATTCTAGCTATTCAAGAGGCCAGTTCAAAACCATCAGAGAACTGGAAGTGGTGCCGTAGCTCAAGTGGTATAGTTGCCTTGAGCTAAAGAGCTCAGGTTCAGCACTGGGCCCAGAGTTCAAGCCACATGACCAACACACACACACACACACACATACACACACACACACCTTTTTCTAACTACCATCTCATCTACTCTTCTGGTTTAAATAATATCTATATATGAAGAAGAAGGAAAAGGAGAGGAGGAGAAGGAAGGGGGAAGAAGGAGAAGGAAGAAGGAAGAAAGAGAAGGAGGATGGAAGGAAGAAGGAAACAATGACAATGACAAAGGAGACAGATATCTATAAGCTAGAGAGAACTCAGAGGAAACCAACCCTATTGACCCCTGGACCTCCAACTTCCAACCTCCAGAGCTGCAAGAAGATGCATAGCTGTTTGCCACCCAGTCTGGGGTACTTGTCATAGTGCCTAGAACACACTATTGTATCACCCCTGTGAACTTTAAAATGCCCCCCCACAACACTTTATATCCTCTTCATTATTTTTTTCTCCCTAGCACTTGATCCAGACTCAACTTCTGCTCCATGTCCCATCTTAATAACGTGTTCAGCTCCAAAGATCTGGGTCATCCCTGGCTTTGCTTTTCCTTTGACACCACTTCATCTATCCTCTTAAACATAGCTTCTTCTTTAACTTCTTGACTGTACATTCTCATAGTTACAATATATTAAGTCCAGGAGAGTGGAGATTTTGGCCTGTAGTATCCCTCAAACCAGAACAGAGCTGGACTACTTCACTTTCCCTGACTCCCATCACCTTTTCTCATACCTGAAAATACCCCACTCCTTAGTCCCACACAAACCCTAATCCCAGCCTTGTGTAGTTGGGTTTTAAACTTGGGCTTACCACCAGGAAAACTGCATAATTTAGTCCGAGTCTAAAACCTGAAAACCAAAGGAGATAATGGTATAAATCCCAGCCCTGGGGCCAGAGGAAGTGAGATGAATGTCCCAGATCAAGAAGGGGGCAAAGAGGGGTGTGAATTCCTCCTTCTTTTGCTATTTTGTTTTAGCAAGACCCTAGGTAGGTTGAATGATGCCAACCCACTGGGGAGAACTCCCTGCCCTGCTTAGGTTCAAATGCTGATCCCATCCAGAACCCTCCATAGAGAAAGATCCAGAAATAATGTTTAATCATAATCCAGTCAAACTGATACATAATTTAACTACCCCCTCACTCATCCTGTCTCCTTTGAAGCATGCATTTTCAAATCCCTGTTCTTTATTGAATACATGCTCAGAAAATGACAGTGTTGGTGTGATCTGTAGGTGGAATTTCCACCCCTCTGATGTCAAAGAGGGATCTGGCCCAAGCCCAAGGGAAGAGTCATGCTTCATGTCAGATTTCTTTACTAGACTTCTTGTCAGCAGCTGCTCTGCAGTACATGCACTTCACAGGACAGCTAAGCTCTGAATTCATTGACATTTTGCCTTCACTGTGGAGTAGGCTCCAGTGTCTAATTACTAGTATTGTCCTAAGAAGAAAACATATGTCCAGAATACCCCCCAAGTTTTCCACCCGAAGTTCTTCCTAATGGATCAGCACACAACCCATACCCAAGGAACCATTCATTCTCAGCAAGACACACTCACTGTGTAGAACTGAACGTGAGACCTTTCGTTACACTTTCAATCATGATGAAAGAGGAATGAAGCGAGTCCCTCTCTGAGCATCTTTTGGGAACTAAAAAACTTTTTTTATTTAACCAAGACAGGAAAACTAAAGTACTATCCTCCAGAAATATTAACAAGATACCAATGGCATACTTGCAGAAAAGAAATTCCAACCCTAGTCAAAAAGTTGATTTCAATGATGATGACACAACATGAGGCGGGGAGTGTGGCCTCATGTAGAGTGCTTGCCTAGCATGCAGGAAGCCCTGGGTTTGATTGCTTGGTACTATATACACAGAAAAAGCCAGAAGTGGTGCTATGGCTCAAGTGGTAGAACACTAGCCTTGAGAAATCCCAAGGACAGTACTCAGGCCCTGAGCTCAAGCCCCAGGCCTGGTAAAAGGGAAAAAAAGATTACCGAACATAGAATCAGGTCCCACCAGACTCCCTAAATTTCTTGAATGTGGCACATCGGGGAATCTATTTCTCTGCTTGCAGCCATTCTCCTTGGCTGTCAAATTACTAAGTGTCACCATGCATGTCCTCTGTGAGCATAAAGGGAGGGTGACCTTGTGGCAGAAGGCCCTGGGAGGATTGTCAGGTACCCTGGTACATGAGAGACAACATCCTATTCTTGATGTTTGACCACACATCTCATGCCAACCTCCTATCACGTTCTGATGTCCACACTGACTCTTCCCAACAGCAGGGCCAAGGAAATGAGTGCACATCTGTCCGCCATCCTGTGCTATTCTGGCCTCTCCAGAAGAATGTACAGGCAAACGTGCACATTGCACTGAAGCTGCCTCACACCAGCTCCTGAGAACTGATGGCCAAAGGTCTCAAGAATTGTGAGAACAGGCTGACATCACCCTGAGAACTTGAAACCAGCCCTGATGGGACATTTATACCAGAGAACAGCACACTCCGAGGTGCTGTTGAATCCCTGGGATTTTCTAGATGCTCAGAGAGCAACAAAGCTTGAGCTAATTTTCTTTTTGATGTTTGTTCCCCAGAAAGGAAAAGATAAGAACCAAGTCTAGGGGCCAGGAGTTTGGTCTAGTGGTAGTGCATGAAGACCTGTGTTCAATTCCTTGGTATCACATACAAAGAAAAAAATCAGAAGTGGTACTGTGGCTCAAGTGGTAGAGCTCTAGACTTGAGAAAGTCCACGGACAATGCTCAGGCCCTAAGTTCAAGCCCCAGGACTGGCAAAAAAAGGGGGAACCAAGACTAGATGCTAGACATCCCTTAGTAAAAATGCAATGACCACGAAAAGTGACCAATGTCTCACTGCCATGGCGGCACAGAGGGGGAGGAGACCCAACCTCCCTGTCCCCAGACCAAGGAGGGCAGCTACTTCCAGTTCATTGTCTCCAAGATACATTTTCCTGTCTTGGAAACAAAACATTTGATTTCCACCATGACTTTGCTCTGAGAAACAGGAAGCTCAAGAATTTCCCACTTTATAGAAAGGAAGTACTTTTTATTTCCTTTAAAATTTCCAGGGAAGGCGTAAGAATTGTTCTGAGCAGGAAGACCCAGAACAAACCAAGTGGAGCATCTGTCTCCAGGCAACAGGCCTGGAGTCTTCAGGGGTTAAAGACAGGCCTGAGCTCGTGCAGTGCTACTGACACTGACATGGGACCCTGAATCCTTCTATCTGATGACCAGCTGTCCTCAGGTTCAGGGGTTGATTATTCATGTCTGAAGAAAGCTCAGTGACCACATGACTAGAAAGAAGAACTCTAGAAAACCTGTACCTGAGATCTCTAAATCTTTTACATATATGTGCATGCATGTATGCACCAGTACTGAAGCTTGAACTCGGGGTCTGGGCATTGCATCTCAGCTTTTTTTGCTCAAATATGTAAGCCACAGTTACACATTGGGCTTTTTGATATGTAACCGAAGATAAGAGTCTCACAGTCTTTTCTGCCAGAGCTGGCTCTGAACTCCTGAGTACCTAGGATTACAGGTGTGTGACACCAGTGTCTGGCTAGATCCTAATTTCAGGCTCTCGGGAGCTGTGTGTGGAATACGTTGTTAGTCCCATTTTGTGCTTTGTGGCAAGCAAGACGAAGCAATTTCTCTAAATTTATGAGAAAGATAAGGAGCTTATGGGCTAAGTAATAATAATAATTGAAAGCATCTCAAAGAATATCAGGGAAGTGTTAATGAGCTAATTAGCACCAGAGCATTGTTGGCTAATAGTTCCAGTGTGACAGAGCACCTGCCTTTGGTACTTAGAAGTTTGTTCTTGACACAAACTCAATATTAACTATTCAAAGGGAAAAGTTAGGTGTTAGATTGTATGGGTGATTTGCAAAAAAATACAAACAAACAAATTACAAAGTATTCTTTAAGAAGAGTTAAATTTGAGTTCATCAATCTGAGATGGCTGATATCCTTCATTCTATGTTTGAAGTGAATGTAACCACTAATTCTATGTTACATTATTAAGTAGGTATCAACTATGGCAAACAAACACTTTCAATGCACCTGAATCATAGTTTTGGCTACATGGTTTGTTTAGTTTTTTGTTTGTTTGTTTTTTTTTAGTTCACTTTGGTGAAGGTGACTGGGTGACTTAGATTTCTTTTGGTGAAAGGAAAACATCACTGAGTCTGAAGGATGTGGAATGGCTTACTGGTTCTATGCAGGTCGATGTGAATGCCTGCTGCGGGCCACTTTCTCAACTTGCTGCACTTGAGAAGCCCAGCATTGTGGTATATCCCTGTAAACCTAGATACTTGACCAGGAGGATTGCACAAGCATCTTGAGACCTATCTGAAATATAAGTAAAGTTAAAAAGAAAAAAAGAAGGAAAAAGAAATGGGCTAGAAGTGTGGCTCAATAGAGTGCTTATGGGGTCCTGAGTTCAAACCCCAGTACCACCACCGCCACCCCTCGCACCCCCTCCAACACAAGATCTTGCTGTTGTGATGCAGATTCTGGGGTGAGGTCTTAGATTCTGCATTTCCAATCAGCTCTTTAGCAAGTCTCCATTGCTAACCTGGGAACTAAACAAGCTGCTTAAGTGATAGAAATAAAATGATAAGCAGCACAAAATCTTCACATCTTCAGAGTTTATACAAACATACATGGGCAGCTTCAGAAGGAGATGTGATTCTGTCATCGAGGTATGAAGGACAGAATGCAGGGACACAAGAAAAGAGACATCTGACAGCTGGGGAATAAAGTACTGAGGAAATCTTTGGGAAAGAAAAGGAAGGAACCAATCAGGAAGACTTTGTCTCCCTGGCTCCAGAGTTTAGAAAGTGTTTGACACACTATCATGAATCACTGAGGGAAATTGTGGAGTCATGGAAGCAATGTAACTTGAAACCATTCTGGTGATACTTACAGGCTACTAGAAGAGAGACCCTGGAGGCTTTCCTCTGAGCAGCCATTGAATCTGTATCCAACATGTGTGTCAAGTCTATCCACTTCATTCCACCTCCCCTGAAGTCTTCTCAACTCAGCCACCCACATTTTCTTGCCTGAAAAAGTGTACTCACCACATGCAACTGGTTCTCCTGCTTCTAATCTCTCTCCTACATTGCCTTTCCCATGTACAGGGAGAGGAATGTGTCTTGAAAGTAGATCAGATCATGTTTCTCTCCTGGTGAAAGCTCTCCAATGCCTCTCCACAACACTCTGTATGCCCCAAATCCATTCTAAGCTCTGAATAGTCCAGAATAATTCCGTTTCATCTCCCTCCCCTTCAACTGAAAATCTCCAGCCACAACAGCCTACTGTCTGCTCTTCTAACCCCCTCAGTATGGACCTACCGTGGAGCCATTCTGCTCACTTGTGTCCGCCCAAGAATGCTCTCTTTTGACCTTCCAAAGACCTTTCTATATCATCATTATTATTATTACTATTGCTATTCATGTTTCTGCTCAGATGCTACTTGTTCAGAAAGTCTTTCTCTGAAGAACAAAATTTAATTTATTCCTCAGTCATCTATTACCATTATCCTATTTTTGGAGCATTGGAATTTTATTGTTTAATTAATCAATTATATAAAACATATGCGCACATACCACCAGTATGGTAACAACACAGACTTTGTCTTGTTTTATTTTAGGGCACTATTGTGCCCACAGACCTTAGAACAATACATGTGACAATGTTGAAGAAGTAATGAACCCACTACCTGATGAATGTAATTGTATATCACCCCAACAATAAAATATAAAATAAAACAAAACAAAAAAGAAAGCTTTCGAAGTCATCCAAGCAAGAATAGGGGAAATCCTACATTAGAGTACTAATAACAGAGTTGGAGATGTGATTGGCTAAGAAGTAAGAGGTAGAATAGAGCTTCATGACCAAAGAGAGGGCATATGAAGGAAGGAAGGACACAAATAACATAAAAGCCTTTGAATCACATGCCCAGTGATCAGTGATACCATTAAGGGAGATAAAGCGTCACAGAAGAAAAACGATGGATTCAGTCATGTAAATTTGAGGCTAGGTTCCAGTAAATCATACCTGTAATCCTCACTAGCTCAAGTAAAGAACCAGAAAGAACAAGATGAAAGGAAGGAAGGAAGGAAGGAAGGAAGGAAGGAAGGAAGGAAGGAAGGAAGGAAGGAAGGGGAAGGAAGGAAGGAAGGAAGGAAGGAAGGAAGGAAGGAAGGAAGGAAGGAAGGGAGAGAGGCAGGGAGGGAGAGAGGGAGGGAGAGAGGGAGGGAGGGAGGGAGGGAGGGAGGGAGGGAGGGAGCAAGGAAGGAAGGAAGAAAGGAAGGAAGGAAGGGAGGGAGGGAGGGAGGGAGGGAGGGAGGGGAAGAAAAGAAAGGAGGGAAGGAAGGAAGGAAGGAAGGAAGGAAGGAAGGAAGGAAGGGAGGGAGGGAGGGAAGGAGGGAGGGAGGGAGGGGAAGTAAGGAAGGAAGGAAGGGAGGAAGGAAGGGAGGGAGGGAGGGGGGAGGGAGGGGAAGAAAGGAAGGAAGGAAGGGAGGAAGGAAGGGAGGGAGGGAGGGGAAGAAAGGAAGGAAAGAAGGAAGGAAGGGAAGGAGGGAGGGAGGGAGAGGCAGGAAGGAAGGAAGGAAGGAAGGAAGGGAGGAAGGAAGAAAGGGAGGGTGGGGGGGGAGGGAGGGGAAGGAAGGAAGGAAGGAAGGGAGGGAGGGAGGGAGGGAGGGAGTGAGTAGGGGGAGGGAGGGGAAGAAAGGAAGGAAGGAAAGAAGGAAGGAAGGAAGGAAGGGGAGGGAGGAAGGGAAATAAATGCAAAGTTCTTCTGGAACATCTAGATGGATGACTATATGAATCACAGCTCTGGAAAGATGTCTATATTGAAGACTTATAAGCTAGACAGTTACCAGTATCCAGACAGGAGTTGGATTATTTAGAGAAGGTGAGATATAGAAATAGGCAGGGATAGAAGGAATGGAATAGAGACAGATATGAAAATAGATATAGATGCAGATTTAGATATCTGTGTATTTATAGCCGTAAGGAGGAGGAGGAGGAGGAGGAGGAGGAGGAGGAGGAGGAGGAGGAGGAGGAGGAGGAGGAGGAGGAACGTGGAATGGATAAAATTATCTAGTACACCAACAAAGCTATGAAGAGTGAAGAAGGCTGAGCCCACAGAGAATAGTTAATAAGTGATAAGGAAAACTGGAACATTCTTCCTGTATCTTTGAAGCTAAGGGAACCTAAGAGAAGCAGGAGTGATTAATGGAGTTAAATTTAGCAGTGAGGTGAGGGAGACAGTGAATAGAAAATGCCCATGGTGTTTGGCAATTAGGTGCTCACCCGCTTCTAGCACTCAGTAGAACTGTGTAGGTGGAGGTCACATTGCACTACAATGAAGATTGGATTGGGGGGCGTGAAGATGATTAAAGCATGGTTCTTTCAAGACGTTCCAAGGAGGAAGATCAGCTAAAGAGAACACAGATGCATTCTGTTTGAGAATCTCTTTAACACAGAGAGACATAAGTGTGCGCTAAGAGTAAAAAGCCAGTAAAGAGGAAAAAACGGACATAGGTCAAAGGAAGATGAATGATGGAGTGAGATTTAGTGGTGATTGGAATGGAAGAACACAAGTTGGAACGCAGGACATGAACCTCCTTCCAAAAGGATACTTCACTCTCTGAGTCAAGAAGAGAAGAAAGGAAAGGTGGACAAGATTAATTAAAAGATAATGACTGGGCAGGCAGCCAGTGGCTCATGCCTGTAATCCTAGCTACTCAGGAGGCTGAGATCTGAGGATCGAGGTTCAAAGCCAGCCCTGGCACAAAAGGACCTGAGACTCTTATCTCCAATTAACCTCTAGAAAATGGGAAGTGGTGCTGTGGCTCCAGGGGTAGGGCTGTAACCTTGATCTGAAGAGCTCAGGGACAGCACCCAAGCCCAGAGTTCAAGCCCCATGACCAAAAAAAAAAAAAAAAAAAAGACAACGACTACAAGCTTCTCAACAAAATAGATAGCAAGTCATCATTTTAGTTTGTTTTTGATGGTACTGAGACTTGAACTCATGGCCTTACCCTTGCTAAACAGACTGACCTACCTCACAAACCACACTCCCAGCCCTTTGTTTTTTGTTGGTTTTTTTTTTCAGATAGAACTAATTTGTTTGTTTGTTCTTGGTCCAGGTTGACCTCAAACTGCAATCCTCCTTATCTGTACTTTCCAAGTAGCTGGGATTATAGATATGTGCCACCAAGTCTGCCACAGTTCCATTTTTTTTAATGTAAGAATTATTTTTTTACACATAGGTGCAATGGCTACATGCCTCCCATCATACAAATGAATACTGTACTTATCAAAATGAACTCTAGGAAATGGAAACAAGAGGGGTTTTTGTTATTGTTGTTTCATTTTCTTTTTGTCTTATGTGTTCCTTTATCTGCCTTTGGGTGGGTCAAGAGAGGCACTACGTGGAGGGACAATGGAAGAACACACATAGCAATGACACTCACTAGACACTGTGTTGAAAATGAATTGCACAACCCATGAGTAGGGAGGGAAGTGGTAACACTGTCCATAAAGATTATCATGCGACTGATAGAACTGTGACCCCTTTGTACATCACCTTAATAGCAGGGATTTCAGTGTTTAAGAAGTAATGTACCCACCACCTGACAAATGCAACTGTAACCCCTCTATTTGTTACCTCAACAATAAAATACAACAATAAATAAATATATAATACTGGCAAACAAGAAGCATTTTTTTTAAGGTGGGAGACAAGTCACACTCTAAAAGACGTACATAGTGTACTGTATAGCAAATGGACTGGAGTCAGGGAGATGAGGGTGGAGGTGGCTCCATATTAGATGAAGCAATAGTAACTAAGAACTAAAAAGACCTACTATGTGTGGAAGGCAGACAGCAGCACAAGCTGAGCTGGTGCTTGGACATACACACCAACACATTTCAAAGGCTAGCGACTATATGCAAAGCACTGCTATGTGCAAATCATACGCAAAGTAGTGGCAAGTGTAGAAAGTGATCTGGCAGGCCTGATATCTGCTGGAAAGATTAGTATCTTGGATCTTGCCATTCCAACAGTTCCCTGTGTAGTAAGGGAACTTGTTTACAATGCCTGTGCAAACAATGTTGTTTACGCCAACATCTGCTTTCCTTCCAGGAGCAAAGCTATATAGTTGATGATATGTGAATATCATCATATGGGAATCCTCTCCACAGAAACATCATTCATTGTGTTGCTGCATTGCTCATTGGTGGGAGAACTGGTGGGCTCATGAAGAGAGAAAATAAGGATGGTGAATGTCGAGTTTCGTATACTGTGAGTGAGCTTCCTCCAGACCTGCCTGGCCTTTCCCCTTACGAGTGGACTTGTGCTCTTAGGATATCACTACAATACATCTTGGCAGTGAATAAGTTATATGCTAGATCTCATGACCTAACCTCTACATGAATATGGAGGCCTCAAAAGCCCTAGTCCATGATCTGTATGTAACTGCTAACTCCACCCATATGCTCAGCCACCAGATGCAATCTAGTTGCTAGCCAGATGAGGAAGTAGGACTTACCGTGGACATCTCTGCTGAACATGTAGTGCATGACTTGTATGAGTCAAGTGTGTTCGCTTTATCACAGATGTCAGAATGGCCTTCCAATCCTCCGGATCAAGTGCTTTCATATGTCTGCTATGATTTAAATGCCCCTCCAAATCTGATGTTGCAGCCTAATCCCCTAATTCATATATCAATGATATTTAGAGGCAGGGTCTTCAGAAGGTTAAAGCCTAACTGAGTTTAGAGATAAAGTCACCACACTCTCTGCCATCTTATGACATAGCATGGAGGCAATTGTGAGATGCTGAGCAAATGCAGGCTTTTAAACAGAAAGCCATGTCTTTAGACATTTCAGATAGTTTTGCTTTGTTTTGTTTTTACTGCATCTCAGGCCTATTTCCTAAAGACTGAAGTGTTACTTCCATTAGTTCAACGGATGCTGGCTAATGGATGCCAACGCCAGGAAAGTGTCTGCAAGCAGTGGCCAAAATCAGCCCAATTACTGTTCATGTTGATAGTAAAGCTATGGCATAATTACTTATACAGGTCTCTAGGCATTTACACACAGTGAGGCCAAAGGAGGATACCCTGAGGAGAGGAACAGAAAGACATAATGCCTATGAGCATACAAAATGATATTTATAAAACGAACTCCAGCAAATGGAAACAAGAGTTTTATCTTTTTTGTTGGTTTTGTTTTCTTTTTGTTTGGTTTGTTTTTCTATGTATGCCTTTGGGAGCATAAAGGAAGGCACAGAGACACAGGGATAGAGGATAAACAAACGAGAGCCTGGTCCTTACTAGCCAATAGGTTAAAAATGAACAATACCAGTTTATAGGTGGGGAATGGGAGGGGGAAACTGGGAGAGAGTAAGGGAAAGGGTGATATTGTCCCAAAAGAAATTTACTCTTTACCCGATTTATATAACTGTAACCTCTTTAGATATCACCTTTATAATAATTCTTAAGAAAACTTTTTTGAAGTTTCATTGGAACACAACCATGCCAATTTCTTCAGAGGCTCTGCTAGAGTCTGGGTGGAATTTGGTTTGAATGTGCCCCTCGTGGGTCCGTGTGTGGGTAGTTTGGTCCTCATTGTGGTAATATGAGGGGTTGTGGGCCCAATGAAACAGACTGTCATGGGAGATGATAAGAGTGTTGGGGGCATGTCCTCAGAAGAGATTATACAGTTCTCCTGGGACTCCTAGTTCTCTCCACAGAAAATGACTCATTATAAAATTGAGCCTGATGTCTGAATCACTCTCTGGTTCCTATCTTGCTGTGTGACTGCTTGCTCTCACGTGTGCCTTCGCTACAATGCCACCTGACACTTTGCCCTGATCAGGGAAAGGGAAGCTTCATCTTGAATTTTCAGCTTCTAAGATTATGAACTAAATAAACCTCCTTTCTTGATAAAGTTGGCTGACTCAGTCACCTCATTATAACAAAAAAGGCTCTACTATAGTAGGATTGAGTAGTTTCAAAAAGAAGGAAGGAAGGAAGGAAGGAAGGAAGGAAGGAAGGAAGGAAGGAAGGAAGGAAGGAAGGAAGGAATGCACCTATAGCAGCCAGGCATGGTGGCTCCTCTGGAGGCTGAGATCTGAGGATAAAGGTCCAAAGCCAGCCCTGGCACTAAAAAGTCTGTGAGACTTTTATTTGCGATTTAACCACTAGAAAACTGGAAGTGTCACTGTGGCTCAAGAAGTAGGGCAGTAGCCTTGAGCTAAAGAGCTCAAGGACAATGCCCAGGCCCAGAGTTCAAGCCCCTGACTGAACAATAAAAAAGAATACACCTATGTCTTACAAAGTCTAAAATGTGTGTACTAACTAGTCATTTACAGAAAATACCAGCTGACCTTGCCATAGGAGATACAATAAGAGTTCCTTAAAATAAGAGTAAAGGAGGTCACAGCGTCAGCTCCCGAGTCTGCACTGTGTCCCTGGCCGGTCAGTTCACCATCTACTTCCCAATAAATTCACCTTTTTATATGAAAAAAAAAGAGTAAAGAAGGATGGAAATTTAACTTTTCTCATTTTTTTTATGTTTACTTCAGCGTGGGTTTCTAGTCTTTAAGTTGTGAGGCGTGGCCTCATAAAATTACATTGGTCTTTCATCCTCTGAGCTGTGACAGAGTAGAAAGTGCAGATCAAATACTACTTTTTTCATTTCTTCCTAGTTCAGAAAAAAATTAATTCTTAAGACTACTATGACTTAAAAACCTGTCTAGGCAAAATTTATTCAGACTTGCCTGGGGCCTAAACACCTTTCAATATCTTCTATAAATCTCTCAGATCAGTTTTCTTTCAAAGAGAAGGACAGTCTAGAGCCAAAAAGTAAAAAATAATTTGATCCTTAAAAAAATTTAAATTTATTCCATCACATAAACAGCCTATCTAGATTTAGCCAGATGCCTCTTTATCTTGCTGGTGGTTCAGCTCACAGAGATAAAAATAAAATTGATCTATACCCATAACAGCCAGGAAAATGAAGGGAATTACCACCACCGTAAACAAAATGCCCATTTCCTCTAGCTGGGATGTTGTGTGGATGCAAATATAGTCAGGCTTCCTGGAAGTCATTTCTTTCTTGTCATTTGGAGAGTGTCAGCCCTACATAAGGCTCAGCCTTGAACTTGCCTGGGAGCTATGAAAGTCTCTGAAATCTTTTTCCCTCCATGAGAATCATTCTTATCCACAGGTTGACCTCTTGGGGTTCACTCCTAGTGAGGCTTGATGATTGGGGATTAGAGTGCAAAGGGTCCTTACACCAGGAAGGCTGTGGGATGCACTCTCCTTGAGCACTGCCTACTGATGGCCATTGCACTGGAGGAGGGGGAAGTTCTAACTTCCAACTTCTTACAAACATCTTCCTGCACTTCTCACCATTGGTTCTCGCTCCATTCTTGGGTGTCATGATGTTGATCATATGCCCCTGTCCCAAAGGAGGACCTTGTGAGAATCGAAGTCACTCTGCATTTCTGTGAACCTGCCTTTACCACTCATTGGTCCCAGAAGTATTAGTTATTTTCTTGTCACTGTGATCAAACTGCCTGAAAAAGCAATGTAAAGGAGGAATGAGTTATTTTGGCGTGTGGTTTCAGAGATAAAAGGCCTTGAATCCATTGATTCAGGAGCCTATGGTGAGGCAGAACAATATGTTGGAGAAAACAAGTGGAGGAAGCTGCTCCTCTCATGGTGAACAGGAAGTGGGGGGAGGGGCAGAGGTGAAAGAGAATAGGTGCTAGGTGTAATCTTGAAAGGCTGCCCAGAGCTGCCTGTAGCTGAACTAAATCTTCCAGTGATGTCCCACTCATAAGGTTTCCAGAGCCTCCCAGAGTAGTGACAAGTCATGTCATATCCAAGCCGTAACACCAATGTATCCCTTTTACATCAAGGTGCCCCTTAAAAATAAAGTCCAGCCAGACAACAAATGGCTCAGTCATTCAAAAGATGTCTAAGTCAGGCCAGGCTGTCGTACTCTGGCGGTGTAAGTTGACACAAACTTTCTTGAAAGAAGTCTGCTCATATATATAAAGTTTTAAATTGTCTAAGTAAAGTACAAATAATATATAAAGTTTTAAATTGAGTTCAAAGTCTTGAATTCAAACCCCAGTACTGCCAGAAAAGTTATGGGAGATATACTCACCGCTATCATGACCTCTGACACATATTCACACCCCATATGAGTGGTAGATGATCATCACCTTTTACATCTTCCGATTTGTCTTTTTTTTTCTTGGTGAATGTGTATTGGAAAAAAATAATTTTCCTCTGGGAGGAAAAAGAAGCTATCATTTTAGGATCAGCTGTGGTATTTTATGAGGCCTTTGATAGAACTGACAGCCAGAGGCAGCAAAGCTTTCATCCAATTGCTATAAGAAAAGAAGCAACAACCAGACTCTACCCCACCATGTCTTCCTACCTTCCCTTCCCTGCCACTCACTCAAACCTGCTCCATGATATGAGATCAGAAGGATGGTGATTTTTCCTTTAGGTACACAGGAAATGTAAGGATCATAGATACAGTTTTCAGCCGCCAATGTGGAAGTCATCATCTGGTAACTGAACACTAAAAAACCTTCCATCTTTGGCTGTCTTTCTGCACCAATATGTCTAGAAGCTGATATTTGTGGTTCTCCTGTCCTCTTTGCCTCCCTCTTTTTCCCATTCTTTTTCTTTCCCTCTCTCTACTCTCCTCTTCTTTTATAGATAGAGATTGCAGAAGGAAAGAAAATGCTGATTTTCTTTTTTAAGTTATCCAAACACAGCCTGTGTCCCATTCCTCCACCTCTGGAACACATTTTCCCCATGCTTGGATGGCAATGGGATATTTAGCTAACACACATTAGTCAACATGCTTAGGCATTTGTAGCAGACACCCTAGCTTTGAAACTTGCTTTGTTTTGCTCATTTGCATACACAAATGCAGTCCTCTGACTGCCCTGAGTGGTAAATTATGCACTACAATCCACACCTAACTTCATTGGTGTAAAGACTAACTGAGGCAGAAGGCAGTAATGGCTTTTCATCTTGCACATAGACATTTCAGGTAACAGGTCTATCTTGCTCTCTCAACTATTATCAAATTAAGGGGCATAATTAAGAGGAGAACAAAAAGTCCCAGGTTATAAGACCACATGATCTAAGAGATCAGAACAGAGCTATCAACTGAGGGGCACAGAGTCTTGCCAAGTACTCAACCTTCCAAACAGGGATGAGAAATCATATAGTTGATGATATGTGAATATCATCATATGGGAATCCTCTCCACAGAAACATCATTCATTGTGTTGCTGCATTGCTCATTGGTGGGAGAACTGGTGGGCTCATGAAGAGAGAAAATAAGGATGGTGAATGTCGAGTTTCGTATACTGTGAGTGAGCTTCCTCCAGACCTGCCTGGCCTTTCCCCTTACGAGTGGACTTGTGCTCTTAGGATATCACTACAATACATCTTGGCAGTGAATAAGTTATATGCTAGATCTCATGACCTAACCTCTACATGAATATGGAGGCCTCAAAAGCCCTAGTCCATGATCTGTATGTAACTGCTAACTCCACCCATATGCTCAGCCACCAGATGCAATCTAGTTGCTAGCCAGATGAGGAAGTAGGACTTACCGTGGACATCTCTGCTGAACATGTAGTGCATGACTTGTATGAGTCAAGTGTGTTCGCTTTATCACAGATGTCAGAATGGCCTTCCAATCCTCCGGATCAAGTGCTTTCATATGTCTGCTATGATTTAAATGCCCCTCCAAATCTGATGTTGCAGCCTAATCCCCTAATTCATATATCAATGATATTTAGAGGCAGGGTCTTCAGAAGGTTAAAGCCTAACTGAGTTTAGAGATAAAGTCACCACACTCTCTGCCATCTTATGACATAGCATGGAGGCAATTGTGAGATGCTGAGCAAATGCAGGCTTTTAAACAGAAAGCCATGTCTTTAGACATTTCAGATAGTTTTGCTTTGTTTTGTTTTTACTGCATCTCAGGCCTATTTCCTAAAGACTGAAGTGTTACTTCCATTAGTTCAACGGATGCTGGCTAATGGATGCCAACGCCAGGAAAGTGTCTGCAAGCAGTGGCCAAAATCAGCCCAATTACTGTTCATGTTGATAGTAAAGCTATGGCATAATTACTTATACAGGTCTCTAGGCATTTACACACAGTGAGGCCAAAGGAGGATACCCTGAGGAGAGGAACAGAAAGACATAATGCCTATGAGCATACAAAATGATATTTATAAAACGAACTCCAGCAAATGGAAACAAGAGTTTTATCTTTTTTGTTGGTTTTGTTTTCTTTTTGTTTGGTTTGTTTTTCTATGTATGCCTTTGGGAGCATAAAGGAAGGCACAGAGACACAGGGATAGAGGATAAACAAACGAGAGCCTGGTCCTTACTAGCCAATAGGTTAAAAATGAACAATACCAGTTTATAGGTGGGGAATGGGAGGGGGAAACTGGGAGAGAGTAAGGGAAAGGGTGATATTGTCCCAAAAGAAATTTACTCTTTACCCGATTTATATAACTGTAACCTCTTTAGATATCACCTTTATAATAATTCTTAAGAAAACTTTTTTGAAGTTTCATTGGAACACAACCATGCCAATTTCTTCAGAGGCTCTGCTAGAGTCTGGGTGGAATTTGGTTTGAATGTGCCCCTCGTGGGTCCGTGTGTGGGTAGTTTGGTCCTCATTGTGGTAATATGAGGGGTTGTGGGCCCAATGAAACAGACTGTCATGGGAGATGATAAGAGTGTTGGGGGCATGTCCTCAGAAGAGATTATACAGTTCTCCTGGGACTCCTAGTTCTCTCCACAGAAAATGACTCATTATAAAATTGAGCCTGATGTCTGAATCACTCTCTGGTTCCTATCTTGCTGTGTGACTGCTTGCTCTCACGTGTGCCTTCGCTACAATGCCACCTGACACTTTGCCCTGATCAGGGAAAGGGAAGCTTCATCTTGAATTTTCAGCTTCTAAGATTATGAACTAAATAAACCTCCTTTCTTGATAAAGTTGGCTGACTCAGTCACCTCATTATAACAAAAAAGGCTCTACTATAGTAGGATTGAGTAGTTTCAAAAAGAAGGAAGGAAGGAAGGAAGGAAGGAAGGAAGGAAGGAAGGAAGGAAGGAAGGAAGGAAGGAAGGAATGCACCTATAGCAGCCAGGCATGGTGGCTCCTCTGGAGGCTGAGATCTGAGGATAAAGGTCCAAAGCCAGCCCTGGCACTAAAAAGTCTGTGAGACTTTTATTTGCGATTTAACCACTAGAAAACTGGAAGTGTCACTGTGGCTCAAGAAGTAGGGCAGTAGCCTTGAGCTAAAGAGCTCAAGGACAATGCCCAGGCCCAGAGTTCAAGCCCCTGACTGAACAATAAAAAAGAATACACCTATGTCTTACAAAGTCTAAAATGTGTGTACTAACTAGTCATTTACAGAAAATACCAGCTGACCTTGCCATAGGAGATACAATAAGAGTTCCTTAAAATAAGAGTAAAGGAGGTCACAGCGTCAGCTCCCGAGTCTGCACTGTGTCCCTGGCCGGTCAGTTCACCATCTACTTCCCAATAAATTCACCTTTTTATATGAAAAAAAAAGAGTAAAGAAGGATGGAAATTTAACTTTTCTCATTTTTTTTATGTTTACTTCAGCGTGGGTTTCTAGTCTTTAAGTTGTGAGGCGTGGCCTCATAAAATTACATTGGTCTTTCATCCTCTGAGCTGTGACAGAGTAGAAAGTGCAGATCAAATACTACTTTTTTCATTTCTTCCTAGTTCAGAAAAAAATTAATTCTTAAGACTACTATGACTTAAAAACCTGTCTAGGCAAAATTTATTCAGACTTGCCTGGGGCCTAAACACCTTTCAATATCTTCTATAAATCTCTCAGATCAGTTTTCTTTCAAAGAGAAGGACAGTCTAGAGCCAAAAAGTAAAAAATAATTTGATCCTTAAAAAAATTTAAATTTATTCCATCACATAAACAGCCTATCTAGATTTAGCCAGATGCCTCTTTATCTTGCTGGTGGTTCAGCTCACAGAGATAAAAATAAAATTGATCTATACCCATAACAGCCAGGAAAATGAAGGGAATTACCACCACCGTAAACAAAATGCCCATTTCCTCTAGCTGGGATGTTGTGTGGATGCAAATATAGTCAGGCTTCCTGGAAGTCATTTCTTTCTTGTCATTTGGAGAGTGTCAGCCCTACATAAGGCTCAGCCTTGAACTTGCCTGGGAGCTATGAAAGTCTCTGAAATCTTTTTCCCTCCATGAGAATCATTCTTATCCACAGGTTGACCTCTTGGGGTTCACTCCTAGTGAGGCTTGATGATTGGGGATTAGAGTGCAAAGGGTCCTTACACCAGGAAGGCTGTGGGATGCACTCTCCTTGAGCACTGCCTACTGATGGCCATTGCACTGGAGGAGGGGGAAGTTCTAACTTCCAACTTCTTACAAACATCTTCCTGCACTTCTCACCATTGGTTCTCGCTCCATTCTTGGGTGTCATGATGTTGATCATATGCCCCTGTCCCAAAGGAGGACCTTGTGAGAATCAAAGTCACTCTGCATTTCTGTGAACCTGCCTTTACCACTCATTGGTCCCAGAAGTATTAGTTATTTTCTTGTCACTGTGATCAAACTGCCTGAAAAAGCAATGTAAAGGAGGAATGAGTTATTTTGGCGTGTGGTTTCAGAGATAAAAGGCCTTGAATCCATTGATTCAGGAGCCTATGGTGAGGCAGAACAATATGTTGGAGAAAACAAGTGGAGGAAGCTGCTCCTCTCATGGTGAACAGGAAGTGGGGGGAGGGGCAGAGGTGAAAGAGAATAGGTGCTAGGTGTAATCTTGAAAGGCTGCCCAGAGCTGCCTGTAGCTGAACTAAATCTTCCAGTGATGTCCCACTCATAAGGTTTCCAGAGCCTCCCAGAGTAGTGACAAGTCATGTCATATCCAAGCCGTAACACCAATGTATCCCTTTTACATCAAGGTGCCCCTTAAAAATAAAGTCCAGCCAGACAACAAATGGCTCAGTCATTCAAAAGATGTCTAAGTCAGGCCAGGCTGTCGTACTCTGGCGGTGTAAGTTGACACAAACTTTCTTGAAAGAAGTCTGCTCATATATATAAAGTTTTAAATTGTCTAAGTAAAGTACAAATAATATATAAAGTTTTAAATTGAGTTCAAAGTCTTGAATTCAAACCCCAGTACTGCCAGAAAAGTTATGGGAGATATACTCACCGCTATCATGACCTCTGACACATATTCACACCCCATATGAGTGGTAGATGATCATCACCTTTTACATCTTCCGATTTGTCTTTTTTTTTCTTGGTGAATGTGTATTGGAAAAAAATAATTTTCCTCTGGGAGGAAAAAGAAGCTATCATTTTAGGATCAGCTGTGGTATTTTATGAGGCCTTTGATAGAACTGACAGCCAGAGGCAGCAAAGCTTTCATCCAATTGCTATAAGAAAAGAAGCAACAACCAGACTCTACCCCACCATGTCTTCCTACCTTCCCTTCCCTGCCACTCACTCAAACCTGCTCCATGATATGAGATCAGAAGGATGGTGATTTTTCCTTTAGGTACACAGGAAATGTAAGGATCATAGATACAGTTTTCAGCCGCCAATGTGGAAGTCATCATCTGGTAACTGAACACTAAAAAACCTTCCATCTTTGGCTGTCTTTCTGCACCAATATGTCTAGAAGCTGATATTTGTGGTTCTCCTGTCCTCTTTGCCTCCCTCTTTTTCCCATTCTTTTTCTTTCCCTCTCTCTACTCTCCTCTTCTTTTATAGATAGAGATTGCAGAAGGAAAGAAAATGCTGATTTTCTTTTTTAAGTTATCCAAACACAGCCTGTGTCCCATTCCTCCACCTCTGGAACACATTTTCCCCATGCTTGGATGGCAATGGGATATTTAGCTAACACACATTAGTCAACATGCTTAGGCATTTGTAGCAGACACCCTAGCTTTGAAACTTGCTTTGTTTTGCTCATTTGCATACACAAATGCAGTCCTCTGACTGCCCTGAGTGGTAAATTATGCACTACAATCCACACCTAACTTCATTGGTGTAAAGACTAACTGAGGCAGAAGGCAGTAATGGCTTTTCATCTTGCACATAGACATTTCAGGTAACAGGTCTATCTTGCTCTCTCAACTATTATCAAATTAAGGGGCATAATTAAGAGGAGAACAAAAAGTCCCAGGTTATAAGACCACATGATCTAAGAGATCAGAACAGAGCTATCAACTGAGGGGCACAGAGTCTTGCCAAGTACTCAACCTTCCAAACAGGGATGAGAAATCATAGCATGGAAACTTATGTGATCTGAAAGGCCAACAGAAGGCTTCCTAACTGGGCCAGAAGTCCCAAAAGAAGCCTCCCAATGTGTCTGTCCTCAGAGACACCTTCAGGGACCAGAGGGTGTGTGGTGACCACCACAGGTAGCAGTAGTCATTCACGTGTAAGTAACAAATAGGAAAGAATTGCTTTGCCTCTCCAAGAAACCCTATTTTGGTCAACTATAGAATTTGATCAGGTTATTCAAGGCTATTGTATTAGAATGTAAGCCTTGGTTTTAGTCCAGGACTGAGATCACTTTTTTTTATTGATAATAAAAACAAGAAGGAGGAGGAGAAAAAGAAGCAGAAGGAAAAGACAACAAGAGACAAAGGGGAAGGAAGGAAGGAAGGAAGGAAGGAAGGAAGGAAGGAAGGAAGGAAGGAAGGAAGGAAGGAAGAAAGGAAGGAAGAAAGGAAGGAGCTCACTTTGGTAAAGAGATGAAAGGAGCCATAAATAATGTAGTACTATTAATGAAATTTAGGACCAACAGTATCAATAGATACAATTCCGGTTCAGAGCAATTTATATCATCTCCATAACACAGAATCTTCTTTTACAAACCAAACCCCATCCCCAGTGGCTCTTTCTCAGATCTGTACCAGAAGCACATGGAAGGCAGATGGTTCTGTGTTACCTAGTCACACTACTGGAGCGATAACCAGAAGGTACTTGGTGTTTAGAGGAAGAGTTCTGTACCTCCATCTGCACTGCAGACTCAGGGTACCAAAGATACCAGGCTCTACCTTATCTCAGACACAAAATTGAAGGGTGCACCAAACAACCCAACCATCAAGATCAATAGAGCTCTGATGTAATAACTTTATATCTCATTAGTATATTCTCACTGTACAAAGGAGTTTCATTGTGGTATTTCCATACATATTCCCCATATCTACCTCCTCTATTGCTCTTACCTTTCTCCCACCAGCTTCCCATCACCACTTTTTCAAGCAATTCTAACTAATTCATTATGCTATTTTCATATAGCCATACAACATACTTTGATCATTTTCAACTCCATCGCCCTCTCCTCTTGCCCTCTCACCACTTCCCTCTCCAAATAATGCAATCTTAAAAAAAGTTCAAAATAAATATAAAAAAATCTATAAGGAACAAAATGCTGACATTTTAAATAAAGGGGCAATCAATGGAATTGATTTTCCTTCTGCCTCAAGTTCTAATAGCATTCAATATAACCATCACTGATCCTGTCTTCCTTTAAAATACAGGCATTTCATTCTGCATGGATTACTTGTAGATTTGTTTCAAATTGTTTTTTAATATTGCCTTAAAAAGATTATTTCTCTTTTTTTCTGAGCTGTCCCCATTAACTTTTGAGCCTGAGACCTGGGTCTCCTTCTCCTAGTTACCTCCTAGTCCTCTCTCCATTAATATGAGGCCTGGGTCTCCCCCCTCCTGGTTACCTCCTAGTCCACTCTACATGGATATATTGTCCCCTGATAGCCCTAACACATTTACACTTCCTTCTAGATGGTTTTCTCTTCTCTGTTGTGTCTCTGAAAAAGGAAGACAGCAGCAGCTGATCTCCTGATAGCCCACATCAGGCTTGCAAATCTTCCTGGGATCATCACTCACTATTTTCAGTCTGGTTTTATCTACCTGCTTTAGTCTTGCTCTGATCCTGTCTTCATCTGGAACCTTCCACCTGTGACCCCATACTGCCTCCAGCAAGAGGATCCAGGGTGCCTGTGTCACTGGGGTTTTGTTTTGTTTTGTTTTTTCTTTTTCTGGAGGAATTGATTCCTTGTGATCCCCTGGCTGTAATCTCATCAGGCTGAAATAACTTGACACTCCCATTTGTCTGAAACAGAACTTGTTTGTCCTCCGAACCTGGGCTGGGGTTGTCAGAACTCCACCCATTGGCCTCTTCTTAGATGACTGAGGTCACTTTGTCAGCTGCTTTTGCCTAAGGTTCCATAAACAGCAAGCATGAGAGGAGCAGATCATGGAACCCAGAGCAAGTAAATCTGCAGGACAGAAAGAACTCTGTTCTTGCAAAGAGCATACCTGTTGGGGATCCCAGAGCTAGGACAGAGCTCTGAGCAAAATGCTGATACCTGAAAACCCCAGGGAGGTACAGGTGTGAAGCAGAGACATTAGCTCCTAAAGTGACTATCCACCTGATATTGTCATGAATGAACTTACAACACTGACATAGTCCATGCAGTCCTTAGTGATGCATATGGAATTCTGAGGCCAAAAACAACCCAGCCTACCTTTACAGGTATGGGGCCTTAGGCCTTTTGGGCACTTTAATGATGGGAATAATATCTCTCCTGATGATTTCAGATCTCTCCTGATGATTGCAGAAGACAGCCAAGACAGTACAGAAAGGTTTAAAAACTCTCAATGTGGAACTAATGTACTGTACAGTATTTTTATATTTACCTGACAGCAAAAGATTGCTAGGTACTTTTCAACATGGAAGCCCAACAGAGGAAATACCCCCCTTGTGCACACAAGCATGCATGGCCATGATCTTCAGAGGACTGGTGCTGTGTCAAACAGAGGTACTATAGGAAGCACAAGGGGGTCAGAGCTAGTTTTGTCGCTGACCTTCTTCTGGCCTGGGAATGTGACCTCACATTTGGTGAGAACAACTGTCAAGGTGAGGGAACATTCCCAGTCTAGGCTGGATGGCCAGAGGTCTAAGTGAGGTGGCAGTGGAGCAAGCAACAGGAGCAAGGTGAAACCCAGGGTCTCACCCAGGTTTGTAGCTGAAGGAAGAGGTCCAGGTCCAATCTTATGCTGCATAGAGAATAGGAAGCTCAGTGAGGGGTGGTCCTAAGGGAGCTATGATAGCCAGGGGTCCTCACATGGCATGGGCTATAGGAGAGCATAGAAATCAGTGATGAAGGGTTGTGGACCTCTGGGTTGTCTTTTTTGTTTTGTGGTGGTAGGTATTATTACCTGCTATTGTTAGATAGCCTTTTTCCAGCTTCCCTTGCAGCTAGGTCTGGCCAAGGGGATGAGGGGATTCTGAATCTAGCCTTGGAGCACCAATAAATAGAAGAAGAGTATCCGCTTACAGTGGTCATGGCAGCAGCTTGGATTCTGAGGTGCAGGGTTGTCTAGTCCCCTGGGCTAACAGCAGAGGGTCCCAGGACCTTGTGATGGCAAAGGGCCTTGTTACATTAGGGTTGAGTTGTGGGTCTAGTTAACACTTTTGGCCATAACCTGGATAACTTTTAGAAGTTAAAACACATTCCTGGTGCACTATTTTTCAGTGAATCAGTGAAATCTTGGCTTGCTAAGTCCTAAGCCAGAAAGTAAACATTTGTGGGGGTGGGGAGAGGGAAAGGGGGACCAAGAAATGAGAAAGGGTATCAATGTACATGAAGTAATGTACCTTCTATCTGGTGAATATAATGTAACCCTTCTATTAATTACAATAAAAAATTATGAAAAAAAAGTAAACATCTGAGTAAGGCACACTCAGGAAGGTCAGCAGTAGAAACTGGGCAAAGCCAGCCAGTCACTTCATGCTAAGCCTGATCCCTGTGCTCATCTGGATGGCATCCTGTGGTTCCACTGGATCTGCAGCCCCAGACAGACTCCTTGAGAAAAGAAACAGACAGTGGTGGTCCCCTTCTCCATCCCACCACACGAAGTGTGTGCTAATACGAATGGCAGCCTTTCTTTGGAGGTAGGAGCATAAAATCAATGAATCGTCTTAGAATCCTGGAGACAGTGGTATGCTAGTAAATATTTAATGAGCAGCCTCCAGAGGGGAGCAGCCCTAATTCCAAAATCTGAATGATCTAATCTGCAGAACATCTTTCATACTGACATGATGCCACCAGTGGAAGCTTCATACCTGACTTCATGGGCTGGGTTGCAGTCGAAATATGAGAGCACTAAAAATATAATATATAGTTATATGTATAAAGTATAGGTGAATGATCAATGAACTCTGTGTGTAGACTCAGGCCCCACTTTCCAGATATCTCATTATGCATATGCAAATAGTCCCATAGCTAAAATAATTAAATAAATAAAAAGCAAGTCCAAAATCTGAAATCCTTCTGCTCCCAAGCATTTCAGATAGAGAGGTCACAAATACTTAACAAATAATAATAAATAATTGTAATTTTTAATACAGAAGATAAGGCATACTTAGCCATCCAGCTTCCCTTTACTTGCCAGTATGTTACTGTCTTCAGATTCAGAACTCTAGATGACTGTTGGTAACAATGTTCATGCACTGGCATGAGCTGCTTCTAACACCCCAGTGAGCAGAGGAGATCTACAGTAGCATCTACTTCTCCACGGACACAAAATCTTTACAGAAAGGAGGTGTGGATGGTGGATATTTCAATCAGGCCATCAACTGCCCCACCAAGATATTCTGTGTATCTAAGGAGCTGTGGGTATTAAAAGAGAGTGCAGTCTGAGCTCTGGTGTGTCCCTGGCATGAAAATCTTCCATTCTTTATTGCCTTTGTGGATTTGACCTATTTTCCAATCCAGAAAAATAAATAGTTGATTGATTCTCCAGTTGCCATTCCTTGAGTACTGGCTGCAAGGACCTCACTCAGTCCTGACACACACACATCCTTGGCTTTGAGAGAACTGCTCATAAGTGGGCAGAGCCAAAAAGAATGACACAGCTGGGGATAATTTCAAAGACAATTAAGGCTGATGAGCTGACTCAGCAAACACAGAAAACTAGGCAGGAAATGGCTCTGGCTAGCGGATAGTTCTGCCTTGGTACTAAGTACAGGCCAGTTAGAAAGTAAAAGAAAACCTGATTAGGTGAAAAAATTAGGCCTTACTTGACCAGTCCTTGACCTTGGCTGAGTTAGATGAGTACATATGTCCAGTGAGGCTGTGAGAACTGTACACTTTTCTCATATCTGCACTGGGAGTGTACTTTGGGCTCTTGCGTGGTGTTTTGGTATAAGGCTATTGCTTTACTCCCTAAGCCACACATCCACTTTTGGCTTTTTGCTGGCTCTGTGGCAATAAGAGTATCATGGACTGTTCTGCTTAGGCTGGCTGTAAACCATGATTCTCAGATCTCAACCACTTGAGTGGCTAGGATTACAGGCGTGAGCCACCAGTGCTGGGTTTCATATACTTTTCTATACTTAGTGTTTAAAGTATTACAGCCACTGTGGATGACAACTTGTTATTGAGTC
Source organism: Megascapheus bottae (assembly GCF_031878675.1). NCBI lineage: Eukaryota > Metazoa > Chordata > Mammalia > Rodentia > Geomyidae > Megascapheus > Megascapheus bottae. Next base: position 72,888,990 of record NC_143513.1, on the reverse strand, counting down.
TACATTTACATACAAATCCACTTTCACCCAGATGTTCAAGGGTTGTCATTGTGGCTATTAGGAGTCACATAAAAGTCTGTTAAGTGGCTTGATAAACTTAAAAATGTCAATAACGTAAAGCCACTGGAAAAAAAAATATGGCAGTAGCTCTTCAGTGCCTGTTGTTGAACAATCTCAAAGAGATAATATAAGGTAACAAATCAAAGCAAGACTATTGTGTATTTGTAACTTGTATTTTATAACTGTACACTTAAACAGTCATGAAGTATCTTTAGAAGAACATGTAAAACCACTCACAGTTAACCTCTGAAAAAGAGAACTGAAAGAAGACAAGAGTAAAAACAGAAGGCTTACACTAAGCTTTTTAATGTTGCTCTATGTTGCTTCCTTTAAAGAAGTCAAAAATGTAAAAAGCATATAGGTATTTTTTTCAAGGATCACAGCAATGACAAATCCAAGGTTATTCTCAGATTTTGTAACCAAAATTTAAATAAGCTCCATTATTCTCATTTGCCCAGAATAGCCGAGAATATATATTGGGCTCTGTGTGTTCCCAGTTCCTGTTAAGGAGGGCCTAAAAGTCTTGGGATTTCCTGAATGGGAAGGGGCATCTTTTGTTTTAAAGAAGACACTCTTGGTGGGATTTGTGATAGTAGCTGGCCACCAGAAAGACCAAGCCATAATTAGGAGCCTGGAACTTGAAGCAAGTACCACCTCATTCTTCAGAGAAAAGAAAAGGGCTAGAAACTTATTAACAATTGTTGTCAGCTTTCTATCATAGTGACAAAACACATGAGAGAATCAACTTAAATGAAGGAAAAGTTTGTTTCGCCTAATGGTTCAGACATAGCTCATGGTCACTTGACCGTGGTACTTTACTGTAGCAGCACAGCACACCATAGTATGAAAGCATGAGAGGGGAGGACTGTTCATCTTCGAATAGCTGGGGGTGGGGGGAATAGTGAGGGGGGACAGGGAGGGAGGGAGGGAAGGAGGGAAGGAGGGAGGGAGGAAGGATCCAAGACTCCAACATTGCCTTCAAGGACACAACCCTCAATGACCTAACTTCCCCTACTAGGCCCCACCCACCTTCCAGTACTATCAGGAGCTGCTGACCAAGCCTTCAATAACATAGAGGACTTTGGGGAACATTTATTATTCAAACCATAAAAATAATCCCTTGTTCCTTTGTGGTGGAAAACCTCCATGAAAATTCCTGAACTAGAGCCAGGTGCCAGTGGCTCATGCCTGTAATCCTAACAACTCAGGAGGCTGAGAGCTGAGGATCGATGATCAGAGCCAGCCCTAAGGCTAAAGTCCATGAGACTCTAATCTCCAATGAACCACCAGAAACCCAGAAGTGGCACTATGGTTCAAGTGGTAGGGTGGTAGTCTTGAGCTGAAGAGCTCAGGGACAACACCCAGAGTTCAAGTCCTATACAAACAACCAAACAAAAAAATTCCTGAGACTTTGCACATTGTTAAACATAACAAGGGATCTTGGTTCTAGAGGAGGGAATGTGTTCAACAAGAAGGACAACAATGATTCTACTGAACTGAAAATGAATCAGACGTCTACTCACGTTCATTCTCCGTGTCTCACAATGAACAGACAAAGAAGGGCACTAAGAGGTTGGCTAGAATGGCTGACCTGAACTACAAGGGGATTATGGATGATTGCTCTCTGCAATGGGGGTGAGGAGGCATATGCCTGGAATACAGAGAATTCCTTAGGGTTCCTCTCCCCATAGGCATGTCCTCTGCTCCAAGTCTAATACCCTGGATCCTACAGGAATGGATGTTTGTGTAACTCCATATCTAGCGGAGGTGTTCACTGAAAGCAAAGGGAATACAGGGTGAGTAGGTAAGTAGGTACGTAGAAGGTGATTGTAAGTACCAGCTATAATCAGGTGATAAGTTACAGGAACATGAACTATAATTATCATGAGTATTTCCCCCTTCCTATGCTATAAGTAGGCTTATATGTGCAGGTACTTTTTTCTTCCCTGTCTATTCCCTTAAGATATACTTTATAACATCATATGTTAAGTATTGGCAATTTTCCATCATGGCATCATGTCGGGGTCATCAGAAGAGTAAATATTAGTCAAGGATTTCACCTCCTCTTCTGAGGAAAGCATTCGAATGATGACCTTGATACTGTCTTTATTTGGAGGCTTTATTTTTTTTAAGTATTAATTAAAGAGGTATTTGTGGGTGCCAAATGACAAAGGGTGGCTGTGATGTTTGACTTTACGTGTCAATGAGAGCCCAGATGAAGGGTTTGTGCTGGGAGTGTCGGTGAGGGTGCTTTGGAGGAGATGAGCCTTTGAATCTGTGCACTCAGTAAATTAGGTTGCTGCCACTTGTGGGTGGACATTATCCAGTCCGTTAAGGGCCTGAATAGAACAAAAGGCAGTGAAAGCAGTCATTTGCTCCCCTTTCCTTCCTTTCTTCCTGCTGGAACTTGGAACATCCATCTTTCGCCATTGGATTTAGATTTCCACCAACAGCTCCCTGGTCCTTAGGCCTGAGGACACAGAAGTAATTACACCACAGGCTCTTCTGGGCCTCCGGCTTACAGATAGATAGCAGATATGGGAATTCTTGGTCTCCATAATTAACTGAACCACTTACTTATAACAAATCTAACAAATCTCCCTTCCCCCCTCTCTCTTTCTTCACATATTTACATATATATACTACTAGCTCTCTTGCTCTGAAGAGTCTAGCAGAGCTGGTGAATGCCATCTATCACACTGTCATCTCCACCAACCACAGGTGGTGCCTCAGGTGAAGTTACTTCTGCCTCCCTTCCACTGACTTCCTCCTCTTCTCCTCCCAGTGAGGAGTCCCACTGTCTGCACTCCCCCACGAAGCCACAGGGAAGGGAGCTCTTGGCCACAGAGCAGAAGAAAAGCACAGAGCAGTCTGGTATAGAGTGGGGTGGCCAGAAGGAGACATTTGAAGGTCTCATGTTCTAAAGAGGGTCTCACTTTGGGAACTTGAGATCAAGAGCAGGAACTATGCGACCCAAGTTCTACCGCAACTCTGCACTGTGGTATCTTCAAGCCATCCGTTCACTTCCCTAGGCCTCTACTTTCTACTCTGTGGCTGGAGAAAGGGGGTTGCCTATTCTATCAGAAGTGTCCTTCTCACTTGCTTCTTAGACTTCTGCACAGAGACCATATCCCAGACCACCGTGATACAGGCAGATTCTTTGGGAGGGGGTTGTTTTGTTTTTGTTTTTTTTGTTCATTGTGGGGCTTGAACTCTGGGCCTGGGCACTGTCTCTGAGCTCTTCAGCTCAAGGCTAGAGCTCTACCACTTGAGCCACAGTGTCACTTCTGGTTTTCTGGTGGTTAACTGGAGATAAGAGTCTCACGGACTTTAGTACTGGGACTGGCTTTGAAACACGATCCTCATATCTCAGCCTCTTGAGTAGCTAGTGTTACAGGTGTGAGCCATCAATGATGCAGGATTTTATATCTGGGCACCACACTCACCAAACCTAGAAATTCTCAGTGCAGAACTGATGTCACAGAATTTCCTATCCAGAAAACCTATCTGTTCTATTTCAGGGCCCAATGAAAAATTGCTTTTCCTTAAGGCAACATTTCCCAGCATAGAGAATTCACATAGGTTCTCTGTACTATGATGTCTGAAAAGACAATGCTGTAAGAGTTTTAGGTTCATTTCCTCTTTAATAAAACCAAGCTATTATTCTGTAATTTTTTAAAGCAACAATAGGAGTTGTGAGGGTTCCAAATCCACTTAATGCATTGTGGCATGAAACTACTTGCAAAGCAGTAACAACCCATTTCAAAACATGATCAAACATCAACTTAATCAACCAGGTGTTAGATTCTCAATCACAAACCTCAAAACACATAATCAAGTAGCAGTAAGCAGGTGTTTTAAGTGAAGATTGAGATAAACAGTTTCCTTTGTTGTTATCTAGGAGGTTTTGCAAAATTAAAATGGAGTACCTTACAATCAAGTGAGCTGGTTTCACAAGTCCCTCTTCTGCATAAATCTGGGCAGTCATTAGCACAGGAGATTTTTTTTTAACCAGATTGCAGTCTTTGGGCATACTGAGGAAATCTGTTTCATTGCTTTTATTCCCATCACCTCTAAGTCTCACCTAAATGGATGGTGAGTCTTTGAAAACACACAATCTTGATTCCTTTAGACAAACTTATGTCCAGATCACTCTATGTTCCATGCCAAAATGCCAGAGGCTCAACACCTGGCTAGAAGAAGACTGGGAGTTCTGCTTTAGAAATTACTTTTTGGTTTCTTTGCCATTCAAAATGACTTCTAAGTAGCCCAATAATGAACCCAACATCACCTCATGAAAATTACCCTCCACAGAAGGATATACTCTTTTTAAGAGACAATATTAGATTAACCAGTCTCTTAGGTGTATTAACCATGTCATTTATTGTAATCACTTCTGAGGACCCTACTTGAGATAACTCTACTCATTCTCTTGACTGTGACTAGTTTATGCTGAGATGCCTTACACTCCCCTCCTCACCTTGTATTGCCACCAATATAATAGTTTCAGTTCCTAGAATTTTATCTCCCACAGGTCAGTGCTTGGTCATACTTGATACCAACGAAACAAAATTGAGAGCATTTAACCCCATCCATCAGAGGATCTAAGGCTGAGTAATACCAAAGAACTTCACCTTTGCTCACACCAGTCTCTGAATCCTGTGGGAAAATCCACAGCTACATATGAATTTCTCTTTTATATATTTTGTATCTCCTGAGAAAGGAACTTCCCTATTGTGGGATTCTGCTGGGTGCTGTTAGAGTGCAGTTGTGGCTTTTGTGTTTCAGGAACTGTAGCTTAAATCTACTTGCAAAGATAAAAAGGCTGTTCTTTTGCTGGGCATGGTGGCTCCCACCTGTAATCCTAGCAGTTGGGAGGCTGAGACAGAAAGATCACAAGTTTGATGTCTGCACAGGCTACATAGTAAGGCTCCAGCCTGGGCTGCAGAGTGAGACCCTACTTGAAACAAACAAAAAGGCTCATTCCTGTAATCCCACTCAGGAGGCTAAGGTCTGAGAACTGTGGTTCAAAGCCAGCCAGGGAAGGAAATCCCACGAGACTCTCATCTCCAGTGAACCACCAGAAAACCAGAAGTGGAGCTGTGGCTCAAAAGTGGCAGAACAATAGCCTTTTGTGAATAAAGCTCAGGGACCTCTCTCAGGCCCTGAGTTCAAGCCCTACCCCCCAAAAAATACTTTAAAAATTCCTCCCTGACTCAGGGAGTCTGGCCAACTTTGGGTTTTCTCGCCTTCTTTTGTCTGCAAGTCCCTTCTTTATTCAATACACACACACACACACACACACACACACACACACACACACTGTCCTCTCCCCTCTCCCAACATGCTGGGAAATGTTAACCCAGATTTCTTCCTATACAGAAAGAATTCATTAGCCCTTTCAGTGGGTATCTCCACCAGTGCAGGGATTGCTGAGCATCGCATGGGACTAGAAATTCCTTTAGAATTCCATCATAGAAATGATACAGACCAGTTCAGTCAAGACTTTTCCTCTTTGCAATACCTCAAAAAGCTTACCAAGTCTTGTTTCATGGAGAAAACAGATATCATCAGATGGAAACTCAATCAATTCTTTGACTCTTCTAATCAAATTGTCATTTACCTTCCCTCAAGTTAGATGAAGAGAAAAAAAAATCTCCTTCCCATGAGCTAATTCTTCTACCATTGTTCAAATCTCAGCTCCATCAGCCTCTCCTGCTTCTTTCACTTTGTCCTCATTCTTAGCTCTGGCTCCTCACCATATGCATATAACAGAATGTTAACATTTGAGATTAAGACAATAGAACTGCTATATTCCAAACAATGTGCTATACCATGTGTAAAATGTTATGAGCCAGTGATCTGACTTTCACATTCGATCACTCGCATGGAGGATGGAAAGGCCTCAAGCAGTACCAGCCAGGAAGCAACAGCTGAATAGTCTTTAAAATATTATTGTGTCTCGGGGTCAGGAGTTTGGCCTAGTGGTACAGCACTTGCCTAGCATACAAAAAGACCCGGGTTTGATTCCTCAGTACCACATACGTAGAAAAGCCAGAAGTGGTACTGTGGCTTACATGGTAGAATGCTAGCCTTGAGGAAAGCCCAAGGATAGTGCTCAGGCTGAGTTCAAGCCCCAGGACTAGCAAAAAAAAGATGTTTTTGTGTCTCATCCTCCAAGGACTGAAAGACGATACCATCATATGGAAACTCAATCAATTGTTTGCCTGACTCCTCTAATCAAATTGTCATTTACCTTCCCTCAAGTTACATGTAAAGAAAAGAAAATCTCCTCCTTCCCATGAGCTAATTTTTCTACCACTGTTCAAACCTCAACTCCATCAGCCGCTCCTGCATCTCTGCTCTTGCCTCAAGAGAATTTTGGTGGGGCCATTTGGAAGAATTCATATATGCCTCCTGAAGTTCAGATGTTGCATGGATATAAATTTCTTGATGTATGGGGAACATAGAAGAATCTTCTTCCAAAATTGTATATTACAGTCAGCCAGATTGTTGCGTGAATGAGTTGTATTTTAGGTTATTTATAGGGAGAGAGCTACTCCAGTACCCTCTCTACCAAAGTCCCACTGTCTCTTGCTTTTGGTTCTCCTTTATCCACTGGAGCAAGCAGGGGAGGCATGATGATAAAGGACCCCTCCAGTTATTTATAGGCACTGTGCCCCTCTTCCCAGGAGGAGGTGCTAATAATCTCAGCATCCGCTGGTTTGATGTATCGTACATAGTATCTAGTTTATTTGCTGCATTTATAGTATGTAGTCTTTACAGTATGTAATATATAACTGTATATCATTTGTTTATATTCCTTCCTCAGCAGTACACGTGGATACCGATCAGCCATCATGTGATTTCTTCTACCCCCAAAATAGCAATGATCATCTCACACCTGTAGAACTCATTTTCCACAGAAGAGGTTGAAAAAGCTGGGACCTAGCTCATGTCTAAGAAAATCAAATCAGCCTGTAGACACAGGGGAGGTGACGGAGTCCAGTAATCTCCTCAGTAGGCGCTATGTGGAAAACCAACTACACAACCTGTGGGCGGGGACAGGAGGGAAAAACTGAGAGGGGCCAAAGGAAGGGGTAGCATTTTCCCCTCTGTACATTGCCTTTATAATAACAATTTTAAGGTGATTTACTTCTTTAAAAAAATAAAGAAGTAACCTCACTTCTGAGGAACAAATGCCAAAATCCTGCTCAGAAAGAGGCTACTTGGAAAAGAGGATCCCAGAGTAAGAGGTTTTGGACAGTAATGGAGGGCAGGACTTGAGAAGAGGTAAGGGAAGATGAGAGGTGACAGGCCAACAGCGGGCTCCCCAGGTGAACTTTCAGAAAACCCCAAGGAGAATATCCACCTGGTAAAAAGCCATCTTGCTACATAGCCAGCTCATCTTTCCTCCTGGGCCAGATCCTAGAGACAGAAGCAGTTAGTGAGCAGGCGAGTAAAGGAAGCTGAGGCTAAAGGAGGAAGAGGAACCTGTCAGACACACCATCACAGAAGTGGTTCTCCTGGGGAATAAGAAATTTTAATGTTAAACCAAGTATTATCTTGGAGTAGACATTATAAGATTCTAATTGTGATGTAATTCCAAACTTCCTTTTATGTAAGTCCCAGAGAAATAACCAATATTTAAGCAGATTTAAAGACATCATAGCAGACAAATGTAAGACCACTTTGGAGAAAACATATCAAGAGTAAATATGGGGGCCGGGAGTTTGGCCTAGTGGTAGAGTGCTTGCCTAGCATGCACAAAGACCCGGGTTCAATTCCTCAGTACCACATACATAGCAAAAAGCTGGAAGTGGTGCTAAGGCTCAAGTGGTAGAGCTCTAGCCTTGAGAAAGTCCAAGGACAGTGCTCAGGCCCTGAGCCCAAGCCCAGGACTGGCAAAAAAAAAAAAAAAAGAGTAAATATGTTCTACCTACATTCACAGAAGAGCTTGGGTAGAAGAAGATAGGGGGAAAAAGCATACACCAATTTCTAGTTTTGTCTTATATTTTTCTCAACCTCACAGATGATTTATTAAAGGGAGAAGGTCACTATTGACCAATTGGCTACAAGTTCATTAGCTATGATTAGCTACGACTAAGGATATATTTGTGCTATGCTGTTACATTTGTTTAATACATCAAGCTAGATTATAATTCAAAAAATGTATGGAAGCTGCTTTGAGCCAAACTTTATCACCAATTACAGAAACCAGTTTTGATCAAACTTTAACAATATATAAGTATATTTTAACATTGTATGTGTGTGCTTGCATGCATGTGTGTGTATATGTGTGTGTGTGTGTGTGTAGCCAAGTAGTCAAATACAAAGCTCTATTTATATTTTTAGAAGTAACCTCTCACTAGAAAAAATCCTAAGAGATACAAGTATTTTGTACTCCCATTTTTAAGTTTTAAAAATTTTATATGAGTTTGTATAAAATTATAGTCTACATTGCTTTCTTTTCTTTACTTGGTCTTTTGCTATTTTAATTTTTTAAACTTTTTAGTCAGTGCATGGTAATTATACATACTTATGGGATACAACATTGCAATGCAATACACGTATACAATGTGCAATGATCAGACCAAGATAACTGGCATATCTATTACCTCAGACGTTTATCATTTTGTTGAGCTGGAAACATTCAAAATTTTCTCCTCTACTCAATTAGTTCTTGTCCATCAGTAATCCCATAGTGTTATAGATCATTGGAAGTTATCATCCCCAGTAAAGTGTAGCCTCCTCATCCTTTCCTCCCGCCCCCCCCCCTGCTGTTTGGCTTTGTGTTGCCTATCTTATATAAAGCAAAGCTGTCTTGTGCTCTCTGCTGCTTCTGTGGCACCAAAGATTTATACCAAGTGTTGGTTTCTATTAAAGAAATAGCTCTGAGAGAACTTGCTTTATCCATCCATGGGTCAGCCAACAGTGAAAGCTGAAGGGCAGGGTATTTATTTAACATTTGATCAAATACTAGGATATGGGAACAAGAGCTTTGCTTGTTTGCTGTTTTTGTTTTCTCTTCTTTTTGTTCTGCTTGTTCCCTTACATGTCTTTGGGAGTGTAAGGGAAGGCACAGAAATGGAGAAACAAAGGGCAAAAAATGCAGCAGTGGTATTCATTAGACACTATGTTGAAAATGAACTAGACAACTTGTGGCTGGGGATAGGTGGAAAAAAGTGGGAGAGAGTGACAGAAGGGGTGACATTGTCCAAAAAGAAATGTATTCTTTACATTGTACATCGACTTTATAATAACCATGTTTAAAAATCTTAAAAATACTTCATGTGTCTTCTACTTATAAATATTGTGATTTGGGGACAAGCATACAAACCTGTCTTACATGACCCAGATCAAAGAAAAAAAATTACTAAAGTAAGAACTAGGGACTGAGAAACTTCTTCCATTCATGTTTCTATTTAGCAAATATTGTTGAAATCCTGGAACAGAGAGAGGTGGGAGCCAGGGTTTTTGCGACATAAGGAAAAGGACATTGGTATCCAGGAGAAGAGCGTAGCCTGGTGGGCTTGATAGAAGAGACAGGAAGTAGAAGGTGAGGCAAGTAATTTGGAGCTTCAGCTTCAGACAATAGGATGTCACTGTGTGTTTTCAGAAAATCATAAGGAGCCTGCAGTGGAGGAAGGGAACCAGGCTCGTAAATGCTGCTGAGAGGCTGTGGCACCAGCGTCCATAGGAGAAATCTGCAGGAAGCTTCAGGAACAGGAGGCTCGTCTGTGCTAGCTTCAGGATTAGCAATCTCCACAGAAACAGATCCAAGATGTCTGTAGATAGCTTTTATTCTGAGGAACTGACTCATTCAGCCATGGAGGCTGAGATAATCCCACCAATCACTAGCTGTAAACTGGAGACCTGGGAAAGTGTGTGATCAAGAATGAGCTCAGAAGCCTGTGAACCAGAGGAGCTGATGGTGTGAATCCTAAATGGGGTGGGAGGTGGGGGAGGATGAGAAGATGAGAGAGGGCCTTGGGACCTGACAAAGTACCATTGGATATTGCACGTGGTATGCACGGTTTGTCCTAACTGAACATTCCAGAAGAGGGGAAAATTTTAGTTGTGAAGAGCAGCCAGATAGAAACCAATGCCTGTCTCTCTGCAGATCAAAAGTAGTAGGCAGGAGTTCGTCTTGACATTCACAATAGCTTAGCTAAATGGAGTGCACACCTCACAAGGCCTCCACCAGGGATCTCCAGGGCCTCTGGAGCACGATTCTCCTGAATGACACATTCTAAAGACACAGAGCCAAGTATCCTCACACCATCTCCTTCTTCTACCTCGGTAACATCCGACCCTCTGAGTGCTAGGCATTTATGGGGGCCCCATGCCCTCAGTTCTGCGAAGGAATGGAGAAGAATTTCTGCTCTCTGGGCTATGGTGACCTAGTTAAGGAGAAAAGACCCACCGCTTTAAAATTACACCTTGTCTCTTAAATTACAGACTTTTCCCGAACTGAAAGCACATTCCTGGCCTAAAAGAAAAGGCAGAGAATTCCAAAGCTAAAGTTTTCCCTAAAATATTCTCAACCTTAAGATCACAGGACTAAAGAAAGCTCTCTTCATGGCCCAGGCCCTGTGTTATCTCCTTGTGTCCCTCCCTCTCCTGGAAGATGGGACAGGGAGCCTTGCCTAAGTCTATACAAGGGGACCATGTCTTACCATTTCCTCCACATGGTGAGATCTCCTGCTTGCTCACAGAAGCATTGTTCACCCTGTCTTTGGCCAGTTTCTTTTTTCTTCAATTTACTCAGTGTAGTTTTTGGTTATTTTCCTTTGTTTCCCCAGCCTTTTTGAGATACAACTGCCAAAATGTACAGTGTGATGAACAGATATACACTATGAAATATTTACCACCAAGAAATGAACCTATTTACCACTTCATAGAAGATTCTATTCTGAAACTACTTCAGATTTACCATCAGCAAAATTCCAAGTATACCAGAAAATAGTAACCCTAGTAGGCTATTATAAGTTAGATATCCAGTTTTCCCTTACCTTCCCACTTTCAAATACACAAATAAATGTATATACAATACACCAGGTACCAAAGTCAGATACAGTAACAACATGAGATAAACCTTAAGGGGAAAAGAAAAAAAAAAGAAATCGCTTCACATAGTACATTAAGAACAACAATGATTGGGAGGGAAAGTGGGAGAAAAACATGGGAAGGGGTAACAATGTTCAAGAAGTAATATACCCACTATGTGATGAATATAACTGAAACCCTTCTGTACATCACCCTAACAATAACTAACTAACTAACTAACTAAATAAATAAATAAATAAATAAGATACCCAGAACGTCCCCATCCCAAGATGGAAGTTTATAACCTTTGATTAATATGTCTCCATCTATCCCACCCAAAAAACAGTCCTATACGTATGTCTAAATAAAGGAACCGAAACTAACTGCTAATTTTAATCTCTGTACTTCCCATTGACTCTCTGAAATCTGAAGTGGGCTAAAATGAGCATAAGAACTATCATTTGTATGGCAGCTTGCTTTTCACAGTATGATTCTGAATCAAGCAACATCAGAGCCTCCTGTGGATGCAAGAAATGCAGGGCCTCAGAATCTGCTGAGTCCCGTTGGCTTATGTGCATCTTAATATGGAAGAAGCACTAGCGTCATAGAGAGGATGGAGATACTGACTTTCTCCAAGAGCTTTTGAAAAGGCACAGGAGCAAGCAGGGTGTGGTGGCCCATGCCTATAATCTCATTTTCCTAAGAAGTAGGAGGACCACAGCCCAAGACTAGAACATCCAAGATAGCCTACCTAAGACAAATTGAAGCAAAAAGGACAGGGTCATGGTTCAAGTGGTAGAGTGTTTGTCTAGTAAATACAAGGCTCTGAGTTTAAACCCCAGTACTACCAAAACCTAAACACTGATGCATGTGGTTTTGATAACACTGGTATAAATAGAAACCTCTGCTTTGGGGAGCTTTGGATGTTCCTATTAAGAGTCTAATACACAATAAAGTCTGAGAACCCCTGGGCTGAGTGACAGACTGGACTTGAGTCGGGGACGTTGGCTGTTCTCAGGAGCCCCTATACGAATAGTTGGGCTTGGAGAAGCACAGGGCCTTCCTAGCAGAAAGTGAATGAAGACCAACCTGCTACATTAATAGGCTAGCACTGTAACAAAGCCCCACCAAAATGCATTATCTCACAGCTCCAGAAGCTACAAGTTCAAGATCAAAGCATGGTTAGCAATGTGGGTTCCCTCTGGATGTGGTAAAGGAGAATACTCCATGCCTCCCTACTATTTGCTAGTGGTTGCTGTCAATGTCTGAAGTTCCTTGGTGTGTAGAAACATTGCCCATTGTCACAGGACTATCTGTGTGTGTCTGTCTACACACATTACTTCTTTCTATAAGCACACTAGTCATTAGAGACCCGTTCTAGTGATCTCATCTTAAACTTTTTCTGTAAAGACCCTAACTCCAAACAAGGTCATATTCTAGAGAACTAATATTCCCTTGGACTTTCTGAATTCAACATAAGAATGTAGGGAAATGATGGGGATCAGGGGATCTCAGATCAGTTTTAGGCCAAGGCAGGCCAAAAAGTTCGATTCCATCGCAACCAAAGGCTGGTCTCAATGACACACATCTGTGATCTCAGCTAGGTGTGGAGGAAAGAAATTAGCTGGGCACAGTGGTGTGTACCTGTCACCCCCAGTGGCATCCATAGTGACCTGGAGAAACGCACATGTAAAGATCACACTCCAAACTAGCCCAGATATACAGCAGCACTCCATGGAAAATAATCAATATATAAAGAGGCTGGGGAGGTGGCTAGAATATTTGCCTACCAAGTATTAGGTCCTGAGTTCAATCCCCAGGACCATTTTTAATATAATAATTTTTAAGTTCAGATTTGTATCTATCACAACACTGATGATTGATTTAAACACATCCATTTACTGAGTTTGGATTTGTAGCCCTGGGTGCAATATTAAAAAGCAAATATGTCTTCCTTTATGTAGAAATAACTACTACAAAAGACAGAGCTGTTGGCAAGCTTCATAGGGTTAGCAAAAAGATAAAATAGATTTCACAGCTGAGACTACTTGATTCATCTGCATAGATGCCAGGCTTTCTTCCCAGCCCAGGGGACTGTATTCAGAACTGTCCAAGGTCAGGAGTAAAAGACCTTAGAGGTCAAGGCAGCTTAGGGGAGAAGTCATGAAGGTGAGAATGCTGCCAAGATACCATAATACTCCGCACACCTTTGGTCCCTTGACCCTCTGGCACAGTAGGGAAACTGATTCAGGTTTCAAGGTCCTACAAGACACATAGTCCAGCAAGGAAGTCCAAACTGCAGCAGCTTCAGGCACTCCCTGACATAGCTCAACTACAGGACACCAGCTCATTATTACTACTGTTGTTTTACGTCTTCTAGAAACAGATCCATGCTGTGTTATAGTTTGAGTGTTGGCTGTGCCTCAAGTGCTCCCAGGGTGGTGCTGATAGAAACTGGAAGAGGTGGAGCCTAGTGAGAGGTTTTTAGGTCACTGATAGCAGGCACTGAAAGGGATTGTGGGAGTTTTAGGTCCATATTCTCGTTTTTCCTCTTTTCTACCTGGCCATTGGGTGAGCTGTTTTGCTCAGCCACACATTTCCACCATGATATGCTGCCTCATTAAAGTCCTAAAATAACAGGCTCAACCCACCATGGACTAGGGGCTCAAAAGCTCAAAATAACTTTTTGTTGGTTTATTATCTCAAGTATTTTTATAATGATAGATAGCTAACAAATATAGAATATGAGGAATAGTTCTTTGCTAAGACACTAGAGAGTTTATTAAAACATAAATTTCCAGGAGCCATCCTCAGTGTCCAGTCCAGTAGGTCTAAAATGGTTCTAAGACTAGGTATTTCTAACAGGTTTCCAGATGATTCTGGGTTGGTGATATTTACAGGTATTCATTCTCGCTCTCTCTGCTCATGACCCAAAATAAACATTTGAGCAACTAACCTGGGTACAGTCTGTACAGTGGCCTGACATCAACCTCCCCATTAGATCACTGTCAAGGATCAAATTCAGTATCTCTTTCCCTCATCTACCTCATGCTGTAACCACTTAAATCAAATGGACTCAACTATTGAGTTCTTCCAGACTAGGTCAATAAAGTAATCAGATGTTTACCCAAGAATTTTGACTGCTGGGAACAAGCTAGGATTTGTAAATGGTTTACTAGCTTTTGGCTGTGGGCATGGAAGTCCACTGAAGCCTGCTGTTGACTATTTAACAAACAAACGTGATTGAGACATTGGGGTAATTTCAGTATGGAGAACAAAGTAAGTGGTTCCGGGTTAAGCCGCAAGAGTTAGAGTTCCTGTTACCAAAACAGCTTTAGGACAACAGATAAGGTATTTACCGCTCTGAAATTTACTTTCTTTGAGTGAGAACATATAGAGAAAGACTAAGAATTAAATGAAATGGTATAAACCAGAGTAAAGGGCTGTCCCCTCTACTGTCCAATGATCCATTCCCCAACACCAAAGATCTGCCAGGATGTTTCAGTGTAAAACGAGATGACCCTAAAGTACAACCGCAGGGTATTTGTCATTCTCATATGGACAAGTCATGTTTATTGCAATGTTGACTACAGCAGCCAAAGTTGGAAAATCCAATCTTAGGGGGAAAAAATTGCAGGAAACTTATACTGAGTATGGCAAGGAGATTTAAAAGAATGTACAAACATGGAAACATCTACAAAGTATAATAAGGAAAACTACAAAATAATGTGTTCTAAATTTCCTAGTTCATGGCTTGGAGTAAGCTAGGGGAGCAGAGGTGCCAGTACTTGTACTTGAACTCAGGGCCTCCAACTCTTGCTTAGCTTTTTTGTTCATGTCCCGTACTCTACCAGTTGAGCCATACCTCCAGTCTAGCTTTTGTCCTGGTTGATTGAGGATAGTTTCACCGACTATTCTGCCTGAACTGGCTTCAAAGTTGGTTCTTCAGATCTCAGCCTCTTGAGTAGCTAGGATTACAGGTAAAAGCCACCAGCACCTAGCTTGTAAACCTACATAGATAACTATATGGCTGCATACAGAAGATATTAAAGAGTTCAAGATGTTATGAGTCAGTCGTTCTGAGGAAAGGACAGACAAGGGGAAAAGAATTTCATGTCTGTCACATAAGCCAGTATCAGCTTTTGACTACTGCTTTGATGAAAAGTGTTAAATGAAGCCAAGCCTGTGGAGGCTCTGGTATCACCAGAAAATACCCCAGCACCACCAGGTCATACAACTTGGGTATCAACTTTGGCCAGTGAAACAGGAGGGGCTCTATCTGGCCATTATCCCTTGGGGATTCCTCCATGACCCAATCCAGCTGAGCTGCCTTATTTTCCTGTGTACCTGCAGCCTACTGGGAAACTTCCACATGATATTTGTGTCCCTCTTTCTTGACCGTGGGTACCTGCCTCCTACAGACTTGCTTCCCTGGAATCCCTTGGTCCTACCTCAAAAATGGGTCTACACAGCAAGCTTTCTTCTTTCTTTCTGGGTTACCTGAACTAAGATGTTCTTCTTCCATGTTCTCTTTTGCATTGCTAATGTACAGTATTCAGGTAATATTTGTGTAAGGATGAAATAAGAAAGGAAGAGTCCGGTCGTGAGGAGTGATATGGACACCTTATTACTCAGGTAACTTCCTGGATGATGAGGCAGGGAAACGGTACATAGCATCATTTGCCTGGTGTCCCAGAGGATCCTGGGAACTCAGTGCTTCCGAGTCTGACCATAAAGAATGCCATGCTTACATTGCCCTTTGATTGAGTCCCAAAAGTCTCAAGGGTTTTGGTTGAGTCAGGCATTGTCATCTTCCTCGCCGTTGCTGAGGGCAGAGATCTCTAATGAAAAGACAGCAAAGGCAGGAGATGTGTTTGGTTGGTTGGTTTAAAAGTCAATGAATGAGCAAATTCATGAAAACTGATTTTCAGAGTCAAACCTCAGGAGCAGAGTTCTGGCAGTTACTTACCCTCCCGCTTGGAGACTGACTAATGGCTGCTGAGTCAGAAGGGCGGGATCCTCAAGCCTTAGCCTCAACCGAGTGGGGAGTGAGAATAGTCCAGAAAAGTTTTACCTTCAGGGAGGTGCCTGAAGATGCTTTGTGAACAACTGGGAAGGAAGAATAGAATCTTTCTTGAGCACTGTTTGTTTTGTCTCAGAAAATTGCCCTCTACTCTGACTCAGGGATTGCTTGAAAAGAGAACAAACAAGAGGCTGTGGGTTGACAGAGGCCTAGCTTTGAATGTGAGAGGATTTGAGCACTCTTATGTAACAATCCTGAGAGTCAAACGCCCTCTCATCTGGGCTGAGGATGTAGCCAAGTAGTGGAGGGTTCCCGCAGCAAGCACAGGGCCCTGGCTTTAATTCCCAGCATGAAGAAAAGGAAGGCTAGGACAGAGACAGGGAGAGACAGAGGGAGAGAAGGAAGGAGGGAAGAAGGGAAGAAGAGAAGAAGGAAAGGAGGGAGGCTAGGAGGGAGGAAAGGAGGAAACAAAGGGAGTGGAGAGGGAAAATTACCACTATTGGGTAGACTTGCTGAGTTTCTGTGGAAGCTGTCTCAGGGATTAGTCAAAAGTGAAAGTTTAACCCGAAAAGTTTAAACAAGAAAAAGGCCACTGTTTGTTTTAAGCCTTTGTTTTCAGATGTTCAATTATAACTATCCACATTTGCTGCTTTGAATGGAGTGTGGTTTCTTAAAGCCATCCCTGATTGTAGGTTAAGAACCAGGCAAAGTCCTCAGAGAAGGCTCTCCTCAAGGATCAGAAAAAGAAGCCCGCAGGCCTTCCCTTTGTCTAGCCTGATCCTATTCCTGCAGACAAAGATGGCAAAGTCAAGTTCTCCTGGAAATGGCTAAATCTGTTTAAAACTCTTAAGCTTATAGAGCAGGATCAGAGCAAGGAAGACTACAATGGTCTAGCAATATTTCTGTAGTCAGAGTTAACAGTCTTCTTACTTTTCCTGTGGTTTTCTTTCCAGTGTTGGAGAAATCAATTCAATAAAGTCTCTGCCATCATCAATTCCAAAGTCATCCTTGTCCTGCTGACTTCTGGCTCTCCCTGCCTCCCCTCCCGGTCCTCCTTGCAGCTGCCTCAATAGCAACCAACACTGGCCAAGGTAGAACAATCAAAGTCTCTGAGCCACCCGATGGACAATCCAAGTGTCTGCCAGCAAGCCTCTGAAGCAAGGATGGGCTTATGCCTACTTAGGACATAAACGTTTGTGAACCTTATCCCAATGCAAGCAGCCTCATAAAGCCTTCTGTGGGGTATGGAGATGACTAAGTAGTCATTTGCTACAATGTGAATGAACATGGAAGCTGGGACACAAAGGGAAATAATCCCAGTGCTGTATTATCTCAATTTTAGGGAGAATCTTTTCTTAAAATGTTGAATAATTCTAAACAGAGGCTAAAACAATAGTTGCCAGGGGAAGGCCAGGAGAAGGAAACAGAGAGAAGTAGGTCAAAGACTATAAAGTTACAGTAAGATGAATCAGTCCAGAAATCTAATGTACAGCATGAGGACTGTAGTAAATAGTTAATGTGTAGTTAATAATACCATGGTGTATACCAAAATTTTGCTGAGATAATAAGGTCATTGTTCTTACCACTCCCACATAAACAGACAAGTTCAGAAGTGACACACAGGTAAATTTGTTTGGCTCTAGTCAAATATAGATTCACTCTCCTAATCCTATTGATTAAATCTATCTCTCTATAGACTCAACCAATGATATACTAAAAATATGGGAGAAACGGTTCCAGAAAGTTAAAAAAAAAAAAAAAGCAGAACTTGAATGTCCCACTCTTTCTTTTCTTTTTTTTTTTTTTTGCCAGTCCTGGGCTTGAGCTCAGGGCCTGAGCACTGTCCTTGGACTTTCTCAAGGTTAGAGCTCTACCACTTGAGCCACAGTACCATTTCTGGCTTTTTTCTATGTATGTGGTACCAAGGAATCAAACCCAGGTCTTCATGCATGCTAGGCAAGCACTCTACCACTAGGCCAAACTCCCGGCCCATTGAATGGCCCACTCTTAAAGCACTATCCTGACTCCACACAAGTGACAGATGGATATTTTTCCATCATAATTCCCTAAACAATACATGTAACAACTATCTGCATAACATTTCCATTGTACACCATGGATATTACAAGGGGTCCAGAGATGACTGAAAGGATATAAGAAGAGATATACAGGTTCCCAGCAAATATCATGCCATATGGTTATTATGCACTCAAATATGCATAGGTTTTATTATAATCAAGGGTACTAGAGCCAATCCTTGCAGACACTGAGGAAAAAACACATGCATGATCAAAATAGCATGCTATCCACCTTAAATATATACACTAAAAAGTTAATTTAAAAGAGTTAGAAATGTTATCTGATACATTGGATATATTTGTATTTGGTTATTTGAAATTGGATAGGGAAGGGAGGAAAACAAGATGAGGGGTGGGGGAGGGGAGGAAGGAAATGGGGACCAAGACAGGAGAAAGGGTATCAATGTATGTGAATTAATACACCTTCTATCTGGCAAATATAATGTAACCCTTCTATTAATTACAATAAAAAATATATGAAAAAAAAGAGTTAGAAATCAAGAAGACATCAGTGGCTCAATCATAGCTAAGCTGTATTCCTAGCTACTCAGGAGGCTGAGATCAGAGGATTGTAATTCAAAGCTAGCTCAGGTAGAAATTTCCATGAGATTCTTATCTCCAATTAATTCCTATAAAACTTGAAGTGAAGCTGTGGCTCAAGTGGTAAAATAACAGCCTTGAGCACAGAAGCTCAGGGACAGTACCCAGTTCCTGAGGTCAAGACCCTGGACTGGCACCAAAAGAAGTTAAAATCCCATATCTGGCAGTGATAAGAGATTAATTTAATAGATACACATTCTTTTTTTATATATTTTTATTGTAATTAATAGAAGGGTTTCATTATATTCACCAGATAGAAGGTGCATTACTTCACAAACATTGATACCCTTTCTCATGTTTTGGTCCTCCCCACCTCTCATCTTGTTTTCTCCCCTTCCTTATCCTATTTCAAATAACCAAATAAGCGTATATACAATATATCAGATAACAAAATGGAATACTGTAACAATATGAGATAAATAAGGGACAGCAAAAGAGATGAGAGATAACATAGTACATTAAGGACAACAATCACTCATTATATGGCTTTTGTTTCTATATCCTGGAGGTCCTTTCATTTAGTGTCATACTATATGACCTTATGGGTCTAGGTACACATTCTTTTTTTAAATGTGTGTTGCTAGTTCAAACCTAATGAATATTTAACAAACTGTGGTCACATCAAAATGAACCAATTGATTACCCTAAACAGGTCAAATAAGAATTTTAAAAATCATTTTGTATTGTTCCACTTGCTCTGTCTTCATTTTCATGCTAAGCCGCAAATATTTCCATCTACAAATTCCAAAGGCAATATGCATGCAGTTCTGTATTTCAGAAGACTGCCCGCAGCGCCGGCACCCCA
The DNA here is from genome assembly GCF_031878675.1 of Megascapheus bottae. Taxonomy (NCBI): domain Eukaryota; kingdom Metazoa; phylum Chordata; class Mammalia; order Rodentia; family Geomyidae; genus Megascapheus; species Megascapheus bottae. The sequence goes on along the minus strand of NC_143513.1, from coordinate 72,869,375 downwards.
CCTTGTGGGCAGAGAGCTAGCTGCCCTGCACCCCTGCTGCATCCTAGACACACTCTGACAGGGTCTGTCCAATTCCATTTGCTCTTGTCTGGGGGTCCAGCCTCCTTCCTTAGCCTGGCCTCTCCCCTGCCCTTGTCCCCTGCTGGGTTCCCTTTTAAGTCTGTCAACATGATTCACAACACTTATTGTCCAGGCCAATATTAGCATAGTGAAAGACAGCAAGAAATACAGTCTGTGGGAAAAGCCTTCCGCCTTCTCTTTTCTCTACAATTATCACTCAACTGCTTCAGTAAACAACAAAATTGTTCCCCACACACATCATTACCCTTTACGAGATTAAAATAGTCTAGAGGTTGAGAAGGCAAACACAGGTTGGTTTGAGCTTTTGAAATGGATTGTTCTCCCTAGCTAAGCCTCCCCTAACCCCTACTTTCCTGGGGAAAAATTGAGAACAAGAGGTCAAACAGATGCCAAACTAGCATCTGCCTACACACAGGAAAAGTTAGGAGAGCGAGTGTAAGGGGATAGAGAAATGGCGGTGTTCTGTGAGGTCTCAGTCTGACTGAGGCAGGAAGTGAGACTGCGTTTACAGTCCAAGGTTTCTGTGAACTGAACAATGACTCCCTGGGTCTCCACCATTTTCTTCCTTCTAGATTCTTACTGAGTCCTGACCAACTCCAAAACAGGGAGTTCTAAAGGCAAAGCTTCATGTATCTCTCTTTGGATTATACTCTTGATTTTAGCCCCTAACTGGGCATATGCTTTTAATATAATCATGGCATAATAAAATTAAAACCAATAGGCTGCAACTCAGAAAACACTTATAGATCCTAGGGCCATCCTTCTTAACTCCAGGGTCTAATCTTTGTAGGTAAATTCTAGAACTGGGTCATCCTGTGGAAGTCCTCAGTATCAGGGGACATGGATTTCTGGCCATGTAGACTGATGCCTTTTGATAAGTTTACAGGGATGGCAAATTCAAATGAGCACCAGAACTGGAAAGGAAGCACAATGTTAAGTCACACCCTCACTATTTGTGAGAAGCAAAACAGCTGTAAGCCTTCAAATTCAAGTTTAAAACTGTGCTGACCAAGCAATCTACAGCTAAAGGCTGGGTTTAACACCATGGTATGCAGTTTACAATTCCTGCACCAGAAATAGAAATAGATAGAAATGGAAATAGAAATAAATAGAAAGCAACTGAGAGAGCTATTCTGATCTAGATATAATATATGTATGTCAAAAATACCATGGTGAAACCCCTTAGCATAATTAATATACACATAAAAAAAAAGAATGACAGGAAAGTAAAACAGGCTCTGATGGGGAGGGTGACAACAAGAAGGGGAGACTAACAGGATGAATGAAGATAAATATGTTCAAAGGGATTTATCAGTATATATGAAAATAAAACAATTTGGTCGGTCATAGGACTTGAACTCTGGACCTGGGCTTTGTCCCCGAGCTCTTCAGCTTAAGGTTATTCTCTAAACCTTGAACCACAGCACCAGCCACTTCCGGTTTTCTGGTGATTAATTGGAGATAATTGGAGATAAAGAGTCTCTCAGGCTTTGTAGTGCTCTGACTGGCTTTGAACCCCTGTGATCCTCAGATCTCAGTCTCCTGAGTAGGATTACGGGTGTGAGCCACTGCACCCGGCTAGAAATTGTTTTAAGAAGTTGGGATGGGGGGCTGGGAGTTTGGCCTAGTGGTAGAGTGCTTGCTTAGCATGCACAAAGACCCAGGTTCGATTCCTCAGTACCACATACATAGAAAAAAAGCTGGCAGTGGTACTGAGACTCAAGTGGTAGAGTTCTAGCCTTGAGAAAATCCAAGGACAGTGCTCAGGCCCTGAGCTTAAGCACAGGACTGGCAAAAAAAAAAAAAAAAAAGAAGAAGAAGAAGTTGGGATGGGATGAAGGAGAGTGATACAATGGGTAAAGTTGATAGGAATAAATTGTATATATGTACAAAAATGTCACAATGTACAACTAATACATGCTAACTTTTAAAAATATGTAAGAAGGAAGGAAGGAGAGAAAGAAAGCCAAAAAGAAAGAGAAGGAAAAAGGGAGAGAGGGAGGGAGAGAGAGAAGGAAGGGAAGAAGAGAGGGGGAGAGGGAGGATGGAAGGGAGAGAAAGAGGGAGGGAGAGAGAGAAGGAAGGGAGGAAGAGAGGGGGAGAGGGAGGATGGAAGGGAGAGAAAGAGGGAGGGAAAAAAGGAAGGAAAAGCTAAGTAGGAATAAACAAGAGCAAATTGTTTTGTTTTGCTCTCTGGTAACCCACATTCTCTCTTCACTGGTGAACTGCCATCCAGACCATGAAAACTGATCCCCATTAAGGGACCATCATTTCAAGATGTTTCTGCAGGAATCTGGAAGGATTCCCCTGCTAGCCCTCTTATTCTGATGTCCTCTTGAATTAGGGAAGCTTTAGGAAATCTCTAACCAACATTAGAAATGGATGTGTAGCCATGAACAGGAAAGTTTTCTTCTATTGAAACTACTAGAGAGAGAGCATTGGCCATGACAAAGAAAACGAAAACAGGAGTTTGGTGTTATTCGCTTGGTGTACAGAACAGCCTGGTTCTCTGGTTCTCTGACCTGATGTCTGACAAAGATGAGACTGAAGAGACACATGATAGTTTGTCCCCGGCAGTCTTCTGTCTCTGTGTCAGCCAAAGACCTCAATGTAAAAAGCCAGCCAGGGGCCGGGAGTTTGGCCTAGTGGCAGAGTGCTTGCCTAGCATGCATGAAGACCCGGGTTCAATTCCTAGGTACACATATATAGAAAAAAAGCCAGAAATGGTGCTGAGGCTCAAGTGGTAGAGCTCTAGCCTTGAGAAAGTCCAAGGACAGTGCTCAGGCCCTGAGCTCAAGCCCAGGACTGGCAAAAAAAAAAAAAAAAAAAAAAAAAAGCCAGCCATCGCACTACCTCAAACCTTTGTTACTGTTTCCAATGAGATGTGGGCACAGCCTGAGGAGCTCGGGGTCAATCAGCATCAAACCAGATTGAAACTAGATAGAGCTCAGTACATGGCACATCCCACTGAAATCATTCCCACAGCTGCTTTCAGCAAAGATGCTTCTGGTCTAGAGACTCCATGTCCTAAGGGGCAGGGGGGAGGTGGGGACACAGTGGCCTGAGAATGGAGGCGAGGGAAGGGAGGAGATGGAGAGTTGTAGGGAATTTGATTGCATATGTTCTCCATATGGCCTGGTCTAGTAAAGATCCATCTTATGAGAGGTCGTTGGGCCCTTTGAGGACCATGCTGGTATCTGCTGGTTCACCAGCCCCCTCTGCCACCCAGCTGTCCCAAGCTGGCTTCTGCCCCATCCCACAGCAGGCCCACACGCAGCAGATGTTCAGTGCCTAAAGCAGGGGCTGCCTGAAAGACTGTGCTCACTTGAGTGGGGCAGCCTCCAAGGCCCCCATGGGACTCACCCCTGCCCTGGACTACCTACCTCAGTTCCACATAGGGAATGTTACCCCCAGAGAAAGAGAATGCGAAAATAGGTGTGAGTTAACCCAGACATATGAGGCCATATTCATGACTATGTACTGAGACTACTGGCGTGAAGTGTAATAATGGCTAAGAAGTTGACGGGATTAGAAGGGCGTTATTTATTTTAAAGGAGTCAGAGGGGAGATGAGCAGCTTCTCAATTTGATAAGAAATGAGTTGGTCAGATTAAGTTTAGACTACATAAGCTAGCTGCACCTAGAAATACTGCTCAGTCAAGCACAAGACAACTTTACAGTGTATTCTTGGCCAAAAAAGAGTCAAGGAAGGGAATATCTTTTCACATAGCACCCCCAAAAGAGCTTTCTCTGGCAATATGATCATATGAAACTCACCAATCAAATGCCTCTGGATAAGTCAGCTTTTATCACTTCACTTATTGTGCCCAGAAACTTGAAGCCCCCCCCATAGCCAGAGACCAAAGGTCAATGCAAATTGCAATGAGCCGTTTATTGATGAGCTCGAGCCCAGGTCTCTGCGCACTGATAGTCGAGTGCAGATGAGAGGCCCCGAGCACAAGATTACAGCCCCTTTTATACATTTTTTGGTAAGGGGAAGGCCCCAGCAAGTAATAGCAACAAATCAATACGCCACGCGGGAAATTTATACTATAATTCCATTAAATGATTGGTGCAATGCAAAGCAGGAAAGGGGTCGTGGCTAATCACTGGTCAGTCTAGCTGGCTGTCATTTTAGGAGGATGGTTTTATGCCAGATATGAGTCTAGGGGGATCTCCATGGTAACGGACTTGTGATTGATTGACATCTGCCCTAGTTTGCTGGCCCTTACAAGTCCGACCTTGCAGGTACCAGATGGCTACTATCTCTAGCTCCCAGCTTGGAATGTGTATACTCCTTACTACAGTGTAGCTCAGTCTGGGAACCAAGGACAAATGGGTGGTTGTAGATTAGCCACAAGGACAGCAGTTGCATTTCTCAGGGTTTTAGCAAGCAGATATACAGAAGCAGAAAGGCAAGTTAAGGAAAGACAAGTATAACCATCCAAATGAATACAAGCATGAAAATACAAATGGCTAACATAGGTTTATAGAAAATATATAGATATTTTCTATGCTCCTCATACTGACACAATTCTTTCATGTTAGAGGAAGAAAATGCCTAACCCAAGTCTTAGCCGATGGAAAAAAAATCACCCATCAGTGGCTGTTTGGGGGGGAGAAGGGGGTTGGGGTTTTTTTTGTTGTTTTGTTTTTTTGTGGGTCCTGGGGTTTGAACTCGGCCTGGGCCCTGTCCCTGAGCTTTTCAGCTCAAGGCTACCACCCTACCTTTGGGACAAACCCCACTTCCCATTTTTTAGAGGTTAATTGGAGATAAGAATCTCCGGTCCTTTTGTGCCCAGGCTGGCTTTGAACCTTGATCCTCAGAACTCAGCCTCCTGGGTGGCTAGGATTACAAGCATGAACCCCAGGCCCAGCTTCAAAGGCTGCTTTTTATGCTTGACAATAGTACATGGTATCTTCTTGTTTGCCAGTGCAAAGGGACAACAAAAAAGTATCCAGAGATAAAAGGCTGTTCTGATAGAAGACTTTGGTCAGAAGGATCATAGTTAGAGAGGTCAGGCATGTGGACTCACACCTATAATTCCATCAAGTTGAGAGGAACCCAGTGGATCACAGTTCTCACAGTTCAAGGCCAGCCTGGAAGGAAAGAAGAAGAAGAAAAAACCCTAGTAAGATCCTACCTAGCTCAAAGAAAAAGCTTTTATCCCAGATATGCAGGAGGTAGAAGTCTGAGGCTTGAAGTCCAATTAGCCCCAGGCAAAACTCTGAACCCCTATCTGAAAAAGTAACTAAAGCAAAAGGGGATGAAGTACTTGCTAGACAAATGTGAGCCCTGAGTTTAAGTCCCAGTACGAAAGAAAGAAAGAAAGAAAGAAAGAAAGAAAGAAAGAAAGAAAGAAAGAAAGAAAGAAGAAAAGAAAAGAAATTAGAAGGGGAAAGGAGAAAGAAGTGGAGTTGGCGGACCCCATGCAGGAGTGTGTCATGGCTCATCTCAAGTTCATGGCCTCAGTCCCTCAGCAGATACTTTGACAAGGGTAGTGGAAGTGTCTCGTGTGGCCAACTACATCATGGCTACTGCTTGTCACCCTCCACACAGCAAAACCTGTAAATCTGAGGAGACATAGGATGGAGTCGAGACTAAAATGATGTTCAACTTCTTACCCAAAACCCAGAGGAGCGTCTCAGTCCCTGCTGCCTCTCTGGCTTCTCATTTTCCCTGAGGACAAATACCTGGCACCATGACTTCAAACTCTAACCATCCCTCTAGTTATTCATTAAAGCCGCTGCCACCAGCCACATCTATGTTCTATTCAGACACAAGGACAGAAAAACTCTGAGCCCCAGGCCCAGCATCATGCTGCAGACTCACCACAAGAGCAGTCAGCGTGGATGAAAATCAGGAGAGAAGTCAATACTTTCCACAGACCAGGCCCTGGCCCAGCAATCAGAGTGGCCCTCTCCCTTCCAAACACATCGTCATTGGGCCCTTTCGGTAAATGAGGCAGAGGAGGCTTAAGCCTGTGTCCTTCACAATGACCGTCATCCCTCTGCCTGTGTAGCTTCCTCCCAGATAAGGAAACAGAACACATACTGCATCCCTCACTTCACTGCCCTATTAAATAATGGCTGACAAGTCCCTCCCAGTGTGTGGAACCAACTTTCATTAGCATCTCCGCAGGTGCTGATGTCCAACACTGGCCATAAGAATGAGAATCACAGCGGTCAGAGGACCCAGCACAGCTGCACAGCTGTGTTATGGCCTGACCTTGAAGAGGCACGGTGACCTCTTGCTCATCAGCTCCCTTCCCCTGCCAGACACATGAGACGCAGAGCTCCCTGCGATGTCTGCCCTAAAAGCAATGAAGACTGCCCCGTAGCAGAGCCTAAAGGGGGCTCTTCTTTTTTTATTAAAGAATTTATTAATGTTGATTTTTACATCATATTTTAAATGACAAGTTTAACAAACAAGTGTTCAAGGAGGGGATCTCTATTTACAATCACTGGGACTCAGTATTTAGAACTTAATCAAAATTAGGTTAAGGGTTTGTATGTCATAGAAACATATTAATTTATGAAATAAAACATTATGTCTATAGAGTCATAGGTTTTTATGTCTATATAGTTATGTTTATATTTCCAACTTCTTTTTAACTAGAAAAAAAATCACTTGCAAAAGGCTGAGAAAGTTGATGGTAAAACATCAGAATCGTGAATGCTGAGCTGGGCCACCTTCCAGAGCAGAGTCCCTGGGCCAGGTGCAGCCGTGCTACGTGGAGTTTGTTCAAATGCCAATTCCCAGGCCACTGAGTCAGAAAGAGGGATGGATTTGGGAATCTCTGGGGACCATCCAATTAGTGAAGAAGTCTGTCCAGGGAAAGAGAAACACCAAGATCTTTCCTGGCTTCTTGTCTGTCTGTTCAGTTTGCAGAGATTCATTGGAACTTCATTAGACAACTCACTTTTATTAGCAAGTATTAAGCACATAGAGTCTCATGATGATCATGAAACTTTGGCAATATGGTCTGAATAAGCTCATGCACCCTCCAATTATACTCCCCTAACTTCCCTCCTTCTTGTTTTCAAATAGTATTTAGGAGGTTTCATGTACCATTTGTGTGTGTCTCTGCCTATGTGAGAGTGTGTGTGTGTGTACCTGTGCCATTGATGTATACCCATGACTGAGCTAGCATGGCAAATTCTGACTTCTAGAGTTACCTAGAGGCACTCAGTCATGGATGCACCCTACAGCTTTGCAACTCTTCCTTCCTGCCTGGACTCTTCCTCTTCCTCCTTTGCCAGGCAGACAGGGAAGGAGGCCAACACCAGAGGCAACCAGGGGATCAAATCAACCAATCTTCATTAAGTGTTTAAAAACTATGTCTGGATTTTCATTGAGCCTCAAAAACAAAATAGCCCCCCTTTTTTCCCCTTATTTCTTGCATCTTCTCAAAGTGTAGTGCATCGTGACTCCATTCTTCTAATACAAACGAGAGTCACAGACCCCTCTAAGCTCCAGATAAGGAAAGAAGGGGAGGGAAGGAGGCAGATCACCTGTATCTGTTCATCCATCTCCACTCACGGCTCAGAAACCACAGCAGCACCTGGCTACAGAAATGTACAGTTTGACCTTGTGTAGCACAAAGACAAAGCCACACTGTAAAAGCTCCTGTTCCAGCAACCATTTGTCAACACAGACAGACATCAATATCCCCAGGACTTCCTGCCCTAAGACGGGTGATGGATGGGTGGGGAGAGAGGGAAGTCAAATGCCCTGCATGATTTACCAGTTCATTTTTCAAGGGATAAGAAGGATAGTTTGGCTTAAGGCTCTAAGTCTGTGTATGGCCTGGTCTTCCACAGTAAGACCACTTCAGTGGCCATCACATACTGAGATCATTGGAAACCACCTCTTGGACAAAGCTCATGGTTCAAATAGTGCCCCTGCAACAAGGGGTGGGAATCCCCAGCACAGAGAAACACCTATGGTTGCTAATGACCAGGTTCTATTTGTGGCTGGGCCTGAAGGTTGATGAGATCAGCTATGGGCTCTGAGCCTTGTGATCCGATAGTCTGGTGGAGGTTTGTCAGGCTTGCCTGAAGGAAAAGACTCATATAATCTCTGCCAGCCACACTCATTCCCCCAGCAACTGGAATTCATTCATTTTTTTTTTCAGCAAAGGATCCCTGAGCAGATTATCCATTTGTTTACCCCAGAGTCTTCTGAATCTGCTAGTTGCTAGCCAGTCAGCCACTCTTCTCCCTTAACCGGGACAGCCACAGAGGCTGAGTGCAAATTATCTCTAATGAGCCTGGAAGGATTCTGTCTGGGACCCACCTGCCCCTGTCACATGGATGTCCCTTTCTTCTCTGCTTCCAGAATATCTCCCTCAGTGCCTCATTTAATGGGCCCAAAAGGCTTTCAAACCTCTTCTACCTTATATTCCAAGTCCATGAACAGAGAGACAGTTTTTGTTGTTGTTGTTTTGGAGTTTTTTGTTGTTTTGTTTTTACCAAATACAAGACATATTTTCAGAAATTTAAATAGGGCCAAGCTCTGGTGGCTCACGCTTGTAATCCTAGCTACTCAGGAGGCTGAGATCTGAAGGTCGGTCGTAGTTCAAAGCCAGCCCAGACACCTAAGTCCCTGAGACTCTTATCTCCAATTAACCACCAGAAAACCAGAAGTAGAGCTGTGGCTCAAAGTGGCAGAGCTCTAGTCTTGACAAACACACACACACACACACACACACACACACACAAACAAACCACCAAAAGAAAAAACCTCAGGGACAAGGCCCAGACCCTGAGTTCAATCTCCATGACCACCACCAACAATAAATAAAAGTAAAATAGGTATTCTTTTAGTCATAAGTTTTCCTATTCACTTGCCTTGGGCTGGAGAAGCAAGCAAGTTGTGCTAACCTCCATTTGAAAAGACAGTGGAATCCCATTAGAAAGAGCATTTATTCGTTCATTCCACACACATCTTAAGCCAGAGATTATGCAAGGCCTTACAAGTAATAAGGTGCCTTCACAGGTTTTCTGTGGGTTAAATAGGAATATCTGAGATTGGCTCATTTATAAATATTCCTTACAGTTCTGGTGGCTGGGAAGCTCAAGGTCAAGGGGCTGCAGGTGGTAGGTCCCAGATCCCCTGCAAATACTAAAATTCAATAATGCTCAGGACCCCTTCCCCTTAAGGACAGGTTTTGCAAATCGCCCACTCACATCCTCTTGTATGCTTTACATCATCTCCAGCTTCTTTGTTCGAGTTAACCCAAGGTGCATGGTGCATTGTTTGGGGAGTATTGACAAGAAACGAGTCTGTATGTGTTCCACACAGAGATCACAGTTTGTCAAAGTCTAGCTAAGACCCGATGAGGCATGGACTCAGAGACAAAACAGGAAGAATCAACCATATTGGAAGCATCTGGGTGCTGTGGATAAGAGTGCCATTGAGATGCTGCAAGCTTGCTTAATCTCAACAATGCAGTGAGTGATGGTCCAGGAGAGGCAGGCTGTGCTCTCCAGCCCTGGCATGCCCATTTATAAGGAGTGCCTTATTTAGACCACCTAATCACACTCGTAACTCAGATTGGCCCAAAAAGGTATCACAGCCTATGGAGTCAGAAGAATCCCCCAGTATTTCCTTCTCTCCTTGAAGCCAGTGCCTCTGGAATGCATCTTCCTTCCTCGGTGAACTCTCCACCTTGTCTTAGAAGAAGGCATTCAGATGCTACTCACTTACCTCAACATAATGAGGAAATGAGGATCCGGGTGTGGTGGCATACAGCTATAATCCAAGAACTCAGAGAGGAAGGACTTCAGGAGGATTTCAAATCCAAGGGCAGCCTAGGCTAAGGAGGAAAATCTTTTTTTTTTTTTTTTTTTTTTTGCCAGTCCTGGGCTTGAGCTCAGGGCCTGAGCACTGTCCTTGTACTTTCTCAAGGCTAGAGCTCTACCACTTGAGCCTCAGCACCACTTCTGGCTTTTTTCTATGTATGTGGTACCAAGGAATGGAACCCGGGTCTTCGTGCAGGCTAGGCAAGCACTTTAACCACTAGGCCAAACTCCCGGCCCAAGAGGAAAATCTTATCCCAAAAGTCAAAAAGGAAAAACAAACAGATAACAAAGAAACGCCTAATTATATGTACTCCAACTCAACAAAAGACTAGATCACTGACAACACCAGTGAGAGAATGCAGAGCAGAAAGATAAGGAAGGTCCCCATTTCTTACAGAAAGCAAGAAGAGACATGTGCAAATTCTGTGCTCCATGGAATCCTGGCAGGAAGGTTCTAATATTTTCTTTCAGTGGACACATTATGGAGAACCCCCCTACCAGGGGGTCCATCTTGCTTATTACTCCTCTGGCCACTTCATCTGTCCTACGTCACCCTTCTAGACTCTGGGAAGACACCTTGCTTTGCTTAAATCCTCTCTATTCACTATGGGATTTTAGAGATAAACAGTCCTGAATCCAGGGGCTTCGATCCCCCTCTCTTGCAATAATGACTATTGACAGCAAATACAATGATGGCCATAAAGCTAATGGTCCCCAATAATCAGTACTACAGAGAAGCTATTATCTCATGTCATAATCCTTGTACATCTCTAGCAATAATAGAAAATTAGTGGGTTGAATATTGTTGAGAAGGTACCGTGGCCTGTGCCTGTCATCTCAGCTACTCACAGGGTGGAAGTTTAGAAAGATACAGTTTGAGATCAATCCAATCAAAAGAACTAGTCTCATGTGGTAGCATATTACCTATAAATCCAAACTATGCAGGGGGAAGAGGTGAGAATACTTCCCCAAATCAGACAGTGCCAAAATCACCAGACCCTCTCTGAAAAACAGCTAAAGCAACAATGAGCACTAAGGTATGATTCAAGTCATTCATTTGCTTACTAGGCTCCAACATCAATGCAACACACACACACACACACACACACACACACACACACACACACACACACACACACATTAAATAAGATACCCAGAAAAACCATGAGTCTGCTGAGTTGCCAGCTTAATTTTTGTTGCTGTTAGCAACATACCTATAAAGTCAAGAAAGTTTACCATCCCTTTTGTATATTGTAATTACACTTGTACTATCTAAATACCATAGTTATTTTTAATGCTGCAGTGACACTTTACCACAAACTCAGCGGACGCAAATAACAAAAAAAAATGTATTACTGTGGAGCTTCTGTAGGTTATGAGTACAACAACACTCTGACTAGACTAAAACCTAGGTGAAAATGACTGAGCCACATCTCCTACTGGCTCTGAGGAAGAATTCAACCACAAGTCCATTCCCACCAGTGCATAAAAGATCTCATTGCTACGGGCCTAGGACAGGGCTCTGCTTCCTTGCTGGCTGGAAGGCAGAGCTTCTTTTCTTGGGTCCTTGGCTGTGGGTTCCTGCATCTCACAGTCAGCAATGAAGCATCCAATCCTCTGGTGCCTGGGACACGTCTGATCTTGTCTTTGCCACTCTGCTTCTGAGTCTGCTTTCTTTGCATTACTCTGGCTTCAGCCAGAGAAAATTCCCTGCTTTCAAAAGACTTGTGTTATCAGACTGGGCCCACATGGATAAGCCATGATAATCTCCTTATTTTAGGAGCCATAATCTTAATTACATATTCAAAGGCCCTTTGCTATGTAACCCAACCTATTCATCCAGTGGTTCTAGGCACTGGGGCATGAATGTCTTGGAGGGCATTTTTCAGGCCAGCACTGGTGCTAAATGGCTCCACCAAACCATGATAAAATAACTACATTGTCCGAATATGTCACAATCAAGAGTCTCAGCCACAGAGCTTGGTTCAGGGACATATCCTTAGACCCTGAGAAAAACTGACAAACAAATCCCCAGGATGCCATCCTTAAAGAGACAGACTAGCAGGTAAGTGAACCAGGCAGAAATTCTGAACCCAGGCATTTAGACCAAAAACAGCTCCTCACCAGCACTGGCTTGTGTGTGGGTCATGCTCAATTAGGGACCAGCCACTTTGCTTACAAGGTCAAAGCAGATTGGAGCAAGCTGCTGGGCACACTGAACTCCCAAATTAGGAGCTGTAAGCATTGCCTGATTAAGAACAGAGACGTGTCAACCCATAAGCTGCCTTGTGGTGCTTCCAATTAAACAAACTTTGAAGAGAGCTAGGGAAGTCTTCATTAGCTCTTGTCTTGCCAGTTCACAGTAGGGTGTATGGCAGACAAAAGTAGCAAATTTTACCAGCAGCCTCATCCCAGAAACATTGGCTACCAATATGTATCCAGTTTCTAAGAGGCAGAAGAATGTTCTGGTTAGCTAGGCCAATTCCTTACATCCCTGGACTTAATGACATGCAAATTACATGGCTATCCATTATAAAGCTGACAAATGTTTACCAACCAATGGAAACATCAGAAGCAATATATTCCTTAGGTGTGATTATTTTGGGATGTATCCCACATGACAGTGACAGATGGATGGAAGAGGTAATAGATTAACTCCCCCCAGGCTACAAGCAAGTCAAATGAACACTTATTAGCACCTTCTCCCAGTTCCCCTTAGGAGAGAGAATTGCTTTGGCTCCCAAAAGCAACAATGCTTGTCCAGGTGCACACTTGCTATCCACCCTCCCTCCTGTCCAATTCCTCCTCTACTGCTGGCTGGCTATACAACTTGATGTTAAGTGTCGATTTAACTTATGGAGTACCCACATTAAACTGTTACTGTCTATGAAAGTGTTCCCACTAAGGCCAGCATTTGAATCGGATAACTTATAAAATACATTCTTCCTTGCCAGAAAAGGAGGGTACCATTCAAATTTTTTGGTGGGGAGGGTCAGTCGTGGGGCTTGAACGCTGGGCCCTAGTGGTCTACTACTTGAGCCACAGCACCACTTCCTGTTTTCTGGTTGTTAATTGGTGATAAAAGAGTCTCACAAACTTTAGTCGAGGGGCTAGCTTTGAGCCATGATCCTCAGATCTCAGCCTCCTAAGTAGCTAGGATTACAGGTATGAGTGACCGGTATCCGGCTACCATTCAATTTTTGAGGGGCTAAAAAGATTTTTAAAAAAGGGGGGGGAGTGCCCATAGTGGTAGCACATAACTATAGTGTGAGAAATTCAGGAAGCTGAGGCAGGAGAATCACTTTAGTATTTGAGCTTAACCTAGACAACATTGCAAAACCCAAAAGAAAAAAAAAAAGAAAGGAAGGAAGGAAGGAAAGAAAGAAGGTAGTGGGGCTGGGAGTTTGGCCTAGTGGTAAGAGTGCTTGCCTAGCATGCACGAAGACCAGGGTTCGATTCCTCAGCACTCCACATACATAGAAAAAGCCAGAAGTGGTGCTGTGGCTCAAGTGGCAGAGTGCTAGCCTTGAGAAAGCCCAAGGACAGTGCTCAGGCCCTGAGCTTAAGCCACAGGACTGGCAAAAAAAAAAAAAAAAAAAAAAAAAAAAAAAAAAAAAGAAAGAAAGAAGGTAGGTAGATAGGTCGGTAAGGGGGTGGGTGGTATCAGCTTTGTCCTGCCCTAGCACTGTGACTTTTATCACAGCTCCTCTGGTTCTCAGATTATTGGACTCTGAGTGAAATTCACCTCCAACTTTCTGATCCCTCACGATGTCTCAGCCTCTATCACAGAATGATTGAATCTGCCTTAAGTCTCGTCCTCCAACAACCGTCACGGTGTTTCCGTTTCTCTGAAGAACTGGGTGAAGGAATACTCAGCTAGATCTGTGTCACTGGTAAGCTACTCTGTATGTAGATCTGCCCAGGCCAGAGGCTGATGCCTCCCCACCCCCAGTGTGGCATGCCTTGCACTCCAGGATGGCCCTTAGAACCCTAAAATGAGGTACACTTGGCATCATTTCAAGAGGCCCAACAGACTTCTCACAACTTTCCTTAGTATGAAGAAATGCAAGGGATGGAGGTGGAAAGAAATGTCACCCAAAGCACCAGCAACCTGCGGAAGCCAGCCACACAGGAACTATGGAAAAACTGTCCACACAGCTTTCTCCAAGAGACACTCCCATCTGTGGTGTGCTTGGTGGGTCTCGCCCAAAAGAAGAGATGCTGATACTTCTATCAGAATAAGCCCAGGGTCCTCACCCCTGCAGCCAGGAGCTTGCTGTGTGCCCCATGACATCGCTTCTAAAGCCAGACTGAGCTTCTCCAAACTCAGCAGGATGAGAAATGCAGGTGCCAAGCCGACTCCAAAAGTAGAAAACTGTACTCCTCAAAGCTGGATTCTGGTTGGAAACCAGCCTTAGAAATCTGTGACTATGCCAGATTCACAGTAGGCATGCAATCTGTTGAATGCACGCTGAAATGCAGACACCTGGTAGACCCATTCAGAGAACAACAGATTAATTCTCCGCCCAGGAGAGGTTAGAAATGATGTTGATAACTAGCCCAGGGAGGCAGAGCTTTCTCTGATTGTCTCCCTGGCTTCTTCCTTAACCAGGTTAGTGTTTCTAGAATGATTCCATTTGCCCTTCAGGATAATGATTGTTACTTATGAAGTGATAAGCACACCAAATTCAGAATAAGACAGGCCAAATCCTTCCAGTAGCTTTCAGTACAGAGAAGCATATTAGCTATTAAAGGTATAAAACCAGCCCCAGTGTGGGAAGACACAGCAGTTTATACCCTGGTCAATCACAGCTGGCTGCCATCCTCGTGGCTAAATGTCAGGATGCCGGTGCTTGCACGGGGAGCAGTGGAAAGCAGAGAGGAAAGATAGGAAAAGACAGGATTCTTTTGTACTTTCTGCTAATCTGCTTTTCTTGAGCATACCCTAGGGAGAGGTGCCCTCCTTGGCACTTAGCTCCTTTGGCCTGCTAATATTGATAATAGCTCCCTTCATCTAGACTCAGGCTCCCAGCTCATGATACAGGTGAGAGATACGATATGGCAGCCACTGGCCACTTGAGCTCTTTTCTCTCCTCATGTCAGGCATGTGATCGGTCCACAAAGAAAAAGAGAAATGCAGCCGACATCTACAGGGACAGGAAGGTGGTGAGGGGTGGGGTGGGGGGGGAACTAGGGGACCTATTCCCTGGGGATTGAGGCATTTGCATCAGGGGAAGGAACCATGACTGACAGGGTAGCTAGTATGACACTCTGCAGCAGCACACTGGGACAAGTCAGGGGTGGAGGAAAGTTAGAAGTCACACCTGCAGTCCAATGCGGTGGCTCACGCCTGTAATGCTAGCTACTCAGAAGGCTGAGATCTGAGGATCGTGGTTCAAAGCCAGCCCAGGCACTAAAGAACATCAGACTCTTATCTTCAATGAACCACCAGGAAATGGGAAGTGGGGCTGAGGCTCAAGGGATAGGTAGGTAGCCTTGAAGTGAAGAGCTCAGGGACAACATCCAGGCCCAGAGTTCAAGCCCCAAGGCCCATGAAAAGAAAAAGAAGGAGGAGGAGGAGGAGAAGGAAGAGGAGGAGGAGGAGGAGAAGGAGAAGGAGGAGGAGGAGGAGACAGAAGGGGAGTGGGAGGGGGAGGGAGAGGAGGAGAAGTCACACCTCCATTTCCAGGCCTAACAAAGTAACACAGAGCTCTCCAATGCAGCCATCTGCCAAAGGAAAGAAGGAACCATGAGCTTGGATGGGGTGGGAAGGACAAACAACACCATCAGCCTCCCTACAAATTAGTGGATCTCCCACCTTCACATACATCAGAATCACAGAGACGGCCTGCTAAAACTTCCCATTCCTGACCTAGTGAGGTGAGGCCCATCTGTAATGCCAGCTGCTTCAGAGGTGGAGCAGAGGAATCACGCATATGAGGACAGACCAAGCCAAGTAGCTCAAGCAAAAGGGTGCTTTTCTGATATGACCCAGGGTTCAGTCCCAGTACCATGAAAATAATGTCCGATTCCTAGGTGCTACCCACAGAGGGATTTCTAACCATGGCTCTGTTATTGATGCAAAGCCTCCTGTGGTAGGGAGAAGCAGGATTTGCTTTCTGCTGTGTTTATCTGTCATTAGAAAACATCACAAGCCCATCACCACTCAAAGGCTGAGATCTGAGGACTGCAGTTTAAAGCCAGTCTAGGTAAAAAAGGCCATGAGACTATTATCTCCAATTAACCACCAGAAAGTGGTAGAGCACTAGCCTTGAGTGCCAAAGCTCAAGAACGGCGCCCAAACCTTGAGGTCAAGCCCCATATCTGCCAAAAAGAAAAATAAAACATTACAAAGCTTACAAGTGGCCTCTTCTCAGGCCCTGTCATGGCTAGTTTGGACCATAACCGTGGGACAATGGGTCACCAGCAGACCAAGTTGCCCTAAAATCTAAGGCTGTAGTTAAATTTACACTGGCAGGAGTTGTAGTTGAGTTCAGAAACGGTTGGCAAGCCAGGGCTAGCCCATGGGGACTCTCAGCCCTGGCTATGTGTCAGGAAGGCGGCTGACACCTGAGCACACACTGAAAATGTGACCAGATTACATTACACCCCCCCCCGCCCACCCCGGAGCTGGACTGCTCACATTTCCAGGTGCAGGGGAAGCCATGTGGGGACAAAGCTTCAAACGGGCTACCTGTCATCAGCAGTGTGCCACTGTGAACCCTGTCCTGAAGATAGCAAAAGTGGGCGCAGGGACGGGGGAAGGTGTACGCATGTGTATAGGCATTCAGGAGCGTACACCTAAAGCATGTACTTGGGTACACAGGTGCAGTGACTATCAGTGGATCTGCGCACATAGGGTTCTCTGGAGAGGTTTCCTCTATCCTTCCTGTTGAATGTTATTTCCTTTCACTTTGTAAGTGTGTGAAGTAGGCATCTCCATTGTTTTATGCCAGGAGAGATGCAAAGGCCCTAAATTACTGATCTCTTGAGAAACAGAACTAAGAAACTACATACCTAGATATAGATACCCATAGATAAATATAAGTAGATGATTGTTTATATATATATATAATTATTAAACAGGATTTTTAACGTTGGGTTATACAGTAAAAAGCTGGATAATTCAGATGGATAGCTGCAGGCTGCAGAGCCTGAGAACCCAGTAGCTACTCAGAAGAAGCAGCTGTGGAAACCATGATGTAACGCCATCCAAGGCTGGAGACCTAGAAGCTCTGTGGAGTTCGAGTCTGCCCTGAAAGACAGGGGAAGCTGGAATGGCATCCAGGGGCCACAGAAACCACACAGGCTGCGCTGGCTCAGAAGGCATGAGCGTGCAATGCTGCTGGCTTGCTCTTCTTCCATTTTTACTCCCTGCAGACTCCCAGCCTCTAGGACAGAGCTTCCCACACTCAGGGAAGTTCTCCCCTCCCCATTCCTGCCCCTGGCCTTGGAAATGCCTCGCAAACACCTAGGATTGCGCTTTACTCAACTCTTAGACATCTCTTGATCTAATCAAGTTGACAATCAAGATGAAGCATCGCAGATCTTTATCCAAGCAGAATGGATATGCTTGCTAGAGAATTTTCTAAGAGAGGGCTGCATTTCACACTGTTTCTTTCTAATCCATTTCCAATCCCAGCCATTTTGTCTCACCCAGAG
Source organism: Megascapheus bottae (assembly GCF_031878675.1). Taxonomy (NCBI): domain Eukaryota; kingdom Metazoa; phylum Chordata; class Mammalia; order Rodentia; family Geomyidae; genus Megascapheus; species Megascapheus bottae. The sequence continues at coordinate 72,851,826 of NC_143513.1, read as the reverse complement.
CCCAATCCTTCCTATGCAGCCCGTCTTCATTGACCTGCTGGCATATGCCTCGTGCTAGGCCAGGTATGCAGGTATACTAAAGCAGCATGATAACAAGTTAAGGACCCAAGGCCATCACGCATAAAACCAAGAGGAGACAATAATGAGACAAATTTGTGATGCCAAAAATATGTAATGTGAGGATCTTCCTCTCTATCCACATTCCTTCTCTAATTAGTATAATGAATAGACCCTTCAAAGGAAAAAAAAGTTTCAGGAATCTTCTAGTTTGTCTTCATTTCTTTTTTATCATGTCATTTCAGTATATGTAAACGATACTTGATGCATAGTTTGGCTGACTCCAAATTAGCAGTTTGGAGATTATAATAAAAAAAAAAAAAGCTTCTGGCCTGGCTCATTCTTTAATCAGCTTTGTAGTTTGTCTTTTAATAATAATTCTGGGTGAGCTTGTTTACATGAGAGTGCTATTTAAAATTATATTAATGGTTTCAAGGCTTTGTCAGACAATCAGGCCTCACACTTAACCAGAATTTGGCAGTGTTCAATTCTCTAATGCCCATTCAATGCTGCGCCATCTGATAACAGTGGAAAATGCATTCTGCTCAAGACAAGCTTAACAATCTGACACTCTTGAATCTATATCAGATTTAATCTTGTTATCAGCTACATTAGGAAAAAAAAAACTCTTCCTTGGAAACATATGGCTATTGCTTTCTTTTTCCTTGGGTGGAGGAACATATCTCCGTAGGCAATCTAGACTGTGATTCTTATACCTCAGCCGCCAGAGTGCTGTGGTTAGATTAATACATCACCACATCCAGATACTTTACTTATTTTAAACTGCAAAACACAGTTGGGTTATACACAGCTGGTTCTATGCAAACCAGCAGAGACGTGGTGCAGGTACTCTGGTGTTCAGATGACAAAGCTGGCTCAGCTCAGCTTCGTTCACAGCAACTGCTGGGATTTCACTGGCCTTGCACTTAGCACAAATGGGGTTAGATACAAATGTGTAGCTCTAAGCACCAAAATAGTATGATGAGCTTTGAAGAATCACTATTCAGGAGATCTTAGATTAACACTTGGATTTTCACTAATATAGTATCATTTTGTATGTGTGAAATACTATAATAATCCCTTTATGCAGTTAATCTACATTAATTAAATAATGAAATGAATGACAGAAATATCCAACAGGCTGTGTTGGGGTGTGAGTACCAGTAGGAGAGTGAAGGGGAATGATTTATACTCCAATAACTTTAGTATACAAAGAGGACAATGAGACATGGCAAAAAAAAATCTGAGGAGAAAGAGGTATAAGGCAGAGTGATGGGAGGGGTAAATTTGGTCAGTGTATTTTGTATTCATGTATAGAAATATCATAATAAAATCAAGATGATTGGGAGAGGCGGGGGGAGGGAAACAGGGACAAAAAGTAATGCACCTACTATCTGACGAATATAACTGCAACTCCTCTATACATTACCCAGACAATAAAATTTAAAAATGAAATATCACAATAGAACCTCCATGTGCAACTAGTATACACTAATAAAAAAATTTTTAATGTTATAGTTAAGAAATCATTAGGGGCTGGGAATGGGGCTTAGTGGTAGAGTGCTTGCCCAGCATGCATGAAGCCCTGGGAACCATATACACAGAAAAAGCCAGAAGTAGTGCTGTGGCTCAAGTGGTAGAGCACTCACCTGGAGAATGCTCAAGAACAGTGTCCAGGCCCTGAGTTCAAACCCCAAGACTGGCAAAAAAAATCACAAGGTGCCAAGAAGCATTTGTCACCCTCCTTCAGAGCTTGCATGTCCTCTATTTCTCTACCAGGTCAGCTAAAGAATGAACTCAAAGCCAGCCCTGGCAACTCACACCTGAAATCCTAGCTACTCAGAAAGCTGAGCTCTGAGGACTACAGTCTGATGCCAACCTAGGCAGCAAAATCCAAGAGACTCTTATCTCCAATTACCAGAAAACCTTAAGTGGCGCCATGGCTCAAAGTGGTAAAGCACTAGCGTTGAGCAAAAAAGCTCAAATACAGTGCCCAGGCTCTGAGTTCAAGCTCCACAACCACTACCACCACTACCCACGGGAAGGGATCAATACACTGAACCCTAAATAAACAGATCTTTCTCTGACTCCAAAAAAAAAAAGAGCAAATAAAACATGCCTATTTCTACCAGACTCCCAGGTCCAGTTCCCTCGCCAGAACGCCTAGCTCAGCTCAGCACAGCTTCTTTCATCAGACCTCCCAGCAGGGACTCTCCACCCACCCTTTAAGAAAACCAAAAGATCAAGGAAACCTCCATGGCTCACCACCATCCGATCTTCCCGTTGGCTAATTTCCCCAATTCTAAGTCACTTAGGAAGAGGATCCTAAGAGGTCCCTAGATGATGGCTGATGGTGACAGCTCTGGTCTGAACGTGTGTATCCCCTCCAACATTGCTGTTGGAACTGAATTTCCATTGCAACCTTATCTAGGAGGTGTTTAGGCCACCAGCACTTGCCCTTTCTGGATGAAAAGGCGTCGAGCTGAGTGTTCATGCCTGTAATCCTAGCAAATGACAGACTAAGGCAAGAGAACATGAAGTTCAGGGCCAGCCTGCCCTGTCATAAGAAAGTAAATCAATTTGTGGACACCGGTTATAACCCTTCATCCCTTCTATCATAGGAGGACAGGATGTTCAAACCCCCTCCCCCCCAGGGGTACAGTAACAAAGATACCCTCTTAGGAGTAGAGATCAGATTTGAAGCAGACAACCAGGCCGACACACCCTGAACATGGACTTCCAGCCTGTGGTACGGTAAGTGTCTGTTCTTACAAGCTCCCTTTGCTCAGGCATTCTGTCACGGCAGCACAGCCTTTCGCCTAGCAATCCCCACTGAAGAGCTTTGGAATCCAGATGTTCTTCTAGGTCAGATTGTCCTCATGAGCTCTTCCTCAGTGAGCCAGAGGTGGGACTAACCCCTAACTGTTAGACCTGTTGGCCCCGCCCCCCCCCACGCACATATTCTAAGAGACAGTAGCTTCTACTGGGAAAGCAGTATTTTTTATTGTAATTAATAGAAGGGTTTCATTATATTTGCCAGATAGAAGGTGCATTTCTTCACAAACATTGATACCCCTTCTCATGTTTTTTCCCCATTTCCCTCCCCTCACCCCTCCCCTCATCTTGTTTTCCCCCTTCCCTATCCTATTTCAAATAAACAAATATACATATATTCAATATATCAGATAATAAGGTAAGATACCGTAATAATGAGATGACCAAGGGACAAAAAAAGAGATAACATAGTACATTAAGAACAATAATCACACATGATATGGCTCTTGTTTCCATATCCTGGAGGTCCTTTCATTTAGCCTCATCCTAAATGGCCTTATGTATCTAGGTTTTGCCCTATTGTAAACCTCTGCTAAGAGAGTCCGAGGTTTCTACTGATTATGACAAATGAGGGAAACCATTGAGCCTATGTTCCTTTGGGTCTGGCTTACCTCACTTAATATGATTTTGGAAAAGCAGTATTCTTAATTTGCATTGTTTCCAAGATGTCACCTTCATTTGAACGATTAAATGATTGCATTATTACACAGAATAGTGCTTCCTCACATTCTTAATCCCCCTTTGGGTTTACAGATTAAGAACAAGACCACCTAGTCCTTAATAGCTGTTCCCTTCGATACAAAAGAGGCCTAGAACTGACCGTTCTGCGGGACATGTCTAGATCCCTATCTGTGCCTTTCATTGATTGAGACTAGCATTGAGAAAGATGGAAAGTGGGAGTGCTTTATCAAGTTACACTATTATAGGTTCTAACACCAACATGTTCCACTGGAGAAAATGGACAAGGTGAGTCAAAACTTGAAAGATAAGGAGGTTCTGCTCTAGCACTGTGCACCTGCGGGTAGGTCACGCAAAATGGGATCTGCCTATAGAAAACCACCAAGCCAGCTGGGTATGTGCCAGAATATGTGAGGACCCTGGGCCTAGAGGAGATAGTGAGAGACTGGAAAACTAGGACAGAGGCCAGTAGCTGGTGGCTCACTCCTGTAATTCTAGCTACTGAGGAGGCTAAGATCTGAGGATCAAAATTCAAAGCAAGCTCAGGCAGGAAAGTCAGTGAGACTCCTATCTTCTATAAATTATTCAGAAAATAATGTACCCACTACCTTGTGAAGGTAACTGTAACCAATATATACATCACTATGATAATTTTTTAAAAAATAAATAAAATAAACTACTCAGAAAAAATTGGAAGTGACACCATGGCTTACATGATAGAGAACTAGTCCTGAGGAAAAGAAACTCAGGAATCAGAGTTCAGGTCCAGAATTCAAGCCCCAGGACTGAGGGGAAAAAAACTAGTACAGGATAGACAGAGGGCCATGAAAAGTGCAGAAAGAACTTAGGCTTAACCTAGAGCTACCGTGTATCCCTGAGAAAAGAGAAAGTCCAGGACTAACATGGCATTTGGAGCAAATAAGCATGGCAATGACAGGTAGGACAGATTAGGAGACGAATTGAAGAGATCTTTCATACAATCACTATCATTGCAGTAATCCAGGTGACAAAGCCTTGACTGGCAGATTTTTAGGCTCATGTGGACTTACGCCTGAGGTGTCTACCTGATTAATCCGAAGTCTACTCGATCTGTGCCTTACACAGAGGAGATGTGTACTTCCTTGTCTAAATAAACCGAACAAAGGTTAGTCACCAGCAGTCAATAACAGAGCCAGATGAAGATCACAAATGTCCTTTCCCATATACAGACAGATTCACACGCACCTGGCGCCACGTTTATTAAAGCAGATTTTCTGAACCTCTCAGTACTCTCCCAGCCCAGTCCCACTAACACATAAGGGGGTGGGGGAAGACAGGGAAACGTGGAAAGAGAGAGGAAGAGAGGGGGAGGGAGAGGGAGGATGAAAAAAGAGACAAACTTAATCCCTCCCAGAATGTCAGGGGAAGAATACTTTTAATGGCACAGACATCAGTGTCACAGGCTAAGTTCTGTGGTAGACGTCCATAATTCAACTAATTAAGAGGCTGAAGCAGTAGGATCCGAGTACAAACACAATCTAGGCAACATATCAAAGAGTTTGTCTCAAAACACACACACACACACACACACACACACACACACACAATCAATGTCATTATTGGTACCTGTTGCTACAACATTGTTGCCTAACAACCTACAATCCTGCAGTGAGGTACAACAGTCACTGTTTCGTTTTTGCTCAGAAGTTGATAGCTTGGAGCTGGACCTGGGTGGCTGGCGTGCGAGGGCAGACTTAACTCTGCTCCCCTGTGGTCTCACATCCCAAGGAGGCTAGCTTGAGCTTGTTTCCATCAGGTGACAAAGAGGAATGCAAACAAGGTTTTCTGCAAGTTCGCATTCAGTGTGCTCCTACCCCAGTAACCCCACCAAGTTCTCCATCCCAGAGCAAGCAGGGACCACAAAGGTACAGAGAGAAAAAAAGAAGGAGGCCATTGCTGACCCCAGCCTGCCTCAGAACCTGAAAAAGAAAAGGCTGGAGGCTGAAATTCCAGGAATAAAGACTTCCATTGAGAAACTAAGTCTCCATAGTAGCATTCGGGAAGGAATGACAACATTGCTCACCAAAGACATGAGCCTTTAGTGTCACAGTGGACCTTGTGACTTATTCTCGAATTTTCCATGCCTATGGGTAGCTGGGTAATGTGTGGCCAAAAAGCCTCATTATTTTGTTCTCTGACGTCAGCAGTCCCAAATGTTTTCCTGAATGGATCTTTCCCTTCAAAGGGCATTTCAATCCAATCTTCTCTTCTTAAGTAAATGTGCACTTGCCTTCCTGTGCCTCTCATGGGACTGACATTCTCAAAATGAAAGGAAGAAAGAATAGGAAGATATATTGGGGGAGGGGGATGTCTGTCATGTCTGTCTGTCTGTGTCTGTTTTCATATATATATATATATATATATATATATATATATATATATATATATATATATATACTGGTGTTCTTACTTGGTTGTTTCCTCCAAAGTAGCACTGGTGAGACTGGTCATGACATGCTGGGGAGGATCTTGACCTTCCTGTGTCCTTGGCAATCTGGGGAGGCTAGCCTATGAGGCCACTGTGAAACAATCTGACTTGTCCAGGAGGTCCACAGCCTCCTCAAACCTTGACAAAGTGATGGCAGAGCTGTCCCAGGATGGGGAGTAACAAAGGCAGCGTTGTGACGTGTACAAAGGCTGCTTCATTTCTCAGTGAGCTGACTCAAGCTAGACCATCCTAGCTACCCTCTGTGACCAACATGGTCCAAAGAAGAAAACCCAGCCTTGGATTGGGTGCTCAGGTACTTGCAACAGGCATTGCAAGGCCTGTGGATCATCCAGATGCCACAATACAACTGAACCAAAGAGGACGGACAGGTTGTTGCCTGGGCGCTTGTGCCAGCTGCAGGAGTGACAGGGGATCATGTCCAGAATGGATGTTACCTGAGCAATGTTTCTTCCCACTATCTCTGGGATTTACTAGGTCAAGGTTTCCTTGCAGATGTGAGTGATGGACAGGAGAACACAGGGAGCAGAAGCGGGTGTCCATTTGGGAATGTGTACAGGGGGGTCTCAACACCTCCTCTGTCCTCCAGCAGGAGGGGTCAGCTCCAAGATCTCGTTCATCTACAAGCAACAGGGCTGGGAGTTAAACTAGAGTTTTGAGTGGTCTTTTGCTATTCCCTTCCCGCTCTAGGAATGAAAATAATGAATGCCAAATGATCACAGAGACACATTTCATAAGGAAAGGGGCCGCGATTTTTCTTTTTTTCTTTTTTTTTTTTGACCTTGGTATTTCTCAGCTCAAACCAACACCACATCTGTAACAGATTACAGCAGCAACCTTCTGTAGCTTGTCTCTCCCCCCCACACACACACACACTCAACACACACAGACAAACAAATGTCCTCTTCCTAGAAGAGAGCACCATCTTGTGGACAATGTATGAAGTTTGGGCTCTGACAACTCATTTTCTGGTTCTCCAGATTCCCACTTGATTTGTGGCCTCTGGTTTAATTTTCAGAGGGCACTGAGACATGAAATTATAAGGCATCCCTGCACATGTTAAACTGCTGCCACGTTCAAAGCACAGTGTCAAAGATGGCCCCAGCCCCAAGAAGGAGTAGTTTCTGAATATTTATGGCTTCCTTCCTGAATAGGCAATATTATTGAGTAATACTCAATACTTTCTCCAGAATAAATATTCCTTAGGCTGACTAGAGGCAGGAAATGTACCTATATACTACTCTTTACCCCGAGCATGTCTATAAAAGTTTTCTGCACAGTCTTCTCCTAAGTCTGACACATACAGATGAGTCTTTCTGCACAGGGGGTGGCCCAGCCTGGAGCATGTTCCCCAGGGGTGGGGGCTCCTTGCATCTGCTGATTCCCCAGGGACAAACACTGCACTGTGGCAGATGTGAGGACCAGCATGGCACCACTGCCACAGAGCTGAGGGGGGATGTGCACCAGTGCTAAGCAGCAGCGCCAACTTTATTGTCCTCCCAGGGCAGGGAGGGTTTGTGAGCTTCCTGTGAGATGTCTGCTTGAAGGCCCAGCAGGGCCCCTGCCCACCTCCCATCCCTCTGCCCCTCCACTGCCTAAACGGACCCCCTACCCTCCTCCAAAAGGAGGGGGAACAGGTGAGGGTAGAGCTCCCTCTGGTTTTTCTGAACTAAAGGAAGAATGTTGAACAAGGAGAGAACACACACACACACACACACACACACACACACACACACACACCCCATTCCCCACTCTTTGCTTTCAGACAAGATACAGAGATTTATATGACCACTTGCCATGGATTGGCAGAACTTGTGTTTAAAGTTTTAAGCCTTGGGAACCCAGAATTTACCTTCCTATGCTATTGGAATCATCTGAGAATACTTGGACAATTTCTAAATAGAAATACTTTAAGACACCCCCACTCCCTAAGGCTCACAAAATTCACTGTGGTCCTTAATCCAGCACTGCATTCATTAATCTGGAAATAGAACCCCCAAATGTTGTCTGGTTGCAGGGACAGCACGTGATTGGTGCATGCTAAATGCTAGTAGAGACCCAGGGTGTTCTGGGGCAAGGCAGGGAAGGATGGGGAATGTCAGGTCGACCGGAGAACTTAGAGGGGTGGACGACAGGGGGCGCTGTCCTGCAGGCCTCCACGAGGGCCCTGGCTGGGCTTGCTGCTCCAGCACCCACCAAGGGTTTCTCTAGCTTGCTTGTTTACTTTCCTTTGATTTTGCTGTTCAAAGGCAATAGGGTATGTTGACGTTTGGGGAGAAAGAATGTGCTTTCCAAAAGATCGAATTCCTTCTAGCAGTGGGATGAAAATGGAAAAAGAACAGACCCACGAAGTAAAGCTCATAGAATTCCCAGTAGAAGGAAGCCCTAGGGGCTTCTCCTGTGTGGTGAGGTGAATGTGGATCAAGCAGCTGGCCATGTGAGCCAACCATCTTTATCCTTCCAGACTGGATACCACAACAGGATATTCTTCACATGAAGAGGGAATGGTAGCAGGGAGGGTGATTTCCTGGGCAACTAACACAAGAAAAAAAAACTAACAGGAAACCTTACCTCACTTCATCTTCACACTAACCCAGAGGGTTACCAATGGATAAGTTAAAATTTTAAAGGCCTGGGTGCCAGTGGCCTGTAATCCTGTCTAGTTAGGAAGCTGAGCTCTGAGGATCCTGGTTCAAAGCTAGCCTGGGCAAGAAAGTCCATGAAACTCTTATCGCTTAATAACCAGAAAACCAGAAGTGGAGCTGTGGCTCAAAGTAATAGAGTGATAGTCTTGCACACAAAAGCTCAGAGACAGCACCCAGGCCCTGAGTTCAAGCCCCAGGTTTGGCAGCCAATAAAAGGCTGAAAGAGAAAACCCACATAGCTTGGTTCCCTCTTGCTACTGCCCCTCAATGATGACAAAGACTAGAAATTAAACAATAACAGTCCTTCTGGGCACAACAGTTCCTTTATCTCTACCTTGGGTACTTTTCCTGAAAGTTAACAGCTTAACTGAAGGGGGTCTGATTTTTTTAGAACAGACACAATATGGGAAAATATTTTTAGCTAGTCTGCTTTTAGCATTGAACCTAGTGGGCCTTTCTCTTTCCAGTATAGTAATGGACAGGGTTAGTAATGGATTTTGATTTTAAGAAGGTTAAATTTCCACATCTAAGTAGCTGTGGTATGTTAGGATAAAAGAATTGTTCTGCCTTGTAAGTTAGGTCAGAGCTCGGAAAGCAGATTACTATGGCTGGGCAAGTTGACACATGCCCCCAGGACCCACAGCTAGAAATGGGCAGGCTGAGGAATACAAAACTGTTTCCCACTTCCTTTGACTAATACAAGGCTGTGTACCATGAGAAATGCTGCATCAGTCCACCCCCAGCCTGAAACAGACCATAGGCCAACCAGCCTTTCAACCCTTCTCTCTACAAATGCCGATTTTGCTTTTTTGCTTGCATGTGCTGATTTTTTTTTCATTCTTTATCCAAATGGTTGGGTGTGTTTAACGCACAAGGATGCCAGAGTTTTCACAGAACCAAATATGTGGATTGTGGCATGTTGAGAATATCTACTTGGTCAACTTTTCATTCTGATAGATATTTGGTATTGCATAAAGACAAGTTAGGTTTTAATAAGAAAGTCAAGGGGTGGACAGAGCTAGTTAGTACCAGGAAGGAATGTGGTTGCATCAAAATCAATGTGTGATTTTGTTATTTTTTTTATTTGACTTTGATCTGTAAGTAGTTGCCCAAAAGAATTGCCATTCAACAAAGTAGTATATGAATGCAGTAAATCTTTATCACTGTCACTCCTTTCATTATTCTCCCCCAGTCTCTCCCATTGTCTTTATTGCATTGTATTTTGTAAAAACATGTCCTCACCCTTCTTCTCCTCAGTGTATAGCGTGTGCTGGTGAAGCTGGTAAACTTAGCCAAGGGCCCCTGTCACAAAGGGCCAAGGCAGGCCACACTATGTGACCAGATGAACACACAGCTTCTGGGCTGAATTGACTCAAATTTTACCTGATGCCACCAACAACAGGAAGATCAAAGGACAAGTGTGCTGTGGTTATAAATAGGGTTTGTTTTCTTGACTAGAATAGAGAAGCCAAACTCTCTGTCAGAAGCAAAGCCAAAGAGCTAAGAAATCAAATAATCATGACTCAAAGATCAAAAGAAGGAGGAAAGCAGCTAGGATGGTTTCAGTGCGTGGGGCAGCTACCCCAGGCCTTGACCAGGTCACCCCCAGGCTGGTCTAAAGATACAGCTAGATTTACAAGAGATCATTTTGTAAGGCAGAGAATTTCTGGAACTTTCTCTAGGGACTTCATTGTAGAATATTAAGGCTGATGAAACCACTTTCAGCTAGTTTCAGCCTAACAAGGACCAATTTTTTTTTTTCAGTGTCATCCAGACCAATGCACTAAGCCTCAAAATACTCGGACATACCACACAGAGTCTATGATAGAAAAATTTAAAAAATAAGTTCATATACTGAAATTGTGATCACCAATACTTGAGAAATAGGGTCTTTAATGGATACAAAGGGTAAAATGAGGTCAAATGACTGAACCTTAATCCAATACCACTGGTAAGGTAAAGGAGATTAGAACACAGACTCCCACAAATGGAAGACCATATAGAGACTAAGCCATCTGCGAGCCAAGGAGAGAGGCCTTGGAAGAAAGCATTGGCAATATCTTGCTCTTGATCTCACAACTTCCAAAATTGTGAGGCAATCTGTTTCTGTCATTTAAGTCTCCTACCCTGTAGCATTTTGTTATGGCATTCCAAGCAAATCGCTACAACGTCTTAGTTTTCTTCTCTACCCTGCTACTTTTCTTCCTATCTCTAAAGGCAGGAAAGCTGAAGACTGGTGGAATAGCCCAGCATTCTCTGTACTGACCGGCATGTGCCATCTTATTGGACTATAAAGAGATACATTCCACTCATAATTGTTGGGAGGGGCCTCAGAAACTTAAGCATAGAATTTTTATTTGATCTAGCAATTCAATTCCTAGGTGGACACATAGATTACAAACAAGTATTCAAACTCTTGCACACAAATGCTGTGCTCACACATTATTCACATTGATCAAAAGGGTAACTCAAGCCCCATAGCAATAGACAAATAAGTATAACCTATTTGAATGATAGAATATTAGTCATCCATAAAAAGAAAGTATTAACACATTCTGCCAGAAGAACAAATCTCAAAACTCCTGCCAAGCAAAAGAAGCCAGCCTAGAAAGTTCCCCTTATTAAGTGATCGCATTCATATGGTAATTCCCAGAACAGGCAAATCCATAAAGACAACATATTAGAGGAGGAAAATTTTTTTTAAAAATACAGGGCAATTGCTTAAAGGGCTTAGGGTTTCCTGTGGGGGTAAAGAAAATTTTCTGGAAGTAGAGGTGAATGCTGCACAGTATTGTGAATGTGCAAATGCCCCCGAATGGTACACTCTAAATGGTCCATCTTCCATGATGCAAATGTTACTTCAAATGTGTTTCCAAGTGATGAGAACATGGGCAGGAGAGCAAGGAATGGGAGGAGCTGGTAGGAAACACAAGCTGCACAGGGTAGTGAAAGGTCAGGACACAGAAGATACAGCCAGTGACTCACCTATGAGAAGCCACCCTCCCTCAATGCCCCATTTTCTCCTCTGGGAAACCAGCAAGGCCTTATACCAGCCCAGATCTAGGAAATACTGTGTCCATATTATCCTCACTGTGAATTTCTAGTGATTAATGTTCTGTTCTAACTATAACAGTTGCCTCTCTGCATGGCTGGGTTCCGCATGCATGGATTCAACCAACCATGGATCAAAAACACGTAAGGGAGGGGAACAAATTGCATCTTCACTGAACATTCGTGAACCTTTGTCCTTGTCATTAACCCTTTCACAACACAATATAATCATCGCATTGCAAAGCATCAGGGTTTTGTAGGTCCTTGGAAGATGATTTACAAAATGGGAGACTGTACATATGTCATATGCAAATCCTGTGTCATTTGATGCAAGGAGTTTGGGCATCTTTGGAGTTTGGAAGCTGCAAGGGCGTCCTGGAAGCAATTCTTCTCAGCTAATGAGGGATGATTGCCTGTCTTCTTTTCTATGACCTTCTCCTACAAGCATCCTGCTTTCTTTAATCAGTTCATGAGTTCAATCACTGTCATTTCCAAGATAAAACTCAATGTCAGAGAGGCCAGAGGAGCCTGCTGTTCTAATAAACATTCTCAGCTGAGCACTGGGAGGTGAAAGGTAGAGCCAACAGCAATTAGTACACCAGAGGAGTGAATGACACCAATGCTTCTAACTAAGGAACTTCAGAAAGAATGGTGTTCTACCTCACCACCCTGCAAAATGAATAAATAACCCATGGCAGACAATGCAATGACAATGAATATAACTATGCATTGTAAACTCTCAAGAGGGTCCAGTCCAAGATACATAATCACACACAAGCCTAGAAAAGGTAGAAACTAGCCAAGCACCTCGGTTCTACTGAAGGCAGTTCCATCTCTACAGCTCTCAAAGCTGACCCCAGGCTCTGGCCCCAAGATCCCAACTTAGTAGATCTAGAGTGGGATGTGGAATCTGCATTTCTATAGCTCCAGGACTCTGGGAATTACTGATTTGCAGCAGGTTAAGAAACCTTCCAGACCAAGGTCTTCTTTAAGGGGGGGGAAGCTGTGGTCTTGAAAACTGGAAGTGCTTTGCCAGAGGTTACTCAGTCCCCTAGAGGCCGTATGGGAACCAGTTTAAATCAATGGTTTCTAACACTAGCTGGACACAAGTTCACTCACTGGGCCCCCTCCCAGACCCACTGAGTCAGGGTTTGTGGGAGAAGCCAGAGCTTCTTATTCTGACATGGAGCCAGAATAGAAGAGTCCTGATCAAGGCTTCTGGTTCTTTTCATTCTCACATGCTGGACATCATACTCTGGCGAGGGATTGCTTGTCTACTGCTACCAGCTCAGTGCCCAGCCAATTTTAATTGTCCAGTAACTGTACCCCCACTGAGAAATAAAGCTTTTGAAGGAAAAAAAACCCGGATCTCACCACTGCATATTCCAGAGTCTAGTGAGCCAACTCGCCTATTTCCCAGCGCAACTAGGAACACAGTACATGAAAAGATACACATGGGAAAGGTCAGCATGGGTCCAGTCTGCCGCCGACAATGGGAAAGATGTTTCTTATCACATTTCTAAGTCCCCGGCTGCCTAAATTAAGAAGACAAGACCTAGAATTCCCGAAATATATTCTACAAGCTTCTGAGAGCTGCCGCACACACCCAAAGGCAATTCTGTCTACTCCCCACAGGCGCACAGCTTCCTGCTTAATGCAACTCTGATTTCCCAGGACCATGCGTGCTGAAGTCAACAGGCCACCTCTGGTCTCATTGCTGTCAAGGATTAAGATTCAAGCAGCTACGATTTTAACAACATTTGACAATGACATGGGTCCTCTGTCTGAGTTCCTTAAGAGTAGGCCATTGTCAGCTCCTCCCTGACAAGTATCTTAAAGAAACTCCCTCATGGAGGTAAGATCTCTAAAGAACCATACTGGCTCTCACAACCTCAAGTCCACACTTAATGCTGAGCAGATCTGAACAGCCTTGAAACTATGAGCCACCAATTGCTTGTATGGTCCAGCAACAGTACGTTTATCACATACAGATATTAAGGTCCTGAAAGGATTCCTGGCTGTCAACCTGAACCAACATGAAGCCAGGACTTCCAACAATGGGGCTAATCTCACAAATATCTTTCATTTTTATCAACCACTTGTCTCTTGATTCCCTGAAAAACATCTTCTCTGTGACTTGATCTGCTTTTTTGTCCATCTTAACACTCTCCATGGACTAGTAATTATCCACTATCTATATTCAAGTGCAGGGTAAACTAATAAACAGCATGGCTGCTATCTAAAGACCTTGCAGAACATCCACTAGCGCCACCTGCTGGTGATGGGCGACACGGCTGCACTTTGGTTCTGCAGGTTGGACTTCTCCCCCGCAGGAAAGCTAGCTTGTACCACTCAGGTCTCTCCATCCACCTCCCCTTCTCCATCCTTGAGGTCTCTGCTCCTAAGGGAAGAACCTGCAATGCCTGTGGGCCCAGGACACAGACCCTGGAAACATGGGAATGAAGCAGTGGAGACACCATCTCGTAGAAAGAGACACTGTGGACCATGTGAGGACATCGCCCATCACTGTACCCATCACAGCACATCTCATGAAAGAGAGTGAGAACTTAGACATCAGATACTGCAGATCTTTTAAACCCGCTCTTTCCTCTCACGCCCATGGGGTGACCTTACAGAGGGTTCCCCAACCCCCACTCGGTCACACTCATGGTTCCATGACAGATCTAGTGAAGCTCCTGAGTCAGCGAAAACCTGTGCCCATCTCTGAGCCACACAGCAAGAATACTTGCCAACAGTTCTGAAGAAAACAAAACAGAGATTAAGGTGTGGCTCAAGTGGTAGGACACCAGCTGGAAGCAAAAAAGCCAAGTGAGAGCTCGAGGCCCTGTACTCATACACAATCTCCTCCCCCTGACATACACAATTTTGAAGAAAAAAAAAAGAGGACTTGAACAAATAAAGAGATAAATTATGTGACAATGCATCAACACTCTTTAAATAAATTCATACATTTCACATCCTGTCAATCTAAAATGAAATGGAACCAGGCACCAGTGGCTCACATCTGTAATCTTAGCTGCTCAGGTGGCTGAGATCTCAGGATCACAGTGCAAAGCCAATCAGGCAGGAAAGTCCATGAGACTCTTATCTCCAATAAACTACTCAGAAAAAGCCAAAAGTGGCACTGTAGCTAAAGTGGTCGGATGCTAACCTTGAACAAAATGGCACTAAGGACAGGAGTCCAGGCTCCAGAACTGGAAAAAAAAAGGGGGGCAGTGGGGGAATCTTTTTCCTAGAGCTAAACAAATGATTTTTCAAAGAAAATTGAATAGCTCTGGAAAGTAAGTTGTAATAACATCCACTGGTATAAAAAAAAAAAATGTGGGCCAGGAGTTTGGCCTAGTGGTAGAGTGCTGGCCTAGCATGCACCAAGACCCAGGTTCGATTCCTTGATACCACATAATTAGAAAAACCCGGAAGTGGTTCTGTGGTTCAAGTGGTAGAGCACTAGTCTTGAGAAAGCCCAAGCACAGTGCTCAGGCCCTGAGTTCAAGCCCCAGGATTATACAAAAAAAAAAACTAACATATGTTTTTTATGTGTTTTATATTCAGTAACATGCCTCAGAATTTTAAATTGTGTGATACTGGTATAGAAATAATCTTTTAAACTAATATAACAATAGAAAGTCCAGAAATAGTCTCAGATGTATATAGGAATTGAATATTTAATAATTTTATGGTCTTAGTGGGAAAAGCATAGACTTTTCAATAACTGGTATTTTCATAAGTGAACACTTGGAAAATATACGTAGGTTATATATTAGGATAATTTCTATATGAATAAAAACTTCAATGTAATGGCAAAAGAACCTATCAGAAAATAGAATTCTTTGGTAAGCTCAGAATGGGAATGACCTAGTTTCTGAAATAATGATTCAAAATCCAGATGTCACGAAAGAAAAATTTAAATATTTTACTCCTTAAACATAAAAACCTCAGCAAGGATAAAAGGAGCCAAACTGTAAGCCAGAAGAAATAAAAAATTTGCAACTAACCTTCCAAATAGACAAAAAAAATTTAGTTCAAATCGAAAAGAAGTACATTAATGGCCCCAAGAAACTCCAGCAATGGATGGCCCACCTAACAAAATATAAATGTTCTACCTTTCTTGTAATAAAGAAATGGAGCCAATCAGATCTCATTTTCCTACTTAACAAACTGGCAAGCAGCCATACATTTAATAAGGTGGAAGGAAGCCTGTAGAGGAAACAGTTTCTCTCATTTATGGCTAGTGGGAGTGTAAATTGATATAATCTGTTTAGAAGTAATTTGGCAATATTTGCTAAATCATATTCCCTCCTGCCCAACAATTCTACTTCCAGCCTTATCTCCAATTAACCACTAGAAAACTGGAAGTGGTGCTGTGGCCCAAGGGATAGGGTGGTAGCTTTGCACTGAAGAGCTCAGGGACAGCACCCAGGCCCAGAGTTTAAGCTCCACAATCAACGAAGCAGAAGAAGCGGAAGCGGAAGCGGAAGAAGAGGAAGCAGAAGAAGAGGAAGCAGAGGAAGAAGCAGAGGAAGAAGCAGAGGAAGAAGCAGAGGAAGAAGCAGAGGAAGAAGCAGAGGAAGAAGAAGAGGAAGAAGAGGAAGAAGAAGAAGAAGAAGAAGAAGAAGAAGAAGAAGAAGAAGAAGAAGAAGAAGAAGAAGAAGGAGAAGAGGAAGAAGAGGAAGAAGAGGAAGAAGAGGAAGAAGAGGAAGAAGAGGAAGAAGAGGAAAAAGAAGAAGAAGAAGAAGAAGAAGAAGAAGAAGAAGAAGAAGAAGAAGTAGTAGTAGTTGTTGTTCAAGGACAGCACCCAGGCCCTGAGTTAAGCCCCAGCACTAGCACAAAAGAAAAAAAAGTAATATTAGTGAAATTATGAGACACACATGGATGGGACACACAGTGCCCAGTACTGAAAGCCCTCACAGGGTGAGATCAGGGTGATTATCTTTATAGTAAACTATACCACACCACGCAACATTAGTACAATGTGTCTTTCACAGTTTAGCTGATGACTTTTGTATTACATAATTAAATTTATTGCCTTCAAACTCAGAAAATGCATAAAGGTGCCCCCCACTTTTGTTTTTCTTGAACTCACGGTATCTTTCAGTTTTACCCAGATCCCTGATTTACAAGCTCTGAACGAGAGCTGCTCTCTGCCAGTTTCCACCCACTGGTTTGCAGATGGGTCCACGTATTGTTATTTTTTTTTAATCGTTTAAGTAGTTGTACAAAATGGTTACAACTCAACATGCCAGTTTGTGAGGACAATGTCTCTTGATCGATGTCACCTCTCCCATCGCAAGTTACCTGCTTCCATTATCTCACATGTGCACTGCATATTATTATTCCTTTCTCCATACATGGCCCTCATCCCTTCTCCTTCCCTTTCCTCTACTCTTGCAAAAACCCCTGCTTCTTGGTATTCATGTTGATAAACTATAAGTGAGTTGTTCAAAAATGTTATCCCGCTAGAATCTTCTTCTGTGTCTATCATATTTCAGTCAATTGGGGGGGGGTGGACGGGCCCATTCTTCCTTTGGCTGCTTACATAATTATGTTATATATTTGTTCGTACACCACGGACAGGACCTTGTCCTTCTTGTCCTTCAGGGTTAGCTGCGTTTTGATTTGCATGTTCGAATTTTGTAGAATGACTATTTCCCTTAATGAAGGTTTCCTTGAAGACTAAGGCTTTCAAATTGCCTGACTTGGAAGAAAAAAGCAACTCAGACTAGAAAGGTTACTCTTCCAAAAATACATTCACTCTGTCCTAAACCAAGTTATCATGGAAAGGAAGTCCCTGGAAAGTTCAGGGTGCCAGAGTGGTGAGGGTATTTTTAGGCTGTGTCTTGTGCACAGCCATTGGCGTCAGTGGGTGAAGGAGGGCCAGCCCCCCAGACCCAGTGCCCAGGTCACATTCCAGGAGCTGCTGGCTGGTGCATGGCTATTTTCTGCAAGGAAAATCACACTATCCAGATGAATGGCGGGTCTGTCTGGAACTTGTTGGTAAAGGTCTATTTTAGCTCAGGAATTTACACACTTCGCTGGCAGGCCTGTCTCTGCCTTCCTTTCCTCTCACTGGCCTCCTTTTGTCTTTCCTCCTCACCTTCCTTCCTGTGCTTCACTACCCCACCAGACCTGTTACCATGGCAAGCAAGGATGGGGAGCACAGCTGAGCTCCATGTGACCCCCTCAAAGCTGAGCAGAACACAGGATCCTCTGGCAGGCCACGGTCGTAAGCAGCCAGCTCTCTGAATGACCATGAAACAGGCAGGCCTACGTTTCCTGACATTCACTACGCAGTACCCAAATGTACTCCAGAGCACTTTCCAGAATATGTCCTGGTATCTGAAATAAAATACATAGTATGATGACAGCATAAGGTAGGTAGGTGTAGGACAAATTAATGACAGGATTGAACAAGACTAAAGTTATGTCAGAACACCAAATTTGAAGCTTAGAAGTCAATATGGTTCCCTACCTGAAAGCTGAGGTCTGGGAGTGACAAGAGGGTTCAGACAGTCAGGCTGGTCTTGGGAAGCTGGTTTTGAAAACTACTCAGGCTCAGCAGGAAGAGGGAGGGCCTGAGGATGCCTGACCCCCTCCTCCAGAACCCTGTAACTCTCAGAGATGAGGTAAAATCCACTTCCCCAAAGAGGTGGGCAGTCAATAGGCTAGTGTATAAAATGGACCTACTGATTAGACTTGCCCAAAACTAGCTCCACATTCATATAGAGCCCTGTGAGATGACATTTTTGGTTCTGCATGTTTAGAAGCTTCATATAAACACAGCCATTAAGTCTATTTGTGTATTGCTTGCTCAATTTCTATTTTGTTTATTATATTTTGTTACTTGGGGTATAGGCACTGTTTTTTGCTCAAGGCTGGAGCTCTGCTACTTGAGCCACACCTCCACTTGTGGCTTTTTGCTAGTTAATTAGAGATGAGAGATTCATGGGCTTTTTCCTGCCTTGACTGGCTTCAAAACTCAGTCCTCAGATATCAGCCTGCTGAGTAACTAGAAATACAGGAATGACTTTTTTTTAATTATTATTATTTTTAATATCTTTTGCTGAAATTTTTCCAGGTTAAAGGCTCAGCTTCATTTGTTTTTGGTCTTCTGTCACTCCTGTCACAGCTCTACTTCTAGCTTTTCATGTTT
Organism: Megascapheus bottae; assembly: GCF_031878675.1. Lineage (NCBI taxonomy): Eukaryota > Metazoa > Chordata > Mammalia > Rodentia > Geomyidae > Megascapheus > Megascapheus bottae. The sequence goes on along the minus strand of NC_143513.1, from coordinate 72,832,904 downwards.
AGTTGGAGATAACAGTCCCATGGATTTTCCTGCCCAACCTGGCTTCAGACCATGATCCTCAAATCTCAGACTCCTGAGTGGCTGGGATTACAGTCATGAGCCACCAGCACTCAGTTTTTGCTTTTTTGATTTTTTTTCTTTTACTCAATATTATGTTTGAGAAGTAAGCCCACATTGCATGCAGCTAGAACTTGTTCATTGTAATTCCTTATGTAAATATATCACGATTTTTCATTCTACTCTTGGGGGACATTGATATTTATCAGTGTATGAGCCAAAAAGAATATTATTTATAACTATAAGTAGATTTGCCAGCTCAGTAGATAAAAATTCTTTAACATCAGCTAACACTGATAATAATCAGTTTTCTAAAGGGATTATACCAAATTACATTACCACCACAATGTACTTATTCCTCCATATTCTTAGCACTTTAAATTATCTTTCTTTTCAGTTTTATCTATCAGACAAAAGTATGATAATTTGTACTTTGGTGTTCCTAATTATAATGATGGTGACAATCCCTCATACATTTGGTGGGTGAAAGAGAATATTAGCTGTTGCTAAAGAAACAGAAAACTAATGATAAATTTGGAGAAAATACCCTAAATGAAATCCAAGGGGGGGGGAGCTGTGGGAAAAGATTCTTAAATATAAGTTAAATTAAATGAAAAATAGACTAAAACATTAAAGTAGACTAATTAAAACTTAATGAAAAATAGGCTAAAGGCACCTAAAAGGCAATTTCTTGTAATTCTTGGATAGGATCCTAGAGATAATGGGAAGAAGTAATATCTGAGAATGTATTAACTTGTTTTTCCAAGAACTGATGAAAAACCCAATTTTCAGCACCAAGAAGCCCTAGAATTCCAAACAATATACAGAAGAATAGGTCCACATTTTAATCCTTATAGTCAAAAGACATAATACCAAGTAGTGGAAAGAAAATAAGAATTACCTTCAACAGAAAACCCACAGCATGGAAGAAGATCTTTACTAGCTATATAACAGACAAGGATATTATATAAAAATATACATAAAGCTCAAAAAATTAAACCGCCAATAAAAAAATCCTCAAAGAAACAACCATCCCATTATTAAGTGGGTTAAAGAATTAAAAAGAGACTTTTCTGGAGAGAAAATAAGAATAGCCAATAGACACATAAAGCAACGTTCAATATCTCTGGCCATAAAAGATTCCACCACCACCACCCCCAGTTAGAATGGCCATTATCAAGAAAACAAATACTAGTAGATGCTGGAAGGGATGTGGCCAAAAGAGAACATAACTAAACTGTTGGTGGGAATGTAAACTGGTTCAACCCCTGGTTCAACCACTCTAGAAAGCATTACAGAAGTTCCTCAGAAGATTAAAGGTAGAACTTCCCTGTGATCCAGCAATCCCACTCCTGGGCATTTACCCAAATGATCACAAACAAGGCCATACTAAAGCTATTAGCACAATGATGTTCATTGCAACATTAATTTACCATAGCTAAGATATGGAACCAACCCAGATGCCCCTCAGTAGATAATTGGATCAAGAAAATATGGTATATATACACAATGGAATTCTGTGCTTTCATGAGAAACAATGACATCACCACATTTGTAAGGAAATGGAAAGAATTGGAAAAAATCATATTAAGTAAAGTAAGCCAGACACAAAGAAACATAGGCTCCATGATCTCCCTCAGTTGTAATAATTAGTATACATCTAGGACAGTCCTAGTAGGGGATCACCATAACTCAATAGCTACGTACATATGACCATATGAACTCCAAGTTATGGAAACAAGAGGGAGGATTTTTTGTTGTTGATATTATTGTCTTTAATGTACCATAATGAAGTTCTTTCTCCCCCTTCCCCTTTGGTTTATACCCTGTAGTCACTGTGTTTGATTCTGGTAGCCTGTATTTTGTGTATGTGTTTATCTGATTTGGGGCAAGGAAGGGGAATAACAAAATGGTGAAACAAAGGATGAACGGTGAACCAAGGCAACAGCAATACTCACAAGATACTAGGTTGGAAATGAACTTTACAACTTGGGGGAGAGATTTAGGGGTGAGGGAAAAATGAGGGAGGGAGTAACAATGTGTGACAAGAAATGTACTCATTACCTTAATTATGTAAGTGTAACCCCTCTATACATCAAAATATAATTGTTTTTTTTTAAAAAGGAGCCAGGCACATTGTCTCACACCTGTAATCCTAGCTACTCAGGAGGCTGAGATCTGAGGATCATGGTTCAAAGCCAGCCCAGGCACTAAAGACTGTGAGACTCTTACCTCCAATTAACCACTAGAAAACTAGAAATGGTGCTGTGGCTCCAGGAACAGAGCAGAAGCCTTGAGCTGAAGAGCTCAGGGACAGTGCCCAGGCCCAGAGTTCAAGCCTCACGACTAACAAAAAAGGAATAAAAATAAAATTTAAAAAGACTGACAAAAATCACAAAGTTTACTAACAGTAGCCTCTGACAAAAGGAGCAAAAGCAAAATAAAATATTATGGAAGCCATCAAGAGAAAACAACAAAAGAAAAAGAAAAACAGGTAGTAGACTAGATCAAGTGGTAGAGTGGTAGCCTACCAATAACAAAGCCCTGAGTTCAAGTCCAGTATTTTAAAGATAGTATTTAAATTTTTAAAAATTTGTTTATCAACATGAAGGGAAAAAAAGAAAATAGAGTCTCTTTGAGGTGTCAGCTCAAGCATTCACTTTTTCTGAGAACAAAATATAATCTTCAAAACATTATAAGCATTTAGGGCAGTAGCCTTGAGCTGAGGAGCTCAGGGACAGTCCCCAAGCTGAGTCCCCACGATCCACAAAAAAAATTATAAGCATGAGTCTCATAAAAATAGAAAATAAGATAGGACAAGATTTATTCAATGTTTTTGTGAGAAACTCAGCAAGGTAATGGACTGGTACATTCAAGGTTTAGATGGTCACTAAGCCCTGCTTTCGCCTTATTTCCAAGTCTGAGATTTTTGTTGACAGTCCTGGGGCTTGAACTCAGTGCCTGAGCAACATTCTTTTTTTTTTTTTATTGTAATTAGTAAAAGGGTTACATGATATTTGCCAGATAGAAGGTGCATTAATTCACATACATTGATACCCTTTCACATGTCTTGGTACCCGTATCCCTCCCCCCCCACACCCCCCACCTGTCTTGGTTTTCCCCCCTTCCCTATCAAATTTCAAATATCCAAATACAAATAAATTCAATAAATCAGATAACAAAGTGAGATGCTATACCAATATGAGATAACCAAGGGACAGCAAAGGAGATGAGAGACAACATAGTACATTAAGGACAACAATCATTCATTATATGGCTTTTGTTTCACTATCCTGGAGGTCCTTTCAATTAGCTTCACATTATATGGCCTTATGTATCAAGATTTTCTGAGCAACATTCTTAAGCTTTCTTAAAGCTAGAGCTCTACCACTTGAGCCACAGCACCATTTTGGCTTTTCTATGTATTTGGTACCAAGGAATCAAACCAGGGTCTTCGTGCATGCTAGGCAAGCACTCTACCAGTAGGCCGAACTCCTGGCCCTAGAGATACTTTTTTTAAGCATGGCTCAAACAGGAAGAAAGAAAACAAGAGTTCAGGTGATGCAAAACAAAAGAGGGAGAGAATGAGACACAGAGAAGTGAGGGTGAAATAACCAACTAGACTCTTGATAGCTTTGTAACTATGCTTTATTCTGGGCCTTCATGGAAGTTTAGGGCTTTGGCATCTGTGAGCTGTTCCAATAAGTTCTCTTTCTTACTTAGAGGAAGTGAGATGAGGAGGCAAGAAGGAAAGTTCGAAGAGTCAAGACAGAACAATGGCAGACCTTGTTCAATCAAGGTTCAGATACATGGCTCCCTTGATTCATCAGAAAACACTAGCTCTTATACGCTTCCTATTCATACTCAGGATAGGGCTATCTACTAGGCAGGAGACTACCACATTTAGTCAGTTCAGATTTACCATGAGCCAATAATTTACTGGACTAGGTTGATAGACTCAGATACACAGAACATGTGTCAGATCCGAGAACAGAGCTCGCTCTCTTCCTTTTCTTTTCTAACTCTTCACATGGGCCGATGTTGAGCTACCCTGAATATACCTTCTGTTGCCTGTTATGGAAGAAGGCAAGATACAAGATAATCCACATACCTCTTTGATCTGATTTATTAGACTTTTTACAGAGGGATGTAGTTATGAAATTAAAGTGTACCCACATCTGCCATGAGCAGCTTCGCTTTCACATGTTTTTAAGGTCCAAGTTTTCAAGTCAATACTCTATACTAAAACTCTATCGAAAGACCTAAGAAAACGAAGGGAAGGAAGGAAGACCAGAGGTGAATAAATGGAATAGTAGTTAGAGGTGGGTCCCTTGTCAAAGAGCCAAGGTTTGAGTGGAGGTGACATTAACCAAACATGTTTTCATTTTTTTTTTAATTATCCTGGTGCATGTGACAGCAAGTAAGAAACTAGAAAGAAGCTTTCATGAAAAGAAAAAAAAAAGCTTTTCAGAATGTGTGTAATAACAAAAGGTCTAGTTTTCCATTTCAGCTCTTTTGTGCAATCACATCAAATAGAAACTCAGCAGGCCTTAGGGCCACTGCTGCTTCTAATTAAGGCCCCAAGGTAAAGCAGCACATTAGGAGAACTGAGCCCAGCAAAACATAAATTCCACGCCAGTCTCTAGCAGCAGAAGGTTGATTTGAGCTCAGTATGCTATGTTTGTTCTCAGCTTGCTTTAGAAGTGGCAGGCTGCACCTGCCTTCCAGACCCCTGCAAGCAAGTTTATTCTGACATGGATTCTCTTGTTCAAACAACTCCAAGCATGGGAAACAGATGCTGAATAGGAAAGGAAGGAAGAGCAAGACATTCTTCCCCTTCATGTGCTCCTCTGTGTGCTGGGAGGAGGGGTGTTGTCCACAAACGCCATTACTCATTCTTTCCTCTTCAGAAAAAAATAATGGTACCCACTCATCACACAGATGTCAAGTCTGAAATTTAGGATGTTCACAGAGTTTCAAGAATAGTCTTCACTTCGGGGATCCATAGAGTCGCCTGGCACCTTGTGAAACTGCACATTACCAGTGCCATTTGGAGTTTTCGATTCAGCAACATTGGGGTGGAGTTCAAGGATCAGCATTTCTGACAAGTTACCGGGTAATGCTGACAAGGCTAGTTCAGGAACCATGGAGGAGGCACCGAGAGTCCTAGGGCAACAAGGAGAAAGAAAAAGAGGCACAGAAACACTAGCTAGGCTTTCCACCCAGTCTTGTTGTTTTTGAGACACAGGTGGTAGATGCTGGAGAGGCAGCTGTGTTTGGATGGCGGAAGGCAGAGGTTTTAACTGTTTGAGGACACTGGGGAAAGTAGAGGAAAAGCCAGTGTTACAAGGTGAACAATCCCAAACCACTCTGGATCTGTGAATGAAGGCAGCAAAGCAGATCCTCTCCCAGGACTGAACACTAATGGGAGAGGAGAGGGTGCACAGAGAGTGTGAAGGAGGATGAATATAATCAAAATATTTTTTTTGCCAGTCCTGGGGCTTGAACTCAGGGCCTGAGCACTCTCCTTGAGCTTTCTCAAGGCTAGAGTGCTACCACTTGAGTCATAGCACCATTTCCGGCATTTTTCTATGTATGTGGTACCAGGTCTTCGTGCATTCTAGGCAAGCACTCTACCATTAGGCCAAACTCCCGGCCCTGGTCCAAGTATTTTATATACATGTGTGAGCAAAGAAGCTTGTTGAGACTGGCCTAGGAAAGAAGAAAGTGGGATGTAGGAGAGTGAGGAAGGGAGAGGAAGGGATGAACCAGATCAAAGTACACAGCATACATATGGACATGTCAAAATGAAACTCCTTTGTGCAACTAACTGACACTAATTTTTAAAAAAAAACTGGAGACGGGGAACACCAGCAAATCAAAAAAACCACCAAATACCAATGTGGGAACTGTCTCAGGATATCGAGATGTCACACAGAAGTAAGGACACCAACTCGAATGGAATTCAACAACTCCAAGTTTACTCCTGCAAGTGCTAGTGAGTAGAAGGCAAGGAAGCCAGCGCATGAGCTGGGTGAGCAGCGCACCCAGGTTTTTAGCACTCTATGCCCTTTGTTCTGCCTGGTTCACAGTACCAACTGCCTAGTTTGAAAGGGATCAAAAGTTTATCCAAGTAATCAACCAAAACCAGGACAACTTGTCAACACTTGTCAGAAAAAAAGAAAAGAAGGGGCCTAATGGTAAAGTGCTTGCCTCGCATGCACAAAGACTGGGGTTTGATTCCTCAGTACCACATACATAAAAAAAGTCAGAAGTGATACTGTGGCTCTACCCTTGAGAAAGCCCAAGGACAGTGCTCAGGCCCAGAGTTCAAACCACAGGACTGGCAAAAAGAAAAATGAAAGAAAGAAAAGAAAACCTCTTACCCGGCACGCTCTCATTTGGACCATGTCTCTGGGCCCTAGAAAAACAATTCCTAGAACAACTTCTTGGAAGATGGTAAGCTAGCCTTCCCATGGTAGTGCTTATGTCAAGAAACTACTTCAACAGGAAAGATTCTAATGCCTACGTTGAGGAAGAGGATTCACATTTGCTGCCATAAGGGCTCAGGGCTTCTTCCATTTCTGCTCCAGCATGCTAAACCTCTATCAAAGCTCTGGATGGGGGCCCCTGGCACCTCAAAGCTCTCCCAGCTTGGAAGTTGTAGTGCCTCACACCGTTATTACTGACTGTCCCCCCTCTCTTCCTATCCTGAAGTGCAATTAATAGAGAGGGAGCTTAGCTTCAGTTTGGTTCCTAGGGAAGAAGGGCTGCACGTCAGCACATTTGGGTGAGGTTTGTTATTTTAGGCCTAAGCTAAGGCTGCCCCACCCCTAGCTAAGCCAGTCAAGGTGGGCCATTTCATTCAGTATGGGGAATGGGAGAATCTGGACAGCAGAGGGAACCGAGAATACTGTATTCAGTTTTCCATACAGTTTCTCCTTCTCCACTAACCTCTCATCTCCACCGGTTCTCTGTGAGATTGTTGAGAATGCTGCTGTACCAGCACAGCTGTCAGGAATCCTGATCTCACCAATCCTTGTGTGATCCAACAGACAACACTGGCTATGTGACTTTCAGGGCCCAATACAAGATCCCTGGTTGAAAAAGTATTGAGAGTTTCAAGATGGCGCCATCAGAGCATTAGATAGAGTATTCTTCTCTATGTGAGGCCCTGTTGGACTCTGCTGACCACAGACCAATGGAGCAAGACCCAGGCCTCCCTGGGAGACTCAGTGTTCAGATGGGGAGCTCAGGATTTATATGTTGGGCAACTGCCTCCAAGGAAACCCCTGCATTGTAGGTCCACTAGAAGGGGTGTGAATATGAGTGGAACAAATGAAGAAAAACCTAGTTCTCATCTCAGAGGGCTCTTCATGGCTGTGCAAGGCAGACAGCCACCCACTGCTGACTGGAAAACAGATCCTTGAACGAATTTCCATGGAGATGGTGTGGCTGGCTGGCTGGCTATGCATAGGCTTTCAGGCACTTCTCCAGCGAGGTTATCTGAGAAACACAAACCTAAGACGTTCTTCATGGACAAGGGCCGAAATAAAGAAGTATGGTGACTGCATTTTGTGAGGCTCTAACAATAGTCAACATATTTTCTTGCATTTTTTCCTCAGCCCTGGGAGGGAGCTCAGGTCCTCAGGCATGCCAGGCAATCGTTCTACATACATTTTCAGCCTTAATGTTTGTAATTCTTATATGGAGATGAGGGACCTGAACACTCTGGCCTCTAGGTATCTGCTAATTCTATGAACATGGGTCTAACTTGCTTTCCAATAAAGGGCCAGGTGTCTAAATTACATCATAAACTACCCTAAACTTTGCTGGCTTAATAGACCAATCATTTTTATTATATCTCACAATGTGGTGGGCTAAGAATTCAGACAAGACTGAACAGTTTGGTATTTCTCTTCCATGTGGGAACAACAGAAATCATCAACTGGTATGGAGGGCCCCAAATATCTACACTCTCATGTCTTGTTTCTTAATGAAATGTGTAGAGGCAGCAGTCAGTGGTACTTGTGCTTGAAGCATTCATGTGTGGCCTTACAAGCACGAGAGTAAATTCAAGGGAGTGAATTTCTCACTTAACAACTCATGAGTCTGAGCAAGGGTTCCAAAAAACAAAAACCCAATAGAGTGCTTCAAACCCAGCTATGGAAATCCTCCAGCATCACTTCCATTGCATTCTGTCAGCCAAGAAAAATGTCTGACCAGATTTAAGGAAGGAAAACTTGACTGCACCTCTGGGTGGGAGAAGTAGTGAAAGGATTGTAAGCGTGATTCATACAAGCAAGGAGAAGCTAATGAACACACTTGAAGTCAATGACAAAGTCTAGCCTCCATGTTAAAATATTAGGGACTAAATGTGTGCTCCATGTTTAAATTAAATCAGAATATTTAAGACATATGTCTTAAGTCGGGTGTGGTGGCTCACTCCTATAATCCTAGCTTCTCAGGAGGCTGAGATCTGAGGATCACGGTCCAAAGCCAGCCTAAACACTAAAGACTGTGAGAATCTTACCTACAATTAACAACCAGAAAACTGGAAGTGGCACTGTGGCTCAAGGGGTAGGGTGATAGCCTTGAGCTGAAGAGCTCAGGGACAGTGCCCAGGCCCAGAGTCCAAGCCCCATGACTCCCCCCCGACAGACACACACAAAAAGGCCTATAAGTCTTATTTTATACTGATTTCCTCCATTATTTCTCTTTATTTTGACCACCATTTTGACTCCATTAAATAGAAGAACTTGTGTAGTGAAAGTTTAAAAAAGAAAGAAGGAAAAGAACTCAGGAAGTTAGACCCAGGACAACTCCTTATTTGTCCTTAAGGAATCAAAATTAATAATTTAACACGCATTTTTATTCCAGTCCTGGAGCTTGAACTTAGGGCCTGGGCACTGTCCTTGGACACTTTTTGCTCAAGGCTAGCACTCTGCCACTTGAGCCACTGTGCCACTTCTGGCTTTTTCTGTGAATGTGGTGCCAGGAAATCGAACCCAGGGCTTCATGCCTACCACTAGGCCACATTCCGAGCCTTCACATCATTTTTTTTTTTTTTGCCAGTCATGGGGCTTGTACTCAGGGCCTGAGCACTATCCTTGGACTTTTTCTCAAGGTTAGAGCTCTATCACTTGAGCCACAGCACCACTTTCAACTTTTTTCTATGTATGGGGTACTGAGGAATCAAACCCTGGCCTTCATGAATGCTGGGTAAGCACTCTACCATTAGGCCAAACTCCCGGCCCATAACACCACTTTTTTTAAAATCCTGGGTGCCCACTGTTCATGCTAAGAGCCTTAGTCTCTGAGGTCTGCACTGTCAGTCTCTGGCTCCTACTGCTAAATGGCCTTTATCACAGCCACAGTCACCTCTTCCCTCCACTGTCACCCAAGCTGAACTTGCCAGTTTTCAAGGCCAACTTCAGCCCCATTCCTCTCAGAGATTCTGTTCCCTTTCTCTGCCTGCTTCTAACTTATGCTGAGTAATGTTCCTTGCTCTTCAAGTTCAAGGAAAATCAAGGTTTTTTCTTACTCAAACTTCAATGCCCACCATCTACCAACCCCTCTAAAGTCACTAGTGCTCAGGTCCCTGACAGTTTTCCTAATGATTCAACCATGTGTTATCAACCCCTCATGTCCTATAGATCCCGTTAGTGGTCTATCAGACCCTGCCCTTCAGCAGCTTTAGCATCCTTTGTTGTCATGGCAACCATATCTGGGTTTCCTCAGAACTCTTAGGAGTGAGGGCACTAGTCTGACAAACCAGAACCTCTGGGGCCAGGAGTTTTGCCTAGTGGTAGAGTGCTTGCCTAGCATGCATGAAGGGTTCGATTCCTCAGTACAACATACACAGAAAAAGCTGGAAGTAGTGCTGTGGCTCAAGTGGCACACTGCTAGCCTTGAGAAAAGCCCAAAGACAGTGCTCGAGGCCCTGAGTTCAAGCCCCACAACTAGAAAAAAAAAAAAAAAAAAAAACCTCCACTTTTCAACTCTATCCCTAATATGCCTTTTCCAGCTCACTTCACCCATGGGTGTGCTTTTTTTCTCCTCTCAATCTCAATATTGCCTTTTGCCTGGCCTCTTTGCTGTCTCTCTGCCCACAGCCCTGCACCAACATTTGGACTTCTTTTATTTGCTACTCATGGGTAGTCTACCCACTCCCTCCTAAAATGCACACCTGTCAAGAGCAGAAACCATGGTTTATGCATGTGGATTGTTTTCTTCCATGTAGATAATAGGCACGGACTTGCTCCAAAACTATGTTCTAAAATTAAAATATCTAAAAAAGCCTGCAAACAATACCAGGCCCTGGACTGAGTGTTTTACGATTTGTTAGCTTGCTTCCTTATCATTATTACCACTTCTCAGGTCAATTTGTAACAAAATTCCAGCAAAAGGAAAGAATTGGCTGCCATACTTAGTTCATTATAATGGAGTTTGGCTTCCGTACAAGCACAGCCTACAATGAAATGTCCTCAGGTTGGGAGAATGGCAACCATTGCCTGGCAGGTAGCTCAGGCTCCAGTTAGAGAAAGCAAAACAGACAGGCTCAGTTCTGGGAAGCAGTCATTGGAAAGGAGGAAGAGAGAGGTGGGATGGGGGGAGGGGAGGCAGGGAGAGGGGGAGGGAGGAAGGGAAAAGAAGCTAAGTGCCCTGCTTTAGAGGAGGGAAATCCTGTAGAAATTGTAGAGTATAAAATTGTGGACATAATAATCCAAAGTCTTATACCCTCACAAAAGTCAGACTTAATTGTTTTATGTTTTACAAAATTGGAGCCAGTGAAGAAAAGCAAAAGCCACAGAAATATGTTCTTGGCTTCAGCCACACAATTGAGCCCCAAAGCAGGGTCTTAAAATGTGTTTGCTATTGAAAAGCAAATTCCAAAAGAGACCAAAAGGCACTGCCATGTCTGGGGGCTGGGGTGGCCGTTGGAGGAGAGAGGAAGTAAGAGGGGAAGCTGGGAGGAGGGCAGAGAAGAAGGGAATGTGCTCCCTGGCTCAGAAGCCAGGCTGGAAGGTTGGAATGTTTGCCAGCACCCTGCTCTGGTACACTCTGTCCCTGCCCAATTTACTGCTGGAATTAGCTTTGCTCATTAGTTTCGAGTAAATAATGTCCTTGTCACAGCTGGGATCCTTTATCAGAACGCTGGACATTAGGGTTTGCTGAAGCAAACGTGTTTCTTTTCCCTCGGAATCCCCTGGAACCCAAAGCCATGGACCAGACTGCAGAATGAGGCTGGGAAGCTTCTGAAGATATGTAACAATGCAAAGAAGAGTGCTGCTTAAAAGGTGAAAGAGTGGATAGTAAAAGTACAGAGACAACAGCATAAACAACAAAACGCCTCTGAAATGGATCTAGTGTTCCCCTCCGTTCACTTTAATGGTTCAGACCATCAGAATACACAAACTATCTGTTAATTGCAGATACTGAGGTCACCCCTACCTGAGTGTCCAGTCTAGGGAGAGACTGGTCAACAAACTAATCATATTCATCCACTTATAATGCAATTGAATAAAAAAGTATGCATTGGGAAGGCACTTGGCCCAGCCTGGGTCTCCAGGAAAGGCATCTTGGAGCTGTGAGTTGAGCACTGATTTGCAAATGAACAGTGACCACGAAGTCTCTAAAAGAGGGCTCTTAGGAAGAAGTCATGAATCTGATTGAGATGGTCCAAACTATTGGCAAAATAAATGTCCTTCATCTTTTGTCCTCTGATATTGCATCCCTAGGTTCGATTCTTTTCTTTCTTTTTCCATATTGGTACTAGAGCTTGAATTATCCTTCAGCTTTTTCGCTCAAGGCTTGTGTCCTACCACTTGAGCCTCAACTCCACTTCAGGCTTTTTGCTAGTTAACTGGAGATAAGACTTTCAGAGACTTTCCTGCCAGGTTGGCTTTGAATTATAATCCTCAGATCTCAGCCTCCCAAGTAGCCAAGATTACAGACATGGTCCACCAGCACCTGGCGCTCTGTATGCCCATTTCAAAGGGGGAAAAAAATGAAAGGAAAGAGCAAATCTGCTTCTGAACGGCCGGTGGGTTGGGCTGAGGGGAGGGTGGTACTGGAATGATGAGGCAGGACTCCTGCCAGCTTCAGGAGTTGCTCTATGGTATCAGTGTGACCTCTCATGAGTCCTTGCAGCTCTGTCCTGACTCTCTTCCCAGATACACCTGCAGGACTTGCTGCTGACAGCTTCCAAAAAGACCTAAGCCAGAGCTCAGCACTAAACATAACTCCCTTTTCAAGGTGGTCAACCCTTGCTGTGGAATGCACTGCTACACCCAGAAAGAAGAAGGAGACAGGAATATTTCAAGGGCAAAGCAAATAGGTTTTCTGGTAGATTCACTAGAAAGGATAAAATGATGGGGGAAAAAACAAAGCAAACAAAAATAGAAGGTGTATGGTGGTCAATAGCACCAGCACTGGGTGTGTGGGGAATGGGGGACATAAGTCATGGCTGAAGTGACCAAGGACCTACCTAGCAAATGGAAGGTCATGAGCTTAATCCTGAGTTATCAATGTCACTGTCACCACTAAGGAACATGAGCTTTTAGAACCAAAGATCCCTAGAATTCTGGGTTTAGATTGTAGCCCTACTATGTCCTGACTGCATAGGAATGTTCCCTGGCCTCCCTGAACACCCTCTTCTATAAAGTGAAGTAGTCCTGTCCTCAGGGGGCCCTTAGGAGAATCACACTAGTAAACACAGCCACTTCATGAAAGCAGTAATTATTCAGTAAGTACTAGCCATGGTTCTTTCTGCCTTTTCGTGTCCCTTCCATCAACTATAGGGTGCCTAGATCCACCAAGAACCATCTGGACAATTCCCTTCATTTGATCATTCTGGAGGTAGCCAATGAATTTGTACAGTTGTATGTTATCTTTAAAAACCAGGAACATGTGCCTGGACACAAGTATTTCACACCTGTAATCCTAACTACTCAGGGGGCTGAGATCTGAGGATCATGGTTCAAAGCCAGTCCAGGCAGGAAAGTCCAGGAGACTCCTATCTCCAATTAACCACCAGAAAACCAGAAGTGGCGCTGTGACTCAAAGTAGTAGAGCACCAACCTTGAGCTGAAGAGCTCAGGGACAGTGCCCAGACCCAGAGTTCAAGCCCCATGACTGGAAAGAAAACAAAAACAGGAACATGAAAAACATACTTTTATTAGCAAAGAAGAATTCCTGGGGAGGATGGAATCCATAGCCAAACAACACTGTTCTCCTACAAGCAGATTCTCTCCTACTATGTCAGACAGAAGGGGTCTTTCAATGAGATTTTGCTGTCTTGGGCCTCAGTTCATGGGCTCATTTAGGGCTGTGTGATGTCACAGATGGATAACCACTCTGACCAGCCTGGCTGGACCACAGTATTCCCTGGGGGTGGGGGAAATAAAGAGGAGAGGGCTTTCTCCATTTGTTTGTTTGCACCAACACAGGTCACTTGCCACTTGAACTTTGCATAGTAGTTCCATGTTTAGGATTCTGCTTTAGAAACCGCTGTCCTAGCCAGGAACAGCAGAGGCAAGATCCAAATGGACTGCCTCTTGATAATGAAACGGATAAGCCTTCATCCCTAATTGTGATCACAAGTCAGCAAAGTATCCTTGCTTGCTGCCATATCAGGGCTCAGTAGCTGAAATACACACTCCTGTCTAGGGCCTGTCCCGGAGAAGCACACACTGAGGTTGACATTCCTACATTACAGAAAAGAAAACAATGGTGTTTGTATCATGCCATTCAGACATGGGAAGAAACCAACCCTTGTGGGTCCCTGCTCTCCTCACTTCCAACTTCTTCCCAACATTCAGTACATCACCATTGGCATGTACATTTTTTACTCTAGCAGACACCTGTCCAGAGAAGGTTGGCTGGAGGTGGGCACAGTCTATGGCACCAGAATCCTTAATCCTCATAAAATGCCAGGATCTTTCCATTCAAGGAAAGAACTTTGTAGCTGGTTTCATTACATTCCAGATTTGGCTGCTATATTAATTAGAAACATTCAGTCAGGTGGCCAAGACTGAGCAAAGGGAAAGCTCTGGAACTTACAGACCTTCTCGAAGGATGGAGATTGTACCATTATTCTCCGTGGAAAATTATATGGATTGTTTCAACTAGTCTGCTACTCTCCTAAACTTTCCAGATCCTCTGTGGCCTTTCTTCTTATCTCCTCTCCGCCTTTCCCCTTCTCTCTGTCTCTCTCTCATTGAAATCTCTGTCATTCAGCACTTGTAAGAATTATACTTGAATTAAGCTAGGTGCTGGTGGCTCATGCCTGTAATCCTAGTTACTTAGGAGGCTGAGATCTGAGGATTGAGGTTCAAAGCCGGCCCTGGCATGAGAATCTGTGAGACTCTTATTTTCAATTAACCACCAGGAAAACCAGAAGTGGTGCTGTGCCTCAAGTGGTAGAGTGCTAGCCTTGAGCTGAAGAGCTTAGAGACAGTGCCCAGACCCAGAGTTCAAGTCCCACGACTTGAAATAGGATTCAATGACCTCAAGATTTTTCTCTCAGCCAAAATGTGGGATTAGAAATGCCCCAAAGAACAATTACATTCTAAAAGGGTGACTGATAAAATGCTGTGTTGTTCAGGAATACTTGTCTTTTTTTTTTCTTTTTTCTTTCTTTTTTGTGGGTCTTGAGGCTTGAACTCTGGGGTATGTTGCTGTCCCTGAGCTCTCCAGCTCAAGGCTACTGACCTACCCCTTAAGCACAGCCCCACTTCCCATTTTCTAGGGCTTAATTGGAGATAAGAGCCACGTTCATTAGTATCAGCTGGTTTTGAACCGAGATCCTCAGATCTCAGCTTCCTTAGCCTTACAGGCATGAGCCACTACATCCAGCTTCTTTGTCCTGTCTTTTAAGGAGGTCATTTACCTGAATACCTAGAGACAGGACCTAACCCATTATGGCAGGGCTTGGAGAAGCCCTTGACAACCACAGGCTCTGGCACCACCCTGAGAGCAAATGTAGTAAATTTCTCTTCTCCATCCAATACGGTCAGCCTGAGGTCACCCTCCCCCCCCACATCAAAATCTCCTCCTCCAGCTGCTGGGAAGAGAGAACAAAGCTGCCAACTGATTATTATTCCAGAACAAAGCAGACCATTTAGTTTAGCAGGTTTAGAGCCATTATCTCCCCAGGACACAAGCTACAGTCTGTGCTGGCTCTGTCTACCCGCCTTTCCTTCTGTCCTCAATCTTTAAGAGTGTGATGTTCTTCTCACTTGAGCAATACAAGGGGGGGAGGTGGAGGGAGGGAGAGGGAGGGAGAGAGAGAGAGAGAGAGAGAGAGAGAGAGAGAGAGAGAGAGAGAGAGAGAGAGAGAGAGAGAGAGAGAGAGAGAGAGAGAGAGAGGGCACTTCTGTCTGTTCCCTCCTTCCTTTGCTGCCAGGCTTCTCAAAGGCATGGAGACTTTTTGTCCCTTATAGAAAGCCCAGGCAGGTAAGGGAAGACATAGCAGCTATGTTCCACTTAAAACAGGGCCAACTCCCCATCAAGTCCATTTTAACCAATGTCTCCAGTTCTTTCCTGCTGAACGTTTGTAAGAACTGCCAGACAAAAGACAAGAAATACAGCCTATTAAATCTGAATTTCAGGAGACCAGATAGACTATTCTCTGTTCATCTGAATTCACATTTAAATGAGCGTCTTATGTTTTTATATGCTAAATCTGGTACGGGGCTAAAACACACCTTATTTTAAATGGTGTTTGTTTTCTTTTCCTTTTGTCTTGTTTGTTTATATGGCTTTGGGAAGGTAAGGGAGTCACAGAAATGATGGGACAGAGTGAACAAATGGGAGGGGAAAACGTAGAGCAAAAGAAGGGGTGACATTGTTCAAAACAAAAATGTACTCCTTATCTGGCTTATGTAACTGTAACCCCTCTGTACATCACCTTTATAATAATCAAAAATTTTAAAAAGAAAACACTATATTCCTATGTCTCCATCCTGTCTAGCCAACACACGGTCTTCTACCAATCACTTGGAGTGCAGCAGAATTTCTTTGGTATGAGCAAAGGCTGGGAGGAGGAGAGTACAGCCAGAAATACATTGGAATAGCTTAAGACCTGAGTTCAGCATCTCTCAGCATGGGAGATGAAAGTTCCCACAGAGCCAAGTGTGTGGCTGCTTCAGGCCTGCCTACCACAGACCCAACTGAATACATGGAAAGGCGATAAATGCTATGAACACTTTCAGTGAACCGAGGCCATTTACTCCCCAGGAGATTTGCACAGGGAAAAGTGAATGGAAAACATCAATCTCTCAGGGTCTCCTCTGAAAACTGGGAGGTTACAACAGGATTCTCCAAACATCCTGCTCTAAATTCTCTGATCACAAGGTCCCAGGCAGAATAGGCCTGCACAGCCCCCAGATACCAGGGTCCCATTCCTGCTTCAGATCACAGAGAATGACCCAGCAAACTGCCTCCCTGCAATATTCCTCCCAGTGCCTGGCTCATCTCCAGTCTTTTAGCTCAGCACCCCTCACCCCACCTTCAGAAGATGGATCTGGCTTGGGGACCCTGCCTCTTCTGCCTCTCTCAAAGCCCTTCCTTCCCTAAGAGCAGTGAGCGAGGGACAGGAAGCAATTCCTGAGAAGCCTCTACTTCCCCTCATTTCAGCTGCAAAGCAATCATAGAACTTCTAAGGCGATGAAGATCACGTGTGAGGACTTTGCATTACAGTCCTTCATGGACTTTAGCAGCTTGGGAAGTTTTCTTTTCATGTTTTTTTGTGCTACAACTCTCCTACTTGCGCGACACTTCCACTTTGGGATTTTTGCTGGTTAACTGGAGCTAAGAGTTTCTCAGATTCATCTGCACAGGGCTGACTTCAAACCGTGACCCTCAGCTCTCAGTCTCTTGAATAGCTGAGATTAGAGGCATGAGCCAGCAAAACTTCACTTATTTTTAAAATAAGTTTACCACCTAATCATCCTTCTAACTCAATTACTCTTCCCTCTCAGTGCCAGTGTCCATTCCCCTTCTTGTCCTTATGGCTATTTCAGCTGTATCTTCTTTTGCCATTTATGTTGTTGGTTCTTTTGAATTAATTGACCAGTAAAGTCCATGAGAAGCAGGGAACTATAATCCTAATGTTTTCACTTATATGAAAGTGGAACCAGGTAACTGGAGGAGATGGGTGGGGTGGGGCGCGATGGAGAATGGGAGGACTAATCAAGTTGCACTGTGCTCATGAATTGACATGTTGAACTGAAACCCCTTTTTGCAACTACTTAAAGATCAATAATAAATCAGGCTTTTAATTTTTAATTAATTTCCCATAAGAGCTACTAACCAATAGCTTATATTTTCTCTCTCAGTCTCTTCTACTTTTATTCTATCTAAAGAAACCCCAGTCTTCCAAAATTCACTGGGATTTTTTTTTTGGGGGGGGGGTCCGTTATGGGATTTAAACTCTGGGTCTGGGCACTGTCCCTGAGCTCTTCAGCTCAAGGCTACTGCCCTACCCCTGAAGCCACAATGCCCCTTCTGGTTTTCTGGTAGTTAATGGGAGATAAGAATCTCACAGACTCTTTAGTGCCCAGGCTGACTTTGAACCTCGATCCTCAGATCTCAGCCTCCTGAGTAGTTAGGATTACAGGCATAAGCTACTGCGCTCAGCTTGGGATTTGTATTTTTATAAGAATATGGATTATAGGGGCCAGGAGTTTGGCCTAGTGGTTAAAGTGCTTGGCTAGCATGCACAAAGACCGGGGTTCGATTCCTCGGTACCACATACATAGTAAAAAGCCGGAAGTGGTGCTGAGGCTCAAGTGGTAGAGTGCTAGCCTTGAGAAAGTCCAAGGACAGTGCTCAGGCCCTGAGCCCAAACCCAGGACTGGCAAAAAAAAAAAAAAAAGAATATGGATTATACCAAAAAAAAAGGGTTTCATTGTGACATTTTCATCCATGCATCTGATGTACTGCAATAGTACCCCCCACACTCCTCTCTCTCTTTTTCTTTCTCTCTCTTTCTCTCTCTCTCTCTCTTTCTCTCTCCCCCCTTTCTGCCCTTAGTCTTCTTTCTGATCCCTAATAAGACTTGAATTTTATCCTCATCAGAAGTTCCCTCAAAGGCACCTAGTACTCTGTTTTGTTTTAGTTTTTTTTTTTTTTTTTTTTTTTTTGAAGACTCTACACTCTTCAGCACTTTATGGTTGGGAAAAACAGGAAAAGAATTATCCAGTCACTTCTTCAAAGTCAACATTAGTGAATATTTCTGGGATTAAGAAAAGCACAACAATCAGATTCTGTGCTGAAGATGTTTCCTTTTATATAATAGTTGTGACTTTTTTCCAGTGCCCAAACTTCATAGCAGACAAATATTCTCCCCTGGCTCTCATAGTGCTAATGACTTTATTCAAGGGCTTTTTTTTTTTTTCCTCATAACTAGGAGAATCTCCAGGCTTAACCTTCCAAAAGATTGGTGGTATCCTCAGTGAGAAAAAAATCTTTTCCACAGATTATGTATATCTATTGTTTTGCAAGAATGAAAGAAAGCCACATAATTAAGTTGGCAGTATGCAGAAAGGAGTTCAAGACCCAGCCTTCTGTGGAGCTGTGATTGTAGATGGATCAAACAGATGAACAGATGTCCTTCAGGCAGAAGGTCTTGCAGGCCATTCTCCTGGCCTTCTTGCCAAACTATGCCAGATTGATAGTTAATATAATAGTAGATAGCCAGAAAATGAATATTTACCTTCTTGGGGTCTCCCAGTGACCAAATTCATTCATTCCTCAAAGCTACCCATTGCACTTTTCACACACGAGATACTATGCAAGATACAGGAAACAGAAAAGAAAATCTGTCTGTCCTTTCAAAGTATTACAGACAGATGAATGACACAGACCTACAAATAATAAGTGAATCTAATGCATCTCTAAGTGCTGAAGTAGAAAAGCTGGTTCTGTGTCACGCTGGCTCTCAACCTAGTTGACTTTGCCACCCAGGGAACATTCAACATTTTGGTTGTCATAACTAGGGAGATGGCTCTTACTGGTATCTAGTGGGTAGATGAAAAGTACACCGGTAAACATATCCCAGCGCTTCGAAACACCTCACCCCAAAAAGGAATTATCCAGTCCAAAATGGTAGCCACAAAACTGAGAAATCTTGGTCTCATGGCATATGCTATGCTGTGATTAAGAGTTTAGAAACTCCTTTTCTTGGTTCTGTCATTACCTAGCTTTATCCCTAATCCAGTTACTTCACTTCCCACAGCATTTGTTTCCTTGTCTATAGTGTAGGGATGGAATCTCTGAGCTCTAAATCCCTGTTGGTGGAAAGTCTGTGGTTTTATTGGACCATTGTTTGTGTTCCCTCTGAACTTTGCTCCCAACTGGAATGCTATGGCCAGAGACTGTTGACTCTGCTTCAGGCCAAGGAGATAACTAGTTTCCTGTGAAGCTCTGAAGAGTAAATCGGAGAGCACATTTGACCTCTGCCCAAGGACTTTGAGTTAAGACTTTTTTTTTTTTTTTAAATCAAAGCCTAAGATTTCCTAACAGCAAACAAGAGTTCTTATCTGTTTCCCTGGGTCTGCACAGAAGGTGTGAGGGAAAGAAACTAGACGGAAAATTACCCTGACGCTATTCCAATGACCAGATCTAACCACAAATGCCACTTTTCTCCCTTTGGGGGCTGGAGGCAATTATAGGGTAGGAAAAGCCCTTCTGACCACCGCCTCTGTGGTAAAGGGCAGTGGGCCTGGCGAGGAGGGATAGTGTCTTTTTGTGTCTATGGACTGTCTCCAGGGGGATTTCTGACATTTGTCTCCCTGAGGACAAGTTAGACTGGAATTCTTGGCCACCCTTGACACTCCAGGGGCTGGATGTGAAGTCAATACCCTGAGATTCATTCTCAGGTCTCCTCTGTCTTGTGACTTTAAACTAAATCACAGAATAGAAAACTTTTTTAGACAGGCCAAAAGACCAAAACCAAAGCAGACCACAGAGAAGGAGAAGCGAGGGCAGGGGATTTGGAACTTGTGAAGAACATTGGGTCTCTTCAATGTTCCAGCACCAGAGAGTAGGGAAGAGAGCAAGGGCAGCGCTGTTCAGGTTGTACCCCTGGATTTCTTCTCCCAGCAGAACAGCAGCCAAGGCTTCAAGTGGGGCACCACTGTGTCCTTTCCATGGCCAGCCTAGAGCCATCTGACGTAGCTAAGCTGGTAAGCAATGAACAAATAGCCCCCCCTTTTCTTTCTTTAGTATCAGGAAAACTGAAGTTCTGATGCATTAAGTAATATGCCTAAGTTACCGAAACCACTAGACAGAGAGACTTTTGTTGTGTTACTTCTTGTCAAATTTGCTAGACTAGATTTAGGAACAATAAATGTTTTCAAGTCAGTTTGCCATTGATTGAGTACTTCCCATCCACTGTTTGATGGTTTTTATGCTGTATTTGTTTTATTTGTAGGGTTATAATTTATACACAGTAAAATAAGCAACTCGGTATATAACTCAAGGATTTTAATATGCATGAACACTAAAGCAACATGCTCTTAGACCAAAGTAGGACACATTTTCATTATTCTAGAAAATTCTATAAAACATGGTTTCAAGAAGTAGCTGTTTTTTCTGGGTCTATCATGGTAATTTGGTTGTATCAAAATCTTCTGGTTCATGTATCATCAACTTCACAAGATAAGATAGTCTGGATTCACAGATGTTGTTCCTATAATTTGTGCTTTTCTAGTGGGGAACAGTATGATATTTTCTTTTTTCTTTTTTGCCAGTCTTGGGCTTGGGCTCAGGGCCTGAGCACTGTCCTTGGACTTTCTCAAGGCTAGAGCTCTAACACTTGAGCCTCAGCACCACTTCTGGCTTTTTTTCTATGTATGTGGTACCGAGGAATCGAACCCGGGTATTCGTGCATGCTAGGCAAGCACTCTACCACTAGGCCAAATTCCTGGCCCCATATATGATATTTTCTTTGTCCATCTCCTAATGACGGAAACTTGGGTTGTTTGGGGTTTTAGTATATACATTCAGACAGGGATGATAGTTTGTTATTCACATAGCATGTGCATATTTTAATTCCCCTCCAAATATATTTTAGTGTAAGTTATATTTTGAAGGTTCCAGGAGGTACCCTTGAAAGACCCTTTCTCTCCTTCTCTCTGCCTGCCTATGATCTGCTGTTTCATACATCTTTGCACACACATTACTGCAATGTTTTCTCTGGATTGAGCATGGGGCTGGAGTATGGACATCTCCACAGGAGACAGAGTCTATGTCCCTGTGAGGTCACCAGCAAGGACTCCTTTTAATTCAAATACCAGAAACACACCCCATCTCTCTTCATCTGAGAACATCTGTTCCCAAACCAAAACAAAATGCCCTCCTAATCTACTCATCAGAAATAGCTTCAGCTAACATTTCTGCTATGGGTTGAACACCAGTTTTCCCTCTGAAAGTCGTGCTAAGTTTTGGCCTGAATGTAAGGACATTAGAAGATCTAACTCCTCAAGGATCTCCCCACCAAATCGGGAATTAATGCTTTTCTTCTGAGAATGCATTCTCAATTTTTCAGGACTGGATTGGTTACTAGGAGAGTAGGCTTTATAAAACAAGTCTGGCACCTCCCTTCTGTTTCCTCCCCTCCCACTTGCTTTTTCACGTGTATCTTCTTTTTCCCACTTTTTAAAATTTAATGTTATTGCCAAGGTGCTGGACAGAAGAGTTACGGTTACATATATAAGGTAATGAATACATTCTTGTCCTACACTGTTATTCCCTTCTTTGGTTGTTTTTTGCCACTTTCCCTCCCACCCACCCCCGCCAGTTTCCCACATTTTTATTAGCATCAACTAGGTGCAAGGGACATGTTCATGAAGCTATACAATGTATTTTGATCAGACATCAATGTACCTTGGTCCCTCCATTATTCCACACATTCCCACCATTCCTCTGTGAATTCCCATAATGCTTCCTTACATTCCCACAATGAAGTCCTTACCAAAACTAAGCAGGTATTGGCACCATACTCTCTTGGATTTCTAGACCACAAACCTAATTTAGCTTCTTTTTCTTTGTAAATTATCTATCCTTGGGTGTTTTGTTGTCGGAGCAAAAAATTAACTAACGACCTTTTTGCCTCTGTGAAAATAAACAGCAGTTTCTCTCTCTCTCTCTCTCTCTCTCTCTCTCTCTCTCTCTCTCTCTCTCTCTCTCTCTCTTTCTCTCACGCTCTCTCTCTCTCTCTTTCGGTTTGTGGCATAGAGCAAGACCCATAGTGGAACTATTAACCAGTACTCCCTCTTAAAAGCATATCTCCCAGAAGAGCATTCAGACTCTTTAGTGAATTCCTACCACTCCCTCTGATTCTCCTTTGTCTCATGGCACTGGACTCACAGGACTCTGAAGAGTCCTGGTGAGTACTGGTGCAGTATCTACAACTGTATTCTACCACAAAGTGAGGCATGTATGTAAAATCAGAGAAGGATCTACCCTGCACATCATAACCCAAGATATGATAAGGACACCTGCTCAGCTATGTAAATCTCTGCCCTATTCACAATAGCCAGGTGATGGAAACAATCCAGATGCCCTACTACAGATGAATAGATACAGAAAATGTGGTATATATACACAATGGAATTCTACATAGCCAACAGACAAGATAAAATAATGGCATTCGCAGGGAAGTGGATGAATCTAGAGCGAATCATGTTGAGTGAGACAAGTCAAGACCTAAAGAACAAAAGGCGCATGGTATCCTTAATATGTGGCTATTAGATCCAAAGAGTACAAGAGCAATGACTCAATATTTGCATACCCAATGTTATGGACATGGTAATGGAAATATAAACACAACTACATAGACATAAAAACCTATGACTCTATAGACATAATGTTTTATTTCATAAACTAATATATATCTATGACATACAAACCCTTAGCCTAATTTTAAGTTCTAAAAAGTAAATGCCAGTGATTATATATAGAGTCCCTTCTTGAACACTTGTTTGTTAAACTTGTCATTTGAAATATGATGTAAAAATCAATGTTAATAAATTCTTTAATAAAAAATCAGAGAAGGATATTTTATACTTTTCCTGTGTGGGCAAAGAACAATCATCTGAATAGCATGCACCTACCCCCACTCCCCCAAACACACACACACACACACACACACACACACACACACACACCCCTGTATATATACACTTTGCCTTAAGGTTTATTCCCTGAATAACTGCAAGTGAGATCAAGCTGTAATCCTAGGCACCCACGGTATCATGGCATCCCAGAACCTCCCTCCCCAAGAATATGAGAGTGATGACGACTCATACAAAGTGTTGGATTTAACTGAGTATGCAGGAAAACACCACTGGTGGAATCAAGTGTTTGGCCACAGTTCGGGATCTTGAATGTGGAATCCATCTTTAATTTCTTGCTTTATTCTCATTAGTGCCTCAATATGATGCTAAATAAAACTCAGACTTTCCTTTAAAAAAAAAAAAATCAAAGCAGATAGGGCACTACCCTTGAGCAAAAGAAAGATCAAGGAGAATACTAATTTCAAGTCCCAAAGAACAGCAACAAATAATAACAACAACAACCAAAGCAAAACTTTTTTTATTGAGGCATGACAAGTGGTAGAGTGCTTGTCTAGCAAACTCCAGGCAACCAATTGGAATCGTAGTACTACCCAAAAGAATGACCATTCATGAGCCATAAGGACTGAATTCCCACAGACAGGAATTACTGCCATGGCGTCATCTCATACCTTACACAGATATCAGCCAAGTACCCACAGAGGTCCTTCCCTTCTCACATTCTAGACTGGACCACATTCCTGGGCAGGACACTGGAGGCCCACAGATTGCACCACATTCGCCTACCTACTGGCCTTTGGTGTCTCTACACCTCCATGCTACTCCCCACTGCCTTTTTCTCTTCAGTCCTTTCTCCTATTGGTTTCTTCTCCTTTTATTTCACAAGAAAAAGAGACGACAACCAGATGGAGATGTTGCTTCTAAACAGCCTTTGCTCAAACCCTTCAGATGCCTGTGTCTCCCCCTTAAACGCTGAGGTCCCCTCAAACTACCCACGTGTGCCTGAAGAGAACTTCCCAGATACCAGAGCTGGCCCAATGCACCACCGCTCTTCCCAGCTCTCTCCAGTGAAGCCTCACCCACCCGCTCCTTGGCTTTACTGAAGAGTGGGGGGGGGGGGGGTGGGCTGTTTCCTGGGCTCCTAAATTGAGGAGACAGGAATCCGGAAGCTCTGGGCTCCAGGCATCACTACAGGCGGGACTGGCAACCAAGCACTCAGTCAGTTGTCTGATTCAGTTCTCTCCTTAGCTGGTCTCACCCTTATCTTAAAGCAACAGCACTCTATAATCAGCTCCTGACAGCCTCCTCCTATCTCAAGTCAGTTCCAGGCAGGCCAAGGCGCTGGAGCCACCATCTAAACACTGGGCTAATTTTAAAACCTCTCTCTACCCTCCTCCTACCTCATGTTCTTTTAGAAACAATTTTTTTTCCCAGCACTTCTGAATTCAGAGGGGAAAAAAAAAAGAAAACATCTTACATTTTGATTAAAGATCCAAAAAATATATATATATATATATATATAAGCTAGTTGTCAGTTATTTACCTAAAACCAGTTTCAGAAATGAATCTAGTCCTGGACTGGATTTGAATTTTAAGAGAAAAAGAGCTTTAAAAGAGGGTAAACTGGGCTGGGAGTTTGGCCTAGTGGTAGAGTGCTTGCCTAGCATGCACAAAGACCAAGGTTCAATTCCTTGTTACCACATACATAGAAAAAAAGCTGGAAGTGGTGCTGAGGCTCAAGTGGTAGAGCTCTAGCCTTGAGAAAATCCAAGGACAGTGCTCAGGCCCCGAGCTCAAGCCCAGGGCTGGCAGAAAAAAAAAAAAAGAGGAAAAGAGGGTAAACCAACCCAGCAGCGATACTCAGTAAATACTATGTTGGAAATGAACTAGACAGCTTGAGGGAGAGGAGAGCCAGGAGGGAAAAAAACTGGGAGAAAATGAGGAAGGGAATGACATTGTTCAAATACCTGACTTATGTAACTATAACCCCTCTATATATATATATATATATATATATATATCACTTTTCACTAAATTTTTTGCCAGTCCTGGGCCTTGAGCTCAGGGCCTGAGCATTGTCCTTGGGCGTTCTCAAAGCTAGAACTCTACCACTTGAGCAACCACTGCTGTCTTTTTTTTATGTATGAGGTACCAAGGAATCAAACCTGGGCTTTCGTGCATGCTAAGCAAGCACTCTACCACTAGGCCAAACTCCCAGCCCCTAAATTTCTTTGAATAAATAAAAAAGTTTCAAAGGAGAGAATGCAGTAATAATATTCAGTGCATATCCAATTAAGCTAGGAAAGTTGAGGAGTGGTCATGGGGTGGGAGGGATGGGGGCCATATCTATCAAGATGCACTGTACTTAAAAACTGATAGGTTGACAGTAATCCTTGTACAACTACTTAAAGATTATAGAAATACAGAAGTTTTTAAGAAAAAAAATAAAATCCACCAATAGTGACAGAGAGGTGAATGTGCTATGGTTGTTAGCATTGTGCTGTGAAGGCAGGAAATTCTCTGCATCACCAGCCTGTCTTCCAAGCCCACAGACAGCAGAAGACTTCCTTCTTGAAGACCTCAGTACCCACTGACTCTGACCCCATTCATGTCTGTTCCTCAGATCCCTTCTAGGTCCTGGTTCAGGATTTTACCTGCAGAGACACTAAAATGAATTCTCCTTGTATATAAACTAGCCACCGAGCAGCTAAGATGCTGGCTCTAGGCAACTTTCCCCTCTGGTATATTTTTCCTGGAGTCACCACACCTACCTTTCTGACCTCAAAGCTTCACCTCTGCATACACTCATGCATGTGATACATTAAGTCAAGATAGGCTAGCTGCTACAACAAGCATCTTCAACATCTCAGTAAATTAATTCATTTGTCTCTTGCATTTGATGTCTGCTGCTCTTGCCTAATAGTGTCATGGTTCTGTTGTGGAATTGTTTTTCTAAATTATATTTCTCGCCTTCCAGGGAATAATCTTTAAGGACCTGGGACTTACATGTTTTTACAGAGCTGAAAAGACCCTCTTTACAGTGTATAAGGTAAAACACAAACCTGAATCGGGTGACCAGATACCATGTTTGTTTTAACCCTTAAAAGTTAGTTATAGCTGGAGATCCAGTCTATATTTTCGAAAGCCTGAATGATGTAATGGTCCAAGATTCCTGTGTTCTCATGACTGTATGGATAGGGTAGAGAGGAAAAGAAGCAAAAGGATATGAGAAGACTTGGATGGAGTCAAAGGTGATGTTGTCATTTCATCTCGCCTAGTTGTTGCCAACAACAGTGCCAGGACTCTAGCTAGAGAAGACTTTTGCATGCTTGGATATACAGTGGAACAGGCCAGGAGCTCTACAAGCTCTCCCATGATCTGGCTAGCTTGTGCTCAGTCAAACGAGAAAGATATGTCAAAGGTCTAAGCCCCTTCCCCACAAGGATTCTTCCACAACTTGCTGAAAGCACTGAGCCAGGAAGGGTTTCAGAAAGTTCCTCACTGCCACAGAATGTTCCATCTCTTTTGCTTCAGTTAAATGGGTCCCTCCATCCTTCCTGCTTCAGTTAAATAGGTCCCTTAGATATCTAATTACCCAGCTATCTATCCATCTATCAGTCTTTCTAGTAAACCCTCCCTCTCTGCTGCTCCCCTGCCACATATCTGCCACATATCTGCCATGGGCTATCACTGGAGCCATTCTCATGCTCAGCTCCCATGAGAGCTCCCCAATTTCGCACCTTCCTAATTCTGAACTTCAGGGAGAATGTAAACACATGTGGAAACTGCACTGATAGCTACTATCTGCTCCACTTTCTCATTCCATGACAGAGTCATACATCACACCCCAACCCAGGACTTGTCCCTATAAATTCCTTTAGCCAATTAAATGTGGAAGGTTGTAGTACCTATACAAAATGGAATTTTACACAGCCATTAGAAAGAATCGTATTCTATTATGTCATTTGCAGGGAAATGGATGGGCCTAGAACAAATCGTGTTAGGTGAGGTAAACCAAACTCAGAGAGACAAACGATGACCCATGTTTTCTCCCCTAGAAGCTATATCTAAAATCACCAGGACAGGATAAATTATACAGGACTGCAAGCATTCACACATAGTGAGAACAAAGGAAGACACTCTTAGGAAGGGAACAGAAAGGCACAATGCCTATGTGTATCTGAGCATACAACGTAATATCTATCAAAATGAATTCCAGAAAATGGAAATGAGGGTTTTTCTTTTTTTGCTGTTTTTGTTTTCTTTTTGTCTTGTTCATTTAACTGTCTTTGGGAGGTAACAGGGGCACAGAAATGAAGGGAACAAAGGTGATCAGATGCAGCAGTGGTACTCACTGGACACTAGGTTGGAAATGAACTATATAGCTTGTGAGGATAAACCTGGGAGAAAGTAAGGGAAGGGGTGACATTGTTCTAAAGAAAATGTACTTTTTGCCTGATTTGTATAACTGTAATCCCTCTGTTTTTAGCATTTTCAATTAAATAAATACATAAATAAACAAACATGGAAGGAATAAGAATGAGGAACGTGGCACTTCTGAGCAGAATCTCAAGAGCCAGTATGGTCTGCAGAACATTTTTCTTCTCTGTCATGATGACCTAACTATGTTTTCTGTAGAATCAAGGACCATCCTCCTAGAACACAGACCAAGAACAGCAAGAAAGAAAGTCATGACCAATTCACACAGTCCATAAATGAGAAATAAAATCTTAGTCATTGGGACCAGGAGTTTGGTCTAGTGGTAGAGTGCTTGCCTTGCATGCATGAAGACCAGGGTTTGATTCCTCTGTACTACATACACAGAAAAAAGAAAGAATCTTGGCTATTGTTGTTGCTGTAAAGTTGTTTGGTAATACAGCATAATTTCATATACCTTTACTGATAAAATTAATTTACAGCCCTTCCCTCCCAGGGTGTTCTGTGGCTCTTCATGTAAATTAGACTCATTTCTCTCCAGAAGTTTCCATACCCAAAGAAGATTCTCTAAGAAATTACTTTTTGACTTTATACTGACTTTATGAGGAGAAGAATCTCTTTGAAGGGAGAGTAGGTGAAGGGGTCGTGGAGCTTGAACTCTGTGCCTGTCCCTGAGCTCTTCAGCTCAAGGCTAGCACTCTACGACTTCAACTACAGCACCACTTCCGGTTTTCTGGTAATTAATTGGAGATAAGAATCTCACGGACTTTCCTGCCCATGCTGGCTTTGAACCAAGATCCTCAGACCTCAGCCTCCTGAGTAGCTAGGATTACAAATGTGAGGCACCAGTGCCCATCTGAGAAGAATCTTAATATCTGCCCTGAAATACCTCTTCTGTTGGTAGTTAGTGTACTGCTGTTTGAACTCAAGGCCTTCACTCATTAGCAAAGTGCTCTGCCTTTTAATTCATCAGACAGAGTCATGCATTTCTATCCAAAACTCACCTTGGACATAATCTCCTACCTCCACTTCCCGTAGCGGGGATTACAGATATGCACCAGCGTGCTTGGACCCCATGGTATTTGCTAAGCTAGCCTTTTCAGAAACTGATTGGCACTTCTTTTTGTTCAAGAAGATAAAAATATGTATGTCCTCACACCAGGGACTACTTGCTGTTTGAAGAATATTGTCCCCACCTGTAATCCTAGCTACTCAAGAGGCTGAGATCTGAGGATCAGGGTTTTAAGATAGGCTGGGCAAGAAAGTCCATGAGAGTTGTATCTCAAGTAAACTACTCAGAAAAAGCCAGAATTGGAGCTGTGACTCAAGTGGTAGAGTACTAGCCATAAGCAAAAGAAGTTCAGGGACAAGGCCCAGACGCTGAGTTTAAGCCCCAGGGCCAGCAAAAAAAAAAGGAAAAATTAGCATCATTAGTAAAGCTGGGAAGTCTAAAGGGTAGATGGGATCAACTAGAATAGTTCCATCTCATCTCTACCCATGCTAGGTCCCTACTTTAGCAAACTTTCTGGCAAGACAAAGAAATGAAAAGAAAAACCTTGATGAAAGGGTGTGACTGACCATCTGACCACCTCAATGATCCCACACTAGACAAGTTAAACAAAAACATAGTTACATCTCTCTGGCCTCTTGTACACACAGCAGCTGTGTTTGGAATAGAGATGATGAAGACCTTGGGTATATAGCAAGCCAGGAAGCCAAACTCATTGCATGCATGTCAGATGCTTCAGTGACATGTGCACATGACCTTTGGGCTCCACCACTGCAGTCACCTCCTGACAGCATTTGCAACACAGGAAAAAGCGACTCCGTTGTGATTAGCGAGCCTGCCCATTCAGCCTGGCCTTTCTCTCTGCATGACTCTTTTGGATAGCCAAGCTAGCGAGCAACAACGGCATGATCAGACCTCGCCTAGACCCAAGAGTTGAGTTACCCAATGATATCAGCATCTGGCAGAGAACAGGCTGTGCACAAGGACTTCACACTGAGGAAGGGGGTTCTAGCCTGGCCTGGCACAAGCCTGCACATACCACCAAGTCATCTACGCTGGCAACCTGAAGAACCAGATGACTTTTCTGCCTCATAGGCTCGTACTTCATAATTATTTTTTCCATATATTTTTATTGCAATTAATAGAAGGGTTACATTATATTCACCAGATAGAAGGTGCATTACTTCACACACATTGATACCCTTTCTCATGTCTTGGTCCCCATTTCCCTCCTCCCACCCTTCCCTATCTGATTTCAAATAACCAAATACACATATATACAATATATCAGATAACCAGGTGAAATACTGTAACAATATGAGATAACCAAGGGACAGCAAAAGAGGTAAGAGATAACATCAAGGACAACAATCGCTCATTATATGGCCTTTATTTCTATATTCTGGAGGTCCTTTCATTTAGCATCATACTGTATGGCCTTATGGATCTAAGTTTTGCTCTATTGTAAATCTCTGCTAGTAGAGCCCAAGGTTTCTACTGATTATGACAAATGAGAGAAACCATTGAGCCTATGTTCCTTTGAGTCTGGCTTACTTCACTTAATATGACTATTTCTAAGTCTTTCCATTTCCTAACAAATGGGGAGATGTCGTTCTTTCTGACAGCCACATAGAATTCCATTGTTTATAAATACCACATCTTGTGGATCCACTCATCAACTGAGGGACATCTGGGTTGGTTCCATGTTTTTTCTATGGTAAATAGTGGCACTTCATAATTATAGCTGCGTTTCTGTTGTCATACCAAATTACCTCACTGGCAGCCTTAAAAATAGAATCCAGCCTAAAGGTGTTAGCTGAAGAGAAGAAGAGGAGGGCTTTGATAGATGCAGATTTTGGATATTGAGCCAAGGGAGCAGACAGGGAACTGGACCCCAGAGTCTTCACTATCCCAGAGTCTCTCTCATCCTGACAAAAACAGCAGCACCATATATGTTGTCTTTCCAAACCAGAAACAGGTTAACTTGCAGTTCTGCCTCCATCACACTCGCACTCATTCGTTCAAGTTTGTTCCTACTGACTGGAATGGAATCTTCTCGTGGATTTCTTTCTCCTCTCTCTCCCTCTCCCCCCTCCCGTCCTTATTACCCCTCTTCTCCTCCCCACTGGGGGAACAAACTTTCAGTTCCTCTTCTACAGTAAGTGCTTTCCTCCCTCTGTGCTATCTCCTTTCAACCAAGCCTTCCTCCAGAATCCAGTTCCAGTCTTCAATACTAACACCTCCATTGGCAACCTCTCTGGCACTCCTCACCCTGACATTTGCTACGAAGGAAATCCTCATCACTGAATACATGCCAGACATCCATGGAGTCGGCCCTTTCCTCATTAGAATGAACATTTTCTCCCCAGTCCTGGGACTTGAACTCATGGCCTGAGCACTGTTCTTGAGCTTTCTCAAGGCTAGAGCTCTACCGCTTGAGCCACAGCACCACTTCCAGCTTTTTCTGTGTATGTGGTGCTGAGGAATTGAACCAGGGTCTTCATGCGCGCTAGGCAAGCACTCTTACCACTAGGCTACACTCCCGGCCCTAGAATGAACATTCTTGATGACAGGGACTATGTCTTGGTTGGCATGTTATCTGTACTCCCTAGGCACAGAGATGTTAAAAATCTAGATGAATGAATGCATGAGAGAATGAGGAAATGACAAGCAGATGGACCTTGGCTGAGCCCTCCAAAGTAGGCAGAATCGCTCCCTGCCTGCCCTAGCCTGTTCCTGTTACATGGGCCCAGGCCAGCACTCCCTCTACAGCTTTGTGTTTAATACAAAATAGAAGCTGCTTCATTGGTTTTTTCACTTTCATCCCAGACCCTGCTACTCAAGATATGGATGTGTTTACCCTCTAGTCATTATGAGGTCTGCTGTTCTTATTCTCTCCAAGCCTCAGTCTGCCTCCTGGCAAATGGACTCTTCTTAGAGTTGTGTGGAAATTAAATGAAATAAAGCAAAGTGTGTGCTCAGAAATCAGAACATAGTAAGTTCAGCTGAGCTGGAAGACTGGTGGAGAGACCCACAGAGATGCAGTGAGAGTTCAAAGTGGAAATAAACCTAACTAGCACTGTCTTTATTCAGTGGTGTTCCTTACATAGCCAGCAGTAGTGGGAAGCTCCATTAGCATTTTGTGTTTTTTTTTTCCTGTGCTCTGTTTCAAAACTCAGAACTACCCATTTCCTGCCTCATCTCAGCAGGTATATACAGACCTGTAGAAAGAACAAGAAAAAGCTGGCAAGACAAAAAGCTCAGTCTACTAGGCCAGCATTTCCCAAGGCCTCCATCTGTCTCCCTAAGAAATAGCAGACTCTTGGCCTCCCAGTGCTGAGTTGTGTATGTATTGTGCAGGAGAATGATCTGGCTTACCAACTTACTAAATGATACTACATATAAATATACATTTACCTCGGGGCTGGCAGTTTGGCCTAGTGGTAGAGTGCTTGCCTAGCATGCACGAAGACCCGGGTTCGATTCCTCGGTACCACATACTTAAAAAGCCGGAAGTGGTGCTAAGGCTCAAGTGGTAGAGCTCTAGCCTTGAGAAAAATCCAAGGACAGTGCTCAGGCCCTGAGCTTAAGCCCAGGACTGGCAAAAAAAGAAAAAAAATATATATATACATTTACCTCGAGCCAAAATCCAAATGATAATCTCTTATTTAGTCATCAGTAGGTGACAATTTGGGGGCTTGAGCCTACGGAAGAAAATATCCAGGATTAAGGCCAAGCTTATTCTTGATGGTCCTGGATTGCCCACTGACAGGCAAGTCCAATCTGTCATCCCGCCTCAGCACCTTCCTCACTGAAGTGCTGGCAAGAGAATGGCGAGACCCGAGGCTCCCCAGCTTCAGAGCCAATCAACAAACATTCATTGGCTCCTGGCCCCATGCTAGGTCCTTTGGAGACAATCTTTGCAGACTTATAAATTAAGTACATAAAGAAAGCAACACACCAGAAGCAGGAATGTATCGGCACTGGTAAAACCCCAGAAGATGCACATGGACTTTTTCAGAGCTCACTGTTAGTATTTCAGAAAATTTGCAAGCTGCTTGCTAATCCATCAGTAGCTTGCAATCAGTCCTGGCAGTATTTTTACCAGGAAAATTGGAAAGGACTGAAACCCAAGTCCTCTCTCTGCTTATTCAAAATCAGTGAACCAGCTCTACACTAAAGATTTCCTAAAATGTAAGCCTTTGAGGCAAGCAGATCGAGTCAGTTTGTAGGCAAGCTCCTGAAACCAAAGCCCCAGGTTAAAGATCCCAGTTCCTAGGACTGGAAGTTTGGCCTAGAGGTAGGGTGCTTGCCTAGCATGTATAAAGACCCAACTTCGATTCCTCGGTACCATATACATAGAAAAAGGCAGAAGTGGTGCTGTGGCTCAAGTGGTAGAGCTCTAGCCTTGAGAAAGCCGAAGGCCAGTACTCAGGCCTGGAGTTTAAACCCCTAGATCGGCCAAAAAAAAAAAAAAATCCCTAGGGCCAGGAGTTTGGCCTAATGGTTAAAGTACTTGCCTAGCATGCATGAAGACCTGGGTTCGATTCCTCGGTACCACATACATAGAAAAAAGCCGGAAGTGGTGCTGAGGCTCAAGTGGTAGAGCTCTAGCCTTGAGAAAGTCCAAGGACAGTGCTCAGGCCCTGAGCTCAAGCCCATGACTGGCAAAAAAAAAAAAAAAAAAAATCCCAACTCCCCTAACTGGGCACTTGGGTCAATTACTTCATCCTTCTGAGCCTAGCTCCCCATGTACCTCTAACTCCTAGGTACCAGATGCCTTTTCTGTGTCAGGTACTATTCTCAGTGTTACCTACTGATGGTCGGTTCTTCCCTCTCTACTGAGGAGAACTACAAAGGTAAATACAGAATAGACAAAGGAACTTCACCAAAGTCACTCAACTAGCAAGTACTGGGCCACTTGCGGCTGCCAGGACAGACAGCCCAGTCGGGAGAGGGCCCTTATCTTCCAGCCCCCGCCCCAGATGCAGCCGTCACTGAACACATCTGCCTTCAGAGGACATGAAGTGTAACTGATTCCATAAAGAAGAGTGAATGGTGTTGTTACTGGGTGTAGCAGGCACCATGATAAGTGAAAAAAGGCTCGGAAAGACAAATAGTATGCATTTTCTTTCCTGTGTGCAGTCCTGGAAAAAATAAAAAAAACAAAGGTATGATTTGGGGACCAAGAGTTTGTCCTAGTGGTTGAGTGTTTGCCTAGCATGCACGAAGACCTGAGTTCAATTCCTCAGTACTGCATTCATAGAAAAAGCCGGAAGTGGTACTATGGCTCAAATGGTAGAGCACTAGCCTTGAGAAAACCCAAGGATAGTGCTCAGGCCCTGAGCTCAAGCCCAGGACTGGCCAAAAAAAGAAAAAAAAAAGATATGATTTTAACCTATTTGGGGGGAGGGTGAAAGGAGAAAGTTATAGCGAGGGGGAATAAGATTGAATAGTTTACACATATGTATAAAAGTAGAATTTAAAAAACATTTAAATTGTAAAACAAATGTTTTTTTTTTAGAATTTTTCATTTAATTTTGTAAAAGAAACTTTTGAAAGGAAATGTGGGTGTCTGGAATTGATGATATCTGAACATCAAAAGAACAAAAATATTATGCTAATATTGTATTGCTTAATCTAGAAATGATAACATTTTAGATGTATTGATGTAAATAAAAGGTAATATTGATAATTGCACCATTCTTTTTATTTTATTTACTTACTAATTTTGGGGGTGGGGCAGTCATGGGGCTTGAACTCTGGGCCTGGGTGCTGTCCCTGAGCTCTTCAACTCAAAGCTACACCCTACCCTTAGGCCTGGCTGCTGTCCCTGAGCTCTTCAGCTCAAGGCTATTGCCCTACCCCTTGAGCCTCAGCCCCACTTCCCATTTTCTATTGGTTAATTGGAGATTAAAGTCTCACAGTCTTTAATGCCTGGGCTGGTTTTGAACTGTGACCCTCAGATCTCAAACTCCTGAGTAGCTAGGATTATAGGCATGAGCCACCACGCCTGGCTTTACTTACTTATTAAGTTAATACCAGTCCTGGGCCTTGAACTGAAGGCTCAATTGCTATCCCTAAGCATTTTTGCTAAGGCTAGCACTCTACTACCTGAGCCCACAGCTCCACTTCTAGCTTTTTGGTGGTTAAAGATAAAAATCTCAGGACATTTCTGCATGGACTGGCTCCCAACCTCAGTCCTCCAAACTCAGCCTCCTAAGTAGTTAGAGCTATACACTTGAGCCACTGGCACCCCAACCCTCTTTTATTTTTTTTTTAATGTAACTACTAAATTTTAAATTACGTGTCTGTCAATGAGTGCTATTCTCTGTTCATAGCTTGTCGCAAGCATTAACTCAGTTACTACAAGGGGAAAAATTAACATTGGGTCTAAAATAAATGAAGCATCCCATAGGTGTTATCCATAGTTTTCAGACTTTATAACAGAGCTGAGATTGAAGTGCAGAAGATCTCAAAGAGTCCTCTCCCCTAGCCCATCCATCAACACCCAAGAGGGTGTAATATTCCCATAACTGTCCTTCAAGCTTTAGTATGCACCATCGATAACTTCAGAGGAAGTAAGGAAGTAATATTGAACAAAATCAAGATGTCTATGGCAGTACTTTTCAAATATTCATGGGGGGAAAATGATATTATTGTGCTACAAGTAGTTTGGTCCCTGATCTAGGCACAGTACCGAAAGGAAGAACTTCAACATGGTTTGCTTCCCAAGGATTTATGTCAGAAACTTGTCCCCAGTGGGAGTCAGAGATGCAGAACTTTGAAAACATAGAGCTTAACAAAAGGCAATTAATTAGTCCCTTGGAAGGAAAAAACATAGCTCTGTAGTTAATTGGCATGGGTGAGCTTTTATAAAAAGGGAGCCTGACCCCTAAACCTCCCTGGCTTTGAATTTCACCACATGAAATTGTGTCTGCAGCATTCCCACTATCGTGCTGTCTCCTGTCATCCTCACCAGCACGGTACAGAAGCTGGGGCTGTGCTCTTTATGTTCTGGGAGTGTGAGCTACACCAACAACTTTTCTTTACAAATTACCTGCTGATCACGAATGATCAGGTTTTGCAGCAATGGAAAACGAACTAATAGAGGCATCGGGAATGTGACGATGGGGGAGGGAGGAAGGAGGGTCATCTCAGACCCTGGATTAGGAGCTACACAGGATTACACATACAACTGTTTGCACCACCTCACCCCTCCACTTGTGTCTTCTCATTACGTGCCAACTGCTCATCAACTGAGACCCTAGGGAAGACTCAAAACCCCAAGATGTCCCCAGGCAGAGTGACAGTGACATTCAGCCCAGGCATCACCGTGACTCGGCTTGTCCTGAAGGCAACTCTGGACTCCACCAAAGCAGACAGAGTCCCAGTGTCAGCCGGGCAACCTCCCAATTCTTCCTCCAGCCCTCGCCCCTGGCTCCAATGTAGTATGTGTGGATGAGAGAGAGCTGCCAACTTCTTTGCTGAGCTCTCTAACAAGTTCCTTGGGTCTGTTTGTTAAAGAAAAATTCCAGTGGGCGCATCCAACACATGGAACTCGAGTGGAGAAATTATATTTATCCACCCTACTGCCAAGGAGATCACATGCCCCGTGAGTCACTCCAGATGTGTTCGAAACACTGAGTCTCTGTGTGGAAGCCCAGATCCCCAATTCCAGAGAGTCCGGATTAAGAGAGGTCCATGCTCCTATCCCACCCAGGCGGCAGCCGTCTGACTCCACCCTGCGGAGGCAGGGGAAGGACCTTACCGTACTGTTGGAAGGGAAGGGTGGTAAGAGTTCACATCATCCCACAGGGAGGAACTCTCAGACCTACCTGTAGCTCCTGGGGTCTTACCTTTTGGGGAAGAAACGATGCACTGGAAGATGCTGCTGCTTCTTCTCCTCTATCAGAGTGCTCAGGCAACTATGTCCCACAGGTGGACCAGGGGTGAGTTGCTTTGGATTCGTTTCTTTGATGTTCATTTGCCTTTCTTCATAATGAGGGCTATGGATCTGAGGGGAAATTAGAAGGCTTTGTGACCTTTTTTTTTTTTTTAAATTTCATCTCTTGCCAATAGCTCTATTCCTGGCATATTCTTCTTTTGATGGGAAATGCGACTGGGCAAAACAAATCTAAAGCTGCAGATTTGAGACCTTATGTATAAAACCCAGAGGACTTCTTCTCTGGCTTGCCAATGGGAGCTCCTTTCTGCTTCATGGAATGTGGACAGGCTCCCTCCAACTAACTCCCTCTCCAGCTGCTACCGCTGGGCAGACCCTCTGAGAACAGGTGCCAACCTCGGCTGAATGATGGGCCCATGGTGCTGAGATACTGGAGGCCTGCTACCTCATGGAGCACGACAAAGGGCTCTCAGCCTGAGCAGCCAAGAGGGAGATCTCTGTACTGGATACATTTATCTAGTCAGACACAGTTGCCCAATGACAGGTGAGAAAAGGGAAATACTTCAGCATCTCTTGGCCCACCAGCCCCTGCCAAGCCACCATGAGAAGAAAGGGACTCTTACAAAGGATGTTCCTCTGATGTCGACTTCCCCTCCCTCAGGGATGATGCCCTTTAGAGCTGGGATGGAATCTTTTCTCAGTGCCTGGCCGCCTGCCTTGAGACAGCTAATTTATTGCTGTCAGGAAATAAGGCATCAAGCATTCCTTGTGCCCATTCTGCACCACTCTGAACGAAACTCTTTCCACTACTAACGTCAATTTAACCCATGTTCCCAGCAAGAACACGAAAGAGAGCAGGGATCTGACAAATCCCAGGCTAGCTGGAGGTTGATGCGGTGGTAGGGGACGCCCTCTCCCTTGTGAAGAACAGTGTCAGGGAAGGATGGAGTGACGGGTGTGGGAGAAGAGAGTGAGAAGTGCAGAGGTGAAGAGCAGAATCACAGACTTATTTGAGATTATATTCCCTCACGCTTAACGCTGATATTAGAGTCTTGCCAGGACTCTGCCTTGAGCTGGGAAGAAATAACCACCCTGAGGCAGCATCTTTGTTTTCTACTCATAATAACATTGAGTTCTCTCTCTCTCTCTCTCTCTCTCTCTCTCTCTCTCTCTCTCTCTCTCTCTCTCTCTCTCTCTCTCTCTCACACACACACACACACACACACACACACATGCACACACACACATGCACACACACACACACATACCTCCCTACTGGTGTACACAGGCATTAGGTAGAACTTGGAAGTGAAGAGCAGAAAGACCTAGGAGTAAAGTCCTGCCACTCACCCTTGTCAAGCAAAAAGAGCTAATTAATTTGACCATTAAAAAATAATTAGCTCACATCTATACTAACTGTTCAGGTGGCTGAAAGCTGAGGATCACAATTCAAAACCAGCCTGGGCAGAAATGCCCAGAAATTCTTCTCTCCACATTTTTCTCACCAAAAAGTCAGAGCACTGGCTTTGTGGACAAAAGCTTAGAGACTGCACCCAGGTCCTGAGTTCAAGTCCCAGAATTGGCACACAATAAAAAGATAATCATGTCTACTCTTCCTAATGCACAAACTGTTAGAAAGCCAAAAGAGACGATCTGGTGGAGAATATGACACAAATACTTAGGAGGACCTAAGATTTAGGTTCTCCTTCTAACTAATTGGCTGGGTGGTCTCTGACAAGTCCCTTCACTTCTCTGAGCTCAAGTAACAGTCAACAATAGTGTAAAAGGTACAATGTCTTCATTCAAGCAAGGCAGAGGCTCTCAGCATGGCAGCATTCTAGGGAGGCCAGTTCCCTCCCCACTGGGCAAGTTCAAGGCTATCCAGACTCAAGGAGACATGATGAGGCAGCCGGGGCCTAGGGTAGTGGTTCAAGATGTGCTTACAGCCACCAAAAGATAGGGAGTTCCTTCAACTTTCATGAAATGACTTCTTCACAGTAGGATTGCTTTCATTTTTAACATGTTTTTGTGACTACAGCAATACCCAATTTCTACCATTTTAAGACCGAATTAGAGTCACACTCAAAGGTGTAACTCAGATTCCTAAACATGCCTCTCACCTTCATCCTATCCCCCATTCCACTGCGATTTAAATTTCTCCCCTTGCAAATATCCTGGGAACAACCTCTCCTGTATGACCTTCCTCCTCACCTCTGTCCTCTACCCACCTCCTCCAACTGATTCCCCCATCCAGAAATATAAACCAAAAGGGAATATACATGTTGTTGGAGATGCCTCTTCCCGCCACTGTCCCAGCCTCCTCCCCACCCCCCCTAGAGAACTGCTCTCTAGGATCCAGCCCAGGAGGTAGAGGTTCGTTTCATGCCAGGAACCAGGGATGCTCCTTGTGCCCCACCAGCATGACTAAGACCAGTGACTCATCTGTGGTTAGTGTCGCTAACCCAGGAACTCTAGAAACAGCACACACACGCACATGCATGCGCACACACACACACACACACAACCTGTGTCCTAGCCTGCCTCAGGTCCTTCCATTAATTGATGGGCATACCTCAATGGTGCAATACCTATCTATTTTTTCCATTAGGAAGCAGTGTGGTAGGAAAGACAGTGTTACAGACGTATGGTAAAATCCAAATCATTTTCACATGTGCTTTTAGAGTCATATATGCTGACCAGTGCTGGCTAATGACACCTGACTCACAGCAGGCAGAATGTCACCCAGGCTCATGACACCATCACCACTTCAGGAAGCAGGTTCTGGTGTGACCACTTGCTGGCAGGAAGAGCAGAGGGAAGTGCCCTGGATGGCCGTCCTGGAAAGGGAAAATGGACTGACCCTATGTGTGCATCTGGCATTGGTCTCACTGTCTCATTCACTTCCTCTCCAAAACTTTATCTCCCTGTGTGGCAGAGCTTTCCAAGATCACCCCTCTCCAAAGCTGACCCAGTACACATACACAAGAACCAGGCTAGCTCTAAACAGTAGCACATTTCCAAAGGGTTGGCACTGGAGGGGGGAAGAAAGGGAGAGGAGAGATCAGGAGTCTCTGCACCCACTGTCGCCTCTTCTACCCAATGACTTCGTAAAAATAGGGTGTCGTTTGGGTTCACTGTGGTCTGCAGTCTGCCTCCTTTCCAGCCAGCATGTTGGGATTGCCTGGTTACAATGAACACATGGCAGGAATGGGAAGACAGTTGGGAATTTTAACCTGGACTGTAAAGTGTCAAAGAGAAGGTCAAGCTGTACTACAAGGCAGTTTATTGCACTTGGGGTGCCTTCTAGCTGTGTTGTGCCCAGGCAAGAAAGAATGTGGGGACTAACATGTGGGGAGATCACAATGACCTCAACTGAGATAAAGTAGAAATAGCTCCTTCCAGGCAAGACCAGAGACCTCTCAAAGATAAGGAGAAGGAAAGGTGGAGACTGAAGTCCATGTGTACTTTCTGTACCATATCTTGCACTGTTTACATATGTTCATTGCAAATCTGGTTTTCAGTGTGAATTTTTTTTAAAAAGATAGATGAGCAAAAGAAGGTAATTTAACAAAGTAGCTTCCTTTCACCGTATGCAGGTACGCAGGTACAGATGTGGAGCAGGGAGGTCGGTGTTGTGCTTTGTCTAGGGGATTACAAAAGAGTGAGAAGGAAGCAAAAGAGCAAACCTAGGGGTTGTAGACATTTGGCGCTGCCGGTCACATGATTATAAACTGAAGTTAGAGGATTTTCTTTAATATGTGATTCATTTAAGACCACTTAAGAAATGACAGTATTGACAACCAAATACATTCATTAATCCCTAATAACTTCACTGCTCCTTCCTATGGCTACCCAAAACCAAAGTCTTTGATCAGATATCCCTACAAGGAGATGGCATTGTTCATTTTGTCTGTGAGCTTAGTTTTGGGGTCAGGGGGATGTGGAGTGAAATCTCTGTCCTGACTCAAATGGGGAGAATGGACTGCTTCTGAAATGGGAAGTTAATACTTAACTCTCAGAATCCAGAAAGCACAAAGATGTTGACAGGTACCCAGAGCTCCTGAGTTATTAATTACATCTGAGGTCACATTTTAACAGCTTAAGTCTGAAATTTAAGGGTGTCTTTTAGCCAGTGAGATGGCTCATGCCTGTAATCCTAGCTACTCAGAAGACTAAGGATCAAGGTTCAAAGCCAGCCCAGGCAATTAACCTTTCAAAAACCAGAAGTGGGGCTTGGCTCAAGGGTAGGGCAGTACTCTTGAGCTGAAGAGCTCAGGGAAAATGCCTAGGCCCAGGAGTAGGGTGGTAGCCAGCAGTAGCCTTGAGCTGAAGAGCTCAGAGACAGTGCCCAGGCCAAGTTCAAGCCCCATGACCCACCAAAAAAAAAAAAAAAAGGTGTCTCTCAACAGAAGACATGAACAAGGCATGCTTTAGCATATGAATCAGAAATTTGTGGACCCAGAACCTAGAGTAGCTCAGCCCATGTGGCATAACACAGCCATTGTCCTATGCTGATAGATGCCTGTTTGTCTGGGGAGGGGAGAAGGAAGCTCTCAGTCTCTCTGCAAAGCCAGCCTTGGTGAGTCCCATATATGGCCAAAATAGACATTTTGAGTGCC
Organism: Megascapheus bottae; assembly: GCF_031878675.1. Lineage (NCBI taxonomy): Eukaryota > Metazoa > Chordata > Mammalia > Rodentia > Geomyidae > Megascapheus > Megascapheus bottae. The sequence goes on along the minus strand of NC_143513.1, from coordinate 72,791,792 downwards.
TATGGGCTACATTTACGTCCTGGAGAGGAGTCCAGGCATAGACCATTGAATAGAGAAGAAAGAAAAAACAATAGGCACTTGCTGGGCACAGTGGCTCATGCCTGTTATCCTAGCTACTCAGGAGGCTGAAACGTGAGGATTGCGGTTCAAAGCCAGCCCAGGCACTGAAGTCAGTGAGCCTCCTATCTCCATTTAACTACCAGAAAACAAGAGGTGGCGCTGTGGCTCAAGGGGTAGGGTGGTAGCCTTGAGCTAAAGAGCTCAGAGACAGCGCCCAGGCCCCATAACTGACAAAAAAAAGAAAAAAGAAAGCCCATATTTACATCAATTAGAAAGAAAGTACATAAAGCCAATGGAATAAAAATCTCCAAGCTGACTTCTAGTATGAGATAAAATGGCCCCTCTGTGGTATGTGGCCTCATCACTCCACTCTCATTCTCTCTCTTCCCGCTCCAGAAAAGTGTCATGGCTAATAGTAATCAGTGCTTCCCCAGTGACACTTGGGCTTCCTCCTTGCCACGCTTATACTGCCCATCACTCAGAGCAAGCAGGGGGCTTAAAACAACCTCCATTAATGTGGAAAATGAAGCCAAGAAAAGGGAGGAAAAGCCAACAAAGCCTGAAGCACTTCCCCAGGCAAATGCTGTTTTTGCCCTGAAATGAAGAGAAAGATGTATATATGTATACATACATGTATATATATATATGTGTGTTGTGTGCATGTCTATACATGTGTATGCACGCATGGATACATGCATAGACATGCATATGATGTGTATCATGCATGCAAACAGGTGTATATATAGGTGTATATGCATGCAAATGCACACATACATGTGTATATGTGTGCAAATGTACACACGCATGTATGCACGTGTGTGCATATGCATGCATGTATGCATATATATCTGCATGTGCAGTCTGATTCTTGTGCTTACCACATGTACTTCCTACAGCAATTAGCCTCTCCCCTACTCCACAGGGCTGAGGCTATTTCTATCTCCACCAGAGAATGTCATTATTAAGTATGAGAACACATGCTGTTGGAAATGAACGGCAATTATTGATCTCAGTTTTGAATCAGGAAGTATTTCCTTCTAGACTTGCTAAGAATTAGAGGTCCACCTGGGGTGAGCATGCTGAGTGAGCTGGTCCGAGGAAACAATGGAGCGAAGAAAGCCAAAGGCTTTGCCAGGAAGGCACACTGGATAGCTGTGATTGGAGAGCTCACCCCATGACCTTCCCTCCCTACCCATCCTCTCCCTACCCACTACCTACCTACCCATCTGCTGAGGAGGGGGTGAATTTTGTTCAAGGAACAACATCTTTAATTTTGCACTAAGAAATTCTGAGAGAAAAAAAAATTAAAGAATTGAAACCATTTCCAGAGAAGTGTCCTCCTCCTCTTCCTCCTCCTCCTCCTCTTCCTCCTCCTCTTCCTCCTTCTCCTCTTTCCTTTCATGGGCAAAGAAAAGCATAATGATAAAGAGCAGCTCACACTTCCATTTCATTTCCTACTAAGCAGAAAGCAGAGGCAAAATGCACCCCTCCCGGTCTTGTGCTTCCCCTGGGCCCAGGTGGGCAAACTGAAACAGAAAACCCCATTCATCCCAGCCTTGAAGAACTTGAGATAATGGCCATCAACCAGCTATTGTGCTGAGAGTTTCATCTGAGCTACCTCAATCCAGCTTTTTCTGGGAAGTGGCAAATTCCTGCAGTGAGCTTTTCCTTTAGCTGAAATAAAACATCAAAGTTGTTTCATTTTCCATCACTTCTCATGGAAATCTTTCTAAAGTACGTGACACTGCCCCTGCACTCTTTAGCACATTGAACATAATTTAGTACCTTAAATATAATCTGCCCTTTTCTTGAAAGCTCAAGGGCACAGTTATCTATGGGCAGGGCTGATGGTGATGATTATGCTAAGTATGCTTATACAACTGGGGGGGGCGGGGGGGGCATATCCATCACAATCTACTTTTTTTTTTTTTACACTTTCTTTCTGGTAAATTATTACCAAGTTCTTTGAAGAAGCTGGGTCTTTTCTACCATTTGGCAACAGGATTGCAACCATTTCTATACAATGCCTTCTACACAGTAAGGTTGTGTGGAAAGTAGCCAGGTCTAGTCCTAGCCAGATAAAATCCTGCAGAGCCACAACTCATCCTGATCCTTTCTGAACACTACCAAGTTCTGTCTACTCCCTCACTTGTCCCTTAGCCAGTTCTCAGCTCCTTCTGTCCTCTATCCATCCATCTTCTGCCAGCTACCACTTCTAACTGAGACCACTGGAAAACAACATTATCAAGTCACCAACCTCATTCTCAGTTCACTACTGCATCAGCCAGCCCTTGGCAGAAACTCTGTAAGCTGGACCACAGAAGCCTTTGGAGCTCAGTGCCAGGGTCTTGTGGCTGCTCTTTGCTTTTCTTTTGTCACCTATGTTCAGGTTCTTAGCAGATCTATTTCAGATAACCTGAGTAGCCAGAACTATACAAACTAGCAACTATATACTGATTTTTTTTTAAGTTTGTATTTTAGAAATGTTTGTCATTTTAGGAACTTGCTTCTGTTTCACTTCATTTGCTTCGTTTTAATATAAATTCCCTAATGTGAACCTATTCTGGCAGATATACTTTTCAAAACTTCCTCATGCCAGGTATAGTTATATATACCTATAATCCCATCTAGGCAGGAAGCGCAGATCAACCTTGACAAAAATTGGCAAGAATCAATCTCAAAAGCAAAATAAAACCAATAGTTCAAGCGGTAGAAAATTTGCTTAGCAAACACATTGCCCTGGGTTCGGTGCCCAGGACCACACACACAAAGAAAAACAACTATTTAAGATAGCTTGGATGAGCAGTCAGGCTTGAAATGACTGGTCTGACCAGCCTGGATCTTTCTAGAACATACTACAGGAACCATCCATCGTAGACTCGCTCTATGTCTATCCCTTTTCAAGGGCTACCTCAAAGTTCCATGGTGTCCACAGAAACCCAAGAGCTCATCCTCTTGTCTCTTCTAGCCATGCTGTTCCCTGCTGCCCACCGGCCAAAGAAGTCCTCATCCCTGCCATTGAATCCAGTCCTGCAGACCTCCCTGCAGGAAGTGGAACTACTCTACCAGGTAAGCAGAGAGAATGCAACAACCCAAATCACTCAAAGGCCTTGCACCTCTTTGAAGAAGGAAAGACAGTCTTGCCGAGTCCCTGAATATTAGTGGCCTGGACTTCAAGAAATGGCCCAGTCTCATTTGTGGGAGTCAGAGAATGCTACCATGCTAAAGAAAGGTATTCCTGGTATCATCCCTCCTCCTTCCTACATCAACAATAGCGTTAGGAGCTCAATCTGAGTAAAATGAAAGATTAACTTTATCCCATAAGTGCTACTGCCTACAACCAATTGCCAGACTCTAACAAATTTCCAAGCAAAGAATTCGTGGAGTGACTTGTCAGTAAGGTGCAGGCAATGTCACTCTAGCATCTGGGTATAGTCATCTCAGCTCAGCCTGCTGTGGGCTGTCCCATTCACTCAGCTAGATTTCCAGAAGTCTGGGCCACTCCATGGACTCTCTTCCTCTACTGCTTGTACTTGCTTCACTAAGACTCCTTCCCCTAAACCACTCCAAATCACAAGATAAAAATGAGGCTTCCTTAATGTATTATGTTATCTCTTATCTCTTTTGTCATCCCTTGGTTATCTCATATTGTTATAATTTTTCACCTTGTTATCTGATATATTTTATATGTGCTTAATTGGTTATTTGAAATTGGATAGGGAAGGGGGGAAATCAAGATAAGCGGGGTGGGGGAGGGTGGGAGGGAAAAGGGGACCATGTCATGAGAAAGGGTATCAATGTTTGTGAAGTTATGCACCTTCTATCTGGTGAATATAATGTAACCCTTCTATTAACCACAATAAAAAAATTATTTAAAAAAATTTGAGGCTTCTTGGTGCAGGTCAGTGATAAGATCCAGGGTCCAAGGTCTGTGCTTCTTCTCAGCTGTGTGAGCTTTCTTAAGCCATTATTTTTGTCTGGGCTTGAATCTGTTCAATGATTATATGAGTTCAGCTGTGATCCCCTCACATTCCTCTGCACCCTTGATACCCTCTGATTCTATGCACTAAAACTGTTTGGTTAGGGAAGAGATAGTCTTCAAGAGCTGCATCCTGGAGCCAGAAAGATTTCCAACCCTGCATTGTGCAGCAGACTGGCAAACGCATAGTCATTTCACAGTCTTAAATCTGAGAATCACAGAGAAGAGCCATTTTAGATAGACAACCTGATATCATGGTAGGAAATAGAAGCTGGAGGCAGAGAGAAGATGTAGGACTTACAGTCTCACCCTCACAGTCTTGAGGAAGCCTGGTAGCCAGGAAAGAATGCACATGACAAGGCCTGCTCCACTCCTGCAACCTGGTGAGATGAAGCCAAAGCTCTGTATTCTGCTAAATTTCTAGCACAATTTCCCACATCCTTTGAATAGTCCATTTAAGCTTTAGATCTTTGTTAGGTGAGTGAGAGTGATCCATCTGCGACTAGAAATAATATTTGGCCATCTTCATTGAGGCATTGTGGCTTTATACCAGGCCCTGTGTTAGATTTACCCATATTTATCTTAGGTACCAGTCGTAATCTCTTACTGAAGTAGATGTTCTTGTTAAGCATTTTACAGAGGGAAAGGGAGGCCCAGGAAAGTCAAGTCATTTGTCCACTTAATAATTGGGAAGAACTTTTTTTTGCCACTCCAGAGCCTTTTATGTGAACACATGCGAACGACCATCCTTGTGTCTTCATGGCCAGCTTCATGTCTTTCCACATCCTATGCTTTTCCCCAGTTTCTGCTGGCTGAACTAGAGATCGGCTCTGACCTGAAGATCTCCATCAAGGATGAAGAACTTGCCTCCTTGAGGAAGGCCTCCAACTTCCGTGCTATCTGCAATGATGTGATTCCTAAGAGCATCCCAGACATCCGCAGGCTGAGTGCCAGCCTGGCCAGCCACCCTGGGGTCCTCAAGAAAGAAGACTTTGAAAGGACAGCACTGACCCTAGCCTATGCAGCCTACCGCACAGCCTTGTCCCAAGGGTATCAGAAGGACATCTGGACCCACACCCTTGTTAGTCTCTTCCAGGCCCTGAGGCATGACCTAGTGCGGTCCTCAGGACCCACAGTGTCTCTCTGAGCAACTGGCCCACACCAGAACCTTGAGGCAGACAGAGTTCTGTACCCACAGACATCCAGAAAGTTCACTGTCTGTTCCACTTATACAGACCAATAGAGACCAATAAGCAAGTATGCAGCACCAATACTGAGTAGCAGACATAAAATGAGTCATCCCAATGGTATGTTGCTTTCTATTGCTAACCGATGGACACAACTAATGCATGTCATAATGTAACATGATCTTGAAAACAGATGGGGAATGGTCATGCAGAATACCTTCAAAGGTAGGATGTTTTGCTTGGTGACATACAGAATTATAAGATATGCATGGACACAGAGTGATTCAGTCATTCACACACACACACACACACCACTAGAACAGAGAAGACCTCATAGAGATTTAGGCATACTAAGGAGATGGGGAGGAGACTCCTTTTGTCTCAAAGGTCCAGGGCACTGGGTTAAATGAACATAGTCTCCAAAATTGTATAGTAAATATAAAGAAGGGAAAGCCATACATTCAAATAAACATGTTGTTAGCCCAAGATATACTTGACTTTTCCAAAAGCCATTCTACCTGAGAAGTCTCTGGTAAAATGTATGCTTTTTGCCACATGCATGTTTCACTCCACCTCTCTGAAGCTATTCAGAGACAGGAGAAACAGGAGAAGAACTCACAAAAATGCCACCAGTCCATTGATGCTTTGTCTTGTGAACAGAGACACCAAGTAACCGAGAGGCTCATCCTATGGGAAAAAAAGTGACGCCAACATCCTACTTGTCTGTTGTAATGCTCACATAATTTAGCACGATCAGAGGTTGAGATCTGAGTATCCAAATAAAAATGATTTCAGGGCCGAGAGTTTGACCTAGTGGTAGAACGCTTGCCCAGTGTGCACAAAGACCTGAGTTCAATTCCTCAGTACTGGTGCTGGGGTGCTCTGGCTCAAGTAGTAGAGTGCTAGCCTTGAGAAACGACAGTGCTCAGACCCTGAGGTCAAGCCCCAGAACTGGCAAAAAAAAAAAAAAAAAAAGATTCCAGATGATCCAAGTTTACCCTTTCAAATGCTAAAACAATTCATTTTAGAAACATTGATTTAATATATACTTAAACTTATAGAGTTTTAGAGTGTATATGTGTGTGCATGTGAGTGTGTGTGTGTATATATATATATTATATACATAATGTCTTAAGCTTTCATTGGGTATCTTAAGATAATGATTTAAAACATACTAAGGGAAGAGTGAATAAAGATTCTTTCTACCTATGAAATTTCTTTTGTTGTTTACCAACTGTGAGATGCCAAGGAAGGGGTCTGTATCTGAAGAGGTCTTCTAACTGTTGGGGTTCACTCTACAAGATATTTGTATCTAAAGTTAGCTAGCTAGCTAGCTAGATAGACAGATAGATAGATGTATATGTGTTTATACACATGTATACAGAATTATAAGATATGCATGGACACAGAGTGATTCATTCTGTGTATATATACAAGTGTGTGTGAATATGTGTATATATGTACATACATATATATACAAATATATGTGTATATCTTTATCTATAGACATATAGATATATATGAAGAGAAAGAAACATCTCCCTTCTAATCTAACCCCCATACTGTGGCACTGTCTTTCTTTGGATAGACAAAGGTCTGTGCACAGAGTTGAGATTTCACTGAAAAGATGAACCTCATTCATAACTGTGTTCAATGTATGTGCTCTTCCTGGATATAAGCTCAACCCCAATGCCTCAGTCCCTAGGGATTGTGCAGTCCCCTAATAATCAGTCTTTCAGACCACACCGAGACACCACACAATCAGAATGGATCTGAGAGCTCCCTTCCCTGCCTACCTTTCCCAACACAAGTAGCTGCTCCCAGAGTAGGGGATATATGAATAAGAGCATTCCAAAAGCCACTGGTAGCACTGACAGTTCATCACCCCCAATATTAAAGGCATGTTATGTTCATAAGTCAGGACTTGAATTTAGATGGCAATCAATGACTGAAAAAAAGTAGAATTAAAAAAAGATATAGGCTTTTTTTAAGGCAAATGAAGACACTATTTTGGATAACTAGATTCTTATTCTGGGATAGACTAATTTTATTCTTATAACAGATTAACTTTTCAGACAAAATGTTTTTTTTAAACTCTATTGAAAAAAAAAACCTACAAAAGTAACTAATATACTTAACATGACCATTTCAAAAACAACTCTCTTTGCCCCACAAATAATAGAGAAGGAAACCAGATAGAAACAAGACTATCAAATATGCCCCATCAGCAACCCCTCTACACACAAACACAACTGCTTTTTGTTGTATTTCCCCATAGAGTAATTTGGGAAAATACAAAAAAAAAACTTGCCAGTGACTTATGGAACCATTTCTGCAATTTCTTTACATCTGGGAAAGTAGAATTTTAAAAGTTCTAGAAGCACCAGTGGTTCATGCCTATAATCCTAGCTACTCAGAAAGCTGATATCTGAGGATCATAGTTCAAAGCTAGCCTGGGCAGGAAAGTCCATGAGACTCTTATCTCCAATAAACTACTCAGAAAAAACTGGAAGTGGTGCTGTCATAGACCAAGTCATTGAGCACAGAGAGGCTCAGGGAGGCTCTGAGTTTAAGCCCCAGAACCAGAAAAAAAAGTTCTAGAAGCTTCCTTGAAGATTACTTCTGGTGTCACACAAAGGTTAATGACAAATATCTTACCTGATGAAACTTTCATTGCTCTGCCATCTCACCTTGAATCTAAATGTTATTTCATGAGGTCAACTGGTCTAAATCTAAGTACCCACTAAATTACTTTGTACAACATCATTCACTTTCCTTGCCATTTTCATATATTACTATTTAAAAAATAATATGCAATCATCTAATTTGCCATCTTTACTACTTTTAAGCATCCAGGATGGAAATGTTGACTATATGCATTATTTTTTGGATTTTTTCCTTAGTTTTGTTTGCTTTCCACTGATGGAGATCAGACCTAGGATCTCCTGCTTATTTGGCTCTTCCCCTGAGCCTATGGTCCTTGTTCATTTATGTACAACAGACCTCTAGAAGTATTTTTCTTGAAAAAATAAAATTCTAGACCTCTTGAACAACTTCCCTCTGCCCCTTGCTCCCAGCCGGTGGTGTCCATCATTCTATTTTCTGTTAAGAGTTTGTTTTTCCAAGACCACAGGTCCAAAAAGGTGATGGCCCACATGGATGGCTGAACTCCAACATAGGGAAGGAAGGAAGGAAGGAAGGAAGGAAGGAAGGAAGGAAGGAAGGAAGGAAGGAAGGAAGGAAGGAAGGAAGGGCAGGAGGGAGGGAGGGAGGAAAGGAGGGAGGGAGGGAGGGAGGGAGAGAAGGAGAGAAGCTTTTTTTTCATTGTTTAACTGTTTTAGGGACTTCTACCTTGTGTTTCACGAGCATTGCATTCTGGGGAGTGTGTTCTTCATTTGGTCCGGTGGATGGGTCTGAAGGAGAATTGCTGGTCCTGCCCAGTCACTAACCTCATCTTTTTTTAATCTTGGTACAATTAAAATTACTAAATTTACTGGAATTTTCATTATCCTAGATTACTTCACCAAGAAATGTAAAGTAGCTCCTGGGTTTGGCAGGGAATGTTAGACTCCCACAGCTCCTTTATTATTTATCAAGTCTCCTGATTAGTTACCACCAAAACATCACTCCTGGTCTTGCTCATGCTGAGTTTCAAAATCCTTACAGAAGCCAGAAGGTAGTAAATATAATCTGTCAAGTGAGTCTTCAACATGAATGACAAAGAGATGAATCATCATAGCCCATCCTGCAATGACAAGGGAACACCAAAGATCTACCCACAATGGCACTTACATTAGAAGTGAAGAAGAATTCTTGGGATAACTTCTCGTCACCTGGTCACTTTATCTGTAGCCAACACCTATTTCTGCAGATCTGAGGAATTACCATTTCTCAAATCGTAGTCATCAGCTTTGATTCTGGCCAGCATCTCCCAAATGAAGGGGATGCTGCATGGACCAGCACCTTTGGGGTCTATTTTTCTAGTCTTTCTTGTCCCAGCTCCTCACTCCTTCTAAAGATCTGGACGCATGAGAATTCCAGAGTCTAACTACTATGGAGACTGTGTCCCTGAACTTGACCATTTCTCCCCCATCTTCCCACCTCTCTACTTCAGAGCAGCCAAACAAGGCCTTCTGCTTCCTTTTGAGTAAAGATCCACAGAGAATACATGTATCCTGGTCTTTCCTAATAGACCATGGAGGCTAACTCATAGACTTCTCTGGAGATGCAAAGACTCTTCTCATTCTTCCAGAACGTTCCAAGGTCTCTCTTCCTGCTAGTACTACTTCCTCAGACCCCCTCTTCCTGATCAGACCCTTCTACTCCCAGGTGTTGAAGAAACAATGTTTGCCAGCAGAGAAATCAGAAAGGCTTTCTATTATACCTTCTGGGATACATTTCTCCAGAATTAATATTGTATTTTCTCCCTGCCACCACAAGCATTATCTTCCTAAGAACCAGGTCAGCAAGTGACCCTCCCGGGGAAGCAAAGAAAAAAAAAAAAAAAAACAAAGTGTCTTGTGCTTGGAAACAACAAAACAGTGCTTGGGGAAATGGGATCATGTTTAGGATGATGCTTGCACTCTGGCCCCAAGGATGTTTGAGAAATGGAAAAATAAGCTTTGCAAGCTGCCTAGGTCCTGCAGAATCAGCAGGCCCCCGCTGTGACCAATCAGGAACTGCCTTTGGGAGTGATAGTGACTCATTCTTTTCAACTTGCTGATTTGCTTTGAGGGAGAGGCGGAGCTACTGCCTCGGTCCCTGCTTCCCATTGGTGGATGGAAGTTAAAGGTGGGCCTCCCAACAAAATTTTTGTCCTGTGACAGAAAGGAATGTCTTGGGCTTTTGTTTCCCCCCACTGCTTTGGAGGCGCAGGCTCAAGGCAAATGATAAGAAACTCATTTGAAGGAAAGAATTTTGAAACAAATGAAGGTATTTAGGCCTGGGAGAAAGCAGCAGTGCCCTCTGAGGGCTGCCTGTGCTTCTTGAACAGAGCAGGTCCTTGTGCTAAATCCAGGGTTCACCAGGTTTGTGTCACCAGGTTGAGCCAGGTAAGAGATGAGACAGATGCTGCCCACCAGAGGCCAGCAGAGTCAGGGACCATGATGGAGAGCACAATAGGTGCCTGGTGTTTTTAGTTTTCAAAACTTTTCAATGGTTCTTCAAGGCCATTCCATAGCAGCAGCAGCAAGAGTGGACTTTTAATTGCTTCGGAGGCCTTTTGCTGACACCCGGAATGAAGTTTACTCTCTTGCTAACCACGCAGAGCGGGAACTCACCATGTTCCCATTGATAATCCTTTCCCAGTTCTTTTTCGATGGCCATAAAACGGTGCTCATCAATCCAACCTAAGGCAAGGAGTCAGCCCTCTGTGGAAACAGGGTGCAACAGCTCTGCCTCTCGGCCCCCAAGACCAAAGAAGACTTAGCTTGGGAGCCCAAAAAAAAAAAAAGGGTGTTAAGAAGTCTCCCTGGACATAGCAGTGCACAGTGCACAGCAAAGGCTGTCGAAGCATTACGTCAGGGGTAAGGAGAGGAGACGAGGCCACCATGGGCTTGTTACAGGCTGTCCTCCAAGCTCGGAACCTGCTGCTGGTTGTCGGTGTCCCCCTGCTGCTGCTGCCTCTGCCCATCCTCCACCCCAGCAGTGTGAGTAGCCATCTGTCCCCTCCAGCCAGGACTCCCATGGGGGTGATGCTGGGAGAGGGGACATGAGGGAATGGGGTGCTTATGCAGTACCCCAAAAGAGATCATTGTGGGTTGGAAAGAATGGATATGTTTTCCTGATAGGAAGCCAAAACCCTAAGACCCTATTTCTCGCCCTTTCGTCTCACAGCTCTGTGAGCCTCTGGCAGGTGGGGGCCCCCTCAGAGGGTGGAGTAGGGAGAGTGTGTGGCGATAGTGTTTCACAAAGCTCAGGAGGCAGGTGGATGGATAGATAAGGACATACTAGTAAGCTCTTATGTGTCAGGAGTCAACCTGAATCTGTAACCATCTCTATCTGTGAGACACAGGAAGACCCTCTCATCCTGACACTGGACAAGGATCTGGGGTGGTTAGTCTTATGGAGTCTGTGCAGGGTCTGTGGTTAGGACATAGTGGGCTCTGGTGACAAGAACTTGAAATCCATCGCCTTTAACAATTCCTATGAACCTTCTGGAAAGAAAGTTTCTATTGGCATATTGTCCCAATCCATGTCTATGGCCCTGAGATTAGGTGTCTCCTCTGTATTTTCTTCTCTGTATCCTTGAAGGACAGACCTGAAATAACATGACACAAAGAAATGAGAATCCCCACACTCTAGACTGTGATCCGCTTTGTAACCATGATTCTGTAAACAGAGAACCAAAACTCTGCCTAGCATTAAGCTTGCTTCTCCAACCCCTACTTATGTCTACCTCCCTTTCCTTTCCCTGGCTTCCTGTGCTGACTTGACTCCTTCCCCACTTCCCACTGTCTTCAGGACATTAGGAACTATAAGCTAAGGCAGAACGACGATTGGGCGTGGGGAAGAATATCTCCCGTTGAGCTCCTTGAGTAACTTGGTGACTGAGTAAGCTGGTAACCAAGATTAAAAATTAAGGAGAGGATTAGGATCATCTTCTTAAAACCAGACTGACTGCAATCATCAGTGAGAAAATAAATACCGCAGATGGCCAGCGAGGGGCTGAATTAACTCTGAGCTGGAATGAGCTGGCAGTGGTGGCTGCCTGCGTGTTTCCTGGGCTGTTCATCAAATCTACCCACTTCCGCATGACCTAATGGTCTTGATGTGGTTTTGTTTAGTGTCCATGGCACTTGTTTGTTTACTCGATGTCAGGTTGATTTAAAGGGTGTTAAGAAGACACACCTCCCCTCTTCTACAGCCACGTTAGGGAGGTCCTGTCTCACTGTGAATCCCCTCTCCTTCTGAGGAACATCAACCAGTGCCCACAGGGAGCCACTTCTAGACACCTCCTCCTGAAGGTCACACTTGCGCATCTTGCGCATCTTTCATCCCTTCCATCCAACTTTCTGTGCCCCATTCTTGAGATTCCTGGATGAGCTTGTTGCCTTGGACTACAGTTGAGGGGTGGCTGAGTACCTGAGCAGGAGCTGCTGCTGGCCTGCAGTTTTGGTATGTCATGCCACAACTACCTTTGAAGAGATGGCAGAATGACCCCTCCACCTCCCATTTTTGTTGTTCAGCTCACTAAATCTAGAGGTCCAGACTGTGTAGCATATTACAGAAGGAAGAGGTTAGTGCTGGAGTGAGTTATCACTGCATAGAACATTAGTCTAGCATACATGACAAGAGCCCAGCACTGACCAAAAGGGAGATTCAAGAGGATGGTCCATCTCCAAATCCTTCTTCAGTCTCCCCAATGAAGTAAAAGTTTCACCCCAACCTCCCAAGCTAAATTTTACAGAGGGCCTCACAGTCATTTATGACAGTAAATGAACAGGCTTGCAGCAACCGTTGAATAAGATACCTCTGGGGTGGTTGTGAGAAAGGAATGGATTCAAGCCTAAGTTAGTAGCAAGGTAGGAAAATCCTATCTAGAGAAATGATACCACTGCTGGACACACTATTTTTTAATATTGATTCTGGTGGTTGTTTGGATATGTTTTATTTTTAGAGGGACAAAATCTCAAACCCCATGGAGGCCTGAACTCAGGATCCTCCTGCTGCAGCCTTTCAAGTGCTAAAATTTACCTCTGGGTTCTTGTTTTCCTATTTCAAACAAAAGTAACAAAGAATTGACAAGGCTAGCACTCCTTGAATATCCACCTGTTGACCAGTAGTATTAATAAAATTAAAAAAAAAGAACTTAGGGGTTCCAGAATATTCTCTCCTATAAGAGGAGAGAGAATCACTTCAGCCAGCACTAACTGAGCTTCCTGCTAGACATTAGCCAGACGAAGAACACCAGGCCCCTGGCTGGGCTTTGCTGTGGATTACTGGCTACCTGAATTCACATCACCACTCAATTACCAGAAGGACCAAATGCAAACTGATGGAGATTCCATGAGTGAACTAAATGAGTAACAGATAAAACACACTCTAAAGGTGTCTTTCATCCATTCTTCTACTTAAAGTCCAATTTTTTTAATGATAGTAATATTCTTAATTCTAGAGAGTGGGGAAGGAGCCATTGGCTCATTGGCTCAGGGACTTTCCCCAGTAACCTATTCAAATTCTTATGATAATTACAGTTGAAAGGTATGTCCTGATTCAAATCAAAATGGCACATGAAGAGCCTCCCACCCTCCATTCCTGCACTTAATTGTGGATAAGAGCTTCCATGAGGAACAGGTATTTATTCCATCCCTTTATCTTCTCCTGGAAATAAGACTAGTTATTCTTGCCTGTGCTTCTTCTGAGCACAAGTAGGTGAGTTCCAGCAGTGAACTCCCTTAGGTGGTTTTAAGTCTACAACAGAGAGGGTATTTCTCTAAATTGCATTCTTTTTTCCCAAATGTTATCAATTCTAATCCTTTATTGGCACCTTCAGAAGTTTTCATCTTCTCTCTGATCTCATGTGCCAGTGGAAATCTTAGTGGGAGCTACAGTCACCAATCTGTGGGCCATAACCCCTGGCTAGCAGTCTGCTGGGAACAAGGCCCTGTCCAGTCAAGGAGGTTAATCATTTCTGCTGCCCCTTACTGACCATGGTGACCTTTTGTAGCTTTTATGCAAGTGTTTGGAGAGCTTATTTCCAACTCCAGGGGCTACAGATGGAACAGGATTTGTCAGGTTCCTTGATCAGCAGCCAGACTCAGGCTAGGTCAGACTCGTGACCTAGTGGTTTAGAACCATGTGAAAATTGAAGCTCCCCCTGCTGACTTGGATACAATGGCCCTCTAGGTCAGAGCTTCAAGATGCTACGATTATTAAGCTCTCGGACAGTGACCTCCCCCAAGAGTAAGCCCTGACCAGTGCTATTTATCAGCATCCTTCAGGACAAGGTTAAGGAGGGCTGGGTTGGTTTCTGTACTCTGGACACCCATGGATTGTGCAATGGCCAAGTTACTGAACTGGAAAAAAAAAAAACAAAATAGCTGGTAAATTCCAAGTCTCTCCTTCTAGAAGGATGGCACTTTATGCCCTGACCTCAACGTAGTTTCCTGGCATCAGGCAGGGGCCTCAAAGAGCACCATGTGGGGGTGTCACAACTGAAATATTACTCCTGGCAGCAAGTGGGTAGAGGCCCAAGATGCTGCTAAAACATCTCTGCACAGAACCACCCCACAGTAAAGAATGATTCAGGCCTGAGCGTCAGAACCAAAGCTGGGAAAACTTGAGTCAGGAATGTATATTTCTTCCTGCTCCAAATGAGAGATCTGGTCTCAGAATCACCACCTGCCCCAGCTCTCTCCCTATCAAGCCTCTATTCAGCTTCTTTCTAACACACATACAGAAAAAGACTCTGTCTAGTACAGCATGATAAAATAGTTCATAGTTCTTACCTACCAATTTATTCAAATGCACTACTAATCTAGGCACAGTGTCACACCCCTGAAATCCCAGTTATTTAGGAGGCTGAAATGAGAGGAGCACATGGGTTTGCGACCAGGCCAGACAACATGGTGAAACCCTATCCCTTCCCGCCAAAGGCAAAAAACAACAACAACACATTAAACCGAGTTGTTTCAGCAAATAGTTCAAAGGGGAGTGGAGGAGGGCCTGCAATTTGGTCTATCTATGCAAGCAATGAAGCCTTACGTTTTCAAGTAAAATGTTAGCTGGGATACAATATAGATCAAAAGCGGGGAGAGCACATCATTTCATGGCCTTGCTCATCCCTGGGATATGCTTAAGATACACCCCCACCTCCCCAGCTCAGTGAGAACACAGTATGGGAATGACCTTGCAGATCATCTCTCAAGTGGGAACATGGCAAACGCGCACATGTGCACACGCACACACACACCTGTACTGAACTCAGGATGGCTGACCTCAGCCTCATAGTGAACCAATCACACACCTGGACCCCATCTTCAGCTACCTTCAGAACCTCATCAGCCCCTGTTAAAGCTCTAACTCCACTTTGATCAACGACAACCTTGGGTCTGGATGTTTTACACAATTCTGCTCTCCACCTTCCACAGTTTCAGGAACCAGCAGAGCTGTATGTGGTCATACCTCGGGTCCAATCGTCACCTTGCTAGACACACAAACCACATGCCAGACACAGGTCACCCCCACACATGGAACCACCATCACTTCTTCAACAAAGGAAGGAGAGGCCCCCATGGGCTATCTACCACACTCACCTGCCAAATACAGCTTTGTATCCAAATATCCACATGGAAGTCAGATGTCTACAACGTCAGCCTGGGGTCCTGTTCCAAAGCTTTCTGGCATTGACTGTCATTGCCTCTCTCCTGTCCCTCCAGGAGGCCTCGTGTGCTTATGTGTTGATCGTGACAGCTGTGTATTGGGTGTCCGAGGCCGTACCTCTTGGAGCTGCTGCCCTAGTGCCTGCCTTCCTCTACCCATTCTTTGGAGTTCTTCGATCCAGTGAGGTTAGTCCACCGGTGAGCCCGCCCTCTGCTCTGGTCCTGCTGGGCTACAGAAAGTGATGGCAGACTCACAAAGCACTCTGGAGGAAGGGCTTCTCCTCCTTGCTGAAATAGCCCCTTAGCCCCTAGGCCTTGGCACTTTCTATTCTAGGCACTGATTTCCTGTCTCTCAGCCTATCCTTCTTGTCTCCTTCAGGAAGCCTTCCTTGACTGAACAGATCTTGTTGCTCCATAGTTGGAATTATGTGATTGACACTTTACAAGTAGGTAGTGGCTGTCCTTTTTCAGCCTCTTTATATATCTAGTTAGACCACTAAGCGCACAAAGGCAGAAAGCAGACCTCCCATTTGTGAGCTGTCTCCTTACACAGCTGAGCCTGGGAAGGTAGATGCTTGCTGGGTGCTGATTGTTCACACCTGTAATGCTAGCCGCCTAGGAAGCTGAGACCTGAGAACTGAGGTTCAAGACCAGCCTCGGAAGAAAAGTAAGACTCTTCTCTTCAAATAACCAGCAAAAGTCTGGAATAGCGATATGTCTTAAGTGGTAGAGTGCCAGTCTTGGGTGAAAAAGCCAAGGGAGAGGGAAGATTTGAGCCTTAGCATTTGCACGTAAACGTGTATGCATGCACACACACATACGTACTCAATGTTTAACAGGGAGACTTCTGTTACTCCAGATTATGCATGACTGTTTTCTACTTACCATTTATTTACTTCCTATGACATTCTCAAAAGCTCTGACAGAAATTGTTGATATCAAGGCCACTTTGTGGCCACACTTTATTTACTCCTAATATAAGTAAAGAAGAAGAAAATAGCCAGGTAAGGACCAAGATAAATGAGGGTTCTTCTTTATTTACACCTGGTTCCATATGGAAGATCTTATGGTCCCTGATCTCTGCCTAGAGTTTCTGATAATGAAGACTGAATAGCAGAAGTATGATATAAGGCAGAAGAGCACAGAAGGATAAAGAAAGGGAACTAATGTTTGCATCCTACAGTACTAAGAATTGGGCCTTATATCCAGTGCTCTATTTTTTTTAATACAGAACTTCTAAGATCTATAAGGCTGGTATTACTATTTCTAACCATGAGGAGAGAGATTCAGAGAGTTCGAAACTTACCTGAAGTCACAAAGTAGTAAATGAATGAACTAGGTTCAAATTCATACTTACTAGAGTTCTAAATCTATACTTTTGTTTGTTAAAATATAAGGAAAACAATCCACAAAGCACTATATGCTTTAACAAGCATGTAATTCTACCCACTCATGGGGCGGAGATCTGAGGAACATGGTTCCAGGGAGAACCATAATCCAGGGCAGAAATTCTAGTGAGACTCTTACCTACAATTAACCATTCCCAAAAAACCAGCAGTGGAATGTACCTATTGCCCAAGTGGTAGAGTACCAGCCTTCCAAATAAGGGACAACACCCAGGCCTTGAATTCAGGCCTCAGTGTGGGGGTGGGGGGAAAAACAGAGGGGGGAGAAACTATATGCCTTGTGATATAATCAGAGATATTACTAAGAACTATGGGTCTTTTTTTGTGGGTCATGGGGCTTGAACTCTGGGCCTGGGTGCAGTCACTGAGCTCTTCAGCTCAAGGCTACTGCCCTACCCCTGGAGCCACAGCCCACTTCCCATTTTCTACTGATTAATTGGAGACAAGAGTCTCATGTTCTTTACTGCCCTGGTTGGTTTTGAACCACAATCCTCAGATCTCAGCCTCCTAAGTAGCTAGGATTACAGGCGTGAGCCATGGCACCTGGCAGGACTTTGGGTCTTTTAATTTCTGTAATATGAGAAAAGAAGAATGAATCAGAGCCTGGATAACAGACTATTTTGGAAAGTCCAAAGATAGAATTATGTGATCTCTTAACCATCATGCTACAGTGAACATTTTTCTTTCTTTCTCTCTTTCTTTTCATTTTAGAAATTCTTACGTGACTTTTTTTTTTTTGCCTCTCCTGGGGCTTGAACTCAGGACCTGAGCATTGTCCTTCGGCTTTCTCAAGGCTAGCGCTCTACCAGTTGGGCCACAGTACCACTTCTGAATTTTTCTATGTATGTGGTACCAAGGAATCGAACCAGGGTCTTCATGCATGCTAGGCAAGCACTTTACCACTAGGCCAAACTCCCGGCTCTCTTTTTTTTTTTTTTTCTTTCTATGAGTATTCCTGTTTTTAGACCCTCAAAAAGGAAAGGCTCCCTGTATAGTGCCAGCCTGGCGTTTATCCCTGGAGACAAGCATAACAACAACCTCCTAAGGTGCCATACAAAAGCCAATCTGTGACTAGAACAACCAGGCAATCCCTTCAACATTCCCTATTCTTTTAAGGAAATAGAATAGGTATAGTGGGGTTTTATACCAACCAAAAAGAAAGATCATATGACTTCCATATGACTTTTCTTAAGAGAAGTATACACACTCATTCTGCAGGTTTCTTCTCTTAAATCCTAACAATCAGTCCCTCATAGGGACAATGTGAAAGTAGAGGATAGTGAAGGAAAACAGTGGAGCTTAGAAAGACCTGAATCCTAAGTAACATTCTAAAGTGTGAGAACTAATGGTTTAGAGACTTAATCTTTGTACATATCCACGGGCAGTCTAAAAGCCAACAGTGTGCTTTTAGCTTTAAAGTAGCTGAAATCTCTATTTCTCCATGGGCTGTCCACAGCGAGACTCTCACAGGTGGCCCTGTCAGTCCCTCTCCCTGTAGAGATGTTGCCAAGCAACAGCTATCCAAGTGTGGTCCCTTTAAATAACCAGGAAGGCCAAACAGGGACCATCCTGGGAGGCCGAAGCTTATTGGTGGTCATTTGACTCTTACTGGTAAATCTTAGCACAAAGAGGTTGCAATTCCAAATTAACCTGGCTTTGGGGTGGGTTGGTGAGAGAGAGTGTGTCCTGGGGAATTAGAAGTGGCTATTACTGTGAGAAGGCATGTTTTCTCATTTGAGGAAAAAAAAGTCCTAATCTATCTATCTGCTGAAGTGGCTTTGGCCAGCAGTGATAGTGTTGAGCTACTGGGCGTAGCTTGATCCAAATGTCATCTGCTGAGCTGACCTTCCTAGCTCAGATGAGAAAAAGCCATCAATAGGGTGAAATAGCTGGGTTGTAGCCCTTTGTGAACCAGTTAATTTCACAGAGAAAATTATCTATCACCAGTTGCTGTATCCCTACTGTAATCCACGCTGTGGCTCCTTAAGTGCCTCCTAAATCATCTGTGTGCACCAAACCCAGCTTGTACTGGACCATCCCCTAACTATGATGTGGGACATTCATCCACCGCTCTGATTTCTTCAACCTTTAATCCTTCCATGAACCTTTTCCAAGGGCTCAACTGGGGCTTGAACTCGGGGCCTGGACACTGTCCTTGAGCTCGTTTTTGCTCAACAATATCACTCTCCCACTTGGAGCCACTGCACCACTCCTGGCCTTGGAAAGCTTGGTTGGAAGGAAGAGTATCATGGGGACTTTCCTGCCTGAGCTGGCTTTAGAACTGTAATCCTCACATCTCAACCTCCCGAGTAGCTGGGATTACAAGCAGAAATAGAGGCAGCTCCTGCTAGAATCACAAATAGTCTCCACCACCCATGGGTGCTTGTGTTTGATGTCAGGAGTCTTCCCTGTCAGCTCCTGATCTTTCGAACCTTCCAGATGTCTGCTCATAGCCTAGATCCTGGCATTCCCTATTTGTATACACCTGAGGGACATTCCATGTTCAGTCCTGAGCTCTGCCCTTTAGGCTCCTACATCCCATAGGGGCTGAGCCTCCTTTTGCATGCAGGCCATTTAGGGACGTGCCCTGAACCTCAGGCCAGCCCCTGCCAGTGCACAGCAGCATGCCCGTCACCCACAGCCATCCAGGCACAATTCCAGAGCCGCATAGCTCATCCTTGTATAGCAACCATAGCTCCTGCAGGACCTCGATCGAGAAGACTTACCTTAGTGCTAAGGGGTGGGGGGAACCAACCCAATCTGAGTTCTAAGGGATTTCACTGCAAAACTGTTCAAGTAAACTAAATGAGCCTCAAATTGAGTCCATTACTAGAGCCCACCAGTAGCCTCAGAAGAGGGAGGAAGCCATGATATTGTGGCTCTTTGAAGCATCATGCTCACAATTATGACAGGAGAGTAGACACTGTTACTTCTGTGTATCCTCTGGCTCAAAATGGGAGGGGAAGGGGGAGATTCCTGCCACCACCATGGGCAGGTAGAGAGGTTTAAGATTCAGGTTTGTGCAGGGCAGAACTCAGCTTGAACCCAGCATTGGTAGCTGCAGGTTCTGCGGTGGCTTCTACTATGTGCCCATGACAGTATAGACGTTTCTATGAAAATATCCCTCATACAGGCAAGATCTGACTGATTCTTCTCCGCACATTCTTTGTGAGAAAAACAGTGAAAGGAAATTGAGGTCCAAATTTCCACTATCCAATTTAGGGGAATATGTTCTAAGATGCACCCCATGACTGCCTGAAACCACTGGTGGTACTCAACCACATGCATGCTGGCTTTTCCTGTGGACCATGTCCTGCAGCCTTGCCACATGGGCCAGAGAGACGTGGCCACCCGTGTTTCCACTCTGGTGCTTCCTTTGCATGGGTAGTCCTGCCCCTTGGGACTTAATCATCAGTACTATGATTCAATAGCAGTGGATCTGATTCCGATGATAGCTAAAGAATGACTAACAAATGGATAGCATGTGCCCCGTGGATACACTGGACAAGAGCAGGACTCAGTATCCCCTAAGGCATGATGAAGAGTGGAATGGCATGGGTTTTTTTTCATGCTATCGAGAATTAGCATACTGTTTAAAATTGATGATTATTAAAATTAAATTTGTTTACTCCTGAAATTTTCCATTTAACATTTTCCAAACACAACTGGCCTCAGGGAATTAAAACCACAGAGAGCAAGACTACAGATAAAAGAAAACTAGCACATCCAAATATCAAGGAAAAACAATTCTGTGTGCAGAGAAAAGAATATTTTTATTATTTATTTATTTATACATTTGCCAGTCCTGGGCTTGAGCACAGGGCCTGACCACTGTCCTTGAACTTAATCTTAAGGTTAGAGCTCTACCACTTAAGCCTCAGTACCACTTCTGGCCTTTTCTATGTATGTAGTACTGCGGAATCGAACCCTGGTCTTGGTACATGCTAGGCAAGCACTCTACCACTAGGCCAAACTCCAGGCCCCAAGTAATATTTTTTAAGCAAAGGATTAGTTAGTTAATATACCACACTCACCAAATTCTGGCTTTGTAGCCTCTAAACCAATAAGCCAAGTCAGAAAGGAGCTTTGAAGCAATCGCTCTTCACTTCAAAAAGTTTGAAGGAATCTTCATTTCCTATGTCTCCTCCTTCTCTTATTCTCCTCATTTGCTCACACATTTCTACCTGTCCACCTCTGCCTGCAGCTCTGAGCCTTTTTCACTTTGATGGAACATTTGTTGAGTGCTTCCTGTATGCCAGGCACTTTGTAAGAGCTCACCTGAGATATCTTAGCCAAAGTTCACATCCTGATGGACTCAATGAGCTCCAGATCCCTGACATTGCCTCTTGAACTACTGGCATGTTGGGTTATAGCAACCCTGTGTTACAGCGCACAATTCACCTGTGGGAGAAAAACTAGGATCTGATGATCAGAGCTCAACCTCTTCACTGCACTCCTTTGCCACATGCTTCTAGCAGCCCCTCTCAGCTCATCCTTTCTCAAATACTATCTGAAAA
The DNA here is from genome assembly GCF_031878675.1 of Megascapheus bottae. Classification (NCBI taxonomy): domain Eukaryota; kingdom Metazoa; phylum Chordata; class Mammalia; order Rodentia; family Geomyidae; genus Megascapheus; species Megascapheus bottae. Next base: position 72,770,321 of record NC_143513.1, on the reverse strand, counting down.
CACCCGTCTTCTTCAAGTTCAGTGAAGTGGCATCCTGGAAAAAAAAAAAAAAAAAAAAACAGAGAAGAAGAGCAGGAAAAAAAAGTCCCAACTTCACATCCCTAAACCCAGGCCCTTAAGCACCCGTTGATATCCTAATTTTTCTTCACAAATCACTCTAATGTGATCTGTGATCTGATTTCCCAAGTCAAAGACTATTCCTCACAGATTATTAGAAAGCAAGAAAAGTGCCATTCATGGCATGTTCCCTGACAACAAGAAGTGGCAGAGCCTAAGCATAAGACTGAAAAGCTAGAAAGCTAGCTTGGGTGCAGGAACTGGATGAGAGCTGCTGGACTGAGGGGTGATCCTGCAGAGCTGGCACACCTCGTACAGGCAGCTGACAGAATGCTGGGGCTCTACTAATAAAGGCAGGAGGGAGATAACACATTTCAAAAACTGATGAAGGGAATTCCAGTGCTCCCTGGGGTGGGTCCTGAATAAGCAAGATTTTATTGTGAAAGAAAAATCAATGGGCTAGAAAACGAACCAAACAATACCACTGGGCAGGGATTTTCATTTAGAAAAGTGAAAAAGGCAAGCCATGGGGGCTTTGCTTTGTGCACAAGCCCACCCTGTCTACGATGGCCTCTGACTAGGTCAGCCTTATGGCAGAGCATTTTGTAAACAGGAAGAATCACTAGGAATTCTGGCTGTCCAAACAGCTAGCTGCATTAGCTGGGATTGCAGGTGTCATTTAATCTTTATAACAACTTTACATGGTAGAGACTCTCATAAGCACTTTCAAGATGAGAGAAAAAAAAAATGAAGGCGAGAAAAGTTGAATAACCTGCCTAGAGTCAGACGGCTGCAGTGTAGGGCCACGGAGACAAGGATGGCCAAGGATGAGAGTGTGTGTGAGTGTGTGTGTGTGTGTGTGTGTGTGCGTGTGTGCGTGTGTGCGCATGCTGGAGGTAGAGGAGAGGTAGAAAGGACATGCAATTACTACTCAAAGTAGTTCCTTGGCCTGGGGCTTTCCTTAAAAGCTATTCCCAAGCTCCTGCACTCATATCCCACATCCGGATACTTCTGGTGGACACTGTATATATCCTTTTACTACAGAGAGTAAATCAGCCAAATGGGTTTCCATGACCATCAGCACCTCAAGCCACACAGAAGAGGCTGAGAGGCTGTTTGGGGCAGACACAATGATAGTAGTAAGAATCACAAGGCAGCCTGGCCACTGGCGGCTCCTGCTTGTAATCCCAGCTACTCAGGAGGTTGAGATGTGAGGATTACAGTTCTAAAGCCAGCTCAGGCAGGAAAGTCCCCATGATACTCTTCCCTCCAACCAAGCTCTCCAAGGCCAGGAGTGGTGCAGTGGCTCCAAGTGGGAGAGTGTTATTGTTGAGCAAAAACGAGCTCAAGGACAGTGTCCAGGCCCCGAGTTGAAGCCCCAGTTGAGCCTTTGGAAGAGGTTCATGGAAGAAAGTAGGATTTTAAAAGTTGAAGCTTTTTTCTTTTTTAATTAAAATTGAGTTTTTACATCATATTTCAAATGTTATGTTCTACAAACAAATATTCAAGAAAAAATCTCTATATGCAATCACGGACATACAAATTTAAAAACATACTTAAAATTAAACTGAGTCTTTGTATGGCATAGGTACTTATCAGTCTATTTAATATATCAATATATGTCTATAGAATATATATCCTATCATCTATGTCTATATAGATATATTTTTATCTCCAAATTCATGTCAATGACTCTTGTATTGTTTAGATCTAATGCCCTCATATCAAGGACACCATGCACCTTTTGTTCCTTTGGTCTTAGCTTATCTCACTCTAAAAGTTGAAGCTTTCTGATAGTTAATTGGAGATAAAAGTCTCGCAGATTTTCCTGCTTAGGCTGGTTTTGAACTGCCCTCCTCATTTCAGCTAGGATTACAAGCATAAGTCAGTGGCATCCAGAATCAACTCAGTAACTGTCAGCTCTGATGCCTGATTCTTCCAGCATTAAGTACTACCTGTATTCCTATACAATATAGAGTTTCTGAGCTGTTCGTTTTAGGCTTCATCAGTTGACTTCCTTTTATAGCAGATGCAGATTTGCTCTCGTCCCCCAATTTCCTTCTCTACATCCCTCTAAGGTATCTACCTCAAAATGTGTTAAATCAGGGGCCAGGAGTTTGGCCTACTGGTAGAGTGCTTGCCTAGCATGATGAAGACCTGGGTTCAATTCCTTGGTACCACATACATAGAAAAAGCCGGAAGTGGTGCTGTGCCTTCAGAAAGTGCAAAGGACAGTGCTCAAGCCCTTAGGTCAAGCCCCAGGACTGGCAATAAATAAATAAATAAAAAGTGTTAATTCAATAATCAGTAACAAATATATAGTATGCTCACACAAATATTGTTTTCTTCAAATGCACATTTTACTGCATTTAACTTTTCATTCTTGTTTTTTATTTTTCCTTGCAGTTAGAAATGTCCTTGTTTTCTCACTTTAACAGGAGATTTTTAATCAGAAGTTTAACTTTTCTGTATGTTTTCCTCTCAATGTCTGCCACAGTTCAGCCAGTCAGGAACAGTTCTCATGGCTGTGACAAACTTTTGCTGAGCCACTACCCTTCTACTTTATTCTGCTAATGGTTATGACATAGAAGATACATAGTCCTTGGCCATTAGCAGATTAAAATGTAGGGAAAAGACAAACGATGCACATTAAGAAATAAGCAGCAGGGCCAGGTGCAAGTGCCTCATACCTGTAACCCTAGCTACTCAGGAGGCTGAGATCTGAGGACCACAGTTCAAAGCCAACCTGGCTTTGAAAAAAAGTTCATGAAACTCATCTCCAATTAATCACTAGAAAATGGGAAGTCGGGCTGTGTGCCTCCTTGAGCTGAAGAGCTCAAGGACAGCGCCCAGACCCAGAGTTTAAGTCCCATGACTTAAAAAAAATAAAGTAAAATAAGGGGATGTAGCTCAGTGGCAAAGCGCTTTCCTAGCAAGTGCAACTTCCTGGGTTCAATCCCAAAAAAAAGCAGCAGGGTCCAGGAGCATGGCCTAGTGGTAGAATGCTTCCCTATCATGCACAAAGCCCTGGGTTCGAGTCCTGGATACCACATACACAGATAAATCTGGAAGTGGTGCTGTGGCTCAAGTGGCTAACCTTGAGAAAGCCCAAGGACAGTCAGTGCCCAGGCCCTGAGTTCAAGCCCCAAGACTGACAGAAAGAGCGAGAGCGAGAGCAAGAGAGAGAGAGCGCAATTCAAGCAATGTCCATGCCCCCAAGCACTTGGTTGGTATATGGAATTAATTAGCATCCACAGAGAATGTTCTAGAATCTGAGACCAGAACCACAGGAAGGTTTTCTTGAGGGCACCAAAGTCATATCAGGGCTTTGAAGTGTGAGCAGAATGTACAGCCAGAGAGGAAGACACAATGTTGCAAATAAAGGAGTCACAGGAAGATTCAAGTGGCCCCTACAGCATTTCAAATGAGCCAATATCTCAATTTTCACATCACTAAAAAGGGAAATTAAGTTTATAACTGGTGCTATGGCTAAGTAAGAGAAAACTCCATTTTCTTAGAAAATACAAATTGAAATGGTTAATGGAACCAAAAATATGTGTAATTATCTTCAAATGGTTTGGGCAGAGAGTGGAAATGTACCCAAGAAAAAATTTCAGGTGATTCCTTATACTGTTTTTAGTTTCAGAGTTTTCTGGATTGTCACAATTATTTGAAATTATTCAGTTATTTTTTTAAAGAAATAAAACACTCCCATCATGTCCTTCTTGTTTATTCCTCTGGGAGCCTCAGTGACATTCTTGCTTTTCCTTGCACATAGTCCAGAGCCATTAAACTTGCCCTCTCTCTGCCTGGAATGCTCCCCCTAGGTTTGTGTGGTAAGCTTATTCCGCAGTTACTCGAAAAAATTGATTTTACCAATAAATTTAGTTATTGGAAGAAAATGATCAGGATATGACAAATGGGGGAAAAATCAAGATATGAAACTCTACATACTACCTAAATCCATATATGTGTCTACATCAACATAAGAAAAAAACTGAAGGGAATTTGTTAAAGGTATTGACAAAAATAGGATTAAGGGTCATTTATCTTTAAATTTTTCTAAAATTTTAAAGTTTTCCATATTGAGCACAAACTCATTTTCTAGTTAGAAAGTAAAATAAATTTTTGTCTGGGAGTTTGGCCTACTGACAGAGTGCTTGCCTAGCATGCACGAAGACCTGGGTTCAATTCCTCAGTACCACAATACCACATATAGAGAAAAAGCCAGAAGTGGTGCTGTGACTCAAATGGTAGAGCTCTAGCCTTGAGAAAGCCCAGGGACAGTGCTCAGGCCCTGAGTTCAAGCCCCAGTACTAGAAAAAGGGAAAAGAAAGTAAAATAATTTTTAAACATATTAAAAGTATGATTTAGAGGTAACCGTAAGGTTATTTGAATAATTGTTAAGATCTATATAGCATTACATGTGTGTGAGCTGGGTGTCCATGGCTCACCCAGGAGCTTAGATCTAAGGATTGTAGTTCAAAGCAAGCCCTGGGAAGGAAAGTCCGTGAGGCCCATCTCCAATTAACCAACAACAACAAAAAGCCAGAAGAGCTGTACCTGAAATGGCAGAGTGTAATCTTGAGCAAAAAAGCTCAGGTACAGTACCTAGACCCTGAGTTCAAGTCCCAAGACTAGCACCAAAAAAAAATTTCTAATCCATAAAAGTATATGTGTTTATTCTTTAAAAATCATATTCATATTTAAAAACAGTGGTTTTATATTTCTAAAATAGACAATATCTATCCTATGGGGTTATTGGCTAGGTCAAATAAATCATTGTTATGAAGTATTTACTTAGCACACTGGCTAGCCAAGGTAAGTGGTCAGCAGATATTATCCCAAATATCTATTATTTTATTTTAAAATATTTTTATTTGATTTATATTTTAAAATATCTATTTGTTTATTTTAGCTGATGCTGTCACTCAGCAGAATACTTGCCTAGTACATACAAGGCCCTGTGTTCAATCCCTAGAATCAGAAAAAGACGGCTTTGGTTGGTTGGTTGGTTGGTTGGTTGATTGTTTTGATTTCTTATTTTATCAGTGCTGGAATTGCAACCCAAAGCCTTATATGTGGTAGACAAGCACTCTACCACTAAAGCCATATCATAACCTTTTTTGTCCTCATTTTTCAGTTGGAGCCTTTCATTTTTGTCCAGGGTTAGTCTGGACCTCTGCGTAGCTGAGATTTGCAGGCTGAGCTTCTTAGTCTTACTGACGCTTTTCTTGGGCTGGCCTACAACTGTGATCCTGCCACCCTCCACCACCCCAGTAGCTGGGATTACAGGTGTAAGCCCCCGTGCTTGACAATAACCTCTCTGTTGCATTTCTTTGTGCCTTTTTGCACGTGGTCTGCGCTGGTGCTGGGCTCTGGATCATCGAGGAGCTGGGCTGACCCCCTTGGCCTCCCCGCAGGTGGCTGCTGAGTACTTCAAGAACACCACGCTGCTGCTGGTGGGAGTCATCTGCGTGGCAGCGGCCGTGGAGAAGTGGAACCTGCACAAGCGCATTGCTCTGCGCATGGTCCTGATGGCTGGAGCCAAGCCAGGCATGTGAGTCATGCGGGAGGTGCTGCTCCCAGAATGCAAATGGGTGGGGGAACTGGGTCTGACCCTCAGAAGGACATGACCTAAGCTTATTTCTGTGCTCCAGGGGAGACAGTGACACAGAACCCTGAGGCTCCTTGCTCCCTTTACAGTGAAAGGTCCTAGAGCCATGGAATATCCATTTAAAATACTGCCCCAGTGCTGCCATCACCCAAAGAAGTTATCTGCCAGCCAAGACTGCAAGGACAGCAGGTTACAACATACAAGAGTGTCATTAAGACACACAAGATAGGCCAGGAGGAATGGTTTTCAGCCTTTCTCCCAAGTGTTAGGAAAGAGACTGGATAAATATCTTTCCCTTGATCGCCTAAGGATCTAGGGATGCTCTCTCCATCCGGGCACCCTAAGCATTCATCAGTCCTTCATACCACATACTCAATAGACACCTTGCTTTTGACCATGACCTTAGCTGCATCCTCTTTCCACCCTCCTGTCACAGCAGTCTGATGAGTAAGATTCCCAAGAATGTGTGGGGATGTCAATGTGAGCCTCTTTCAGGCTGTATCTGCCCCCTTTCTTTATCGTCTCTTTGGGACTCTTGGCCTCCTTCAAATCCACAACCATTCTGCTACATTTTATTGAAATCTTTTAAGCTATTTGGGAGCCAGAGCATAAGGAAATCACAGTCATACAGCCTTCAGTTCACCATCAGCATGTAGACGTACATATGTCAAAAAATGTGTTCCTGCCTCCCTGCTGGTCAGGTGGAGGTACTGACTACAGCTTTATCTCCCGCTCACCCCTCCCACAAACCAGTCTCCCAAGGAATAGTTACTCTTGCTCAATGGTACACAACAACAGTCCTTTACATTATATTGGAAACTCATGACTCTTGAAAATCTCTGGAGCTCTCTCCAAGAATTTCCATTCATTTGTGTGGTTGCTTTTCCCTGTTTGCCTCATCGCCCACCAGTGTCCACCTTCATTCGTGCATTGTACAGAACAGGCAAACACATGTCACCTGTGGCCTAAATGAGAATACCCTGGAGACTGAGTATTACCCAGGCATACGCATTGTCCCCTCACTGCACAGTCATCTAAAATAATAAACTTGGGAAAGTTGATGTTGTCTTACCTTCTGGAAACTCAACCTGTGTCTGTACAGGTACACATTGCACAATATTTTCCAAGTCAAAGAGAAGTCATTTGGAGATCACCTTCATTAGTGTTTTCCTCCCAGCTGGACTCGCAGCTGGAAGCATGCACACACGCGGTGACACAGGCAATTTTAGCGATGCTGTAGCTCCACTTTCAGCATGCTGGCTGTGTGGCGAGTAGGGGCAGAACAGTGAACTCCAAGCATGAATCTCGACTTGCTTATGAACAGCTTCGGAGATTTGCTGCGAAACAAGGAATGCCATGCCGGTCATAAAATCACTGGCTACCAGGGTAGAAAAAGAATTCCTTGATACACAGGAAACATACCACAGAGAGAGAAAAGCAAAGGTTAAGTCATTACTGAAGCAAGGGCTTATGGCCTCTAGTGCATGAAGTAAGATAACTCCTTGGACAAATCTTGAAATGAATGCTTATTTGTGCCAAGCGCAGGGAATACCAAGCTAAATGTGGTACTCTGTGGGGCATAAAGACCCAATAAGGTGGGCAAAGGCCAGTTATACTTCTCTGAACAAGCACCATGCGGGCATACCCCAAAAAAAGGCTATGTGAGGTTCCCGGCTGGGCTCATGTTCTTCCTGGGCTCTCCCTGCCTTGCAGGCTGCTGCTCTGCTTCATGTGCTGCACCACAATGCTGTCCATGTGGCTGTCTAACACGTCCACCACTGCCATGGTGATGCCCATTGTGGAGGCCGTGCTGCAGGAACTCATCAGCGCTGAGGACGAGCAACTCATGGCGGGCAACCCCAGCCCAGAAGAGGCCGAGCCTATCAGTACAGTTGGCTGGAATTCATCTCCCCTTTGCTCCTCGAGCCTCTCCCGGGAGGCGTTGTCACTCTCGCCTTACGATTCTGCCCCACTTAGGGTCCATCCCTGTGACCCCCTTCTCTCACCTGTGACCTTCACCTCATCTTCACTCGCCCCTTTGTCCCATCTCAGCCCTTATAACCAGAAGCTTCTCTGATCCTTGTTCCCAGCTTCCTCTCCACTGCTCGTTGCCCCAGACGTTCTAAGTCACTGAGTTTTTCTGCATCCCCTCTCCCTTCCAGCCAAGGACAGTCATAACTCACTGCACTGCTGGCCCTGCGCCCCCGAACCCCTGCCCACAGGGTCATCCCCAGCCCCCACATCTCATTTCTTTTGTTTCTTTGCTACTGTAGATCTTAATGTAAACAACAGCCAACCCTCTCTGGAACTCATCTTTGTCAATGAAGAGTGAGTATGACCCTCCTTCCAGACAGAGCCTTTTAGGGCCCTGACCTTTTGGTCAGGAAAGATGAGACCAAAAACAGCCTTTAAAGATGCATGGGCCAAACTCCCCATCTTGAGCCACTTTCCAAAATCTTGAGGGAGACTCCCTGAACACTGCAGGAACGAGGAGAGACAGACTGACACTGAATCCGAGTGGATGTACCTAGTTGTCCAGATAGTTAACCAGCACAATTTTGTCTAAAGTGGGAGAGTTGTCTACTAATGGACATTGCTTCCATCCCAGATGTCACTGGTGATCCTTGGACAATCAACTATTTTGGACATATTAGAAGTGATCTTACTAGATTTGGGCTTCTTTCATATGGAAGAGAAAAATTAGGTGACAGGTAAGGGCTTAGGGGTATCTGGTGATGTAGCCATGCGATGGTAGAAAGAAGAAAATAGGAAAGGAGAAATAAACTCAGACATTCAGGTGAGGCAGAGCTATGGCAGGTGATTGAAAAAGGCTAGATTAAAATACGGTCTTCAAGATATCCAGCGACAAAAACTGTAAGATTGAAAGTTGGATTTGTGATAGTGCTAGGCTTTATAATTTTGCCCTTTCTAAAATAATAATAACAATAACAATAATAATAATGGAGAGCCCACGCTGAGTGAATTCAGTGCATAAGACAGTAGCGGAGATGCAGAAGGAAGCCATCCAAAAATGGCTTTGTTTTTCTCTTCTCCCTGTCTTCACTCAAGGCCTATGTCCTCACCCTCCACCACCCTTGGGGACATCTTAAGGGGAAACCATGGCAGAAGGCCACATTCCTTTCAAATGTAATGATACTACCTTAGTCCATGTTCATATAAAACTTCTCTCTCTTATCCCTGGCTCCTCCTACCTCCTCTGTGCCCACACCAGCCCCTTCTCAGCCCAGGCCTGCAGAACAGAAAGTTCACTCCTTTCTGTCTCCTTCACCCTCTTCTCTTTTCCTAGCCCCCCCCCCCTCTCTCTCTCTCTCTCTCTCTCTCTGCCTCTTCTATTTCTTTCTCTCTCTCTCTCTCTCTCTCTTTCTCTCTCTCTCTCTCTCTCTCTCTCTCTCTCTCTCTCTCTCTCTCTCTCTCTCTCTCTCTCTCTCTCTCTCTCTCTCTCTGCCTCTCTCTCTGCCTCTCTCTCTCTGCTGCTGCTTTTGTTTTCCCCAAGATGGGAACCAGTAGGGTATAGGAAAGATACAAGGCCCAATGAGTCTGGCCCAGACACTAAAATCTGTGTCTGGTACCTTCTTTGAAATTTGGAACCTAGATCCAAAGGCTGCCTGCCTTTAGGGTTTGTGGTGTACCCCCTGAGCGATCCACTGCATAGTCCTGGCCCAGTGTTGGGTTGTACACTTAGATAGCCACTCAGCCCTTACTTGGCCTGTGTCCTGGGCTGTGCCTGTTCAGATGGCTACAGCCCAACTTCCTTCTGGAAGCCTCAGCATCATAGCCCTACTGAAGGACTACTGACAAGGTGGGCCCCACTCCATTGCTGCGGCTCTTTTATTACACTGGCTTCTTGCCATGCCCTTTCCATATGAAAGCATATAGCTCCAAACCCTAGTGCTAGAAGGCCAGCTCTCCCTAGCCTGGGCTGGATCTTGGAGCAGTGCTGTACACCGCTCCTCTCTTCTATGGAGCCCTCCTCTCCTCTATGGTCCAAGGAGATTTTTGTCTACCCTCTTCAGCCAGTCAGAGAAAAAGGAAGAAAAATATAATGGTACATTCCCCAAAGAACATTGGACACCAAATGTCCATCCCGTTTTACCTTGTCCTGATAGACTCTGGAGGCGGCTGATCACCACAGGACACCTGAGTGCATGCGTGCATGCATGTGCATCCTGTGCTCGCATTCACCTTCACCATTAAGCCCCAAACATCCACTGGGTACTTCTATCTTCAAGGGAAAGGTTGGGGCCCACAGGTGTGGGAGGGACTAGGCATGTGCAGTTAACTGTCCCCCTTGAAGTATCCTCCCATCTTCTTTCTCACTAGTCTTTCCCTCCCTGCTCCCATTCTCTCCAGTGCAAACAGCACTCAGAGGGTACAGAAGGCTGGGGTGAGATGATTTCCCTCTGTCAGCTAGAAAACTAGAATGCATAGCTTCAACCCCTTACCCCAAACATGGCCTAAGTGAGAGAACTCCCCTGAAACGTGGTCCACTCTGGTTTCCTTTGCTTCATTCCAGCACGTCAACTGCAGACTTCACTTCCCTGATGCAGAACAAGGTATGGCTGTGGGTTTTTCTGTGTTTTGAGATCACTTCAAAGTCCCTCAAGATAACTGAGGGACCAAAAGTTTATCCTGCAGCCCAGCACCTTCTGTGGATGGGTGATGTGAGAGATGCTCACTTAGGCTATACCTAAGAAGGGACTGGTTGGGCTTCTAGGAAGAGCCCATGTGGTTCAGAAGCCCAGCCTTGAGTCCCAGATTTAGCCAGGTAATATATAATATAACCTTTATTCATGAGCTCTCAAGATTCATCTATGAGATTTCAAGAGCCGCAGATTCAACCTCCAGATTTCTTTTGAGGGTAATTCCATTCACAAAATCTTAGTAATAAAAGGAACACACGGGTAGAGAAAAAGCAAAATCTGTCTTCTTGCTGCTGCTATAATTTACCCTCTACCTCCTAAGGCAGTTTTACCTCTTTTCATACGAAGCATAAAAGGTAAATAAAATACAATTGTGGGTTAGAGCAAGATGGAGTGACATATACTTCGGTGATGAAAGAGGCATAAGATCATAATCTACATGCATGCAAGAACATGAGACCCCTGTTTGAAAAAGCAAAAACAAACAAACAAAAACCCTGATAATAAGAGCTAATAAGGGCTGAGGTGTGGCTCAGATGTTTGGAGCACCTGCCCAGAGAGCAGAAAACTAAGTTAAAATCCCAGTACTGCAGAAAGGAGCACATAACCATAGACTCAGTTCTAGTAGATGTGTTTCTTGGTGTTATAATAACAATAAAGAATTCATCATCAGCTAATGAAGTTCCAGCAAGTTATGCTCTCCCATAAAGACAAAGCTATGCTCACCAGGTTTTGAAACCTCTTCAGATGGGCACTTGACACCAGCTAGACTGGAGGCTGTGAAGCTGGAGGCCGGTCTGTGAGATGCTCTCAGTGTGCTCTCTTCCTTGACTACTGGTCTCTGATACCCCCAGTGCCAAGAAGTAGGGTAGCCCTAAGGGTAGGCAGTTGGGTGGTGCTTCTCCATCAACTGTAACAATGTGATGGTCTTTGTTCCAACAGAACCAGAATGGTGTGCCTGCTATCACCAACCCCATGAAAGCAACAAGCCAACGCCAAGGCATGAAACAGCACCCACTCCCGGTAAGAGGACCCCAACTTCTGCCTCTGCTTCTTACATAAGCCACCTGTCGCCAGGCACTTTACCCATGTCCAGCCTGTGTGTGCCAGGGCCTAAAACACCAAGTTATTTGAACACCGGAAAGATTGTCACAGGCTTGGCCAGTTTTCTCCAACTGCCAGTGCTAAGGGTTTGCCTGGCTCAGAGGTCATCAACCAGTTCAGAGACGCTTCAGAGACAGCACAAATATTTTTTTCTTGGTATCCTGAGATTATAAAGCAACTACTTTTCTGCACAAGAAAGGAAGTTCTGAATGTTACAGCACTGAAGTAAAATCGAGAAATCCAGTGAATGTTAGGACTGGTATAGAATGTCCCCTATAAGTCTTGAATTTGAATTTCTATGCTCATCAGCAACTTTAATTCCTGGATATTTATCATCATCATAAATATCTACTACCATTTATCAAATGCTTACGATGTATCAAACCTCTGTGGTAGGCATTTTCTTCCTAGTTCTGACTTGTGTAACCATTTTGAACACCGTGTGTGTGTGTGTGTGTGTGTGTGTGTGTGTGTGTGTGTGTGTGTGTGCATGTGCGTGCGCAGACGTGGGCTCAGAGCCTTGCCACATAGAATAACCATCTTCTGTTGGTTCAAATAGAGAATAAAAGATTCAAGTAACATACAAACCATGCCATCACTATTAGTAACAATAACACAAAAATATTAGCTTACCATTCATTAAATGGAGGAAGTGATCTAGGAACCTTACATCTTACTTTATTCATTCCTCACAAAGCAGAGAAAATATGGTTTCCCCATTTTTCCAAAGGAAAATAAAGCTCCATGGCCTACCAAATTTGGCCATCCATAAAAACTGAGATTTGTCTTTCTGACACCAAAGCTCAAACCCTTTCCACTGCAGTTTGATGCCTCTTCCCTCTGGGCTATCTGTGCCAGACGATCCACGCTTGCTGCGCAGGCTCACTGATTTTCCTTTCGTAGGAAAAGCCACGAGTCCCAACCCCAGGTATCCGGAACCAGGAACTGAACAGAAAGTACAGGTCCCAGCATGACCAAATGATCTGCAAGTGCCTGTCTCTGAGCATATCCTACGCTGCCACCATCGGCGGCCTAACCACCATCATCGGCACGTCTACCAGCCTCATTTTCCTGGAACACTTCAACAAGTAAGCCCTTAACTCAGTCAACAAGACACTTCCTAAGGACTCACAAGGCAGGTGGCAGGACAGGGCAGGGTGGGGACTAAATCTGCACTAGGTGCTAGGGATGTCGAGGTGCAGATGAGAACAGAGGGACAAGGGACAGCCATTGCAGTTGAAGAAGACCAAAGAAATCCAAGATTCAGCTATTAGAGCATACCAAGCAGCAAGGCACTGGAAATGTTTCCTCAAAGAGGTGACGATGACATGGTCACTTGAAGAACCAAGTAGAAGAATCCAGATGAAGGGAGATTTTCCAGACAGAGAATGCAAGGTGTAGAAGGGTTTCCAGGCAGGAGGGTGGAGCACCCATAAAAGCCACAGACAGGGCAAAACAGGCCAGGTTAATAGATGGCCAGATGACCAAGGATTTGGCAAGATCTGCTAAAGAATTTGGATATCACCCAAGAAGCTGTGAGATGCCTTTAAGAAACAGAGAATGAGGTTAGATGATGAAGAGGAAATGGAGACCTGACCGTGAGCAGCAGGCAGGGACAAGGAGCAGGGCATGGAGAGGGTTTGTTATGGCAGACATCTACATGCTGGTAATCTCATGGATTTCTAGGAGAGGAAAATTAACTATCTGGGAGAAACAAGATTATTAATAGAATGGTGTCTCCAAGAAGACACAAAAAGATAGAACCCAGAACTCTTGTCTCGCCAGAGACAAAAGAAACATAACCCAATAAATCCCTTGAGTAGAACAAAGAAGGAAAGAAAAAGGGGAAAGGGAAGAAATCCAGGAAAAGAAAAAGGAAGCAGGTAGAGAACATGTAAGGATGAAAGGAGTAGAGAGCAAGAGAGGATAGGGAGAAATGACCAAGGAAAGCTTAAAACCCAATTTCCTAGATCTAAGCCTCACAGACACCTTGTGTCATTTTACGGTCTCCTTGTTGTTCTTGGCATTGGTGAATGGACTACCACCACTAATTTTGACTACTTCAAATCCCTATCAATTATTTTTTAAACTCGTGTGTGTGTGTATGTGTGTGTGTGTGTTTGGTAATTTCATATCCTATTTCTCTTCTGGATACCACCAGTAGCCAGAACTCTCAGGAGGCTACTTCTCCAGAATTGTCCACCCAGTGAAAACCCATGAAATACATCAGATCTCTCCTCCAGTTCCTCCAGTCTTGAAAACAAGATGAATAAAATGATTAGTCTCTTTATGTTAATTAAGCCCAAATAGCTTGTGCATAATTCTGCTGAGTAGGAGTATATGTACTTCAGTGGTATTGATTTTGGTTGCTCGTTGTCTTTTATAGCTTACTTCATCACTCTTGCCTGGGCTGTATACACAATTACAACTAACAAATGCATTCTAGATAATGTCTCGCAATATTACACGATTGCCCTCCTTTTCTAACCGGTGGTCTTTGCCTTCCAGCCAGTATCCGGCCGCAGAGGTGGTGAACTTTGGCACTTGGTTTCTCTTCAGTTTCCCCATCTCCTTCATCATGTTGGTGGTCAGCTGGTTCTGGATGCACTGGCTCTTCCTAGGCTGCAAGTGAGTGCCAGCACCCTGCCAACAAAGCACTGAGGCTCTGCTGTCCACTCGAATGGCTTGGCACCTCTGAATAGAGCCACCAAGGAACAAATTGCTGCTGCAAGGAAAGCACAGAATGCTGGACTGGGAGCCGGGAGTCATTCCTTCTGGACACACTAAATATTCTAGTGTGGCTTCTAGGGTGAAATGTTCCTCATAGCTTAGACGGCCTATCTGCTTTAAAGGCAGTCTAAATTAGAGAGGATTTACTATAGTTTTATCACTCTCAAAGCATAAGGAGTAGTTCCAACTACTCTTAGGAATATGATTCCAAGTAGAAGTCACTGTAGGCTTAATTTTATATAGTTTATACAGAATATGCTTATTGCCTTTAGAATACATGTGAGCTATATCTCTTGCAATACATCTAATATTAAACTGCTTAGTAAAGCTTCATAACCATCAGTCTACTACAAATTTAATCAATTAATACATAAGGAGAAAATATGTATGATGTTTTGCTAGTAATAGCTCCTGGGATACTGCGCTGCATTGGTGAAGGAGTCTTCTCTGGGCTGATTTTTATTTTCCTCAGATTGTTGGTGAACCAAAGATGCAGTTCTAGTATTACACCAGGAAAATAACACTAATTTTACCTCAGACAAGCCTCTCTCCAGAGAAATTAAATGTGCACACACATGCACATATACTTCAGCATATATGACACACAGACATGTACATGTAAATCTGTACACTACACCACACTTACACTTTTTGTTGATGGTGGTGATGGTGGTCCTGGAGCTTGAACTCATGGCCTGGGCACAGTCCCTGAGCTTTTTCACTCCAGGCTGGCTCTCTACCAATTTGAGCCACAGTGCCACTCTCTGTTTTCTGGTGGTTAATTGGAGATCAAAGTCTCACAGACTTTCCTGCTTGGTCTGGATTCAAACTGCAATCCTCAGATATCAGCCTCCGGAATAGCTAGGATTACAGGTGTGAGCCACCAGTTACCGTGCAGGTTCTTTTACTTATTTACAAGTAGGTACAAATGACTTCATCTAAATACCCATATAGAAGTACATAGACATAAACTGACATCGATGCACTGGAGATGTACCCAGATGGATTTGCCCAAAATACTGGAGAAAGGTTGAAGAGTGTGGCAGGTCACAGGGTGGATAGAAGCTGTAGGAACAGAAGAGGGATGAGGCCTGCGTGCAAAGAGAAAGCTGATCATGGTAAATGGATGATCTGAAATGTTCTTCCTATCTAACTCCTCTGGATCTCAAAAGCATGATTTTTAAAAAAAATGGTTGGGGTGATATACAGAGGGGCAAAAGTATGCTTTTTAAACTTTTTTCCCCTCATTCTCCCTTCTCTAGCTTTAAAGAGACCTGTTCTCTGAGCAAGAAGAAGAAGACCAAAAGGGAAGAGCTGTCAGAGAAGAGGATCCAGGCAGAATATGAAAAGCTGGGTGACATTAGGTAAAAGTCAGCCACTCCCTCTCTTCTTTCTCAGCCCAGAAACAGCAGGTAACGTGGAGCACAGAGCGGCCTTGTTTCTAACAATCCCTGACACTGAGGCATTTTTCCACCACTATGAATCCAGGCATTTAGAAGATGCTATTGAATGCCAAAGCCAAGCTGGCCCAGATTTCAGTGGCCGCCCTTCCCTTTGCTATATTTGGAGTCTTGGGTACAGCTATGGAGTGGGGGTGGAGTTATCTAGATGGCACAGTTGAAAGGTGCTGACCTCTTCCAGTCAGGTCTCTCCCACACTGCTCACACAGGCCAAAGTGATCTAGCGGGATCTTCTAAGGGATGGTAGCCTTGCTGCTGTATTTAGACTATAAAGCAGCCTCAAAGACAGGCTTGAAGACTAAAGTTCTAAAGACTCATTAACCAACCCTCTGCCATTTCTATATACCAACCCAGCTTTCCACCTGATGCTATTTCTCCTTTTAGCACAATTGGCTTATGCAAATTTAGGTTAAATAATTCAGGCTGTATTTTCAGTTTTGAATTATAAAAAGAATAAGCACTCGTTTTAGAAGGGTCATAAAAATATGGGAAGTACAAGGAAAACTTTAAGTTGACTTGCATTCTTAGCATCTTAGTATTAACTAGTAAATGTAAACATGATATACCTCTTAGAATTTTTTTGTGCAAAATTATATGTATTTTGGTAAAATCCATGTCTTGGATAGATACCTTGTCTTTTTGTTTTTTCATTTAATATTTTATTGTCAACATGTCTCTATGACATTAATTGTATTATAGAAACAAGATTAGTAGTGGGTCCACTTTCACTTTAATATAGAAATACCAAAATGCATTCAACATCATGGAATCATATCACTGAATAAGCAACAAAATGGTTGTTCCCATGTTGTAACAAGTCATGATAATTCAGTATGCATTACTAGTCACTGTCTTTTTTTTTTTTGCCAGTCCAAGGCCTTGAACTCAGGGCCTTGGTTTTTCTCAAGGCTAGAGCTCTACTCTTTGAGCCACAGCACCACTTCCAGCTTTTTCTATAGATGTACTGAGGAATCGAACTTGGATCTTCATGCATGCTAGGCAAGCACTCTACCACTAGGCCACTCTCCTGGTCACTGTCTTTGATGAAGTGGCTAACCAGATCAGCTCCTGGTATATATGGTCAAATGTCCTCAAACAGCTGTGCGCCGGTTCCTGCTTCCCCGGCACAGTGGTCGCTGGAGATGTGATTATGTTACATGCAGGTGGTTGTGTTCTTTCTCTTCCACATCAGTCAGTCAGTCAGTCTTCTTCCTAATTCACAGCCAGCCACTGTGGTGGTTGAGTGGCCCTGTTCTATGTCTCAAATGCTGGGAGTTCCCAGAAGCAGAGTAACAAGGCTAAAAGACACTTTCCAGCTCCTACAGTGGGTCTGTCTGTTTTCTTTTATAGCTATCCTGAAATGGTGACTGGATTTTTCTTCATCCTGATGACTGTGCTGTGGTTTACCCGGGAACCTGGCTTTGTCCCTGGCTGGGATTCCTTCTTTGAAAAGCAAGTGATACTGCTTCCGTCTTAATCACCACCCCCTCACCACACTCCTCAGACAGTAGCCCTGCGTAGCTGGCCACCACTCCTGACCTAAGGGCAGACACAAAGCCAGGTGCCACTTTGCACCCTGGAAAAATCTGTTCTTTCTCGTGAAGCAGTCACGTGGAGTTAAGAAGCGATCACGGGGTTTGGAGTCCCAGTCTGGGACTGGGATCCCATGCTGTCACTTACAGCTA
Organism: Megascapheus bottae; assembly: GCF_031878675.1. Classification (NCBI taxonomy): domain Eukaryota; kingdom Metazoa; phylum Chordata; class Mammalia; order Rodentia; family Geomyidae; genus Megascapheus; species Megascapheus bottae. Next base: position 72,753,007 of record NC_143513.1, on the reverse strand, counting down.
GGTGACCCTAGTCTTCTTACATAAGCTCTTGAAACCTCAACTATCTCTGGGGGAGCTGTATTCTGAGAATGAAAAAAGAAAGCATCTATTATGAAGTACCAACTGGAAGAGACCATAGCCCTGGAGAGGCTGAGGGGTTGAGGCCCATAATGGCATCCTTTCATGTTCCCCCATGATCCAGGGACACCAGTACAAGCCACCAGCTTGTACCACCACCAGCTTCTCACTTGAGGAGGGACATACAGAAGTGTGGACTTCACCAGGCAGAACGCACCCTTTTCTCCTCTTCCTTATGTAATCACACCTTCGAGGACTCACCCTAACCACTGAGGCCCCTTGGCTCACACTTAGACATCTACCTCAGCCAGGCTCTGCCTTCCCAGGATACTCATTGCCCATGAAGTCATCCTGGGGTAGTATGGCAGGAACTAGCAAGAGGTCAAGTTGCTGTCACCTCTGACAAGGTCTTCAAAGAGGCATTGTATTCAAATAACTTCCCTGAGGACTCCTGACCCTCCTCTTCCATGTTTGTCTCCTTCCTAGGAAAGGCTACCGCACTGATGCTACTGTCTCTGTCTTCCTTGGCTTCCTCCTCTTCCTCATTCCGGCCAAGAAACCCTGCTTTGGAAAAAAGAATGAAGGTGAGAAGAGGTTCAAGGGATGAAGATGGGAGTGGTTCCCAAGTTGAAATTGCCCAAGAAAGCTTCTTATAGCCCATCCAACTCCCCCTAAAATAACAAAATGGTCTCCAAGATCCTCCAATCTACCTATCAGCTTCCTAGCTATACAAATCGTGTCCCATTCATTGAGGTTTATCTGGCTCTCCATCTCTATCTGCCTGTGATCCAGGAGTGAGTCCGGAGTCCTCCCTGAAGATAGAGCCCATTATCACATGGAAGGACTTCCAGAAAACCATGCCTTGGGAGATTGTCATTCTGGTGGGAGGAGGCTATGCTCTGGCTTCTGGAAGCAAGGTAACCCTTCAGTCCTGTTCTTATGGGGCAAACTGGTCCCTACGTTTTACCAAAGGAGGCATCACTATCTGTGTGGGAAGGCTCAAAAGGGCTATGGGAGAGGCAGATGGTTACCAGGTCACTGGGAAGGGCCTAATAGAGCATGATAGATGTCCCTGACCTCAGTGTCTGGAGAGCAGCCTGCAGGCATTCACAGTTCCCTCACTGCTCCCACCCTGTCACAGCACAAGGTTTACTATGTTTGGCAGCTATCTCCTTCTGGGATCTGACAGCTATAAGATAAAGATGAGTCTGTAGTGGCCCAGAGAGGAGTGAGTGCTCATATGGTGGATTGACTCTCTGCCCCACATAAATGGAGATCTTTCAGAGACTCTTTGCTGAAACTGATTTCAAGTTTGATGTCCTGCTTGGGGGTTTGCAGGATACAATCTTTTGAGTGGAGCTGGTAGGAAATCAGGGAAGCTCCTAAAGTATTTACTGTCATTGAGATAGGACACAATGCTACAAATGAATCTCTAATCTTGGTTTCTTTGGTGGTACTGCTTTGAACTCGGGACCTCACACTAGTTAGGCAGGTGCTCTACCACTTGATCCATGCCCCCAGCCCTAAACTTCATTCACTTTTAATTGACCATGATTGCGGGCCTGAATAGTATACATATCACTGATTACCAGGTTATGAGAAGCCTACATGGGGTTGGGCTCTTGCAGGACCTGAGACTATCTCCTGCCCCATGTGACATTCCTCCAGCACGCCCTGGCTTGGGCACTGGCATGCATGGGGCTCTCACTGTGGCACTCACAGTTGTTCCTTACTTTCAGCCCACTCATTCTGTTACTCTTTGTGTGCCATCGCTGTTGGTTCTGGAGCTGCACTTTGCAGCCTTCTCCTAAGTAATAATTATTGAAATAACACACCAGGAGTTCGATTTTTTTCCAACTAAAACTTCCTATTTCTTTTAATCATTTCCATAAAAGGTTACCATCTCCATTTCTCCCCCCAGGACTCACTCCAGTTTGCCTTGTTCTCATTCAAATGTGGTCAGTTTACTGCAAAATGGGCTCATTGTCTAATTCATCCTGTCTGTCTTTCTGACATAAGCACCAGCCTGCCATTTATAGGAGCTTTTATAAGGCTTCTGTGGCCCATGTGCCAACATTTATATTGAAACTGCTGCCAGCTACAACCTCCACGCCTTTCATTGGTGGCCACTACCCATCCTGTACATATGCGCTCAGTATCTCCAGCTCCACGTACAGGATGTTATACTTACCTTCATGAAATTTCAGTGGTTAGTTTGGACCTGTATCCAGCCAGACAAGACCTGTGCTTTTCTAAAATCAAAATAGTGCATGTATTACAGATAGTAATTTCTCTATTTAAAAAAAAAATGTAGCTGAGGGCAGTGGCTCATGCCCATGATCCTAGCTACTCAGGAGGTTGAGATCTAAAGATCACGGTTCAAAGCCAGCCCAAGCACTAAAGTCTGTGAGACTCTTATCTCCAATTAACTACCAGAAAGCAGGAAGTGGTGCTGTAGCTCCAGGGGTAGCCTTGAGCTGAAGAGCTCAGGGACAATGCTGATGCCCAGAGTTCAAGCCCCATGAGTGACCAAAAAAAAAAAACAAAAAAAAAAAAACACTGGAGAATTCGATTCCTACCACATACCACATACACAGAAAAAGCCAGTAGTGGCACTATAGCTCAAGTGGTAGAGCATTAGCCTTGAGGACAGTGCCCAGGCTCTGAGTTCAAGTCCCAGGACTGGCAAAAAAAAATCTGTTGGCTCTATTGATTTTAATACTATCAGTCAGATTCAATCTGTGTGATTCTTACTGAGTTTGAAATGATTCAATTCCTGATACAAGTGAGGAAAATCCAAAGTGAAGTGTTTTTATATTAGACATTTACAATATGGAAGACTTTCTTTGTGATATTTTTTTTAACTTGAAGTCTAATTCATTGACTTACTTCAAATTTTAGTATGAAAGAGGTCTGCTGGAAAAACTCAGCAGCAAATTATTTCCCCTTACTTACAAATACTATTTGGAGAATGTGGCATATAAAACTCCACTTTCTTTTTTCACTCAATTAAACCCCCCTTCTTCCCTCCCTTTATCTGGTGAGATTTAATGGATCACAGGAAGGAACAATGATGAAGTTCCTTTTGGCTGCATGATACTGTAGCAAAAGCTATCATCTCTGCAAACTGGGTCTCGAACTCTCAGTCAGTGGAAAGAAGAAAGGCAGAAATGTCTTCTAAAGGAGCCATAGCTATAGCAGAGAGAATTCTGAGTGTCTTCGGTCATCAGTTGTCTGTGAGCTTGCAGTTGAGAGTACTGTAGAGATCAAATGAGCTTTTGATCAATTTGAGAAACAGGAGCACAGGTGGCCCGCTGACAGTGTGATGGCAGTGTTTCACCATAAAGCATCAATAGCATGATTTTTAGCTTGAAGAATCATAAAACATCTTACTTTGGTTTCTTTTTCTTGCTTTCCATGTTTTAATAGACAATTATTTCTTGTTCTTTAAATTGCGCAGGAACAAACACATTTTGCATATATGAGAGATGCCACAATGTACAGAAAGTTAAGTTCATCCATTCTTCTGTTATGTATAGCGCAAGCCATTTCTAAGAACACATCTAAACATCCCCCCTCCCTAGATCATGGCCTGTAAGGGCAGGGAGGGACCTATTTCAACGACTATGGCCCATTCTGGCTCATTCCTACATCCATTCCCTGCTGAATGGTAAGTCACCAAACAGATCTCTCATTTTTCCTCCAGTAACAAGCAGCCTGGTCTGATAGCCCTATCCACACAGTTGTGTTGAAATCAGTGGGATCAAACATAGGCACTGGTCTTGGCCTACTGAGCCCAACATGGCCGTCTCCACGGAAGGACCTAGTGCCCGGCTGAAAATGAGACTTTCCATTCCTGGTGCCAGGGATGGTGTCATAAGGAAGCCCATCACCACCTGCCCAACTTTTTAGAATCATGCCCACTCTGAGCTTTGGTAAAGGGTGTCTGGATGCCCACCCCAGTTTGCTGGGTTATGAGTGGTGTGGTCATGCGGCTCTCCCATCCAAGGGAGCAGTGGACAGGTGAGAGGACAAGGGCTCCTTGTCTTGGCAGCACTGGGCATACTTACCATCTTTTTCTGTGACTTTCTGCTCCACAGCAGAGGCAGGTGGCCTTCATGTGCATCTGAATCCTTCATGTCCAGCAAGGACATGACCAAAGGTGTATGTTTAGAAAACTGGAGGTTAACCTAACCCCATGAATCCTTCAGGTCTGCCTCAGGTACTCCTTTGGGAAGGCTTTCTTTCCTGACACATGCTCCAGTTGCCTTATATTCCCCACTATGGTCTGCACAGCCTTGTGACCGCTGAATGATAGGAGCTTGTGGGCTGACTCTTCTGAGGACTGGAAGTATTCTCTGTTCCGGCACAGCCTCTTCATTCATCTACCAGGTTATTTCGGCACCACTAGATGTTACAGTCTTAGTGGAACGGAAATCATCTGAGCAAGCCTTTCTGACCATCCTCATTAGTCCTTTCTCCCTATAGCTACTGCAACTTAGCTTGTTTTATACCCCAGCTCTCCATTTCTTTATTGCCTCTGGGGTCTCTAGGTTACCAAAAGAAGAGTCTGACCATGCCAACCATAGTATAGAGAGGAGGAGGGAAAAGAGGACAGATGAAGGATATATAGCGAAACCTGGGAGATTCTTAGAACAAAACTCAAGAAGGGTAGCCCTCACCATTGGCAGGTGAAGATCATCCAACCCAATGACTTATTCTAAGTGAGAACAGTCATTTCCTTGGGCTGATCTGGACAGTTGTTCATGGGAAACATTCAGATTGGGGAATAAGCCTTTGTAGCTTGTCCTCAGCATGTACTGACAGCCAGGAGCTGGTGGCTTGCATTTGTGATCCTAGTGACTTGGGAAACTGTGATCAGGCAGATCAGAGGTCATCCTATGATGGCCTGAGACCCTTTTGCAACCCACAAACCTATCATCTCACCTAAATGGGCGACTGAGATCAGGAGAAGTGAGATTCCCGTTTCCAAGACTCCATCCAGCTCAATGGAATAATCTGGGCATGGTATCATATTTCAGTCATCTCAGCTACCAAAGGAAACATAAAATAAAAGCAGGGGCCGGGAGTTTGGCCTAGTGATTAAAGTGCTTGCCTAGCATGTGCGAAGACCCGGTTCCTTGGTACCACATACATACAAAAAAAAAAGCTGGAAGTGGTGCTGAGGCTAAAGTGGTAGAGCTCTAGCCTTGAGAAAGTCCAAGGACAGTGCTCAGGCCCTGAGCTCAAGCCCAGGACTGACAAAAACAAAACAAAACAAAAAAAAAAAAAACGGCCGGGAGTTTGGCCAAGTGGTTAAAGTGCTTGCCTAGCATGCATGAAGACCCGTTCAATTCCTTGGTACCACATACATAGAAAAAAGCCGGAAGTGGTGCTGAGGCTCAAGTGGTAGAGCTCTAACCTTGAGAAAGTCCAAGGACAGCAAGCCCAGGACTGGCAAAATAAAAAAATAAAATAAAAATAAAAGCAGTGTGGTCCAGGTGCAAATATAGACAAAAAGAAAGACCCTATTTCAGAATAAATAGTACCAAAAAAGGGGGGTCTTGAGGTCTAGTTCAGTGGTCGATCACCTCCTTAGCAAGCACAAAGTAACATTAAACCCCCAGTACTACCACAATAAATGTTGGGTTTTTGTTTTTGTTTTTGCTTGTTTGTTTTTAAAGTACAAACATAAATGTCAGCCATGATGAGATTTGAATGGCTGGAGGACCGTGCCATAGTCCAGTGATGACATCTTTTTCTTGCCAAATGCTGGTGGATTGTTTTACTTCTCCCCTTTATTACTTATAAGAAACTTCCAGTATTCACCCCTGCTCATTCACCCTTACACCCCCTTTAAAAAAAAAACTAGTAACATTACTATTCAAAGAGCTTGGTAGGTTTCCCCAGCTTTCTTAGATGATAAGAATTATGGAGTTTTGCTAGGTGCCAGTAGCTCAAACCTATAAATCCTAGGTACTCAGGAGGCTGAGATCTGAGGATCATGGTTCAAAGCCAGCCTGGACACGAAAGTCTGTGAGATTCTTATCTCCAATTAACCACCAGAAAACTGGAAGTGGCATTGTGGCTCAAGTGGTAGAACACTAGCCTTGAGCTGAAGAGCTCAGGAACAGTGCCCAGGCCCAGAGTTCAAGCTTCATGATCAACAAAAATAAATAAAAGGAATTATGGATTTGCAAAGCAGAACAAAGGATTACTGTGTGTAAAAGAAATTATTGCATGGACACACTGGCTTTGGCACTGTGTGTAAAGGGAATTGTTGTATGGATGCACTGTGTGGTTTTCAGAGACTAGAAAAAGAGAGACTGGCATTGAGGAGTAGAGAATTTCAACCCCTACCAAGACGAAACTCTAGGAAGGATCACACACTCAGGATGAGCGGGTCTGCATGCCCCATAATGGTTGACAGACTAGGAAACACGAAGATGGAATGCTCTGGAATCAGAAGAAATTTCTTCTCTACAAAAATGACAACATCATACAATCATATCTAATCCTAAAATCAGGATTGGTTCCAGTCAAGTTGAAAGTGAACAGACTGGATGGCCCCTGTGTCCTTCCAGCCAGGGTCCCTTCCTGACCCTCACCAGGACTCACCAGGCACAAGTGGCTCACATCTGTAATCCTAGCTACTGAAGAAGCTAGATCAAAGCCAGCTTCAGATCAAAGCTAGCCTGGGCAGGAAAGTCCATGAGACTCATTTCCAATCACCAAAAAGCCAGAAGTAGAACTGCGGTTCAAATGGTAGAACACTAGCCTTGAGCAAAAAAGCACAGGGATAGTGCCCAGGACCCGAGTTTAAGCCCCAGGACTGGTGTACACGTACACACACACACACACACACAAACAACCCTGAAACTCTCTTCATCTTACTGTTAACACCTCTTCCTGCAGAGCTCTGGCCTCTCCACCTGGATTGGACATCAGATGCTGTCCCTGAGCAGCCTTCCACCATGGGCTGTCACACTACTGGCCTGCATCCTGGTGTCCATTGTCACAGAGTTTGTCAGCAACCCAGCCACCATCACTATATTTCTGCCCATCCTGTGCAGCCTGGTGAGTAGAGCAGGACTCTGGAATATCAAGAGCAGGGGTGCCTGAGGGTCTGGCAGCAGCCTTCCTGGATGGACCTCTCCGCAGTTGACTGCCCACAGCTTCATGGATGAGTATTCAAGGCATAGCTTGTACAGTGAATAAACTACAGGTATTACACATTTTAAAAAGATAAGGTAATAGATTATAGTAAGAGTTCCTTTTGGCTGCCCTAAATGGAAACAGAAGAACTGACAATGTTAAAGAACCAACAAGTTAAAACCCTAGAATTTCATTTCCCCACAATTATCATTAACCTTTCTTTCCTGAGTTAAAACCTAATAGTGGATAACTGGTGCTAGTGACTCAGGTTAGTAATCTTAGCTGACATCTGAGGATCAAAGTTCAAAGCCAGCCCTGGAAGAAAAGTTCCTCAGACCCATATCACCAATCAATCAGCAAAAATCAAATTTTTAAAAAAGTGGAGGTGTGGCTCAAGTGACAGCCTTTGAGAGAAAACGCCAAGTGACAGTGTGAGGCCTTGACTGAATTCAAGCCCCAGTACCCATATGCACACACGCACCCATGCATGCACACACAGACACATAGAGTGGGGCCAGAGAGGCAACCGCAGAAAAATGGAGACAAAACACACCCAGTTGCACATCTGAAGGCCACAGCTCTGAGGATCATCGAGTCTACCTAATTCCACTGTCATCACGGAGGTCCTGAGAATTAGGAAGGATGACAGCTTCTTCCATGGCCTCGGACCGATTTGTGAGGAAAGGAGTAAGAGAGAAGTAGACTGTAGCCTAGAGAAGCAGCCCCTAAGGTGATGTACTACTGAACCCAGGGCTGCACCTGTGCCCATCTAGGAGATGAGGTTCCTCTCACCTCCAGCAAGAACACGTCCTCCTGCTCCTCAATCCCTTGCTCCCCACAGCCACTCTCTGTGCACTGCTGTCTCCAACAGCTGTCTCATATCAGCCTATGTGTGTGAGCGTAAGAATACACTTAGTTACCACACGGCAATACATATTGAGAGAAGGATCCCAAGTTCAAATCACAAATGAGACATCAGTGCTGAACCTCCAGTATGAGGGACTCCTGTTTCCGTCGAAGTAGCTCATTCGTGGTCTTTTTGTTTCTCAGCTAAATAATAAACTCCAAAAACCACTTTCAGTACAGCAGTCCTCCCCAACCCCCATGAAAGCATCCATTCTAGGAAGAGCCTCAAAGTTCCAGCCAATCGGGTTGTCAAGTCCACTGCACATGCTGAGGCAGGAGGGGGGCACAGCACTGGGAGCACTGTGGGTGTCCAGGTCGGGTCAGTCGACCATTGAGAGCCACGCTGGGAGCATGCTTGTGCCCACGATGGACCAGCCTCATCTCTTTTAACGTCCCTGTGAACTTTCTCTTCCAGTCTGAAACGCTGCACATTAACCCACTCTACACCCTGATTCCAGTCACCATGTGCATCTCCTTTGCAGTGATGCTGCCTGTGGGTAACCCCCCCAACGCCATCGTCTTCAGCTACGGCCACTGCCACATCAAAGACATGGTGAGCTGGGAGTATCCTCTTTTGCCAGGCCCTGCTCTGCATGGGTAAGGCTAGCTGGCTACATAGTCTGCTCTGAAAGGGATTTTTTTTTTTTTTGCATTGGTTGTTTTGGTTTGTTTTTAGTTTCGTTACTATAAGGTAATGTATAAAGGGGTTACAGTTACATAAGTTAGGGAGAATACATTTCTTTTTAAAGGACAGTCATTCCTTCTTTACCCTCTCTCAGACTTACCCTCCTGTCCCTGCCAATAAGTTATATAGTTTAGTTTCAGCCTAGTAAAGTACCAGTGAGTCCTAGTGTTACATTTGTTCACCCTGTGTCCCCAGGAGGGACACAGATAGAGAAAGCTAAAAGGGGCACAGGCTGTTGCCCAGACTTAGCAGATCTGGCTGACATGTGCTGACACTCACCTTACTTGCCTGGACAAGTGGGGACAGTCACACAGTATATTCACAAATGGTGAGAGATGAGTGTTAGGACCCAGGGCAAAAGGTATCTTGTGAGAACAGGGTCCACCTGTTCAATTCTCCAAGCAATGATAACTAAATGCAACCATCCATGGTTCATGTTTTGGTGTTCAGCTAGGTTCACAAGATGGCTGTGAGGAAACATTTTGCGTTGCTGTCTCGAGGGCTCTCTTCTAGTCCCAACCCCTTCCTGTCCTTCCACAGTCATAGGCCATCCCACAGGGCAACATTACAGCCACCCAGGCAGTGACTGGAACAAGGCAGGGCCATGTAAGTAGAGCAAGGTCTAGACTGAGCCCTGCGATTCTGCCCAGCTAGAAATGACCAGGGTTTTGTGGCTTGTATCCTGCAGGTGAAAGCTGGCTTGGGAGTCAATGTCATTGGCCTGGTCATCGTAATGGTGGCCATCAACACCTGGGGTGTAAGTCTCTTCCACCTGGACACTTTCCCAGCCTGGGCTAAGGTCAGCAACATCACTGATCGGGCCTAACACAAGTGGACAAACAAGTCTGGCTAGGGGAGCAGCTCTCAGCAGAGCTGAGCCACAGGCAAAGAAAATCATCAGGAACACAAGGCCCCATCCCATCTCTGTCCAGACTCCACCTCCAGCCACTTCGGTGAAATGTAACATTGCATCTTCTTGGCATCTCCTCCATCCAATTGACCCTTCTGGGAGACAGGAAAAGACAGCCTGTCTGGGTTGTCCCTGAAGCATGCTGCACCAGCTGTCCAGCCTCACTGGGTTTCCTTATTTGTAATTCCTTCCTGGGAGTTGAAGGCAATAGCAAATCCATTTCCACCTGTGCAGCTAGTGGTGACAGCTCTCCTAGGGAAAAATCTTATCCAGAACTCCAACCACGGCAAATGTTTTCACCCTTTGAGTCAATCATTACTTTGACTCCATCTTAAATAGCTCCTCTTCCCCTTGACACCACATTCTAGCAAAGAAATAATGTTACCCTTCTGGAAAAAGATTGATTTTGTTATAGGAAAAGTGGGGAGGGGGGAAGGATAGTATCTCCTCCATCTGTTACTGACTGGAAGTGTCTCTGTCGTGGCATGTAGGGAGGGAGGGAAATTCATTTTATTAGAGAGATGAAAGCTACAATCGAAACCACAGAACCATTATTGACTGGCTTGCTCTTCAATTTAATGAGTAGTTTGTTCCTCAGAAGACAGAGTTCTAAGTAGTTGCCCCAAAGTCTAATATATTGGTCACTTCCCATGTCAGTGAGCCCCTTGAAGCGAGGAAGGTGTTTGTGCCTCTTGAATTCTCCACAATGTGCACAATAAATATTCCCAGTGAGAAACAAAGTCTCCTACTCCCTCCTGAGGACCATCCCCTTTTCTCCATGAAATGTCCTTAATCGCGCCATGCCTCCATTTTGCTGACTTCTACCATCGGTTGCCTGTTAAATACATCTTCTAGGAAAGTGAGTCCCTATGGTTAATTGTTTTAATTGGTTTGAAGTCACTACTGATGGCATGTATAGTTTTCCTCACAATCATTTATTGGCAAAACCACCCCTTTAATCACAAGTGTGAACTGTAAAGTTCCTTCTGTTCTAGTCAACACTTGCATGCTCCTACTGTAGGAATGATTGCTTCTGCCCTGTCAACTAGCTGAGCCAATGTCTGATTCATTATAATAATAAAGACCTCATGAGCACAAGTAAATTGCCAACACTAGGTGTGCTACAGCACACCAAATACCAGCACACCTACAGATTGAGCCAGTATCCCACCCCATCAATCTGCTTTAAAATGTTCTAGAGTCATGGTGTTAGGACTTTTAAGAGCAGACAAACATGCTTCTGAGCCATTATAGAACCCAGATCCTCAATCTCTGGGTCAGAGATAAGACAACACAGATAGTAAAATTCTAGGAGTATATTAAAATTTGCCTAGAACTAAGTGATTTTAGAATTGGTCAATGTTCAGCGAGTTGAGATGGTGTCACCACCACAGCGCCAACTCTCCATAGCAGCTGCTGCCAGGGGCTTGGCACATTCAGATGGCCAACTTAGAAAGTTGCAGTCTGACATGCCGGCACAAATGACAGCACTGTATGTTTCCAAAGCTTGTTTCAGACCAGACTGCCCACTGCTATGACAAGGGCTGGCAGATGTGACTAATAATTCCTACTTACTGAAAATTATTCACTATCAGAGAGTAACTTACAGCCCTTCTGGTGTTTTAAAATATCACTTGATTTTTATCTTCCAATATCGCATTACATGGATAAAACACTGGTTATGATGATTATTGTTCACCAGCTCATTTCCCTGATCATGAAACTAAGAGCCAGATACAATGTTTGAATCTTTTTCTCAATTGTGTATTGAATTTGCCTTTGAAATTCCCTTAATTCACTTCTAAAGTACATAGTATACAGTACTTTACACTGGCACTTACATCACCAACGCATACATTGCATCACAATTTTATTTTCATTTTCTATGGAACTGGAGAGTGAGCCCAGGACCTTGTGTTTATAATACAGGTATTCTACCATTTGAGCTATTCTTCCAGCTGTGGTTAGTTTTGAAGTAGGTTCTTAGTTTCTGTCCTGGCTAGTCTGTGCTTCCCCAAGTAAAGGAGCTGGGCACAAACAGTGCACCCAGCAACTCTTCTTGCCCTGAGTGGGAAGAAGAGGTGCATGCCGTTACATCCAACCACTGGTTAAGATGAAGCCTCAAAAATCCTCTGCAGGGTTGCCTTTGAACTAGAATCCCTACTCCTCATCTCTACCTCCCAAGCAGCCAGGATTACAGGTTTGAGCTACCAAGCTCAGCCATCACTTTTATTTAAAAAAAAAAAAAAAGACTTTTCTCCATTGTAAAAAAAAAAAAAAATCCATGTTTTTAGCTAAACACCAAATGAAGTACAACTGGCCCTGTGTGTCTATGATAGGAAAAATTGGGGGGGGATGGGGAGGAGTGCCTATAGTGAACAACCTTTTTTTCCTTATTATTTAAATAGAATTTACATTTTACTAACTGTCAAAGTATAGAATTGTACAGGTTACATGCAAATACTGCACCTCTTTATATCATGATCTTGAGCATCGGAGGGTGTTGGTGTCCACAGAGGCACCGAGTAAATTCCCTTGGACACCAGGAAATAATTTCCTAGGTCTGCAACCAGACCTAGCAAAGGTTTCAAAATATTTTCCCTTCACCACCCTGTTCCTTCCCACAAGGCAAGCCCTAATAGCAGGGGGTGAAAAGAGCTCATTCATCTGTATAAGGAATGGAAATACTATGTGCAAACCTCAAGACAGAAAGTTTAAGAAAGGCCTGACTCACTCCTGTACAGTGTACAGGGGCTCCTTCAGGAAGAATACCCACAGAGAGTATTAAAATGTGGGAGACCTCAGCAGAAAAACAAATACCAGTACAGTATTCATGGAGGGAACTGCTCAGTGGAAATGTAAGCATTACACATGAGAACATGTGCTCTATGAACAAGTACATACAGACTTGTCTCTGTAGTTCAACAAATAAAAAAATGAGTTTAAAAAGTCTCTTTTGATCAGAAGCACATACCTGCCTAGTTCTACAAAACACAAAATCGGAAGAAAACTCTGAAAATTCTATCCCTTTTGACAATTATAAATGTTGGCTTTTCCTCTTTGATTTTGTTTTGTTTGTGAGAGTTATAGTTTAAGGGTAAGCTGTTCAAGCTTAATCTATTTTTTGTTGCCAGCATGAATCCTGGAGTTTTCTATTTCATACATTCATCTGCAGTACAAGTTTGAGCCTCCCTTCATGGTCCAGTGTGGCAAGTCTTTTTAAATCACATCAACAGGAGTTTTCAAGTATTCTTTAAAGGGTGGGGGGAGAAAGGAAAACCAAAGGTTTATTGTTTCCTTGATTTATGCAGTAAAGGGTCCTTTCCTAGAGAATACTAAGAAAAAGCAACTCAGAACAAAAGTCACAATCACAACCTCTCCCACATTATGACCACCCTAAAATAAACCCACATGATTCCAGATTCCCCTAGCATATACTTTTCATGAGGGGTACCTTGTCTAAGGACTCTGAGCTTTTTCATAGTATACCAGTTTATGTAGTGAAATCAAATCTAAGAACTGACACACTGAATGGCTCCTCCAGATAGAAATGATTCATTCTATCAGCAGGGATAGTTAAGTGTCACTGCTGAGAGAATCTCCAAGTCCACATGCGCTTTGATTATGACGTATGATTTAATGATATAATCGCCATACAACAAATAGTACTGTCATGGCAAGGAGTCCTCTTTGAAAATAGCTCTCAGTAAGCCTCTAGCATGTCAAATATCCTCAAGAGCAAAAAAAAAGAAAAAAGAAAAAGCCAGGCGCAGTTGTCCTAGCTACTCAGGAGCCTGAGATCCAAGGATCCTGGTTCAAAGCCAGCCTAGGCACTAAAGTCCATGAGATTCTTATCTCCAGTTAACCACCAGAAAACCAGGAGTAGTGCTGTGGCTCAAGGGATAGGGCGGTAGCCTTGAGCTGAAGAGCTCAGGGACAATGCCCGGGCCCAGAGTTCAAGTCCCATGACCAAAAAAACCCTTTACACTTTGAGGCTTAAACTTTCAAGATCAAATCTTGAGAGCCATATGTTATAATGGAGGTGGATGCTATATATTTTCATCAATATCTAGGTACCATAAGCAGAACCATGTTTGATATGTAGTTCACAAAGTAGTTCCAAAAACAACTGTAAAGGGCCAGGAGTTTGGCCTAGTGGTAGAGTGCTTGCCAAGCATGCACCAAGACCTATGTTCGATTCCGCAGCACCACATACATAGAAAAAGCCAGAAATGGTGCTGTGGCTCAAGTGGCAAAGTGCTATAGCCTTGAGGAAAAAGCCCAAGGACAGTGCTCAGGCCCTGAGTTCAAGCCCAGCTGAGCACCAGTGGCTCATACCTGTAATCCTAGCTACTCAGGGCACTGAGATCTGAGGACTGCAACTCGAAGCCAGCCCAGGCTTCAAAAGTCCGTGAGACTCTCAGAAAAGGCTGGAAGTGGTATTGTGGCTCAAGTGGTAGATTGCTAGCCTTGAGCACAAAGAGACTTAGGGACAGCACCCAGGCCCAGAGTTTAAGCCCCAGGACTGGCAAAAAAAAAAAATAAAATAATAATAATAAAAGACCAACCTCTGCATGTATTTGATACCTACCATGTGTATGGGAGAGAGAGAGGAGAAACATGCACCAGTATGTTTAAGCAGACTCATTCTCAAAGGTACAGAGGGAACTAGTAATGACTGCCTAGACAAGTTTTGAACCCAGAGTTCTAGCCCAACCTGAGAAATGGTGAGACTCCATCTCCCCACCCTCATTAAAAATATTTTGGATTATAGAAACAAAGTATCAATTATGGAGTCACTGATTTTAGTATGAACTTGGACCACACTTTCCTTAGGAGAATCACTATGAAGTTATAATGTAAAAACATTTTTAATGTAAAAAGGCATAACATTCCTTTACCAACAACTTCTCCCTTATCCATCATGTAACATAAAATGCATCTGCAGTCTTCATAACAATTCTTCTGAAGGAAAAAGGATCAGAACAAATATATCATGAAAGAAATGCATGCAGGACCTGGAGTTTGGCCTAGTGGTAGAGTGCTTGCCTAGCATGCATGAAGACCCAGGTTCGATTCCTCAGTACCACATACATAGAAAAAAGCTGGAAGTGGTGCTGAGGCTCAAGTGGTAGAGCTCTAGCCATGACAAAGTCCAAAGACAGTGCTCAGATCCTGAGCTCAAGCCCAGGACTGGCAAAAAAAAAAAAAGAAATGCATGCAGACTAAATCTCTACCAAGACCAAAAACAACTGCTTTGCAATTAAAAAAAAAATCTCAATTCTGACAGGACTCTCAAAATATAATTTCCCAACAAATAACAAATTGATTTATTGGTTAAATAATCAACTATGGAGCTGACAACAGTATAAAATAAATGGATACTTCACCAGAAACTGGCTTCTACGCATTAATTTTAATTACTTTGAGGCAACAAAATTTAGTGACAAGTGTTTAACAAGTACCCGTGATAATAGTTAAACTATGAAATCAGCATTACTTAAATCTGGTCAGCTACACAAAACTCATCTATTTTCCTTTTGACAAAAGATAGTAGAAATTCCAAAGAACGGGGAGAAACTACAAATTAAAGGTCGTGTTTGCTAATCTAGCACCATAATTCCAGTCTTATAGTCTCCCAAATAGACAGAAGGAAAACAAGGGAGAGGCAAGGCTGTTGGAAGCAGAAAAGAGTTCTGAATTTATGGCCCCATTTCTGCTCTGAGAGCACCCAGGGTCTAGCAAGGATGATGAGATAAGAACAGAAGCTTTGGGTCAGGAGGTAAAGGCACTCCTGAGCAGCTGGGCAGAACTGGTGTATCCAGAATGCAGTGCTGGAGAGGGCCTTAGGAACCAGGGGGCTTCTTCTTGGCTTCCAAGTCCTTTTTGATCTCTTCAATTTTTTTAGCCAGGTTTGGTATCTTTGAAAAGAAAAAGGATTATTGTAAGGTTGCATCTACCTAATCAATATTTTACATAGGGTTTCTTAAATTCTTATTTTCCTCTGAAGGAGACCTGCTCAATAGTGCTACTTCTTAGCCTCATAAAATATATCAGTAGAAGGGGAAGGAGTTGGGGGAGGGGGAGGTTGAGAGAAGAGGGAAGGTGTAACAATGTTTAATAAATGTACTCATTACCTTACATATGTAACAGTAGCCCCAACCCCACTCTGTATCACCCTGACAATAAAATTAAATTAAAAAATATATCAGAGCGAGGTACGGTGGCTCACACCTGTAATCCTAGTTACTCAGGAGGCTGAGATCTGAGGATCATGGTTCAAAGCTAGCCCGGGCATTAAAGTCTGTGAGACTCTTATCTCCAATTAAACACTAGAAAATCAAAAGTGGTACTGTGGCTCAATGGGTAGGGCGGTAGCCTTAAGCTAAAGAGCTCAGGACAGCACCCAGGCCCAGAGTTCAAGCCCCATGATCAACAAAAAATAATAACAATAAAAATTAAATAAATATATATATATATATGTGGATATAGGTAGCGGGCTAGAGGAGAAAGGGGATGGTGAGGTGGGGTGACTAGTAGAACAATAGAAAAAGGATGACAGCTCAATGGTTTGCAATCTACTAGATAGTCATTTGTTTCAAATATGTATGCCTTATGAATACAGGAATAGAGTGGGGGGGAGTATATGTTAATGGTTTCTCTCTGAAAGCCAACTCTGACTTCTATCCTGAGATACCTAAACTTAACCTTTCAATCTGGTGTCCAGTAAAAGTCATACATAAATAATAAATGTCACTGCCTAGAACACCAGAATCAAGTGAAGGCTAATAGAGAGAAGTTCTACTATAAAGCATTAGAATATTTCCCTGTCTTTGTAAAATACCTTCTTGGATCCTGACTTAGGGATAATCATGCCACTGATTTTAACTTCCTCATTTAAGGTTACTATGACTTCCACTTCAAAAACTTCCTTCAGTGTATTAGCACAGAAATCTATATCCAGAATTCTCAATTCTACTATTGAGGCAACACCAAGGAAGATGAGATAAGAACAGAAGCTTTGGATCAGGTGGTAAAGGCTGGGCAGAATCAGTTGGTTAGGGGAGCTTAAAAGACTAATTGTTCTCTAAATTCTCACTTGCTACATGGCTTTCCACAGAACCAACTCTGGGCTAGCCAGACCACCTAAACTGGTGGGATTCTGCCCTCTGGTGGTAGTATGAGGGAAACATGCCCCTGTGAAATTGTTTTGTTGTTTTCCAACTGAAAAGTTTTCTATAAAATTTGGACTTTTCCCCAGACTTGTGAGCTTCGTTTATGCTAGAAAGCACACTGTACTTGAAATAAAAATAACAGTACTACAATAAAAAGGCATTTGCACAATGGAGGAAAATGTGAATATGGCCACTTACATCATAGTTCTGAGCCAGATACATTCCAACGACGTTGCCCAAAGTAAATCCAAGCTGAAAGAATAGAATAGGAAGAGTTATCTGCATATCAAGTCCTGAGCCAATTTGTGACCAAACCAAAAGCCACATAAGATATCTTCCTAGAGAGTTCAAAATGGGTAAAGAACCCCGGTGTCCAGCTAAGGTAATGTACAACATGATTTACCAGTGACACACACAAACCAGTCTCAAAAGATGAAAGAACATATAACAAAACAAAGAGTAAATAGTGGTGATGAACAAATTTACCATAAACCTCCACAAATTCTTCACCATAAGGGCTGGGAGTTTGGCGGAGCGGTAGAGTGCTTGCCTAACATCCACGAAGACCCAGGTTGGATTCCTCAATCCCACATACATAGAAAAAAGCCAGAAGTGGTGCTGTGGCTCAAGTGGTAGAGCTCTAGCCTTGAGAAAACACAAGGACAGTGCTCATGCCCTGAGCCCAAGCCTAGGACTGGCAAAAAAATAAATAATAATGATAATAATAATAATAATAATAATTCTTCACCATAAGTTCTAGAACCCAAGTCAAAGTTCTGATTTGTTGCTAACTGCTACGTTTCCTTTTTCTTTTTGGAGGGAGGGGAATTATGCATATTTTTACACTTCTGTATATCAGATAAAAATTATTCAGTTTATACACTTGACCCTGGTGCTAATGACTCACATCTGTAATGCTACCCAGGAGTCTGAGATCTGAGAATCAAGGTTCAATGCCAGCCCAGGCAGCCAAGTCTATGAGACTTAATCTCCAATTATCCACCAAAAAGCTGGAAGTGGAGTTGTGGCTCAAGTGCTAGCCTTGAGCAAAATCTCAAGCCCCAGGTACAGAGTGCCCATGCAGGCACACACGCATGCATGCACGTGTGTACACACATACACACACAGACACACAGACAAGATAGTCACAGATGAATTGTAGATTTTAAAGAATGGACTCTCCTGTTTTGATCTTTTCATATTTCAAAAGATCAACCTGATGTCCAGGACAGTAAGTAACCTGACTAGGATCATCCCAACAAAGACCACATCCACAAGTAAATGAATATGACAGAAAACAATAGGGAATTCTGACTCATGATGGTCAGAGTTCAATGGCAAGATATTTAAGGTCTACATTGATTCCAACTCATGATAAAAGGGACAGGCAGAACTTTTAGAGAACTATGAATGTTTATACCACTGAATAACTATTTTCCTGAAAAAGCATTGCTTCATGAAAATTTAGAGCACTCTGTAGAAGGGCCAAAGCTGCTTAGCTTTGAGTTTTAAAGATGACAATTCTATTTTTCCTTAGTAATTAAGAGCCTCCAACTAGAGCCTGATTTCTCATTTAATAAATTCAAATTAGCATCTACTTTTTATGCTTTTTTATAATTGTGTTTTATTGTTGGGGTAACGTACAGAGAGGTTACAGTTACACCCGTCACGTAGTGGGATACATTACTTCTTGAACATTGATACCCCTTCTCGTTTTTCTCCCACTTTCCTTTCTTCTCACTCATTCCCAATCATCTTGTTAGCTTTGAGTTTTAAAGATGACAATTCTGTTTTTCCTTAGTAATGAAGAGCCTCCAACTAGAGCCTGATTTTTCATTTAATAAATTCAAATTAGCATCTACTTTTAAAGATCATTTTGTTAAACCCATGTTGCTTCTGTTCAATCTCAACAGAGAGCTTAAACTTGAAAAACCAAGTGAGGAACTCAACATACTATTTATTATCCATGACCACCAGGCAGGTTCTCATAGGAAAAATGACATCTAAATCTGAGAAGCAGATTGAAGACCACAGCCAGATTAGGGAAGGTCTTGAATAAACCTAAAACCTATGCATAGGGAGAGTGAATTTGCTTCTTCCAGGCCAAGACCCGGAAGTCTTCTCCACAGCTCCTGGAAGCTGGGTGCCATTTCTAAGGGGTGCTCCTCTGTACCCCGCTTCCCAGAAAAGTCAGCACTGAACACACTTATACCATAACTCTTGTGCAATCATTCTAAGATTTCAGGACTATAAAAAAGTAGATCCTTCTCACAAACACTGGAAGCAATGATGGAGTAAAACACGACACATGTGAGGACAGAAAAGTGATATGAGGAAAGCTGTGTAGGTGGCAACTGGTGAAAAGAGGCTGGAGCTAGCTGGCCTGGCCCAGAACAGTACACAACAGAACAAAAGCATTATCTGTAAGTACGGAGTACATGCAGTAAGTGAACCTCCACAATCCACTACCCATAATTCTGAAACCAAAATCCTCTCCAAACTATGCTTCACCATAACTCATTTGACACACCTGACTTGAAATGACATGAGTCTGTGTGTGTGTGTGTACGCACACATGCACAAGAGCATGCATGTTTGTTTTTTCCCTTTAGTGATAGGATATCACTAAGCAGCCCAAGCTGACACTGAACTTGAAATCCTCCTGCATCAGCCTGCAAAATGCAAGGAGTACAGGAATGTGCGGGCAGCCACACCTAATGTTTATAGTCTTATCACCCTTGACTGGAAATAATGAATAGTTCCATATAAATAAAAATATCTAGGCCGGGAGTTTGGCCTAGTGGTTAAAGTGCTTGCCTAGCATGTACGAAGGCTCGGGTTCGATTCCTTGGTACCACATACATAGAAAAAAGCCAGAAGTGGTGCTGAGGCTCAAGTGGCAGAGCTCTAACCTTGAGAAAGCCCAAGGACAGTGCTCAGGCCCTGAGCTCAAGCCCAGGACTGGCAAAAAAAAAAAAATAATAAAAATAAAAATATCTAAATATAGGATCCTGACACAGAGCCCACTGGAAGATACCCTTAACAGCAAATATTTTAATGCACTGATTTTCAAACGCTATCTAAATATTAAGTAAGTTAAGCAGTCAAGTATCAAAGTATGCATGTTATTATCCTTCTAAAATCAGAAATAAATCTGCTTTTTGAAATACATCTAGCCTCCACATTTTATAGACTAACTCTGGGCATGGGTGCTATCTCTAAGCTCTTCAGCTCAAGGCTACTGATCAACCCCTGGAGTCACAACACCACTTCAAATTTTCTAGTGACTAACTAGAGTTAATACTTTAGTGCCCAGGCTGGCTTTGAACATTGATCCTCAGATCTCAGCCTTCTGAGTAGCTAAGGATTACAGGTGTGAGCCACGGTGTCCAGCTTACACTCTTAATGCACTAAAATTAACTTCATATTCAGGCCTCTGAAGGGCTAAAAGCAGTACTCAGAAGTTCATATGTCAGGAACACCAACACAAGACCTTGAATGGTAGGACACCAGCAAAACAACAGTCAGGTCATTCATTAGGTGGCAAACTGAATGACACAGAGATATGCCTTACAGTGATGAATGTACCACATTGTTATTGAAGGCTAAATATCCGAGGAACTGTTAAAACTTAGTAGAAAAAGAACTGGGAACTGTGCCAGGACCTAGTGGATCATACTTGTAATCCCAGCTACTCAGAAGGCTGAGATCTGAGGATCACAGTTAAAAGCCAGCCAGTCCATGAGACTCACATCTCTAATTAATCACCAGAAAACTGAAAGTGGAGCTGTGGCTCAAAGTAGTAAGGCATTTACCTTAAGCAAAAAGAGTTCAGGGACAGTGCCTAAGCCCCAAGTTCAAACCCCACCACCAACCAAAACAGAGAACTGGGAACTAAAAATAGAGACCAAGGCACAATGGTAATAAAGACATGATGATGGTGAAATAGAAGAAACATGCCTGATGACCTGGCAAGCGGGCAGGGCTAGCCACCAGAAAGCCAGAGTTTGATCCCCATGTAGTAATGATAGGGAGCCACTGCTTACCAGCAGAAAGGTGATAAAAGCCCTGTCTTGGAAGCATTTAGTTGGTTTATATTCTGAGAGAACGCTGACTAAGTATAGATTAGAAGCAGGTCACAATACTGTGGTGGCCCATAAAACAGCAAGCAAACAAGAATAAATTGTCTCCTTAAATGTCAGTGATGATCAGTAGATAGAACAGAGAATCCAAGAATATTTACATTTATGGTACAAATGGTTTACAACAATCCCTTGGTATTATAACATTCAATAGGGAAAATGGTTTTCAAGAAATGATATATCTTATACAGAAAAATTAAAATGTATGGAAGCCCTAAATGTAAGTGCAAAAACTGCTAAATACTTAGAAGAAATGACTTAGGAGTAAGTCTTTATACGTAACAACAAAGTACAAGTGGCAAAAAAAAAAATTTGATGTGTTTTCATTTCACTATCAACAGGAAAAAAGATCGACACTTAGAGTAAAACAGTTGCAAATCAAATGCCTGATAAGGTACATGTATCCAAAATAAAGAAACCTTGCAATTAAATGAAAGACATACAATATAATTTTTAAAATGGAGAAAAGATTTGAAAAAAAAAATTTCCAAAGACACAAATGGCCAATAAGCACATGAAAAGATGCTTGATATCTTTAGTCTCTGAGGAAATGCAAATTAAAACCAAAAGGAGTGATCACTTTGGTGGCTTTAATTAAAATAATTTTTTAAAAGAACAACCAATATTGACAAGCATGTGGAGAGACCATTACAAAGATTTATACCTTGCCAGTAGGAATGTGAAATGGTACAACCTCTGAAGGGAAAGGTCTAGCAGTTCCTCAAAAAGTGAAGGAGACAGTGAGCATATGAACAATTGCACTTGAGAGTACAGACCCAAGAGAAGTGAAAGATATACCCACACTAAGATTACTCATAACAGCCAAAAGGTGGAAACAAATTCAATGTCCCTTTCACTAGTGAAAAATTAATAAAATATTATGTCCATACAATGCAATACTACCTAGGCATAAAGAAAGACTGGGACTAATTCAAACTATCATATAGATGAACCTTGACAACACAAGAACAATCAGAAAAGACCACTGAAAGCAAATATGCAGAACAGACAACAGACACAGAAATGAAGAAATACATTTCTAGGGTTGGTGGAGAAGGAAAAAAGAACTGAATGCTAAGATATATAAGGTTTCTTTTTGAGTTGATGAGACATTTCACATACAATGAAATAGTGGTGATAAGGGGCAAGAGTCTGGCTAGTGGTAGAGTGCTGGCCTAAAATGCATGAAGACCCGGTTTCAATTCCTTGGTACCACATACATAGAAAAGTGGTAGAGCTCTAGCTTTGAGAAAGCCCAAGGACAGTGATTAGGCTCCAAGTTCAAGCTCCAGGACTAGGAGAGAGAGAAAGAGAGAGAAGAGGTGGGGAGAGGGAGAGGGAGAGGTAGAGAGAGAAAGAGAGAGAGAGAGACAGAGACAGAGACAGAGAGACAGAGACAGAGACAGAGACAGAGAGGGGGGGGTGATGGTTGTACAAGTTGTGAGTACATTTTAAAAAAAAAAACACTACTTCAGCCGGGCACAGTGGCTCACAACCTGTAATCCTAGCTACTCAGGAGGCTGAGATCTGAGGATCACAGTTCAAAGCCAGCCCAGGCACTAAAGACCATGGGATTCTTATCTCTAATTAACCACTAGAAAACTAGAAGTGACACTGTGGCTCAAGGGGTAGGGCAGTAGCCTTGAGCTGAAGAGCTCAGGGACAGCGCCCAGGCCCAGAGTTCAAGCCCCACGACCAACACCAACAACAACAAAAAACCACTTCAAATGAGTAAATTTACTTCAGTGCCAGAAAAATAACTGAAATTTGCTAAAATTCTGTTGGTTACCTGGCATGAAACTGTGGAAATTAAAGATAACTTCACAGCACCCAGACAGAAAAATAGAGACCAGCCAGATGTTAGCTCGAACATGAGTACAGGTAAGATCAAAGCCAACTCTATACAAACTACTCTTCTCATTTTGTTCTAGTCCTTCCCCATTAAAAAAGCTGTTATGACTACAGATCAGCACACAAAGCTACAATATTTATCAGGATGGTTCCTGGCAAAGCCTAGAGTAACTGACAATAACCCAAAGCATCTGACAAGTCTGAGCTGTGACTCACCAAATTACACTTTCAAAAATAACACAACCAAACCCAAGTCACTGGCAAGAGTATAAGAAATCTAAAAATAATCCCAATTTATTTAGCAAATATAGCTACAGCTATCATTCAATAGAATACCCCAAAATCACTTAGGATACAATGTGAGAAAATCTATTCAAAGAAAATAAAAAATATACATTACCTAACAATAAAAACACATATTGTATTATTTCTCAATTTCAAACTTAGCTGGAAAGCATTCAGACCTCTATATTCCAAAGAAGCAAGAAAAATGAATCATCATTTTTTTGAATTTTATTTTTTTAATTGAGGTGGGAAAAATATTATCAATGCGTTTACCAACCTCTTTAATAATCAACCCCACATTTTAAAATGAAATCTGCTAAGGATAAAATTACTGCTGCTGCCTCAGAGAAGCACATAATACAGATAGAAAAGAAGAGAACAGAGGCCCAGAATCATGGCCTAGTCGCAGAGTGCTTGCCTTGCATGCATGAAGCCCTGGGTTTGATTTCTTGGTACCACATATGCAGAAAAAGCAGAAGTGGTGTTGTGGCTCAAGTGGTAGAACACTAGGTTTGAGAAAGCCCAAGGACAGTGCCCAGGCCCTGAGTTCAAGCCCCAGGACTGACAAAAAAAGAAAGAAAGAAAGAAAGAAAGAAAGAAAGAAAGAAAGAAAGAAAGAAAGAAAGAAAGAAAAAAAGCTCATGTTGATTCTTTCATTGTGCCAGTATGAAATAGGGATATTCATGGAAAACACTGTACTGGGTAGAACTGGTCTTATTCTGAAAGAAGCTGAGACAACTCTTCAACCTAGTGATAAGATGAAAAAGAATAACTTAGAGTTAAATATGACCATCCTTCAGTTTCCACAGGGGACTGGTTCCAAGATCTCTCCAGAGACCAATATTTGCAGCTGTTCAAATCCAATCTACAGAACACTATAATAATCCATGCACATCCTTTCATTTCCTCTCAATCTTCTCTAGATTAAGTAGAATAACTAGTACAATGTAAAGAGTCACTCTGCTGTACTAATCAGGAATGACAAGAAATAACTCTGTATATGTTTAATATAAATGTAATTTTTTTTCTCCAAATACTGTCTCAATCTCCTAAGTAGACAGCTCCAAATACATTTGATCAAGGTAGCTTGGGTCCTGCTGATATGGAGGGTTGACAGTAAATAAAGTCAATCACTAAATACTGACTTATCAGGCTGTAAATTAAGGCCCTCGGTAGTAGAAACTTAAGCATCAACATACCAGTTTAACTAAAAGACCTAAAATAATCCTAATTCAAAACCAAAATTCTGCAATGGCTAGCTAGTGGAAGTAGTCTGAGAATAAAGCAAGAACCACTATGCAAAACTAGTATGGGAACAGAGAAAATAAAGTAAGCAACAAACATTTAAAAAAGAATATTTACTAGGGCCTCATTGCATACAAGATCGCCTCCTGTTTTTCCATTAATGTGGCTTCTCCTTATAAATACCTTATAAAGCAAGTATTACTAGTCAGAAATTTGGCCTAGTGGTAAAGTGCTTGCCTAGCATGCAAGAAGACCAGGGTTCAATTCCTCAGTACTACATGTATAGAAAAAACCAGAAGTGGTGCTGTGGGCTCAAGTGGTAGAGCCCTAGCCTTGAGAAAGCCTAAGGACAGTGCTCAGGCCTTGATTTCAAGCCAGGACTGGCAGAAGGAAGGAAGGAAGGAAGGGAGGAAGGGAGGGAGGGAGGGAAAAAAAGGCAGGTATTTCTGCCCAGTTTTACCTAAGAAAATTGTGGACAGAGTAAAGAACCTGCCCAAGTTACAGAGTAGGTAAGTATATATGCCAAGCATATGGCAGGTAAATGATACACAAACAAGAAAAATTAATCAAAGATTATGTCAATATTCCAAATTTGAGAGATCCAGTACATGAGAAAAAATAAATTAGGTCTGGAGTAGGTATAGGGAGAGGGAGGGAATAATTGATCCAGATAGGTCAAGTATGAGGCAGAGGAGACAAAGATTGATACCAAAGATACAAGTGAACTCGAATGCTGAGAAAAGGACTCAAGGTAGTTTTGGAAGCTATCAGCAAAGAAGTAAAATGTGATGACATAACAAGGAATATACTCCTCAAGGGAGGAGGTGAAGAAAAGAGCTGAGTCAACTAGTCTTGAGCAACACACTAACCAAGAGCAAGGAAGCACAGCCAGTAAAAAACCAGAGAGATTACAAAGCAGTTCCCCAACTGGTAAGTCCAGATATGATCCCCTCAGCCCTGAGGGGGCAGAGCCGATGCAAGCACTGTGCAAGGGGTCACCGTAAACAAGCTTCCCAGAAAAAACGACCATCACTGCCTGCCTCTGCGTGTTGTAACAGAAAAGAAGGCCAGGACATACAGCAGTACACGATCCAAGTGAAGATGGGGTGCTCTGAACACCAAGAGGGAGGACAAGTGGTGGATGACACCAGGGGGAGCACAGGTCATGGGCACAAGATCCACCCCAGTACTGTCCTCACCACTGTAGGTAAATAGATAACAGTTGTGCAAATAGGGATGACTGACTGGGTTACTCCAAGAAAGGAAAATGAAAGGAATATACAAGCAACAGTGCTCCAGGGGAAAAAACACAGAAGACACCCTGGAGGGTCCCCAGGAAATGACCACTGGAGGACTTCCAAACCTCTCCTACCACCTACCCCTGAAAGGGAAGCTAACCCCACTTTTGTAAAGAAGCTAACTCAAGAGTTCAGTTGATGCCTTACAAAAGACAAAATGAGCCATACCTAGTCCTTCATTAAGTATCAATATTTTAAAGTGTTTAATATGCTAATTCCTATCTAGTTCTCATAACACAATCATGAGGTGGAGCTCCCTTTGAAAGTGGATCCTGAAGCACAGACATTTTAATCTGCCAAATTTGCAGTTTCATAGAGTGATCAAGAGAGTGTCTAACTCTGGGGTCTTGATGTCATGAGGGCAAATAACTGAAGCAAGAAGAAAGCCTTGTCCTAGTTAATAATGAACATGAAAAGCTATCCACTTCCTTCCAAAACAGCAGGGGGAGGGTCAGGGAGGGAGCATCCATGTCCACTTAACTCAGGATCAGGAATTGAATGCATGGCCTCTTTGGCAAAACTCATGTTTCTAACACAGCAATAGTCCAAAATCAAATCAACTTGCGCAGAAGCACTTCAAAAGTTAATGGCAACTCAGTTTACTAGTGAAAAAAATAACCAATTGTATCATCTTACACCTGGAGTCTGATACTGTCCTTAGTCGAGTGCTTCCAACAGGTAAAAGGCTGTAATCACTCCTAAGCTAGCAGCTACCTGGAACAGTGAATTTCCCAGAGGTCAAGAAATAGT
The DNA here is from genome assembly GCF_031878675.1 of Megascapheus bottae. Lineage (NCBI taxonomy): Eukaryota > Metazoa > Chordata > Mammalia > Rodentia > Geomyidae > Megascapheus > Megascapheus bottae. The sequence continues at coordinate 72,726,548 of NC_143513.1, read as the reverse complement.
CCTATCTTACTCAACCAGTTTAGGTCAAGGACCATCTCTTTGACTCTTAAGAGGATATTTGAGAAAGTCCTCCACTGACCATGCGCAAGATAAAGACCATGTGCAAGTTCTGACTGCACGGTCCTTGATAGAAAAACTCTCCCTTGAAGTTTGGCAAATCCCCTAGGAACCTTTACCCTATAGTTTCCCGGGCAGCCGGGTTTTTCTAAGTCAGAAGCCACGAGACATAATCTGTTTACCTATAGCACTCCTTTTTGAATCCTCCCTACGCTTGAAGACCAGGGCCTGACTTCTCTCCTCCAAGCCTCACAGCGTTGGGTGACCGACCGTTAACTTCTCCAAAATGCCCAGCAGCAGGCCAAGGCCAGGGGTGGGGTCTGGGCCTGGGGGTGGGGTCTGGGCCTGAGCCGGGGGGGGGGGGGGGGGGAGGGGACGGGGTGTCACGTCAGGGATGGGGCCTGACGGGGGGGGGGGGGGGGGCGGACACCACAGATACGAATGAGCACGCGCAGAACAGCCTTGAAAAGTCACGCTGGCAACGACACGAGGGTTCGGGACGTGGGTACCCGGCAGGGGACCTGGAGGGGCGGGAGGCAGGAGGACCGCGGCGCGAATGGCTCCGGCCCGCGCTGCTCCGCGGCGCCCCGAGTTCCCGAGGCGCCCCCGGGCGCCTTCCCCTGCGCTCCCCTCCCTTCTCCTCCCCTCACCAGGAATTGCAGCATGGTGACAGCAGGGAGGACCAGGTGGACGAAGGAAGGTGAAGCAGCTCCTCCGCGGTTCTAAACTGGCCTCCCCCGGCGAGGGCGGGGCCACCATTTACTTCCGGATCACGCCCCGCCCCGCCAATCACGTCTTCCAGGTCGCGGCGGCGCCTCGCCGTTCCGGCGCCCCCTGGTGGCGCGCCCGAACGTTGCCGCGTAAACCGAGCCAGCCGGGCACGGTGCCCTGCAGCCCAGGCGTCTGAACTCTTTCCAGGACGCCAACCATCCTCCCGCAGGCAGGAGGCAGCGGTCCCTGCCACCGGGGGCAGACAGGCTCTGGGACTGGGTGTTTCCCAAGTCCCAGCAACGTTGTCCTGCGTCCCAGTTGCAGATTAGTATTCTTGCAGGAAGGTTGTGGAGTCTGGCAGAGCGGGGTCCACGTCATGATTTCCTTGCACCAACTTGATGCAAAACAACCCCTAACTTCCTAGAAGTTTGACTTGCACCTCCTCAAGCCAGCTCACGTCAGCTACGTTGTTGGACTGTTGTGGGAAGCAAATGAGGTCATGTGGTCTTTTTGCGGAAGTCACTCAGCTTGCTTACTAAGGGCTGGTGCTCTACCACGTGAGCCATGCCTCCCAGTCCGTTGGTGGTCTTGACACAGACACTTAAGGACTTTTTGTGCCTGGCCTGGCTTTAACTGGCAATCCTCAAGATGACAGCCTTCTGAGCTAAGTTAGGACTAGAGCCTAAGTTAGGACAAGTGCCTCACTGGCAAAAGTTCTGAGCACATGATTCATCACAAGCACTGCTATGTTCCTTCCTCACTCAATCCTACACAGCATCCTGAATGTCATCAAAGTGTGATATGTTCAAAACAGGGAAAGAACAAGAATTTTCGGACTATGCACTGACTTTCACATTTAGGGGGAAAGGACCACACGGGCCAGAGGCACATGCTTCCTGGATAAAATTTCAAAACATCAATCACATACTGGCTTTGGTTTTTTTTTTTTTTAAGTTTTTATTTTTCATTGGTGAAGATGAAATCAGACCAAAAAAATGTACAGAAAAGATATCTATATATAAAGAAAGAAATAGCAAAATATTTTGGTCATAATTTAGAAAGAAAGTAATCTATAAAAAGGAGGCAGTGTCCCCGGTCCCTCTACCCAAGCCCATCAGCCAGGCTCAGCTCCTCGATATCCTCAGCAGCCCTCGGATTCGTCTCACAAGAGCCTGGATGAAACTATGGCGAGACCGAACCTTCGAATACAGTCCCTCAATGTCCAAAAGCTTCTTTTGTAGTGATTCTCCAAAAGCATTCACGGCATCAGACTGAAGCTGTAAGCAAGACGGATTAATAATGTATGATTATGGGGACAGGAGTTTAGCCTAGTGGTAGAATGCTTGACTAGCATGCATGAAGACCTGGGTTCAATTCTTCATACGACATACATAGAAAAAAGCCAAAAGTGGTGCTGTGGCTCGAGTGATAGAGCCCTAGCCTTGAGAAAACCCCAAAATAGTTCTCAGGCCCTGAGTTCAAGCCCACGACTGACAATCAATCAATTAATTAAATATTAAAACTACTGACTCCAGGTTTTGGGGGCTTTTTAAAAAAAATTCCACGTGGTTGACTTAAAATACCTTTGCTGTTTTGCAGTATGGTCTTTCCAATATAAAATATTTGGGGATTTTTGTAATATAAGAACCAAATTAGGGGCTGAGAGTTTGGCCTAGTGGCAGAGTGCCTGCCTACCATGCACAAAGACCGGGGTTCGACTCCTCAGTACCACATATATACAGAAAAGGCGGAAGTGGTGCTATGGTCAAGTGTAGAGCTCTAGCCTTAAGAAAGCCCAAGGACAGTGCTTAGGCCGTGAGTTCAAGGCCCAGGACTGGCAAAAAAAAAAAAATCAGGCATTCATATTTTCACAGTTCTTTTTTTGCATGATCGTATGTAGGTTTCTTTTGTTGATGTTCCTTACTTGTATAAACATGTAAATTTTAAAATCAATTTTAAATAGCAAGCATTGTTGATACTGATACATTGATGTACACAAAAACAATTCCTAAAGAGCCACACAAAAACATGTTAAGTTTTATTTAATGAAAGAAAAAAGTGGTAGGTTGGAAAAAAAATACTACTTTTGACTTTATTTTGTAGTTTTTAAAAACCCATTTACATGTCTGTCTTTTTATCTCCTTTTTCAGTGTTAGGGATAAAGCCATACACCAGCCCAGACTATTGCTTTTAAGAGTATCAACAAGTACAAGGAGTATCAACAAATAGCCTTGGTACATGCTTTAGAATTCAAAGGACTAAGAAAGCACAGTTTCAGATCTTTTCAATGTTACACTAAAAAGTTAAAATTAAGTACAAAATTAGATAAATCTACTTTCAGATTTGCACTCAAATCACAGCATATTTTCTCCCTAATTTTACAACAGAATAGTCTAAATGAAATGGGTCTTTAATATAATATGTATTTATTAATAACATCAGATAACTTATTCTTTAGCTAATTCTGCACATGACCTCACTTAACACCAGCCTTCCTAAACAAGCCAGGGCAAAAAGGAACTCACTTTATAGATACTAAGAGGCAGATGCACCTAGGACTAGGTTTACTGTGTTACCCAGACACCTAGCTGAGTCAGAAGGCTGCTGAAAGTGCCTGTGAGGAAGGCCCAACTTCAGCTACAGAACAGGCAGCAAGAAAGGGAGAGAGAGGCGAGCAAAGGCTTGATGAGCTCCTGGCTAAGGACACACAGAAGGCTAGAAGCACACCTAGCTATAACTTCTCTTTCTAAATATCACATACCGGGATACCTGCTTTGTCAGAAACAAAACTATAACTCTAGCCGGTCGCGGTGACTCATGCATGTAATCCTAACTACTCAGGAGGCTTTGTTTTTGGAATGCTCTTCATTTGCTTCCACTACTGCTCAAGCTGATCGTTCTCTCTCTCCCTCCCCCCTACTCTCTCTTTTTTTGTGGTTCATGAGGCTTGAACTTGGCCTGGGCACTGTCCCTGAGCTCTTTAGCACAAGGCTACCGCCCTACCCTTGAGCCAAACCCCACTTCCCATTTTATGGAGGTTAATTGGAGATAAGAGTATCAGGTCCTTTTGCACCTCGGGCTGGCTTTGAACCTTGATCCTCAGATCTCAGTCTCCTTAGTAGCTAGGATTACAGGGGTGAGCCACCTTTGAAGCTTTCTTAAGATCACAATGTTACAGTACTTACACATTGCTATAGTAGAACTTATAATGATTGCTCTATATCTATTAATTACCTAAAAGGAAATAAGTATTTTGTTGCCGGGTTAGAAAGCTGAGTGCTTATAATGCCTAACAATCACTGAACACTTGACCCCATTCCAGGCACCCTACTGTTTTACACAGATGAAGCCTCATTTAGTTCTGTCAAGATCCTTGAGATTTGAGTTACCACCTCACTTTGTCAAGAAATGGCATCAAGCCAAAATTCAATTTTTGCTAACATACCAGGCTTCCTGCCTACTTTAGTCAAGAGAAAAAGAATATGAGAACAGACTCTTACCTGGTCTACATCATGCTGGCTCACTACAGTCAGCCCACCTCTAAAATCCAGATTGGTATCTGAGGAGAAGGAATCTAGAGATTAAAAAACACCATCAAACCCAAGTTCCAAGTAATCTACCTACTATATAGGACAGGAGCCTGCTGACACCCAGAAAAATTATCATGAAAACAGTCAAGACTGCAAACTTGACTTTAGCTTTCCTCAATGTAAGCCCCTGCAAAGCATTTCAGTAGTTCAGCCAAGTTCTCGTGCTTTTCTTTTGTCTCTTCCTACCTAAAAGGTCTACTACTGTACATGCTTGTTAATCGGATGCTTACTCCAGTAACAAGAAACAAGATGGTTAATCCTTCTCTAGTCTTCTGAGAATTTAATGTAGACAGGAGATTCTGGAGCTAAATTGGCACTAAACTGCAAGAAACTTGAAGAATGCCTGGTAAGCAGAATCTGTAATACTAAAAAAAAAAAAAAAAAAATTTTACATGGACTGAAGGTAAGAACAAAAAATAGCCTTGGGGTCGGGGGCTTGGCTGAGCAGAACAACCCTTGCCTGGAAAGCACAAGGCCCTAGGTTCGGTCCCCAGCTCTGGGAAGGTGTAATAGCCTGGCCAGGAATTTGGCCTAGTGATAGAGTGCTTGCCTAGAATACACGAAGACCCAGGTTCAATTCCCCAATACCATATACACAGAAAAAGCTAGAAGTAGTGTGGTGGCTTGAGTGGTAGAGTGCTAGCCTTGAGAAAAGCCCAAGGACAGTGCTCAGGCCCTGAGTTCAAGCCCCAGAACTGAGAAAAGAAAAAAAAAGGGCCATGTCTACTAAATACCTCTCAATTACCTTTTTTTAAATTTTATTTTATTTTGATTGGTCATGGGGCTTGAGCTCTGGGCCTGGGCACTGTCCCTGAGCTTTTCAGCTCAAGGTTATTGTTCTACCACTTGAGTCACAGCTCCACTTCCTCTCAATTACTCTTTACTCTTAGTAATCTGAGACAAAAAATAAATAGCTCTATGTGATGACAGATACCCTTAGTACAGCTGCTTGAAAAGCAGGGGCAGGAAATTACTAAAATACTAGCCTTTGTGCCACATGCGTAGTTCAGGCCATTAAATGTATAGGCACTAATGATTTGCTCTTTTTCAGAATGAAATTTACCTTGCATTCTTCTGCTTTTAAATAAGGTCCTAGAGGCAAACAAGGAATCTTGAGAGTCCGTAGGTGTACAATGTAACAAGTAGTACTCCAGGTGGCGCCAAAAGATAAATAGGCAGGTTTCTATAATAACTGAGTTCAGATTAAAGGACAATAACCCCAGCACGTTTTTTAGGAAGTTTCTGAGAAGGGAAGGAGAGCCTATACTCATTTACACAGCCAAAACCTTGGTAAGTAAAGGGGGCCCTAAACATGCCCACAGGGAGAGCAGCTAGTATGTTAAAAAAGGAGGAGCTGCATGGTGCTAAGTCCTTACCTCCTACCAGACAGAAAAGATCTGCATGTTAATGGTACTCACTGCTTTGCTAAAAAGCAATTTAAAACAAACAAAAAAAAAATATTGCTAGGTGGCTCCTAGCTACTCAAGAGGCTGAGATCTGAAGATCATTGTTTGAAGCCACTCTAAACAAGAAAGTCTGTGAGACTGCTATCTCTAATGAACCACCAAAAAGCTGGAAGTGGAGATAGAGAACGAGCTTTGAGCACAAAAGCTAAGGGATAGCATTCAGGCCCTGAGTTCAAATCCCAGGACCACCAGCACACATGCACGCATGCGCACAAACGCATGCGCACACGAGCACACACATGCACGCGCTAGCACATACACACACACGGTAAGGAAAAAAATTACACTTTGGAAATGTGAGACTAAGTCAATGTTGCCTTCTTATGAAGGTCAGCACTCAAGTCACTTCATAAAGGATACAGGAACAAAGGGAAAGCAGTTTAGCTCGGTTGTTAATCAACTTCACCAAACGCCTTCTTGCTAAAACGTATTTCTGGGCAGTGGAGATTTTATCAACACCAGCAGGCATCACAGACTGACACAACTACAAGAGAAATAAATATAGTATTAAACTAGCATAAACTGCAACAAATTTAACCAAAAACTACTATGAACAGGTCACTGTGCTAAATGCTAGGAAAAGCACTCAAATAAATTGACACTTCCTCAGATAAGAGTTTTTTATCCAACATGACAGCCAAAAGAGCAGTCAAATTCACAAATCAGTGTTGACCTTCTTCCTTCCAGACATCTGCAACCTAAGAGGCCCACTACCCTTTGTCACATTAAAAACAAAAAACAGGTTTTCCATTTTTGTTTTTTTCTGGTCAGTCATAGGCCTTGAACTCTGGGCCTGAGCATTGTCCCTGAGCTCTTCAGCTCAAGGCTAGAGCTCTACCAACTGAGCCACAGCGCCACTTCCAGTTTTCTGGTGGCTAACTAGAGATAATAATCTCACAGACTTTTGTGCCCAGGCTGGCTTTGAATCATGATCCTGTAGCTAGGGTTACAGGCGTTTCACTGGTACCCAGATAAAAACAGGTTTTCAAAGCAGCATCTCAAACAATGCCATGGAGAATTTTTATAAAGAAAATGCACAGTAACTTCTAAGTACAACAAGCATTTGGTCAACAACTAAATCCTTCCCAGCACTTTTCAAGTTGGCCATGAACACAGCAGTAATTTACCACTGTTTGACAGAAGGCGCACTGAGATGGGTCTGGTAGGGTACTACCTGCTTCTTACGTAAGCTAGTTCCTTTCACCTGGCTCTCTATAGCTATAGGTTTTATAGCACAGGAGCCACCTGACTTTTTCAGTCAAGAGAGTCTACGTTACAAGGATGGGCGTGAAGATGCTGAAAACCTCAGACTTACTCCCAAGTCTGAAACTGGTCTTCTGGCTTTTACTGGCAAAAGCAATGATTTCTCAAGTTCCCATAGGTCACTGTGAGTCACATACCTCTTTTATCTCATCAGGGGGAAGCTGTTCTACATTCTGTAGCTTGTTGACACTGCGTCGGTGACTATCATAATATGTGAAGAAATCGCTGGCACTCTGTCTCAGTAGGTAGACAATAATCCCCAAACCAGGAAGGCGCCAATATGGAACTACTGGAGCTTGGGTATCTAATAGATGATATAAAACAATATCCTATTTAAGAAGCATTTCATATAAATTCCAACTTATTAATTTCTGAAAAGAAAGCATGCTCCATAACTAAAAGTCATGTAAACTGTCAGCATTGATGTCAACTCAAGGCTATTTTACCACCACTGACAACTGAAAAAAAAATGTGGCTAGGCCCTATTATAACCAGAAGCATTAAGCTGAAGACTTTGAGAGAGTAAAGAAATATAGCTGGTGGACATCAACAAAGCCTTCCTTTCACTGAGTAAAGACCTCGGACAACTTTAAGTTTTATGCCTTTAGTCACCCTTCCCCACACATTCACAAATCATTCACAAAATTCTGGGAGCACCTGATCTCACGTGAATAATTCCTACTTCCCCCAGTGGCTCTGGTTACAGAATTGACAACATAAAGTCATTCAACCAAAGAGTCAATAAAGTAAAATAAAACTAGATATAAACTAATCAAGTGTCTTACTACAACAAATCCATTTGGAAAACAAAGTGATTTTCCTTTTAGCTGGCTACCTTCCAACAAATATAAAAGTGGACTGTCATAAAATTTCTCTGCAGAAGGAAGAATTAGAAAGCAGTAACAACAGCAATCTAGAGATAGTTTGTGCTGAAACTAGAACAGTTCTTTCTAGTGACTGAGTGATGTCTTGGAAGTACCTTAGCAATTTCAAGTTCAGTTTGGAGACAATCTTTGTTTAATGGTTGAGATGCATAAAGTGAAGATGAAATTTGACACATTCTTTGAAAAGTCATTTTTAAGTGTGTTTATTAAGAATAACTGCATCTGGGCCTGCAGTTTGGCCTAGTGATTAAAGTGCTTGCCTAGCATGCACGAAGACCCGGGTTCAATTCCACGGTACCACATACATAGAAAAAACCCGGAAATGGTGCTGAGGCTCAAGTGGTAGAGCTCTAGCCTTGAGGAAAGCCCAAGCTCAGTGCTCAGACCCTGAGCTCAAGCCCAGGACTGGCAAAAGAAAAAAAAAAAAGAATAACTGCATCTCTGGGCCTGGAGCATGGCCTAGTGGTAAAGTGCATACCTAGCATGTACAGAAGACCTGGGTTCGATTCCTCAGTACCACATGCATAGAAAACGCTGAGAGTGGTGCTGTGGCTCAAGTGGTAGAGAAAGTCCAAAGCCTTGAGAAAGTCCAAAGTCAGTGCTCAGGCCTTAAGTTCAAGGCCCAGGACTGGTGTGCACAAAAAAAAAAAAAACAAAAAAAACCTTTACATCTCACTGTGTAGCCAAGTCATAACCTTAGCAACTTTGTGTTCCTCAGACAAAGGGAAGGAATTGGGCTTACCTTGCCGTGTCCCATCTCTGTTAATGGTCTCTGAAAGGCTAGGTGTGAAGAGACATACCACATGCTGGAAGGCGGGGGAGCTCTGCAGCATGAGTGACTGGCAATATTCCATTACATTGGCACAAATCTGCAGTAGAAGAGCAGCAGCAGTGACACACATATTAGCTCACTAGTGCCCTAACGTTAGAGAAATCTAGAGAAAGAAACCAAGGCTACAGAGCAATCAGTAAAATTGCATACATCTATCATTTTCAGTCACAAACCTCTCACCCCTTCCTACCTGCTGCATGGCCAGCTCCATCTCATCTTTCTTGTTCACCCTATCACGATCCACACTGTCATCTTGAAATTTAAACTGCCGTAGTCTGTCAGCGCCACCAAAGCGACTTAGTAGTCCTAAGCACTGGCGCTAGAAAAGAAAGACAGTTCACTGGTATCCAGCCAAATATATCTGAATCTGTGACCTGACTTTCCTGGGGATGAAAAGGCCCCTTCAGTGGAGAGTGGAATCACTCCTGAAAGATCCCGCTGAGCAGAAGAAACCCTGCTAGCATTCACCTTTCACAACGATGAATGCCATTTATTTTAGCAACAACTCTCCATAAAAGCGTAAATGTTTATCAAAGAATTTTATGCTTCATATCAAAAACCAATTTAATAACTTTGGAGGTGCGTGTTAAATGAAACAGAAGTCAAGAAACAAATGAAAATTAAAATGAGATGTCTTTTGCTCTGCTAACATCTTCAATTTCTTCTACGTTTTATAATGAAAACACATTACAGAAGTCTTTCACTTTTTACTTAAGTTTATTCCTAGGTATTTAGTTACTTTTCAGGCTGTGAATGGGATTTTTTTTTTTTTATTTAGCTTTCAGTCTTTTTACTACTGATACACAGAAAAGCTACTGATTTAATGTTGGTTTTGTATCCTGCTACTTTGCAATCATCAACCCCAGACAAAACACTGTAAGGCAAGTAACAGTGGCTTAATCATAATATATGTCTATATATGCTTATATAGACATAATAATGCAATACTAAATATTAATATAACCAAAATTATGACAGAATTACACTGGGTTTTTAGAGGAGTGAAATATACATATTGTATGATGGGGTGGAAGGAGGAAAGAGATAAAAGATTCTCATCTTTAAAGAAAAGATCTCATCTTCAAAGGAAAGGCAAAAGATGATTTCCAAAAGGGAAAATCATGCAGTAACAATATAATCATGCTACTCAGAGATGACAAAGAACCGACAGCAACAGCTGAAAGGGGCTGCCAATATCTAGGGCACAAAGTAAGGGAGACTCAGAGGACTGTTAGATTTTTGTAACACAACTTAAAACTGGTATTCTTACATATTATTTACAGATGCAAGAATTGATTACCTGGAATCTTCCAATATGTCCTTGTAGCTCCATTAGAGATCCTTCATTTATATCAACATCAAGTTCACATAATATACCTACAAAGTTTAAAACATTTTAAAATCTACCTTTACTGTATATTAAAAGGAAATATAAACTAGGAAGCTAGCTTCTCTTATATTCTTTATGCGTATGAACAATATTTTGAGAAATAAGATTGTACAAAGACTGTGCTTTTAATATATACATTCATATGAAAACTAAAATCTAGATGGGCAATCTATTTTTAAAGAAAAATAGAATTTTACTCCTAACTGTAAAACCTAAAATTTGGTAAACATGGCAATTAACTGACTTCTAATGACAGCTTAGGCCTAGGCCTACAAGATGACTGAAGTCCACCCTAAGAGGAAAGGGCCTATTTATGCCATAAATACTAAGTAATAGCTGGGCACAGTGGTTCACACCTGTAATCCTAGCTACTCAGGAGGCTGAGATCTGAGGATCACGATTCAAAGCCAGCCTGAGCACTAAAGTCCATGAGACTCTTATCTTCAATTATCCATTAGAAAACCAGAAGTAGCATTGTAGCTCAAGGGGTAGGGCGGTAGCCTTGAGCTAAAGAACTCAGGGACAATGCCCAGGCCCATAGTTCAAGTCCCACAAGAGACAAGACTAAATAAATAAATAAATAAATAAATAAATAAATACACCCTAAGTAGTGGTGATGGTTGAGGAAAAGGGCAGGAAATCCTGTTGGAATGAGTGGCATGGCTCCGCTCACAATTCATTCACACTCAAACAGCTAGAAGAAAGCTAAACTAACAAACCCTTATGGAAACTGCCATTTACAGAAAAGCAGACTGAGTTTTAAGTCTTAAGAGAAATAAAGGGAAAATCGATTAGGGCAACCACTACATACACAGAACTACAAGACCTCAGCAGAGGCAAGAAGGGGAGCCTGCCAAAGCATGACTATAGGACACGGATTGAAAACTTAAGACATACCACAAGCTGAATAGAGAATTTGACATTCCCCAGAAGGAGCATCAGTCAAACACGTCAACAAGCACTACAATCAGCCACATTCAACACACAGGCTCAGGCACCAAAGCACCTTCAGACAAGAAAAATAATTGGGATAGTGGCAGAAATCAGGGGTCTGGAATTATCAAAGCAACATAAAAATGGCGATAGAAAACATCCCAGTATTAAGCCCACAGGCTCAAAAGCCACATGGTCTGGGAAATGCTATACTACCAGTGTTATCTACGAGACATAGGATAAGTCAACCTCTCTGTGCCTTAGGTACCTCACTTATAAAGTGTGCATGGAATTAGTTGTACTTCTTAAGACTATTTATTGCGTCCTCAAATCAATGAACACTTCAAATGTTTAAAGCAGTGCCACAAGACTGGGGATGAAACTCGGTGCTGGTGCTAGAGTACTAGCCTAGCATTTACAAGGCCCTGAGTTCAATTCCCAGCATTGCAAGGAGACATATAACAAAGTACTTGGCTTATAACTGAAGGACAATGGCAGCATTTAGACATTCTTTAATTTGTTTTTTTGTGGGTTTTTGTATACTGTCTTATAATAAAAGAAAACAAATGTAAATACTACATGCCAGGGACCAGGAGTTTGGCCTAGTGGTAGAGTGTTTGCTTAGCATGCACAAAGACTCAGGTTCAATTCCTTGGTACCACATACATACATACATACTTTTTTTGAGTAGTTCATTGGAAATAAGAGTCTCACAAACTTCTCTGCCTAGGCTGAATTCAAACCACAATCCTCAGATCTCTGCCTCCTTAGTGGGTAGGATTATCAGCACCTGGCTCCCATATCACCATTTTTATAAATATAAACATGATATAAAGGCAGTTGATTCAGCAGTGCTAATTTAATATTAAGTGGTGCTGTGGCTCAAGTGGTAGAGCCTTGAGGAAAGCCCAAGAACAATGCTCAGGCCCTGAGTTCAGTCCCAAGGTCTGGCAAACCCCCCACCCCAACCAAAAAAACCACAAAATACAAAAACTACATGCCAACACCAACATTATAACTCACAGGCCAACACAAACACTATATTACAACTCGCAGGAGGGAGAGTTAGAGGGACAGCGTGGCAGGGACCACAGGCTTAGATAGTCTTCCGGGACATCTGAATACACTAACCTGTTGCATGGATAGACAAAGAGACAGACACGCAAGCACGCACGCACCAGAGCATACTCTAGCCTTCACACCCAAGAGGAAGGTTATCTGCCAATCTTGGAGATGAACTTGAACTTGAGATGCCTCTCTTGAGAGTCTCATAACCTCAGGAGCTTGTTTCTGAACTGGTCCTTGGTGACATTGGTCATCCTCCAGGGTACTATCAGTCTCGGTTGTGGCTGTCATTCTAACAAGATCAGCCACTCCTCCAAAGCAGGTGGCATCAGAAAAGCAGCCAGGAAACCACAGGTGTTCCCTTCACCCTGGAAGCTGTAAGTTAACACTTTGTTCCTGTGAACACATTTGGGGCACAGCGTATTGTCTTGAAGGTGTGAGGGTAGAGAGGTACAGGCCAGACGCAGGAAGAAAGCACTGACTCTTCCTCTTTTCTCAGGTACCCAGGCTTGTTCAACATGAAACTGCAGCTGAACCCAGCCATCAGTATTTGCAGGCAGCCTCTTCCTGTAGACCACACACCTCCTGTCACCATGGGTCTCTAGGGGTAACTGCCCCAACACTGACTCTGGGGCAGATGTGGTCACCACAGTGGTACTAATTTCATAGAAGACAAATAAGATACTCTGAAAATAGGCAAGTGGTCTTTAGGGACAGGGGCCACTCCAAAGGGAAAAGTTCCCTCAGAATATGACATGGGGGGGGTCGTTTTTGTCTGGGCTACATTTGATATTCTTGATCTCTTGATCCTGGCCTCTTTTGCTGTACTAGAAATAATCTGTAGACTTATGTTTCTCTGGGTAAGCTTTCTGGCAGATTCACTTAAAACTCTCCAAATTTCCATTCTTTGCTGCTCAGTTTCAACTTTGGTGTAATGCTGAGTATTTTTTTTCCCTAAAAGCATGTAAAAGGTAATGCTATTTTCATACCACTGTAGTGAACATGTTTCTCTCTCCATCATAATGACATAAAACATGCAGTATTTCAAAAGCTATTTTTCAAATGTTAGTATTTGCTTCTAGGAATGTTAGTATTTGCTTCTAGGTAATGAGAGTTTGAATGTCTGCTAATTATTTCCTTGAAATTTTTGACTTTTTATAAGCAAATCATTTTTGTGTGTGTGTGCCAGTCCTGGGGCTTGAATTCAAGGCTTGAGCACTATTCCTGAGCTTCTTTTGCTCAAGTATAACATTCTATCACTTGAGGCACAGGGCTACTTCTGGCTTTTTCTGAGTATTTATTGGAAATAGAGTTTCACAAACTTTTCTGCCTAGACTGAACTCAAACCACAATCCTCAGATCTCAGCCTCCTTAGTAGCTAAGATTACCAGCACCTGGCGTGCATAACAGTATTTTTATACATGCAAACATGATATAAAGGCTAATTTCATATTAAGCCATAGATAACTACATAGTAAGTGTAAACTTCATTCTAGAGATCACTCGGTGCTTTCTCTAAAGACAAATTAATTTCATTCAACACAATCAACTCACCAGGAAGCGCTGCTTTACTTATAATGCCTGTCAGCAGAGCCAGTTCTTGCAAAGAGCCAGCACTCACATCCTGACAGCGGAGGATTGCTTGTATGGTATCAGAATGTGAAATGAGAAACTGCAATACCTGAGCCAAGGATCAGGACAAAGAAAACACAAAAAATTGTATTATTAGCAGATCAATTTATCTTTTAGCAACATTGAAGCAAACAATTCTGTATTACGAGGAATAAGAAAGTCAAATATTTCTTGCACTTACAAAGCTTACTTCAGAGAACTAACAATGAACTAAAATTCACAAGAAAGCTAAAGAAAATTACTTCAACATCTGTAAATTAATACATTTAGAGGCTATTATGGAAAAATGTAATGTAACCTGGAAGTACTATGTGTAACTCTTTCCTCGCCCCCCCCCCACTTTCTTTCTTTGTGTCATGGGACTTGAACTCTGGGCCTGGGTGCTGTCCCTCAGCTCTTCAGTTCAAGGCTAGAAACTCTACCATGAGTTAGTCACAGTGCCATTTCTGCTTTTTTGGTGTTAACTGAAGACAACAGTCTCAAACTTTCCTGACCAGGCTGGCTTTGAACCATAATCCTCATATCTCAGTCTCCTAAGTAGCTAGGATTACAGGATGCTCAGCTATTTTATTTCTTTTAGTGTTTACATGGAATAAAATTTTTAAGCTGGGGCAGTGGCTCATGCCTGTAATCCTAGCTATTCAGGAGGCTGAGATCTGAGGATCATGGACCTGAGACTCTTATCTCCAATTAACTTCTAGAAAACAGGAAGTGGGGCTTGGCTCAAGGGTAGAACGGTAGCCTTGAGCTGAAGAGCTCAGGGACAGCACCCAGGCCAAGTTCAAACCCCACCAAAAAAAGAAAAATTTTAAATGAACGAGAAATGGCCAAGAAGTTGGTCTTATGACATCTGTTTAGTGTGACCTGGGGACAGCACATAAAACCTCTTGTCTCATTCTCCTTTTGAGAAGAACAGAAGAGTCATAAAATGCTAACCTCCAAACTTTTGTCTTTCCTTTGGCATTTAGTAGCACACCACTATGGAGATAGGATTCTCCCAGCACTTTCACACAGAAACATCTCAACTAGTCTTCAGGCACAGACTAACCCAAAGCAAGCTGAGCACTTGAACTGTGTCCAGTTTAATTTTTCCATAAAACTTCAGCCTCAGCCCATAATTGACAGATGTGGAGATAAGTAACCCAAGCTCTTTAAAGATGTTTTGTGGGGCCAGGAGTTTGGCCTAGTGGTAGAGTGCTTGCCTAGCATGCATGAAGATCTGGGTTCGATTCCTCGGTACCACATACATAGAAAAAAGCCGGAAGTGGTGCTAAGGCTCAAGTGGTAGAGCTCTAGCCTTGAGAAAGTCCAAGGACAGTGCTCAAGCCCTGAGCCCAAGCCCAGGACTGGCCAAAAAAAAAAAAAAAAAAAGATTCTACTAGTCAATTCAAAATTGGCATCAGAGAACCAATGTCTTGTGTCAATGTCCCAGTTCTGTTTTAAAAATCTTAATTTTAATATAGGAAAACTCAGGGAAGTCTTTCCCAAAGAACAGTCATGTGTGAATAGGGTAGAATGTTACTTAGCTTACAGTAGTATAAAATTAAAGTGTCACTTTAGCAGTCCTGCTAGGCACCAGTGAATCATACCTATATCATACTCAGAATCATACTCAGAAGGCGGAGATATGAGGACCGAAGTTTGAAACCAGCCTAGACAGAAAAGTCTGTGGGTCTGAAAAAGCCACAAATGGAGCTGTGGCTCAAATGGTAGAATGCTAGCTTTGAACAAAAAGCTTAGGCACAGCACATAGGTCCTGAGTTCAAATTCTAGAACAAGGGAAGGAGGGAGTGAGGGAAGAGGGAGGGTGGGAAGGAACAGCATCCCTGGTGAAATAGGTCTGAGTTTGAAGGCAGGGAAAGTTAACAGGACATAGTTCCTGAGGGCATCACAATCCAATAAAGGAAGCAAACTGAAACACTAAATGGCTGGAAGCATAGCCTAGTGGAAGAGTGCTCACCTAGCATGCACAAAGTCCTGGATTTGATTCCTAGGTACCACATACTCAGAAAAAGCTGGAAGTGGTGCTGAGGCTCAAGTAGCAGTGTGCTAGCCTGCCACTGGAGCAAAAATGTGTCTGAGGACAGTGCCCAAACCCTGAGTTCAAGCCCTAGGACTGGCAAAAAAAACAACAACTATAGATTTATGCAATTCAAGCTGGCCTAAAAATTATGAATCTCCATTGTTATGTTCCAAGTTAGAGGATTTTAGGAGTATGCCACCATACTCATTTTTTTCTTTTCCAGAGGCACATATTTAGATTGTTTGCTTTCTATGTCGAGATTCTATTAATTCATACATGTTTTCATTTATATGTTTCATTCATTTAAGAACATAAAACTGGGCAAGCATAGTTCAGAGTTAAGGGGCCTATCTCTGCTAAAAAACGGATTACAATGAATTTACTTAAGCTTTCTATTCAAAGGACTTCTGCGTTCCTAAAAGGAGGATTTCACATTACATGGTTTATTTTTGCTGAGTTTATGTTTCACTTAAAATTTATTGGAAGTAGGAACTTAATTAAATTTTTTAAATCTTTAAGCAGTTATACAAAGGGGTTACCATTTAAAAAATTAGTTTATGAATACAACAAATCTTACTTGATGTTATTGCTTTCATTATTCTCCATCACTCCCAACCCAATGTCTCCCATCATTACAGTTTCTAAGCAAAGGAATTATCTTACCTGCCCTGCTGCCTGTAAGTGCTGGGCCATACTGGACGTCAGAATGACCTGGCACAGCTGGAGCGCTGGAAGCAGAATCTGACGGTAGCGGTCCACAGGCGTAGGGATGAACATTGGGGGATCTCTCATGCCAAAAATGCTTGATTCATTTCAACCAGAGAGAGAGCAACATTCCAAAATAAAGGTATGTTCTTAACATTCCCTTACCATTTATAAGGCAAATGAATCAGACAGCTGACTTAAGATGCAAACACATTATGGGTACTTTTCACTCTAAGAGATCCGCAGCTTTTCTATACCTATATATAGCATAGTAAAAATGGTGGTATTTGAATTTGGACCAACCTTATGAACCCTTTACTGAGCATTTAACCAGACTAATCTATATGGATACTTACCCATGTGGGTCCATTTCTGGCCGCATGTCATAGACTTGGCATTGTGCTAGTCTCACAATCACCCCAGATCTCAGTAGCTCTAAAGAGCCCTGCTGTATCTTAGCCACTCTTGTGAGAAAGGCCTACAAAGCAATGGAAGGAAAACTGTCACTGTATAAGTCATATTCCAAGGGCCCCATGTGAAAATGACAACTCTCACAGCACATTTCCCATCTTTGGTCACCAATGAAGAGAAGTTCTGAGCTGGCTACACATATATTTCCCTCCTCAAAAGACTTTCATGAGAGCCAGGCACGGTGGCTCATGTCTGTAATCCTACTCATCAGGCTGAGATCTGAGAATCTAAGTTCAAAGCCAGCCCAGGCACTAAAAAAGTCCGTGAGACTCTTATCTCCAATTAACTACCAGAAAACCGGAAGTGGAGCTGTAGCTCAAGGGGTAGGATGCTAATCTTGAGCTGAAGTGCTCAAGGACAACACTCAGGCCCAGAGTTCAAGTCCCATAAGCAACAACAAAACAAAGATTTTCATGATGACTCAGTGATGCGTGACTAAACATGGTGCCTTGCATGAATTAGTATTCAGTTAAACTCTATTTCTGTCTTCAACACATGCCCTTATAAAGGCAAGGCAGGGTCATGCCTCTCTTGCTCATATCTTGTATTTCTAGTACTTAGATCTATGTTTGGTACATGGTAAGTATTTACTAAATACATGAAAAAAAATAAACAAAGGCAGAAATAGAATTCATGAACAATCTAAGATTTCAGTGCCTCCCTCAACTCTGACATTTCAGTTTAATAGCAAACAAACAGATTTGGAAGGAAGAAATACTCAAGTACTTGAAAGCCTATATTTAAAAGTAGAAAAAAGGGAGGAAATAGAGGGTGGTAAAGGAAGGGGTGACAATATCCAAGAAGCACTGTACTCATTACTTGACTTAGGGAACTGTAACCCCTTTGAACAACACCTTACTGATAAATCATTTTAAAAGGTGGGGGGGCAAGCTGGTTGCTGGTGATACACCCAGTTGCTCGGAGCTACTCAGGAAAGTGAGATCAGATGATCACAGTTTGAAGCCAGTCCAGAGAAGAAACTCAATGTGACTCGGGAAAGTGAGATCAGATGATCACAGTTTGAAGCCAGTCCAGAGAAGAAACTCAATGTGATTCTTATATACGCTCCAATAAACTACTCAAAAAAGCCAGAAGCAGTGTTGTGGCTCAAGTGGTAGAACACTCATCAGGGGCAGTGCCCAGGCCCAGAGTTCAAGCCACAGGACTGGACAAAAAACAAAACAAAACAAAAAAAAGCAAACATAGAAACCAGGCACCAGTGGCTTATACCTGTAATCCTAGCTACTCAGAAGACTTAAGATCTGAGGATCATGGTTTGAAGATAGCTTGAGCAAGAAAATCTATGAGATTCTTTTTTTTTTTTTTTTTTTTTTGCCAGTCCTGGGCTTGACCTCAGGGCCTGAGCACTGTCCTTGGGTTTTCTCAAGGCTAGAGCTCTACCACTTGAGCCTCAGCACCACTTCCAGCTTTTTTTCTATGTATGTGGTACCGAGGAATCGAACCCGGGTCTTCATGCATGCTAGGCAAGCACTTTAATCACTAGGCCAAACTCCCGGCCTCTATGAGATTCTTATCTCTTATTAACTATCAAAAAAGGCAGAAGTGGACATGTGGCTCAAATGATAGAGTCACAGCCTATATTAAAAAAAAAAAAAAAAAAAAAAAAAAGCTTAGATACAGCACTCAGACCCTGAGTTCAAGTTCCAGGACCAGCCAAAAAAAAAGTAGAATCAGCATATGGAATTTTCATTACTTAAAACTATACTAGTTGACCTCATGGTGCTCCCCTCACATGGAACACTACCAGTAGAGGAGGAAGCAGTCCTTTATCCAACAAACCCTCCATTCAGACACCTTTCCCATTACCATAAAATATATTCCTCACAGAGATTTAAATCTCCTTTAAAATGATCATAGCTGAAATAACAGAGATACTCAACACATACATATTTGTTTTCCTTAATATACCTATAGACCCCAAAGGAAATGAGCTGGTGCTCTCACATTACATTCCACATAGTCTTACCATTTTGGATTCATAAGTATAAAGGGCCTTTAGAAGAGGAGGCTGTGGAGTGAGTAAACTCTGCAAATTACGATCATCTTCTACCAAGCTGTCTACAAGGACCTTCAGATAGCCACTGTTACTAAGATATAAAAGCCACTGCTGTTGCTTATCCACAGAGACAATGCGATCAAGGAGAGCCAGGGCCAGCATCTAAAAAAAAAAAAAAAAAAAATGAATTAATCGAACTTCGAACAAGCTGACAGCTATCAAAATCAACCTCATTGCCTTCAATCTGGAAATCTTTAGATTTGGGGTCTGTCGTGGGGTTTAAACTCAGGGCCTGGGTGCTGTCTCTGAGATCTTCAGCTCAAGGCTAGTGCTCTACCATCTTTAAATCTTTTCTAACAGGAGAATGGTTTCTTATAATAAAATTTCCTTACTTTTTTGAGACATTTAAAACTACATATACTCAGAATCTTGACTTGCTAATAAAATTAGAACTTTTCATGGTAAAGTATTTGGGGACCAAACCCTAACACATTAAAATAATGACATGAGGCTGGGAGTTTTGCCTACTGGTAGAGTGCTTGCCTAGCATGCACGAAGACCTGGGTTCAAATCCTTGGCACCACATACATAGAAAAAAGTCAAAAGTGGTGCTATGGCTCAAGTGATAGAGCTCTAGCCTTGAGAAAGCACGACAGTGCTCAGGCCCTGAGTTCAAGTCCCAGGACTAGCAAAAAAAAAAAATAATAATAATAATAATAATGACATGAAGGATGTTTTACCTGAACCCAGACATTACTTGTTAAAACAGAAAAGGACTTTTCTTTTTGTCAGTTGTAGGTCTTAAACTCTGGGCTTGGGCGCTGCCCCTGAGCTCCTTCAGTTCAAGGCTACCTCACGCTACCCTTTGAGCCACAGCATCACTTCCACTTCCGGTTTTCTGGTGGTTACTTGGAGATAAGAGTCTTACGGACTTTATTGCCGGGGCTGGCTCTGAACCATGATCCTCAGATCTCAGCCTCCTAAGTAGCTAGGATTACAGGATGAGCCACCTCGCCCAGAAGGACTTGGTTTTTGTCCCCCTCCCCCAAACAAAAAAAAGCTGTTATTTCTAAAATTTTTATATGATAACCTGCCTAGAGCTAGTGACTCAAACATGGAATCCTAGCTACTCAGGAGGCTGAGATCTAAAGATCGAAGTTGAAAGCCACTCCAAGCAAAAAGGTCTGTGAGATTCTACCTCCAATTAATCACCAAAAAAGCTGGACAGGCGGTACGGCTCAAGTAGACAATTAGCCATAAGCATAAAAAGGAGAGAGAGGGAGAGAGAGGGAGAGAGAGGGAGAGAGAGGGAGAGAGAGGGAGAGAGAGGGAGAGAGAGGGAGAGAGAGGGAGAGAGAGGGAGAGAGAGGGAGAGAGAGGGAGAGAGAGGGAGAGAGAGGGAGAGAGAGGGAGAGAGAGGGAGAGAGAGGGAGAGAGAGGGAGAGAGAGGGAGAGAGAGGGAGAGAGAGGGAGAGAGAGGGAGAGAGAGGGAGAGAGAGGGAGAGAGAGGGAGAGAGAGGGAGAGAGAGGGAGAGAGAGGGAGAGAGAGGGAGAGAGAGGGAGAGAGAGGGAGAGAGGAGAGAGAGGGAGAGAGAGGGAGAGAGAGGGAGAGAGAGGGAGAGAGGGAGAGAGGGAGAGAGGGAGAGAGGAGAGAGAGAGAGAGAGAGAGAGAGAGAGAGAGAGAGAGAGAGAGAGCGCGCGAGCCTGAAGATGGCGGCTCACATCTGTAATCATAGCTGCTTAGGAGGCTGAGATCTGAAGATTGTGGTTCAAAGCCAATTCAGGCAGGAAAGTTCATAAGACTATTATTCCAATTAGCCACCAAAAAGCCTTGAGCAGAAGAGGTCAGAGATAATGCCTAGGCCCAGAATTCAAGCCCCAGGTCTGCCACAAAAAAGAAAAAAAAAAGAGAAAGAAGTAATATATAATGTAATGAATACAATTAAACCATTTAGTCTTTTTCCAGTGCTTATTCTAGGCAGAAGAGTATCTTAGAAAATTTAGAGATTGTTAGTTTGTGTTTTACTCTACTTCTTAAAATTATTTTTAAAAAACATGATTTAAATTCATCTGTATGCCAAGACACTTTAAAAAAACACAAATGCAAACTATCTATAAACCACCAGGGCAAAGAAAAATATGTTCAGCATAAAAGTAATTTATCCATTACACTGCTAATCAAAAATAGTTTTTTAAGGAGAATCTTGTTCTATCACTGTTGTTCTAACAGCAACCAAAAATTATTTAAAAAAAAAATCTTGCACCAATGCAACAGTGATACTCATAAGATACTATGTTGGAAATGAACTTTACAACTTGTGGGGAGGGAAGTCAGGGGGTGACAATGTTTGACAAGAAATATACTCATTACCTGACTTACGTAACTGTAATCTCTGTGTACGTGACCTTCACAATAAAATTAAAAGAAAAAAGGAAAATCATCTTGTACAAGTTAATTAAAGCTAACAAAAAAAAAATGTGGCCATAAATAAATTATGAGTTAATCAGAACTCCAGACTTAAACAAAATAAAACAAATATGTAATTAAAGCAAAAGAACAAACTCACTATAAAATAGTATAGAAAAATAGGTCAGGAGTTTGGCCTAGTGGTAGAATGCTTGCCTAGCATGCACAAAGACCCAGGTTTGATTCCTCAGTACCACATACACAGGAAAAGCTGGAAGTGGTGCTGTGGCTCAAGTAGTAGAGCTCTAGCCTTGAGAAAACTTAAGGACAGTGCTCAGGCCCTGAGCCCAAGCCCAGGACTTACAAAAAAAAAAGGTATGGAAACTAATTCTCAGTGTATACTTTAAACACCGATTCCATTTACACCTTCTTAAAGACAGAATACTTATTTAGTAAGAAAACTACCAAGAGTTACCTTACCCTTCCAATCTCGTGACCATCACAGGCATCTCGACAAACCACTTCCATGAGGGCAGCCCCATAGCTCTCAATTATAGCTATGTTTTCTCGCTGTAATTTACTAAAAACATCTTCCGGGGCTGTCAGTCTTTCCCACATGGTTTTCTTAGCTAAAAGGGTTAAAATAGAAGAAAAAAAATTCAATAAGAAGCAGCTTAATGCTGGGGACATGACTCAAGTGGAAAAGCACTAGCTATGTGTGATCAAAGCTCCCTATTTAAGCCCTAGGAAAAAAGAAGAGGGAGAGAGAAGGGGAGAGAGGGACGGGAGGGTAAGAAGGGAGGAAGGGGACAGAAGGAGAGAAAAGGAGGAAGGGAGGCAGACAGGAAGAAAGGCAAGCAAATTCTTTGACTGGTGAAAATAGGTTTAGTAACTAAATAATTACATCTTATAAGCAACAAACATCCTTTCAATTATTGTATGTAACTAAGAGCTACTTAACCAGAGGCCATACAAGTGAACTTTAAGAACACACACCCCCTATACATTATGCATATGCTTTAAATAAACAATAGTTTCAGGAAATGAACAAGGTGTTCTTTAAAATTTTTAAGTTAATTGTCAGATACCAAGAGAATAACCTATGTTTATCCTGTTAAAGTACCTGCTTCTAGCTTATATTAAGAGCTTTGAGAATGTAGCTAGAAAAGATCAATCTTCCTCCAAAGAAAAAAAATCAGTTTTATCTGAAATATTTATTAAAAATAGAACTGGGTACTTGTGGTTCACACCTGTAATCCTAACTACTCAAGAGGCAGAGATATGAAGGTCTAGGTTTGAAGCCAGCCTAAGCAGGAAAGTCCCTGAGGCTCTTACCTCCAATGAATAAGTAGAAAAGCCAGAAGTGGGGTTATGGCTCAAGTGGCAGAGCATCAGTCTTTTTTCATTTTTTTGATTGGTGATAGGACTTGAACTTTGGGCCTGGGCACTGTCCCTGAGTTCTTAGCTCAAGGTTAGCGTTCTACCACTTGAGCCACAGTGCCACTTACAGTTTTCTGGTGATTAAGTGGAGATAAGAGTCTCAAGGACTTTCATGCCCAGGCTGGCTTTGAACTGTGATCCTCAGATCTCAGCCTCCTGAGTAACTAGATTATAGTTGAGCTACCAGCGCCCAGTTAGAGCACAAGTCTTGAACAAAAACACCTAAATGACAGGGCCCATCACCAAAAATCCAGGGGCTCTCCTGCCCAGAATAGCTTCATTCCATGATCCTCAGATGTCAGTCTATTGAGTAGATAGGATTACTCTTGTAAGCTCCCAGGACCCAGCAACACTAGGCATTATGTTTTTAAGAGAAGATCTAAACCAGGCATGGAGGCTCACATCTGTAATCCTAGCTACTCAGGAGGCTGAGATCTGAGGATCGCAGTTCGAAGCACCCCTGATATTAAAGACCATGAGGCTCTTATCTCCAATTAATCACTACAAAAGGGGAAATGGGGCTGTGGCTCCAGGGGTAGAGCAGTAGCCTTGAGTTGAAGAGCTCAGGGGCAGTGCCCAGGCCCAGAGTTCAAGCCCCATGACCCACAAAAAAAAGAAAAAAGATCTAGGGGAGCGGGAGTTTGGCCTAGTGGTAGAGTGTTTGACTAGCATGCATGAAGACCCTGGTTCACCATATACATAGAAAAAGGTGGAAGTGGTGTTGTGGCCCAAGTAGTAGAGCTCTAGCCTTAAGAAAGCCCAAGGATGGCGCTCAGGCCTTGAGTTCAGGCCCCAGGACTGGCCAAAAAAAAAAAAAAAAAGAAGAAGAAGAAGAAGATCTAGAGCCAGGAGCGTAGCATAGTGGTATAATGCTCATCTAGCATGCACGAATTTAATTACTCAGTACCACATACTCAGAAAAAGCTAGAAGTGGTACTGTGGCTCAAGTGGCAAAGCACTAGCTTTGAGCAAAAGTGTCTAAGGACAGTGCCCAGGCCCTGAGTTCAAGCACGAGGATTGGCAAAAACTAATTAAAATGTTTAAAAAAATCTATTTTTGGTTAAAAACTTTCTTGAACTATTTTGCTATCTTTATCACCCTAAATATATTCAGACAGTAAGTAGGCAATACACTTGTACAAATCTGCCATTGTTGACTTGTATGCTATTGTTAGCTTCTAAGGAACTACAATGTAATAGATAATTACAGTAAGACTAAAATGAGATAACGTAGATCTTAAACAGTGGTTTTCAAAAATAACACACATAAAAAATATATTAAGTCCATTATTAGAAGGTTCTTTGGCCAAGTTCCTAATAAATAACAAACTGACAAAGAATAGTACATACTGATCCATTAAACCGTTTGAAACTTCTCATGTCTGGAGATCAAAGGTTCTAGATTTTTCTCAATTAACATGCTAACTACCCTGAGATAGCAATCTTTACATACTGTTGGTTGCTGTTTCTTGAGACAAACCCTCACTGGGCTATACTTTAGGCTAGCCTTGAATTCTGGGATATCCTGCTGAAAGAACTATCTGCCTCTGGAGTGCTAAGATTAATAACACCTTGCTAACAGCATCAAGTACACATGTACTCCAAGGCAGTACAAAGGCAACTTTAGACATAGCACATTGCTCAACAGAACTGGAGATAAATGAAACAAAGTATAGAAAGCTAAAATATTTAAGGGCTTTCTTTCCTTATAGTACTCATCTTTATAAACAGGTAAACTTCAATTTTAAAGTACACTGGTAACTATATGAAGGCTCAATGGTTATAGCTGGGTTTAGCCAAAAGATGAAAATTATTTTTTCAGTATTGGAGTTTAGACTTGGCACCTCGCAAGAACTCTATCACTTAAATCAGGCCTTAGCCTTTTTACCTTTTGCTTTACATTCTTTTCCCTCACATTTCAGGGTCTCACTTTTGCTGAGGGCCAGCCTCAGGTGGTGATCCCCCTTTTCATGCCACCCAAATAGCTAAGATGACAGGAGTGCTCTATCAGGCTGGAAGCATGTCCTAGTGGTAGAGTGCTTGCCTAGCATGCACGAAGACCTGGGTTCAAATCCTTGGCACCACATACATAGAAAAAGCCAAAAGTGGTGCTATGGCTCAAGTGGTAGAGCCCTAGCCTTGAGAAAGCCCAAGGACAGTGCTCAGGCCCTGAGCTTAAACCCCAAGATGGGGGGGGAAGGGGGAAGACAGTAGTGTGCCACCATGCTAGGCTCATTTGTTAAGATAAGTCTTGCTAAGATTTTTCCCTCCCTCCAGAGGCTGTCCTCAAACTAGGATCTCCCAATCCGTGTCTTCCAAGTAGCTGGGATTACAAGTGTAAGCCACTGTGTCCAGCCTGAGTCTTCTTGTGCATGTGCCATCGGAGGGCTTAAACTCAGGGCCTGGAAACTGTCCGAGACTTTTTTCCTCAAGGCCAAGATTCTACCACTTGAGCCACAGCTCCATTTCTGACTCTTTGCAGATTTACTGAGGTAAAAGAGTCTCATGGCGCCGGGAGTTTGGCCTAGTGGTAGAGTGCTTGCCTAGCATGCATGAAGACCTGGGTTCGATTCCTCAGTACCACATACATAGAAAAAAGCCGGAAGTGGTACTGAGGCTCAGGTGGTAGAGCTCTAGCCTTGAGAAAGTCCAAGGACACTGCTCAGGCCCTGAACTCAAACCCAGGACTGGCAAACAAAAAAAAAAAAAAAAAGAGTCTCATGGACTTTCCTACCCAGGCTCTCTTTGAACTGCAGTTTTCAGATCTCCGCCTCCTGAGTGAACCCAGCCTGATCTTTATTTTTAAAGTTACCATCCTTAAAAACCAACCAAGTCAGGAATGAATGTATTCCTACCAGTTTCTAAGGTGTCTGGTTCATCTGGTCTCTGAGCGATCTGTAAGTAATAAAGCAGAGAGCCATACAGGTGAGTCCTTACACGTTGGAATCCACCACCTGGGGAGAGCACAAAAATATAGTCAAATGAAAGTCTTCATTGGAGGAAAGTTAAAACATTACAAAGCTGTAATTATTAGATCATGGGGAAGGAGATATACCTGTCTTCAAAATGAAGTCTAAAAGTTTTCTCAATATGATGTGAAGTGAAGAATCTCCAATTGAAGCAAACCCCATGAGGGGACTCTCAGCGGTTGGTGGTGAGGTGAAGGAACCATCAAGCATAAAAAGGTACTGGGTGTCTCTGGGGCCTGAGCCCAGAGGCTGCTTCTGCTCTGTGCGCACAGCCTGACTGAGGTGGGCGGTCAGGGTGAATACAGCACCCGCAACCACGGGCATCAGTTCCTGCGCTGCTTCGTCATCCAGAATCTACCAGTCCAGAGCAAATCACAGTGAGGATCCCATTGGAGCAATGAGTTTTGGAAGCATTTAGTTTTTCTACTGCTATGACAGTAAGAATGTAATGGAAGCTGGGCAATGGTGGCTCACATAACCCTTGCTACTCAGGAGGCTGAGCTCTGAGGATTGTGGTTCAAGACCAGCCTGGGCACTAAAGTCCGTGAGACTCTTATCTCCAACCACCAGAAAACCAGAAGTGGTGCTGTGGCTCAAGTGGTTGAGTGCTAGCCTTGAGCTGAAGAGCTCCGGGACAGCACCCGGCCCAGAGTTCAACCCCCATGAATGATCGAAAAACAAATATAATGGAAGCATTCAGAAAAAAAAGCTAATCTGTAGAGAAAAACTGCAATGTGCTGAGTAAGTACCATTTTAAGCCTGATGGGACTCTTAGCAGAATTCCATAGATTTGTGTTTGGAAATTCACATAAATGGTCTCAACACCAGAGTCCCACTCAGCACATCTGTGTGGATCTGTGGATTTTTGCAAAGGTCCCTAGATAATTCTGTTACCCCTACTCTAGCTAGGTACCCAACTGCACAGTATTAAGAATTAACCTTGGTATTTATTGGATTGGTATTGGATTGGAAAAAATATATACAAACATTAGGGTAGTAAATATGTTTGTTTAAATGATACACATTTACCTTTTCAGCATCATGAAGCAAACTTAGGAAACATCTCACCTTATCATGCACATCTTGTAAAATATCACGAATAATAAGCTGTCGATCTTCTGACTGAATGAGGTCCTGAGGACAAGCTGTCAGTATTATTTCTACCAGCTGCCTCCATGACTCCAGTACATGCCGCTTAGCATGAAGACACTGAAGTAATTTGTTTCTTCCCACCACATACTGAAGTATAGTGCTGATTTCCTAAAGTCATCCAAATTCCAACACACAATTAACATACATTGGCAAACAAGGTCTGTCAACAGGTTACTATTTTAACACTATCATTATTTTAAAAACATATACTTGGGCCCAGAGTTTGGCTAGTGGTAAGAGTGCTTGCCTAGCATGCATGAAGACCCAGATTTGATTCCTTGGTACCACATACACTGAAAAAGCCAGAAGTGGTGCTGTGGCTTAAGTGGGAGAGCTCTAGTCCTGAGAAAGCCCAAGGACAGTGCTCAGACCCTGAGTCTAAACCCCAGGACTGGCAAAGAAAAGAAAAAAAGAAAGCATATACTTGAATAGCTACAACATGTATACCAGGCCACAGATACCTTCCTACTGTATTTTGGTAGCCAGGGCTGAGAAAATTAACATGTTAGAGTGAGGGGGATTAGAGAGCACTCATGCAAGTTGCATGCCTATCTATAAAGCAGGGACAGTAGTAGTAAAAATGAAAATGCATTCTGTAACCCTATCTTTTCTCTTTGTGCAATGCTATCACCCTAGAACACTAGAATAGTAAGTTTTTTTTTCTTTTATCTTTTTTTTTATTGTAATTAGTAAAAGGGTTACATGATATTTGCCAGATAGAAGGTGCATTAATTCACATACATTGATACCCTTTCACATGTCTTGGTAGAATAGTAAGTTAAGAGCACATTTCCCTGATATGTCTTCACTTCTTTGCTCTTACTTGGCCAACCATTTCCAATCCTAAGAGTCTCACCTATAACCACTCACTTATAATGAGTGACTCTCTTTTCTTACTCACAAGTTAACTATAACTACAATGTAATAGGAGAAAAAAGAATCTTGGTTTTGTTAGCATGCCAGACATTGAATTACAGTTCAGTGTATACAAATGATAAACTTACAGGGAAAGATTTCCATAAAAACTTTAATTTTTGAGTAATTTACTAATTAATGAATCTGGGTCAATGTATGGTTCTCTATTTATCTAACAACGTAAGTAGTTTAAGTAAGTAATAGATAAAATGAACACATACTCCACAGGACTTACCTCCATTAGCAGAGGTCTCTGTCCTATGGCTGCCATGCCCTGAAGAGCATTGACTTCAGCTACCAGAACCCTATGCAGAAGCTATGCGATTAGGGAAAAAGAAAAACACATGATCATTTCAAACACTACGAAATAACACACAGCAATTATTACAAACTACACAAAAGGACAAGTTCCAAGTACCTTTATATGCAATCTAACAGTGGTACTGTGCAATTTCCAGACAAACTGTAAATATCCCTCACATTCCTAAGAGTGGTACCAAAAAAACTATGGCAGTAAGTCAGACTCTGCCCTGGACATCTTTTTCCTGATGATGATGCCATGATATATTTACTTAGTAGAGAGCTAAATTGTTAATATCACTCATACTGGGTGTTGGTGGCTCATGTCTATAGTACTAGCTACTCAGGAGGGCTGAGATCTGAGGTTCACAATTCAAAATCAAGAAGAGTCCATAAAACATCTCTAACCACACACACATACACATACACACACACACACACACACACACACACACACACACACACACACACACATACAAAGGCAGATGTGGAGTGCTAGAATTGAACAAAAAAAAGTTTGGAGACAATACCCACACCTTGAGTTAGTGTGTGCCCACACACATACACACATACACACATACACACACACACACACACACACACACATACACACATATCCATAGCTCTAGCTTGGTGGAAAAGTTACTAAAAGGTGCTTAGAAGCCTTAGAAAAGAGTTAATGTGATTGATTAGGTTTGCTTCCTGCTGTTTGCCAAATACTGCAGTCCAATAAGCTATTAACCAGAACCTGTTGGGAGGGAAAACAACTACATAGCTCTATTTTTTTCTGACAGTTCAATGTCTAAACCACTTGACAATGTACTTTAAAGCAATTCTCACCTTGACATTACAGACTGTCTGTCCCCGTAAATTCTTGTGCTCACAGTTAGCAATAACTTGTTCAATCTGGACCCGGTCAAAAAAATCCAACTGCAAAGGCTCAGGAATCTCCTGACTGAAGTCAATCGAGTCAAGAATACTTAGAATTTTTCGACGTACTAGAAAATAAAAAGAAGTAAAACACCTGTACTTGGGACACTGAAGAGTAAACCATTATATATGTTGCTCATTCTATAAGACTGTGCTATGTTTAAAAAGGTCATCATTTTACATTTTAAAAAATGAATACCTGGGGCCGGGAGTTTAGCCTAGTGGTAGAGTGCTTGCCTAGCATGCACGAAGACCCGGGTTCCATTCCTCGGTACCACATACATAGAAAAAAGCCAGAAATGGTGCTGAGGCTCAAGTGGTACAGCTCTAGCCTTGAGAAGAAGAACCCAAGGACAGTGCTCAGGCCCTGAGTCCAAGCCCAGGACTGGTAAAAAAAAAAAAAAAAAAAAAAAACTGAATACGTAAAACCTAAGCCTGATTTTATTTCTAACATATCTACTTACAAAAATATTTCCCAGGGCCAAGAGTTTGGCCTAGTGGTACAGTGCTTCCCTACCATGCACAAAGACCTGGGTTCAATTCCTTGGTACCACATACATAGAAAAAGTCAGAAGCGGTGCTATTGCTTAAGTGGTAGAGCTCTACCCTTGAGAAAGCTCAAAGACAGTACTCAGGCCCTGAGCGCAAGGCCCAGGACTGGCACACAAAAAAAAAATTCCAGGGCTGGGAGTTTGACCTAGTTGTATAGTGCTTACATAGCATGCATAAAGACCTGGGTTCAATTCCTTGGTATCACATATATTGAAAAAACGGAAGTGGTGCTGTGGCTCAAGAAGCAGAGCAACAGGCTTGAGGAAAAAGCCCAAGGACAATGCTCAGGCACTGAGTTCAAGCCGCAGAACTGCCAAAAAATAAAAATAAAAAATTCCTTCCCATCCTATAATCTTAGCTTATTTTAAAAAATGTTCTTTGAATGACAAAAAAAAATCCCATATTCAGAATTCACAGACAGGGGCACAATCTGGACATTTTAAGTTATGAAGTATATATACAAAATAAATTATAAAAATTTAAAGGGCTTTACCTTTTGTAGAAGTGTCAAAGTGAAGAAATCCTGAGACAGACCTATTTTCATCTTCTATGCCTCCTTCTCCATCTGGTAGAGCATATAGAATAGTAGATCAGAAAGTAAAAAGCATATTCTCAAAATACATTTATTTGGAAATAACTAACACAATGAATTTTATTTGTAGGTCATTGTTTCTAGGTCAAATAGATAATTAAAATGAGCTGGGTGGTAGTTCACACCTGTAATCCTAGCTACTCAGTAGGCAGAGATCTGAGGATTAAGGCTCAAAGCCAGTCTGGGCACAAAAGGACTTGAGGTTCTTATCTCCAATTAACCTCTAGAAAATGGGAAGTGAGGCTTGGCTCCAGGCTAGGGTGGTAGCCTTGAGCTGAAGAACTCAGGGACAAAGCCCAGGCCAAGTTCAAGTTCCATGACCCATCAAAAAAAAAAGAAAGAAAGAAAGAAAGAAAGAAAGAAGAAAGAAAATTAAAATGAAACAGACTGAAGACTTACTACCAAAATTCATCTTATGCTTTTCCTCTCTGAGGTCCATTTATAATTTTTAAAAAGATTAGCAGAATTTCAAAACTAGCAAAAAAATCCAATGATACATTTTAAAAAGCTTGTATTTAATTTGAATGTATAGTCAGTGGGCTAGCCCAAATCATACTGGCTAAGTGTGACAAAATTTCCAGAATAATAATAAAACATAATAATAAATAATGACTATATTGTGGATACTTGAAACAAAAATAAAGTAACAGTCATGAGACAATGTTTAAATAACATCTTAAGGAAAAATATTCTAAAGATGAGAGAAATTATTCAGTCTCCACTTATATGCTAATATTAAGACTGAGATTTGCATTTACTGAACAGTCATCAACACAATGAAAATGTCGGTATTCATATAGTCACCTGAGTATGGCTTTACTGGCATGTCATCCAATAAGAGGTGTAGGAGCCTCTGTGTATGTGACCGCTGACGATTCAGAGAAGTCACCCTTAGTTCTATTGAGGCCGTCTTCATAAGCCATGACATTTGGTTCAACATAGAGATTTCATATTCTGGGATTAAAACACACAAATTTCACAGAGATTAGAATGGACCTAAATTCCAGAACTCATTAAAAAGGTAATGAAATCAATAATTCATAAAACAAGGACTCAAACTCTGTACCCAACACTTTCATTCTTTCACTGGCACTCTACCAACTGGTCTACAAGTCCAGCCCCTTAATATTTCATTTTAAAAAATAATTCTTAAGTGTGGTGGCTCACACCTGTAATACTAGCTACTCAGGAGGCTGAGATCTGAGGATCAAGGTTCAAAACCAGCCAGAGCACTAAAGACTCATATCTAATTAACCACTAGAAAACCAGAAGTAGCACTGTGGCTCAAGAGATAGGGTCGTAGCCTTGAGCTGAAGAGCTAAGGGACAGCACCCAGGCCAAAAGTTCAAGCCTCACGATCAACCAAAAAAAAAAATTCTTAGCCAGATACTGGTGGCTCACACATGTAATCCTAGCTACTCAGAAGGCTGAGATCTGAGAGTCATAGTTTCAAGTCAATCGTGGCAGGAAAGTCCGTAAGACTCTTTATTTCAAATAAACTTCTAAAAAGTCAGAAGTAGAGCTATGGCTCAATGGTAGAGCATTAGTCCTTAACAAAGAAGCTCAGAGATAGTGGCCAGGCCTTGAGTTCAAGCCTCAGAACTGGCACCCACCACCTCATATAATAATGATAATAATAATAATTTTCAATTATCATAACAGAATAGTTTCATTTTGCTTTTTATAAAAACACATATTTAAACACACTGCATGATTTTATAATTGTTTATAAAATTAACCAAGGGTACTCGGAATGTAATGTAGCCAGTTGGAGGAGCTCCATCCTAGAAGGCATCTGATCTTAAATCCAATTTCCAGCAACTCCCTCACCCAAAAATCCAGGATGGGAAAAAAATAATAGTTAAAGATATTAGATTTAGGCCGGGAGTTTGGCCTAGTGGTTAAAGTGCTTGCCTAGCATGCATGAAGACCCGGGTTCGATTCCTCGGTACCACATACAGAAAAAAGCCAGAAGTGGTGCTGAGGCTCAAGTGGTAGAGCTCTAGCCTTGAGAAAGTCCAAGGACAGTGCTCAGGCCCTGAGCTCAAGCCTAGGACTGGCAAAAAAAAAAAAAAAAAGATATTAGATTTAATGTATAATTGGGGCTTGGAATCCAGTTATGTATCAATTTTTGAATCCAGGATTGTTTTGTTTTGTTGTTTTGTTTTCAAGACAATTTTGCCACATAGCCCAAACTGACCACAACCTTATGGCCCTCCTGCCTTGGGCTCCCAAGTGCTGACTTATTTCTGTATGCTTGGCTTTTAAATCTTGAATAATGACAAAAGAACTTACACCCACAAAATCAAGGTTACCCATGTATGTGTCTAAATACTATCTGAACACTGAAAATATGAAGTCAATCAAAAAGAAGAGAATCTTACTAAAACATAATTAACTTGGGATAATTGTTAGACATATCAACAAATTATGTTTATTACTATCATTTTCAAATTTTTATATTAGGACCTCAGTTGGTGTGTGTGTTTATGTGTATGTGTGTGTATGAATATATATATATATATGGATATGCAAAACAAAGGTTTTATAAGATTTCATGTTAAAAATTTGATTCCAATAATTTTCTTATATTTTCTTATCCCTTGAACACAATATTCAAGATTTGTTAGTAAAATTATCAAATTGAATCTCTGATAAGATTGTATTAGAAGCCATTTATGCTAGAAGCTAAAAACATCAGCTTGCAAAGCACAAATTATGAAAATAACTACTCTCTCAGGTTGTGCTACCCTAATTCAAAATTCCAAAATGGGGCTGGGTACCAGTGTCCCATAACTATGACCTAGCTCCTTCGACCTAGCTAGCTAAAATGTAGAGAATCATAGTTCAAAGCCAGCACAGGCACAAAGTCTAAGAAACTCCATTTCCAAAATAATCAGCAAAAAACTGAGCTTGGAGGCATCGCTCATATGGTAGAATGCCAACCAAACAAGCCAATCAAATGACTGTGAGGCCTTAAATTCAAATCTAAGTACTGGCAAAATTAAATATATTAATTCTCCAAATCAAAAAAATTTCAAGGGCCAACAAGAATGTCACATGTGGAAAAGTCCCTATTTGATCTATATGACAGGTTGCAATGAAAACAAAGGCACAATCAGGGTGCCACTAACTTACTTACATAATTTTAGTTTCTCAGGAGGTTGAGATTTAGGGCTCAAGGCTAACCCAAGCAGAAATGTCTGCATAACTCATTCTCCAAAATAACCAGGCTCGAAATGAGCTCAAAGTGAGTTCAAATGATAAAATGCGCTAAAGAAGCAACCTGAGCAATTAAAGCCCTAAGTTTAAAACTCTTGGTCGTAGAAAAATGAAAGCAAAAATGCCAAGGCATACTCTATAAGATACATCTAGACTTGAGTCCTATTCGCCAGACTATATCCAGACTTGGTGGTATATACCTGTAACGCACTCAGAGGTTAGGACAGGAGGATCAAGAGCTTGAAGCCAGCCTATGTTACATTATAAGACCCTATCTCCAATAAATGTAAGATCACAATCTGAAACACTTTTGGAAGTCAAATAATGTCCTACCTTTGTTAGAAAAGGGAAGATGTTGTAACTGAGAGAATAAAAAATCTTGGCTGGTTCTCAAGTACCTCATAGTAGGACCAGATGTATCAGAACATGCACATAACTGATATATCACCTAGTGAAATTGAAAAAAAATCCTTAAATCAACTTTTTATGTACTGTACATTTTAAGATAAAAATATAAACTTAAAGCTACTATAAAGAAAATTAAAAGCCCGTGTGGTGGCTCACACCTGTAATCCTAGCTACTTAGGAGGCTGAGATCTGAGGAGCTTGATTCAAAGCCAGTTCAGGCACTAAAGTCCATGAGAGGCTTATCTCCAATTAACCACCAGAAAACCAGAAGTGGCGCTGTGGCTCAAGTGGTAGAGGGTAGAGCTGAAGAGCTCAGGGATAGTCCCCTGGCCCAGAGTTCAAGCCCTATGATGAAAGAAAGAAATGAAAGAAAGAAAGAAAGAAAGAAAGAAAGAAAGAAAGAAAGAAAGAAAGAAAGAAAGAAAGAAAGACAGACAGACAGACAGACAGAAAGAAAATTAAGATGCATCAACTGAAGTATAACAGACAGTGGCCAGGCCTTGAGTTTAAGTCTCAGGACCAGTATATACAATACATACACTGTCTCTCACTCACACACTAAATTCATTCATTTGTACAGCAATAAATAAATGTGCCCCTTCCCTCCAAGGCTAGCACTCTACCACTTGAACCACAGCTCTACTTCTGGCTTTTTTTTTTTCTTGGCTAGTCCTAGGCTTCAATTCAGGGCCTGGGCACTATCCTTGAGCCTTTTTGCCACGTTATCTACAGCACCACTTCTAGTTTTCTGGTGGGTAGTTGGAGATAAGAGTCTCCAATTTTCTGGCCAGACTGGCTTTGAACCACAATCTTCAGATATCAGCTTCCTGAGTATCTAGGCTACAGGCATGAGCCACTGTTGCCTGGCCAGATTTTTTTAAACTAACAAACCCAGTTTTTTTCTGAAGGTGATGCATGAACGTATAAGTGAAAGAAATACCTTCCATTTATGTTCTCATTTAAGTAAAAGCCCATTTCACGGGCTAAGAAAGTCAGATTCAGAGTTTTACCGCATACCCAATATAACCTATCCTGTTAGGGATCAGAGATGGGACAAGAGATCTGACCCAAATCCATCACTACCCACTAATAAATGCTATTTTAAATATAGCACTACTAGATATTAGAGTTTCTGTACATCTGATCAAAATCTTAACTTCCCTCACGTGTCAAATGAATAAGATCTTTAGACCTACACAAGCTTGGAGTTTATGCCTTATGGATTTATTCTATCCATACATAAATGGAAGATTATTCAAACTAGTAAGTAAGCTCATTCACCTCAGTCTTACTCTCCTGGGTTATCTTACCAAATCTCTTCTAGGTAATTCTACAAAGTGACATGCTCTGCATACCTGGTAACACAACTCAGCCAGTTGAGGAGACTCTCGCACGGCCACTGGCCCTGTTCGCCCTTCTGTTCCTTTCTCCAAGATGTTTAGGATAGCATGCAGGCATGTCCGAGGGCAACCTAAAACTCCTACATGAAACCAAAAGGAAATTCAACTTTTCTTGTTAGAAATCCTAGGATAGCATTACAAAAGTCCAATACTATAAATACATGCTCTTCTAATAACATTCAAATACTGATGAAGAAAACTGAAAACCGTTGATCAAAGATCTAAAGTTTTTAATAAATTATTCAATGAATCTAGAATTCAAGAAGACCATACAGATGCACATATGAAAACAAATAAGCGCCATACCTGGATCTTGTAGGTTTGTGGTACTGACCGGTTTCTTCAATTCAAAACCCAACAAGTAGAGAGCAAGATTAGGAGGATTGCATTCCAGAGATGTGATGAGAAGGTTCAAGATGTGAATTCTTGTTTCATGACGAATTACAGCTAACTTCTTTTCAAGTTCTGATCCTTCATGTGGAAATCACAAAAACTTACCAAACAATACAAAGTTAATCTAAGTCAAATTCTAAAATATGAAGCAAGTATTCCAAATATCCAAGATCACTTGACTTAGCTTTCCCTGATTTTCTAAGAAATCGGAAATCTTTATGAATGCCAGCTAGCAAATCATCAAATTTTTCTGTAACAATTACACAGTAAAGAATTTTCAATTTTGTATTATGTTTTTTATAGAAAGTATCTATACACATAAGTATTAACTATGTGGGTTGAGGCCTACCCTCTTCTACACGTACAAATTCTTCTGTGTCTTCACTATCCAAACACTCCACAAACCCAGCCATCAGCTTCTGGCTTACACTCTGAAACAACATAGACAGGAAAATGATGAATTAATAAGAAACTGTAACAATAAACACAGTATACACAGTCATCTGTGGGGAAAAAAGCTAATCTGCTCCAAGTGTTTGTTAAGTAATAGAAAATTTATTTTCTTAAATTCTATTGAGTTTCTAGGATAATTAAAGTAAGCCACAGGAAAGAACATTGTAATCCCAGTACTCAGGAAGAAAAGGCAATGGAATCACTGAGTTTGAAGCCAGCCTGAGCTACATGTCAGGCCAGTGTGAACTACAAAATAAGGCCCTATCTCAAAACAGGAAAAAAAGAATTGGTTGGGGGTAGAAAGAAGAAACATAGCAATGATCAAATCATTAATAACATAAATTAAAAAGTACAAGCTTGTAATTCTAGAACACAGGCAAAGGCAAGAATATGGCAAGTTCTAGGTTACTCTGTACTATATAAAAAGTCTCTCAGGGCCCGGAGTTTGGCCTAGTGGTTAAAGTGCTTGCCTAGAATGCATGAAGACCCAGGTTCGATTCCTCGGTACCACATGTAGAAAAAAGCCGGAAGTGGTGCTGAGGCTCAAGTGGTAGAGCACTAGCCTTGAGAAAGTCCAAGGACAGTGCTCAGGCCCTGAGCTCAAGCCCAGGACTGGCAAAAAAAAAAAAAAAAAAAAAACATCTCTCAGAAAAAAAAAGTCAACAAGCCAAAAATAATCAGAATGCTTTTTCATGTGTTTTATGAGCTCAATCTAGAAGCTACACGCTACACATAAACACTATAGTGTTTCTCAACCTTGTGGTATCACTATTTCAGGGGGCATTTATCAAGAGATTGCTACTGACATGTAGTGAAGGGGAACTCATTGACCTTATTCTGCAGTCTGAGGAGCATTACACACAAAATGAAGATGAATCCCACCCAGAGTGTCAGAATAGCTCCTGACTAATGAAGGACACTAAAGGCCTTTAATTCTAAAGCAGGAGTTACAGACACAGATACAATGGCATCTATGTTCACAGAAGACACAAAAAGTAGATTCTTCCATGGGAGCTATTCAACAATATATAACTAGTATTAAATACAAGTAGTGAGTGGAACATATTTATAGCTCAAGATAGGACAAGGCAAGAGGATCCATTAACTCCCAGAATTCAAGGCTAGCCTAGGCTATATAATCAGATCTTGTTCTCAAAAGAGAGAAAAAAGAGAATAGAACTATTACAAATAAAAAGAGGAAAACCTGAGCTGTAGTGCCTGTAGTGCCACTAAAGGTGGAGGCAGAAAGTAGTTCTACAATAGCCTCGTCAATATAATGAGACACTGTCTTTCAAAAGTAAAAACAGGAGCTGGGAGCTGATGGCTCACCGCTATAATCCTAGATATTCGGAAGGCTGAGTTGTGAAGATCGAGGTTTAACGCCAGCCTGGGCACTAAAGTCCATGAGACTTTTATCTCCATTTAACCACCAGAAAATTGAAGCAATGCTATGGCTCAAGTGGTAGAGTGCTAGCCTTCCGCTGAAGAGCTCAGGAACAGCGCCCAGGACCAGAGTTCAAATCCCACGACCAAAAAAAAAAAAAAAGGAAAAATACAGCTGGTAATGTGGCTTACCATGCATGAAGCTTGCTTAGTAGAATACTAGCCTTAAGCCAAAAAAAAAAAAAAAAAAAAAAAGCAAGCTCAGAGAGAGTGCCCAGGCCCTGAGTTCAAGCCCCAGGACTGGCAAACCAATAAATAATAAGATGGACAGATAGACAGGTAGGTGTAGATAGATAGTAAAAATAAGGGCCATACATAGTGATTCACATCTATAATGCTACCTGCTCTGCAGGTGGAAATCAATCTGTGAAACCATTTCTCCACCACTACAGGATAGACCCGATAGCATATGCCTGTTATCCAGATTATGCAGAAAGTCTTAAGAGTTGCAGTCCACAACAGCCTTGCTTAAATGCAAGACTGCACTCAAAAAAGTAACAAAACCCAAAGGGTTGAAACATGGCTTAAGCTGTAGAACACAAGCCTACAAAGCCCTCAATTTGAGCAAAAATAACACCTGTGGTATAGTAGCATGCAATGTAACACAAATGTACATCATTAGAAAATCACAGATGCAGACAGCTCATGACAATCACAGAATCAGAGCCTGGCTTACTCAGAATAAGGCAAGATGGGAGCAAAACAAAACAGGAAAAGGAGCTACTAATATAATCATTTTTTTTTAAGGTTATTAGAGCAACAGTCACTTCATGGCCCAAATAACCATACACTACAGTATGTTCCCTCTGGTTTGCATAAGGGCATACATAAACACATATATACTTATAATAAACCTACCTCATTTAAAATTTATTACATAGCTTTAATTACATACAAATATATAATAGAAAAATCAAAAGAAATTTCAAAAACTAAACTTTTAAATTCACACACACGTGCCACACAGCTCAGGTGTAGCAGAGGTGTCGTCAGTTGGGTTTTTTCACTTTGTGATAGGCCGAGTATTTCCCTTCCTTTAATTTTTTGAAATTACACCTCTCAAAAGGCAAATAGTGGGGCCGGGAGAGTGACCTAGTGGTAGTGTGCTCACCTAGCATGCACAAAGCCC
The DNA here is from genome assembly GCF_031878675.1 of Megascapheus bottae. Classification (NCBI taxonomy): domain Eukaryota; kingdom Metazoa; phylum Chordata; class Mammalia; order Rodentia; family Geomyidae; genus Megascapheus; species Megascapheus bottae. The sequence goes on along the minus strand of NC_143513.1, from coordinate 72,687,805 downwards.
GGGGTTCGATTCCCCAAAACCATATACAGAGAAAAAGCCAGAGTGGTGCTGTGGCTCAAGTGGCAAAGTGCCAGCCAAAAACTGTCCAAGGGAAGTGCTCAGGCCCTGAGTTCAAGACTCAGGACTGGCAAAAAAGGAAGGAAGGAAGGAAGGAAGGAAGGAAGGAAGGAAGGAAGGAAGGAAGGAAGGAAGGAAGGAAGGAAGGAAGGAAGGAAGAGAGGGAGGGAGGGAAAGGAAATAGCAAACAGTACCCAAAAAGCAAACTAAAAGTTAATGTGCTTAGGGCTGGGAGTTTGGCCTAGTGGTAGAGTGCTTGCCTAGCGTGCACAGAGACCCAGGTTCAATTCCTTGGTACCACATACCAAGAAAAAGCTGAAACTGGTGCTGTGTCTCAAGTGGTAGAACTCTAGCCTTGAGAAAACCCAAGGACAGTGCTCATGCCCTGAGCCTAAGCCCAGGACTGGAAGAAACAAAAAAAGTTAACATGCTTAATTTAAGTGAAAATTTAAAATTTTTTGTTGAAAGACAACTTGTCTTTTGTGGAAGTTGGCAATATTAATGGAAAAATGAATTAAGCATTTCCCAGAACAGTTCTAGAATCTGTACATGTGAACATTCACTTTTTTCTGAGTTTGATCTTCTTGGAACCACATACCAGTAGATACCGAAGTCCACTGCATCACCCAACAGTATTATCAAAAAAACAAAACTCATAGACAACCACATGGGTAGGTTTTCATTCATCTTTTATATTAACTCTTTGCAGAGAATCAAAAACAATAACAAAATCAGTTACCTGGTCATGTGTGAAATCTCCAACCAATTTTATCTGAATATTAGAATTGCAAGAGATACAGCATAGAATCTTGGCACTTTCAAAAGCTAGTTCTGGATTAGTATTCCCATGATACAGGTACCTTTAGAACAATAATGAAAAAGCAACTTTGAGGAGTAATGTTATGAAAACTTGGCTTTTCACCATTCTCAATAAAATTAAGAACCAGAGACTCCCCTAGTGTCCCATATATGAATGAATTTAGAGAAAAGTGATCCCTTTTGGCAACAAAGAACATGTCATAGACTCAATCCTGTGCCTCACAAATTCACATGCTGAAGTCTCTATAATGAACCTATTTGTCTTTGCATATGTATTAAATCAAATTAAGATAGATCTTTAAGGCAGGCCCTAATATACTATGACAAAAGAGGGAGATTTGAATACAAATACACATACACTAACATATCACAATATGAAACTGAAGCCAAAGATCAGGACAGTATTTCCGGACTAATTTAACACCAAAGCTCACACACACACACACACACACACACACACACACACACACACACACAGTGTAAGGAGGAGGTGGGAGGTGACAGGAGAGAGGAAGAAAGGAAGAAGGGAAGAGGGGAAGAGGGAGGAGAGGGGGAGGGGAGAGGGAGAGAGGTAGAGGGATTGAAAGATTTTCTTTGCTCCCTATTCAGCATAATCCTTGAAACCCCACTTTCCCTATATAAGAAAAAGAGCATTAACGCAATTTACATTTAAAATGTTCAGGACATGGAAGAAATTATAAGATTTAAAGTAATTAACCTCAAAAGAGCTAGAAAAGGTAAAACTGAAAGGACAAAAACAACATGAACAGCAGTGATGCACAAAGCTATTTCCCTAGTGATCCATCCACCATCATTCCTTAACCTACGAAGATCACTCACCTGGCAATGTTTACCACATTATCTGCCTTCTTAGTTCTGGGATTAATGCCCTGCAACAGTTGTTCTAAAGGAGACACTATGAGAGCTAGTTGACTCTCTCTCAGAAGATCCATAAAGAGGTTTTCCTTTTGCAGAGTAAGGTTGAGGAGTGCAAGACAATGTTGTACTGCTTTCTCTAGATGCTTCTTTCCTATGAACCCAAAAGTAGAGTTTAAATGAATATTAGAAACTCAGTAAATTCTTAGGAAAAGCAAATAAAGACCAAGTTTTACATTCAAAAGACTCTCATCTTTTTTTTTTTTTTTTTTTGCCAGTCATGGGCTTGAGCTCAGGGCCTGAGCACTGTCCTTGGACTTTTTCAAAGCTAGCACTCTACCACATGAGCCTCAGCACCACTTCTGGCTTTTTTTTTTTTTCTATGTATGTGGTACCGAGGAATGGAACCCAGGTCTTCATGCATGCTAGGCAAGCACTCTACCACTAGGCCAAACTCCCCACCCGGCTCTCAGCTTTTTAAACTTGACTGTTCATCAATTATTTTTCCCTAACATTTTCTTTTTTTGAGAATACTGAGGGCTGAACTCAGAGCTCACACTTGCTCAACTTGCTTGCTCAGCTGGCATTCTACCTCTTAAGTCACAGTTCCAGCCTGATCTTTTGCTGATCAATTTTGGAAGGAGGCTCATAGACCTGTCTGTCTGAGCTGGCTTCAAACTGCAATCCCCCTAAGTAGTGGGGATTATAGTTGGGAGTCACTAGCCTCTGGCTTCTATTCCTGATTCTTTTTTTTGCCAGTTCTGGGGCTTGAACTCAGGACCTGGGCACTGTTCTTGGACACTTTTTTTCCTCAAAGCTAGTACTCTGTCACTTGAGCCAATGACCACTTCTGACATTTTCCCCCAAAGACATTTTTGTACTTTTGTGTTTGGCCCAAGCTGTGAATAATCCCAGGTTCACAAACTCCTTTAAGAAGACGTTACCACTTTGTTAAGCAAAAAACACAGAAAATGCAAGGATCACTGGTAATCCTACCAAATCTAAACTTTTCATCTAATTAGTCCCATCCATGGTTTCTCTACTTACACAATTACAGTTTATTATGTTTAGAATGTGTTTTTTTTTGGGGGGGGGGGCAGTGAACTCAGAATCTGAGTACTGTCCCTGGGCTTTCTCAAGGCTCACACTCTACCACGTGAGCCACCGCACCACTTCTGGTTTTCTCTGTGTATGTGGTACTGAGGAATTAAACCCCGATCGTTGTGTATGCCAGGCAAGCATTCTACCACTAGGCCAAACTCCTGGTCTAGAATGTGATTTTTTTTTTTAAGATATTTTTTTAGATCACTGCTCCATTAATAAACAATATAACAATGGTAGAAGCATGGGCTCTAGGACATAATTTTATGTAGAATAAATGCACTAGTACACAGAAGTGATTTTAAACATCAAATACGTAGTGAGAACTCAATAAATAACAACTGGTGTGAATAATAGGATTTATATAAATCCAAGTCCAAAGGATGAGATGAGATACAGATACACTAAGAGTGCCAGTTTTCACTTACAAAACACTCTTACTTGTTTCTTTATAAGTTTTATCCATATGACTGGATAAAAGTAGGAACAGATGGAGAAGAAAAAGATTCCTTGCTCCCTATGTATAAAATCAGTATTAAATACTTAAAATAAGCTGGGTGCTGGTAGCTCATGGCTCCAATCCTAGCTACTCAGGAAGCTGAGATCTGAGGATGGGCAGTTCAAAGCCTGACCAGGCACAAAAGTCTGTGACACTCTTAGCTTCAATTAATCACCAGAAAACCAAAGAGGCACTGTGGCTCAAGTGTAAAAATGGCAGTTCCTATCTATAGCAACTTTCTAATTTAGGAAAATATATGACACACTCTCATACAACTGGCTCATGAAAAACACCACTGTGGATAGAATTTTACAGTTCAAGAAGCACTTATTGATTATCTATTTTAACTGCTCAGTTGATGAAAAATGAAAACATCAAAACATGAAAACAGACTTTCAGGCACATACCAGGAAAAGGGGCATAGGTGTCAAGCTGTTTAACTCCTTCTTCCAATAAACTAAGAGCAAGTTCCAACATTGGTGACTCATTCAGAAGGTGATACATCAGACTAAAGCCAGGTGGTTTATAAGCCATAATTTCTTCTCCTAAATAGAGCATACAAAGTCCAAAGGATGGTCAATTAGTCACATTCTTGATTTCTATGAATGTATAAGAATGTATTGGATTAGTAATTTAAATGGGATCTAAACAGATAAAGCAATTTTCAAGTTAGACACAGAGACACAAGCTGTACAGAATAGTTATTCCCCCGGGGGAAAATACTGAGCAGAATATAGAAAGAAGTTAGTCAATGTATTAAAGAATCTATAATGTGATACTCTTGAACTTCAATAAAATTTTACTTACTCTTGAACAATTGAAATGACTGAAATAATGAAACCAGGATTAAATTCTAATTTAACTGATGAATTTTAACTTACATATAATGTATATGTTATTAACTAAATTACAAAGAGCTGACATGTCACTGAAAAGTGGTGGAAGTAAATTAATTACCTTGTAGTTCCACAAACTGATCCACAAAATCTTCAAGCTGAGGCTCATAATCTCTGAGTAGTTTGTAAAACACCTCCAAAACTACCTCAGCAACTTCCCACTACAAATAAAGACAATAAGAAGTAAATATTTCAGTATAATAGAAGAGTATAAGGTAGAAACTTGCAGGCTTATCATTCCTCCCATCTTTTTCTCCAATATAATGAGTGACAAAGTCCTGTCTACTTCATTAATTTATAATAAACAGAATGGAAATCCTACTTCATATTCCTTTATTGTGGTAAAAGACAATGGATTAGTTCACTTCCTATGCAAAAAGAAAAATTCCAGTCATTACGTAGGAAGCTTCTCTATAAGTTTGGGCTCATTTACAAATTGAAAGTATTTAGTACACAGTTATATTCAGTGTATAACTGAACAGTATCAAAGGTCTCCAAGGAATAAATATTTTACATTTTCCCTAAGAATTTCACTGGATGGAAAAGAACTGAGAAGTTATCTCAACTCAATTCATTACTGTCACTTCACAAAAAAGCTCAGAGCAGTGATTGAATCCCACAGACCAGATGGCATGGCAGCATACACACTCAGGACACACCCAGGACATCTTAGACGAGGATTCCCTCACATCACACAGGCAAAGACAGAAAGATACAATCACTGGGTGACTTGCTCTGAATGACAACATTATCCTTCCCATGTTAATAAATGGATTTAAAAGCCATGTACCAAAAGCTATGTGTTACTTTAAAATTATTATTTCTACTATATTTAATTTTATCAGTGCCAAGTTTTGGAATGAGACTACAGGATAGCTTTTTGTTATTTTTAAATTACTGAGCTTTTGTATTTTCTAAGATTTTTTTTTTTTTTGCAAGTCATGGGGCTTGAACTCTGGGCCTGGGCATTGCCCCTGAGCCCTTCAATTCAAGTCTAGTGCTCTACCACTTGAGCCACAAAGCCACTTCTGGTTTTCTGATAGTTAATTGAAGATAAAGAGTCTCACAACTTCCGTATCCGGGCTGGCTTAGAACCATGATCCTCAGAACTCAGCTTCAAGAGTAGCTAGAATTTCAAGTGTGAGCCACTGCACCCAGTCTCCCAAAATATTCTTTTTTTTTTTTTGGCCATGGAGCTTGAACTCTGGGCCTGGGCAGTCCCTAAGCTCTTCAGTTCAAGGCTTTAGCCACGGCGCCACTTCTGTTTTTTCTGGTGGTTAATTGGAGATACGAATCTCAAGGACTTTCATGCACGGGCTGGCTTTAAACCGGGCTGGCTTTAAACCTGGTTTTAAACCATGATCCTCAGATTTCAGCCTCGAGAGTAGCTAGGATTGCAGTCATGAGCCACCAGTGCCCAGCTATTTTCGAAGATTTTTAAGAAAGTGTTTCTAAATTTTAAGAAGGCATCAAATAATAGTGGATTTTTGAACTGATAAATAGGCATTCTGCTTGACTATTTTTTTAGCATATCAAAGCACTGCTTTCGTGAGAAGATGCTATCCTAAAATACAGTGTCATAAATTAAGCTCAAGAAAACAAAAAAAAAATCTAAAATTAGAGGTAAAAATTTTAGGATGAATATGAAGAAATAGAGGTAAAATGAACAGCAGCAGGGAAAGCAACACTTAAAGTGTAGCTACAGTCAAAATCACTAATCTGAAAAGAATGTGGCTGCCTAGAGCTCTAAACACCAAGGTCACAATGACTTTTAGGGAAAAGGGCATTTAAAGCCAATGCTTTAAATGAGTACTTTGCATCGCAAATGCAAAGCTGAGTTCCATCCTCCACTCTGTTTAAAAAAAAAAAAAAAAAAAAAAAGGTAAGTAAACATCAGTGCAAAGTATAAGAATATTTTACTGAAAAGATCACAAGGATCAAGTACTCATTATTCATCTGAAATGACTTTCAATAATGAGATATAGTTCTATTATTATTTTCATCAGGTCAGGAAATTTATGTTTAAGTCATTCTAAATCTTTATTTTTTATTTTAATTTGATGAATTCTACATCTTAAATAAAATATATATTGGAAGTGGTGCTGTGGCTCAAAGTGGTAGAGCACTACCCTTAAGAAGAGCTCAGGGACAGCACCCAAGTCCGGAGTTAAAGCCCCACGACCAAAAAAAAAAAATTATTTTACACGTACACATATATATAAATGTTTATTTTTAACTACAAAGGAAACAAAAAGTGACCTTTAGTTATTTGTGATTAAACATTAGAAACAAATTATGTTCACTAGTGACACGTCAATAAATGAACTATACTGAACACAAGTAATAGATATAATGTAGTCACTAAAATGACAATTTTAAAAGACAATTTTAAAATGACAATTTTAAAACCTTTAGTAACATGAAAAGTCTTCATGTGTATATCAAAAAAAGGATACAAATGGCTGAGTTTCGCCTACTGGTACAGCGCTTGCCTAGCAGGCACAAAGACCTGGTTTGATTCCTGGGTACCACATACTGGAAGTAGTGCTGTGGCTCAAGTGGTAGAGCTTTAGTCTTGAGAAAGCCCAAGGACCCTGCTCAGGCCTTGAGTTCAAGCCCCAGGCCTGGCAAAAAAAAGGGAGGGGGATACAAAGTAATCCTATCAAATGTTAATTCATTATGCTTACAAAGGAAAAAGATTAGAAGTAATGTATCCATTTGGTAACAGGATTATGGGTAATGAAATTTCTTCATATATTTTTACTTTCCAAATTGTCACAAATAACTAAGAAATTTTTAATGTAGTCATTATGTTAAAAAAACATATGCCATGTTCTAAAACAACAAAATATAATAAAGGAAAATGTTCCTAGAAGATACACCCAAGATTATTCTGGGAGGTAATAAACAATATCATAGACTAAAGTAAATTAGGTCAGAACCTGGAAAAGGTCTCTTACATAGCTTAGTGGTTAGAGCTTGGATCTGGAATCAGAGTCCTAGGTTCAAATCCTGGTCCTGGACCATAGGCAAGTTCCTTAACTTTGCTAAGCCTCCATCTGTAAAATGGGAATATTAATCGTACCTGCCTTAAAAAAAATACTGGAATTACATAAAATTATAATATGAGGAGCTCAGTAGTTTCTTGAACAGAGCCAGTATGTATATAACTGCCAGTGCTCCTTAGCCTCCATCCTTTACAACAGTCCTTCCCACTATGCCATACTCTACACCAGAACTACTACCAACAAATTAACTAGGGTGCAAGTGTGATGTTATTCAATTGTAACCTAAATCATCCTAATAAGGAACACTTTCTTTCCCAACAAAAGCATAACATTCTAAGGCAAGCACAGTGGCTCACGCCTTTAAACCTAGCTACTCAGGAGGCTGAGATCTGAGGATCACAGTTCAAAGCCAGCCCAGCAATAAAGTCCCCATTCAAAGCCAGCCCAGCAATAAAGTTCCCCAGACTCTTATCTCCAATTAACCATTAGAAAGTGGGAAGTGGGGTTGTAGCTCAGAGGTACTGATCTGAAGCACTCAGGGAAAACAGCTAGGCCAGGGGCAGGGTAGTAGCTTTGAACTGAAGAGCTCAGGGACAGCGCCCAGGCCCAGAGTTCAAGCCCCATGAACCACCAAAAAAGAAAAAAGAAAAAAAAGTGCAACATTCTGAGTTCAATTTTAGTCAAAATTTGTTCAATTAACATACGAATAACCTGTTTCAAAAAAACAGTAATACACAAAATCTGTTCAATTAACAAAACTATGAACTCCTGCCAACTAAATTATTGATCATTAAATGTCAATACTTTCATTTATTGTCTGAATTTACTTAAATACATATGATTAATCGAGCCAGAGATATTTCAGTATTAAAACTGAATTTACTGAAGAAAAAAAAAAACTGAATTAACTTTCAAAAGCTAAAATGAAATTTATAGACCCTTTATACCTTGGATAAAAGAAAAAGCAACAGTAAATAAGTTTTCTCTGAACATAACCTTTTCAGCAGCTCTCCTGTAGGCTCTTGTACGAAATCGAAGAAACACAGAATCTCTAAGGAACTGCAAATAGGGGTCAAAGCCAGGGGGCCGCAGACCAGCGCCCAAATTAGAAGGAAATGAGCTCTCCACCAAGGTGCTGATCAACTGACAAAAGGCCCTCGTCAATGGGTATTCTTCACATCGGGATTCTATTTCATTGAGTTCAACCTTCAAAGAAAAACAAAATTTGGTAATATAAAAGCACTGCATTTCATAGCTATAACTTACTAACAGGATTATGGCATATCAAAAGACTAATAAGAGATATTACCATGCTTCAATTAGAGAAATAAAAACTAAGTGTCAATCTGATGAGTCAAAAGAACTTCAAATCCCTATGTATCATCCCAAACTAAAATTAAAAACAGAAATCTAAAATGTTTAAGTAGAGATCCAGGAGATCCAGAGGCAGTAATGAAATTCAAGGCCAGCCAGGCAAAAAAGTTATCAAATCTCATCTCAACTATTAAGCTGGGCTTGGTAATATATATTTTGAGCCTAACAATGTTGGAGGAATAAGTAGAAGGATCAAGGCCCAAGGATAGCCCTGAGGGGAAAAATATTCATCTGAAAAAATTAAAGCAAAATTGGTTGAAAGTATAGTTCAAGAGGTAGGGTGTATGTCTAGCAAGCTAGGGCTTGTGTCTAGCAAGCTAGAATCATCAATATCACCAAAATCAGAAAGAAAGAAAGAAAGAAAGAAAGAGAGAGAGAGAGAGAGAGAGAGAGAGAGAGAGAGAGAGAGAGGGGAAGAAGAAGGAAGGAAGGAAGGAAGGAAGGAAGGAAGGAAGGAAGGAAGGAAGGAAGGAGAATTAAATCTGCACTTCATGTTAAGTAACCCAATTAAACAGTGGAAAACAAGACTTTTCAATTTGGATAGTTTTCCTGTAAGATCCTTCTCCAACTCTGGAACATTAAGCATTTGATTATTTTCATGAACAGTTTCACCTCCATTTAAACACTAATTAGGAAACCTTTTAGATGTAAATACATTAAATTTGCTAGGCTAACAGTAGTTTATAATCTTTTTATTTCACATGTGTGAATGAATATAGTCTCTAAATGCAGCCTCCAAATCAAAATGAAAACCTTACCTCAATCCCAATTGCTTGCCTCTGGCTTGGAACTCTGACGGTCTGCAGTATCTTAAAATTAAAAAAAACATGTCAGAAATATTCCTTATACATCACTGAGCAGTAAATGGTTTTGCATACACAGCTCAGGCACCACATCTGGAGCTCTTACTCATCTCACAATGTCCATCAGAAATGACAAGAGTTCCTGACAGACTTCTATTAGTAATCCTCACAGATTCACACAGGATTTTCAACTGGAAATGGGTCAATTCTAGGAACACACAATCTGCTCTTTTCAGAGAACTTCCTCTTGGACATTCTGGAATGAATCTTAAAAAGGAGTTACAGGATAAAACCTCAAATGTTCAAAGTCCGTGAGACTCTTATCTCCAATTAACCACCAGAAAATGGGAAGTGGCACTGTGTCTCAAGGGGTAGGGTGGTAGCCTTGAGCTGAAGAGCTCAGGGAGAGTGCTTAGGTCCAGAGTTCAAGTTCCACCACCAACAAAAAAAATTCCAAGTCTACATTTAAATTCATTGAGACATCAAATATCTTGTAAGCCATCTTTTTCCTCTGCCATGTCAGCATAAAGTACAATCTGTAAGTATGCAGAAATGAAAAATTCCTGCTATCCCAACTCTAATTTTGCTCAAAGTTGATGGTCTTGGCAGTAAGTCTTCATGACTATGAATAATAAAAAGTACTTTGCTGCTGTTAAAATGCCCATGCAAATTTAGTAAACAGCTGGATGTTTGTGCCCTTTACAGAGGAAAAAAAAAACATTTCTAGTGATAATGTACAATAGATATTCTACTCTCCTAGTCTGGGGCACACTGAGCATAGGAAAAGGGGAAAAAAGAAAACAGACACAGCCTACATTTAGTAAATACAAACGACTTCTAAACACTTTCATCAGCCTGGTCTGAAAGAGTAGAAGAAATCTGTCTAGCCAGTACTATCTTACAGATTTTCAAAAATAAGTTCTAACAGACTTGTCTGAAAAACCAATCTCTGGTAGCCCAGTGACACTGTCAAGTAAGCCAAAAGAAAAACCTAGGCATATTAGTTTTTAATGCTATGCTTTGTTGCCAAACTTTCTAGCTGGGAAGTGTATGGTATATTTAAGTATTACCAAGCTCCTTCCCAAGTAATGCAATGAGGAAGTTCCTAACACTACCTGAGTATATTCCAAGGACTGCCAGAGGGACGCCGCAACTTCAGGAGACTTCCCAAAAGCCGCCAGTGTCTTCAGCAGCTCGGCCTTGAGAACAGGGGGAATGCTGCACTGCAGAAGGCCCAGAATAACCACTACAGGTGTCCACTGGGGATGCTCACAGAGTGCCAAGCGGGCATTTTCACTCTGAGAATGGATTATAGAAAGAACGTTTTAAAGCCTCTCTGATATGATATACTGTTATAAAATGTATTTTCTAAAATAATAACAATGCAAAAATAGTTATCAAGAATCACTTCATTTTAATTCAATGAGATAATTACCCACTTGACATTTTGATTATTAATAAATTTAAAGCGTGATTAAGAAATGCAAGAAGCTAAAAGACAATTCTCTTATCTTTCAGAGATGCTAGACCAAGTAACTTAAATTTGCTCTAGTGGACACAGAAACAACTAAATGAATTTCTAAATTGGGAAAGTTGTAATGAAAATGTTTTCCAAAGATTAATTTGGTTAGAGCCAGGTAAACAGCTTTATGCAGAGTGAAGAAAAATTCTTAAGTAACTTCTTTTTAATTAAAACTATACTTTATGTATACACATATACCCCAACATACACACCTGATTCTACCTTATGCTAGAACACCTAGAAAGATACACAGACTACAACTCGCTCACACTGGCTCTTCTGACTTTCTTTAAAATTTAGTCTATTATTTTCATATGTAAGGTAATACTAATGAAGCCAGGTATGGTGGCTCACGCCTGTAATCCTACTCAGGAGGCAGAGATCTAAGGATCGCTGTTCAAAGCCAGCTGGGGACTAAAGTACATGAGACTCGTATCTCAAATTAAACACCAGAAAACTGGAAGTGACGTTGTGGCTCAACCTTGTAGAGCAATAGCCTTGAGCTGAAGAGCTCAGGGACAGCATCCAAGCCCAGAGGACAGCCTTATGACTGGAGAGGGGAAAAAAAAAATTAAAAGATTATACAAATCAGGGCCAGGAGTTTGGCCTAGTGGTTAAAGTGCTTGCCTAGCATGCATGAAGACCCGGGTTCAATTCCTTGGTACCACATACATAGAAAAAAGCTGGAAGTGGTGCTGAGGCTCAAGTGGTAGAGCTCTAGCCTTGAGAAAGTCCAAGGACAGTGCTCAAGCCCTGAGCTCAAGCTCAGGACTGGCCAAAAAAAAAAAAAAAAAGATTATACAAATCAGTGGAGTATATAATTTATACGTGCTAGAGATTAAGAAAATAAAGAACTTGAGAACAAAATGCTATATATGTACTAAATTTATCAGACATAAACTTTAAGCATTAAAAAATGCTTAATATGCCACTGTGCTAGAATATAAACAAAATTATGCCATGGATGAGTTACCTACCCAAGTAATGATGGTAGATGTAAGCTGCAAAAAAGCTATCAGTCCATCTTGCTCCTTCTGGGTGATGCCACGTGAAGGGAGGTGGCGGTACTGCACACTGTCTGCACTTGGAAGATCCTTCCGGAGGTGTTCATGATAAAGCATCAAGGAGTGAAAGAAATGCTCCCAGGAAACAGGACTGCCACCTGCTCCCTGAATATTCTCAACTGTCAACAAAAGCAACACAAAAAGCCAAGCGGTGGTACCTTATACCTACTCAGGAGGCTAAAAGCTGAGGATTGCCGTTCAAAGCCTGCCCGGGAAGAAAAATCCACGGGAATGGCCGATTAAGCACCAAAATTTCCAATTTACTACCAAATTAGCCACCAAAAAGGCCAGAAGTGGGATCACAGCTCAGGTGACTCAACATTAGCCTTGAGCAAAAAGAATCTCAGAAACAGTACCTCAGGAACAGGTCCTAAGTTCAATCCCCATGACGAGCACAAAACAAAAAAGGGGAATGAATGGCCAACCCCTCCCAAACTATGATACTATGATTAAGGCATCACTATGCTTAAAGCCATCTATCATAAAACAAATTACAGGGGCCGGGAGTTTGGCTAGTGGTTAAAGTGCTTGCCTAGCATGCATGAAGACCTGGGTTCAATTCCTCGGTACCACATACATAGTAAAAAGCCGGAAGTGGTGCTGAGGCTCAAGTGGTAGAGCTCTAGCCTTGAGAAAGTCCAAGGAAAATGCTCAGGCCCTGAGCATAAACCCAGGACTGGCAAAAAAAAAAAAAAAAAAAAAAAAAAAAAAAAAAATTTTATAGATCCAGTAGAACTCAGCATGAATAACAAATACTCTTCACGAGGCAGTGGAATAGTGATCTCGAGATTGCAATAACAACTTAAAACCAACATTTTCCTTACCATGACTACTACCATTGACTTTGAGCAGACTGAAACAGTAGTGGGCACACTGAGGTCCATTGGCCAAGCCCTGGAGCATTTTCAAGTAAGGAATATAAATAGTTGGAGGCAAGAGGTCACCCATTTGCCTAACAAACTTTGATAAGACAACCTGAAATTAAGAAAAACAAGTAGTTTACATAAAATCTATACTAACTTTTAGGCAACATGGACTAGTAACTAGTAATGCCTCTATATGAACTATATATAAATTAAATGCTGATTTAACCCTTGCAAATGCAAAATTAACAGGCATTTTATATAGGAAAATTTGTTTTAAAGCCTGTCATGAGCAATTTAATGTGATTACAGAATACTTTTTGAGGGGCCGGGAGTTTGGCCTAGTGGTTAAAGTGCTTGCCTAGCATGCACGAAGACCCGGGTTCAATTCCTTGGTACCACATACATAGACAAAAGCTGGAAATGGTGCTGAGGCTCAAGTGGTAGAGTGCTAGCCTTGAGAAAGTCCAAGGACAGGGCTCAGGCCCTGAGCTCAAGCCCAGGACTGGCAAAAAAAAAAACCATACAGAATACTTTTTGAATATACAGTTTTCCAAATATTTCAATGTCACAACAAGACTACACACATTTTAAAATATCTAAGAGAGCTAAAGGTATTTAAGATACTTACTCATTCAAAATTAGCCAGCAGATTCAAAGGCATACTTTAATGCCAGAATAAACAAAAAGCAGTATAATTAGTATGAAGATCTTGAACTCAGGGTCTGGGCACTGTCCTTGGGTTTTCTCAAGGCTCCTCTACCACTTGAGCTACAGCACCACTTCTGGCTTTTTCTGCGTATGTGGTACCTAGAAATCCGACCCAGAGCTTTATGTGCTTTGCTAACACTCATATCATTAGGCCACACTCCCTGCCCAGTTTCAAGCTTTTCTAAGTCAAAAGGAAACATGTATAATTCTCGAGGTTAGAGAGTGCTCATCTAACAGCAATAACATCTGAAAATAACATTTTCAACTTTCATGTTTACCAGACCGGAGTACAGAAGGAGAAAGCCTAAAAGTTTACCTGGCGTTGAGGGGGTCTCTGATGAGCCACCCCCAGATAAGAGCCCATGATAGTGGGAGTCTGCAAAGGCTCAGAGGGACACCAATATTCTAGGGCAAGCTCCAAATGAAAGGGATTTTTTTTATATAGTTCACCAATCTGTAAAAAAAAAAACAAAGGCTGTTGAGGACATACTGGTAATGAAACAAATTGCTTAAATAAAAGATGTATTGAATTCCCTTGTGAATATAAAGTACAAGGAATAAAATTTCCTAAAGTAAAAGCAAATGGAAAGATGAGAAAATACCCGGTAAAATGACTTACCAAGAGCATTAAGTGTTCCAGATCCCTTCTAAGTGAAATAGGAGGGTCATTACCCATCTGCACACTCATGTGAATTATTCGTGCATCTTCATCTGCACGATTCTTCAGCTGTTTCACCTATTCAGCACACATGATTTAATATGTAAATATCATATATGTGTACTAGTAACAATGAAATCAGGAAATAAGCAACTGTCTTAAAGTAATTTCATCCAAGGAAAACATACTTTTAATACCTATTTAGCTTTAGTGACTTAAAAAATAGGTTAAGAATTTTACTTCAATATTATTACCAGTAATCTATAATATTTAAAAACTTCAGCCAGGTACTAGTGACTCATGGCTGAAATCTTAGCTACTCAGGAGGCTGAGATCTGAGGATTAGAGTTCAAAGCCAGTTCAGGCAAAAAGAGCTATGAGACTGTTATTCCCAATTAACCACCAGAAAACCACACATGGCACTGTAGCTCTAAGTAGTAGAGCCATGTTCAAACCTGACCAAAAAAAAAAACTTAAATAAATATAAAACTTCAAGAAATATCCCATATATATATATACACGTATATATATGTACACGTACGTACATACACGTGTACACACACACACACACACACACACACACACACACAGAGTCCAATAACTAAGGGTTGGTAATATGTAGGCACTCGAAATCATTTGATCTGGCCTTGAAAAATAAACTATAAGCAGGACTCAAAATTCAATAAACCCAGCTTTTTTCACAGCAACATAAACATCTATTCTAGCTAAAATCACACACCAAATAGCTCTTGCAGAAAAGTTTTCCACTCATGAAACAATTATCAGAAAAATGAGATTTTTTTTCCCACTGTACCTCTTCAAATCATGAATTCAGTTGTCCCTTGGTAGACATGGAGGATTAGTTACACCCACCACCCTTCATGGGCACCAAAATGATATATTCTCAAATCTCTTTTTTAAAATTACATGCTGGTGTATCTATGATATACTAACCCTTAGCCTAATTTTGATTATGTTCTAAAAACTAAGTGCCAGTGATTGTGTATAGAGATTCCCTTCTTGAACACTTGTTTGTTACACATGTCATTTGAAATATGATGTAAAAATCAATGTTAATAAATTCTTTAATAAAAAATAAATAACATGCTGGCCACTCAAGATGCTAAGGCAGGAAGGTTATTATTTCAAGGCTAGCCTGGACCACACAGCAAGTTGTAGGCCACACAATATGATCTGTCTCAATAGTAAATTAGTAGCATCTTGTTAAATTGAACCTATACATATCTTCCCACATGCTTTACATCACCTCTAGATCAATAGCTAATACAATGCAAATCTTGCATAAATTGCGATACTGCTATTTAAAGAATGAGGAGGGAAAAGTCTATAAATGTTCAATTAGACACAATTTTTTTCCTAATATTTTCCATTGAAGGTGTGGTGAATCAGCAGTGTGGAGCCGATGGACAAAGAAGACTAATTAAATAAGCACAGATCTTTAAGAGGCATGGAGTTAGTAGTTTTCTACCCAGAGAAACATTTTCATTTCCTTACTACTTCTTTATTATAAACCATTTATAATGTCAGCTATTCTTCTAAATAGCTTCTCAGATAATGGAATTTTATGTTATTTCTTTTCTTTTTTTTCTGTTGGTCATGGGGCTTGAACTCTGGGCCTGGATGCTATCCCTGAGCTCTTCAGCTAATGGGTACCACTCTATCCCTTGAGCCCCACTGCCACTCCCGGTTTTCTAAAGGTTAACTGGAGGTAAGATTCTCAGTCTTTAGAGCCTGAGCTGGCTTTGAACCGCAATCCTCAGATCTCACCTTCCTGTGTTGCTAGGGTTATAGGTGTGGGCCACTGCTCCCAGCTTTATTTCTTTTTTATAAACTACAAGCTGTAATTATAATGTGCTACTTTGAAATTTTAGATTACATTAAAAGATTTAGTTTCTAAAACATATAGTCAACAAATTAGTTGAAAATTATTTTTTAAAATGCTTCCATTAATTTTTTTTCCTTTTTTTTTCCCCCTTTTTTTTTCCTTTTTGCCAATCCTAAGGCTTGAACTCAGGGCCTGAGACCTGTCCTTGGGTGCTCTCAAGGATAGAGCTCTACCACTTGAGCCACAGCACCAATTCCAGCTTTTTCTATATATGTGGTACTGAGGAAAACCTGGGTCTTCATGCATGCTAGGCAAGCACTCTACCACTAGACCATGCTACTGTCTCAACTCCTATTTTTATTAGATCTATATTGAGACACTTACCTTCATTGGCATGAGTGCAAGGAAATCTGTGATAAGGTTATGGGTTCTTCTGATATAAAATTCTTCTTGATAGAAGTTTTCGGACACTACTACAGATTCAGTGAGGAACAAGAAAACATTGTCTGCAATTGCAAGCTCTGCCATGGCCTCATCTGCTTCTGTGAATTCAGCCAGAGCTGGAAAGGAAGGAAGGAAGGAAGGGAGGGAGGGAGGGAGGGAGAAAAAGCAGAGGATGTCTTTAAGTTACATTGGATTTTGGATTTTATGCTTCCCAAACTTCTAGTGTATTATGTATAAAAACAAACCATAAAAGTACATTAGACTTCTTGAACACTTGTTTGTTAAACATGTCATTTGAAATATGATATAAAAAATCAGTATTAAGAAATTCTTTAATAAAAAAGTACATTAGAAAAACATGAGTGATGGAGAATATTTTAGAGATGTGTAATGTTAACAGATGTTGTTAGAACTACTAACAAAACATTAACATATTAAAATGATGCTAAGGCTTTAATCCCAATGAATTCTAGTAGAAAAATTAAAAAAAAAAAACACTTCAATCAGTAAAGACCAGAAACCTAAACATGATGAATTAAGTAACTATTACTTTGATAACCAAGTAGCTAAAACCTTAACCATACTTGCAACTTTTTATATACTTTACTTGGAAATTTTTGAACAGCTATATATCAACAGACAAAATTAACATCCACAGGCCCATCATTTCACTTTAGTACTATTAATTTATTTAAATGTTTCCTCCACTCCACCCATACTGACATTTTAACTTTATTTTTTTCTTTTGCCAGTCTTGGGGATTGAACTCAGGGCCAGAGCACTGTCCTTGGGCTTTATTCAAGGGTGGTACATAGCAACACTCCCAACTTTTCTATACATGTGACACTAAGGGATCGAACCCAAGTCTTTGTGAATGCTAGGCAAGCACTCTACCACTAGGCCAAAGTCTGGGTCCTGACATTTTAACATTTGCCTATTAAGTATGTCAATATGAAACTCAAAAATAAGCCAGGCACAGTGGTTCACACCTATAATCCTAGCTACTCCAGAGGCTGAGGTCTGAGGATCACTGTTCAAGCCAGCCCAAGCACTAAAGTCCATGAGACTTCAATTAACCACCAGAAAACCGGAAGTGCTGCTGTGGCTCACAGGGTAGGCTTGAGCTGAAGAGTTCAGAGGCAACACAGACTCAGAGTTCAAGTCCCACCACAACAAAAGAAAAAAACAAAACTCAAAAAGATACGTAAGATAATGTTTTATTTCATAAACTAATATGTATCTATGATATACAAACCCTTAACCTAATTTTGATTATGTTCTAAAAACTAAGTGCTGGTGATTATATATAGATTCCCTTCTTAAACATGTCATTTGAAATATGATGTAAAAATCAATGTTAATAAACTCTTTAATTAAAAAAAGATACGTAAGAAACAAACCATATAAATACACAAAATACCATTATCAGCTTCTAAAAATAAGTTCTCAGTTTCAAATATGCACAACTAATAATCACATTTACAACTTTCATAAATGCCATGTAAGGTTTTTTTTAATTTTTTGTCATCTACTTGCTTGAATCAAGATTCAAATAAGGTATATAAGACATATAAAACAAAAGCTGCAATAACTGCCCCATCTACAGACTTCCATACATCTTTGCTTTCCCCTTACTAAATAAAAAGTTTTTTGTCACACAGGTTTTCCCACAATGTGGTCCGACACTGCATTCCTCAGTACCACATATATAGAAAAAAACCGGAAGTGGTGCTGAGGTTCAAGCAGTAGAGCTCTAGCCTTGATACAAGTGCTCAGACCCTGAGCTCATGCCAGGACTGGCAAAAAAATAAATAAATAAATAAATAAAAAAGAGTATTTCAGTCAGAATAGTAGTGAAATAAAGAAAAGTAGAAAAGAGTATATAGGACTGATGAACAGAAATTGTATACGAATGTAAAAATCTAATTGTTTAATTAGTTGCTTTTTTTTTTTTTCGGTTGGTTGTGAGGCTTAGACTCTGGGCCTGGGCACTGTCCCTGAGCTCTTCAGCTCAAGGCTACCATCCTACCCTGGGCATGGGCATTGTCCATAACCTCTTCAGCTTAAGGCTAATGCCCTACCCCTTGAGCCAAGGGGCCACTTCTGGTTTTCTAATGGTTAACTGGAGATACATGTCTCAAAGACTTTGGTGCCTAGGCTGGCTTGAACAGTGATCCTCAGACCTCAGCCTCTGGAGTAGCTAGGATTACAGGCCTGAGCCACCTTACCCAGCCTAGTTGCATATTTTTTAATGAAGTGTTCAAAGAAAGACTTCTAATATAAAGCAAGATTTCTGAAAACCCCTCAGAAACAGCTGATACTAGTGAACAAAATGTTTTGCAATTACACAGTTGATAAGATCCTGGATAAGAATCTGTTGATACCTACTAAGACTAAAAAACAAAAAAATTATAAATGAATGAATCAGTGAGGGAATGAATGAACTCTTACTATGCGGTTAAGAGATTTCTCACTAGATTCAAAAAAGAGAATTTATGTACTTTCTTTTCAGATAAGGAAAAATGTGTTTATTGCACGACCAAGTTACAAAATTTCATGTCTAATTTCCCCTCTAAATTTCCCCTCTGACTACTGATACACTGTTTCTTAAGCACAACAATCTATACTTTACCTGTCACATCAGGTAACTGAGATATTCCCCTCAAAGCCAGTGCCCAGGCAAGTCTAACAGTAGCTTGAAGACCAGGCAGTTTCCAAGGCTGAGAGTCCTGAAGACGAGAGTGAATTGTTGCAATGTACTGCCTCTCAGTCAATAGTGGAAGCTGTTGAATCACATCTGAAAACATAAGAACAGACCACAACCCCAAAAGTGCATAAATTTTCACTTCTGATACAAGGGATTAATGTCTGAAGGTGAGAAAATCTGAACCATTTTAAGTAAGTAACATCAATGTTTGACATATCATAAAGGACATAATTAATCAGTATTGTTCACATAAAACAAAGAAATGAACAATACTTATATTTTAAGTAACAGATTATTTTCAAAGTCTAATACGAACTAGAAAAAAGAGCCATCCATTTTCTCCAGAAGTACTGAAATACAAATAACTGCTATCTAATGATCAAAAACACGGATTTCAAAGAAATGATAAATCATAGATGAAACACTACCAAAATCAGTTAACATTCTATGTTCTCCTGAAAATTTTCAAAATGTGAATGGTAAAGAAATAAGCAATTACAGTAAATTAGGCTTATGTAATTTACAAATATGTTATATAATCTTTAACATATCCAATTGCAAATGCTTAAAAAAATTTCATATGAGCAAGTAATAGAAATTTTGTTTGTATTACTTAAAATCTGAGTCTCAAACATTAGATAAACAAACCTTCCATCACTGAGCGACATTCCTAATGTTAAATATGATATTTTGACGAAATACTCAAAACAGGGATAAACATACACACAAGAACAAAACAGACCATTGTAAATTTTAGCAATTAAAATACTGCCCTTCTTAAATGTTACCTCCACAATTTAGAATCTGATTTTTAGAAGTAAATGTATGGTATAGAAAACACTTATAATCTCAGCACTTAGGTGGCTGAGGCAGAAGCATTTCTAGTTCAATACTGATCTGGGAAACATAGCAAGGCCTGTCTTAAAGAAATAAGAAGTATTAAAAAATATAAAATTCAGTACCATCTCGTTCTTCGGTGCTTTGCTCAACAAAACTGATATCAAAACAGTACAGAAGAGCCATAAGAAGAGCCAGATTCACAGCATCCAGTGAGCCATTAGCCTCAACTGTCACTCTTTCCAAATGTCCAATTAGGAGAAGAGTATCATCTTTGCCTAATGGAGACTGGCAAGCCCAGGCAAAAAGACTTTCTGCCAGAGACTGCCTACACTCCTTAATGAGATCAGAAACCTAGAAATGAAAATATGATGATCAGTGCAAATAAATCACAGTGAAGCCCAGTAACATAAAATGAAAATTACTGCCAGGCGCTGCTAGCTCACACCTGTAATCCTAGCTACTCAGAATGCTCAGATTTGAAGATCATAGCTCAAAGTCAGCTGGGACAGTAAAGTCGATGCAATTTATCTCCAATTAAGCAACAAAAAGCTGGAAGTTGAGCTGTGGCTCAGTGGTCCAGCACTAGCCTTGAGCACAAAGCTGAAGGACAGCACCCAGGCCTTGAATTCAAGCCCCAAGACCTTCACAGACCAAAAACAAACAAACAAACAAAAACTACCTTAGTAGTGCCGGGAGTTTGGCCTAGTGGTAGAGTCTTTCCTAGCATGCACAAAGACCCAGGTTCGATTCCTCAGAACCACATAAATAGAAAAAAGAAAAGAAAAACTACCTTATTAATCCTAAAGCAATAAACCTATCCCTATCTAAATTACCTATTATCTCATCTCTGGAATTCTAAAAAATTCTATTTCTAATTCTTCATGCTTAAATTACTTAAGAAATTAGGTGACTAATTCCTAAAGAATTCATTTCAAGAAAAAAGTTATCGTGGTACATAAATGACCATATATACAACTGCCAATCCATTTCAGACATGGTCACCACATACTCTGAAGCACAGCTTCTTGTGTATGTGATAAGAACATTCTTTTTTTCCTTTTTTGTGCCGCTTGTATTTGAACCTAGATTTTGTGATTGCTAGGCAGGCATTCTACCCCTTGCACGTGTCTCATGTTTTAGACAACAATTTTCCTAACTATGTTTCCAATGCAGCTTCTATCAGAGATAACATACCTAAATTAAAATGGAAATCTAGCAAAAGTTTTGCCCAGATTGGCATTGAACTACAATTCTCCCTTAGGAAGTAAAGACCTCCTGAGTAGCTGGAATTATAGGTGTGAAAAACTGCATTTGGTCAGCTGACACGGTTGTTCTAAGATTTGAAAAGGACAACACATGAAATGATATCTTGCCTCTTTACGATGTTTCTCACTGCCCAATCCTCTCTCTCGCTGCAGTTTCTCAAATTCATTATTCACATCAATCTGTGACAACAGAGTAAGGACTTTATAAGTCAACCCCTGCTCCATCAGTTCATCTGTAAAGCGTGTTGTCATGGAGACCAGCTCAGGACTGTAATGAAAAAGAAATTTTAAAAAACTACATTGAACAATGCTTACACTTCCTTACAATAACTGACCTATCAAATTCTTTTGACAATAACACATTATTGAAAACAACAAGGATAAAATGCATTATATGTTTTTTTTTCCTTTCTAGGTCATTAAGGTTTAAAAAGTTTCTAAATAGAATTACTTAGCTGCAAACAAAATAAAGCGGGTTTAAATTATGTCATTCCTTGGGGCCGGGAGTTTGGCCTAGTGGTAGAGTGCTTGCCTAGCATGCATGAAAACCCGGGTTCAATTCCTCGGTACCACATACATAGAAAAAAGCCAGAAGTGGTGCTGAGGCTCAAGTGGTAGAGCTCTAGCCTTGAGAAAGTCCAAGGACATGCTCAGGCCCTGAGCTCAAGCCCAGAACTGGCAAAAAAAAAAAAAAAAAAAAAAAATTATGTCATTCCTTATAGAATAAAGGAGTTTATTACTCAGCTTACATTAAATATTTCAATGAAATGATATATATGAAGTAGAATTCTTTGTTATTTCTTTTCTTTTCTTTTTTGTCATCAGCGTGGGGCTTGAACTCTGGGCCTGGTGCTGTCCCTGAGCTCTTCAGCTCAAGGCTATACCGCCTTACCCCTTGAGCCACAACACCACTTCCGGTTTTCTAGAAGTTTATCTGAAGACAACAGTCTTATGGACTTTAGTGCCGGGCTGGCTTTGAAAAGTGATCCTCAGATCTCAGCCTTCTGAGTAGCTAGGATTACAGGCGTGAGCCACCACAACTAGCTTCTTTGTTATTTCTAAAGTTGCAATTCTTCTGTGAAGTCCTAAAAAGCCAACAGACCTGAGTTCTAGAGTCCATGTCTTTCCTCGTCTAGACTGTACCAAGGCTTTCAGAGAATTTGAAATACACCGTTTTCCATCCCAATATAAAAGAACAGCTACTAATCCTCTGGTGAGACCAGGAAAATGTGGCTGTTGGTGCTCTCCTAGGAAAGAAAATTGAGAAATAATTGAATAAATAACCACAAATGCATTTAGGATTAGGCAGAAATCCCCCTATCAGTACCCTGTTCAAAGAATCACAGGATCTCAGTTTAGGGAACCCTATGGTCTGGTCCTTTTCTTTCCCCATCCACTGATTCCTTCCTGTCACAACAGACTCACGGGGCCATCCAACCCATGCCCAAATGAACACTAGCAGCAACATGAAGCTTTCCAACCCACTCACT
This sequence comes from Megascapheus bottae, assembly GCF_031878675.1. Lineage (NCBI taxonomy): Eukaryota > Metazoa > Chordata > Mammalia > Rodentia > Geomyidae > Megascapheus > Megascapheus bottae. The sequence continues at coordinate 72,664,962 of NC_143513.1, read as the reverse complement.
CGCCATTACCTCTCTTATTTAAGCACACTATGTTGCCTCTTTTTGCCTATTGTTACCCAATTTTATTCAGTGCTCATTTTATTTTCATTTACATGAAATCTTTCAAATATCTGGAAGCTTCTCTACCTAGTCCTCTCTGAAACTAATCTTTTTTTCAATTCAAGTTCCCTCATCCTTTTAATTGGCTCTTACTTGAAGTTTTACTTGGTCTTAGCATTCCTTTCCTAGTTTCAGTATGAGTCCTCCTTCCCCAATCACCGCTCCACTGTACTTACTCCCTTCAACGTCCTGAGTTCATCCTCTTGCTTTTCCCTCCTAGACAGCTATTCCTTCTGCTTGATGTTGTTTGTCCTAACAATGCCCTATTGTACCTGACAGATGGCTTCTCCTTATGCAACACCTACTTCAGTATCTTTGTAAAGACATCTAATCCCCTCGCTACTGACCGTCACTAAATAATACACAAACTTGAATACAGTGAGTTGCCAAAATTATTTGCACATCTTTTTAAGTTAGTAGACTCTGTGCGCCTTTATTCATCTTTCTGTTCACAGTGGTTGTTATAGAAGAAATATTCATTAAGTCCAAAGTTAAAATTCTTGAGTTGGGCTGGGAATGTGGCTTAGTGGTAGAGTGCTTTTTACCTAACACTCAAAATTCCTCAATACACATAAACAAAAAAGGAAAGAAGTGGCTCTGTGGCTCAAAAGAAACTCATAGACAGTGCCCAAGCCCTGAGTTCAAGCCTCTGAACAAAAAAAAAAAATCTGAGTTAACATACTCCTTCCAGAAAGGAAAACTTTCTTCCTCATTCTGTTAAGTCAAATAAGATACACATAGTTACATGGTATCTTTAACCACTTTTGTTCAACTAAAACATCTCTATTTTCTTCAAATACATCCTCTGTAAAACCAAAAATTAATTTCAAAGTTATTCTTTCAACGTTACTGTTTTTTGTTGTTGTTGGTCATGGGACTTGAGCTAGGCCCGGGCCCTGTCCCTGAGCTCTTCAGCTCAAGGCTACCACCCTACCTTTGAGCCAAGCCCCACTTCCCATTTTCTAGTAGTTAATTGGAGATAAGAGTCTCTGGTCCTCTTGTGTCCGGGCTTTCTTTGAACCTTGATCCTCAGATCTCAGCCTCCTAAGTAGTTAAGATTACAGGCATGCCAAAGTTACTCTTCTTTATCAACAATTTCCCATTGTCATTAGAATACAATCCAATTAACTTTCATGGCCTACAATACCCAGTATAATCTTGATTTCCTTCTACACACATTGCCTATCCCCCTCATTCATGATGCCCTAGCCCAAATATCTTTTTCCGCTACAAGGCTTTGCCCTGTCAGGAACACCCTTCCCCAACAGGGCTGAATAGCTGGTTACTTTCACCATGAAGAGCTTAGCACAAATGTCTCTATCTCAGAAAGGCCTTCCTCAAATACTCAACTAGATTTACATCAGCTAGATCTCACCTATGTACCACTGCCTTAATTCTTGCTCTTTCTGGGAGTCAATTATTGAGTTTCTCATTTTTTGCCTAGTCATTAATTATCTGAATCATGCCCTCCAAGACTTTCTACCAATGTCTGGCAAGGTATGATTTTGTACTACAAAACTCCAGAGATGAATTTACTTTTAAGTTAACAAGTAAAAGGCTACCTCCCTTAAAGCAGATAATTAACAACTCTGTTCATTAGGCTATCACCTCTACTCTCATCAAAAGTAAACAAAAGGAAATAATAATTTTGATTACAGCTTTGTCAGATGAACTACATCCTTAAAAATGTTTTGAATTTGCCAGGCGCCTATAATCCTAGCTACTCAGAAGACTGAGCCCTGAGGATCATGGTTCAAAGCCAGTCTGGGCACAAAAGTCTGTGAGACTCTTATCTCCAATTAACCACCAGAAAATTGGAAGTAGGGCTGTGGCTCAAGTGGTAGAATGCTAGCCTTGAGCTGAAGAGCTCAGCGACAGCATCCAAGCCCAGAGTTTAAGCCTCACAACCAACTCAAAAAAAAAACTTTTTTTAAAAATTTAAACCATCTAGTATTTTAAACTACGAGTGCATATGAGTATAATTCTGCACTCCCTTAACTGTTTCAGTTAAATGTCAACCTACCAGCAAGGAGAAGCTCCACAGCTGCCAATTCTCCAATATCAAAAAGGTCGCTGAGAATAAAGGCTTCTTTAATGAGCTGTTCAGGAAGAAGTCGGGTTCCCTGTTGACCCTGGATGGCAACTCCCTCTGTACTGGCTTTCTGGACCTTCTCATGCTGTTGAACATTCTTTGGCTAGAATGATAAAACTCTAATCAAGTAATGAAAATAATACATCAGAGATAAGGTCTAAAGCAATGCCTTCAGCATTTACGCATGATAATTCAGTCTAGGCCAAACTGAAGTACTTCATATCACTTGATCTAAAAATGGACTTTTATGAAGTAACATCTTGTATTGCCTTTAGCTTTTTAACCCTACCACTACCTTCTCAACAAACTGTTTTTGCTAAACAGAACTACAAAATTTAGAGAACACATTAAAATTTTTTTAAATACACACAAAATAGCTTTCTATGTTTCAACTTTCTAAGAAACTTGTCCAATTATACACCTGAGAAAGAAAAAATTTAAGTTCTTCAAATTCCAACAAACGGGCATAGTAATTACTGAATTACTCAGAGTGGTCTTGTTTCCTAAAAGATTTTTTCCACTCAAGTATTTAATAATTGAATCAAGTGCCAGTTTCTCAAGTCTATAATCCTAGCTACTCAGAAGGCAAAGAGCCAGCCCAGGTAGAAATATCCAGGAGACCCTTAGCTCCAATTAACCAGCAAAAAATAGAAAGTGAAGTTATGTCTCAAGTAGTAATGAGCTAGCATGGAGCAAAATAAGCTAAGCTAAGTGTGAGCATCAGGCCCTGGGTTTAAGCCCCAATACCAGCACAAAAAGTCTTCAGTATATAATATATAGTATAGAATTATCTGATAGATTACAAATCTGCTCCTGAGCTCTTTTGCTTAAGGTTAGCATTCTACCACTTGAGTCACAGTACTACTTCCTAGAGTTTTGTTTTTGTTTTTGTTTTTGCCAGTCCTGGGGCTTAAACTCAGGGCCTGGGTACTGTCCTTGAGCTTTCTCAAAGCTAGAGTGCTACCACTTAAGCCATAGCACCACTTCTGGTTTTTCTGTGTATGTAGTACCAAGTAATAGAACCCAGGGCTTCATGTGTGCTAGGCAAGAATTCTACCACTAGACTAAACTCCTGTCCCCCTAGATGTTTTGTTAAAGAGGCTGTGTAGGTCATTTAACCTAGTTCCTCTACTACAGATTAGAAAATGACACCCAACTAAGTCAGATAACTCATCCTAGTCATACAACTCAAGTGGGAGGATCAAGACTAGAACTCAATTCTACTGGCTCCCTAGCTCCTTTCTTCTAAAGGACAAAAAAGCTAAAAAGCAAAAAGCAATTTCTTATAACACAATCCTGACATCATTCCTAGAAGATTATTTATATATAAAAGAATTGCCAGGGCTGAAAGTTTGGCCTGGTGATAGAGTGCCCACCTAGCATGTACAAAGTCATGGGTTAGATTCCTCGGTACCACATATACAGAAAAAGCCAGAAGTAGTGCTGTGGTTTAAGTGGCAGGGTGCTAGCCTTGAGCAAAAAGTCTCCAAGGACAGTGCCCAAGCCCTGAGTTTAAGCCCCAGGACTGGCAAAAATAAAAGAAAAAAACTGTCAACTAGTAAGAAAAGGGTATTCAAATTTGAATCTTGTACTCACTATTCCTTGTTACAAAGGATTTTAAGATACAGGGATTAGTGACACACAATAAGAAGTTACAGTGTATCTGAAAATAATTTTCCCAAATTGAGGCTTTTGTGTCCGGTTTTGTTTTGGTTGTTTGGGGGTGATAGAATTTAGTTACAGGGGTTGGGAGTTTGGCCTAGTGGTAGAGTGCTTGCCTAGCATGCACAAAGACCCAGGTTTGATTCCTTCGTACCACATACATAGAAAAAAAAAGCAGAAAGTGGTGCTCAGGTTCAAGAGGTAGAGCTCTAGCCTTGGGAAAGTCCAAGTACAGTGCTCAGGCCCTGAGCTCAAGCCCAAGACTAACAAAAAAAAAAAAAAAAAAAAACAGAATTTAGTTACATATCAATTCTCCTGCCTCTACCCCCCCAGTCCTGGGATTATATGCATGTATCACCATACCTGGCTAAAGTGTCTTATCCATTGTTACTCAGAATTTTAGTGTACTTACTAGCATTTTTAAACTATAGTCAATTTCACAAATCATCATCAAGTATTATGAAGTTCGCCCTTGAATATTATTAAGTCTATGTCTTATAAATTCAACAGGCCAGGTGCAGTGTATAACTCATGTAATCTTAGCCATTCCGGAGACTAAGAGAGCTGAAGATTGTGGTTCAAAGCCAGCATGGGCAGAAAAGTCTGTGAAATTCATCTACAATTAACTATCAGAAAACCAGAAGTGGAGCTGTAGCTCAAAGTGGTAAAGCACTAGTCTTGAGCAAAAGAGCTCAGAGATACCACCCAGGATAAATCCTATAGAGAACATGAAAAAAGTGACATTGTTCACGATGAATTATACTTATAACCTGACATATGAAACTGAAACTTCTCTGTACTACTTCATGATTAGGAAGAAAAAATGATAACTGCTCCCAGGAAAAATTAATTTTCAAAGAAAACTGAATCACTGGAATAGTTCAAACAACAAAATTTATACTTATATGCATTAAAAGTTTACTTGCTCTTTCAAACACTTAGAAGAAAAAGAAACAAATTAAGAAGCAAAAAGAAATTTCCTACTGGATTTCTGAATAAGGAGATGAAATCAGGTTTGTGTTTCTTCAAAATCATGTCAAGAAGATGAACAGCTTCAGGCTGTCTTCTCCACAGAGCATTTCCAATCGTCTGCCAAATGTCTTTGTAAGGACCCCACAGGCTAGCAGCTTAAAAGAAAAAAAATAAGTAAACAAAATCAGTTCCAAATAAAACACATACCTGGAAAGTAATGTAAGGTTATCATCTACAGGTTAGGCACCTTCCCTTTTTTTTTTTTTGGGGGGGGGGGGTCATGGGGTTTGAATTCAGCCTGGGCACTGTCCCTGAGCTCCTCAGCTCAAGGCTTCCGCCCTACCCCTGGGCCTGGGAGTTCTCCCTGAGTTCTACAGCTCAAGGCTAGCACCCTACCCTTGGGCCACGTCCCACTTCCCGTTTTCTAGAGGTTAACTGGAGATAAGAGTCTCAGGTCCTTTTGTGCCCAGGCTAGCTTTGAACCTTGATCCTCAGATCTCAGCCTCTTGAGTAGCTAGGATTACAAGGGTAAGACATCACACCCAGCTAGTTACCTTACTTTTTAACATAAGTTAAATACACATACCAAATTAGTATAAGAGCACAGTTTATTAGAATTCTTAAGGAACAACATAGACATGTTTTCCAATTTAATATAAAATTAAATGCAACTTAATTGGATATGGGCTGAGCCTGTTTTACCATGAGGTACATGACCTAAACATGAGAAATCATCTCTATTTGATTCCTTATGCACAAAACAGGACTATCATACATGCCTAAGGCATATAAGTTTTCTGTTTGTTTTGTTTTGGTCAGTTGTGGGGCTTGAACTCTGGGCCTGGGCTGTATCCCTGAGTTCTTCAGCTCAAGGCTACCAACCTACCCCTTGAGCCAAGTGCCACTTTTGGTTTTCTAGTGCTTAACTGGTGGCATGAGCCACCAACACCAGCTGAATATGTTTGCTTTTGTTTTGTTTGGGTTTTGTTTTTGTTTTTTTGCCAGTCCTGGGGCTTGAACTCAGGGCCTGAGTGTTGTCCTTGGGCTTTCTCAAGGCTAGTGCTGCTCTACCACCTGAGCCACAGCCCCACGTCTAGCTTTTTTCTATGTATGTGGTACCAAGGAATCGAACCCAGGTATTCGTGCATGCTAGGCAAGCACTCTACCACAAGGCCAAACTTCCGGCCCCTGCATGTGTTTTCAAATGAGAGTAGGTAATTTAAGCACATCCCTAAACTTTCCATATTTATTACAATACCCAAGGAGTTCAATACTATGTTGTCCCCTATTTCACAAATGGAGAAATTGAGGAAGAAGGGTCAAACTACTTACCTAAAGTCACACTGGATAAGCAGAACTCAAATCCAGGCAGTCTGGCATCAGCAAGTCCTAACCACTAAGTTATAGTGTTCTTGCACATAATACTTGGAAAGTGAAAATGGTTTAGATGTAGGTATGTCAGAAATATCTGCCAAGGGGCTGGCAGTTTGGCCTAATGATAGAGCGCTTGCCTAGCATGCATGAATACCTTGGTTCGATTCCTCAATATCACATATGTAGGAAAAAGCCAGAAGTGGTGCTGTGGCTCAAGTGGTAGAGCTCTACCCTTGAGAAAAACCCAAGGACAGTGCTCAGGCCCTGAGTTCAAGCACAGGACTGGCAAAAAAAAAAAAAATTATCTGCCAGTATGGTGAAAGATGAAATAAAGATTACGTTTACGCAAACTCAGGCAATTATGACTGAAATGTTGTATTTGTTTACCTAAAGTATGCATATACTATAGTGAACAGTAAGGTTGAATCATAGAGAATAAGAGAATAAGTGTTGATCTTTTAAAAGTTGAGTGATAGGGGCTGGGAGTTTGGCCTAGTGGTAGAGTGCTTACCTAGCAAGCACAAAGACCCAGGTTCGATTCCTCAGTACCATATACATAGAAAAAAGCCAGAAGTGGTGCTATGGCTCAAGTGGTAGAGCTCTAGCCCTAAGAAAGCCCAAGGACAATGCTCAGGACCTGAGTTCAAGGCCCAGGACTGGCAAAAAAAAAAAAAAAAGTTGAGCAATAGAATGCATGCTTAGCATGTATAGTCTTAAATTCAATCCCTACGAGAAGTACACAAATGGGGCCAGAAGCATAGCTAGCCTTGTGGTAGCATGCTTGCCTAGCATTCAGGAAGCTCTGGGTTCGATGCCCCAGAACGACATACACAGAAAAAGCAGGAAGTGGTTCTGTGGCTGAAGTGGCAGAGTACAAGCCTTTTGCAAAAAGTGTCCAAGGACAGTGCCCAGGCCCTGAGTTTAAGCCATAGGACTGGCAAGAAAAAAAAGTACACAAATGCTATCAGTGCAAATAAAAGGGAGCACTTGAAGCGCAGTAGTAGGGTGCTTCCCATATGCAAGGCCCTGGGTAGTTAGCTGGAGATAAGAGTCTCACGGACTCTAGTGCCCAGGCTGGCTTTGAACCTTGATGCTCAGATCTCAGCTTCCTGAGTAGTTAGGATTACAGGTGTGAGCCAGTTTGTTCAATTTAGTACATTTTTTTTAGTGACTGATTATTCTAAGTGAAAAGTTATTTTTCCAAATAACATATATATATATACATATATATATATATATGGCTCACTTTCCTTTAGAATTCCATTTTCTTTAATGTTTTCAAACACTTGCAACGTATCTTATTTATGTACTTATTCAGCAGGTAGAGGGTACTGGTGAGCAAAGAGTACATGACATCAATCACACAAGTACACACAAATGTATTATCCAATTTGTGTACATGCTTTGGAAGAGGTGCCCCAAGCAAGGCAGCATATAAGATGGCCCAGAAGGAGAAATCATGGGAGGGAAGGATTCAGGAATGATTAGGCTGCAATCTAAAAGAAAAAAATGGAAGTTAACTGAGGGACAGGAAGTAAAAACATGTTCCAGGAAGAGAAGACAGCAAGTAAGTTCCCATGGCTAGAGGGAACGTTCAAAGAATGGAAGAAGCCAAGAACAATACAAAACAGAGGTTGGGCTTTCTAGACTCTGCTCAGGACTTTAGTAAGTACCCTAAAAAACCAAGAAAGATGAAGATTTACAATACCTACCAGATTTAGCGATAAACAAGAACATGGTCATCTTACTGAGAGCTGTTTAGAAGGACAGAATCAGACTAGAATGGGTAGAGGGACAGAAATATGGAAATGAAGCAGTGAATAGTGAAAAATCTTTTGAAAGGTCTGGCTGTAAAAAGAAAGGACAGCAACTGGACCAAAGCATGTAATCAAAGGACAAGTATGGGGAAAAAAAGAAGAGAAAGAGGGCTAGGTGCATAACTCCAGTAGAAGTGTACCTGCCTAAAGTCCAAGACACTGAGTTCAAATGCTAACACCACCAAAAATTTCAAAAATAAAGTAGAGCAAGAGACAGAGAGGGGTATTAGGAAGAAAATAAATGGTAAGATTTACTTAGAAAGAACACAGGAGGAATCTAATTCAAAAGGGTGCAAGGGTTCTAGGATTCTTAGCTTGTACTTTCTCTAGGTCAGCTACAGGTTAAAGGTCAGAGAGGGTAAAAGGTCTGAAACAGTCACTACTAAAAGTGGAACAGGGTTGACCACCCTATCATAGGACTAATTACCCATATTAATGGCCTCTCACTTACAAGCCTGTTGAGTATATATTGGAGGAATGACAGCTGTCACAACACTAATGAGTCATGTAGCTAGAAACTTAATGATAAAAAAAAACTTCTACAGCTGTTTTTTTCTTTTTTACAACTCTAAGACATTTGATTTTTTGTCATTGTTATAAGAAATAATGCCATCTTAACTATTAAGTGTGCAGTAATATTAAATATATTCACATTGTTTTGCAAGACACCTTTGGACTTTCGTCTTCCAAAAGTGAAACTATATTCATTAAATAAGAACTCCCATCTCCCCCTCCTATTTCTTGCAAACTACCATTGCACTCTGTTTGCTTTTGGCTAATATATATACCATATATATATATATATATATATAAAATAAAACTATACAGTATTTGCTTATTTGATTTTGCATAATGTCCCCAAGATTCATTCATATTGTATCATACGTCAGGATTTTCTTCCTTCTTTTAGGCTGTATCTATTCCCTTGCATGTGTGTGTGCGTGTGGGCATGTGTGCATGTGTGCATGTATGCACGTGTGTGTGTGTGTGTGTGTGTTATTTCCATGTGCCAGTCCTGAACTCAGGACATAGGCACTATCACAGCGTTTTTTTGGTTTGTTTTTCGCAAGTCGTGGGGACTGAACCCAGGGTCTGAGCACTGTCTTTGGGCTTTCTCAAGGCTAGAATTCTACCACTTGAGCCACAGTACCACCTCCAGCTTTTTTGTATATATGTGGTACCAAGGAATGGAACCCGGGTCTTCAAGCATGCTAGGCAAGTACTCTTATCACTAGGCCAAATTCCCAGCCCTATCCCAGAGGTTTTTTTTGCTCAAAGAGCACTACCATTTGAGCCACAGCTCCATTTCTGGCTTTTTTGGTGGTTCACTGGACATAAGTGTCTTAAGGACTTTCTTGCCACGTTGATTTGTGATCCTATGATCTCAGCCCCCTGAGGAGACAGGATTACAAGAGACACTGGTGCTTGGCTTTACTCTTAACTCTAAATGCAAGCATACTGAGTCATTACTGTACCATGTATACTCTTTGTAGCTGTTAACTCTTTTTTTTTTTTTTTTTTTTTTTTTTGCCAGTCCTGGGCTTGAGCTCAGGGCCTGAGCACTGTCCTCGGACTTTCTCAAGGCTAGAGCTCTACCACTTGAGCCTCAGCACCACTTCCAGCTTTTTCTATACATGTGGTACCAAGGAATCGAACCCGGGTCTTCTTGCATGCTAGGCAAGCACTTTAAACTTTAACCACTAGGCCAAACTCCCGGCCAAGCTGTTAACTTTTTAAAATCTTTTCCCTCAAAGATTTAATAACTCTCAAGTTATGACAAATAAATGTACATAACAATAACACTGAAGCTTCACTTTAAATTTATACCTAGTTGGAAGAGACAGTAATATTCTGTATTATCATTTCATACTATTATGTTATATGTAATATAAAATTATTACAGCATATTGTATATTACATGTTAAAATACGTGTCATACTATATGTAATATTATATTCTAATATTATTGCCATTCTTTTATTAGCCAGTAAAATGTCACGTTGGAGGCGTGGCTCAAGTGATAGGAGTCCAGAGGAGCAAGAAAAGGAAATCCAAGTGAGAGCTCTCAAGACCGAGTTCAAGTCCCAGAGTCAGACAGACAAAAAGGTGGACAACAACCACCAGCATGATTGTTTCAAAGACATCATTTGCCACACAGATCTCCTAACAGCGCCTAAGAATTTTTAAGTGTATCTCAATCTAAGGGACTAACATACTAAGCAGGAAATTAAAGACTTCTACGCCCTGTACAGATACAGGCCTTCTGGCTTCTCTGCCTTTGCCAATCTATAGAACAAATCAGAAATATTCGTGACCACAGTGTATGAATGCTTTGGAGCTTTCTGGGGCGGGAAAGGGGAAGTGCAGAAGGTGTCGAATCCTCAGAAAGCGATCCATCCCTCAATGGCTCCCTGACTGCCTCTGCCTCGCCCAGTACCTCTACAGATCAAAGGACGGCATCCCACACACAGGAATGGGACGCGTCTGCCCGTGACACCCCCCCCCACCACCACTTCCCAGCCATCAGGTGGACAGCACCCTTGATCCGGGGTCCCCGAAGCAAGCAGGGCACCACGCACCCCGTTCCCGCCTGCAGCCTTCCCAGCTAGCTGAAAAAGATCTCGGCTTGCCGGGCCTCGCTGCGAGAGCTGACGAGGATCCTAGAGGAACCCAGGCGGCAGACACCCAAGGGAGCTGAGAGTGGGGATCCAGGAACTGCCCCGGCCGCCGCAGCCCGCCCAGCAGCCCGGCGTGGACTCCAGGCCCACTCGGAAGCCCAGCGCGCCGCGCCGCCGCGCGCCATTCAAACCGGGGAAGGGCGGGGGTCCAGGCCCAGAGCTCAGGGAAAGAGCACGGAGCAGCGATGGCGGCCTACACCCCGGAGAACTTCCCTTAGAGAACCGGTCATCGCCCTGCCCCACCGTTTCCCTTCTCCCCGGCCACACTCACCCGAATTTACCGCCAACAGCGTCGCCATCTTGGAAGTGTACTAACGGAGCTCCTCGGCCGCATGCAGGACCCAGGAAAGGAGGAGGCTGCCCACAGTGACGCCTGAACAGAAAGATTCCGCGAGGCCCAGGGTGAACAGCGCGCCCGGCCGACCCAAGGCATGGGAAGGACTCCAAAACTCCGCTCTAAGCCGCAATCGTCTATTTTCCAATAAATGAGAGCAACCGTTCAGGGATTCCAGGCCTTCTTGCTGACGTCAGCGTTCAGTGCATGCTGGGATTTGTAGTTTCCTTGCGGTGATGAATGGTTAGATAAGGTAGAAACTACTTGGGTCCAAGAAACAGTAACAGTTATGACTAGCTGTTAAAGTGAGGATAGCAAGAAAGTAGGAGAGAGGAAAAGGGGGACACTAGTGAGCAAATACAGTCATTATATTTGATGGACGTTATGTAAAAATTAAAGTGCTTAACTTGAGGGTAGAGATGGGATGGGATAAGATGAGGGAGATGCATTGTATTCATAACCTAACCTCTGGAATTGAAATCCCTTTGTGCAGCTAATAAAAATAATATTTTTAGGGCTGGGAGCATGGCCTAATGGTAGAGTGATTACCTAGCATGCATGAAGCCCTGGGTTCGATTCCTTGGTACCCCTTATACAGAAAAAGCCAGAAGTGGTGCTGTGACTCAAGTGGTAGAGCACTAGCCTTGAGAAAGCTCAAGGACAGTGCCCAGACCCCAAGTCCAAGTCCCAGGACTGAATAATAATAATAATAATAATAATAATAATAATAATAATAGACACCTACTTATGAGATGTCTTAAATCTAAATCATTGTCTTCATTTCTAATTTAACTGTATTGGTGCTACTCCCTTCTCTTGAGAAGCAGGTGTCATAATCTACATTTTCATGACATACCAATTTGCTAAGTGTAATTTGTCATAGTCAATACATAGAGCAAAAAAAATCTATACTATAAAATTTTCAGACATCTACAAAATTACAGTAAGAATCACCCAGCTTTAGCAACATGACATGTTTCTTTCCCTGGCTTCCAGCATAAATTACTTTTAAGCAAATTCCATACATTAAACTACGTAATTGTTTCCAGAAATAAGGATGAACATCCTGGTGAGGTAGCTGAGCAATTATTAACAGATCAGAACCCTACTAAGGGCTAATATAGTTCAGTGAAAGAGTAGTTGCTTAGCATATCTGATTCCCTCCCTAGCACCACAAAAGATTCTTTTACACCTGGTCTGATGGCTTGTGCCTGCCATGTGAGCTACTTGGGAAGTTGAAAATGGGAGGATAATGGTTCCACGAAAGACTGGGGGGGGGGAAAGGTCTTGAGATGCCATCTCAATAAAAGAAGCTCTGTGTGGTGGGAGACACCCATTACCCCAGCTATAGGAAGCCCCAAATAGGTAGATCACAGTCTAGGTACATACCTAGGCAGGAAGCAATTACTTTATTTGAAAAATAGTCAGTGCAAACAAAATAGGAGGCATGGCTCAGCAGTCAACTACCAGCCTAGCAAACACAAGGCATTGACTTCAGATACCTATAGTGAAGAGAAAAAAAAAAGCAGAGGGAGTTTTATATGCATTGAACTAGGAGTAGAGCTCAGAGTTAAAGATATTCTTAGTATGGTGGAAGATGAGATTCCAGAGAATTCCAGAGAGAAGAATGTTGATGGTGTGTGGTCAGTGAGGTCAAGCAATAAGATCTCTTGTTGAAGGCCAACCTGGGCTATAAAGCATGACCCTGTGTAAAAAAAAAAAAAGCAGGACTCGATTTACCTAATGTTGCGAAGACAGAGATGATTCATGCATTTGATGGAAAAATGATGGATGGAGCTGGGAATTTAGCTTAGTGGTAGAGTGCTTGCCTAGCATGCATGAAGACCTAGGTTCGATTCCTCGGTACCACATACATAGAAAAAAGCTGGAAGTGGTGCTGAGGCTCAAGTGGTAGAGCTCTAGCCTTGAGAAAGTCCAAGGACAGTGCTCAGGCCCTAAGCTCAAGCCCAGGACTGGCAAAAAAAAGAAAATGATGGATGGAGAGAGAGAGAGAGAGGGGGAGAGAGAGAGAGAGAGAGAGAGAGAGAGAGAGAGAGAGAGAGAGAGAGAGAGAGAGAGAGAGAGAGAGATCTGCATTATCTCAATCCCTACAAGTTTAGTGGGAAGATATTACAGCTATTTATGTCAGAGATGACTTATGTCCCTTACAACCTCATTTTATTTACTGTACAAAATTCCACTGCAGATGGGAAGAAATAAGACTAAGTTCTTTTGATTATTAAAACTCAAAATCTTGCTGGATGCTGGTGGCTCACACCTATAATCCTAGCTACTTAAGAGGCTGAGGTCTGAGTATTGTAGTTCAATGCATAGTTCTTGCATAGGCAAGAAGTCCTAGACTTTCTGGTGATGCATACTCATCATTCTAGCTGCATTAGGAGCTATAGAGAGGGTCATAGTTCAGGTCAGCCAGGAAAAAAAGTAAAACCTTAACTCAAAAATGACCAGAGCAAGCTGGGAACGGTGGCTCACACCTGTAATCCTAGCTACTCAGGAGGCTGAAATCTGAGGATTATGGTTCAAAGCCAGCCCAAGCACTAAGAAGTCCATGAGACTCTTATCTCCTATTAACTACCAGAAAACTAGAAGTGGAACTGTGGCTCGAGGGGTAGGGTGGTAGCCTGAACTAAAGAGCTCAGGGACAGTGTCCAGGCCCAGAGTTCAAGTCCCACGACCGACAACCCCCCCCCATAAAAAGAAAACCAGAGCAATCGTTTCGTGGTAGAACAACTGAAATAATAAAGCCCTGTGCGCAAACCCAAGAAGAAGAGGAGGGAAGGAATGTGGAGAGGATAAGGGAAGAAGAGGGAAAAGAAAGAAAACAGAAAACAAGAAAAGAGGAAGTAGCAGCATCAGGAGTGTGGAGTTGTCTTAGCACAATTGTAGAGCAATTCCAAATCAAGCAAAATGAAAAAGAGAAAAGTGCATAAAACCAAGGTCAAGTAATCCAACATACCTTTGGTGAAACACAAAAACCAATAATGATTTTTTTAAGTTAAGGCAGGAACCAAGTTATTGCATATAGAGACAAATGCCAAATGATAATGTAAGCAGTTTTAAAGAGTGAAAGAATGGGCCGGGAGTTTGGCCTAGTGGTTAAAGTGCTTGCCTAGCATGCACGAAGACCCGGGTTCGATTCCTTGGTACCACATACATAGAAAAAAAAAAAGCCAGAAGTGGTGCTGAGGCTCAAGTGGTAGAGCTCTAGCCTTGAGAAAGTCCAAGGACAGTGCTCAGGCCCTGAGCTCAAGCCCAGGACTAGCAAAAAAAAAAAAAAGAGTGAAGGAAGGGAGAGAATGCAAAGCAAAAAGGATGTTTCACAAAGTTTAGCATGAAAGGCAGAATGCTGAGCAGGGACATGACAGGAAATGGCATTTAAAGATTTTTTTTCTCTGCACAACTATTACAAACCTCTCTACACACTCTTTAAGCCCACACACTTCCCTCTCACAGATCATTTGCTTTCTATGAAGGAACTCTCTTACTTCCAACAACTCCCCCTCACCAACATTACACTTATTAGCATTCTCTCTGCACTACACAGTCCTCACTCCTTTGCAATTGGAATATCATCATCCATCATCCATCCTGAAATTGGTCTCAGTACGGCAATTGGAAAATTCCTGGTTTTATCAGAAAATATGTCCTCTGTGGATTATGGTGTATCCTTACTCCTTTTCTTTCTATCTTTCTACTTCCCTTTATGTTTCCAATGCAGACTTCTATTTATCTTCCTATTAAATGTAATGCTTCCCTTGTGGTCATCACCAAGTGCATTCTGTTTCCTCTCATAAATCTCATGGCTTCTCTCTACAGCTTGTTTGCTGATAAATTATATAGTTGTACCTCTAGTCTGATCTTCTCACCTAAGCCTCATATTTGTTTAGCCAACTGCCCATGAATTATCTCTATAGATTATCACACAGATATCTCAAAATCAACTGTCTAAAACTTTAAAAACCACTTTTCTTTCCAAATTCTGCCACTGAGACAGAACAAGAGCACCTTCTTTTCCCTGGGTCACGGGGGGCAGGAAGTAAGCACTATTTTTTGTTAACATTGTCATTAGAATTGTTAGTTCTGTGGTAAGGATTCATTTAGTCTTTCTTATAAATTCCTTTTTAAAGCCTTCTATGAGTTGGGTGCTCTTGGTTCACACATATAATCCTAGCTACTTAGCAGGCTGAGATCTGAGGATCAGTGTTGGAAGCCAGCCGGGCAGAAAAGTATATGAGAGTCTTATTCCCACTAAACTATGCAAAAAAATCCAGAAATGAAGCTGTGGCTCAAGTAGTATAGTGTTAGCCTTGGGCAAAAGAAGCTCAGAGACAGAGCCTAGGCCTTGAGTTTAAGCCCCCACCACCACCACTAGTGCGCATGCACGTGGTAAACACACACACACACACACACACACACACACACACACACACACACACCTTCCTGTTAAAACTGCTGAAGACCAGACTAAAAATTTCAAGATCAAGCTATTGACGGGCCTTTCCCTTATGTCTGGCAGCCATTCATGGGGAACCAGCAGCCAAGAATCCCTTTACTAGCAAACATATGTACTCTTCACATGACAACCCTGATGTTTTGGGCATTTATAATCACTTTGAAGATACTCCAAGGGCTGCAGAAAATCTATTCAACCACTACTGAAGATATGCTCCAGTCATAACCACTCCAGACAGTGTGTACTGGCCTCAAAAATCAGCACTCTAAAAAGATGAGTCTTGCTGAACTCTAGGTACCTCTCAGCTATTTATACCCATGCAAATGGGGAGGACTTTTTTCTGATGGCCTATAGAAAAGCCTGTGATTGGTACATATCAAAATCCTTCATTCCCACAAAGGGATGTGCTCCAATAGGTCCATACCTTGTGTTGCAACATTTGGACCATTAAAAAACTTCTCTCCAAGGTTGGGAGTTTGACCTAGTGGTAAGAGTGTTTGCCTAGCATGCATGACGACCACCCTGGTTCGATTCCTTTATACCATATACATAGAAAAAGCCGGAAATGGTGCTGTGGCTCAAGTGGTAGAGCTCCAGCCTTGACAAAAGCCCAAGGACAATGCTCAGGCTCCAAGTTCAAGCCATGGAACTGACCCCCCCCCCAAAAAAAGGCTTCTGTCCAGTGTTTTTATTCTTTGCCTACTTTTGCTTTTTCTCTATATTAGTAGAGTAGGTAAGCTGGTAACAGGAAGAGAAGGCAGCAGACCTGGCAAAGGCGGTAGCATTCATGAAGATAGTCCCAGGAGCAGTGGTAGCAGTAACAGCAATAGTGGTAAGAGGAAAGCTGATGAATTTCAGAGTGACCAAGGATAAAAATGGTAAGAACCATAGGCGAGGAAATAACAAGGGATGATAAAAGTATATGGACGATAAGAAGAGAGGGCAGACAGCCAAAATTTGAGAGGAGTGAGGAGGAGAGAGAGAAGTGGGGGGGAGGGAGATTCAGATAGTAACGCACCGAGAAATAAGTGTCCAACTTGAGCACTCAGAGCCATAATCTCTGGCTTCTAATGCCTGGAGTAATTGGTCTGTCTCCTAGAGGCTATACTAGTAAGCTTACGGGTTTTCTAGTGAAGCCCCTTAGCTAAGGGAACCCAAGAATCTAAGACATGCAACATTAAAATCGATTCCTCATCTACTCACAATCTCTATTCAATTAAATAAAAGGACCATAGCCAGCTAATTGTTAATACCACCTGTATGTAGGAAGTCATTCTTCCTTTAGTTCTAACTCTTATTCATTCTACCTCATGACGATTACTGGAACCCTTTTTTTCTTCTCCCTACCTATGCCAAGTTTACTTTGCAGTACTCATATTCTGAATATTTTGCAATAGCGTACAAAATTATTCTTCCTGATTTCCATCATCCCTCTCTCATGTATTTCTAAAGTGATTTTCAAACTTGCAAAGCAGGTCATGTTTGTGTCTTAATCAAAACTTTTCAATGATATTCTATCCCCTAAGAGTGTCACTTGAAAACTTCTTAGTGAGGCACTCATGACACTTTCAGGCCTAGTTCAGCTGCTTTTTCAACCACCCCTTCTATTCTCTTCCTCAAGTACCTTTTAACCATTCTGAACCATTTGTCATCCTCCTGATTGGACATGTTTTCCCTTTTTCTCTTTTTCTTTTTCTTTTTCTTTTTGCCAGTCCCGGGGCTTGAACTCAGGGCCTGAGCACAGTCCTTGAGCGTTTTGCTCAAGGCTAGAGCTCTAACAGTTGAGCCACAGCACCACTTCGGCTGTTTTTTCCTATGTATATGGTACTGAGAAATCGAACCCATGTCTTCATGCATGCTAGGCAAGCTCTCTTACCAGTAGGCCAAACTCCTGGCCCTTGGACATGTTTTCTTGCACTATATACCAATGCTTTTGTACTTGTTCTTCTATCTTCCTGAAATGTTCTTCCTCATTCCTTCTTTTCTTCCTTCCTTTTTTCCTCCCTCCCTTCCTCCCGTCTTTCCTATTTTTCTTCCTGTGTTCCTTCCTTCATTCTTTCTCTACTTTCTCCTTCCTTCTCCAGGATGGAAAAGTAAACTTATACTAAGGATATGCTCTGCAAAGAAAATTCCCTCAAAGACTTAAACTTTTGAGTTTAATCCTACACAATGTCTTTTAGAAAATAAAGGTGTACTTCCAAGAACATTTTATGAAAACATTATTAATCTGATGAGAACAAAGCTATTATCATCAAAGAAACTATAGACCCATATTCCTCATGACTACAGATGCCAAAAAAACATCCTTATTGGAATCACTACTAAAAATAACAAGTAGGGCACCAGTGGCTCATGGCTGTAATCCTAGCTACTCAGTAGGCTGAGATCAGAGGATTACGGTTTGAAGCCAGTCCTGGTATAATAGTCTATAGAGTCTTGTTTCCAACAAACTACTCAGAAAAAAAAAAAACAAAAAACCAAAACAACAACAACAACAAAAAAAAAAAACAAACCCAGAAGTGGTAGATTGCTAGCCTTGAGCACAAAGAGGCTCAGAAATAGCTCCCAGACCCTGAATTCAAGCCCCAGGAACAGATTTAAAAAAAAAAAAAAAACAAGCAAACAACAACAACAACAAAAAAAACCCAAGTAATATGTCACAACCAAAACAGACCTTAAAAATTCAATTTTAGCAGCTTCTTTTCTTTTTAATCAAGAGACCTAAGTGGGGCCTAACATACTAATTCAATTTTATAAGGACAGTAAATGACAAAGAGCTTTTTACTTAGGGATATTACTAAGTAAAATCTTAGAAGTAGCTGGTCCAAGCATTCTATGGATATTGTGACTGTTGTGAGTCTAGTTCTTCAGCTCTGCTTTTCCTAGAAGGAAAGGTCCTGCTAGTACTCTTGGGGTTTTTTATTCTTGGGGTGTGTGTGTGTGTGTGTGTGTGTGTGTGTGTGTGTGTGTGTCTGTGTGTGTGTGTGTGTGTTGCTGCATGTGGTAGAAAAGTACTCCAAAGCTGGGCGCCAGTGGCTCATGCCTCTAATCCTAGCTACTCAGGAGGCTGAGATCTGATGATCATTGTTCAAAGCCAGTCTGGACACAAAAAACGCTGATACTAATCTCCAAATGGTAGAGTACTAGCCTTGAGCTAAAGAGCTCAAAGACAATGCCCAGGCCCAAAGTTTAAGCCCCATTAATGATAGGAAGGAAGAAAGGAAGGAAGGAAGGAAGGAAGGAAGGAAGGAAGGAAGGAAGGAAGGAAGGAAGGAAGGAAGAAAGGGCAGGGAAAAGTATTCCAACATTGAGCTACTTTTTGTTTTCAGAATAAATTCATCCATTAAACTATATGGCCACTATTTAAGTTGACAGTTTATAAATGGTTGCACTATTAGTTTCACTCCTATTATTTGGCAAATTCATTGTTTAATAGCTCACTCTTGGTGGGTCATGGGACTTGAACTAGGCCTGGGTACTGTCCCCGAGCTCTTCAGCTCAAGGCTACCGCCCTACCCTTGAGCCAAGCCCCACTTCCTGTTTTCTAGAGGTTAATTGGAGATAAGAGTCTCAGGTCCTCTTGTGCCCAGGCTGGCTTTGAACCTTGATCCTCAGATCTCAGCCTCTTGAGTAGCTAGGGTTACAGGCATGAGCCACCACACCCGGCTCTCTTGAAAACATCTGAGAGCAGGGAGGGATCTTCTTCCTTTCACCTTTGATCTTCAGCTATAAATATAAGTATGTGGCTCAATAAACTGTTCAGTGACTGAACCTGGGAATATCAAATAACAAACTTCCCATTTCCCAATTCTATGACTTTTTGAAGTCTTGATCACAATTTAACAATGTGTTCTCTTATAGTATTTTTAGTAGTTTGAGTAGAGTAAGAACATGGAGATGGGAAAAGTACAACAACAACCACTACGAGCCCAAGACCTGGGTTCAGATATGGAAAGTGGTATTACCCAGCATTATATGAAACAACATTTCTTCTTAGAGTCAATCAAAAAAACAGTTGTTGAAAAGTGACAACCCAGTCAGGCATGAATGCATGTAACTATCATCCTAGCTCTTAGTCACAGAGGCAGAGGTCAGAGAATTGCCTGTTCTGGGCCAACCTGAACTATATAGTGAGACCCTGTTTCAACAACCCCAAACAAATAAACAAAACAAAAATCCACACAGTAAATAAGTAAATAAAATGCAACAATAAGGGCAGTAAAAATAATGACCTAAATCTGAGTTTCCTTAACAACAAACCATCTTGATTTTGCTGTTGTTGTTATTCCAAGGCCTTCTACATACTCTGCCACTGAGCCATGACCTCCATCTCTAATCTTGGTTTTTTTGTTTTTTTTTTTTAACCTCTGGGTAACAGCATTGTCTCCCCCCAATTTGTTTATGTGGAGGTGACCAAATGGAGCAGTGAGAAGCAGTCACGTGTTTGCTGTGCAAATGGAAAGTTTGTTTTAATAGGGAATGGATCATTTTCAGAGGGAAAGCTCACTTCTAGAGTTCTGCTGACCACCTCAATGAGCTGGCTGAGGTCATTCAGCTGTACTTGCAGGAAAGTCATGAGTACAGGAGGGATAGTTGGCAGTCCTGGGCTCTTGAGTGTTACAGACATTTGGATGGGACTGATAGGCTCGGAGGCTAATGGCTCCAATATCTGAAAACTGAGAACTTTATGGTTCCAGACTTTAGAAACCAGAGACTTAAAATTCTGGGTGGGGCCAGGAACATGGCCTAGTGGTAGAATGTGTTTGCCTAGAATGCACAAAGCCCTGGGTTCAATTCCTCCGTACCACATACATAGAAAAAGCCAGAAGTGGTGCTGTGGCTCACGTGGTAAAGCACTAACCTTGAGAAAGCCCAAGGACAGTATCCAGGTCCTGAGTTCAAGCCCCAGGACTGGCAAAAACAAAACAAAAACAAAAACAAACCTCTGGGTGCACAAGTTAGAAGCTTATTGCTCTAAGACTTGATTGCCCATAGCCTAACACATGGTAGCTAATACAATCCTTGGCCTAAACACCATGGTCTGAAAATACCCACCATGGTATGAGAGCTGGGAGTGGCAACTCATCCCTATAATCCCAGGTACTTACTTGGAAGGCAGAGATAGGATGATCACAGACTGAGGACAGCCTAAACCAAAGAAATAAGGAAAAAATATATTAACAAAACCCTATCACAAAGAACAAGCTGGGAATGTGGTTTCAGCTTTGTGCAGGGCATAGGAAGAAGTTTCGTTGGACTAGTCTCTATCTATAAAATAACTAGGGCAAAAAGAGCTCGGTATTTGATAGAGCATTTGCCTTGTTAGCCCAAAACTCTTGAGTTCATAATCCCAATACCTTAAAAGATAAATATATGTGAACATCTTGGTACTCCCCATTGATATTACTAAATTGTTTCACAGATTTTTTTTTTGAGACAGGGGCTCATTACGTATCTCAGGCTGGCCTTGATGATTCATGATTCTCTTGTATCAGCCTTCCAAGTACTGAGATTACAGATATGCAGCATTACCACGCCAAGCTTAAGACTCTTTCGATTTACCTTGCAGCTAAAGAACACACTGATTCTTCAACCTTCACCAATGCCAAATACAACATTTTTCAATTAAATGTCATTTGGGAATATCTTTTAATATTATTATCTCTGGCTAAGAGTATAGCTTAGGTATAAAGTACTTGCATAGCATGCATGAGGCCTGAGATCCATCAAACAATGGAAGGGCAGAGTGAGTGAAGGAGGAAGGAAATGATAATGTCTCATTTCAACTTGTGCTTTTGGTTACTGGTGAACTTTTTAAATTTGTTCAAATACAATTACTCTCCCTACCCTACATTTTAAAACAAAATTCAAGAAAATATAGTACCTTAAAAGGGATATAGTAATTTTCTAATATAAACTTTTTATTATAAAGTCTCCAAAAAAATGAAGCCAAAAGGGACTACATTTAATACTGACAGAATAACTTGAGTCAAAACTGTGCTGGAAGTTCTATTCCTCAGTACCACATACACAGAAAAAGGCCGAAGTGGCGCTGTGGCTCAAGTGGCAGAGCACTAGCCTTGAGCAAAAAGTGTCCAAAGACATTGCCCTTGGCCCTGAGTTCAAGCCAAAGAACTGGCAAAAAAAAAAACCAACCAAACAAACAAAAAAACCAAAACACCAGAATGTGAGTGCCATATTTATTTACCATATTGACTTTGGAATTAGTAGTACAAAAAAGAGTCACCGGGTCATGATCTCAAGAGACCAGGGCTAATAAAATATTTCTATAAATTTTGCTTTATTATTTGTTACGATTTAACCTGTGACTTAGATTAAAGACAATTATTTAATGAAGCGCAGTATATTCCAGACAGAAGTACATCTCTGACAACAGTTTAGAAATACCCAGACTTTTCCTTGGTGGCATTTTGTAATTCTTAGTGTGTTGCATTTTTCTAGTAACAAAGACCCTAGCCTGCAGCCAGAGCTATTCACCCCCTCAAAATTCTCTGAACAAAATTGCCTGGATCCTGATCTCTATTTTTAACCTCCTTGAAAGTCTTTGAATAAATCACTTCATCTGAGTGTGGGAAATGTGCCTTGAGCTCTGCATAGTTTCAGTTATATTATTCTATTGAGGTAAATTCAATTCAACAAGCATTTATTGAAATCTCCCACCAATGGGGGCGGGGGGGAAGAGGTCCAGTGGAAGTCACACATAGCCACCGGAGGCCAGATATATGTTTTAGAGAATGTAAAGATACAATCTCTATGTGACGTGGTTGCACATAAAGCACACAGGAAGCCAAATAACAGGAAGGATCTTGCTAGGTGTTAGGAGCTCATGTTTATAATCCTATTTATTCAGGAAGCTGAGACCTTGAGGATCTCTCTTCAAAGTTAGTCTGGTCAGAAAAGTCCAAGAGATTGCATCTTCAATTAATCAATAAGATGCTGATGGAAGGTGAAAAGCTCATAGTGCAGGACTGAATGGAAGAAAGAAGGGCTATTTTCAGAAAGTAAAAGGTAGAAGGACAGAGAAAGCCAGACACAGTGGCTCATACCTGTAATCCTAACTACTCAGGAGGCTGAGATCTGAGGATCAAGGTTCAAAGCCAGCCAGCGCACTAAAATCCCTGAGACTCTTATCTCCAATTAACCACTAGAAAACTGGAAGTGCCCCTGTGGCTCAGGGGGTAGGACGGTAGCCTTGAGCTTAATGAGCTCAGGGACAGTGCCCAGGCCCAGAGTTCAAGCCCCATGGTGGGGGGTGAGGGGGCGGTGGAGGTGGTGGGGGAGGAGAACAGAGAAAAGAAAGAAAATGCTATATAAAAAAAAATCCCATGTCTTCATATCTACAAACCTTTCTTAGTCATTAAAACTCTAGCTAGGCTCCCTAGAGTACTAGAAAAAGATAAGGAATACAGCTTTGTAGCAGATGGCTGAGGATTCATTGGGCAAGTATAGCCCATAGACGTGCTCAGCTATACAGAAAACTGGTTCAAATACTGTAACAGGTAAATGCATGTGGCTCAATTTCTAAATGAGTGAATTTTTATGGGATACAACTTCTTTCCTCCATGTATCACTTTGTTTTCCTTCATAATATCTCAATAAATGAGGAAATGTTATGCTTCCATTCTACAGGTGAGAAAAGTGTAGATTAGACAAGTCAAGACAAAATGACACAGCTATAAAGCTGACTAACCTAAATTGTCTGTGGTAAATCCAGTGTTCTTGATGGAAGAAAAAGAGCCTACAAATTATTCAAAATGTCAGCATTATCTGTACATGTAATCACTCCAGCTTCTAGAATTTTTCATACTTCAAAAAAAATCCCTAAAAGCTGGATTAATAAAAAGGAGGGGAAATATTTAGTTATATTATTGATTTAAACAAAAGATACATGAAATTATAATAGTTTAGGGCTGGGGATGCAGTTTTGTGGTAGTGTTTGCCTACATGCATAAGGCCATGGATTCAATCCCCATTACTTCCAACTTGCCTAAAAGAAACTCAAATTTATAATGCTCTATCTCATGAACAGGTAGGTAGCATCTTCAGCAAAGAGGAACTAGGCAAAACCAGCTACATCAATATTCTACCACATGTGCTTATTGTATAATAATACCTAATACCATTTGCTTAGTACTTCCCCTATTCTAGCTATTATTTGGGTTTAGGTGTGAAAACCCATCTAAACCTCACTATTCTCCAAGAAGCAGATGTAATTATAACTTCCATTTTATGGCCAAGGAAATCTGAGGTACACAGAGGTGAAGCAAGTTGCTCAAGGTGACAGAAGCATTGAATGATGGAACTATTATGTTCCCAAGCAGACATAGCTTCCCAGGCCCACTTAACCGTATACAGTGTTGCCTTTTCTAGGGCTTGCCAAGGTTCTCCCAAGAACAAACAGACCTCCCTACGACCTACATTTAGGAGGATCCTCCACACTGTGTTCTCATAACTCTTTTCACATTCTCTGTCAAACCACTCCTCCCATTTTATGTAATAGTATCTTGAATAACTTTTTTCCTTAAAGTGATGGAGGTAAATTCTGTGCAGTCTCATCTGCCACTGTATCCCAAGTAACTGACTCAATCCCTGAACCATAGTAATCACTCAGTATTTTCTTATTAAACCAATGAATAAATCAATCTACTAAGTCAGGCCCAGTGGTATATGCTTGCAGTCCCAGTATTAGGAAGGATGGATCACTTGAACTCAGGAGTTTGAAGCAACACAGACATTGCCTCAAAAACAAAACAACAACAATAGCAAAAATGGAATCTAACACACATGTCTATCAGTTTACTATGTGCTTGGCATTGTTAAAGGAACAAATGTTAATGCCATGATTTTAATTGTTTGTTTTAATTTTTTGTTGCCAGTCCTGGGGCTTGAACTCAGGACCTGGGTACTGTCCTTGAGCTTCCTCAAGGCTAATACACATAAGCCACAGCACACTTCTGGATTTTTCTGAATATGGACTCAAACCCAAGGCTTCGTGCATGCTAAGCAATCCATCAATCACTAGGCCATACTTCTGGCCCATATCATAATTTTAAAAGACAAACTTTTTTTTTTGTCTATAGGAGGAATCAACAGATGAAAGGAGGGCAAACATGACACAGGTGAATATTATAGAATATATGTGTATGTATATGAATAACAGAATAATAAAGCCATTAAAAGCTCTTTAAAAGAAGGAGGAGGAGGGAAAAGGGGTAAGAAAAAGTAATATGGGAAAGTAAATTTGAGCAAGGTACATTGTGTCACAATTCATGCTAAATAAGTACAAAACTAATGAATGAATGAATGAATGGACGAAGGGAAAGAAGAAATTAAAAAAATATTAGTGTGTACCATGTAATCTGTATTATTATTCTGAGCTTGCTGTTTTGTAGGCTTTTATGGGCCAGTGAGTGTTCCTAGCAGCCTCTTGATAGTTCCTTTTTGGCTCAGGCTAGTTATTTTTCACTGACCTTCCCCAATGGAAAGCTGAGGAACATTACAATTGCAACTTGACTGAATGAAAGACCACATATTTCTGTCTCACTTGCTTTGCTTTTTATTTAGTCTCTCTGAATGTCTCAAGATGGAAATTGTTGTCTAAAGCTTTGGAAAAGAGCTGCAGGAGCATTGCTGGATGCCTGTGGAATGCTAATGGAGGGAAAAGGTCTACAAGTAATATTTAATTCTCAAACTTACAGCATTATTTTGTGGAATTTGAGAAGATTCCCAAGTACACTGGGGAAAGTATTTAAGCAAAAGCATAGATACTTAAAATATTTGAATACAAACTTCCGTTGTGACATTGTATAATTTTTTGCTTATTTTTGAGTTCCTCATATGCAAAGTCTCAAGTTTGCGTCCCAGATCTGCAAAATAAAGTAAAATAAATAAATGTTGTTTCTTAAAGAGTATAGGATATCTACTAGAAGGATGAGTGGGAAAAAATTTATAAGCAGATATGCCTGAATATATAAGGATTTTGGTTTTTCAAGTTTGAAATATTTTTGTTTAGTTTTGCTTTTGAGGCAGGATCTCAACTATGTTGCACAAGCTAAGCCTGAAACTTGCTATGTAGATAAGGTTCATCTCAAACTTGTGATCTCTCTCCCATCCACTGTGTCGGCCTCCTGGGAGAGAATTACAGGTAGTAACATCGTTCCTAACTGAATTCTTCTGTCTTTTTCTACTGGTATGTCAAGAACTCAGAATGAGAAAATTGCCCAGAACTGTGCTGTCAAGGATAGAGCAAGGCTTATCATTCTTTGGCTATATTTTCCTCATCAGCACTGATCATGGGGCCCTGTGGTGCTCAGTAAATATCTGTTGAGCAAGTTAATGACATAGCATGGGGAGTTACAGGATTTCATGCCTAGAAACAAAATTGTATTTATTTATTTACTTACTTACTTATTTTGCCAGTCCTGGGGCTTAAACTCATGGCCTGGGCACTATCCTTGAATAATTTTTTTTTGTCAGTGGTGGGACTTGAACCTTGGGCTTGGCACTGTCCCTGAGTTCTTCAGCTCAAGGCTAGTGTTCTACCACTTGAGCCACAGTGCCACTTCCAGACTTTAGTGCCTAGGCTGGCCTTGAACCTCAGTCTTCAGAACTCAGCCTCCTGAGTAGCTAAGATTACAGGTGTAAGCCAACAGCACCTGGATAAATTCCATTTTTTTTTTGCCAGTCATGGGGCTTGAACTCAGGTTCTGAGCACTGTCTTTGGACTTTTCTCAAGGCTAGTGCTTTACCACTTGAGCCACAGCACCACTTCCAGCTTTTTTTTTATGTATTTGGTACTGAGGAATTGAACCCCGCTCTGTGCATGCTAGGCCAGCAGTAGGCCAAACTCCCGGCCTAAATTCCATGTCTTTAATCCATAGATTTCCCTTAGTAGAAATAATTTATTTTATGAAGGTACCGTATTAAACATGTACTAAAAAAGATGTCTCCATCCCACAATGTCCTTTTGGCTTCAAAGTTCCTCCCTAGAGACTCAAGTTTCTTGTGTATAACAATAAGTTTCTTCTGGGGATACTTCATGTATAGACAGTTTTTTTCACATATGTACCATACACACACTCTGCTCTCCAGCCTCTTTCCTCTATCTGAATATGAGGGATATAACATCTAAATAAACCTACATCATTCTTTTAAATGTCTGTAAAGAATGGTTATACAGCAGAGCACTGGTGGCTCAAACCTGTAATCCTAGCTACTCAAGAGACTGAGAATTGAGGATAGTGATTCAGTCAGTCCAGGCAGAAAAGTCTGTGACTCATCCAATATCCTTCTAATAAATTTATTTTCTACTCATGTTTGTTGGAACCCATTATTGATTTTTGTATTTGAGCACCCTATTAACATAGCAAGAAGGAGGGTCAATCAAGTAACCTCAGCTAGAGTCAACCTCTGAGTAAAATATGCACAAGAATAAAGACCTTCAGAACTGCTGGGTGCTAGTGGCTCATGCCTGTAATCCAGGCTGATATTTGAGGATTGCAGTTCAAAGCCAGCCTGGGCATTAAAGTCCATGAGACTCTTATCTCCAATAAACCACCAGAAAACAGGGAGTGGTGCTATGGCTCAAGTGGTAGAGCACTAGCCTTAAGCTGAAGAGCTCAGGGACAGTGCTCAGACCCAGAGTTCAATCCCTATGATGGACAAACAAAAATCTCTAGAACTGGGGTGTGCTACCTTTAACATGCCAAATCCTAGATATGTGAGAAGCAGAGCTCAACAGAATCATAGTTCAAGATCAGCCTGGGAAAAAGGATACCATGACTCCAACTCAGTCAAGAACCTGACATTCCAGCTTTAGTGGAAAACATAAATAGGAAGCCTGAGTTCCATGCTGACTGAGGGAAAAATAAGAGACCCTATTTCAAAAATAAGTAGAATAAATAGGATCTAAAGGTAGATCACATGGTCAAGTGCCTATATATCAGGTGGGCAGCCCTGGGTTCAACTCTACTACAAGCAAAAAACAAACAACAAAAACAAAAACCATGGGAAAGTTAAGGCATGCTTCTTAGTGACTGTAGCAGAGAGAATGTTGAACCTATAAGCCTTTGCACGTACTCTATTTGAAAAGGACCTTATTTACTTTCCTTACCATCTTATTTTCAATGACACATGACACACTATACATCTCCAAAAAATGAAGACTGAAAGAATCATGTAAGTTGGACATATTTTTGCTCAAGGTTAGTGCTCTACCACTTGAGCCACGGCACCACTTTTTTTTTTGCCAGTCCTGGGCTTGAGCTCAGGGCCTGAGGACTGTCCTTGGATTTTTTTCAAGGCTAGAACTCTACCACTTGAGCCTCAGCACCATTTCTGGCTTTTTCTAAGTATGTGGTACCAAGGAATCGAACCCGGGTCATTGTGCATGCTAGGCAAGCATTCTACCACTAGGCCAAACTCCCGGCCCCCACTTTTGGCTTTTTCTGTGCATGTGGTATCAAGGAATCAAACTCATAGCTTTGTGCACACTGCACTCTACCACTAGGCTATACTCCTGGCCTACCACAGATAATTTTTGCCACACAACACACATTCATATCATTTAACAGCAATGTCACGATTACTAAAGTCTGATGAAAATAAGGAAAGTTGAGGGAATGTATAAGGATGTTGCAAGAAATGTCTTACTGGGCACTGGTGACTCATGTCTATAATCCTTTCTACTAAGGATGATGAGATCTGAGAATCAAAGTTAAAAGTCAGCCCAGACAGAAAAGTCGATCTGACACTTATTTCCACTTATCCTGTAGAGGTGTAGGTCAAGTGGTAAAGCACTGGCTTTGAGTGAAAAAAATCTAAATGAGAGCAGGAGGTCCTGATTTCAAGCCCCAGTACCAACACACACACACACACACACACACACGCACGCACGCACCCACGCACGCACGCACGTCAAAGGAAGTTCTTCAAGTAGAAGTATAATACTTAGAAGACATTTATACTTACCTAAACAAGTAAGAGATCAAAAGGTAACATGATAATTAGGAAAATGTTTCTCATTTTAAGGAGATAATTGATATCTAGTATAAAATAGTAGCTGCAATAAAGTGAAATATGCTTTTGATCTCTGTGCAGTTTCCTGTTATTCAACTCCTAAAATTGTCAGAACCTTCAAAGTGACAAATGTCTTTTGTATACTAATTAGATTTTTTAATGGGTGAAGCTCCAAGATAGTTTGAGATGCAAGCTGATTACCAGAAAGACCAGTCACAAAGACTGAAACTTTCAATACTCTGGAAATGGGAGGGAAGAAAGACTGAAGATTAAACTGATCACCAAAGGCCAATGATTTAATCAATCACAGCTATGCCAATGAAGCCTTGAAAACCCTAAAAGTATGAGACCATCCAGTCAGGGCAACACACTATGGTTTCTGAAAGGTAGTATGCCAGGAGAGGGTATGAAGCCTCTGTGCTACTTTCCTCATCTCTTACTTAGGCATTTCTCCATCTGTATCCTTTGTAATATCCTTCTAATATACTCATAAATGTAAGGAAACGTTCCCTTAGCTTCTATTAAGCCACACTAACAAATTGATCAAGCCATAGAGGGAGAACAATAAAATCCCAACTTATAGTCTATATGTGGAGCTTGTAATTCACATCCAAAGTCCAGGGAACAGTCTATGGGACTGGGCTCTAAACTTAGAATCTGTCACTAACTCCAAGTAGATAATGTTAGGGTTAAATTGTTTTAGAGAACACACCGTTGATGTCCCTTGTTGAGGGAATACTTGGTAAATGAAAGAAAAATCCTAAGGTCATAGAAACAGTGTTGTGAGAAACAATAACAATGTAATGGTGATTTAGAACTTACATGAAAGTAAACTATATGGCCAGGTGTGGTGGCTCACACCTATAATCCTAGCTACTCAGGAGGCTGAGATCTGAGGATCAAGGTTCACAGCCAGTCTAGGCACTAAAGTCTGTGAGACTCTTATCTTCAATCAACCACCAAAAAACCAGAAGTGAAGCTGTGACTCAAAGAATAGGGTGGTAGCTTTGAGCTGAAGAGCTCAGGGATAACACCTAGGCCCAGAATTCAAGTCCCACAAACAAAAAAAAAAGTAAAATATATATATAGAAAAATAGCACAAAGAACTGGAAAAGAGGAATTGAAAATTATGGTTGTAAGATTTTGCTACTGTAATACTGGAAAATGAACAAATACGTCATGTATGTAAAGAACATATTCTATCACTGAGCTATTCTTTCCACCAAGAATATTATACTATGTGATGTAGTATGATGCTATTTAAAGCTAGACTGTGATGTGGTAAAGATTTTTTTATTAAAGAATTTATTAACATTGATTTTTACATCATATTTCAAATGACATGTTTAACAAACAATTATTCAAGAAGGGATTCTCTGTATACAGTCACTGGCACTTAGATTTTAGAACATAATTAAAATTAAGCTGAGCACATCTATGTAATAGATACATATTAATCTATGTCCTGGATACATATTAATCTATGTAATAAAACATTATGTCTATAGAGTCATAAATTTTTATGTCTATGTAGTTAGGTTTATATTTCCAATACCATGTCCATAACATTGGGTACACAAATATTGAGTCATTGTTCTTATACTGTTTGGATCTAATAGCCACATATTAAGGATACCACATGCCTTTTGTTCCTTTGTTCTTGACTTATCTCACTCAACATGATTCGCTATAGCTTCATCCACTTCCCAACGAATGCCAATATTTTATCTTGTCTGTTGGCTATGTAGAATTCCCATATATATATATATATATACATATATATATTACATTTTTTGTATCAATTCATCTGCAGTAGGCCATCTGGGTTGTTTCCATCTCTTGGCTATTGTGAATAGTGCAGAGATGAACATAGCTGAGCAGGTGTCCTTATCATATCCTGGGTTATGATGTTCAGGATAGATGCCCAGGAGTGGTATGGCGGGATCATAGGGAAGGTCTATTTTCAGTTCTTTAAGAAACCTCCGAACTGCTTTCCAGAGAAGCTGAACTCATTTATATTTCCACCAGCAATGCAGTAGGGTTCCTTTTTCTCCACAACCCTGCCAGCATTTGGCATTGTCTGATTTCAGAAAATTGGCCATTCTAATTAGGGTAAGGTGGTATCTTAGGGTTGTTTTTATTTGCATTTCCTTTATGACCATGGATGATGAGCATTTTCTCATATGCTTTTCTGCCTTTTTAATTTCTTCTTTTGATAAGTCTCTCTTTAGTTCCTTTGTCCATTTAGTGATTGGTTTGTTGGGTTTGGGGGGGAGGGCTTAGTTTCTTGAGTTCCCTGTAGGTAAAGATATTTTTAAAGATGTAAACCTTAGGAAAATCCACCAAAACTTTAAAAAAGTATAACTGTAATAAGCCAATTAGTGGAGAAGAAATAGAATCACACACACACAAGGGGCCGGGAGTTTGGCCTAGTGGTTAAAGTGCTTGCCTAGCATGCATGAAGACCCGGGTTCGATTCCTCGGTACCACATACATAGAAAAAAGCCAGAAGTGGTGCTGAGGCTCAAGTGGTAGAGCTCTATCCTTGAGAAAGTCCAAGGACAGTGCTCAGGCCCTGAGCTCAATCCCAGGACTGGCAAAAAAAAAAAAAAAAAAGAATCACACACACACAAAAAAGGAGTTGGGACAGAAAGTTAGCAATGTAGTACATTGAAATCCAATTATACCAGTAAATAATATGAAAGGGTAGATGGTTTAAACAGCCTAAGGAAAAGGTAGTGCTTATCAGACTGGATTGAAAACTAATATTGCATAAAAACTGGCTATAGCTAGTCATGATGGCTGATGCTTGTAATCCTTCTACTTAGCTGATACCTGAGGATCATGATTCAAA
This sequence comes from Megascapheus bottae, assembly GCF_031878675.1. Taxonomy (NCBI): domain Eukaryota; kingdom Metazoa; phylum Chordata; class Mammalia; order Rodentia; family Geomyidae; genus Megascapheus; species Megascapheus bottae. The sequence continues at coordinate 72,633,568 of NC_143513.1, read as the reverse complement.
ACCAGCCAAGGCACTAAAGAATATGAGACTCTTATCTCCAATTAATCACTAGAAAATGGGAAGTGGGGCTGTGGCTTAAGGGGTAGGTGGTAGCCTTGAGCTTGAAGAGCTCAGGGACAGTGCCTAGGCCCAGGGTTCAAGCCCCATGACTCACAAAAAAAAAAGGAAGAAAAGGAAAGAAAAAGAAAAAGGAAAAAGAAACTTGCTTATAATATATGTGGCAGTCTCTTCAATCTGAGCTCCAGAATGAGCACACAAACTGTTTTGCTTTTTTCAGCAACTTAATTGGACATCTTTCAACAAAGGATGAAGGTCTTCTATTATTTGTGGGAAAATCAGTTACTATATCCTCATCTTGCCTCAACTCCATTTTCTTTCTTTGACTTTAAGGGTATTAATTTTACTGACAATTTCACTGCATCCTAATTTCCCACAGTCTAGTTCACTAATTCTCTTTTCAGCTCTAATTTTGTTTAAAACTCATATATTGAGTTCTAATGTTGGTGATCAGTAAAAAAATTTTTGTGTCTTTTTCAACTCTATGTTGTGATTTTTTGATGCTACTGTAGTTTGTAATACTGCTTTCAATTATTTCTAGTTCCTTCAACAATTTTTTTCACATATTTTTATTGTAATTAATAGAAGGGTTACAGTATATTCACCAGATCAACAATTTTTTTTTTGATCAGTTGTGGGGCGTACGCCCGCTACAAAAATTTTTTACACTTTTTTTTTCTTGTCTTTTTTGTTTTGGGTGGAGGAGGGACAGATTAAACCCAGGATGTTGCACTTGCTAAGGCAAGCACTTTGCCACTGAGCTATATCCCAGTTCTTTTATACAGATGATAAAGTTTGCCTTTTTTGTTACATGAAAAGAATAAATTCAATTGTTCATAATCTCTCTGATTATTCTTGATTTTTGTTGTTGTCAGGTTTTGGTTTATCAGGTTCTTAATTTGCAGTCTCTTCATGAGTATTTCACAACTTGCTATTCCTTAGAAATTTTATTTTTAAAATTACTTCCTTACACAACTTAAAAGCTAGACTAATGTACACTTCCTCCCTTATTTTTTTTCCTTCAACAAAGTAACTTATAGTGTTAGTGGCAGTTCAAAGACAAGGTAGGTTACTTAGTTGATGCACTGGAATTATTAGGTCCTATGCTCAACCACTTTATAATGATCCTGGGTTGGAACTTAGAACTACTAGCGCCAAGGCCAGCACTCTACCACTTTGAGCCACGATCCCAGGCCCTCCTGAGGTATTTTAATGTACCAATGAAAGGCAAAAAATCTCCACCTGGTATCTGTTGAATTATAACCTCTATAATTTTTAGGCTCAGATAGCAAAGAAGCCACTTCTTTCTGATTGGCAAATGACTCAGGGTAAAAGCAGTAATCTTCTAGCATATATAATAAGGACGGTGAATTCTTCTGTTTGACAGACAAGATTCTTTACTTTTGGCCATTGGTCAAAGGTAGCCTTGTCTTTCAGATGCCTTTCTTGTGAGAAATGAAATGCCCTTTAGACAGAAATGATTTCAATTCTCTTCCATTTCAAAGACTACTACATGTTGTCTTTGATGATTTTAGTAAATGGTAGTCTTTATCCAACTTCTTTTCAGTTATCTTTTGTGAAAGGATAAAAGGGCTTACATTTAAATCATAGAATTCACCACCCTATATGGTATGCTCCATCCTCAATCCTTTTTTCTTTTCCTTTTAGCTAGGCTCCAAGTCACCTAAGGAGGAAAGAGAAATAATGCTTTGTTATGCACTAGTGGTGTGTCTACTTCTACTCTTTTGCACATTAAGGAAGGTTTGTCAGAATCACCTCGCACACTAATTCTGGAAGCCAGAAATCTCTCTCTCTACACACACACACACACACACACACACACACACACACACATACACACACACACACACACATATATATTCAATAACTCTTATTAAAAACATATCAGCACATGAGTATAATCCCAGTAGTCTAAGAATCTGAGCAAGGAGAATAGCAAGTTTTGATGTCAATCTAGGCTATATAGTGATTTTAAAGCCAGCCTGAGCTTTTATCATGACTGTTTCAGAAAAAAGTAACAAAAAAAATCAGCAGAATGTAATAAATCTTACTCTATTGTTGCATGTACTTTTTTGTGTTGGTGTCGTGTGGTGGATTGAATTATTCCTATTATGAATGATAGGAATTTACTGAGCAGTACCTCATCCCTTTTCGTGTGCTTTGCAATATTTTGTATCCTTATCATTGACATATATATTTTTTTGAAATATTGATTTTTTTCAGTAATTGAGTTCAACTTGGTACCTGATACATGTTAGACAAGTGCCCTATCACTGACCTACATGATTTATTTATTTAATTTTATTTTGGGGGAATTGACTGTAGAGCCTCATGTATAATAGGCCAATTCTGTACTGCTGAGCTACACCCCCAGACCTTGACACTGATTTTTTTTGCACTTTAATACTGTTTAGTTTTGTATTTTTTTTGTATCTTCTCTTGAACATCATGTGCTGAGAATGATAAGAGAAGAAGAGAAGTTCTTTTTCCTTTTTCTCTTCTAGTTATCTCCTTTTTTTTATGTCCTTCTGCATTGACTAGCCCTCCCACTATGATGCTAAATAGGAAAAATGATAGTAGTGAGTATCTTGGTCATTTTGTAAAGAAAAATGTTTATAAAATTCCACCATTAATTTAACATTTGCTATGGGTTTTGATTTTTAATATTCTGTTTCTTTTTATTGTAATTAACAGAAGGGTTACATTATATTTGCCAAATAGAATATGCATTACTTCACAGACATTGATACTCTTCTCATGTTTTTGTCCCCATTTTCCTCCCCCATCCCCTCCCCTCATCTTGTTTTCTCCGCCTTCCCTATCCTATTTCAAATAAACATATATACAATATACCAGATAACAAGGTAAGTTACTGTAACAATATGAGAATAACCAAGGGACAGCAAAAGAGATGAGAAATAACATAGTACATTAAGAACAACAATCACACATTATATGGCTGTTGTTTCCATATCCTGGAGGTCCTTTCATTTGCTAAGGGTTTTTAATGGACTTATAAAGTCCACTAATATCCTTTTATTTCTAGTTAGTAAAGATCCATATATTTTAAAGATTGAGCATTGATTTCTATTGAAATCTTGTTCTATACCCATTGGAATAATATGTATTTGCCTTTAATGGGTTGATGTGCTAAATTATACTGCATTAATCTCCATATGCGAAGAAATTGAATAAGAGTAAATAAGCTGGATAACTAACTACTCTGGAGGCTGAGATCAGATGATTACAGTTTGAAGCCAGGGGAGGAAAGTCTGTGTTCAATTAATCACCAAAAACAGAAGAACTGTTGCTCAAGTGGTAGAGTGCTAGTTTTGAGCAAAAAAGCTCAGGACAGCACTCAGGCTCTGAGTTCAATCCCCAGGACTGACACAAAAAATAAAATAGGTAAATAAATGACAAATTTTCTTGAATTTTTTGTTATTATAAAGGTGATGTACAGAGGGGCTATTGTTTTGTAAGTTAGGTAATGAGTATATTTCTTTTCAGACAATGTCATCCCTTCCTTTTCTCTCTGTTTTTCTTAGGGAGGGATTTTTATGTTTCTTTTTTGCCAGTCTTGGGGCTTGAACTCAGGGCCTGGACAATGTCCTTGGACTACAGCTCTCATGCTGGAGCTCTACCAATTGAGCCATAGTACCACTTCTGGCTTCTTCTATGTATATGGTACTGAGGAATCAAATCTGAGTCTTTGTGCATGCTAGGCAAGTACTCTACCACTAGGCCAAACCCCCAGCCCCAGATTTTCTATTTCTTGAATGACCTGCAAAACTAACTAGCAAAAATAAGCAGATCTGCTATCTTTAAAAAGGGAAAATTCAACTATCATAATTTTTCATGAATATGGTTTTGAATAATTGTATTTAAGGTAACATATAATAAAAAGATCATAATGTATTTATATATCATAAAAATAGCAGTAACATGTGTCTATAGACACATGAAGAAATAGACTAGTATCAGAGTCTTAGAAGAGTCTATGTAACTTTTCAAGTCTATGTTCTTTTTTCCCTATAGAAGTAAACATATTCTCAATTTTTTTTGCCAGTTCAGAGGCTTGAACTCAGGGCCTAGACACTGTCCTTGGATACTTTTTGCTCAAGACTCGTGCTCTGCCACTTAAGCCATAGCATTACTTCTGTGTATGTGGTACTGAGGAATCAAACCCAGGGCTTCGTGCATGCTAAGCAAGCACTCTACCACTAGGTCACACTTCTGGCCCTCGATTTTATATAAACGTATTTTCCTTTACAATTTTAACTCTCTGTAAGAAACCATCAGCAAAATGTAGTCCTACCTGTTTTTGAGCTCTATATAAATGTTTTACATTATCTAATCATCTGTGACTTTCTTCCTTTGCCCTATAGTTTTGAAATTTATTGATTGGAACCTAAATTGTACTTCTTTCATTTTTTTCCTCCAGTATTACACTATGTTAAACTACTGATGTTTATTTAACCATTCTGCTGTTGGTTAACATCTGAATTGTTTCCACTGCTTTTGTAGCTACAACTAATGTTACTATTAAGGCTCCTGGCATACTTTGGTAAGGAACACACTCACACATACACAGTGGATGTAGGGTACCTATTAATGAGCCATTTGTATTTCTTCATATATGAGTGATTTTTTTTAAAGGTAGAACTGGCAATTACAGACTGAAAGACAGTCACCTGTTCTGGTAAAACTTCAGTGAAACCAGGGCTAGGATTGGGAGTGAGAAGTAAAAGTAGCATTGTAGAAATTTAACCTTGGACTTTTGTTTTGATTTAAAATTTTAACATTTTACTTTTTTTTTCTTTGCCAGTTCTGGGGTTTGAACTCTGGGCCTGGGTATTGTTCCTAAACTCTTCAGCTCAAGGCTAGTGCTCTACCACTTGAGCCATAGCACTATTTCCAGCTTTTTCTGTGTATGTGGTTTCCAGGAATTGAACCCAGGGCTTTGTGCATGCTAGGCAAGCACTCTACCACTAGGCCACACTCTTGGCTCAATATTTCACTTATTATGGTTTTTGTATTAATTTTGATTTTCAAAATAGTTTTAGAACATTTTTTATCCTTATTATAAAGTACTTCATTATGAAGTACTTCAATTTTGGGCACAAGGCAAATAATTCCCATACCTCATCCTTTTCTCACTCCAGTCCTGGTTCAAGCCACATCTTCACTCCAGACTGCATCTCAGCAGTCCCTTCCCAACTGGATTCTGCACCTCTATATTTGCCATTTGTCTCAAATTCATTCTCCACATAGTAGTCACAGAGATCTTTTGAAACGATAAATTCAATCATACCATTCCTTTGCTTTAAGGTTCAATTATTGCTTACTCTACTTGGAATAAAATCCAAACTTCATGTAAAGCTGTGCATCATCTAAATCTTGACTCTTTTCAATCTAAAGTAATTGATCTACCAGAACCTAACTAGGTGATCTGTTTTTTTTTTGGCCAGTCCTGGGCTTGAGCTCAGGGCCTGAGCCCTGTCCTTGGGCTTTCTCAAGGCTAGAGCTCTACCATTTGAGCCTCAGCAAAACTTCTTGCTTTGTTCTATGTATGTGGTACCGAGGAATTGAACCCGGGTCTTCGGGCATGTCAGGCAGGCACTCTACCACTAGGCCAAACTCCCTGCCCCTACGTGATCTGTTTTTAAAAATCTATTAAGTTGCTAGACACTGGTGACTTGCACCTGTAACCTTAGCTACCCAGAAGGCTAAGATGTGAGGAATATAGTTCAAAGCCAAACTACATAGAGAAGTCCTTGAGGTTCTTATCTATGATTGACCTTCCCTTCCTCCTCTCTGCCATGCAAAAACAAAAAACAAAACAAAAAACCAGAAGTGGCACTGTGGCTCAGGTGGTAGAGAGCTTGTCTTGAGCAAAAAAGCTCAGGGACAGGGCCAATGCTGAGTTTAAGCCCCAGGACCAGTATGCATACACATGCATACACACACACACACACACACACACACACACAGTTAATTCATGACATAGCAATAAATAAATGCAGTATTTTATAAAGAAAGTCACAGATGGACATGGTTGGGCACATAGGAGGCTGAGGCAGGAGAATCAAAAATTCTAGATCACATTAGGTCACCCTGTCTTGTAAACACACACACACACACACACACACACACACACACACACACACACACACTGGGCATTAGTGGCTCATTCATGTAATCGCATACTCAGGAGGCTGAAATCTGAGGATCAGGGTTCAAAGCCAGCCCAGGCAGGAAAATCCTTGTGACTCTTACTGCCAATTAACCACCACAAAACTAGAAATGGAGCTGTGGCTTAAAGGAGGCTAGGCTTGAGGAAGAAAGCTCAAGAACAGCACCCAGGTCCTGAGTTCAAGCCCCACAACCTACTTCCCCCTCCTCTCTAAAAATGTTATGTTCTTTCCCCATTTTCAATTACAATCCTAAGTAATTAATAGTTGAGGTATATGAATCCTTGCATTGTTTCTTGTGTGACTATACTGACATGTATTCATGTTTTTGAGTATAAGTCTAAATGAAATTATACATGCACATATTAAAAGAAATACTTAAAAGGAACCCTATCTGAAGAATAGCGATGCTACTTAGTTGGAGAACTACGACTGTTACTTTCTTACAGTAATGACCAGCACTGAATGGTTTTCAATATAGGGTTGGCATTGCCTTTAGTACTGGATACTGTGCAGAGTATGGCTCAGTTTTTCAGGACAGGGACAAGGTATGCTTGGCTTTGGGTAAGATGTGGTACTATTCTTCCCAAGGAAAAATGACTCTGTGTCCCTTGTGACTTGCAAATGTCCCACCATAGGTGAAAAAAGCAGTTCGGTTATCTAATCCTAAACATTTACTTTTTTTTGTCTGTGTATGTGTGTTAGTCCTAGGGTTTTGAACTCACAGCCTTGGGAGCTATCCATGAGCTCTTGTGCTCAAGGTTAGTGCTCTACCACTTGGAACTACTCAAGCGTTTTAGTTGTTAATTGGAGGTAAAAGTCTCATGGACTTTCCTGCCTGGGCTGGCGTGGAGAAGCCAATTACAAGCATAGTGACTGGTGCCCAGCCTGTATTTCTTTTTTTCTTCTTCTTCCTCCTCCTCCCCCTCTTGTTCTTCTTGAATTTAATGAAGGCTTCTCAGAGATTAGATTCATATATTTCAAATTACAATCTTCCCTTACTCGACTTCCTTTAAAACTTTTTAAAATCAGCAACTATCCCGTGCACTTTAATCATATATTTAAGTAAGAAAGACCTATCCTTCTCTACCGAACACACACACGAAGGAGAACGGGGAATTTTGTATTTTCGACGACCACAACAGTGCCTGGCACCCAGGCGGAGCACCATCGTCGCATGCACGGATGAAGGCCAGCCCTCAAGAAGCAAATCCGACTGCTTGGAGCGCCACTCCCACCAGGGTTCCAGGAGGCAGTCGCTCAGGCCCCGTCGTCCGGTTTCCGTGCTGCATTCTTAGATTCTCCGGGCCGGGCCGACGCGTGTGGAGGGAGTTTGTGAACTGGACCCCGAAGGCCGTCCGTTCCCCCCGGTCCTCAAGGCCACCTCTGCCTTCGGAAGTGCCCGAGTCTCCCGTTCTGTCGGCCGAGGTGGCTCTTCACTCCGCGTCTCTCCGTCAGCTCTGGATGGGGGGTGCGGGGGGGACTGGTCTCCCGCCGGCGCCCCGACAGGGAAACCAGGGCGCTCTCACCGCAGCCAGACAACCCGCCCGGGGCGGGGTTGGGGGGGGAGCGGGGAGAGACGCAGCTCCGGGGTCCCCGCAGTTGAGTTACGCTCGAGCATAGTTTTGACTTCCTACATCTCCGCAGACCTTAAGGAGAATCTCCCGTCAAACGACCCGGGAGCCGTACACGCGGGCAGAGACGGAAGCAAAACATCAAGAAAGGCGGCGGGGCCGGAGCCACGTGAGGCGGGCACTCCCGGCTGCCCTCGCAGCGTGGACTTCAACTCCCAGCCTGCCTCTGGGCCGTTACCCTCCCCTCCATGGACTACAACTCCCAGAGTGCTGCGGGAGACGCCGCCGCAACCTCTCCACTCGGTCGCCCGCCAGTCGCCCCGCCTCTCTCCCGCCCCTCCCGGCCGGGTCGGCGTGCGCCTGCGCACCGGAGACCGGAGGAGTCTTACCCTAATGTAAGATGGTGGCCCGTCTGGCTGTGGAACCCACCGAAAGCCGAGAGTCTCTCTCTCAGCCGTAAAGGTCGGACTCGCTGAAGCAGTCAGGCCCAGTTCTGAAGAGTTGTTTTTTGTTTGTTTGTTTGTTTTCCCCGACACTCGTTCAGTGGTGTTTTGTGAGGAGGCGGCAGCGCGTGGAGTCGGCTGAGGAAAAAGCGAGGCAAGGCAGGCGGGTGAGTCTGTGCGGGGCTGGGCTTCGGGGAAACCCGGGGTTGACCGGCTACGAGAGAGCGGAGGCTTCGCCGGGACCGTGCAGGCCGCACCCCCCTTCCTCCCCACCCCCAGCCCCGTCCTCCCCCTCCTCCGCCTCCTCCCCGGCCGCCCTCCTCCTCCTCCTCCTCTCCTTCCTCCCTCTCCCCTCTACGCCACAGCAGTTACCACCAGGAAAAGGGAGCGGGGCCGGAGGCGGCGCGGCGCTCGCCGACTCTTCCTTCCAGAATTTCTTCCTGGGGGGAGCCGAGGACCGTTTCTCGTCTCCGGCTTCACCCCACATTTCCCCCCCACCCCCCGCTACTAGCGGCAGGAGTCCTAAGTCTCCGTCGCTCCTTGTTTCCCCAGCCCACTTTCCCCTCGCTGACGTCCTTCCCTACCGGCCCCCATCTCCCAGGACCAGAGCCCATCACTTCCACTCGGACCTGGGCTGCTGCTGCTGCTGCTGCTGCTGCTGCTGCTGCTGCTGCTGCTGCTCCTGCTTCCCCTGCTTCTCCTCCCGCTCATTCCCTCCCCCCCTCCCCCCCGTCCTGCTGCATGGTGTTTTGCTCCGCCGCTCACCGTCTGCACTTCGCTTTTGCCTCCCGTGGGTGCTTGCCATCAGTCCGTCGGCTGGGCTGGGGCTTCTGGCGATTTGCAGTCCTTCCCTTGAAACCACATCTGTCATCGTCAAGCCAGCCCTGGAGTATCCAGATTGTGCCACGGCTCCTTCTCACCCACCTGTTTGTTTCTCAGCCTTTCTTCAGAATGGCCCTCTTTCCTATACAGATTCTTTCAACACACACTTCCAGGGTGGGGGGAAAAAAAAGGTGTGTGTGGGGTGATGCCCCGTGGTTGTTTGTTTGAAAAAGTCCAAAGGAAGTTGGGAAGTGAATGAAGTGAGGTAGGAGACTATTAAACGCTCGAGTGAAAGGAGATCTTCCTTCAGCTTACTCAGGGGAGGAACGTTTTCACTTCGCTTTCAGTGATCTGTTTGCGGATTATTCCCTCTTTTGGGACATGGCTTCAACACCTTCTCCATTTCATTTTTACTTTCCCCATGGTCCTTCTGAATTGCATTTTTTCCAGAACACTTAATGTGGGTTCTGATGATGTCAATAAGTACGGGCAGAAGCATTTCAAGATAAGATAAATCTTGACACACGCAGAATTCATTTGTGAGCTCCACCCGCAAATATGATAGCTTGATTGTCTGTGGATTCTTTGTGGGTTGCAGATCTCTTCTATATTGAGAATTGATTATTGATTGAGTCATATTGATGTTCAGCTTGAGGGCAGATTTTATATTACTAGATTGGACATTTCCTCTGCATTTAATGTCATGTTTATTTAATATGTTTGGGTTTGAGAAGTTTCTTACTTTGACATTTCTATGATGGTAGTTATCTGCGTTAATTGCCTTGGAAATACATTGGAATTTATGCAAAGAAGAATCACCATTCTTTGGTAAACTTAAATCCCCTGAATTTTTTGTAGTAAAGAATGGGTGGACCAAAAAAAAAAAAAAAAAAAAAGCTGTGCTTACTTGAGCATTTGGTGGTACTTAGCTGTCATTTACTGTCTACAGTAGAAGCAAGAAGTATCTTAGGGTTTCCATGTTTTAGTGAAAGCAGAATTGAAATCTAGTGGCTAATGGCTTAATGACAAAGGAGCCTTTGCTATGATAAACCACTTTGAAATAAATAAACAAATGACCAAGAAAACTAACATGATTTTGTAGGGCAAATACATGCATGTCAAGTATGAATGTATATAAGATATTGGGGTTCTGAATACATATATATATGTGAAATACTTAAAGTCATAATGACAATTTCATGCAACATTACAATCAAAATTTTACATACTCATTAAAATTTGAGGTTCGATTCCTCAGTACCACATACATAGAAAAAAGACAGAAGTGGTGCTGAGGCTCAAATGGTAGAGCTCTACCCTTGAGGATAAAAAAAAATTGAGGGCTCTTAACTCGGTTGTGAAAAAGGTTTTCTTTTTTGCGTTTTTTTTTGTTTTGTTTTGTTTTGTTTTTTTTACTCTAAAGGTAAACTAAGATTAAAAAGCTGTTTATAAAACTACTTTTTTTTTCCCTTTCAGTCACTTAAGTCCCCATTTGGGGAATCTAAAATTCTTATTCTTCTGAGAGAAGCAATTTATACAGCAGACATTGTCATTAGTTGTACCATGAAGTTTTTACATTTTTTTTTAAAACTATGCCTTACATCTAGTTTATCAATAGGACTATATGAAATATCACTGCTCTTCAACTCCAAGTAAAATAATATGCTCTGATGGGAAAGCTTGTCTCTTAACAATCCTATCACAAGTCTAGAAATCCTTGGCAGTCATAGTTGGGTGAATTGTAAGCAATGTGTTCTAAGGAGAGTACGGTTTGTCTGGCAGAAGGGGTGAATGATTTTTTTTTTTTTTTTGGTGTGTGTGTGTGATGAGGCTTAAACTCAGCCTGGGTGCTGTCCCTGAGCTCTTCAGCTCAAGGCTACAAGCCTACTCTTGAGTCAAGCCCCACTTCCTGTTTTCTGGAGGTTAATTAGTGATAAGAGTCTCAGGTCCCTTTGTGCCTGGGCTGGCTTTGAACCTTGATACTCAGATCTCAGCTTCCTGAGTAGCTAGGCTTACAGGCGTGAGCCACCATGTGCCGCTTGGGGTGAATGATTTTAGTACATCCATTCTTTTGTGAAGTATTTGGCTCACTAAATATTTTTCAAGTATTTTTTTCCTCTCCATACTTTTTGTTTGCAGTCATCAAATTTTTAGTTTCATCCCTCTGGAGACAAATGAATTTATTTAAAGATCTTTACTATCTCTAAAAACGATATATAAAGTAAATATTTTGGTGTGGTTTAAGTTTTTAACTGTAACATTGTGAACAAGGCAGCTTTGTGTGTTGATAATTTCTGTTTTGGTGATTTAGATTTCTTTCTGTCAGATAATGGAGTCTTCAAATAAATTATTTGTGTGAGGTTTTAAACATGAATTATTTAAAAGTTGGCTTATAAAAAATTTCACTAAGTTGCATAGAGACATTCTTAATTCTATTAGCATGAGAGTTATAATCAAATAGCACAATACAGGAAGATAAAGTCATTTTGTAATGTCCTTCAGTTCAGTCTAGCAATGGGAGTGCTAGCAATGGCTTGTAAAAGAAAAGTGTTGCCTAAGACTGAACTCTGTATTAGGAGAGTTAATAGTTATTTCTGTGATGCTGGAGAATTGAACCTGGGATCTCACACATACTAAACAAGTGCTCTCAGGTGTCTTATGACAATAGCTTATCAGCTCCAGAAGTCTCTCTTTTCCTATTATTCTTAGTTTTAGAAAATACTTCACTCTTCATTTTAATGACTTCTTGAAATGTGACTGCAAATAATACTCAAGACTGTCTAGTTAACTCAGTGTTACAGTTTTTGTAGAATATTTAAATGAGATAGAGTTTTAAATAGTAAAAACCTCAGCTTCTGCCGAAAATTCAGTTGGTTCTCTGTCAGCATCTGTACTATTATTGTATCTTTATGTGTAGAAATCTACATTGAACTCAGTTATTAGAAGAAAACAGTAGAGAAAGCGGGGCCCATGGCTCAGGCCTACAGGAGGCTGGGTCCCTGAGTCCAATCCCCAGTGTAGCCTAGAAAAAGAAAATCTACAAAGGAAGATCAAAATTATTTTGAAATAAATCCTTTGAAAAACCACTAACTGTAAAGATCCCACTGAGCTGCATCACTAAAATACTTGAGTTCAATATGCTGTTTTTATAATATGCACATTCTGAACTTTTGGCAAAGAAATCATGGGGGGCAGTCCTAGGGCTTGAACTAGGCAGTGTCCCTGAGCCTCTGTGCTCAAGGCTAGCTAGTGCTCTACCATTTGAGCTACAGTGTTACTTCCAACTTTTTTCTGGGTAGTTTATTGGAGATAAGAGTTTCAATAGCACAGGCTTACTTTGATCCTCAGATCATAGCCTCCAGAGTAGATAGGATTACCATCATCAGTCACCAGTGCCTACCACACTAAATCTTCAAAAATAAATATTTTCTCCTGCTGCTAGAAAAGTGGAAATGATGCTGTGGCTCAACGTGGTAGAGCACTCACTAGCCTTGAGCTGAAGAGCTCAGGGACAACACCCAGGCCTAGAGTTCAAGCCCAGTGACTGAACAAAAAAAAAGGTATTTGCATATGTTTCCTAACTCTGAAGTAACATAAAATCTATAAGATGTCAAGATGTGGGTCATGGGGCTTGAACTGGCCTGGCACTGTCCTTGAGCTGTTCAGCTCAAGGCTACCACCCTACCCTTTGAGCCAAGCCCCACTTCCCATTTTCTAGAAGTTAATTGGAGATAAGAGTCTCAGGTCATTTTGTGTCTGGACTGGCTTTGAACCTCAATCCTCAGGTCTCAGCCTCTTGAGTAGCTAGGATTACCAGCTTTGAACATCAATCCTCAGATCTCAGCCTCTTGAGTAGCTAGGATTACAAGTGTGAGCAGCCACCGTGCATGGCTTTAACCAGTTTTTTTTCTGATAATATGCTATTCCATTGGGATGGAAACCATTTGCATGTTCTATTTAGATTACAAAATCCTTGGAGAAAAGTATGTAGTACATTCATTCTAGTTATACTGTTTCTAGAACAGCAAAACCCTCTATAACCTATTTCCTACTATTTTCTTTTTGTGCTGGGCCTGGGGCTTGAACCCAGGACTTGAGTGTTGTCCCTGAGCTTTTGTGCTTAAGGCTAGTGTTGTATCACTTGAGCCACAGCTCCACTTCCTGTGTTTTTTGGCAGTTAGTTGAAGATAGAAGGTTCATGGATTTTTCCTGCAGGGGTTGGCTTTAAACTGTGATCCTCCAATCTAAGCCTCCTGAATAGCTAAGATTGCAGGCATGAGCCACTCACCGGCACTCTGCATCAGCTTGTTGTTGTTGTTGTTGTTGTTATTATGATTATTACTATGATTAGCAGCCAGTCCTCGGGCTTGAACTCAGCATCTGGGCACTGTCCTTGAGTTTTCTCAAGGCTAACACTCTTATCACTTGAACCACAACATCACTTCTGTGTCTGTGGTACTGAGGAATTGAACCTAGGGCTTCATTCATGCTAGGCAAGTATTCTACTGCTTAGGCCATACTCCTGGCCTCATTAATTTTGTAAAAAAAAAAAAGTTAACACTGTTTTGACCCATTTTATTTTATTTTACCTATATAGGAAGCAAGTGTTCTACCACTAACATCTCTTATATCTTAGTAACATGTCTTTCTTTTTACCAAAAGAGGAAAACCTAATTTAAAGATAATATATGTGGGCTGGGAATATGGCTCAGTGGTAGAGTGCTTGCTTACTATACATGAAGCCCTGGGTTCAGTTCTTCAGTACTACATAAACAGAAAGAGCCAGAAGTGGTGCTGTGGCTCAAATGGTAGAATGCTAGCCTTAAGCACAAAGAGGCTCAGGGACGGTGCCTAGGACCTGAGTTCAAGTCCCAGGACTGACTAAAAAAAGGTAGTATAAATAAGCCAGGCATTGGTGGCCCATGCCTGTAATCCTAGCTACTCAGGAAACTGAGATCTGAGGGTTGTGGTTTAAAGCCAGACGGGGCAGAAAAGTCTGTAAAACTCATTTCCAATAAACTACTCAGAAAAAGCAAGAAGTAGTGCTGTGACAGTTGGTAGAGTGTGAGCCTTGAGCACAAAGAGCTTCAGGGACAGTGTCCAGACCCTAAGGTCTAGGAAAAAAAAATACTACTTAAGTATAAAGTAGTTTGGGTAAGAGATTTTTTTCTAAGCAGTTTGGTTACGAAAAAAAAATCTCATCTCTTGAGGACTTAAAGCAATTATGGAGTAGAATTGGAGATTAATACAATCAAAATGTCCATGTATATACCTAATGTGGAAGAAACAAAAAAGGGAAAAATCAGTATAATTAGAATAATAAAATGGTTTTATTTAAAAATAGTAAATGTCTTACTGCTTTTTGGAAAGATTAGTAAATGATATAGGAAAAACAGTGATTGAATTTTGAACAATCTCATAGACTGAAATATCCCTAACAGAAACATACATTGTCATTAAGTCAAGTATGTGGGTGGGTGGCCTGTCTGCCTGTCTGCCTGCCTGCCTGCCTGCCTGCCTGCCTGGCTTCCTTCCTTCCCTTCCCTCCCTCCCTCCCTCCCTCCCTCCCTCCCTCCCTCCCTTCCTTCCTTCCTTCCTTCCTTCCTTCCTTCCTTCCTTCCTTCCTTCCTTCCTTCCTTCCTTCCTTCCTTCCCTCCCTCCCTCCCTCCCTCCTTCCCTCCCTCCCTCCCTCTCTCCCTCCCTCCCTCTCTCCCTCCTTTCCTTCCCACCCCTTTCTCTTTCTCTTTTCTGGTTTTGGAGCTTAAACTGGCACTATCCCTGAGTCTCTTTGTACTTAAGGCTAGTACTGTTTTAACACCTGAGCCACAATAACACTACTGGCTTTTTCTGAGTAGTTTATTAGAGAGATAAGAGTCTCACAGACCAGGCTGGTTTACAACCTGATTCTAAGATCTCAGTCTCCTGAGTAGGATTACAGGTCTGAGCAGCCAGTGCCTTGCAGTTTTTTTTTTAATTAAAGAATTTATTAACATTGATTTTTACATCATATTTCAAATGATGTGCTTAATAAACAAGTATTCAAGAAGGGAATCTGTATACAATCACTGGCACTTAGATTTTAGAACATAGTTAAAATTAGGCTGAGGGTTTGTATGTCATTGATACATATTAATCTATGTAATAAAACATGTCTGTAGAGTCATAAGCCTTGGAGTTTCTTAAAGAATTTTTTTGATCCTTGGAATAAAAAAAAGCAGTGTTATTTTCTAACTAATTTTATTTTTAACTAAAAGCCTATTCATTTCCTGTTAAGGCATCAGGTTCTTTATACTGTGAATTTCCTAAAATAAAATGGGATGATTTGGGTTATTGGACATTGATTATGGTAGTAGTGTCTCTTTAAAAAAACAAACAACTTCCTTGTGATTTTTTTTTGCCAGTCCTGGGCTTGAGCTCAGAGCCTGAGCACTGTCCTTGGACTTTCTCAAGGCTAGAGCTCTGCCACTTGAGCCACGGCACCACTTCCAGCTTTTTTCCATGTATGTGGTACCGAGGAATTGAACCTGGGTCTTCGTGCATGCTAGGCAAGCACTCTACCACTAGGCCAAACTCTCGGCCTTTCTTGTGATTTTTATTATTTAATTTTCAGCAATTATTTGGGTGGAACATTTTGTGGATGTCAGCATTGAATGAAAATTTATAATATAAATATTATTACTTTGGTGATAAGATTAAGGTTTTTTTTTTTTTGGTGGACAACCCGGTCCATTTTAGTTACAGCTTTTCTTCTAATTTATTTAATTATTAGAAAAGAATTAGGATTTTGGAAATTTCCTCATCACATCTTTCCAAAAAAATTTTTTTTAACTGTCAGTGGAGACCCAGTTGTTCATTGGGTAATGAAAGTAGTATAGTCAGTAGAGGTGGTTAGGTTAGGTGTCCATAGTCCCATTACTAGTGGAGGCTGATGCCAGAGAAGCAGGAATTTGTGGAACAGCCTGCACTTTCATAATGAGAGTTTTTCTTAAAAAATACATACATAAATAAATAGATAATAAAAGCTTTTGTTTGCCCCAACTCTGTGGAAGCATCTATGATCCACCAGAGTAGTTGCAAAATGCAATTTCCTTCCTTCTTAAAAAGTATTATGTATTTTTTGTCATTAAAATGAAATAAGAGCAAGTTTTAGTACCTTTTAAAAGTAAGACTTGAGAAATGTCAAAAACTTACTGTGGGGTCGGGAGTTTGGCCTAGCAGTAGAGTGCTTGCCTAGCATGCACGAAGACCTGGGTTTGATTCCTCAGTACCATATATATAGGAAAAAGCTAGAAATGGTACTGTGGCTGAAGTGACAGAACTCTAGCTTTGAGAAAGCCTAAGGACAGTGCTCAGGCCCCAAGTTCAAGCCCCAGAACTGGCCAAAAAAAAAAACAACCCAAAACAAAATCAAAAACAAACAAACAAACAAACAACAAACCCCAAACCAAAAACTTAATGTGAAAAAATTTTAAACAAGTACAAATGTAGGTCTGAACCACTGTGGCTGTTACTTGGCTTCAAAGATGATCAACTCATAGCCCATTTGTTTTCATCTATATCTCACCTATTTTACCTTTATCCCTCCTACTGTCTGCCCTGCCTATTTTGCAGCAAACCATAGTCATCACATTTAATTGGTATTAGAATTTTATTGATTGATTGATTGATTGATTGCTGGTTCAGGGCCTTGAACTCAGAGCCTGGGCATTGTCCCAGAGCTTCTGCTTGCTCAAGGCTAGCACTCTACCACTTGAGCCATAGCACCATTTCTGGCTTTTCTGTTTATGTGGTACTGAGGAATAGAACCCAAGGCCTCATGCATGCTATACAACCAACCACTCTACCATTAAGCCACATTCCCAGTTTTTAGAATTCTTTTGAGATATAAAATATCTTATTTTAAAAATCAGGATTAGAGGTGCCGGGAGTTTGGTCTAGTGGTAGAGTGCTTGCCTAGTGTGTATGATGACCTGGGTTTGATTCCTCTGTGTACCATATACATAGGAAAAGCTAGAAGTGCTGCTGTGGTTCAGGTTGTAGAGCTCTGGCCTTGAGAAAGCCCAAGGACAGAGCTCAGGCCCTGAGTTTAAGCCCCATAACTCACCCCCCCCCCCCCCCAAAAAAAGAAGGTTGCACACCTAGCTGTTGAAATAGTTTGAATTCTGTTTTTCTGAGCTCATTTGTGGGAAAAGAATATGATCTGAGTTTTTCTTGTCAGGAATATTTTCCTAGTAATAGAACAGTACTCTCCAAAGCAATATACAAATAATGTGTGTACATATAGTTTGAGTTCAATCTGTTAGTTTAGCGGTATTTTCAGACAATATAGGAGTGAGACTTCTTATAGAAAGTAAGACTTGTATAAAGAAAATAGACTATTTGAATCTCCAGAAGAACATTTCATACATTCCTTGTTGAGAATGGGAATGTGAGAAAACACTTGGTGATAGGAAACAGCATGATGTGAGAGGGATGTAAAGAGTCTGATCTCTGTGGAAGAATATGTTAATTCTGCTGTCTGGTGGCAGATTAGTATGTATAAGTAGGGTAGCGTTTGATTATGAAATGTGCTTTCCAGTCAGATTGAATTTTGTCTGCTAAAAAGGATCCAAAACAGGTAGGTAGTGGGTCAGGGAATAATATGATTTTTTTCAGTATATTTTGGAGTTGACAGTTGAATTTTGTTCAAAATAATGAAGACCAGGCTACTAGTTAAGGGATCATTCTGCTGTGGTTAAAGTAGATACTAAAGATTCGGCAGCTAATTGGTTCATCTTTCATTTAGCTCCTTTTATTTTACTTCTTACTACGTGTGAGTGTGTGTGTGTGTGTGTTTGTACTCTAGGACCTGGGTGCTGTCCCTGAGCTTTTTCACACAAGGCTAGTGCCCTACCACTTGAGCCACAGCTCCATTTCTAGCTTTTTGGTGCTTAATTGGAAGTAAGACTGTAACAGACTTTCCTGTCCAAGCTATCTTTTGATGTTAAACCTTAGATTTCAGTCTCCTGAGTATCTAGGGTTACAGGCATGAGCCACTGGTGCTGCTTTAGACTCCACCAAAGTAATACCATGGAGCCAGCACTAGTGGCTCATACTTATAATCCGACCTACTCAGGAGGCTGTGATCTGAGGATTGAGGGTTAAAGCCAGCCTGGGCACGAAAGTCTGTGAGCCTCTTATCTCCAATTAACCACCACAAAACTGGAAGTGGTGCTGTGGCTCAGAGTTTAATAAGCCCATGACCAAAAAAAAAAAAAAAAGGAAGAAAGAAAGAAAATAGCATGATTTGGTGGATTCAGATATTTGCTTTTGATGATAATTGCAGTCATCAACTTCCCCCTTCCATCTCCTTCCATCTAATTCTTCCATCTCCTTCCTTCTCCTCCCCCCATTTTTTTCTTCTTCGTGCTCTACCCTCTACTATTTATTTATTTGCTAGTCCTCGGGCTTGAACGCAGGGCTTTGGACACTGTCCCTGAACCTCTTTGTGCTTAAGGCTAGCCCTCTACCACTTGAGCTACAGCACCATTTCTGGCTTTTTCTGAGCAGTTTATTGGAGATAAGAGTCTTATAGATGTTCCTGCCCCAGTTGACTTTGAACCACAACCCTCAGATCTCAGCCTCCTGAGTAGCTAGAACTATAGGTATGAACCAGCTCCCTATACCTTCTCACTGTAAAAAAGAAACATAGGCTTCTCCTGTGATGAGTACGGAAGAGAGATATTAGGAAACTGATTATGTATGGATAATTTTAATTGGAAAATATTACTATTATTATTACTATTATTATTATTGCTGTAATATTCCTATTACTTTGGGCAGAACTGGAGTTTGAACTCAGGGCTGACTTGCTTTTCTTTCTTTTCTTTTTTTTTTTTTTTTTTTGGTTGGTGGTGGGTCTTGAACTCTGGGTCTGGGCACTGTCTCTAAATTCTTCAGCTCAAGGGTACCGCCCTACCCCTAGGCCTGGGTACTGTGCCCGAGCTCTTCTCTACCCTTGAGTCACAGCCTCACTTTCCGTTTTCTAGTGATAAATTGGAAATAAGAGTCTCGGCTTGGGGCCGGGAGTTTGGCCTAGTGTTAGAGTGCTTGCCTAGCATGCATGAAGACCTGGGTTCGATTCCTCAGTACCACATACATAGAAAAAAGCCGGAAGTGGTGCTGAGGCTCAAGTGGTAGAGCTCTAGCCTTGAGAAAGTCCAAGGACAGTGCTCAGGCCCTGAGCTCAAGCCCAGGACTGGCAAAAAAAAAAAAACAAAAAAAAACAAAAACAAAAAAAGAGTCTCGGCTTGGCTTTGTATTGCCTGGGCTGGCTTTGAACCTTGATCCTCAAATCTCAGCCTCCTGTGTAGCTAGGATTACAGCTGTGAGCCACCATGCCTAGCTTACCAGTCATTTTCTTTCTTATATTAACAAAAGTTAAGTCGCAGACTTTCTAAGTACATGGAAAATGGTAATAATAACTGATGCTATATAGTACATTACCTTGCAAATGGCATAATTTCATTCTTCCTGATATTATATATACATTATATACACTATCAGAGCTATTACTATCTATAAACTTAGGGGCCTGAGCACTGTTCTTGAGTTTTTTGCTCAAGGTTACCAGTCTTCCATTTGAGCCATAGTTGGTGGCCTTTTGGTGGCTAATTGGAGTTAAGAATCTCATAGATTTTACTGCTGGGGCTAGCTTTGAATCATGATCCTCAGATGTCAGCCTCCTCAGTAGTTAGCATTATACATATCAGCCACTGGTACCTGGCTAATTAACTTTTTTTTTTCCCTCCCCAGTCCTGGGCTTAAGCTCAGGGCCTGAAGACTGTCCTTGGATTTTTCTCAAGGCTAGATCTCTACCACTCGAGCCTCAGCACCACTTCTGCCTTTTTCTAAGTATGTGCTACCAGGGAATCGAACCTGGGTCTTCGTGCATGCTAGGCAAGCACTCTACCACTAGGTCAAACTCCCAGCCCTAACTTTTTTTTTAAAAAATCCATTGCTGTAGGCATCTGTGCAGCAATGAATATGGGTGTGAGGTGCTTTTGTTGTATCTTTTTTTTTTTTTTTTTTTTTTGCCAGTCCTGGGCTTGGGCTCAGGGCCTGAGCACTGTCCTTTGGACTTTGTGAAGGCTAGAGCTCTACGACTTGAGCCTCAGCACCACTTCGGCTTTTTTCTATGTATGTAGTACTGAGGAATTGAACCCGGGTCTTCGTGCATGCTAGGCAAGCACTCTACCACTAGGCCAAACTCCCGGCCCCTGCTTTTGTTGTATCTTGTCATGAAATCTTTTGGATAAATGTCCAAGAGTAATAGTAATGGATCATATGGTAACTCTTGCCTTTAGTTTTTGAGGAATATCCATAATTTCTTTAGTAGTTGCATTAATTTACATTTTTATCCACAGTGTATGAAGATTCTTGTCCCATTCCACCTTTGACTTCCTCATCAGCATTTGTTGCTTGCTTACTTGCATGTATGTGTGTGTGTATATATGTAAGTTTATTATTATGAAGGTATTGCACAGATGGGTTACTGTTTTGTAAGTCCAGTTTGTTTGAATTCTAGATGATGGCTATAGAGAAAGGTGGAATCTCAGTGTTGTTTTGATCATTTCCTGGATGGCCTCTTGATATGCCTGAATCACCTCACTGTTTTGATTTTTTTTTTTCTGGTCATGGGACTTGAACTCTGGTCCTGGGCACTGTCCCTGAGCTCTTCAGCTCAAGGCTACTGCCCTACCCGTGAGCCAAAGCTCCACTTCTGGTTTTCTGGTGGTTAATTTGAGATAAGAGTCTCAGAGACTTTAGTGCCCAAGCTGGCTTTGAACCATAATCCTCAGATCTCAGCCTCCTGAGTAGCTTGGATTACGGGTGTGAGCCCCTGCACCCAGGTGTGTTTTTTTTTTTTTTTTTTTTTTGTGCCAGTTCTGGGGACTGAACTCAGGGCCTGAGTCCTGTCCTTCGGCTTTCCTCAAGGCTAGTGCTCTACCACTTGAGCCACAGCACCACTTCGGGCTTTTCTATGTATTTGGTACTAAAGAATGGAATCTAGGTCTTTGTACATGCTAGACAAGCACTCTACCACTAAGCCAAACTCACAGCCCCAAGGCTATTTTAAAGGTGTGGTTCCCAGGGTGGTGCTATTGGGGGATAGTGGAACCTTTGAGAGGTGGAACCTTGTAGGTGGTTCTTAGGTCATTGGGGACATGTCCTTGAGGATTGTGGAACCCTGCCCCCGCCTCACTTCCACATTGTAGCTATCAGCTGAGTAGTTTTGCTATTTCACATGCCTTTTTCACTGTTGCCATCCAGTACTAACACCAGATAACCAAAAACAAGAGAATTTGATTATAGACTGAAACGTTTAAAGCCATGAACCACAATAAATTGTCTTATAAGTTAATTAACTTATTTTGTTACAGTAATGAAAAACTAATACATCTTTGAAGTATGAAGTCACTTAAAGAACACCCCAGTGGGTGAGAGTGCATGATGGGAAGAGAAAATTTCTATCTTCTCTAAAAGTCTTTTATAGATACTTTGGGAATTAGAGACTAATTTGAGTTAACCTTGGATTCTCAATAGTTACAGTGGTTAGGGGGGAGCCTGTATTACTTGAATGGCTTTGGTAGCCAGGAGGACAAGTGCTTTATATACTGAGAAAAAGACGAAAAGCAGCAAATAAAGTGAGACTATCTCAGATTCTAATAATACATGTATTTTGGCTTATGGTATTGATAGCACACGGTTTTCTTCTGTTCCTTTGGTTGTTTATTTTAGGTTTTCTTTCCCCTGCTTTTTGAATTGGATCTAGTGCTTTGTTAAAGAAAGATATTCTCTTAAGAGGAGAAGTAAATGTGTCTCCAGAGCAAGAGAGCTCATATATGTGTATATGTGTAGTTAGTTATCTATATGTTGTAAGTTTTCTTTCCTTTTCCCTTTCTCCTCTCATTTTCTCTCCCCCTCATTCTCACATGATTTATATTTGAAAGATTCTAAGTTTATATGCTTTTCTTTATGTGTTTTCTTAAGTGTGTCTCCCCATTTACCTCTGCTTACCTTGAACTCAGCCACTTAAGGTCTAGGAGTATAGCTGTACATCCCAGTACTCAGCTTTATGTTAATTAAAGTAGTTTGGGAAAAATACTTAAAGAATTTATGTGGGGTTCATTTAGGGCTAAGCCTTAAATTATGTCTAAAATCAATTGGCATGTTGCTGAAATCTGATTTGGGTAGGTTTTTTTGTTTTTGATATTATTTTTGTTTTGTGAGGTTTTTTTTTTTTTTTTTTTTTTTTTTTTGGTGGTGGGGGGGTCAGTTATAGAGCTTGAAATCTAGGTCCTGTCCCTGCGCTCTTCAGCTCAAGGCTACCATCCTACCCCTTATACCACAGTGCCACTTCGGGTTTTCTGGTGGTTAATTGGAGATAAGAGTCTCAAGGACTCTAGTACCCACCCAGGCTGGCTTCGAACTGTGATCCTCAGATCTCAGCCTTTTGAGTATCTAAGATTTCAGACATGAACTACTACTGTGCCTGTTGTTTTTTTCTTTTTTTCTTTTTTTTGCCAGTCCTGGGCCCTGAATTTAGGGCCTGACCATTGGCCTTGAACATTCTCAAGGCTAGCTCTCTACCATTTGAGCCACAGCACCACTTCTGGTTTTTTCTGTGTATATGGTGCTGAGGAATTGAACCTGGGTCTAGCAAGCACTCTTACTAGAGGCCACACTCCTGGCCCTGGGTAGTTTTTAAGTGAGAAACTTATAGTTTGTCTGTTTCTTGTGCTGCTGTAAATGGAACTAAGGGCTTCCCACATGTTGAGGAAATGCTAGCCTTGTACTAAGAGTTGAATGTTAAGCATATTTCTGGGAAATAAATAGCAGGAACAACTCTTTCCCATATAAATTTTGGAATAAACTAACCTATATCTAACCCCTTTCTGGATTTTGCTAGGAAATTGCATTATGCCTATGTAGATCAATTTGGGAATTATTAATGTCTTTACTATGTTTTTTTTTTTTTTCCTGGTCAGTCGTGGGGTTTGAACTTTAGACCTGGGTGCTATCCCTGAGCTCTTCAGCTCAAAGCTACCATCCTACTCCTTAAGTCACAGCACCACTTTTGGTTTTCTAGTGCTTAACTGGAAGTAAGAGTCTCACGGACTTTAGTGCCCAGCTGGCTTTGAACCACGATCCTCAGATCTCAGCCTCCTGAGGAGCTAGGATTACAGTTGTAAGCTACCTTGACTGGACCGGGTTATCTTCACTATGCTATGTCTTCCAGTGAATTAGAACAATGAATCTCGGGGCTGAGAGTTTGGCCTAGTGGTAGAGTGCTTGCCTAGCTTGCACGAAGACCCAAGTTTGATTCCTCAGTACCGCATACATAGAAAAAAGCCAGAAGTGGTGCTGAGGCTCAAGTGGTAGGGCTTTAGCCTTGAGAAAGTCCAAGGACAGTGTTCATGCCCTGAGCTCAAGCCCAGGACTGGCCAAAAAAAAAAAAAAAAATGAACACTGAATAATTATTAAAAAAAAAGTAGAATAGGGGCCGGGAGTTTGGCCTAGTGGTTAAAGTGCCTGCCTAGCATGCACGAAGATCCGGGTTCGATTCCTTGGTACCACATACATAGAAAAAAGCCGGAAGTGGTGCTGTGGCTCAAATGGTAGAGCTCTAGCCTTGAGAAAGTCCAAGGACAGTGCTCAAGCCCTGAGCTCAAGCCCAGGACTGGCAAAAAAAAAAAAAAAAAAAAAAAAAAAAGTAGAATAATGAATCTCTTTAGCTGTTGAAATCTGTTGATTCTTCCACTGGTATTTTGTAATTTTTAGTATTACAGATTTTGCATACTTAGATATATACTATGTCTTTTTTTGAGCCATGATAAATAGCACTATATTTTTTATTTGGTTTTAAACAGGTTTAAAATAAACTAAAAATTGTGTATAGAAATGTGATTTGTTTTTTTCTGTCTGTCGTGGGACTTGAACTTTGGGCCTGGGCACTGTCTCTGAGCTCAGGGCTACCACTCTATCCTTTGAGCCACAGTGCCACTTTTGGTTATTCTGGTGGTTAATTGGAAATGAAAGTCTCATGGAGTTTTTAGTGTCAGGGCTGGCTTTGAACCATGAACATAGATCTCAGTCTCCCTAGTAGCTAGGATTACAGGTGTGAGCCACTGTGTCAGGCGAGAAACGCGATTTTTACTTATTGGCATTGCATCTTGTGACTTCATTGAACTTACTTATTTTAGAGGATTTTAGTCTACTCATGCAGTCTGTAAAAAGGCACAATTTTATGCTTTTGTTCCAATCTGACATACCACTCACTTTGTTTATCATATAGCATTTAATAACTGTTGAGTAAGATTGGTGAGAAAAGTTGTGCTCTGCTTTGTACTTGAACCTGAATTCAAGTAAATGATACTGTTTTTAATCATTTAATCATAATATTTAAATCATTTCTTTCCCAAGTAGAAGAAATTGCAGTACTGTTTTTCTTCTCTTCTCTTTTTTGCCAGTCTTGAGACTTGAACGTGGGGCTTGAGTTTTCTCAAGGCTAATCTCTACAACTTGAACCACAGCACAATTCCGGCATTCTCTGTGTGTGTGGTACTTAGGAATCAAACCCAGGGCTTCATGCTGGTAGGCAATTACTCTATAGCTAGGGCACATTCACTGCCCCAGCACTGGAGTTTGTATGAATATTCTATGGATATTTAAAAAGAATATGTAGGCCGGGAATTTGGCCTAGTGGTAGCGTGCTTGCCTAGCATGCACAAAGACCCGGGTTCGATTCCTTGGTACCACATACATAGAAAAAAGCCGGAAGTGGTGCTGAGACTAAAGTGCTAGTCTTGAGAAAGTCCAGGGACAGTGCTCAGGCCTTGAGCCCAAGCCCAGGACTGGCAAAAAAAAAGAATATGTAATCTATTCATGTTTTACTTTGTAGTGTTATTAGGAAATAACCCATTTTTCTTGTACAATTCTGCTGGTCCCTTCCTTTCCTGTTTGTCTCTTGTTTCCTATTATTGGTTTTGTATAGTGTCATTGATAACTTTTTCTTATTTTCTCCTTTAGAATCTGTATCTCTTGAAATTCTTAGTCCATACCTTTGTTTCATTTGACATCTTATATAGTTCTAAACAGGATATATATTCTTTGTTTTAAAGAGTCACTTTTGTTGTTATTGGCAGGATGCTTTTTACTTATACTACTGACAAATAGAACTTGAAATACAGAGTATATTTGAGTCATTCTTCTAAAAGTTATACACAGAATATGATTTTCTGGATAAAATCATATTCTTGTGTTGAATTAGTTCGCTTTTTTTTTCCTGCTGAGGATTGAATTCAGCTTTCCACATGTTGGGCAAATGCTGTACTAGTTAGTTAGCTATAGCTCCAGCTCTGAACTAGAAATTATAGGTTAAACATGTTGCTGAGAGTTTTGCCTAGTGGTAAGTGCTTGCCTAGCATGCACAAATACCCAGGTTCGATACCTCTGTACAACGTATATAGAAAAAAACTGGAAATGATGCTGTGACTCCATTAGTAAAGCTCTAGCTTTGAGAAAGCCCAAGGACATTGCTCAGGCTTTAAGTTCAAGGCCCAGGACTGGGAAAACACACACACACACACACACACACACACACACACACACACACACACACACACACACACACACACACACACACACACACACACACACACACACCCAAAACATGTTGTTGGGAAGTAAATGATAGAAAAATCTGTGCCCCCAAGATATTTTAAGATATTTCATAGGACACAGACTGCATGCTTTCTGCCGTGGTTCTGTTGGTTTAAAATAATGCATGCCATAAGAGCAATCTGAATCTGGACAGGATTAATTTTTGTGGCTTTATAGCAAGGAAATATTGAATGATAGATGGAACTGAAATGGAAATTGATGTAAATCAGGGGAACACCATCAGTACAAAGAGACCACTGGATCAAAATGATGATGATTATGCTGTTTGAGGAAGATAGAGAAGAAGGTTCTTCAGGCACTGAGAGAATTTAAATTTGTGAAGGTGGCATTAGCCTGATCTTAGACTTGAGGGATGTTAGAAATACAGAATTTCAGCCAGGCATGGTGGCTCATGCCTGTAATCCTACCTCCTCAGGAGGTTGAGATCTGAGGTTCGAGGTTCAAAGTCAGCCCTGGCACTAAAGTCTGTGAAATTCTTACCCAGTTAACCACCAGAAAACCTGAAGTGGCGCTGTGGCGGAAGGGCTAGGGTGGTAGCCTTGAGCTGAAGAGCTCAGGGACAGTGCCCAAGCCCAGAGTTCAAGCCTCGTGACCCACAAAAAAACCCCAAAAACCCACCAAAAAAACATCCCCCCTCCCCACAGAATTTCAGACCCTGAGCAAATTGTTCAATTGTATATATCATCAAGTTTGACAAGCATTGTTTGGAAAGGAGTTACTATCTGCATGTAAATTTCTAGAGGAGAAAGATTATAGTAATCAGGTTCTGTATTAGTAATCCAATTGAAATAGAGACCAAAGGACATATAAAAGAGACTTCTTAAATAAAATCAGGGACCAAGTATAGTATGATTCCAGGTAGAGATCCACAAGATCTTAGTATCAGGCTGTTATCTCAGTTATATACTCTGGAAGCCATAGGCGGAAGGATCATGGTTTAATGCTGGCCTGGTCAATAAGAGAAGCACTCTCTGAATAATAACCTAAAGCACAGTTGAAATCATAGAGCACTATGATGTCTAACTAGAACTATGTCTTGAGCTTCATTATCACAAATATGGGAGGCAGAGTGGGGGCACTGGTGGTCCACACCTCAATAGGCTGAGATATGACTAATGAATATGGGGGTTGAAAGCCAGACTGTTATCTCCAGTTACTCCCCGCACCGTCCCCCACCCCTCCGAAAGAAGAAAAAAGCCACAAGTGGTGCTGTGGCTCCAGTTGTAGAGTGCTAGTTTTGAGCGTTAAGACAGCATCCAGGCCCTATATTCAAGCTCTAGGACTGGGTGGAAGAGAAGGATGACAGGGAGAGAGGAAGAGAGTAAGGATTTAGAGAATGGAAGATGGATGAGAATACTAAACTAAAAATTATGGTCAGATTTTGGTACTGGGCAACTGAAAACTGGGTGGGCCATTGACTGGAAATCAAAAGCCTGGGTAGCATAAAAAGCTATGATTATTCTTTTTCCCAGGCTACTAAAACTTTCTGTTATAGAAAATTAACATCATAATAACACTGGAGAGAATTTTGAAAAAGAAATGAGAGGGGAAAACAACCCTTTTAAAGTAGTTCTAAAATCCTAAGATAAACAGCCTTGTATTATTTTGCATGTTATTTTGATTTCTTAATTCTTGAACTTGTTCTTAGATTGTTGTTAGTAGTTTAAAGCCAGTTTATTATTTAAATACTATAACATTTTATTTAAATATTTTTTCATGTTTCTTTATAAAACTTGTTTTTTAAGGAAAATTTTCCCTTTGCAAAAATCCTTTTCACTCAGATTTTAAATATACAAAGTGAAAATAAGATTTGAGTGTTTACATTTTAGGTTAACAAAGGTGAAGATATTTTGTTTTAGTAGGCTTGACTGAGAATGGAATTGGTGTAGCTTTTTATTTGACAGTTTAGCAGTGTTTTTCAAAGCTAAAACAAGTACATATTCTTGATCTGACTGAGAATACAGGTCTACATATATCACTGTGCACACCTTTTACTTCCCCTGACATTAAAGTTGGTCATATGTTTGCTGTACTGTGCTCTTATTTGTTTATTTACTTTTTTATATGTTAACATTTAAACATATTTGCTTTATTTATTTTTATTAAAGAATTTATTAACATTGATTTTTACATCATATTTCAAATGACATATTTAAAAACAAGTGTTCAAGAAGGGACTCTCTATATACAATCACTGGCACTTAGTTTTTAAAACATAATCAAAATTAGGCTAAGGGTTTGTATATCATAGATACATATTAATTTATGAAATAAAACATTATGTCTATAGAGTCATAGGTTTTTATGTCTATGTAGTTATGTTTATATTTCCAATACCATGTCCATAGCATTGGGTATGCAAATATTGAGTCCTTGCTCTTGTACTGTTAGTTTATTTACTTTTTAAAATTTATTTGGCCAGTCCCAGGGCTTGAACTCACGGCCTGAGCACTGTCCTTGGGCTTTCTCAAGGCTAGCAGTCTACCACTTGAGCCATAGCACCACTTCTGGTTTTTTCTATATATAGGGTACTGAGGAATCAAATCCAAGTCTTCTGTATGCTAGGCAAGCACTCTATCACTAGGCTACACTCCTAGCCCTGTACTATGCTTTTAGAAATATAAGATATAAGTAAGCTGGGTACCAGTGGCTCATGCCTGTAATCCTAGCGGTTCAAGGCCAGGCCGAGCACTAAAGTCCATGAGACTTATCTCCAATTCAGCACCAGAAAACTGGAAGAGGTTCTGTGACTCAACTAGTAGAGTGCTAGCCATAAGCTAAAGAACTCAGGGACAATGTTCAGACCCAGAGTTCAAGTCCTACAACCGACAAAAAAAACAAAAAACAAAAAAAGAAAAGATATATAAGATAAACTTATAAGCACCATTTTTATAGACATCAGTTAATATCCTGTTACGTGATGATGGTAAGACAGTCTGTGTGTATTGCTACTCTATTGCCTGAATTGATAACCAATCTTGTTTTCATGGTAGTCTTTTTTTTTTTTTTTTTTTTTTTTTTGCCAGTCTTGGGCTTGAGCTCAGGGCCTGAGCACTGTCCTTGGACTTTCTCAAGGCTAGAGCTTTACCACTTGAGCCTCAGCACCACTTCTGGCTTTTTTCTGTATGTGGTACCGAGGAATCGAACCCGGGTCTTCATGCATGCTAGGCAAGCACATTAACCACTAGGCCAAACTCCCGGCCCCTCATGGTAGTCTTTTCCCTAGGTTATTATGTGTCTTATCTCTTTTAAAGCTCCATTGTCAACTAGATTGAAGATGACAGCTTACTGGGTAAAAATTGGTAGTTAGGTTTCTTTCCCTCCCTTTCCCTACCCTGCTTTCTTTCTTTCTCTGTATATTATACATATTATACAAATGCACTTTTTCTGGCACAGTAGACACATTGATACTCCAAGAATATTGTAAAGACAAATAATTAACAGTTATATTAGACCTATGACTTTTCATCAGAATATCTTATGTGTAAAATTACTTTTAAACTAATTTATTGGTCAATATAACAATACTAAGCTTTTTTAAACTTTTTTTTTTTTTTTTTTTTTTTTTGTGGGTCATGGGACTTGAACTCTGCCTGGGCGCTGTCCCTGTGCAATCCAGTTCAAGGTTACCACCCTACCCTTGAGTCAAGCCCCACTTCCCATTTTCTAGAGGTTAATTGGAGATGAATCTCAGGTCCTTTTTTCCCTAGGCTGGCTTTGAACCTTGATCCTCAGATGTCAGCCTCCTGAGTAGCTAGGATTACAGGTGTCAGCCATTGCACTGGCCTTTTTCAAACTTTTTATGTGTGTATGTGCCAGTCCTGGGGCTTGAATTCAGAGCCTGGGCACTGTCCCTGAGTCTCCTTATGCTCAGGACTCGCATTCTATTATTTAGCCACAGCACCACTTCCTGCCTTTTCTGAATAGTTTATTGGAGCTAAGAATCTCCTGGACCATTTGTGAGGCTGGTTTCAAACCATGATCCTCAGATCTTGACCTCTTGAGTAAATAGGATTACAGATGTGAGCCATATTTTTTTCTGCATACATAATGCTTGTAAAGTACAGCAAATCTGTGAATGTTTCTAGTGCAGATGTTTATACTGACTTAACTCAGATTTCAGCTGCATACTAAATTGTATTAACTGCACTCTAAACTGCTAGGCAAGGTTGAAGCACCCAGGCAGCATTTCTCGTAGTTAAATTAGTCACTTAAGCTAAATTTTAGACATGGGTTTTTCTAATGGACTGAGCCAATTTATGATGCCATCAGCATTATATAAACATTTTAGTTTCAGTAGATCTTTTTAAAATTAGATATTACTATTTTTAAATGTTTTAAATTATTAGGAGAAAAGAAGAGTTTTGAAAGTTAAACTTTCAACTATAAGTTGCTGTCACATTTTTAGTAATTACTTTGTACAGAGATTTACTAGGGACAAGAAGGCAGGAGCAAGTTAGAGGGGTGTGTGTGTGTGTGTGTGTGTGTGTGTGTGTGTGTGTGTGTGTTAGATCAGCTTTCTAGTACTGGAGTTTGAACTCTAGGCTTTAATACTTGCCCACTTGAGCCATACTGCTATCACACACAGTGACTACTTGGTAAGCAGCTTTTTGTGCTCTGCATTAATGTGTTGATTCAGAACTTGTTTAAAAATTAAGATTTCTTATTAGCATAATGAAATAGAGTGTCCTTGAAGGAAACCCATAAAGAGTACCATTATTCTGTTTTGTAACAAGGGAATTTTGTTGTTCTTTTGTCTTTTGTTTTAAAATCTGAGCAGAATAATATGCTACCTTTATCCTACAGTTTGACAGATCCTGCTTAAATTCGTTTCTGTCTGCTTGGAATTTTTTTTTTTTTTTTTGCCAGTCCTGGGCTTGAGCTCAGGGCATGAACACTGTCCTTGGACTTTCTCAAGGCTAGAGCTCTACCACTTGAGCCTCAGCACCACTTCTGGCTTTTTTCTATGTATGTGGTACCGAGGAATTGAACCCCGGTCTTCATGCATGCTAAGGCAAGCACTCTACCACTAAGCCAAACTCCCGGCCCCTGCTTGGAATTGTTTTAAAACATAACTTTTAAAATGATCTGCAGAGATAGTAATGAAGTATTGTTATTTTGAGGGGAAGTTTTTCTTTTTATATTTTGTGTGACAGTTGCATTTGTATCTTCATAGAGACAGCTTTTTTTTTTTTTTTTTCTGGTCGGTAGTAGGGCTTGAACTCTGGGGCCTGGGCACAGTCCTTGAGCTCTTCAGGTCAAGGCTAGTGCTCTACCACTTGAGCTATAGCACCACTTCCAGTTTCCTGGTGGT
Organism: Megascapheus bottae; assembly: GCF_031878675.1. Taxonomy (NCBI): domain Eukaryota; kingdom Metazoa; phylum Chordata; class Mammalia; order Rodentia; family Geomyidae; genus Megascapheus; species Megascapheus bottae. The sequence continues at coordinate 72,602,421 of NC_143513.1, read as the reverse complement.
TAATTGGAGATAAGAATCTCATGTCTTTTATACCCGAGTTGGCTTTGAACCTCAATCCTCAGATCTCAGCCTCCTGAGTAGCTGGGATTACAGGCAGGAATCACTGGTGCCTGGCTTCATAGATACATCTTAAACTTTTACCTTTGTTTCCAGTTTTAAATAACTTGCCAGTTTCATTAGTTTGCGGCTATCCATATATTATAGTCTTAGTTTGAAAGTAATAAGTGCTGTGAGGTGCTTTCTTCATGACATACTTACAATGAGAATCACTTAAAACATTTTATACAGCAGTTTCTTGGCTAATAAATCTGCCTTCCAACTCTGCTAGGTGTAGGAGCACTGCCTTCACGGCACTATTGTATACAAGATTAGAGTGACAAGATTATCCTTTATAGCATAAGATAGTTGTAAAATAATATAACTCAGGATTATATGTATGTTGAAAGAAGGGAAAGTATATATTGACTGATAGTTTGTTTTCAGGACTTTTTATGTTCTGTCTGTAACTTGGTAACACTTGATAGTTTTGTTTCCTGAAACATCATTTTTGTCTGGGACTGGAAATGTAGTTTAGTTATAGAGGATGTTCATAGCGCATATATGATGATGAGTTCTGTCTCTGCCACCAAAAATCCCAGTCATTTTAGTAGATTTTTCAAAATTTGGAGCATAATGATAGAGTGAAATGGTGGTGAGAGATGAATTAAAAGGCAATGCTATAAACAACCAGATATGCCAGAGAAGTGGTAAAAATAGAAGAAAATAATCAGATTTACATTTTTACTCGGCTTCTTCAAGAGTAAAGATTCAATGAAGAGGATATGTTAGAACTCTTTGTTGCAAATGACAGAAAACTTGATCTAATTAATTAGCTTAAAAGGAAGCAATTTTTTTTGGGGGGGGGAAGGAGTGTTCATACAAATCACAAAGCCCAGATAGTGTCATTCAGTTTCAAGCCTTTAAAATGCTAAATATATATGACTGTCACTTTTTTTTTTAAATTTTGTGTGGTTTTTGGGACCTGAACTTTGGGCCTGGGTGCTGTCCCTGAGCTCTTCAGCTCAAGGCTACCATCCTAATCCTTTGATCCACAGTGCCACTTAGGTTTTCTGGTGGTTAATTGGAGATAAGAGTCTCACAGACTTCAGTGCCTGGGCTGGCTTTGAACCGAGATCCTCAGATCTCAGCCTCCTGAGTATTCAGGATTATAGGTGTGAGCCACTGCACCCAGCCAGACCTGGGCTTGGGCTCAGGGCATGAGCACTGTCCTTGGACTTTCTCAAGGCTAGAGCTCTACCACTTGAGCCTCAACACCACTTCCGGCTTTTTTCTATGTGTGTGGTGCCGAGGAATTGAACCCGGGTCTTCGTGCATGCTAGTCAAGCACTCAAGTCTAGAGCTCTACCAATTGAGCCACAGCACCACTTCTGGCTTTTTTCTATGTGTGTGGTACTGAGGAATCAGACCTGGGTCTTTGTGCATGCTAGGCAAGCACTGTACCATGAGGCCAAATTCCCAGCCCTTGACTATGAAATTTTTATGTTTTATCTGACTTCCCATCTCTTCTGAACACTATATATGTTCATCTAAGTGATGATCATGCCTGGAAAAGTATGAGGTATTAAATAATTCAGCCAGTTTTGAATGATCTAGAGCAGCTCTGGGAATCACAGTAGACTTGTCTTAACATACAGTCTGTCTTCCTTTTAGAATAGTCCTTAAACTCTATAAATTTGTCCAAATTGTTCATTTTCCATTGTTATTATACACCTAATTTCAGTTTTCTACAAGATTTGTAAAGAAAGTAAAAAGGAAGTATGTTGCTTAATTTAAACAGCAGCATACTATTTCCTCCCTGTCTTAATCTCCATCTGTATCACTTTGATATGGTGTTTTCTTCAGCTGTTTAGTCTTGAGGAATTTTACATCTTTACTTCATGAACTGTTGACTAATGAAGGTTGACTCATAGTAATGGTACGAAACTAGTGGCAGCATGGTGTAGACACATTTCAGCATTAGTTTGCACAGCTATGTTTAGAGCATACCTAGTGTATTTTTAAATTTGGGAGAAAATGACATTTGCCTGTGTGCACAGAATGAAGTTCACTGAGTGTGTATAGTAGATTTATTAATTAGTAATATTTCTCCTCCCTCCAACAACACCACTGTCACCACCACCATTATCATCAGTTCTTAATATTATATTTAACATGAATGTGTTTTAATAGAGTTTATTGTTGTAAAAGTGATAAACTTCAGTTTTATGGGACACTGATAGTTTTCTCTAGAAATGGGAAAATACTTAAGAGAAAAGAGTTTTCTCTAGATATTTAATTTAAAGCTCTTCTTTAAATCAATTTGATAAATATAAATTTGAATTTGAACTTCTTGTCTTTGGACATTTACATAATATGAGTGACATTGAATGTGTTTTTAAAAATTACCTTTAATTATTTAAGTATTACATAAAGTTAAAGTATATATACAGTCTCTGTCTTGTTTATTTTTTATTTTTTTGCCAGTCCAGAGGTTTGAATTTAGGACCTAGCACTGTCCCTGAACCGCTTTGTGCTTAAGGCTAGCACTTTACTACTTGAACCAAAGTGCAATTCCAGCTTTTTCAGAGTAGTTTTTTATTGGAGATAAAAGTCTCATGGAAGGTGTTCATGGTGGCTCACGCCTGTAATACTAGCTATTCAGGAGGCTAAGGTCGGTGAATCAAGGTTCAAAGGCAGCCCAACCCAGCCCGGGCACTAAGACTCTTATCTCCAATTAACTACTAGAAAATTGAAAGTGGTGCTGTGGCTTAAGGGGTAGGGCGGTAGCCTTGAGCTGAATTACTCAGGGCCAGTGCTCAGGCCCAGAGTCAAGCTCCATGTCTGACCAAAAAAAAAAAAGTCTCATGGACTTTTCTGCCCAGACACTCAGATCTCAGCCTCCTGAGCAGGTAGGATTCTAGACGTGAGCTGCCAGGGCCCGGCTATACAGTCTCTGTTAAACCCATCCTAGAGAACTCATCTTGTTAGTTTGACATACTTTTTTTTTTTTTTTTTTTTTTTTGCTAGTCCTGGGGCTTGAAGTCAGGGCCTGAGCACTGTCCTTGAGCTTTCTCAAGGCTAACGCTCTACTACTTGAGCCACAACATCACTTCCAGCTTTTTTTTTTAATGTATGATGCTCAGAGGAATGAACCCAGGTCTTCATATATGCTAGGCAAGCGCTGTACCACTAGGCCAAACTCCCAGCCCTTGACATACATTTTTTTTGGATATTTTATACATGTACACAAATACATATATGTGTGTATCTATCTATACATAAATAGATAGATACACACACACACACACACACACTTTAAAAGTAATGTTTAGGCTAGGAATTTAGCCTGGTGGCAGAGTGCTTGCCTAGCATGCACAAAGACCTGGGTTTAATTCCTCAGTACTGTATATATACAAAAATGCCAGAAGTGGTGCTGTGGCTCAATTGGTAGAGCTCTAGTCTTGAGAAAGCCCAAGGACAATGCTCAGGCCCTGAGTTCAAGCCCCAGGACTGGCAAAAAAAAAAAAAAAAAAAAAGCAGTGTTTAAAAATGACAATTTTCCTCAGGTGAGCTTTAGTCTTTTTTAAATTTTTTTTAACCTTCAAATTTTCTTTACTACCATAGCATTATATCCATTATTCTTATGTGATGTGTGAAAATGAGAATTAATTTAATAGTCCCTCAGTGGGTAGTTATAGGTAAATCATTCAGGAATTAAGATAACTTCTTGTTTTTCTGAATGGAGAGGGTTAGTGGAGTGGTTCAAGTGTTAGAGACCTGCCTAGCAACAAGCACAAAGCCTGGAGTTCTTACTTTAGTACTGTCAAAAAAAATGTTCAAGTTTGAAAATTTTACTGTTTTGCATAAAAAAAACACAGGAGAAGTCTGGTGGCTCATTCATTTAATTCTAGTTACTCTGGAGCCTGAAATCTGAGGATCACAGTTCAAAGCCAGCCTGAACAGAAAAGTCTCTGAGATTTTTATTTCTAACTAACTGCCAGAAAACCAGAAGTGGTGTTGTGGTTCAGAGTGGTAAAACACTAGTCTGCAACAATAAAACTCTGGGACCCTGAGTTCAAGCCCTACAACTGACAAAAAATAAAAGAAAGTACAAGCAGGGTGCTGGTGGTAGTTCATGCTTGTAATTCTTGCCACTTAAGAGGCTGAAATCTGAGGATTACAGTTCAAAGCCAGCCCTGGCAGGAAAGCTTGTGAAACTCTTATCTCCAATTAGTTACCATAAAACTGAAAGTAGGGCTGTGTCTTGAGCAAAAAGGCTCAGGAACAACACCTAAGCCCTGAGTTCAAGACCCACCACTGGGGGAGAGGAAAGAAAAGAAATTCAGAAGATGAACCTTCAGGGGAAAAAAATACCTTTTTGAATTAATGTTCTTCTTAAGTGATTTAAAGCATAGTAAAACTTATTCATGTTACACAGTAGCGTGTATATAACATATAGGGAAAATTGCTGACTGAATTTATAAATTCCCTGTCTTTTTTTGTTTGCTTGGCATTAACTAAAGCAAAAACATGCATTAGCGAAGCCATAATTGTTTTTGCATTTGTTTTTGTTGTCTTTTGTTTTGTTTGGTCATGGGACTTGATCTCTGGGCCTGAGCACTGTCCTGAGCTCTTCAGCCCTACCCCTTGAGCTGCAGCGCCACTTTGTTTTCTGGTAGTTAATTGAAGATAAGAGTCTCATGGACTTTAGTGCCTGGGCTGGCTTTGAACCATAGTCCTTAGATCTCAGCCTTCTGAGATCTGGCACCAGCCACCACACCCCGCTTGAGCTCAGGGCCTGAGCACTGTCCTTGGACTTTCTCAAGGCTAGAGCTCTACCACTTGAGCCTCAGCACCACTTCCGGCTTTTTTCTTTGTATGTGGTACCGAGGAATCAAACCCAGGTCTTCATGCATGCTAGGCAAGCACTTTAACCACTAGGCCAAACTCCCGGCCCCTGGGCTATATAATTATAAATTAGTTGTCTCTATCACAAAAATGTGAGTTGTCATGTAGGAGTGATAGCCATTATGTGAATGAATACACACATCTGATATGGGTGGAATATAAGGGGAGTTTTTCTACTCCTTTTCCGAATAGAAAAATATCCTGTATCAATGTGATATCTGATGAGATTATTTACATATTTAGGTAAGCTAAACGTGTTAATGAATAAAAAGTTGAACTGCCCTATTATTGAAATAGTTTCTTAAAACTAGAGACCAGCAACTTAGAAACCAGAATTATTGTGTACTTTATAAGTCAGCTGTCTTCCAAAGAATTTTCAATGACTTTGCTATGTCAGTAGCAGTCTAATACATAAGCTGTAATTTAGTATCTCCAATTCCAGATAAGTAAAACTTGAATGTAAGTTTGTCAATATATAGGAAAGAAAGCCTTTGTAAAGAAAGCTATAGAATTCTCTATTTCCTTTTCTATATCTGTTCAGTTTACCTCCTTTTGTTCTATTTAAATATATTCCTCTATTCCTCTTTTTTTTAGTTTCCTTTGTCCTCCAAGCATTGCTTTCCTAGTAGTTTTTTTTTTCACAAAGGAACCGAAACTGTAAAGCAAATATATTCATAAGACAGATAATCTTTTGTTATGAATTCTTTTGAACTTACCAGTCTTACCATTATTGTTTTAAAGAGTAGGATTTGCTGAAGCTGCTATAATTATAATATTGAAAATAGGAAAATACTGAAAATTAATACGTCCATTGTATTTTCTCTGCCTGCTATTTCTAAAGACTTATGGGTACAACAGAAATAAGTTGGTACTAAGATGGGGATAGAATGTGAAGATACCCTGTGATATGAGCTACTTTGTATAGTGATACTTGGATATATTGAGTTTGTTAGCAGAAACCCTTAGAGAGTTATCTGCTGAATATTTGATAAAGTAATTGAAGAGTTATGAATGTTAGAAGACTTCTGATATGTTCATTATATGTGTGGGCATATACTAGTTTTTATAATATTCTAAATGAAATCATTTCAATTACCTATTCATATGGGAGTTTAAAATGAGATAATCTTTTGAAAATAAGATTTTCCTATGCTAGGTGCAGTGGCTCACGCCTGTAATCTTAGCTACTCAGGAGGCGGAGATCTGAAGATGGCAGTTCAAAGCCAGCCTGGGCACTAAAGTCTGTGAGACTCTAATCTCTAGTTAACCATTAGACACTGGGAAGTGGAGCTGTGGTCAGGGATAGGGCAGTACCCATGTGCTGAAGAGCTCAGGGACAGCGCCCAGGCCCAGAATTTAGCCCCCCCAAATTTTCCTAAAAATGAAAATTATTCTAGACACTAGATTAAGGTGCCGTGATTGGTATATATCACCTAAAATTCTGGAATATGTCTTCATGGATTTTTGTAGAAAATCCTGTAAAGGATCAAGAACTGGGCATAGTGGTAACACATCTATAATGCTAGCCTTTGGAGGCATGAGGATCAAAAGTTCAAAGCCAGCCTAAGCTGTACAAGGAAACCTTTTTCAACTGTCCGCTCACTCCCCCTCTACCCTCAAAAGTCAGCAAATTATGATCTCAGGCCACATCCTTTTTGTTTTTTTATCTGCATGAGCTAAAAATGATCTTTTCACTATTGTGAAATTCAAAGAATTTGCAACAGATTGCATATGGCCTTCAAAGCTAAATAACTACAATCTTGCTTTTGAAGGAAAAAAAAAGTGAAAGTTATATGTGGGCATATTGAAACATCTCAGGCTACTCAACATTATAGCATTTGCAGTTATAGTTAACATAAATGGAACAAACATGGTATGTTTGTTACAATACTGCTTACTTTGAAGCCAGTGTTTAGACAGGAAATAAATTGTAGGACATCTGTGTACTAGATTATTTTGCATTGAGAGCCATAACCCAGGAAGGATGTTAATTGCATGGAGGACTTGGAGAGCCAAATTGTGGATTGTTACCTTTTCTTTTCCCCTAGAAAAAAAAAGGGTATGGCTGGGAGTGTAGCATAGTGGTAGAGTGCTTGCCTAGCACGCACAAAGCCCTTGGTTCGATTCTTCAGTACCACATACACAGAAAAAGCCGAAATAGTGCTGTGGCTCAAGTGGTGGAGCACTAGCCTTGAGCAAAGTGTCAAAGGCTCTAAGTTCAAGGCCCAGGATTGACCAAAAAAAAAAAAAGAAAGAAAAAAAAAAGGGTAAGTATATACAATTTATTCAGTATACATACTGGATAATAGGTATATAGGTAATTCATAATAATGCAATATGAGATTGTGAGTGACAAGTTATTTTTCTTTCTTTTTTTCCTGTGTTGGTCACGATTGAATCCAAACTCTTATATATACTAGACAAGACACTACCATAAGCTGCATCTTCAGCCTTTAGTCTTAAAGGTTTGTTTATTTTTTCTAGTATTGAGGTTTGAATTTAGATCTTGAGTTTGCTATACAGGTGTTCTACTTACCATGTGAACATGATACCAACCTGTTTTGCTTTCATTGTTTGGAGTCTCCTACTAGAACCATTTACCTTAAAATCAGGAACTAGACAGGGATGCCCAGTCTCTCCAATTCTCTTCAATATAGTGCTGGAAGCCTTAGCCAGAGCAATAAGGCAAGAAAAGGACATCAAAAGGATCCACATAGGGAAAGAAGAAATTAAGCTATCCCTATTCGCAGATGACATGATCCTTTACTTGAGTGACCCAACAAACTCCACTCCCAAACTCCTAGAATTAATAAACCACTTTAGCAAAGTGGCAGGACACAAAATTAACCTTCAGAAGTCAGTAGCCTTCTTGTACACCAACAATATAAAAATAGAAGGCAAATCAAGAAAATGATCCCATTCGCAATAGCCCCCAAAAGAATAAAATATTGAGGAATTAACCAAAGATGTAAAGGAATTACTTAATGAAAACTATAAAAGTCTAATAAAAGAAATTAAAGAGGATACTAGGAAATGGAAAGACATCCCATGCTCATGGCTAGGGAGAACCAACATAATGAAAATGGCTATACTGCCAAAATTGTTATACAAATTCAATGCAATCCCCATCAAAATCCCAAAGACATTCTTTACTGAAATAGAAGATAAAATCCAAAGGTTCATATGGAACAACAACAAAAAACCTAGAATAGCCAAAACAATTCTAGGCAAAAAGATCAATGCTGGTGGTATTACAATACCAGACTTCAAACTCTACTAGAGAACCATAATAACAAAAACCACGTGGTATTGGCACAAAACAGACCAGAAGATCAGTGGAACAGAAGTCCCAGAAATAGATCCACATACCTATAGTCAACTTGTATTTGATAAAGGAGCCAAAGACATTCAGTGGAACAATGACAGTCTATTCAGTTATTGGTGCTGGCAAAACTGGGCAGCCACATGCAGGAAACTAAAAATTGACCCTAGCCTTTCGCCATGCACAAGCATTAACTCAAAATGGATCCAAGACCTCAATGCCAGACCGGAAACTGTGAAACTGCTACATGATAGAGTAGGAGAGACACTGGAACTCATAGGCCCAGGCAAAAGATTCCTGAACAGAATCCTAGGGTCACAACAAATTGGAGAGAGACTTGATAAATGGGACTATCTAAAAATAAAAAAGTTTCTGCACAGATAAAAGCATAGTCGCAAAAGTAGAGAGACAATTAACCAACTGGGAAAAGATATTTACCAATAATACATCTGACAAGTGCTTAATATCCAGTATCTACAGGGAACTCAAGACACTAATCCCCCCCAAACCCAGCAAACCATTCACTAAATGAGCAAGGGAACTAAAGAGAGACTTATCAGAAGAAGAGATTAAAATGGAGAAAAGCATATGAGAAAATGTTCATCATCCATGGTCATAAAGGAAATGCAAATAAAAACAACCCTAAGATACCACCTTACCTCAACAATAATTGCCAAGATTTTGAGCTCAGACAGTGACAGTTGTCCAGGCTAGTTTTAAGGAGGGATCCTATTGATTTCCACCTCCCCAATAGTTGAAATTAAAGGTGAGAACCACCATCTTTAAACATTCAGCTGGTTGAACAAATAATATTGGTACTTCCAGTGAGTGCCTCAAATAAATTATGATAGACCCCTGCATTTTTCCTAATTTTAGTGAGAATACCTTTAGAATTCCATCATTAAGTTGTATTAGGATGGATATCAATGATTTAGGAGGCTTTTCTGTTTATTGAACTTTTATCAAGTAACTTTTTAGAATCTACTGGGATGATAAATACTTTTTCTTTTTCTTTTTTTTGCCAGTCCTGGAGACTGAACTCAGGGCCTGAGCACTGTCCTGGGGCTTCCTCAAGGTTAGAGCTCTACCACTTGAGCCCATACACCACTTCTGGCTTTTCTATGTATGTGGTACTGAGGAATCGAACCTGGCTTTTCGTGCATAACAGGCAAGCACTCTACCACTAGGCCAAACTCCCAGCCCTGCAGTGGCTACTCTTTAGGCAAATTCTCCACTGGTCTTTGATGAGCGTAGGGTTCTGTTTAGTTCATGTGTTTAATATTAAAAAAAAAAGATTATTATAAAGGTGATACACAGAGGGGTTATGTAAGAGTACATTTCTTATTGTACAATGCCACCCTTCCCTAGTATTCTCCCAGTTTTTTGCTTCCATCCCCACTTACAAGTTGTATAGTTAACATCTAATTTTCTTTCTTAAAAATTACTATTTTGTGCATTAAAGCTTTTATATGTATTGCAGGTTTTGCAGACAGCTTACCTATTTTTCCTGGTCTGAAAAATATGGTGAAATGCTGAGTGGTATGTGATGTTAACAAGGGAATTGTCAACTTTTCTGCCCTGGCTGGCCTCAAACCACAATACTCTCATTCTAAGTCTCTCTAGTAGCTAGGGTTACAGGTATGTTTTTTGCCAGTGGTACAGGGTTTCTTTTTTGTTTGCTTTTTTTCCCCTTGCCATGCAAGAAATCAAATGCAGGTCTTTAATAAGCACCTTACACTAATTTCATTCTTAGTTCTTTGTTTTTTTTTTTTGTTTGTTTGTTTGCTTGTTTGTTTTGTTTTGTTTTTTGCCAGTCCTGAGGCTTAAACTCGGGGCTTGGGCACTGTCCCTGATCTTCTTTTGCTCAATGTTTATGTGGTACGAAGAAATCAAACCCAGGGCTTCATTCATGCTAGACAAGCATGCTATCACTAAGCAATATTCCCATCCAGTTCCTTGTTTTTGTTTTGCTTTGTTTTGTTTTTGCTTTTGTGACATGATCTTACCTTGTATCCCAAACTGCCTTTGAACTCTTTTAGATCCTCTCTTTCCTCTCAAATACTGAGGTTACAGGCCTGCTCTACTACTTCATCCCATTATGTTTGCAGAATGTATGACTCCTCTTTTTAAGTTTATTTACTTATTTTTAAAGTCTTAGCAAGGATTTTTTTCAGTATACCAGAATTATTAAAAAAATGGAGAAACATTTCTACTTGTGCTGGAAATGAGAGTTTAAAACTCATAAAATGTTTTATTCTTTAAAACATTCTGATGTATTCATTTTCTTTTTAGACTTCCTACATGACTATTACTTTGATAAACATTTTTCTGTTGGAAATAAGAATGAACCAGTTGTACGTAGATCAGAGGATTCTTGACTATACTATTTTAATTTTATAGTGTAAGCCTGTTAACATTCTAGATTTTACTGAGTCACAGTAGAAATAAGACATACTAGCTGGGTGCGGTGACTCAGGCCTGTAATCCTAGTTACTCAGGAGGCTGAGATCTGAGGATCGAGGTTCAAAGCTAGCCCGGGCACTGAAGTCCTTGAGACTCTTATCTCCAATTAACCACTAGAAAACTGGAATTGGGGCTGTGGCTCCAGGGGTAGGGCAGTAGCCTTATGCTGAAGAGTTCAGGGACAATGCCTAGGCTCAGGGGTAGGGCGGTAGCCTTGAGCTGAACAGGCCAGGGACAGAAGCCAGACCCAGAGATCAAGCCCCATGACCCACAAAAAGAAAAAAAGAAATGAGGCATACTTGGAGATTAGGCAGGAACAAAAAGTAATAGTTATTTTTTTTGTACTCTAGGCTCCTTAAAACTTTATTAATAGTTATTTAATTTTATCCTGAATGTGTGCATGGCAACATATCTAGAAAGCTGATGAAAAATTCTGAAAATTTCAGGAAATTTACATATGTAAGCTTTGATTCCTCTGTTTTTAATATTTTTAAAGTCCATTTTTCTTAGAAAATCACTCAAACCAGACAGCCTCTTCTCTTTGTGAATTCTGCCTCATTCTGCTATGTTTCACTTCCATGCCTCCCTCAGGCAAAACAGTTGAAATGGAACCACTGAAGTGGGGTCTTGAAAGGTAGATGAATTGGCAGTGGTCTCTTGATAAAAGGAAGAACACTTGATACCATCTGGGATCAGAATTTAGGAGGTGATAGAAAATGAGTGACTGGATAACATTTAAATTAGTTAAAGAAACAGACTTCATTTAACCAGATTAAATAGGATGTACTTACAGGTCCAAAGTAGTCCCTGTAGCTCAATTTAGTGTTTCATCTTGCCATTCCCCCGTTTTAATTGAATGGAAACAGGATTTGCTATGTAGCCTATGCTGACTTGCGATTCTTCTGCTTCAGCCTCCCTAGTGCTAGGAATGCAGGTGTGTGTGTGTGTGTGTGTGTGTGTGTCTTTTTTTTTTATTTTGAGTAAGTGACTTACTGTGTTGCTGAGTCTGGTTTTGAATTCACACTCAAAACAGTCCTCTTGCATCAACTTCCCAAGTAGTTCAGACCGCAAGGTACATGTTTTTGTTTTTTGCTTTTGTTGATCATGAGGTTTGAACTCTGGGCCTAGGTGCTGCCTCTGAGGTCTTCAGCTCAAGGCTAGCACTCTGCCTCTTGAGCTACAGCGCCACTTTTGGTTTTCTTGTGGTTAATTGTAGATAAGAGTCCCATGGACTTTCGTGCTGGATTATCTTTGAATCACAATCCTCAGATCTCAGCCTCCTGAGTAACTAGGATTACAGGCATGAGCCACCCACTCCTGCCAGGTGCATGTTTTATAGGATCTTCTTGAATTAATTTTTGTTTTGTCTTTTAGTACTGTTATACTATATCTTGATAAACAGATATTTCTGAAAGGACAAAGTTGTAAGTCCTGATTAACTGAAAGGGAAAAGCTCATGATATGTGGATCTGTTTGCTTCAAGTATGTTTCTGGACTAGTATTTATATACTTTAAAACAGGCATGGCTTTATCAGATGCTTTTTTCCCTAACTAGAAGAACTATTTTTTTTCAGTTATATTTTTACCATCTTGAAATAGTTGCACAAAGGGGTTACTATTCAACAAATCAGTTTATAAGCATCTTGATTAATATCACCCTTTTCAACATCCTCCCTATCCCTCCCAACCAGAATTGAAAATATATTGAGCTGGGCGCAGTGGCTCACATCTGTAATCCTAGCTACTCAGGAGGCTGAGATCTGAGGCTCACAGTTAAAAGCCAGCCCAGGCACTAAAGTCTGTGAGACCCTTGTCTCCAATTAACTACCAGAAAACCAGAAGTGGTGCTGTGACTCAAGGGATAGGGCAATAGCCTTAAGCTCAGCTCAGGGTCAGAGTTCAAATTCCATGAACTACGCCACCCCCCCCAAAAAAAAGGAAAGAAAGAGAATACATTGATTTAGGCAACTCTCCTCATATCTTGCACTAATGGGGTACACTAGTCTCTGCTTTGATTTTGTACAGATTTGATTTAATCTTATTAACACTTCCAAATCAGTCTTAGCCTTTAATTTTGAAGCCTGTTGTACTCTAGGAAAGCATTAACAGGAAACAAATTGCTGTTGATTCTTTTTTGTTGTTGTTGTTAGTTTTACTTGTTCAATATATTTTTTTTTCTATTAGAAAAGTAAATGTTCATTTCTGAACACTGGAAAATAGAGGAAAATCAAACAGCTTATAGCCCTAATAAGTGACAAGCACTGTTTTTGTGTTTGTTCTTCAAATTACTGTTATATGCACGGTTCTGTGTAGTTTTGTCCATAATTTCCTTCATATGTCTGTGGTACAGAGAAGAACAAAATAAGCATTGTCTTTACATTCCAAAGTTGATTATCCCTTAAAAAGTTTCAAAAAATTAATTTGTAGTTAGAGATGAAATACATAATCACTTTGTAAAGAACATAGCCAAAGTTCAGATTTCCAGTTCCTACCATTCTCTTTATTTTCTACTGTTTCTAATTTTCTTTTTTCTATAATTTTGTACATGTAATTATATAGATAACATTTCTTTTAAAATATAAAAATCATAGAAAAACTTCGTTTGATTTTTTTCATTCAATATTGGTATGTACAGCTTCATTTAGTTATAAAACTAACTTTACCTTTTTATCCATTGATGGAGGCATTTGAGTTCAAATTTTGCTATGATTGACTGTACTCCATTTGTACATGGTTCTTCATATACACGGGCTGTTGTTTCTCTAAGGTGATAGAATTAGTGGATCACAGAGGAATATGTGACTGTTTTTCACATTGTACTTACTACTATCTTTAGTAGTAGATGATTTTACTTCACCTTCCTTTCAAATATCATGGTATTTTACTTTATCCTTCTGTAAATCTAGCCAGTTATGTATTATTACTTTGCATAGAAATATAGGATTCATTTTATTTGTTACAATTTTCTTTTGGTCAGTCGAGGCTTGAACTCGGCCTGGGTGCTGTCCCTGAGCTCTTCAGCTCAAGGCTACCGCCCTACCCTTGAGCCAGGCCCCACTTCCCATTTTCTAGAAGTTAATTGGAGATAAGAGTCTCAGGTATTTTTTGTCCTTTTGTGCCCAGGCTGGCTTTAAACCTAGATTCTCAGATCTCAGCCTCCCGAATAGCTAGGATTACAGGCATGAGCCACCACACCTGGCTTTGTTATAATATTTTTTCCTCACCACACTCTCTTCATTTTTTGACTCTTCTTCAGGGATCAGTTTTAAGAGTGACAACTGATAAAACAGTCCATCATTTGAGTCTGTGAGTGCATACTTTTTACTAACAGTAAGCTACGTGTTGTGTTATCATAAATGTGCCCCCCATTAACTTCTCAGCTTTCCTGACATTTCTGTTGTAGTAAGAATAGCTTATATTAAGTAAACAATTTCATAATTATAAAAACAGTCAAGAAAAACATAAAATACTTAACTTTTAGATGCTATTTGGAAAACAAGGTGTATATATCATGGATTAATTTAAATAGGGCAGTCAATACTTAAATTTTTTCAAAGGTATTTTTATTATGTACTATACTTAAACATTGGGTATATTGATTTTTTTGTTTTGATAAAATATTTGTAGCATAACTGCCATTTATCTTTTTTTTTGCCAGTCCTGGGGCTTGAACTCAGGTCCTGGGCATTGTCCTGCGACACTTTTTGCTCAAGACCAGCACTCTGCCACTTGAGCCACAGTGCCACTTCCAGACTTTTCTGTGTATGTGGTTCCAGGGAATCAAACCCAGGGCTTCATGCATGCTAGGCGAGCATTCTACCACTAGGCCACGCTCCCGGTCCCCCCCCCCTTTTTTTTGCCAGTTCTGGGGCTTGAACTCAGGGCCTAGGCATTGTTGTTGGACACTTCTTGCTCAAAGCTAGCACCTGCCAGTTGTGCCATGGTGCCACTTCTGGCTTTTTCTATGTATGTGGTACCGAGGAATCAAACCCAGGTCTTCGTGTGTTCTAGGTGAGCACTCTTCCACTAGGTCAAACTCTCACCCCCATTTATCCATTTTTAATAGGCAGTTCAGTACATACCTAATGTATACCTAGTGCATTCAGTGCACTGTTATATTTAACAATTGTAATTTTGTTTTCATTATTCTATAAAGAAGTTTTCAGTATTCTAAGCAGAAACTCTGTATCCATTGAATAGTAATTCTTTAATCTTTCCTCCCTCCCTAAGTAACCTCTGTTCTTGCCTTCATAAGTTTGCCTATTCCAGATACCTCATAAAAGTAAAATTATAAATACTTGTGTTTTTGTGACTTGGCTTATTTTACTTAATAAAATGTTATCTGAGTTTATCTGTGTTGTAGAATGTATCAGAATTTGATTCCTTTTATGTCTGAGTAAATTTGTGATATTATTTAAAGTATTAATGAATTATTGAATTCTATCTTTTTGCCATTGTGTTTAATGCTACTATGAACATGTAGGTAACTAGGAGAGATATCACTGGATCCTACATTAATTCTGTGTTGAACTTTTTGAGTAAAAGAGGATATAAATACATTGTATTGCATATCAGTATATAGAGCTACAATATCAGATTGGAAAAGACATGGATTTGAAGTAAACAGTCTTTTTGAATTATATCTAACATTTTATCCTCAGTTACACTTTTTATCAAGCCTGTTATTACATTTTTACTAAGACAGTGTGAAGACTAAATAGCATATATAAAATTGAGTATTTTCCTAGAAAATTACTGAAATAAAAAAACTGATCATATCTATCCTATAGATATCTGTGCCCCATCTACTATGCATAAAAGCATTGGCTTTGCTTGGTGATTTTTATAAATAAATAAAATGAAAATACCTTTACCTGTAGCCGGGTGCAGTGTCTCATGCCTATAATCCTAGCTACTCAAGAGGCTGAGATCTGAGGATCATGGTTCAAAGCCAGCGGGGACACTAAAAAAGTATGAAACTCTTTATCTCCAACTAATCACTAGA
Organism: Megascapheus bottae; assembly: GCF_031878675.1. Taxonomy (NCBI): domain Eukaryota; kingdom Metazoa; phylum Chordata; class Mammalia; order Rodentia; family Geomyidae; genus Megascapheus; species Megascapheus bottae. Next base: position 72,586,684 of record NC_143513.1, on the reverse strand, counting down.
AAACAGGAAGTGGGGCTGTGGCTCCAGGGATAGGGCAGTAGCCTTAAGCTGAAGAGCTCAGGGACAGAGCGCAGGCCCAGAGTTCAAGCCCCAGGACCCCCCCCAAATATGCGCATATATATCTTTACCTGTTCCTTGATATATCTTGTTTAAACTCTTTCTGTTTATATTTATTTTAATGTTAGTAAAATGGCTTAAGAATAAAAATATTTAAGTGAAAATTCTTATTAAGGTATTCGGAGGTAATTTATTTTAAAGATAATTTTTGAAGCTTAATTCATAGAGATTTTATTAGGAAATTTTCTGTACTGAGAGTCCTCTAAAAGAACTTTTGACTATCTTATCCATTATTATATAGCTTCTTAATGGAAGATATGAGGGAAGGAACAGTTAGCTCTTTTTCTTTATATTTCATTGTTTTGCCACATTAGTCTGCCCTCCTACATTTACCAGTTCAATCAGCTTGTGTGTCATCTTTTCATGGTGCTACAAGTGTTCAAATGTGCTTCCTATTGTATTATCTTACAGGAATCTCCTGCTTCCTTGTTCCTCTCCTTAGCTATAAACAGAAATATACAGTCTTGAAAACTTTAAAATTAAAAAGCAGAAGCAATAAAAATAACTCAATGTTATCATTTTTCTTACAAGTAATATACACCCCCCCCTCCTCCTCCTCCTCTTCCTCCTCTTCTTCCTCCTCCTCTTCCTCCTCTTCCTCCTCCTTCTCTTCCTCCTCCTCCTCCTCCTCCTCCTCCTCCTCCTCCTCCTCCTCCTCCTCCTCCTCCTCCTCTTCTTCCTCCTGTTCCTCCTGTTCCTCCTGTTCCTCTTGTTTGGTTGTAAGGCTTGAACTCTAGCCCTGGGTGCTGTGCCTGAGCTCTTCAGCTCAAGGCTGCTGCCCTACCCTTGGGCCTGGGCATTGTCCCTGAGCTCTTTAGCTCAAGGCTACTACCTTACTCCTTAAGCCACAGCGCCACTTTTGGTTTTCTAGTGGTTAATTGAACATGAGTCTCACAGTTGTTAATGCCCAGGCTGGCTTTTTACCTCAATCCTCAGATCTCAGCTTCCTGTAGCTAGGATTACAGGCATAAGCCACCATTCCTGGCCACAAGTAATATACTTTCTAGAAAGATTTTTAGTTTATAAATTCCAGTATATTGTTTTCCTAGCATTGAATGAATTATTTTACTAAAACTCTAATAAGCTTTAGTCAAGGAGATAATGTCTTATAATCAAAGATACTAGAAGTATAGGCTATACTACATTAAAGTAGTTTCCTGTTGGTAGGAACTGTATTTGATCTTTTTTTTTTTTTTGGCCAGTCCTGGGCTTGAGCTCAGGGCCTGAGCACTGTCCTTGGACTTTCTCAAGGCTAGCACTCTACCACTTGAGCCTCAGCACCACTTCCAGCTTTTTGTATGTGGGGTATTGGGAATCAAACCTGGGTCTTCGTGCATGCTAGGCAAACACTCTACCACTAGGCCAAACTCCCGGCCCCCTGTATTTGATCTTTTAAAAAACTATTCATTGTTTTGGATGGCTAAGTTAAAAAATGTTAATTAAATATAGATTCATAGCCAGGTGCTTATAGCTTACACCTGTAATCCTAGCTACTCAGGAAGCTGAGATCTGAGGATTGCAGTTCACAGTCAGCCCAGGAAGGGGAAGTCCATGAGACTCTCATCCCCAAAGAATCACCAGAAAACCATAAGTGGCTCAAAGCGGTAGAGCGCCAGCCATGATGAAAAAGCTCAGGGACTGTGCCCGGTCCAGGCCCTCAGTTCAGGCTCTGTAACTAACACCCAACCCTCTTCCCTCCCCCCCCCCAAGTGTGGGCATGCCTGCTCTTGTGCATTCATGTATGTATGGTTGCATGTATGCAACAGGAAGATGTCTGGTTTGTAGATCCAGATTTTCCTTTGCTAGTATGGAGGTGATTCTGATATTTTCAACTTGGCCATTGAAAATTAATTGTAGAAAACACCAAAGGACTCCAAGTTTTTTTCTAATTAACATAAATCACAGGTTTACTAAAGGAAATGGAAATAATTTCCCTCTTTAAAATTTGACCATTTGAATGACAAAATATGTACTTTTCTTTTTAACAACAATACAAATTTTCTAGCCCCAAATTAGTATATTCCCATTTACCTCCTCTTTTTTTCTTTTTCTTTTTTGCTGATGCTGGGGCTTGAACTCAGGGCTTGGGCTGTCCCTGAACTTCGTTTTGTTCAAGGCTCCACAACTTGAACCAGTGCTCCACTTTATTGGTAGCTTATTGGAGATAAGACTCTCATGGACTCTCCCACCTGGATTTCGTATGACTATCCTCCTATCTCAGCCTCCTAAGTATTAGGATTACAAGGACTAGAACCCAGGGCATGCTAGGCAAGTACTCTATCACTAGGCCATACTTCCAGACCCCAGAGTTCACTGTATCTTTTTTTTTTTTTTTTTGCCAGTCGTGAGCTTGAGCTCAGGGCCTGAGCACTGTCCTTGGACTTTCTCAAGGTTAGAGCTCTACCACTTGAGCCACAGCACCATTTCTGGCTTTTTTCTATGTATGTGGTACCAAGGAATCGAACCCAGGTCTTTGTGCATGCTAGGCAAGCACTCTACCACTAGGCCAAACTCCCCGCCCAGTTCACTGTATCTTAATGTTAATCTTTTTTTTTTTTTTTGCCAGTCCTAGGCTTGAGCTCAGGGCCTGAGCACTGTCCTTGGACTTCCTCAAGGTTAGAGCTCTACCACTTGAGCCTCAGCACCACTTCCAGCTTTTTTTCTATGTATGTGGTACCGAGGAATCGAACCCAGGTCTTCGTGCATGCTAGGCAAGCACTCTACCACTAGGCCAAACTCCCGGCCCTTAATGTTAATCTTTTTGTTTTCTTTTTTATGTTTAATGGTTTTGTTTTCTTTTTAAAAAACTTAATTGTAGCTGGTTCATGCCTGTAATCCTAGCTACTCAGGAGGCTGAGATCTGAGGATCAAAGTTCAAAGCTAACCTGGGCACAAAAGGACCTGAGACTCTTATCTTCAGCTAAGCTCTAGAAAACCGGAAGTGGGGCTTGGCTCAAGGGTAGGACGGTAGCCTTGGGCTGAGGACAACAGTAGGGGGACTAAGTGGGGAGGTGGTAGCCTTGATTTGAAGAGCTCAGGGACAGCGCCCAGGCTGAGTTCAAGCCCCATAACCCACCAAAAAATACCCAAAACAACAACAACAAAAAAACCTTAATTGTAGAATAGACATTGTTGGAGTTAACATACACAGCTCTTTATTATTTATATACTTTAACTTATTAAATTTCCTATTCTACATAAATAGCTTCTACGTTGGTGGTATTAGGGAGTAAATGTAACTACAGACTGTGCCTATGCTTGTGTGTGTGTATGTGCTACATGTATGCCAGCCCTGGGGTTTGGACTTAGGTCGTTATGTTTTCTCATCTTTATACCTCAAGCCTGGGGCTCTACCACTTGACCCACAACTTCACATCTAACTTTTTCTTGGTTAATTGGAGATAAGTGTCTCTCAGATTTGTCTACCTGGGCTTTCTTTGAACCAAGATTCTCAGATCTTGGACTCCTGAGTAGCCAGGATTACTGACATGTGCCATTGGCACCAGGCAATTTATTTATTTGGGATATTAAAATGTTTTTTGCAATTTTGTATTTAATTTTGTAATTAAATTTGTATTTAATTGTAATTAGATTTTGAGTTATATTTGTTTAATTTTAGCCTGTGTTTTCTCTATCAAGAGCTTTATATTAATACACAACATAGATAATGATGCCTAGTTTTCATGCAGTCTTATAAATTGTGACATTTTAGCCTCCTATAGTTGTTTTTTTTTTTTTTTTTTTTTTTTGGTCTATTGTGGAACTTGAACTTAGGGTCTGGGCTCTGTCCCTGAGCTCTTCAGCTCAAGGCTACCTTCCTACCCCTGGAGCCACAGTGCCGCTTCTGTAGCCTGCTATAGTTCTTAAGTGGGAGTATTATTAGCTTTATTTAGTTATTTAATTCAAAGATGAGATAATAATGTAGAGTGTGCTACATTTTGGGATATAGATTAGTACTCAATGTTTTTGTTTTGGTCAGGATAATGTATAGTGGGGTTACAGTTACATTTGTCAGGTAGTAGGTGCATTACTTCTCACACATTGATACCCCTCTCATGTTTTTGTCCCCATATCCCTCCCCCCCAACCTCCTTTTTTTATTTATTTTTTATTTTTTCGCCAGTCCTGGGGCTTGAACTCAAGTTCTGAGCATTATCCTTGGGGCTTTCTCAAAGCTAGAGCTCTATCTAGAGCTAGAGCTAGAGCTCCACTTGAGCCAAAGTACCACTCTGACCTTTCTATGTATGTGGTACTGAGGAATCAAACCTGCATGCTAGGCAAGCACTATACCACTAGGCCAAACTCCCGGCCCTTGATGTTTTATCTGGGAAAAAAGTGCCATTAAATTTCTTTCTTTTTCTCTTTCTTTTTCTTTTTTCCTTCCCTTCTTCCCCTACTCCTTCCTTCCCTCCCTTCTTTCTTCTTTTCTTCCTTTCTTTTTTGGTGCCACTACTGGGGCTTGAACTCAAGGCCTCATGCTCTCTCACTTGGCTATTATGCTCAGATGAACCACATTTTCTCTTCCAAATAAGTCATTTGGATTTATCTACCTGGACTGAGATCTTCAGATCTCAGACTTCTGAGTAGCTAGGATTATAGGCAGGAGCCATTAGCACCTTTCAACATGATATGCAGAAATTTTCAGACATTTGTTCTGAAATCCATTTTGTAGTTACAACAAAGTTACTGTTTTGATCATTTTCCAAGATGCTTCCATTATTTTTTTTTTGGTGGGGAAGGTGGACCACAGTGGTTAGAATCTAAGCCTTGTGCATGTTAACATGACAATTGTTTTATTACTTGAACCACATCCCCAGTCTTTTTTGCTTTTATTCTTTGAGTAGGGTCTTGCAATTATGTTCAGACTGGTGTGGACTATGACTTTCGTATTTATGCTTCTTGAGTAGCTGAAATGGCAGGCATGTATTACCAGATCCAGTTTCTTATTGATTGAGATAAGGTTTCATTGACTTTTTGCCTGAGCTCCCCTCAAACCATGATCCCCTGACCTCAGCCTCTTGTAGGTAATGTGATTCCTTTTTCTTTCTTTCCTTCCTTCCTTCCTTCCTTCCTTCCTTCCTTCCTTCCTTCCTTCCTTCCTTCCTTCCTTCCTTTCTCTTTCTTTCTTTCTTTCTTTCTTTCTTTCTTTCTTTCTTTCTTTCTTTCTTTCTTTCTCTTTCTCTTTCTCTTTCTCTTTCTCTTTCTCTTTCTCTTTCTCTTTCTCTTTCTCTTTCTCTTTCTCTTTCTCTTTTTTTTTCGGGGGGGGAGGATGTTGGTCCTGGAGCTTGAACTCAGCACCTGGGTGCTGTTCCTGAATTTATGTTTGCTCAAGGCTAGCAATCTTCCTCTTGAGTCACATCTTTGCTTCTGGTTTTTCTGGTGATTAATTGGAGATGAGAGTGTCATAGATTTTCTTGCTCTGGCTGGCTTCAAGCTTCAGATCCTCAGTCTTTTGAGTAGTTAGGATTACAATGTGAGCCACCAGCACCCAGCAATAATGTGATTCTTGCTTGCTTAATATACATTTTTTCCCAGTAGTAAATGATATATATATTTTTTTACACAGGTCTTCAAAGTCTACATTTTAGCTCTCAGTGGTGAACTTCCTTCTCCCTTAAATTATTATAAACTTTTGCTGCTGTTTAATAAACGTGAAGATGTCTCGCAGTCCTGATGCAAAGGAAGACCCTGTGGAATGCCCTCTTTGCATGGAGCCCTTGGAGATAGATGATATCAATTTTTTTCCTTGCACCTGTGGCTACCAGATTTGCCGATTTTGTTGGCATCGGATTCGCACTGACGAAAATGGGCTTTGTCCTGCATGTAGAAAGGTAAATAACTTCACAGTTATTTAACTCCATAGGTTTCTTTCACTATAATTTTAGCTATGTAGTTCTTTATCTCATAAGTATGAATAGTTACTTTTAAAAGACTCTAAAAACCTCAGGCTGGGAGTGTGACCTCGTGGTAAAGTGCCTACCTAGCATGCATGAAACCCTGAGTTTGATTCCTCAGTATCACATACACAGAAAAAGCCAGAAGTGGCACTGTGACTCAAGTGGCAGAGCGCTAGTCTTGAAAAAAGCCCAAGAATAATGCCCTCATCCTGCATTCAAGCCCCAGGATTGGCAAAAGGAAAAAAAAAGAATCTAAAAACCTCAAGCAACATTATATGTGGTGTTGTATCTTTAAGATATAAAGAATATTGCACTAGGAGTCAATGTCAAGTCTTAGCTTTTTTGTTAACTTTGTAAACAAAACTGGTGCTCACTGTTTTAAGCTTTGTTCTAGAGAAATAGTGAATACAATTGAATAGGATGAGATAAAATTGGAAAACAAGGTTTTTTTGGTTTTTTTTTTTTGTGGTGGTTGTTTTTGTGTTCGTACTGGCATTGATCTCAGGGCCAAGGGTGCTCTCCATCAGCCTTTTTGCTCAAGGCTGGTGCTTGTCTTATCAGTTGAGCTGCAGGTTCTCTTTCTGCTTTAAAAAAAATTACTTGTTCAGTAAATATTTTTAGGTCCTTGTTAATATGAGTAGAACATACGTGATTCTCACTTATACACAGATATGCAGGAAGTCCAGAGGCTTGGGAGAAATGATGAGTTAGGAGAAATATTTTAAGTAAAGAAAGAGTGATAAGGGATCAAAACATATCTGTAGATTAACTTCCTGCTTTTTGATGGTTAATTGAAGAGAAGAGTCTCAGAGACATTTTTGCCTTGACTAGCTTAGAATCATGATTTATCCTCAGACATCAGCCTCCTGAGTCTAGGATTACAGGCATGAACCACCAGTGCTGTTAAGAAGAACAAGTTTTGTAACATGGGGTTGGGGACAGAGGGGGTCACTTTAATTTTCTTTCTTTCTTTTTTTTTTTTTTTCCAGTCCTGGGCCTTGAACTCAAGACCTGAGCACTGTCCTTGGGCTTTTTTCCCTCAAGGCTAGCATGCTGCCACTTGAGCCACAGCACCATTTCTGACTTTTTCTATGTATGTGGTACTGAGGAATCGAACCCGGATCTCTGTGCATTCTAGGCAAGCACTCTACCACTAGGCTAAACTCCCGGCCCATCACTTCAATTTTCTAGTACTAAATGGGAGAAAAGATCTTTACTCAAAGTTGGTAAAATGACCAAGAAATTATGGTTTCAAAGATAAACTCTTCTTGTTTATCTTCTTGTTATTGAGCCCTTTTAACAATTCTAGGTTTATAAAGCCATCTCCATTTTCTACTTGTCCAGAGTCAACACAGTAGTGTTTTGGGGATTCAGAGGTATCTTCCCATTCTTGTCTTTGCCTCTTCTAATTACAAATGAAAGATTTTTACTGTTCCCCAGTTTTTAGATAGTTTTTATTAAGTACCTATAATCCAGTTATAATATAAAATATGAGCTACTAAATAAGGTTGAAGTTACAAATTTTATTTTACAAGCCCAAGGGTCAATACAAGTGCCTGTTATTATAGAACTTCCCTTTGTTTTTTTTCTCTGCTATGGGGTAGCTTAGGTTGATCTTAAATTCTTGGGTTCAAGCAATCCTCCCATGTCAGCCTCCCCAGAGCTGAGTCTGTGGAGGTACACCACTGCACATAACATTTTCTTCCCTTGAATAATATGGTTAAAGAGCTCTTTTGTTCATTACTTCAGAATTTGGGGAAAGCTAAAATACGCTTTATATTTCTAAATTTGAAGAAAGTAACTTACCTGTTATCATTTTTGAAGATTCTAGAAGGCAATGATTAACCCAGTTTTTTGTTTCTGATTTTTTTAATTAACTTACATAAGGAAAGATTTTGTTACATTTCCATGTATTTATGATATATACAACTAATCTCATCCCCTCTCATTTTTCCCCTCTCTTCCCAAAACAATCTGAATAGATTTTATTGTTCAATTTTCGTATTTACAAGCAATCTATTTTAATTGTGTTTCCAGTTTTATTTTTATTTAAATCTATTGAGCTGGGAAGTGACTGAAGTCATCCTCACTACTTGGGAGATTGTGTTTTGAGATCACAGTTTGAGGCCAGAAGTCTGGAATAGCGTCAAGGCGCTACTTACTATCTCCAAACATGGCAGATTGCCAAACTAGAGGCTTGTCTGAAGTGGTAGAGCATCACATGTGAACTAGAAAGCTGATAGAGAACATGAAGCTCCAAATTTAAGCCCTGGTATGAGCATGTACGCACACACATGGCAGACATTCACAAGACCTCCGCCTCCATGGCTGGGCATGGTTCTGTAGCTGTGGTGAAGCACAGTAGTGCCAAGCCATTTGCCTGTGATCCTTAGAAACTCTGGGAAGCACATGTAGAAGAAATAGCTTAAATTAGCATAAAGCAAGACCTATATTGTAAAATATAGGTACATTATACAAATAAAAATTTGCTCATTTAAGTGTCACACACATATAGTACATATTATATGCAAAAGATATCTGATGTTAGCTGTGACATAATGAATATGTAGTATTGAATATGCTTAACATATTTTAGGAAATGGAAATTGAACTCAGAGCATTAGTCATATTTTAAATTTTTTTTGTGATTTCATAGAAGATAATTTACTTAAAAGTGATGACTTTTTTGATTACCTAGGATTCTAAGGACTGTGAATTCAGTTGACTTCATGAAGTTTGTATGTGTGTGCGTGCATGTGTGTGCATGCATGCTAGTATTGAAGCCTGAACTAAAGGCCTTGGGCTTTTGCTCTGCTTTTTCAGCTCATGGCTGGTCTGTACTATTTGGAGGCATGCTTCCCATTTCTGACATTTTGCAAATTAATTGGAATAATAAGAGTCTCATGAATTCTTTGTTAGGCCCAGTTTTAAACCACAGTGTTCATATATTAAGAGATTACTTAAATTTCTACAACTCATTAGAAAGAATAGAAGAAATATGGAATATTTTAGAGAGACAAACTGAGTAAATTTAAGATTTTTGATTACCAATCAAAATATACCCTAGGAAACCTAGAAAGTATGAGGAATATAAAAGACAGAAGGCTGGTAGGACCAGTTTCTTTTTTCTTTTTTTTTTTTAATTTAATTTTAAAGGTGATGTACAGAGGAGTTACACTTACATAAGGCAGTAATTACATTTCCCCTTCCCTTATTTTCTCCCACTTTTCTACCCCCTCCCCCCTCCCCCCACCTCCCACCCTCCCAAGAGGATCAGTTTCAAGAAGGATACAGTAGCACAAACACCAAGTAGTAGGCTGTAACATCTTAGGGAGATGTTTGGCTGGTTGAGGATGATATTAGAGCTACAGTATGAGTCCCTTCCCCAGTACCATATAATACTGATAGATTACCTTAAAATATCTTTTAAGATTAAAAAAATTGTTATTATTAAGGTGATGAGTGGTGGGGGGGGTGGTTTACTGTTTCATAAGCCAGGTAATGACTATATTTCTTTTTGGACAGTGTACCTCTTCCTAGATTGTCTTCCAAGCCAGAAAGATGATTATGCATTTAGGTTAGAGTCTTAAGGCAAATAGTAGAAGCACTGTAAAGGAAGGGAACTTCTATGAAGTCAGCTGCTTCCTCTCTGACACACCATTTCTAGTACTATGGACTTGCTAATAGTTGCAAGTGGGTATCTTGTAGTAAGCAGAAATCACTCATAAACTAGGCAACAGAGCTCTAAAGTATCAAAAGAGTTTATACAGAGTTTAGAAAATCAACATTGTGAAAGTTGTCTATAAAATAATAAATAGAAGATTGTAACCTAGGGACGCAAGCTGAAGACTTAAAACTGCCATTATTGGGACAGGAAGTGTGACCTAGTAGTAGAGTGCCTGCCTAGCATGCATGAAGCCCTGAGTTTGATTCTCTAGTACCACATACACAGAAAAAGCCGAAAATGGTGCTGTGGCTCAAGTGGTAGAGCCCTGAGTTCAAGTCCCAAGACTGACCCCCCCCAAAAGTCATTATTGTTTTTCATTGATTCTCTAGTACCACATACACAGAAAAAGCCGAAAATGGTGCTGTGGCTCAAGTGGTAGAGCCCTGAGTTCAAGTCCCAAGACTGACACCCTCCCCCCCAAAAGTCATTATTGTTTTTCAAAGAGCTAAGGAAATGATGCATTTTAAAGATCTAATAAGAGGTCTTTAAAATGAAGGTTTTATGGATGATACAAAGAGGATAATGGACTCATTCAAAAACAAATATAAGTAAGCTGAAAAATTGTGCTGAATATAATGTCTGAAAAGAAGATAGAACCCATAAAACTATAGGCTCTAATCTCTGTTAAAAGCAATACATAGTGCTGCACTAGCTCACGCCTGTAATCCTAGCTACTCAGGAGGCTGAGATGAGATTTGAAGATCAAGGTTCAAAGCCATCCGGTGTAGCCTTGAGCTGAAGAGCTCAGGGACAGCACCCAGGCCTAGTTCACACCCTGTGACCCACCAAAAAAAAAAAAAAAAAAAAAGGCAGTAAGAGTGAACTAAAAATGGGGTGGAGAGAAATAGCCAAAGAACTAATAGAAAATTCCTAAGGATAAAAATCAGTTATTCTCATATAAAAGATTTATGTTAAAGACTGTTTTATTGTATTTTATTGTTGGGATAATTTATAGAGGGGTTACAGTTTCATTTGTCAGCCAGTGGGTATATTACTTCTCGAACATTGATATCTCTTCTCATGTTTTTTTTTTGGTGGGTCATGGGGCTTGAACTTGGCCTGGGTGTTGTCCCTGAGCTCATCAACTCAAGGCAACTAACTGCCCTACCCTTGAGCCAAGCCCCATATCCCATTTTCTAGAGGTTGATTAGAGATAAGAGGCTCAGGTTCTTTTGTGCCTGGGCTGGCTTTGAACCTTGATCCTCAGGTCTCAGCCTCCTTAGTAGTTAGGATTACAGGTATGAGCCACCGAGCTGGCTCCTTCTCATGTTTTGTCTTCCTTTCCTTCCCCACTCTTCTGGATATTCTTTTCATTCTTCCTTGTTTCTCTTTTTGCTTATTGGTACTGTTTCTTTTGTTCCTATTCTTGGATTTTTTTTTTTTTTTGGAATGTACCAGTCCTGGAGCTTGAGCTCATGGTTTGAGCACTGTCCTTGGACACATTTGCTTAAGACTAGCGCTCTGCCACTTGAGCCACAGCACTTCTTCTGGCTTTTTTTGAGTATGTGGTACCAAGGAATCAAACTCAGGGCTTCATGCATGCTAAGTAAGTATTCTACCACGAGGCTACACTCCTGGCTCACTCTTGTATTTTTTAAATTTTATTCTATTTTTTTTTTTTTGCCAGTCCTGGGGCTTGAACTCAGAGCCTAAGCACCGTCCTTGGGCTTTCCTCAAGGGTAGAGCTCTACCACTTGAGCCACAGCACTACTTCTGGCTTTTTCTTTGTATGTGGTACTGAGGAATCGAACCCGGGTCTTCATGCATGCTAGGCAAGCACTAGGCCAAACTCCTGGCCCCTTCACTCTTGTATTCTTATAGGACAGTTTTCCAACAATCATACGTCCCCACTCCTAGATCTCTTCATATCAGTTTTAACTGCTAGTTTTTTTTTTTTTCTTGTCTTGTCTTTTCTTTTTTTTTTGCCAGTCCTGGGCTTGAACTTAGGGCCTGGGCACTGTCCTTGGGTTTTTCTCAAGGCTAGCACTCTACCACTTGAGCCACAGCTTTTTTCTGTATGTGTGGTACTGAGGAATCAAACCCAGGACTTCATGCATGTTAGACAAGCAGTCTACCACTAGGTCACACTCTTGGCCTCTGCTAATTCATTTAATGTGCCCTATCTTCTATAAATCATTAGCAATATTTACTAATAGTACTAGTAAATGATTATTGGATACATATATATGCAGAGAATAATTGTAATCATTTTATATGCATACTATCAACTATTACAGAATTCCTCTGGCTTAACTATTATAATTTCTGTTTTACATATGGGACAGATGAGGCAGAGGTTTCATGATTTTTGAGAGAATAAGCTAAAATTCAAAACAGGCACTTGATTCTACACCTCCTATTTCAGTAATTATTAACTCTGACATTAGCCATAAGGATGAAAGTAGTATCAGGCCGGGAGTTTGGCCTAGTTGTAGAGTGCTTGCCTAGCATGCATGAAGACCCAGGTTCAATTCCTCAGTACCACATACTTAAAAAAAACTGGAAGTGGTGCTGTGTTCAAGTGTTAGAGTGCTAGCCTTGAGTAAAATGAGGAGACAGTGCTCAGGCCCTGAGTTCAAGCCCCAAGACTGGCAAAAAAAATGAAAGTGGTATTATAATTATGAGAATTATGAAGTCAAACAATGAAATTGCTAGTATTTATTGGTGGGTTACAAGATGTTAAATGGAGTAGTAATTGTTTTATGAGCATTAATTGTATCTTTACATCAACCTTTAGGATTATTTTCATTTTACAAATGAGAATACTAAAGCAGAGAATCTAATTAAGGCCACATGACCAGCAAATGTCAAAACTAAATTGAATTCCTAGGCCAGATTAGATATTGTTACCTGTTTACCTGTTTGTCCATCTCTCAACCTCTTAGACTGAGACTACAATAAAAAAAAATAAAAAGCATATAATTTCATTATTCTTCTGACACATAGCAGATTTTCAGGATAATATGTTAAACCCAGTTTTGATGAGAAAACATATATTCTTGGCCTTTTATGAAACACCATAGATACTTGAATCTTCCTGTAAGCTGTTAGAAATACCAAGATTTGATGCTTGATGTTTAGAACCTTTTTTTTTTTTTTTTTTTTTTTTTTTTGCCAGTCCTGGGACTTATTCTCAGGGCCTGAATGTTGTCTTTGGGCTTTCTCAAAGCTAGAGCTCTACCACTTGAGCCACAGCACCATTTCTTGTCTATTACATGTATATGTGGTACTGAGGAATCAAACCTGGGTCTTTGTACATACCAGGCAAGCACTGTAAAGCACTTTATCACTAGGCCAAACTCCCAGCTAAGAACTTTTTTTTCCCCCAGTCAGTCATGGGGCTTGAACTCTGGCCCTGGGCATTGTCCCTGAGCATTTGAGCTTAGCTAGCGCTCTACCACTCGAGCCATAGCACCACTTCTGGTTTTCCAGTGGTAAATTGGAGATAAGAGTCTCACAGACTTTCATGTCCAAGCTGTCTTTGAACTGAGATCCTTACATCTCAGCCTCCTGTGTAGCTAGGATTACAGGTATGAGCCACTAACGCCCAGCTAACGTTTAGAACTTTTGAAGTAGGAAATGGTGGTATGGCTCAAGAGGTAAGGTGATAGTCTTGAGCTCAAGAGCTCAGAAACAATGCCTAGGCCCAGAGTTAAAGTCCCATGACTGACAAGAAAAAAAAAATTGTACTAAAAGTAGTCTGTGCTAAACTGAAAAAAGTTTTAAGAATTACTTAAAGTTGCTTCAAATAAATATGTTAAGCAATTGAAGAAACCAGAATTGGATAGTTATTCTTTTTTTTTTTTTTTCCATTCTTGGGCCTTGAACTCAGGGCCTGAGCACTGTCCTTGGGCTTTATCAAGGCTAGAGCTCTATCACTTGAGCCACAGCACCACTTCTGGCCTTTTCTGTGTCTGTGGTATTGAGAAATTGAACCCATGTCTTTGTGCATGCTAGGCAAGCACTCCACCACTAGGCCAAACTCCTGGCCAAATGGATAATTATTTTTTATTCAGTTTTTTCTATATATTTAATGATTAAATCTCTTTATTTTATGCTTGAAGCCATATCCAGAAGACCCAGCAGTTTATAAACCACTCTCCCAGGAAGAATTGCAAAGGATAAAGAATGAGAAAAAACAGAAACAAAATGAGAGAAAACAAAAAATCTCAGAAAATCGCAAACATTTGGCTAGTGTACGTGTTGTGCAAAAAAACCTCGTCTTTGTTGTAGGTCTATCTCAGCGTCTAGCAGACCCAGAGGTAAGTCTTTTCTGTTTTTGTTGTCAGCTTAACGTTTTTTGTTTGTCTTATTTGAAAGTTATAATTGATCCTACTCAACTGTAGACTTTCTCTGAAGGTACTAAGTTTTGACAGAAAGTAAGAGATGACTTTTTATTAATTACTAACATACCAATGACCAGTTATGATCTTAGTTATTCCTTAATCTTTCTTGGCCTCCATTTCTTCAGTTGTAAATAAAACTAAGGAATTGAGCTAAATATCTGTGTTGGTACTCATAGTCTACAGTCTACTTTGTCCTTAAAGATTACATGTGCGGTGAGTACTCAGTTTCCTTTCTTTCCCATAGTTTTGTATGGAGCTTTGTAAGGATTATTTGAACCCACTAGAGGTCTGGATATTGGAAATAAATTAGTAAGCCAGATACAGACCCTACTCTTCCTAGCAATGAAGTCAGAATTCAGGTACTTACTTACATATGTGCTGAGCATTATACAAAGAGAAGTACACAGTAGGGTACTTGGCTAGTATAGAAATTCACAAAAAAGTCTCCCTGTGGAAAGGATGACTAAGGTAGGCTTGAAGCATGAATCAGTGTTAGTAGACCTCAAACATTTGAGCTCTGTGTGGTAGCTTGAGAGAATATTTAATTTGAGGTAATAAAAAATTTCAGAGAGCCGGCCACAGTGGCTCATGCCTGTAATCCTAGCTACTCAGGAGGCTGAGATCTCAGGATCGAAGTTCAAAAGCCAGCCCCGGCACTGAAGTCCCTGAGACTTATCTCCAGTTAATCAGCAGAAAACCAGAAGTAGTGCTATGGCTCAAGGAGCAGGGCACTAGCTATGAGCTGAAATGTTCAGGGACAGCACCCAGGCCCAGGTCAAAAAAATTTTTTTTTCAAAGACACAATTGTTTGTTTTACAAATGAAAAACGGAGGTGCAAAGAAGTTGTGATTTGTCCATGGTCATAGAATGTTTATTCTAATGTTGATGTGTTCATTCATTCTTAATTTATCCATCAAGCTCCCATCTGATCACCAAGGTTTTATATTTTTCCATAATGTGTAGTAGGCATAATTTTTAACAGCATTACTTTATATTCTATATTAATGTTTAATAAATATCTATTGCATATACATTATATAGAATATGATATGTGGTAATGTATATAGTGTGCTCTGTCTCTTCCATAGACCCTTTATTTACTTGAATATTATTTTAAGTTGTTTAGGCAGAATCTGTAGTGTTTGAGTTAATATGGAAAGTTTAAATCTTTTAATTTTCCTTGCCTAGGCAGCTTGTTCCACAACAAATGTTTCAAGAAACATTTGCCAGGTACTATGTATAACATTTGAGCATACACTGATAGGACTTCCTTAATTATACAAGTAACAGTACAGTATGAAAAATGCTGTGTGCTGTGCAAGCACAGGATCTCATTAGACCTTGCAGAGAAGGTATCTTTGGGGTAAAATGCTTTGAGCACAGGAACTATGCAGATGCTTCTGGAAGAGAAGGACCTCCATCTGCAATCTCATTTGTTTGACTGGAAGATTAGAGTGCAGTGATGAGAGATAAGGTTGGTAAGGTAAGTGGTAATGATCACAAAGGGCTAATAATGATAAGGAGTTTATACTTTATTCTTAGGTTACTCAACTATACAGAAAGATGTGGCTAGATTTGTGCTTTGGAAATACTGTCTTGACAACAGTGTGGGCATAAGCTCATGTTGTTATGAAGATGTTATACCCACATGTTTGTCAGGAAGTATTCCCATAAATCAATGGTCTTCAACATTGTCAGATTCCTTAGTCACATTAAAATAAACTAGTATTTCTTTTTTTTTTTTTGCCAGTTGTGGGGCTCGAACTCAGGGCCTTGGACTTTTCTCAAGGCTAGAGCTCTACCCTTGAGGCACAGCACCATTCCAGCTTTTTTCTATGTATGTAATGCCAAGGAATCGAACCCAGTTCTTCATGCATGCTAGGCAGGCACTCTACCACTAGGCCAAACTCCTGGCTAAACTAATATGTTTAACAATCCTTTACTTCCATAAAATGAAATCATAGCAGTATAATCTATTTTCATATATAAATTGAAAAAATACACATCAAAGGGAAATAAAAACTTCCTCAAATGATTGTTTTGTAAACAGTGCATCTCAGTACTTGGAAAATACTTTCTGTATAATATAGAATTTGTTTACAGGTTCATTTACTTGTAAATAGGCTTTTTAGCTTTATGCTTATAGGTCATTCAAAAATTGCAGGCCGTAACTGCATTTCAGGGTTAGCTTGAACTTTATAAATATCCCATATTCTTATCTGATGAATGCTATTACTATTCTGAAATTACTTAATCTCTCCTAGTGAAAATTTCTACAAATTTTCAGAATTTCCCCTTCAGTACTTTCTTCACTGATAACTGCTACTCTAAATTGACATGTGATATGAGATGCTGATGCAAGATGACCTAGTCTTTGGAATAGGCATTTTAGCTGTGAAGCTTACTATTGAATTAGTATACATACTCTTGGAATAGCAAATGTAGTTCCAAATTCCACTTGCCAAAAAAACCTTTTTATCTGTTCTCTTCCTTACCCCTGAGCCCTGAAACTTGGCTGTAAGCAACCTGAGTGTCATAATATTACTTAGTTTTGCTATCCTATCCCTTAAGAGAATAAAATAAAAAAATATTGGATACCAGTGTAATCACTTCACCTTTTAACTCATCAGAATTGTCTATGGTAAGCACAATAACCAATACTTACAAGAGTCCTTTCTATTTAATTAAGTTAATGAGTGTTAATTAATGACATATAAGTACGGGCTTGCTATATGGAGAGAACAGTAGATCACTGTAGAACAGTAGGCCTACAAGTAGGAAAAAAAACCAATTTAATATTAAGTTATTTGCAAATTGTGGAAAACTTTTTTTTTTTTTTGCTAGTCCTGGGGCTGAACTCAGGACTCTACCACTTGAGCCAATAGTACCACTTCCAGCTTTTTCTGTGTATGTGGTACTGAGGAATTGAACCCCAGTCTTCGTGCATGCTAGGCAAGCAATCTACCACTAACTAGGCCAAACTTTCCGCTCTTGGAAAACTTTTTTTTTTTTGGTTGGTCATGGGACTTGAACTCTGGACCTGGGTGCTGTCCCTGAGCTCTTCAGCTCAAGGCTACTGCCTTACTCCTTGAGCCACAGCCCTACTTCCAGTTTTCTGGTGGTTAATTGGAGATGAGAGTCTGAGGTACTTTAGTGCTGGGGCTGGCTTTGACCCGTGATCCTGAGATCTCAGCCTCCTGAGTAGCTAATATTACAGGCACCGTGGAAAACATTTTTGTATCAAATTAATACTAGTTAAATTAGCCAAGGTTATGTGAATATAAGGAAAGCTAAGAGAATGCATACATAATCACAAAATTAATTGAAGTGAGGTAAGTATAAAGACCAGTAACTACCAAGAAATAGCTTGGTAATAAAGAAAGGGTATAAAAGTGTGATTTTCAAATGTAATTTGCTAGCCTAAGTGGAGATGAGAAAGACAATTAGAAATAGTAAAATTTATTGACATAGGAAACTATATGTACAATGTAAATCATAAAGTATAAGGAGACAGTTGTCATTATAAATTTCAAATATGACAACTGTCTCCTTATACTTTATGAGTAAAAATCTGTGTCTTCCCTCCCTTCTTCCTTCCTCATGTCTCTGCCTTCCTTCTTTCTTCCTCCCCTCTGCCGATCTTTGCCCTTGAATATAACTTTGATTATTGTTGAGAATTATTTTTATAATAATTTTTATAAATGAATAAACTCCATTTATTAATGAAGTACAGTTAAGATTTTTGTTTTGTGTTGGATAATACTATTAAGTTAACATCCCATAAGTTGTTGATGTAAATATTAGAGCACAGTAGATAACACTTAAACTTAGCCTCAGTTTCTATTCAGTGAAGAGCTCAAAAGAGTTTTTAGTCTCATTTTAGGTTTTCTGTAGGTTAGTTAGGGTAATTTCAATTAATAGTTACGCCCATTAGAAACTTCAAAAATTATTTTCCTCTCAATAACAAGGGATAGTTAATGTCCCCATTATACGGATAAAGTTGATCAGAGTGGGGACAGTTTATGCCTTATTTCTTCTTCTTTTATAGGTTTTAAAACGACCAGAATATTTTGGGAAGTTTGGTAAAATACATAAAGTTGTCATCAATAATAGCACATCATATGCAGGCTCACAGGTAACTAATTATAGGGATTTTTACCTTTCCTCCCTGTGGTCTGGGCTTGACCTAGGCTGTTCAGAAGGAAAATCAGCTTTCTGGATTAGAAAGCTTGAAGGTCAAGAATTTGTGCAGTATAGAGACCTCTGTTGGTGGGCTGGGGAATTTTTAGCATTTATTTGATCCTTCTAGGGCTTTATAATAAATTGATAGAATAAAAGGGAAATAGTAAACCAAAACTTCATTGATGGGATAAAGAGGTGGGGGACTTAAGCCTATTATCAGGCAAGTCCATAATAGTGATTTATAGTTACTAGTATTTTTAGTGGTTGAAACGTTAATAGAATATCTTTATTGTACTGATATAGCAGAAAACTTTTAAGATTGCATTTATGTTCAAGAGAACATAATTTGATGTCTTTAAATCTTATTTTAAAATTAAATTTAAAATTCTTGTAATGTTAATGAGCCTGTCAAATGACTATTTAAGAAAATTATAATTCACTTAAAGTCAGATAAAGTTCAAATATGATTGTATTAAATAAGCTAGTACTTTAAAACAATGAAGTATTATTAATATTTCCTAACTAGTTATGTTGCAATATATATTTTTGTATATATATATGTACACTTTTTTTTTGATGCTTACTTTGAAACTAATAACAATGGGATGGGATTTTTTTCACTAGGGTCCAAGTGCCAGTGCTTACGTAACCTATATACGGTCAGAAGATGCTCTCAGGGCCATACAGTGTGTCAACAATGTGGTGGTAGATGGCAGAACACTTAAGGTAATATAGTCCTCCTGAGCTTTCTTTTAAGGGGGAACAAATAATCTGTAGAGAATAGCACAACATTTATATATTATATCTATTGAAGACAGTTTGAAGATTGTGTTTTAGGCACCCATACTAGCCTGTGATAGTTAATTTGTTTATTGCTGACTTATGTAGGGTGCTGTTTCATTTACTAAGTAGGAATAAACATATTAGGGGATGATCCCTTAAAATCCTGTATTTTTGTGTTTATTTTGCAAAAAGTAGAACCATTCTTCATCAGAAATAGATGGAAAAATTCTCTTTTTCACAGTTGAATATTTGAACTTCAGACATAAGTTTGAATGAAGCAACGCTTTATGTAAATGGAAAGGATGGAATAATTAGAAAAAGAATTTTCCTTCTTTAGTGCTTAATCACTTACAATAAGAACAAGGGTCTTTGTTTGTTTTGTTTTTTGTCTCTTTTGTAGTATAAAGAAAAAGAAGATCTAGTATTCAGTTTTGGAGCCCATAGACTGAAATGTATTTGTAAGCCTTTTTATAATGTCAGACCAGTAATAAATCGGTTTCTCATTTTTCTCAGTCTTACTTGCTGTGTCATTTTAGGTGTCCCATTTTGGATGAAATAAGAGCACTAAACATGCCAGTTCTCATAATTTCAGTTCATATTCTGAGTTATCTTTCCTCCTCCTCTTTCCTTGTAGGCATCTCTAGGTACAACAAAATACTGCAGTTACTTCTTAAAGAATATGCAGTGTCCAAAACCTGACTGCATGTATCTACATGAATTGGGGGATGAAGCAGCCAGCTTTACAAAAGAAGAAATGCAGGTAGTAAAGTCACATGAATTATGAACTTTGCACAAAAGGGAGTACTACTACTTATGCTAAAAATACAAAAGCAAAACCTAGGAATTTAAATTTTTTTAAACTGGTATTACTTTAAAGTAGCACTTTCCAAAGTTTCATAAACTGCCAGTTCTTCAGGATGTTACAGTAAAAATGTGCCTGTGAACAATAAAAATACTAGATTAATGGAGATAGTCTATTTGTTGAAGGACTTCTCAAGAGGCTTTAATATGCTAATACGTGTCCAAAGTGGGATGTACTGCTAATACAGCCATTACTTAGTTGATCAAAGAAAACACTTTGGAAAATTCTACTTTAAGGGCAATGTCAGTAAAATAAAGGCCAAGTGGGATATTGTCATTAATTGCTTCATTGGTTCCCCTCCCCCCCCAATCTCTTTATAGGATATTCTAGATCATGATATTCTGTCCAGTGTTTCTGATAACCTAACATTTTGTAAAGTGATTTTTCCCTTGAAAGTGTCCACTGAGTCCATATCTGAATTAAAGGCATAATATCTTATGTTCTTTTTTTACATTTCCTCTTCTCCTGTCTCCTTTCAATTTGTAGTATAAACATGCTTTTACAAGTAAAAATGTTGACCATTCGGCATATTAAATGAGGATTATACCAAAGCACAATGCTGCAGTTCCCTATTGTAGATGAGGACTTCAGATTGTTGCTGTGGACTTTTACAGGAATACTTCTCATTTAGAAGGTGGGGGGCATTCATTGCTACCTTTCATTCTCCAGGTTAAACTAGAGAAAGTCTGGTAGGAGCTTCTTTAAAGGCAGATTATTAAATAATGTGAAGTATTACCTTTTTTGTCAATATTAATACAGAGTAAATCCCATTGTAATAAGTAGATTGGAGTTTCTTGGCAGTATTGTCTTTGTGATTTAAAAGCCAAATATGAATCAGTTATTTAACAGGGATAGATGAAGTACTGTATCTTATTTTTTTCAATAAGTGCTATTAAATGTTTTAATTTGCTTTTTTAAATGAAATATTCTTGAATGAAATCTAAATAATAGAACCATTTCAAACTGAAGTTTTAACTAGTGAAAGGTTTACTTTACGCATATATATATTGTGGCAATGAAAATTTCTGTCAGAATTTCCAAGTCTAGTTGATCTCATTTAGAGTATTATTGAGCAGTAAAAGAAAAACATTTGGACAGTCAGTCTCTTCAAACTTACTTGCAATGGGATTTCAGCTGTCTTTTGTGAACTGCCCCTGTAGAGTCATTCAAATATCAGACTAAGCTCTTTGTTACTATGAAGCTATATTTCATCAACTATTGACCGCAGAAAGAATTTCTGTGCTTTTCATGTTTTAAAGATGAAAACTCCCATCTTACTGTATTTTTTTTCTTAAAGTATTATACTCTATTTTTCCCTCTGAATTTAAAAAGTATTTTCAAATGGAGTTTCCTTGTTAAAACACTCTTCAGTTTTTAGGGATTAAATTTGAACCAATTAAAAAAATTAAATCTTTCCTTGTATTACTACATAATTCTTAATTAAGTACCTTAGGATTTGTGCATAGCTCTAGATGAAAGAGCAATACACAGGGAACAGCACACAGGGAACAATGCATTGTGCAGTGTACATGAAACAGTTGTACTCAGTTAAGTGGTACTGCTATCACAGATTTTTATTATTATTTCCTTTTGTTTTATTATGTTATTTTTTTGTTTTTATCCCATAAAGTATCCTTAAATCATAATTTTAAAATAGTTAATATCCCTGAAGGTAAGTAAAATATCCTTCCAATCATGATACACATGTAAATAATACAAAAGTTACTGAAAGTAATTTCCCGTAACAGTTATGATATTGCCTTGTGATGTACACAACTATAGTTACCCAACTATATAAAACACAGGTTTTTCATGGTGTGTGGAGAATAGGTGTCAGTATACTTTTCTGTAATGGACAGACCACATAGTAAATATTTGAGGGTTTCTGAGCTATGAGGTTCCTGTTACAAAAATTCCACATCTCTTTTAGCACTTCATTCTACCTTTTTTTTTGCCAGTCCTGGGGCTTGAACTCAGAGCCTAGGGATTATCTTTGGGCTTTCTTAAGGCTAGTGCTCTCACACTTGAGCCACAGTATCACTTCCAGCTTTTTCTGTGGTACAGAGGAATTGAACTCAGGGTTTTCAAGCACATTATCACTAGGCCATTCTCCCAGAACCTTCATTCCACCTTTGTAGCTGGAAAGCAACTGCAGACAGCATTTAAGTGAATGATCATAACTGTGTTCCAGTAAAATTTCATTAACAAAAACCAGCTGTAAGTTGACCCTTGATCCACAGCTTAAAAACGTATTAGATTTTTGTTTGTGATAAAGGAAAAGGAAGGAATAAAAACAAATAAATGAACCTCTTCCCTCTTACTACTGGTGTTTGAGCTTGTGCCTCCCACTAGCTTGGTTTTCTTGCTTCACAGCTGATGTTCTACCGCTTCTGGCCCAGCTTTTTGCTCATTAATTGGAAATGGAGTCTTTCAAACTTGTCTGCCTGGCTGACTTCAAACCAAGGTCCTTCAGGTCTTAGCCTTCTGAGTAGCTAGGACTACAGGAGTAAGGCACTGGTGTTTTGACTTAGGGCCAATATAATGAAGAATATGTAAAACATTAATCTGTATACTGTCTTTTTTTTCATCTTGTCTGAGCCTGGACTCAAATTTGATATCTGGCACTTTTGCTCATTGGCTCATGCTCTTATCATCTGAACTATATCTCCAACCCCTATAGTTAACAGTTTTAGCCTCTAAATAAAATAAGAAATACATTGATAAATTTTGGGTGATCTTCAGAAAACTTTATAATGACTTGTTGGAAAATGTAATTCTATGAAAGACTTGGTAACAGTTTTAAAATTGACATGTTTGTTGAGCTAGGGAAATTGATTGCTCTATAAGCTTTTTTATATATTTATAGACGTTGATAAGGCCAGATGTTGGTGGTTCATGCTTGTAATCCTAGCTGCTCAGAAGATTGAGATCGAGAATCAAGGTTTGAAGCCAATCTGGGCAGAAAAGTCCTTAAGTCTCTGATTTCCATTTAATAAACAAAAACTGGAAGTGGAACTTTGATTCAAGTGGTAGAGTGCGATCCTTGGGTGAAAAAGCCAAGTACTGGAACAAAACAAAACAAAAAAGTTGATAAAATGCCTTAATTTATGCAATATTGATTATGTAGTTTTGTTGGAATGACTGGGTTCTTTTGGCCATACTGAGATTTAAACTCAGCTCAGGTTCTTAAGCTTTCTAGACAGGTGCTCTGTCAATTGTGCCACACTCTTAGCTGCAGGATTAATTTTTATTGATCTTAAAGGTTTTGTTTTGTTTTTGTTTGTTTTGCTAGTCCTGGGGCTTGAACTAAGGGTCTGGGCACTGTCCCTGAGCCTCTCCATGCTCAAGGCTAGCACTCTACCACTTGAACCACAGCACCACTTCTGGTTTTTCTATGTATGTGGTATTGAGGAATCGAATCCATGGCTTCATGCATGCTAGGAAAGCACTCTACCACTAGGCCACACTCTTAGCCCAATCTTGACGTTTTATAACATCACCTAGTAGGTTTCTTTGATTTCATGAAAACAAAACAACTTAATGCTTAGGATATTTTAAGAAATAATTCAGAAGATACTCAGTATTTTTGTTAGACATTTTGTGAAGCCCACTGCAGTTTTAATGTCTTCTTTCATTAGGCGGGTAAACACCAAGAATATGAACAGAAGCTACTTCAAGAATTATATAAGTTAAATCCTAATTTTCTTCAATTATCTACGGGTTCAGTTGATAAGAATAAGAATAAAGTGACACCACTGCAGAGGTATGATACGTAAGTACTGATACTAATACAGTCAGACATCAGACATCTTTTTGCCATGTCAGTCTGTCATTTTTTTTGGTGTTGTTGTTCTTTGTCTCTCTTTTTTTTTTTTTTTTTTTTTTTTTTGCGGGTCCTAGGGCCTGAACTCTGGGCCTGGGCACTGTCCCTGAGCTTCTTTTGCTCAAGGGTAGTCTAGAATTCTACCACTTCACAGTGTTACTTCAGAATTTTTCTGAGTAGTTGATTGAAGATAAGAGTCTGATAGACTTTCCTACCCAGGCTAGCTTCGAACCAGATCCTCAGATCTCAGCTTACTGAGTAGCTAGGAGTACAGGCGTAGCCACCAGCTCCTGGCTCTGTTCTTTGTTTTCTTTGTCTCTTTTAGGCAAATTCCTCCTTACCACAATTTCTGGGTTCAAATATTTGCTGCTTGCTTCTTCCTGGTAACACCAGACAATCTGTTTAACCCTGTCTAGTGGTATTGGGACTTGAACTCAAGGTTTCACATTTGCTAGGAGGCATTCTCTACCACTTGAATCATCATGCCTTATGCTCAAGATCAGCTTCTTGATGACTTCACCTCACAATGATTTTCCCAAGGAACACACTCATTGTTGAAAAGAAATCAAGAGGCTAGGCATAATGATATATGGGTTTGAGACCACTCTGAGATTCGTAGAAAGATTCTGGCCAGCCCAGCTTTATGGTGAAACTCTGTCACCAAAAACAAAAGAGAAGAAAAAGAGAAATCAGGGGCCGGGAGTTTGGCCTAGTGGAAGAGTACTTGCCTAGCATGCACAAAGATCTGGGTTTGATTCCTCCATACCACATGCAGAGAAAAAAGCCAGAAGTGTTTCTATGGCTCAAGTAGAACTCTGGCCTTGAGAAAACCCAAGGATGGTGCTCTGGCCTGAGCCCAAGCCCATCCTGGCAAAGGAAAAAAAGAGAGATTGAGAAATCATAAGGTAGGGGGTTCCTCAGCTAGCTTTCTTCTGATCTGAGGTTAAAAAAATTTTGTTTTGAAACTAGGAGTAAGAATTGAGTATACGAATATTCAAGGTTATCTAGTCCTAGCTTTGTATTTTGTGAATAAACAGAGTATGCTATACTCAAAATCTTATTTTTAAATTGTCTTCCATCCTCCATTTTCAGCACAGTTTTGGGTGGATGATGATATATGTCAGTGTTTAAATAAGTTCATGATCTTTAAAACTTTAATATTCTGATATGATGCACTTCATATCTTAGATTGAATTTAGTTATGACCTATCAGAAAATCAATTAAATGAGTATAAATTTTTGAAATTTTATTCTATGCTATTGTTTAAGTTTAATATTTGGTGTCTTTGTTTTCTTTTTAAGTAAAAATTCTTGTAAAATTAAACTTGTTTAAGTGATATATTAATTCCTAGCTGTTAAATATTAGAGTCTCATGTTTAGTACTAAGTAATGTGGGAGCCATTTTTCAGAAGTGACAGGTAAAACTTGCCTGGATAACATTGTCAGAGTCTACTTCAAAAACATATTCTGTATTTTGATAGTTGAGTTCCTATTTATTCCCTTTATAATGAGATTATTTAAATGTTAGATTATTTCTATTTAAATACCTATTTTATACCTAGGTATGTATATGTGGGGTGTGTGTGTGTGTGTGTGCACGCGCGTGTGCGCGCGTACATAGAACTATGTAAAGAATCTACAAAGGAAGACTTAAATTACTCTTTACTAAGTTATGTGAGATTTGTTTCTGTCAAGGATAGGAATAGAAGCCAAATCCAAACAAATCTTTTTGGATGGACAAACAATCATTTCTATTCATCATTTTAATTTACCCTTTTCTATCCTTGTGTTTTCATGAGTGATCTCTGTTATTTCCCATATTATTGCTTTCCATTTCTTCATGCTGAGAAGAAATAGGTTATTGTAGTAAATATTTATTTCAGATATATCAGCTCTTATATACTGTCATTCTAGTAAAGCCATATTCTGAGTTTGTAGTTTCAAGACATTTGATAACAGAACTTTCAGAATTTAGATTATCTTCTTGAGATAATAACATTTGTTGTATTTTGAATGTACAGTATTATTTTTATCAAACATAATGTGAAAAATTTCTGAAAGCAAGTAGAAGAAAGGGAATACCATGTGAGATCTTAGTACATAGCAATTTTTACTTAATATGATTTGTATCTTTTCCTTTCAGTGTATATTTCCTGTGTTTTTTTCCCTGTGAATGCATATATGTCATTATATATAAATTACTTTGATTTGTTACATTTGAAAACAAACACATTATTATGACTTATCCTATGTCATGAAACCATAATTTTTAGGGCTATATGATATTGTAATTCAGTATTTTACAGTTATATATTATATACGTAATACTCATTTGTATACATTTGATAAAATCTTTATTGAGCCAGTCTTCTGTGTGTCTATGTCATATAATTTCACTTTGGTGATATTATTTATAACACAATTCTGAACATCTTTTCATATGAAGGTTTTGACTACAGTTAAAAAATAATTTTATTGTTATTAAAGTGTGCACAGGGTCTACTATTTCATAAGTAAGGTAATGAGTACATTTCTCTTTTGCACAATGTTATACTTTACTTTCCCAGTTTCCCCATCCTATTTCTGCCCACAAACTACCTAGATCATTTAACACATAGAGTATACTGAATAGCATGATAACATTTACTTTACCCTACCTCTCTCCCTTTGTATACCCCCCCCCCCCCCATTTACCCTCCAGAAAGGGGAGGGAAAAAAAAAACCTTAAAGCAAAACCAAATACCACTACTACCACCAACAACAGCTCATTTCCTGGAGTTTATTTCACTAAGTAGTATCTTAAATGTTCAGAGAAGTTACATCTTTGATTTTGATTTTTCCAAACAGTGTAACTACTTGAACTGAGAGTACCTATCTCCTTGAATGAGGTATTTTATGCAGTAATATTTACATATTGTCCCGAACATTAGTAAGACTGACATAATTTATGTTAAAAGTTGTTGTTTACTGCTCTTTAATGGTAGGAAGATGGACCATGATTTAGACAATAAAATTTTTCCTTTATAATATCTTTTCATTTCTGTTACTTCTTCCTTTCAACTTCTTCCTTTCACATTTATTCCCATATGATTATAAGAGTAATACGTTTATCTCAGACAGTTGTTCCAGTCTGCTGTTCTGTCTGCTTTACTATCTTTACCTTACATTGCTATTCAATTTTGAAGTCCCATAGGAAATGTTCTCCAATTGACCCACTTGTATTACATTACAGCATTTTTTTCTTTAACAATTTGGTAGCTGACTCAGAAGGCAGTCTGTTAGAATCAAGAATATCGGAAGATGAAACCTGGGATTCAGTCTGGCTAATGCATTTGTTAAATTTGTTTAAGCAATTAAATGTGGTACCAGTAAATTAATTACTTATGAAGTAACTTAGCATATATTTCTTGGGAATACAATAATTTTGAGAAATTGGAAGTCTTAATTTTTTTTTCCTATAGAGTGATAATGCTTACCTTTGGTTCTCTTTTCATATGCTAAGTTACTAGAAATGTCATTAGGTCAGTGTTTTAGGCTTAGAGATTTTAATTTACATTATTTTTTCTTGTGTGTACATAAATAACTGTGCCTCTTGTAAGGTTTGAAATGATATGTAGAGAAACATTAAAAGAAATTTATGGTTAAGAACTTTACATAAAAGACATTCCAAGCCGGGCAGGGTGGCTCACACCTGTAATGCTAGCAACTCAGAAGGCTAAGATCTGAGGATCATGATTCAAAGCCAGCCTGGGCAATAAAGACCCTGAGACTCTTATCTCCAGTTAACCACTAGAAAATGAGAAGTAGCACTGTGGCTCAAGAGGTAGGTCAGTAGCCTTGAACTGAAGGGCTCAGGGACAACACCCAGGCCAGGAGTTAGGATGGTACCCTGGGGCTGAAGAGTTCAGGGACAGTACCTAGGCCCAGAGTTCAAACCCCATGATCAACACCAACAAAAGACATTCCAAGCTGGTCAATGTGTCTCATACCTGTATTCCTAGCTACTCAGGAGGTTGAGATCTGAGGATTGTGGTTCAAAACCAGCCTGGGCACTAAAGTCCATGAAGCTATCCACTAGAAAACTGGAAGTGGCACTGTGGTTCAAGGGTTAGGGCAGTAGCCTTGAGCTGAAGAGCTCAGAGACAGCACCCAGACCCAGAGTCTAAGCCCCACGACTGACCCCCCCCCCCACAAAAAAAGACATTCTAATAACTTGTTATCCTGCCAAGAATTTAGAAAAAAATGGGTTGCTACCTGAGCATCAGTGGCTTAAGTCTGTGATCCTAGCTACTCAAGAGCTAAGATCTGAGGATCAAGGTTCAAAGCCTCTCGGGCACAGAAGTGTCTGTGAGACTCTTATTTCCAGTTAACCTGCCTAAAAAACAGAAGTGGCGTTGTGGCTCAGTTGTTTACTAGCCTTGAGCTGAAGAGCTCAAGGACAATGCCCAGGTCCAGAGTTCAAGCCCCATGTCCCACCAGTTTAAAAAAAAAATGGGTTGCTGGGCGGGGAGTTTGGCCTAGTGGTAGAGTGCTTGCCTAGCGTGCATGAGGACCTGGGTTCGATTCCTCCATATCATATACATAGAAAAAAAGCCTGAAATGATGCTGTGGCTCAAGTAGTAGAGTTCTAGCTTTGAGAAAGCCCAAGGACAGCATTCAGGTTCTGAGTTCAAGCTCCAGGAATGGCCAAAAAAAAAAAAGATTTCTTTTTTGAATAAGATTTCATAGTCTACTATAAAAGTCATTCCATCAAATAAAAGTCATTCAAGTAAAAAAAGATGGGTTGCTTATTGGTTCAAATCCTTGTTCATGAATGTATCTATCATATATGAAAAACTAAGTAATGAATTCGATTGTTAACTTGTTAATTGGAATGGTGTCTGTTTTAAGCAGTTCTTTTTTCCCCATTAAGCTATTATTCTAGCCATTGATTTTAGAGAATCTGAGTAGAATGTAAGTAATTGAGGGAATAATGTTCAAGGTAGGGATCTTACCTTATATGTGTTTGTGTCCATCATATCTAACTTAATGTTGTATGTCACAGTCTCTCATATACTTAGGACAGCAAAATGTCTGTTTTTCAGAATGCTTTTATTGTGATGAGATTGTTTTATTCTTGATTTCATACAGTGTTTTCTTTTTACAGTCCTATTGACAAACCTTCAGATTCTCTCAGTATAGGGAATGGTGATAATTCGCAGCAGGTAAGATTTGGATAAAATTTCATTTCATTTATCTGTCATAACCTAATAATAAAGTATTCTGCATAAGTGAAAATTTTCTGAATAGTGAAGAACACTTTAGATACTGAAACAATTGAAAATACTTTGGGTAGGATCATGCCTGTTTTCCTAGCTCATCAGGGGGCTAAAATCTGTTTGAAACCAGCCTAGGCAGAAAAGTCCCTGAGATTCTTATTTTCAATAAACTAACCCTCACAAAAAAGCTGGAAGTAGAGCACTAGACCAAGTGGTAGAGCACTATCCTTGAGCAAGAGTAGCTCAGGGACAGTGCCCTGGCACTGAGTTCAAGCACTGCATGCGTGCATGTGCGCACACATACACACACACGCACCATTTTTGATGAATCCAACTCTGTTAAATGTTTTAGCCTTATTTTCCTAAACAGAGTATAGAGACCATATTTAACTCTTTCTTGATAACTCAAAATTACCTGTGTGACCATATCTTATTATACCATATGTAATACATCATTGTTCTTACAGACTGCTTCTGTTGTTGTTCTTGGCTCTACTGAAATGATCTTAGACCAGCATGTATTGAGTTTATATCTTTAAGAGCGGCTTTTCCATTGTTTCTTGCTGTCAAATACACCCTGTACTTTTCCCTAGTGGCTTCCATCCATTTTCCTCCAAGTGTGTTGATTTTGAGATGACTTATCAGTTGGGATGGTCAAAGCTGTATTCACTATGAAATTAAGTTAGAGATAACTTCTTTTTGGTATTTTTCACTAAAGTTTCTGTATTTTGTTACATTGGTAAAATAAACATACTTCTAATCTCCCCCATAACAAATGGCCAATTTCCCACCACATAAGTAAAAACCTTTAGAGCTCTAAAACTCTTTGCTGGCAAAAGAATTTCAAATTTGTATAGTACCCTTATATATTTTGAATTGACAAAATATTTTCTTCAGAGTACTTGTAAAAATGCACTCATTGTACTCAGTGTATGTTATGTAAAAATGAACTGTAAACTTCGGGCTAGGGAAGGGAGGATGAAAAATGGGGGAGAACCAAGGAAGGGGTAACATTGCCCAAGAAGCATTGTACTCATAACCTGACTGGTGGAATTGGAACCCCTTTGTACAACTAACTACTAATAAAGAAAAAACGAGTAATTGTAAAGGATGTATTTTCAGCGTACAATCAGTACTGGTTTTTTAAAGCAAAAATGTTATATTCCTCTTTAAGTATTTATAAAATTAACACCCATTTTAACACCCATTTCATGTTTTGATCATATCATGTTTGATACTCCATCTATTTTTTAAAAAAACCTTCAGGTTTTTAAAGATATGAACATTTTACATCAGTCCCTTTACTAACTCATTTTTCTATTTCTACTGCTATTATGCTTTTGTCTTGATGTAATATGGTTTGCTTGAAAAGCATATCCTTTTCTCAAAAATTGGCATGTCAATTTTGAAGTGAAATATTTTTGCCATCATAAGGGTTTAAATGCTTCACACTTTATATCTGTCTAATTTGTTTGTTTATTTATTTATTGTCAATTGTGGGGCTTGAACTCAAGGCCTGGGCACTATCCCTGTGCTTTTTTTGCCCAAGGCTATTGTGTTGTTACCACTGTGAACCACAGCGCCACTTCCAGTTTTCTGGTGGTTAATTAAAGATAAGACTCCTTATAGACTTTCTTACCCAGGTTGGCTTTGAACTGTGATTCTCACATCTCAGCCTCCTGAGTAGCTCCTGAGTGTGTGCCTAGGTGGCTAGGTTTGAGCACCTTGGTGTGAACACCTTGCTGCTAAATGCTATATTTTGATGGTACACTTTTTATTTTCCTAAGATTTAAGTGCTGAGATCTTTTGTTTGTGTAAGTTTATGGAAGGACAAAGACTAGTACTGTATTGCTGTCACTGACATCCTTGAATTCTTTCTGAATTAAATGCCTATATCCGAAGATAGCTTGTCATGGTAACTTTTGAGGGTGGGTAAGGGTTAGGATCATAACCAGGTCTCATGACACAAGACAAGTACTCTACCACTGAACTATATCTTAGCCCCCTAAACATAGCAATAATAATAACTTATTTTATTAGCAATATAATTAGTATATAATAAAATCTATATAGTGAAGTTACATGAAATTATCACATTGTTCATTTTACTATTACTAATAAAATAAAAACAAGAACAATTTTAGTAATGTTAATGATAATTAAAATATTTTTACTGCAAATAAATAATATGTTCTTAATAGAATATTAGAATAATAGCAATAATTTATTATTATTATTTAGTTCTCACCTTCTTGTTAAGAAGCATTCCGCCACTTATGGCATGTCCTTTTTTTTTGTCTGTTGTGGGGTTTGAACTCTGGGCCTAGGTGCTGTCCCTGAGCACTTCAGCACAAGGTTACCACCTTTGAGCCACAGTGTCACTTCCTATTTTCTAGTGGTTAATTAGAGATAAAGAGTCTCACAGACTTTAGTACCTGGGCTGGCTTTGAACTGCGATATTTAGATTTCAACGTCCTGAGTAGCTACGATTACAAGAGTGAGCCACCGTAGCTGGCATATCCTTATTTTTTGATGAGACTTTCCTATAGTTTAATTGAAAATTAGAGATCATGTAATTTTCTAGTCATTAGTGTCTCTCACTTTCCTTACCAATTTGAACATGTCCAATAACTTGTTCTCATAGTTCATACTGTTTTTGTTGTTGTTGTTGTCGTTGAGACGTTGTCTGACTATGTCACCCTGGCAGGCCTTATGCTTCCTCAGTGCTAGGTCACATGCATGTGATATCCCACCTAGTCAAGAATACTGTATTGAAGAAATATTCTTTTGTTTGTAGTAAAAGTAGTAAGATTGTTCAAAGAGAGGAGTCTTTTTCAGGTGATAATATTTATTTTTAAAAGAAGAGGTAGTGGTAGAGTGCTTGCCTAGCATGCACGAAGCCCTGGGTTTGATTCCTCGGTACCACATACACAGAAAAAGCTGGAAGTAGTGCTGTAGTTCAAATGGTAGAGTCCTAGCCTTGAGAAAGTTCAAGGACAGTGCCCAGGCCCTGAGTTAAAGTCCCAAGACTGGCTAAATAAAAAAAAATAATAATAAATTTAAAACCAGAATGGGCTATATAGTCTAGGATATCTTGTCTCTATGCATAAAAATTAAAATAAAAATAAAAATAGATAAATATGAGAAGAGTACAGGTTTAAATTAGTGATTTAGTTGATTGTCTCAAACTGGACACTTTCAGTAGTCTTCAAGTTCCCCAATTTAAAGATCATTATTTTATTGTATTTAATTGCAGACCTTTAAAATGATAACTTACCAGTATGCATAAATATACATTTTTTTCCCTTTTCTTGTTTAGATACCTAACAGTGATACACCTTCACCACCACCTGGCTTATCAAAATCCAATCCAGTCATCCCCATTAGTTCATCTAATCACAGTGCAAGGTCACCTTTTGAAGGAGCAGGAACAGAGTCACAGTCATTATTCTCAGACAATTTTCGCCATCCCAACCCTATACCAAGTGGGCTTCCTCCTTTCCCCAGCTCCCCACAAACATCCAGTGACTGGCCTACAGCACCAGAACCACAGAGCCTCTTCACATCAGGTATGTGACAAGAGATTTGATTGACTAATGTGAAAGCACTTGTGGATATATTTTTATCTTTTTTTCCCTCCACTTCGTGTTTATAAAAACATGCCCATTTGGGCTGAGAGTTTGGCCAAGTAGTATAATGCTTTCTTAGCATGCACGAAGACATGAGTTCTATTCTTCAGTACCACATACACAGAAAAAAGCCAGAAGTGGTGCCATGGCTCAAGTGGCAGAGCCGCTTAAGAAAGCCCAAGGACAGTGCTCAGGCCCTGGGTTCAAACCCCAGGACTGGCAAAACAAAAATATGCACATTTAAGCTGCATGCAAGTTAACAGTAGATCAGTTATTGTATGGCCTAGAAATGGATTGGTTGAAAAGCAGATTTCTCCAGAAGCCATGAGTTATATAATTTTCCATGAAACTTAATACTAATTGTTGAGAACATGCCTCTTAATTGGATTTATGTTTGTGTAGTCAAATTTAAGGTAGCTCCCAACGGACAGAGGTAGTTCTTTAATAGTGAAATCTGTATTTTTTCCTTTTATTTATTTATTTATTTATTTATTTATTTATTTTAATATATTTTTATTGTAATTAATAGAAGGGTTACAAGATATTTGGCAGATAAATGGTGCCTTAATTCCCACACATTGATACCCTTTCACATGTCATGATCCCCATTTCCCTTCCCCCCCCCCACTCCTCATCTTGTTTTCCCCCATTCCCTATCCAATTTCAGATAACCAAATACAATTATATCCGATATATCAGATAACAAAGTGAGATAGTGTAACAATATGAGATAACCAAGGGACAGTAGACGTGATGAGAGATAATATAGTACCTTCAGATCAACAATGATTAATTATATGGCTTATGTTTACATCATATTTTAAATGACAAGTTTAACAAACAATTGTTCAGTGGTTTTTAAAACCATTTTATCTTTTTTAAAATTTGACATGATTTACTAAATTTGTATAAGAATTGTACTTTTAACCTTTTTTGTTTGTTTTTTTGACCAGACCTTGGCCTTGATCTCAGGACCTGGGTGCTGTAGTTGAGCTTTTTCAAGGCTAGCGCTCTACCATTTGAGCCACAGCACCATTTCTGGCTTTTTCTGTGTATGTGGTACTGAGGAATCAAACCCAGGCTTCATGCATGCTAGGCAAATACTCTACTACTAGGCCATGCTCTTGGCCCAATGTACTTATAACTTCTTGAAAATTATGTTTTAATTGATTTGTAAAGCAGAGTGACAACTAACCAAATGCCCACAACTTCAGTGCCCTTTGCTAGATGATATTCAGATGCGAGTGGTCTAAAGAAAAAACACAGATTAGTTTTCATCTTTTTTTTTTCTTGAAGAAGTATGACTCTCCCTTTTCCCTAGCTTGTTTCAGAGATGTCTACCAATCATGAAGAGGAAGGTGGATCAGAGCAGAATGCATTATGGTAGCCAGGAAGCAGAAAAAAAACCACCATTTTCATTTTTACACACTGATAAAAATTATGGCATAAGTTAATATAGAATAGAACTCATGAAGCATATATATATGTATGTATATATATGTAATTTTATTGATTATTTGTTGGTTGTGAAGCTTGAACTCAGGGTCTGGGTGGGGTCCGTGAACTTTTTTACTCAATGTTAGCACTCTACCACTTTGAGCCACAATGCCACTTTCAGTTAATTGGTTAAGGGTCTCATGGACTTTCCTGCCTGAGCTGGCTTTGAATTATCCTCAGATCTTAGCCTTCTGAATAGTTACAATTACAGGCATGAGCTTCTGGCCAAATGCGTATATATTAAATCATGTTTTTCTTAGTTTACAAGGTATCTTTTAAAAGTTGTACTTTGTCTTTGACAAATACAATTAAACTCTAAATTTTATAAATTGTATAAAATCAGTTACATGTTTTATTTTATTGTATCTGAATGCCTTACTGGTTTTGGTTGTGAATAGTTGAGAATAATTTGGGATATAAAATACTTTTTTCCTTTTGATTAGCAAAATCACTATTATTCAGTTTAATAATTTCAGAGGCCTTTTATGATTAATAATCTTATAAAGCTTAGAGCTTTTATGGATTTTGTATTTACTTGCTTTTATTTAACTATCATTACTATAGAGATTTATTAAGTATAAAAGTGAACTTATAAGCCTGGTATAACAGCTGTAATTCTAGCTACTCTGGAGGCTGAGATCTGAGGATCAAGATTCAAAGCCAGTCCAGGCACAAAAGGACCTGAGACTCTTATCTCCAATTAAACTCTAGAAAATGAAAAGTGGGACTTGGCTCAAGGGTAGGGTGGTAGCTTTGAGCTATAGAGCTCAGAGATAATGCCCAGGCCCAGGGTAGGGCGGTAGCCTTGAGCTGAAGATCTCAGGGACAGTGCCCAGGTGAAGTTTAAGCCCCATGTCCCCCACCTCCACACACACACACACACACACACACACACACACACACAAAGTGAATTTATAGCCAGGTACGTGCCTGTAATCCTAGCTATTCAGAAGGCTGAGATATGAAGATCGAGTTTCAAAGGCAGCCCAGACACTAAAGACCAACATTTTTGTCTCCAAATAACCACTAGAAAAGTTGAAGTGGAGCTGTGGCTCATGCAGTAGGGTGGTAGCTTTGAGCTGAAGAGCTCAGGGACAGCACTCAGGCCCAGAGTCCAAGCCCCAGGATCTATACGCGTGCGTGCGTGCGTGCGCGCGCGCGCGCACACACACACACACACACACACACACACACACACACAGTATACTTAGAGGGTTTTTTTTTTTTTTTTTTTTTTTTTTTTTTTTGCCAGTACTGGGCTTGAGCTCAGGGCCTGAGCACTGTCCTTGGACTTTCTCAAGGCTAGAGCTCTACCACTTGAGTCTTAGCACCACTCCGGCTTTTTTCACCATATATGTGGTACTGAGGAATTGAACCCAGGTGTTCGTGCATGCTAGGCAAGCACTCTACCACTAGGCCAAACTCCTGGCCCCAACTTACAGTTTTTATTCCTGTCTATATTTCTTTCCAATAGAAACAATCCCAGTATCATCCTCCACAGACTGGCAAGCAGCATTTGGCTTTGGTTCTTCAAAACAACCAGAGGATGACTTGGGTTTTGACCCCTTTGATGTTACTCGAAAAGCCTTAGCAGACCTGATTGAGAAGGAACTGTCCGTCCAAGACCAACCTTCCCTTTCACCTACATCTCTTCAGAACTCCTCTTCACACACTACAACCGCCAAAGGTCCAGGCTCTGGATTCCTGCATCCTGCAGCATCTACAAATGCCAACTCTCTCAATAGTACCTTTTCAGTCTTGCCACAGAGGTTTCCTCAATTTCAGCAACACCGAGCAGTTTATAATTCGTTCAGTTTTCCAGGCCAGGCAGCCCGCTATCCTTGGATGGCCTTTCCACGCAATAGCATCATGCACTTGAACCACACAGCAAACCCCACCTCAAATAGTAATTTCTTGGACTTGAATCTCCCGCCACAGCACAACACAGGTCTGGGAGGGATCCCTATAGCAGGTAGGTTCATTTAAAACCTTTAAGAATTCGTGAATTTATGCTTTCAGGTTGTTGGGTGGGTAGGGAGGGAACTGCTGAATAATAACAGAGTACTATTATTAGTGTTCAAATTTTCTATGAAAGTATCATAACTTAAAAAATTTTTAATTGAATAGATACCTTGTAATATTGAGCTTTATAAGGATGGTGGAGTATTACACCTAGTTATTGTTCAAAGACTTTTACTTAATAAAATAATTACCAAACATTCATATGGTATATAAATGCAGAAAGAAAATGGGCTCTGAATTTACAGTGCTATAAAGTCTTAACACCATAGTAGAAATTCTCATTTCACATTTTAAAAATGAAGTGGTAAAAAAATTAATGAGAGCATGAGGGATAAAGCCACTTTCTAACTGCTTAGAGCAATTTTGACTGATACACACAATACACACATTAAAACTCTGCTGTTAATAAATATTTTATATGTAAGAACATATCATATGTTACAAACAATTTCTGGGGAAAAATTTATTCTAAGAGAGATACCCTTTTAGGCTGGATTGTTTTTATTACTGATGGATAATATTAGGCTTATATGAAGTAACATAAACTTGATGCCAGAATACTTCTGGTTTTGTACTTCTACCCTTGTAAGTTTCAGAACTTTTGGAGTTTATAGTCCTATGTAACTTTTTTTATGTGAAGTGTGTTCTAAGGGAGCCATTCTTATTAATAGCTTTTTTATTTGATTTGAGATTTGGAGATGATATGAAAAAGTGCTTGTTTCCCTCCTAAATATCTCAGGTAGACTAGAATAGTCCTTTACTCTATTCCATAGTTATATAACTTGTATTTATCCTTTGTCATGACCTTTAAAATAGGGCATGGCACATTGTCAGAATAGTGTACTTTTATCAGTAAAGTGATCGTTCTCATGTTTTTAGCAAGGTAGGTAGATGAATGTACAGCGATCTTCCATAATTCTTTGACTGTTTCTTTGAGACAGATGACATTTCTGTTCTGGACAGTAGCTAGGTCTTAGCATATTACAGTTGATAAAATGATATTAGAGTTGATACAGTAAAGTTTATTTACATAAGTCAGAGTACTTAATGCAATGATTTGCACATTGAGTTCATGGTATTCATTCATTATGGCAGGTAGTTAGTAATCCAAAGTAATATTTTTAGTCCTCTTCTTCAGGGCAATAACCACTTGTAAAATACTAAGTGTTCAATTTCTGTATACATTTTTCTTTTCTTCCATTCAAGATGGCATATTAGAATGTCTTATTTTGCTTTGTTTTAATCATTTAGAAGGATGACAATTCAATTGCTAGTAGTCTATTAACTGATTATAACATTAAAAGTTAAGTTCCCCTAAATATTTTAAACATATAAAAAGTATTAAACTAGAATGATTAATATTTCACTTCCTGTTTGCCCAACAATGGACTAGGTTGGGTGTGGAATACAAAAGGTATATAAAATATGAATATTATTTTCAGGTAGTTCAACATGAACTTGAAGAGATAAAATTAAAATCTTGTATGAAAATGGTTAATTGTATACATGGTACTGGAATCCAAGAGATAGCCTGTAATTGTTGGGGAGGCTACATTGAAAAAAAAAAAAGAATTGATCCTGTAGTGTGTTACCTTGACTTTGGACTAGCATCAGGGAAATAGAAAAAGATCTTTTATGCTGTTGGAAACTTCATGAATAAAAAGGCCATAGGGACAGACATTGGTATGTCTTTATATTAAAAAGCAGTACTACCTTCTATAACAAGGTAACAATGTAACAATGTAAGTATAAGAGGATGGAAGCTCTGAAAGGGAGGCAGAACAGTGTGGATTTGATTTGGGAATTAAGTTCTGAGCTGTCTTTATTTTGAACTTAAATTTGACATATTACATGACCATTATTAATAATATGTTTTTCAATTTCTTAGTCATTGTTTTGTATATAGGTATTGAAGAGCAGTTTTAAACTCAAATACTTCAAGCCAGTAGATACCTTGGAAATACCACACTATTAATGAGAAATCACTTGTTTGTTAGTGCAGTTGTTTTAATATCTACATCTAAAATGCCTCTATTTATATAGGGTCAAATCTTTGTGAGTTTTCTTTTTGCCATCTACTCAACCATAGAGAATTAAAAAAAAATTTTTTTCAGTGATCTTAAAAAACGCCACCAGCTTGAGGTTCTGAATCATTATTGATGGGGAGTGAAGACAGTTTATTTCAGACTTTCACTTTTGGCTAGCCATACTTGCTTGATATTTAAATAGTAACTTGTACATTATTACTGTTTTATTGATTTTTTTGTTTTTTTTGGCTCCAGTCTTGTGGCTTGAACTCCAGGCTTGGGCACCGAGCTTTTTTGCTCAAGATTGGTGCTCTAACAGCTCCACTTCTGGCTTTTTGGTAGTTAAATGAAGATTAGTGTCTAACAGACTTTCCTTCTCTGGGCTGTCTTCAAACTGTGCTCCTCAGATCTCAGATTCCTAAATAGCTAGGATAATAAGCGTGAGCTAAGTAGTGCCTGGCTCCTGGCTAATCATTACTATTTTTTTTTATTTTTAATGTTTTGAAGACTATGGAAACTTTAGAATTAATATACCAAAATACTTTAAATTGTTATCAGTCACACAAGAATTCTGTCATGGTGTATATAAAGATTTGACAGATATCTTGGCACACTGAATGTTTTAAGCCTCAACGCAAAATATTTTCAAGCATAGCAAAATGGTTTAGGATTTTCAGTAACTACTTTATAAAAGACAGTAAAAATCTGGAATGTTACATACATCTTTACAGTGTCTAGTTTGAAGCATTGTCCCTATCCTCAGATGAACTTGAGTTGAACTACTAAAAGAGGCTCAATTTGTATCATTTAGTTATTATCATGATACCTAATTAAATGCTTCAGAAATGGAAACTACATTCTGTTTTAGTGGGACTTGCTAAGATATTATAATTCTATATTGGGAAAGATGTGTATTCTTTAAATATGTAGAACGAAATAGGGTCTCTGACCCCTAGGAGCAAATCAGAGATGCCAGCTATTTTTATTTAATCTTTGTCTTAATTATTTAAAAATTCTATATCTGAAACCTGTCATGGGAAGGATAGTCAAAAGAGTTTGACAGAAATTTGGCTTTTCTCTAATTGAATACATTGTCATATTTAAAATTAGGTATTTCCTTTATTATCAACACTTTTTAACAGTGTTTAGGGCTACACAGTAAGTTTGCTAAGTTTAGGAGAATTTTTGAAATAAGTATTCTTGGGGGACTTTGATTAGTGGGCAGTTACAACAAAGCCATCTATTTTTTTAACTTATTGAAACCATGTTCCATTGTTCTAAAAAGTGACTTTTCAGGGTCAGGGCACGGCTCAAGTGGTTGAATGCCTGCATATTTAAGTGAGAGCCCCTGAGTTCAAACTTTAGTACTACCAAAGAAAGAAAG
The DNA here is from genome assembly GCF_031878675.1 of Megascapheus bottae. Classification (NCBI taxonomy): domain Eukaryota; kingdom Metazoa; phylum Chordata; class Mammalia; order Rodentia; family Geomyidae; genus Megascapheus; species Megascapheus bottae. The sequence continues at coordinate 72,547,131 of NC_143513.1, read as the reverse complement.
AGACTTATCTTGTTCACTGTCTTTATTTAAGGAATAGCAAAGCCATATTCCAGAAAGCATAAAATAATTTGTTGAAGTCTCACATTCAAGTAACAGAATAAGACAACATTCTAGATCTCAAATGTAGTAATGGAAATATTTTTACATTACAACACTGATGTCACTCTCCTTCACAATTTGAAGATCACTGGCATGTGCTTTAACTTGGCTTGCTTCCCCACAATAATTGATTTTTTTGCTCTCACATTCTTACAAGTACCTTTGAATCAATAGTATCTATTCCTGAGACGAATTGGCCCAGCTCAGGAGTGGGGCCTATTGCAGACAAATACAAACAAATAGAATAAAGTTTTTGACTTGATAAAAATCAATCTTTTACTATGGTCTCACTAAGAAATCTCTCTTAAACTTTGCCTTTCATGATCTCCTTGGCTAAGTAGTTGGGGTTTTTAGGCACTTTGCCCATCTACTGAAAAAGTATGAAATAGCCTGTTCTATGGATTGAAAGACTTTTTTTTTTTTAGAACTTTGTCAGTTAAGCTATCTTCACAAGTGTAATTCTGCAGACATTTTGAAGAATTTTTTGCCAAGATGTTTTTTATTCCATAATGCTAAAGTTATTTGGAAAACAAATAGTAATTAAAATAAGTTTGTAAGTAACATTGTTTCAAGATGCAGTTCAAAAATATTTAAAATTGTGTAGGCTGAATTTTTGAGGGAATCTTTCAAGTTTTTGTTAATTTAAGTTTTACTTTCAAGAGGGCATATTTTCTTTAAACTTTTGATTCTGGGTTAACTATTTTCACAGTGACTTGACTGAATTGAATTTTGAATCATGTCAAAGAGTTGACCTGAAGTAAAATTATCAATGATAACTGGGTTTTATTCATGTATAGTTCTCTGACTTAGCAGTAGTCATTTCACTTTCAGTCAGTTGGATCATTGTATTGTTAGCATTTTATTATTTTTCACTTACTTTGAAGTATGCATTAAATTTCAGATGTTATATGTTTGTTTACTAAGTTATTTATAGCTATTATATCATTTTTTCAGAATGCATATCATGCTTTTAAAACATAGCTTTATAATTTCCTTCTTTTGAAAATCAATTTTTTGCTTCCATAAATGTAGTTTTAATTTTTTCACGAAATATTACTTTTTGCCATGTACTTGTATTTATAAGTGCCAATTGGCTGGGAAGAGAAAAGCTTTTTTGATCCTTTTTCTTTCTTTTCTCTCTGTTCTGTTCTGGTTTTAGTAGTATATTTGCAATCTGAATCTGTTTTATTTGATATTACCTATAACATAATATTAAAGTTAAGGGTATGTTTAGAGTTTACATTCTAGATACTTATAAGTATATTTTAAAATTTGTCTTGTTTCACATCCAGATTCCAACCATTAAGCATGTATTTTATATTTGTGTCAGTATTCCAAATAATGAAGTCATTTTTAAAGGGACTGTTAACAAATCTAGTCACCCGTAACTAGACCATGACTGACTTTTCCACAGGGGAAGAAGAGGTGAAGGTTTCGACCATGCCACTGTCAGCCTCTTCCCATTCATTACAACAAGGACAGCAGCCTACAAGTCTCCACACTACTGTGGCCTGACAACAGAACTGAGAGGAGAGGATTAGACTCTGGGGTGCTTGCATGGGCAATCGGATTTTTGCATGATTCCTTTCTGATTTTGCATTTAATGTATACACTCAAAAGAGCCAATATAAACGTTCCTTGTGGCTACAACTAGTGTGTTACCTCATAGTTGCTAAAGTATTTCTTCATTAGGCCTTTAACATAATTTATGAGCATAATAATTTTGGCATTGTTTTTCATGAGTGATACTATTCTTAACTCATAGTACTAATTAAGATCCCAGATGAGATTAGCTAGAATTGTTATTACTTTGGCTCTATTACTTAAAATATGCAAAAGCAATGATAGTTGTTTTCTGATTTGTGAAAAAAATGATAATATCATAATTTACTCTTGAAAAACTTGAAAATTAAGAAGATAATGTCTGTTGGATTCTTTGAAAACTTTTGAAGAAAGATACATATACAAAAAGAAATGGTGGTGTCATTTAATGTTTAGAGGATGTTATCGAGATTGTTTTTAGTTGCCTAGATTTATATCATATATTATGCATTACTTCTGTAGAAACTGTTTTGTTCACTCTCATTTGCACATTTGCACTTTCCGTTTGAATGGTTGTTAATTATACATAGATGGTTAAACAACAATTATTATGGCCTCATGCAATATAATCTCTTTTCTATTGCACTGCCTAGTATACCAGGAAATGCCTCAAAAACAGAATTTCAATTTGTAGTTGACTTATCAAAAAACTTGAATATGGGGTAAACATTGTATGTGAGTAGCAGCTGTCATAGTGGAACTTTTTCTTAATTGAACAAACAGTTCAGTGGGATACCTGTTTGAAAACTTCATTGTTTAAAAAATTGTTGACATGGAATAATAAGAGTATAACTATCTGGCCAAAATGAGACTTAAAGTGGAAGAGAAGAGATTGAGTGTTTTCTAACATTAGGCCATGTAAGTTGTAATAGATAACCACAGGGTAGAATGGAGTGCTTTATTAATACATAACGTAAACTGATTTTTGATCATATGAAATTTCCTGAAATACTTTTGAATTAATCTGAAAAACAAGATAAACTTAGTTCTGAGCAATGGATAGAAATGACGCATGTGAGAAGAAAAGGAAGGTCAGGCCTCCTCTTGAGATTTTAAAACACAATTGTGATTACTTTAATTTGTTAGAAGACATGGGAGGAATATATGATTTAAAAAAGTTGTGACTTAAAATAGTAACAAACACCTTATTGGGAAATAATACTCATGTTATATGGAGGTGGAGTTTTTAAAGCTATACCAATATGAAATCTGATTACTTTCTAGTAGTTATAAAGCAAAAATGAAATGGCTTTATCCTGATATATGTTAGGGTAATCTAAAATCTGTTCTTAGATACATTTGGTTTGATTAACTTGAGGGTGCAGAAGTAGCTAATTAAGCATTTAAATTATTTTTATAAAATTCATCATCAATGTTAATCTATTCCATTTAGAAGTGATTTTAATATAAGAAAAAATCACTGTATTAGAAAATAACAATAAAATTTTGTATATGTAGTGAACATTAGCATAATTTATTATGTTTTTCAGTTTTGCTGTAAAAGGCAAAGCCTTTGCTTGTGTTCTGTAGGGGTAAGGCTCATGGGGCTTGTTAACATGTCTGGCTTCTTGTAGCTCATGACTTTTTCCAACTTACATTTTTTCCATGTAAGCCTTGCATTTTCTGTGTTTTCTTCAAGGGCCCTCCCTAGTAGGTGATTAGCTCACTTCTTGGTGCTGGAAGAATACAGCTTACTGTTGGGATATGACTTCTTATTCATTTTCTTTCTTGTTTATAAATTGTACAGAACTATCTTGAGTTTGTACAGAGGCCTGATAGATTCCCAAAGCTGTTTCCCTGCTTACTTTTCCTCCCTACTTCCTGGTACACCATATATCAGAGGAATGCTTTGGGGGCAGACTTCAGCATCTGCATTTTTAAATAGAATGGCTAAAAACTTTTTACATCAATTTCTGATATTTAGACCATTTAAGACCTAAATTTTCTGCTTTTTTTCATTTGATATTTTTTAGATGTCTTTAAAGAAATTGTACATCACATAAGAAAGTATCATTTTGTGTAGTAAACAAATTGTAGCCAAAATAGTGGTAACATTCAAAGGAATAACTAATTCTATTGGGGATTGGTGGTCTGTGTCTGCTACCCTATCTACTGGGAGGCCAAGGTAGGAGGATCTTTGTTCCAGATCAGTCCATGCAAAGAGTTAAGACCCTATATCAAACACAAGGTAGTGTAGTGGTCACACTTACGGTCCTGGCTACTTTAGAGGTAAAAATAGATAAGGAGGCTCTTGGTCCAAGGCCAGCCCAGGCAGCCCAGACTCTATCTGAAAAATAAAAGCAAAATGGCTTGAGGCTTGGTTCCACTGATAGAACACCATGAGTTCAATCCCAGTGTCACCAAAAAATAAAATTAAAATCAAGAGGATGAAAATGAGAAATTCTAAAAGTTTGTTTTGTTGATAAATTTGTATATGAGACATCGTAAACAAGGAAAACTTTACTTTTATATTATTAACTTTTATAAAATGATTAGTTTTTTCCTTCTAACACAGGAATCTTTACCTGAAATCTGGAACTCCTTACAACTATGTGCATAATTGTGGATTTGTGTGAATGTATATATGTTCATTTTCCTCCTAGAGGAGAAGATCCACAATTACTAGATTTATAAAGAGTTTTAGTACCAACCCCTCTTAAAGGAAAAGAATAGGTAAAGAACTGCTGCCTTTGAAATCCTTTTAGTGCTCCTGAATGATTTTAGTTACATGATATGAAGTGCCTCTTGACTCTATTTTCTTAGATTGTTAGAAAATATTTTATTAGTAATACTTTAGCCTTTTCATTTTACCATTGCATTTTGGTTTTTTTGAGGGGGGGTGCTACAGTTGTATATTATTCCTTATTTTAACAAAGCACTAATTAAGTAATTGAGACAGATCTTAAGGGACACAAGATTGATTAAATACAAACCCTGTCATCAAGGACAGTAGTCCAGTAGCACTTTACTTTGACATTATTGCTTTTTTTTTTCAATATAAGTTTTATGCTTAAGATAATATACAGAGGGGTTACATTTACATAAGTTAGGTAATAAATGCATTTCTTTTTGAACTGTGTTACCTTCTTCCTCATTTTCTCCCACTATCCTCCTCCTGACCACCCAATCCCCTGACATTTTTTTTAATCATATCATCTCTTGGTACATTTTAATCATAACAGCTATAGAAGTCTAAAGTTCATTTATCAGCAACTGCTAAGATAGATAATGGCAACCAAGAATTGAATAACTATACTCCAAATTTTAAAACATGATAATTGGCAAGAAAATCTGAATAGGAATGACATGCATTTATCATTCTAATTTATGTATGATATGCTCATGTCTTATTCTTGGCATCTTAAGAATTAATGTAGAGCCTTGTATGTATATATTTCTGTAAAGTAATCACTTTAGTAAACTTTTTCTATATGCATCTCTTCTTATAGAGCTCTTATTTGTATGAATTCCAAGAACTTTCAAAACTGTCAGCGCTCTCACTGTTAATGACATATGTTTATAAGGCAGTACACCTATTGAGCATTGTCACAAAAGCTAAGAGAAAGGAATGGAATCTAGGTGCATCGAAAAATCATACAAAATGCTTACATATGTAGACATAAACTGGAAGGTGTTTCCTCTTATGTTCATTATAAGATTTAGATATTTTGGCTTTGGAAGGAGATGACTGTGATGTTTTCCCAAATCTGCTTTATTGTCTTTAAGAGATGAAAATGTGGTAACTTTTTAAGTAATCTTATAAATAAATAAGTGCTAACCTAAAACAATTACATGTGTGTGCATATGCACACACATATACCTTATTCTATAGAATTGGCTGTTATCTGGTATCCAGCTAGTCTATATGCCCTCAGTGCTAGTAGTTGTCTGTTTTTCACTCCATAAACATCTATTCTGTGCCTCCTTGAGCTAAATATCTCATGTGATGTTTAGTGAGCAAATCTGACACCACTACTAAGGTAGGACTTTTAAAAGTACGCTGATATAGATAAGCTTCATATAAAGAGTATATAGGACTTTTGACTTTGGAAAATAACAAATTTAGATGAAAGGGTAAAGTCCGCATAGAGATAACTCACTAAGCCATGTGCCAGAAAGGGAAAGATTAGTATGATTTTGCAGGGATTAGGAGGGAAGAAGACAGTAAGAAGATACCCTCTCCTGGGATATATAGGTTTTTACAAGGAAGCTGGGATAAGTGCCCAAAGCCTTGAAAATTAGGAAAAGAGGTAAATCTTACACGGTAGAAGTGAAGAATTTGTGTTTGGGCTTGGGCTTGGCGTAACCCGATTGTAGCATTTTATGGACACAAATTTGCTAATGTATTTCAACACAGTTAGGACAAATTAGAAAATAGTTTCATTACTGGCCAGTGCAAATTAGTTGGCTTAGACTAGAATACTAGTTATTAGAATGATGAAGCAATTTTGTTAGAAATTAGAAGACATGAGATATGAGAAAAGGTTGGTTCTTTAGTGACATTTAAAAATGTGGCTCACATCTGTAATGTCAGCTACTCAGGAGGGTAAATATGGAGACTGAAGTTTGAAACCAGTTTGGGCAGGAAGTCCATCTCCAGTTAGCCAGCAAAAAGCTAGAGGAAAAGTTATGTTCACTGCTGGAGTGCTAGCCTAAGAGACAGCATCCAGGCCCTGAGAACAAGCTGCAGTACTGGCCCTCGATGGATGGATGGATGGATGGATGGATGGATTTCATTAAAAAAAAAATCCTGAATTCCTAGATTTCCTAGAATTAATGAGGAAAAGTTAAGTATATTAGATAAGAGGATAAAGGCAAAGAGGAAAAAAAAAGCAAGATGTGACCAAGACAGGTAGTAGATCTTACGCTTTGTTTTGATATGTCAAAGGTATAAATGTTTGAAGAGGTAAAGCCAATTCAAAGGAAGAAAGTGACAACACTGGAGAAGATGGCTAATATAGTAGGAACAGACTTCCTTGGATGTGGTGAGGAAATAAGCTCTTGAGATGATGTAGTTTAGCTTTAGAGAGATGGAATATATCTTTGTGCCTGATTTTTGAAAGCAATGAAAGTATTAAAGAAAGAAAGGTTAGAGAAAATGAAAACAGATTGAGGAGGCTTATAACAGTATTAACTACAATGCATTCTTATTTGAAAATGAGAGTGATAGAGTTGGGAGCTTGTGAAAGAGAGAGAGATTAAAATAAATCTGTGAGAATAAGCCTAGAAGTACATTGGAAATAAATTACAGTGTAGGCTGATATAGATGTAGAGGTAGAGAAAAGAAAGATGATGGTTTGAGATGAGCGTAGGCAAAAAAGTTAGATCTTATTTCAGCCATTAACCTGGAGCAATGTTTCACAGTTGTAGTCTCAGCTAGGCATGTGAGGCACAGAGAGAAGATCATGGACTAGACTGACTCAAGCCAGACCATGAGCTCCTACCCCCCAAAATAAGGTACTAGAAGGCCTCCTGAGTAGCTAGGATTACAGGCGTGAGCCACTGCACCTGGCTATGTGCATGTATTTTATTCTTGGTTTAGCACTAATTATCAGCAGTGGAGACAACAAATATTGAGGTGGGTGAAAAAGAGGACAAGAATACAGCACTGAAATATGTAATCTTGTGATCAAGAGTCCACCATGGCAGTTTTCTGTGAATCAGTGGTATGAGCATGATTTTCAATATGATGACAAAGGAATGATGAGTGTGCGGACCTCTAACTGAGAGGACTCTCTAAATGATGGGTGAGAAGCAAAGAGAGGATGGTAGATAGATGTCTAATCAGGGCTGGAGGCTGAAGGAAGGCTATTTTACCAGCTACATAATTTCCCTCTAATCCTTTCTGGGAGTAGAATTCAATCCATGAAGGCCCAAATGCATGTCCCTGCCAGGGAAATCTTGGGTCAGCTTTCTTAAAAACTGAAGTAATTGGGGCCAGGAGTTTGGCCTAGGGGTAGAGTGCTTGCCTAGCATGTATGAAAACCCGGGTTCGATAGAAAAAAAGCTGGAAGTGGTGCTGAGGTTCAAGTGGTAGAGATCTAGCCTTGAGAAAGTCCAAGGACAGAGCTCAGCCACTGAACACAAGCCCAGGACTGGCAAACACACACACACACACACACACACACACACACACACACACACACACACACACACACACACACAAACAAAACTGAAGTAATTATAAGGCAGATTTCTGAAATCATGGTAGGAAAATATGAAAGGGAGAACTGAGGAGGTGCTGGAGAAAAACACGTGAGATAAGAGAGGTATAAGTAAACCTTAGTAAGCATGAAGAAATGGTAGAAATGAATGGTAGGAATGACAAAGAGCATGAGTGGTTAGATGGACTAGATGTGGGACCTGGTGAGTCTGATAACTGAGGAGCTCAGATTACAGGTGAGCTGACTTTTCCCAGTCATTTCTGCGGTGAACTAGGAGTACCTACCACCACCACCACCACCACCACCACCACCACCAATAGACTTTCCACTTAAGAAGGCGAAGTATCTCAGTAGTTATTAGGCCGTTCTGCTTGATTTATGTAGCTAATTAAAATTAAAACCACTGTGCTAAAGAGAGTAGAGAGGAACTCAAGGGTCTTAGTAGATTACAAAAATATATTAATAATTTTCCCCAAGGAAAATATATGATGTGAATAAATAAAGTCTATACATTGATGGGTTATTCCATTCTTGGTCCTTATATTTTGTATATTTAGGCTAGCCTTTGAGAATAATTGGTGAAGTATAGCAAGGCGAAGATAAAGATACCTGTTTTCATCTAAGCATTCTTAATTTCTTGTCATGAAAATATTTTTAAACTCTGCTAGATATGTATCTGTGTATGGTGGCTGTGATATCAACTATGACATTTGAAAATCATAATTTTTTGGAGTAAATCTTTGCTCAAAAATACCATGTTTATTGGCTGGGAGCATGGCCTAGTGGTAGAGTGCTTGCCGAGCATGTATGAAGCCATGGATTCAATTCCTCGGTACCTCATACACAGAAAAAGCTGGAAGTGGTGCTGTGGCTCAAGTGGTAGAGTGCTAGCTTTTAGAAAGCCTAAGGACAGTGCCCGGGCCCTGATGAGTTCAAAACCCAGGACCAGCAAAAACAAAACAAAACAAAAAAGAATACCATGTTTGTACAAGCCTGCTGATGGAATGAGAAACCATAACCATGGCTTCCTCCTTTCTGGGCTGTGATTTGTTTCCATGATTGTTCACCTTATATTGCAGGTCAGAGCTTATCTAGCTACCTTAGCTGACCTAATACATTATTTGACAGGGAGGGAGACGGTAAATAAAGAATCTTCAGCCAAGTCCTCCATTTACTAAATACAGCCCAGGAAACAGTCTCAGGCTACTTCTGTATGACTGCTCATGTTTTTATTCCTGCTGTGTTTCAGTTCCATATATTCAAGAGCTATGCTATATTTTTATTCTGCCAAGTCTTTTGTGTCTGAAGGGAGCAAAGATTATTTAAATGTATTACAGTTAAATAGTACACATAATTTAAATGCAGATTTTCATAACTTTTATGATTAAATTCTCTCATTATTAAACGTAACTATCCCTATGTCATAGTCTCATAGTCTTTAGGAAAACCTACAGAAAAGACACTATGTTTTATAATAGAGGCCAGGAGTTTGGCCTACTGGTAGATGTTCACTTAGCATGCATGAAGCCCTGGGTTTGATTCCTGGTACGACATACATAGAAAAAGCTGGAAGTGGTTCTGTAGCTCAAGTGGCAGAATGCTAGCCTTGAGTAAAATAAAGTCCAAGGACAGTACCCAGGCCCTGAGTTCAAGCCCTAGGACTGGCAAAAAAAAAAAAAAAAGTTTTATAATAGAATCATGATACTTGAGAGTTCTCTGATCAGATAATCATAAACAAGACTCTAGAGTGATTTTTCTTTTCACTTTCAACCAGCAGTTCAAAAACTGCTTTAGCCTTTACCATCTGACTTTGTTTTCATATATATAATTCAATGGGAAAAATATATAAAGATTCCAAAAATATATATCTCCCTAAACAATATTGTGTCTTATTTATTAATTTTCTCAGGGATTTTAACATTGAATCAGCGCAAATAATGAATTGATGGCTTTCAAAATGTTCATGAGGGCTGAGAATGTGGCCTGCTGGTAGAGTGCTTGCCTAGCATGTATGCAGCCCACATACACAAAAAAAAAGCCATAATTACTGATGTCAGAACTAAAATATAAAATAAAACCAAAGTGGAATTTAATTTACCCTGAACGTTTCTGCAGCACCAAAGAGCACTTAAGGACCATATGCATTACCACTAGACTGCTGATATCTCTAATACTACAAAATTAAAATGTCTTATCGGAATGGCACCAAGTTGCATTATACCCACCCATCTACTCAGAGTTATGCTCTCAGTTTCATCTCTAAAGAAGAGCTGCCCATTCATATACCTTGTATATTCTATCTACTTTTTTTCAATGGAGGAGGTTGTTTTCAGCATACTGATTCAAGGAAAACTCCGTTAGGACCAAAGATGATAATACCATCATCATCTCCAAGAAGAAAACGAAGCTGACTACAATCAACTCTTTTGACCTAGTGCTGTTTTTTGATATGGTGAGATTGTATCCTGAGGACGTGTACTGTTGTTTGCACTCTTACTATCTCTGAGCAGGACATAGTGATCTGGAACTTTACTGGGCAGTTTTACACCCTGTCATGTTTTACATTGCATTTGCAAGAAGTCTGGCACCCCAAAGCTGTTTATTTTTTCCTCCATTGCATCTATAATCCCAGTACACAGCTAAAGGTAAAGGAGGCCCTGAGCTATGGCTTCAGTAGTCAAGTAGGAAGGTTTTACATTGACCTTAAACTGACAATTAGATCTCATGTCATTGTTCATTGTTTTCATTAGGGTTTGAACTCAGGACATTGGATTTGCTAGACAAGCACTCTTACCACTTCAGCCAAATCACCAGTCTTTTTGCTGTATTTGTCCATTAGGGGCCTTTACCCAAACTAATGTCAGGCCATGAGCCTTCTGTGAGTATACCTCCCACCCCACTGGGATTACAGGCAAGAACTTGTTTTTTGAGGTGAGTTCTTGCTAAGTTTTTGTGGGGGCTAGCCTCATACTGGGAATCTCCCAGTATGTTTCCCAAGTAGCTGAGATTACAAGCAAGATCTATGACATCCATCCTAAGAATACTTTTTTTTTTTTATTCATGGTTATAGCACTTGACTAGCATATGCAGTCCTAGCTTTGATTCTCAGCAATGCCTCCCCCCCAAAAAAAAAATCAAAATCACAGTTAATGGATTATGGATCTATATGCCTTACTTGTTTCTAATACCCGTTTAAAGTAAGATTTGCTATGAAGTATCTTTTTTCTTTTACACTGTTAAATTCCTCTGATCTTGGTATATGTCTTGAGTTTTAGTATAAATCCTTTCTTCCAGTGTGGAACTTGGACTCTGGGCATGGGTATTGGCCCTGAGCTCTTCAGCTCAAGGCTAAGAGTATCATGGGCTTTGTAGTGCCCAGGCTGGCTTTGAACCACAATCCTCAGGTCTCAGCATCCTGAGTAGCTAGGATTACAGGCATGAGCCACCACACCTAGCTTAGTGTAAATTCTTGAGATTATACCTTTATTTTAAACAATAGGTGTGTTATTTAAATGTTTCACTTAAATATGTATCACTTAAATGTGCTCTGAATATAGAAGGCAGCTTTTTGTGGGGGAGTGTGTGGTGGGGGTGTGCACCTCTTGTAGGCCTTGAACTCAGGGGCTGGGTGCTATTCCTGAGCTATTTGCTCCAGGCTACCGTTCTACCACACAAGCCACAAAAAGCCACTTGTGGCTTTTTCTTTCTGTTTCTTTCTTCTGTTTGTGGTGCATAAAATGGAGATAAGAATCTCATGGACTTTTTTTTTTTTTCCCCAGACTGGCTTTGAAACACAACCCTTAGATCTCAGCCTCCTCGTAGTTAAAATTGCAAACATGAGACACCAGTGTAAACTTTTTGTTTTGATAAACTTTCAGGTTTTAACTCATAATCACCGTGAGTCTCATTCTGCTAGCTGTGCTCAGCTCTATGGTTTCTTTTTCTTATTTTTGAACAAAGACGAAAACACTTTTTCTCCATGTGACTTAACACAGTCAGTAGGGTAATCATTGCTTGAATATAATTTTCACTATTTTGTATCATTTCTCTACTGGACCCAACTTAATCTTCCATTTTCAGAAGAGAGAACTCTCCATTGAGACCTAGAATATTCACTTAAATCTCTGGACTCAGTTACCATAGTCACCAGATTCTGTCTTCCTGGGAACCATGCTTCTAGCTTTTCAGCTGATTTCCAAACAGGCTTTTGATTTTAAGTGATCATATTCTTTCTTCTTCTTTTCTTCCTCTGCTTTTCATTTATAACATAGTTAAGCAGAAAACATAGTCTTTGTTTTGAAGTAGATTGAAGAGCAGCTACTGACTACACTGTTAAATATTGAATCAATAAAGGTTTTTGATATTAGAAAATGTTGGTATTATACCATTCACTTCATATTGAAGGTGACTAACTTTTAAACTTAACTTTTAAAATCAGCACTTCTAAACAGTATGACCAAAATAAATTGAATTTAATAGAATTAATTTTTTCATAAAACATTAGTTCTGATGCAGTATATAAAATTCTAGGATATCAAAATAAAAGGTACAGCATCTGATTTGTAATTTTTTAATGTATTTATTTAAATCTTCATTCCCTCTTTCCTTCCTGCCTATTTTATAATAAGATTCTAACCTTGAGAATTGGTTCTATCAAGACCATCTCTGGCAATCTGTTATAAATTCAATTATGTTGCATTATAGCTGAAGATGGAGACTTTTTTTTTTTTTTTTTTGCGTGGGTCATGGGACTTGAACTTAGCCTGAGTGCTGTCCTAAGCTCTTCAGTTCAAGAATACTGCTCTCTACCTCTGGGCCTAGGTGTTGCTCCTGAACTCTTCAGCACAAGGCTACCACCCTATCCAGCCAAGCCCCACTTCCTGTTTTCTAGGGGTTAGTTGGAGATAAGAGTCTCAGGTCCTTTTGTGCTCAGGCTAGCTTTGAACCTGGATCCTCAGATCTCAGCCTCCTGAGTAGCTAGGATTACAGGCATGAGCCATTGTGCCTGGCAGGATGGAGACTTTTATATGGTTATTAAACTGAATTCACTTAGTGATTTAGGAATGAGCATTTGAATGTTTTAAGTTCACCAGTCTTTTAAAATATTTTTATCCACAGGAGTTTCTTTTTTTGTAGCACTGGAAAGCATGGTTTCTGACTAGACCTAACTTTGTAGATGTGTAAAAATAATGTAATAATTCCAACTGTGCAACATGAATAACATAATAGTCAATAACAGAACATTATCTGTGGCATTGAAAAGTTTCCACAGATGTGGACTCTGTAAATTGAGAAATGATTTGAACATTGAAAGCAAAAGAATTTTCATTTACTCAAAGGAGTAAATGAATAAATTGTAAGAGGAAGGAAGAACAAACTATCCTTCTTAAAAGTGGACTGTGCTGAATAAGACATACAAAGGTTCTCCATTGCTGTCTATTCCTTCACATGTACAGTATCCTTGTTATCAGTATCCTCCAATTAGTGGTCTTTGGGTAAACATTGACACACCACTATCATTCAGAGTTCATAGTGTAATGGTAGGGCTCACTGTAGTGCACATTCTGTGGATTTGGATAAGTGTGTAACGGCATACATCTGTCGTAGTATTGTTTTTTTGTTTTTTTTTTTTTTTTTTTGCCAGTCCTGGGCTTGAGCTCTGGGCCTGAGCCACTGTCCTTGGACTTTCTCAAGGCTAGAGCTCTACTACTTGAGCCTCAGCACCTCTTCCGGCTTTTTTCTATATGTGGTACCGAGGAATCGAACCCGGGTCTTCATGCATGCTAGGCAAGCACTTTAACCACTAGGCCAAACTTCCGGCCCCTGTCATAGTATTGTATGTATAGAGTGGTTATCTTGCCCTGGAAACCTCTTTGCTTCTCCATCCTCCTTCCGTCTTTGCTAATCACAGCAACCACTATGTTTGTTACTACCTCCATAGTCTTATGTTTGGAAAAATAGTATCTAGACTTTCCAGTCTGACTTCTTTTATTTAGTATTACACATTTACGTTTCTCCTAGCAATTTTCTTCCCATCAAACTACACTTTACATAGCTAAAATAGCTAAATGTCTGTGTGTGGGTGTGTGTGTGTGTTAAGTTTTTATTTATTTATTTTTTGCCAATCCTGGGGCTTGAACTCAGGGCCTGGGCTTTCAAACAAAGCCTCTACAATGTTTTGGACAACTGGTTCTCTTAAGCCGTAAGAGTTGTCATCTAGAATTACCTGGATGGAAGAAAAAAAGAGACTTTTTGAAGAAAGTAAAAATTAATCCAGATTTGGAAAATATTCTAGTCAAGGAAGATGATAGAAAATAAAGTTCAGGAAGCACACATCATATTTAGCTGATTCAGATTTTTCTATTTGTGAATTCTGCTTCCTAGCTTACTAATATAAACAAAATTGAGCCTTTTTATTATGTTGTTAAGTTTTGTATTTCAGATCTCTTCATTTGCATTGTTAAATTTTTCAGGTGGCTAAACTTTACTTTCCAATCTGTGAAACTCTTGAAAGTTTTGTCTGTGGTCTCAGCAATTCTGCTTTGCAAAACTTGTGTGTTTTGCTTTATAATAAACATAATCCTTGAAATTTAAGAATAAACTCTGTCATCTAGAATAACATTTTTACATTTGCTGATGATATGGTGACTACCTTAGAAAATTCATTGGCAGTTACTTTCCCTGCATATCATAGTTATTTAATCAATTGAGTTGTTTTTTTCTTTTTTTGGGGGTGGGGGGGGTTGGTTGTAGGACTTGAACTCTTGCCCTGGGCGCTGTCCCAGTGCCTTGAGCACTTCAACTCAAGGCTACTGCCTTTGAGCTACAGCACCACTTCTGGTTTTCTGGTGGTTAATTGGAGATAAGAGTCTTACAGACTTTCATGCCTGGCTTGGCTTTGAACCATGATCCTCAGATTGAGATGATTTTTGTAGCACTCCTAAAGTTCAGCATATACTTATACAGTTTTCTATTTTAAGTTTCACTATGAGAAAATTTGCCAGTTGTTTAAAATTTCATATTCTAGAAATTCATTTATATTTGAATCACTTGGAGACATGCTGTTGAAGATTGAGGAAGTTGGGCGGTGATGGGGGGGGGTACTAATTAAGATAAATTCCAACCCCTAAACAGTAGGAGATAATGAGATAAGATAGGCTGGTAGGAGGAAGGAGGTTAGGCCGGAGGCTAACAGGCTGTTCCTGTGCCCCACTGAAGATGCAGTAAGTAGGAGCCTCTGACTTAGAACTATGAAGAACAACAGTGAAGATTAAAGCTTTTGAGAAAAAGCTCAGGTGGTAGATTGGAGAAAGTACAGATGTGACTGAATACTTACTAGTAGAGGTAGGAAATATGAGGTCTCTGGCCTCAGTGTTGCATCTTGTATTGGAAACCTGAAAAGTGCCCAATATGTGAGTCCCTACCCAAACATAAAAACTGGAAAAATTAGAAGGTGTGTGAATGTAATTGCATCAAGCTAGTTAATAAAAATCCTATGCATTTATTCAAATGAAATGATTTTGGACCTTGTTGAAGGGGTATCACAAAGACAGTAGCTTAAGTGGTAGAGCACTAGCCTTGAGCACAAAGACATTCAGGGACAGCACTCAGACTCTGAGTTTAAGCCCCAGGACCAGCAAAACAAAAGGAAACGTGTTAGTTGAAACACATACTTAGTTTTGTTTGGGCTTATCTAAAGTCTGTTTTTTCACACAGTGTTGTCATTATGAAGATATCTGCTTCATCCTTTTTCATACATATGTATAATATATAAACATAGATATAATTAATATATATACATGTCTATATGTATATGTGTATATATATTTATCTTTTAATTTACATATAAGTTCTGATTATGAACCCTAGTCTGGCTTCAGACTCCCAGTCCTCCCAGATGCTGGGATTATAGACTTGTACCACTATACCTAGCTAATCAGATCTTACTTTTCAAGTGGAATTTTGCATGATGTCCTAGTATGTAAACTAAATGAAACCAGGATAATAGGGGATATTTTGTGCTAGTATCCTCCCCTCAACTTCCTCCATTCTTCAGGCTAAAATTTTACACAAATAGGAAAAATTCATTGGTTTATGGCCAGTGATAGCTAGTCATAGAGAGCAGGTTTGCTTTCATTTTGTTGTCTCTAGTTTTGTAATTCATAATAATAGACACAGTACAGAGCTGGGCATAGTGGTTTATGCCTGTAGTCCTCTCAGGAGTCTGAGATCTGAGAATTGTTGTTCAAAGCCAGCCAGGGCACTAAAGACCCTGAGACTCTTATCTCCAATTAACCACTAGAAAAACAGAAGTGGTGCTGTGGCTCAAAGGGTAGGGTGGTAACCTTGAGCTGAAGAGCTAGGGACAATGCCCAGGCCCAGAGTTCAAGCCCCACGATGGACAAAAAAAAAAAAAGAAAAAAAAAAACCAATAGTACAGTTAATATGAGAAGCAGAAAGGAACCAAGCATTCTGGTCACTATAAGACCAGCTACACTCGCTTGAGCTATCATTGTATGATGGTCCTGGGAGATCTGATGTCAGAGCACAAGCTTAATTTTATCTTGTAACATAGCTACTGCTTGTAGTACTTCCTAGAAAATAGTTGGATTAGCCCAGTGTTTTGTAAAAATATCAGTAGTAATTCTAACCCATTGCAGATCTTCAGAGTCAGGAGAGCCTGTGGTAACTAAGATGTGGACTCCATGAATGCCACCATTTCTCACCCACCTGCCCATTCGCAATGTGTGCCCAATGGGTTTGAACATATTTTTTAGTGTTTGTTAGTCAATGTATATCACTAGTCATTTCTTCTCAGTTGCTCAGAAGAAATTGTGTTGTCATGAAATCACTAACTTCATGTTCCTTAATAACATAGGTGTTTAGTACACACTGAGAACAGAATGATTAGCTGTTTAACAGCTTTAACACATATACTGCATATGGACTTTTTATTTTTATTACTAGTATGTAATGATCAGCTAGTTAAGGATTGACTGTTAGGCAGAATTTTAGCCATAAAAGCTTTAATGAAAGGCTTCCTGAGCTAACTAAACTGAATGTTTACTGACACCTTTTACACAGAAAATATGCGAATATGGTATTGGACATTTTAAAAGTACTTGAAATGGTATGCCTTTAAATTCTACAGCATTCAAGTTCTTTGAACAGAACAGAGTGTTTTGTTGTACATATTGATATGTTACAATGTAAAATTAGTTTTTAGTCCTATAAAACATTTAAACATATTAGCAGTAAGCAGTCCTGTCCCCAATGCCTTATACTACTACTAAGGAAGTACTTATAAAATGTTTTTTGATTTAAAATATGCACTAATTTGCTTTTCGTTATATTTTTTTTTGCCAGTCCTGGGCCTTGAACTCAGGACCTGAGCACTGTCCTTGTGCTTTCTCAAGGCTAGAGCTCTACCACTTGAGACACGGCACCACTTCCAGCTTTTTTCTTATATATGGTACCGAGGAATCGAGCCTGGGTCTTCGTGCATGCTAGGCAAGCACTCTACCACTAGGCCAAACTCCCGACCCTTTTCATTGTATTTGTGCGTAGTCTTTTTCAAGTTTTTCCTGTGTCTGGAAAGATGAAAGTATTACACTCCCATATCTAGTTTGTTTTTGTGATGTTTTGCTGATGAGAAGAGAAGGCTCATTAAGTAGGTTGATTACACAGTACTTCTGAAAGAATGATGGGAGTTATCCCATGCAGGACCAGTTTCTGGCAAGTAAGAACCCCCCTGCCTGGGCTTATTGCAAAGCTTAGTACCATTTGTTGTCAGACATTAGTCAAACAGCACATTTCAGATGATTTTTTCTTCTCTTATTTTATTCATATGCAAGGACAAGGCAGATGTTAATTCTTTCTTAAGGACTAGGGTGCTGGCTAATAAAAGACTAACAATGATAGATTTCTAAGATTATAGTGGTTTCCTCCATTAGACCTACTGACTTGTACATATTGTATTTCTAGTAGGAAGTCTCATCAAGGGAAATGAAATTACATCAGATTGAGCCTCTGGTCCAAAATCTGGTACTGGTACTAGGCTTATACTCTAGGCCTGAATAGGCCTGAGTTTTTGTGTTTAAGGCTATCATTCTACCACTTGAGCTACAGCTCCATTTCTGGCTTAGGATTAGAGATAAGAGTCTCACGAACTTCCCTACCTGGACTGGCTTTGAACAGCAGCCCTCAGATCTCAGCCTCCTGAGTAGCTAGGAGTACATGCATGAACCACCAGTGCCAGCTGGTAATTTTTAAAGGAGAAATTTGTATTCTTTTTTTTTTTTTTTGTGGGTCATAGGGCTTGAACTCTGATCCTGAGTGCTGTCCCTGAGCTCTTCAGCTCAACGCTACCGCCCTACCCTTGTAGCCACAGCCCCATTTCCCATTTTCTAGTTTAATTGGAGATAAGGGTCTCAGGGTCTTTTGTGCCCAGGCTGGCATAGAACCACCGTGCCCAATGAGAAATTTGTATTCTAGTCATATTATTTAAAGCCTTAGGGGAAAAAAAGAATTCACTTTCCTTTATCGGTAGGTCTCAATTGTCTTCCTGCCTCTATAAGGTCTGAAAGACAGGTTTGGTTGTCACAGCTGAGGTGTTGGTGCTCCTAGCATCAAGTGGGTACATCCCACAATGCACAAGACTGGCCCTACAATGACAAATAATGGCCTCCAGAGTGTTAGTAGGCCTGGGAGTGTAGTTCAGTGGTAGAGTGCTTGCTTAACACATGGGAGGCCCTAGGTTCAGCTTCCCAGCAATGTCAGAGTGAATGAACGAATGGATGGATGGAAAAATAAACCTTGTCAAATAAACCTTTCAAGGAATGGACTCACTAGAAGCCCATGACCAAAACAGAATTAGGCTGGAGACAATATAGGTGGGATGGGTAAAGGAGGTGATTTGAGGTGTAGTTGTACTGAGATGAACTGTTTTGATGAAGTTAAGATTCCACTGGTTTCCTGTTTCTCATTCTTTCTTCATCTAGCACTTGGCATGCAATAGTGAACTGCAGCTGAACTGGAGGTGTGGCTCATGTGGTAGAGTGCAGGTCCAATTAGCAAGCTGTGTGAGGTCTTGAGTTCAAGCCCTGGAACTGGCATGCAGCATGTGCACACCCCTACCCCCACCCCCACCCCCAATAATGGAGACAAGAGTAGTAAGCTTTTCTTCTCTCTACCAAGGAGCTAGGATTATAGGCATAAGCTATAACACTTGACCTTACTAATAAGATTCTAAAAATACAACTCAGCATCTGACCTCAAAGTTCTCAGTAGCCAGGTTTCTTTTTGCTTTTGTTTTAGAGAATGTGGCCTCAAACTCTTGATCCTCCTGCCTCAGCTTCAGTGGGAGCGGTGCTTAGATTACATGCGTATGCCACCATGTAATTTGTTACTTTGCTAACAAATTATTCCTGTCTATTATCTTTTATGCAGATTATTTGTCTTCTGCCTACCTCACAGGGTTGTTGTGGGGATCAAATGAAATAACTGAGGTTGCCTTGTAAAATGCACAACACAATGCAATTGTAAAATAATATGCAATATATGAAAGACCAGGCTTAATGAATAGCATCAATTATGAGATGAAAATAAGTTTGAGTTCATTTCCCCTCCTCCTTTTTGTTTGTGTAGTATAAGAATGCTTTTAATTCATCTTACTTGGGTTCAGAGATGACCTTCCTGGGTTTAGTTTCTGTGTGTGTGTGTGTCTGTGTGATTTTATAAATAAGGTTAATACTGTTAAATGCTTCATTTACTGAAATGTACTGACGAGCAAGGTGAAAGTGTAAGAAGAAAATCAAGAATTTACCAAATAGCATAGACCATGTCTGATAGAACTTTATTATCATCACCATCCTCAATACTGATTGCTACTAAATTCTGTAGAAAGAGAAATGTGATCTTTCTAAAACTGTAGTAGGCAGTTTGATTTATATTTGTTTTCAATAAAAAATTACTCTAAGTAATTTTAGACTTTACCCATCCCACCCGTGATCCCAAACACTTGACTCCCCCAAACGTATTTCTCCTTCCTCATATTAATTTTGTTAAAACAATTCATTAATTGTCAGAAGAGTTACACCTCTTGGCTCCTCCCCTAAATATACATCCTGTAGTCAGTTTGTTTGTGCATAAAATTCCACATATGTCATCATGCATATTTGTATTTTAGATCTAGCTTCTTTCACATATGAGAGAAAATATATGGTGTTTGGCCCTCTGAGTCTGTTCTGCTTCACTTTTCCTAATTTTTCTAGATCTACCCATTTCCTTGCAATTCATCTGTTCTTTCTAATAGATGAGTAGCTTTTAGTTTTATTTATATTTATATATACATATATATTTAGCTTTGATCTATTCATCCATTGTAGTCTGAAGGGCTGTTGACTGTGCCTTTTTATTTATGTTATCTTAAATAGACCCTGAAATGGTAGTATACCGGGGCTTAGATTTTGAATAATTTGTAAAACTGGTAGTATAGCATAGCCTAGTGTAGACTAGCATAACCTATCATAGTATAGGAGGGCTGTGTTGGAAATCATTCCATCCAAAAGGTGTCCTAGCTCCTGTTTCCTTCATCTTTGTGATTAATAGAAAAATAGTATTTTCAGATTCAGAACCTTGTTCAGTACTTCCTTTCTCTTCTACAATGTATTATTACCTTCATAATCAGAAATAACTTCATTTTTCTTTTGCTTGTGTTTATTCTTCATAAAAGAACTTTTCCATTTAATGGACTCATGCACTTGCCTTTTTTATAACACACATCAGACCTGCTGGCTAAATGCCTCACTAACTGAAGCCGAGTAATGTAGCTGGAATTAGGTTGTGCTCATTGAGTCTTGAAGGTTGGTTATTGGTTTGTGCATTGTAGTGGTACTGAGGCTGGAGAGAGACAAGAAACTCTCTCTCCTGATCCTTGAGCAAGTGTCCTCTCCCTTACTTCAGAGGCTCTTATCTCACAAGCGAAATCCTAACTTAGTTTATCTCAATAGGACAACCATTTTAAATGCTCATTAAAGAAAGAATAATTCTTCTCCCAATTAACCACTGAAGAACAACATATGTTTCTAACGTCAGCTTTTTATTTTTTTATCTTTCATTTTTTTGTTGGTAAATCTCCCAGACAACAGCAGTTCTATAGAGAGTTTAAATATGAAGGAATGGCAGGACGGGCTAAGGGCACTTCTACCCAACATTAACATCAACTTTGGTGGACTGCCCAATTCTTCTTCCCCCTCCAACGCCAACCACAGTGCACCAACGTCCAACACTGCCACCACCGACAGCGTGAGTTGGGACAGCCCTGGCAGCTGGACAGACCCAGCCATCATCACAGGTAACTTTCTCACTCCCTCCAAGCTCAACTCACAGCCATCACTTTTGTTTTCAGATCAGGTTAAAACCAAAACAGATCTCTTCAACCTAACTTCCCTCACGAAGCCACAGGTGTGGGTGGCCCGTTTTGTTTTGAGGGGCAGGGTTATTCAGTCTCTGTGAACCTGTCAGCCTTGTAATGTGCTAAGGTATCCAGGCCTCTGCTGCTCCTTTAAGTCTAAGTAGGTATTCACATGTATTTTGTAGGCCTCAGAATACCAAAACGTCTGACTGAGCCATCTTAACAGGAACATACTCCACTTGTTAAAAATAAAGCTCTCTATTATAAGGCTATCTTGTTTAGGTCTCCCTAGAGAAAGATAATTCACAATGGGGAAATGCCATCATTCACTTCTGAGGGAATTGGGGGAGGGCGGAGTAGCAGTTCTGCCTTTGTGACAGAGGACTAAGTCTATAGTTCAAATAAGAGGCATGGGTATGTGTGACAAGAGATCTTGCTCATTCATTGCTTGGGGGCGGGTGGTTGGGACTAAAACTGTAGATTGTCCTATACATGGAAGGTACTTAAAATTGTAATTTCTTCTGGGTTTATTCTTGGATTAGCTAATGACTTTAGCCTTATGTATTTGTTTGGCAAACTTCTTATTCTTTAAACTTATCCTTTCCTCTTGTGTTTTTCTGTTCTCTCTTCAGGTATTCCAGCATCTTCAGGAAACAGTTTAGACTCTCTTCAAGACGACAATCCTCCACACTGGCTAAAATCCCTTCAGGCCCTCACAGAGATGGACGGCCCCAGTTCGGCTCCATCACAAACCCCCCACAGCGCCCCCTTCAGCACACAGATCCCTCTGCACAGAGCCAGCTGGAGTCCCTACCCTCCTCCTCCAAATCCTTCCAGCTTCCACTCCCCACCCCCAGGCTTTCAGACAGCCTTCAGACCCCCCAGTAAAACCCCCACAGATCTACTACAGAGTTCAACACTGGACCGCCACTAGGCAAAGGAGAAAATTAGAAAATACAAGATTTGTCCCACCCTGTTTTCTCCCTCTCAGCCCACCCACAGCTCCCTTCTCATCTCTTATGTTCTGAAGAATTCAGTTCCTGATCATTTTTTTTCTCCCTACTCCCAGATGCAATGCGATCACAGGGTCATTACCATCTTTTCTTTTCATTGTGAAAGTTTCTGTTGATCCCAGCATTTGAGTGACACTGTTGAATGTTTCTGAAAAAAAAAATTGCCTTTTAAGGAGAGGAAAAAAAAGGAAATCAAAGGGCAGTCTCAGTACTTAGAAAATTACTGTTTGTCTGTTGCGCATAATAATGACATGATCTGCTTAGCAGAAAATGACGATTAATCCATAGGAAAGGTCAAGTAAATGCATATCAACTGCAGAAGTTTGAAAACCAGGTTAATTTAAATGAGATTGCTAAATGCATGGGGGGAAAGCAGTGGTCCTGGCATCCATCTTGTATTCAGCTTATCACTATTGCAGGAAAATTCTTTCAACTTAATTTTTAAAATTTTTTGAGTTGATGGGGAGGACTTGATTGTGTCATTAAACAAAAGAATTTATTGGAAGTTGATGACAAGACAAATTGATCTGTAGTAGCAATTGGCCTATTGCTAAAGAGTTTATAAGGAGGGGAGAAATGGTGTTTGTTTTTGTTTAAGGAGAAAAAAATTGGCTTTAGACTCAAAGTAAATTTAAATACTTTAAAGAAAAAAGTATTCGCAGATGTAATACCTATACATAATATAAAAGCTGGACTATAAGTGATTTCTTCAGTCTTTCTCCTCTGTCAGAATCTTTTTTTCTTTGACCTGAAATCTACCTGCCGAGGGCACTCTGAAATAGCACTGCTCTGGAGCCATCTGATCACCAACTGAAGCAAATCTCTGACCTCCTTGCCTGCAGCTTTTACTTAACCCTGTAGTTTCTGGACGTTTGTGCAGTATTGAAAAGACAGGAGAAAAGAAAACAAACCTGGTTATAACCTGATGCTAAAACTAAAAACAAGGAAATGTACCTCTTTCTTCAGAATTAAAACTAAAATCTTAAATAAAACAGAAAACTTGATGATGACCTTTTGTTGTTCTTACTGTTTTTCCAGTTTATTACATGTGAGTCTGAAATATTTTGTGACTTAATTGCCACCTGATGCTTCCATTTGATTTCATATCTTTGGCGATAAGGATGGTTTAGAAGAAGAATCAGAAAACAGCTGCTGCCAATTGTTGAAGATCAACCCTGTTGTATCCAAAAGTTTATTTTCCAATTCTGAGACTTCTCCCTGCTATGACAAATGTAGGGCGGCACTCTTTTTCCAACTGAGAAATTGCTTATGCTAGAATGGACATGGGTTCCTGACATGCTGAAATACTGGTTCACCTAGAGAGATCTGGCAGAGAGCCGCTAATGTATAGACTACCATCTCTTGAGTGTCATGGCAGGAAAGATCCAGAAGCACTGAGTTAGATGATCCACAGATATATCTGTTCACATCAATCTTTTTTTTTTTCTTTTTGCCAGTCCTGGAGCTTGAACTTGTGGCCTGAACACTGTCCTTGGGTTTTCTCAAGGCTAGTGCTCTACCACTTGAGCCACAGCACTACTTCCTGCTTTTTGGTGGTTAACTGGAGATAAGAATCTCACAGACTTTCCTGACTGAACCATGATCTTCAGATCTCACCCTCTTGAGTAGCTAAGATTACAGGTAAAAGCCATGGCACCAGCCATATTGTATGATATTCTTTTTTGGGGGTGAGGGGTCGTGGGGCTCAAACTCTGGTCCTGGGTGCTGTTCAGCTCAAGGCTACCACCCACACCGTGGGCCTGGGCATTGTCCCTGAACTCTTCAGCTCAAGGCTGCTACCCTATCCTTGAGCCACAATGCCACTTCCAGTTTTCTAATGGTTAATTGGAGATAAGAGTCTCAGGGACTTTAGTGCCTGGGCTGGCTTTCAACCATGATCCTCAGATCTCAGCCTCCTGATTATAGGATTATTAGGATTATAGGCGTGATCCACCATGCCCAGCTGGGCCCTTTTTACATTGGTTATTTTCAAGATAAAGTCTCATTTTATGCCCCTGCTGTCCCTGGCTGAGATCTTTCCTACTTGTACTTCCCTGGATACCTGCATATGACAGGCATGCCATACTGTGTGCTCCTGTATGGGGGGTAAGAAGTGTGTTTGCTTGCCCACTAAGTGCAATGGAGCTTCAGAAACTTATGTGTGCAGGCTCACCTTAAAACTTCATCCTTTGAGCCAGGCGTAGCCTTGAGATGAAGAACTCGGGATGAGCACCCAAGCCCAGGGGTAGCGCGGTAGCCTTGAGCTGAAGAGCTCAGGGACAGCACCTAGGCCAAATTCATGCCCCATGACCCACACACACAAAAAAAGTCATCCTGTGATCTCCCCCCCGCCCCAGTAGTTAACGTTGCAGGCTTGAGCAGCTGTGGCTGTGTATATACAATTTACTTCTGGTTGGTTCATCCCTTAATGGACATGGGTAACAAGTTGACAACTCCTGAGTACAGCCTAAAATAATACAAATCATACAGATTGCTTGGGCTTGAGAAGAGAATACTTAATTTCTGTTCTCTACCCTCTTTGGTCAGGTGTGATCACCCCAATCAGTTCAATCTCCAGTGCTGCAAAAAAGAAAATAAACACTGTCCTGCAAACTTTGCTTCAGCCTCCTGATTTTTCTCATTGTACTTCAGAGTGATGGACCAATACACAAGAATGTTCTGGACGTAGTAACTTGTAATTGAGGTCTTTGAGTGCAGAAGGAGAAAGAATCCTGAGATGGTCATTATCAACACAAATGCTGCTTTTTCTGTAAAAGAAAGGAAATTCAATTTTTTGCATGTAATTGTATGCTTATTGAATTATACATGAGACTTTTTATAAAAGAATATGACCTTCATTTAAAGAATAAAGATAAACCATCATGACCCATGTACCTACCATCCTGGTTAAAAATAGAGCACATAATATCTTAGCAGCTTGGGTTGAGGAGTTTGGCTTAGTGGTAGAGTGCTTGCCTAGCATGCATGAAGGCCTGGGTTCCATTCCTCGGTACCAAATACACAGAAAAAAAGCTGGACGTGGTGCTGTGGCTCAAGTGGTAGAGTGCTAGCCTTGAGAAAGCCCAAGGACAATGCTCAGACCCTGAGTTCAAGCCCCAGGACCAGCAAAAATAAAAATAAACAGCTTGCTAGATGCCTCTCTAATTACACTTCCTTGTCTTTCCTCTATAAGCAACCATTATCTTGATTTTCATGTCAGTTATTTTCTTTGGAATTTTGTTAGCTATATGTGTATCCCTGAATGATTTATTGTTTAATTTTGAAAAGCTAGTAATAAAGCAATCCCCAACTGTTTAAGGAAAAGGGAAGCTAATATTGGTGTCTTAGACAAAGACTTTAGGAGACATCCAACTAAAAGAGTCTTGAGGTTATAGTTTGTCTTTTGCTTCTCTGATAAGTTGTGAAAGTCATTTTGGAGAAAGACAGGTCTGTCGTGTGTACCGCTCAGTCCTGGACATAGGTCTTAAAAGAATGATCTATGTTTCTGTTATCTAAACTCACCATGGCTTCCCTATATTTCTCTGGAAGAAGTGAAAGCACAACACTCAGGAGTAATCATGGGGTTTTAAATAGCTGACTACTTCAACAGGGCTTGGAAGAGAGAACAGAGATGGAAGCCTTGGTCAAAACTGGATGGGTACAGAGAGAACCTGAGCCAAACTGGCCTTGGGGACCAGCTGGTGTAATGGCAGTGGGAATCTTAATGCTGGCAGGTGTCTGTATCCAGTCACAGCACCCAAATCTGGTGTACAGATTTCCTTTCTCAGATCGTGTTTTTCTTTCATTTTTCTCATATCCCATACCTTTTACTCCTTTCTTTTAGTCTTGTACTTGGTTGGAATGGCATTCTCTATTAATTTCTTGAGAAATAGACACATGAAAAATTGTAATTTATATCTTTGTAAAGAGTTTGGTGGATATAGGATTCTAAGTTAGACATATTTTCCCTTTAGAACAATGAAAAGCCTATTTTTCCACATTTTTCTTATTTGCTATTGAATATCCAAAGCCACTCTTTGAATGTTTCCTATATGTCATCTGGCTTTCTTCCTTGGGCAGCTTATGGCAAGTATATCTGTGTTCTGAAACTTTGAAATGATGTTTCTAACTGTGGCACTATTTAAATCCATTGTAATGGGAACAGTGGACATAGAGTAGGCTTTTCCTTTATTTTTATGTTATTGTTTTATGGGATGGGGATTTGAACTCGTGCCTCATACTTTCTAGGCAAGCACAGTACCACTTGAACTACCCTCCATAACCCTTTTTTGCTTCAGTTATTTTAGGAATAAGTTCTTGTGATCTCCCCCCCACCCCCAAGGGGCAGCCTCAAACCATTACCCTACTACCTGTGGCTTCTGTAATAGCTGGGATATACAGATTCCTGCTTGAAATGGGGTTCTCCTGACTTTGCACGAGCAGGCCTCTAGTTGTACTCCTGACTTTTGCCTCCAGAATAGCTCAGATTGTAGGCATGTGCCATTGCACCTTGTCTTAATAGGTTGTTTATCTCTGACCACTCGTGTCCAGGGGAAATGTGTTTGGCTTATTTCAAAGTGAACTTCTTGCAGCTGTTTCTCTGTTCTTAAATTTTTATTTTTGGACCTCTGCTTTTAACTTTTACTCCATTTTCCATCCTGATAGTTTGCTCTCTTTTCTGGTATGTTTTCATGCAACCTAAGTATTTTCTTGTATTTCTGTTTGTCTAAGGCAATATAACTTGTTTTCACCTCTGCATTCTACAGTAGAGACTTCGCCAATGCTTGGTAGTCCTTGGTTAAATGCTCATGAATCAGACTGAAATCTGGACTGGAAGTTTGATAGCACAAATAGTCTGCCAAATTTGAGCTATCTTATTAGAAGACCTGGACAGTCTTTTGGGCAACCTTTGTTGCCAATGTCATTAGGTCTTGTATCTTCTGGTTAGAATCCACAAGGAAAGGTCATGAAATGGCTGGCCTAGGCAGGAAAGATCTGATATCAGTATTTCTACCTATATTGGAATCTGTTCTCATTGAAAACAGATGTTATTCAATCCCTCTTTTTAGTCCTTCACTTTCCAAAGATTAAAAGACTCAAACCATTTTCTTATATAGAAGAACATTTGCCCCAGACTGGGAGTGTGGCCTAGTGATAAAGTGCTTGCCTAGCATGCATGAAGCTCTGGGTTCAATTCTTCAGTACCACATACACAGAAAAAGCCAGAGGTGCTGTGACTCAAGTGGCAGAGTACTGGCTAGCCTCGAGCAAAAAGTGTCCAAGGACAGTGCCCAGGCCCTGAGTTCAAGCCCTAGGACTGGCCAAAAAAAAAAGTAATGTTTTTGCTATTGGCCAATGAGTGATGAGTGTTATCCATATGTTGTATAGTCCTTGGTTTGGTTTGAAGCACCCTGCCAGTGTGTATATGTGTATTTGTGTGTGTTTTTTTCTTACATTGAAATGATGTCTTTCAACATCTTTTCAAATAGCTGTTTAGATTTAGAGTCAATGGTTTATTTTCTGAAAGGTAATCATACAAGGCATTATTAAATTTTAGGCTGAACATTAAAGGCACAGTTTACTATGGTTTTAAGGGACTCAGATGGACGTCGGTTGTTTTCCAGACTTAACTGAATTAGAGCAATTCTAGAAATTTCAATGGAGTTAAAATAGTCTACTCTCAACTATAGATGAACTGTATTTTAGGGACAATGTATTTCTATGGAGACTCTGTTATAATCACACAATAAAAATTTAAATTCAGTTAGAGCTTTAAACAAAGTTTGCCAGAACTTGAAGGCATGGACTCTACTGCATGAGAGTTCTCAAATTTTACTTTGATTTAATAATCCTTATTATTAGATAATGTAAAATCAGAAACCTTATATAATCTAAACACAATTGTGAGATAGGTCCTGCCAGAGGAGGACATACGATCTGTCCAGATGAAAGATGACAAAATCATTAGCATGAACTATTTGAAAACAGTTGGGAAAAAACCTAGGTATTTATTTGGTCACAAAAATTAGTATTCTTGCTCACCTAGCATGCACAAATTCCTCAGTACCATATATGCAGAAAAAGTTGGAAGTAGCCTATGGCTCAAGTGGCAGAGAGCTAGCCTTGCGCAAAAAGTGTCCAAGATGCTCAGGCCCTGAGTTCAAGCCCCTGGACTGGCAAAACAAAACAAAGCAAAACAAAAATTGGTACTCTGGGTAGGGGGAGGGAAATGGGGACAAAAACATGAGAAGAGGTATCAATGTGTGAGAATAATGCACTCACTACCTGACAAATGTAACTGTAACCCCTGTATACATTACCCTGACAATAAAATTTATTTATTTATTTATTTTGTGGGTTATGGGGCTTGAACTTGGCCTGGGAGCTATCCTTGAGCTCTTCAGCTCAAGATCACCACCCTACCACTGGGCCTAGGTGTTGTCCCTGAGCCTCTTCAGTTCAAGGCTACCACCCTACCCATGAACCAAGCCCCACTTCCCATTTTCTAGGGGTTAATTGGAGATAAGAGTTTCAGGTCCTTTTGTGCCCGGGCTGGTTTTGAACCTTGATCCTCAGATCTCAGCTTCCTGAGTAGCTAGGATTACATGCGTGAGCCACTGCACCTGGCTAAAAAAATTTTTTTTTAAATTAGTACTCTTTGTTCTTATTAAATTGTTTATTTAGGTCAAGATCAGCCTGCAGACAATACCTTTGACAATATGTTTGAAAAAAATGTTCCTAAAGAAATTAAGGAGTTTGGCCTAGTGGTAAAGTGCTTGCTTAGCATGTATGAAGACCCAGGTTTGATTCCTTGGTACCATATACATAGAAAAGCCAGAAGTGGGGGCTGGTAGTTTGGCCTAGTGGTAGAGTGCTTTCCTAGCATGCATGAAGACCAGGGTTTGATTCCTCGGTACCACATTTATAGAAAAAGCTGAAAGTGGTACTGTGGCTCAAGTGGTAGAACTCTAGTCTTGAGAAAGTCCAAGGACAGTGCTCACACCCTGAGTATAAGCCCCAGGACTGACAAAAAAAAAGGAAAGAAAGAAAAATTGAGGGGCCCAGGAGAATGGCCTAGTGATAGAATGTGCCTAGCATGCATGAAGCCTTGGGTTCGATTCCTTGGTACCACATACACAGAAAAGACTAGAAGTGCTGCTATGACTCAAGTGGTAGAGCACTAGCCTAGAGGAAAGCTCAAGGACAGTACTCAAGCCCTGAGTTCAAGCCCCAGGACTGGCAAAAAAAAAAAAGGAGGAAATGATTTATTATTTTTTGAAGAATTGATTTTTTAAAATTATTTTAAAAGTTGGGTAACAATGTCTACAATCCCAGACATCCAGAAGCAGAAGTGAGAGTCATTTGAACCCAAGTTCAAGACCAGCCTAGGCAACATAGAAAGACCCCATCTCAAAGAAAAGACAAAATAATTATTTCCATGAGTGATAACATTGGCCCAGGTGTTCAAAGAATTGGTGCATATATATGTGTATATATATATGTATTCTAAAGGTAGTGTATGTTGAGTATTCCCTTCATAGCTAAGAAAGTGAATATACAAGACCAATAGAAATTAATAGTCTAATTTGTGTGTGTATATGTGAATGGTCTGGAAAATTTCAGAACTCTTAAGGCTACTAATTCAAGAGCCTTGTGGTATTAACTCAGTGAGTTATTAACTCCGGGACATTGCTTCTCAGGGGAAGCAGTGGTCTGTGACTCTTATTTACAAAGCTTTAGTATTTGTAAAATATTTTAAAACACTACTAATAAAATGTCTGATAGCCTAGAGCGTGGCCTAGTGGTAGAGTACTCACCTAACATACATGAAGCCCTGGGTTCAATTCCTTGGTACTACACTCAGAAAAAGCCAAAAATAGTGGCTCAAGTGGCAGAGCACTAGCCTTGAGCAAAAAGTATCCAAGGACAGTGTCCAGGTCCTGAGTTCAAGCCCCAGGACTGGCAAAAAAATAAATAAAAATAAAATATCTGGTATATTACGTTTTGTAATGGTGCTATTTAATAGCAGGAACTCCTGTATTTTTGTTAGATTTCATTATATGCAAAAAAGCAGACTATAGGGCGGAGACATTAAGTTTTTGTTTTACGTGATAATATTTTAACAGAGCTAGAACTGCTGATTACATTCTACATACACTTATCTATGACTTTGTAGCAAAACTCTAGTTTTTCAATGATACATATACAATGACTAAGATAAAGGTAGCTTTAGCTCTTCCCCTTATTTTCTCTGAGTGGTGGCAGATAAAAGGTGTGAGGAGGTACCATATTTATTTATCCCAAATCTTGGGTATGAGTTAAAGCTTGGATGGGAAGACAGTAGGAGCTTCAGGACTTTGTGTTTGTTTGGTTTGGTTTATTTTTTTCTTTTGTAGTGGGGATCTAGAACTCAAGGCCTGGGTACTGTCCCTGACCCTGAACCTCTTTCTGCCCAAGGCTAGCACTGTACCACTGGAGCCACAGCCTATGATTATGTGTTTATATCCAGATGTTTAACCTTTTTTTTTTTTTGCCAGTCCTGGAGCTTGAGCTCAGGGTCTAAGCACTGTCCTTGGGCTTTCTCAAGGCTAGAGCTCTACCACTTAAGCCACACTACCACTTCTGGCTTTTTTTCCATATATGTGGTACCAAGGAATCGAATCTGGGTCTCTGTGCATGTTAGGCAAGCACTCTACTACTAGGCAAAATTCCCAGCCCCCAGATGTTTTAACTTTCTATAGGACAACCAACTTACCCAGTATCTTCTAGATACAGTTAAGGAACAAGGGCAAGATAATTGTCTTTGGATATTTGAAGTACAGGTATATAGAGGAGGAATTAGACATAATTCCTCTTAATTAGGAATTCCTCATAATTAGGATATAATTAGGACTACAATATGGGCTTGATTTGGGCTTGATATAGGATTTCATAAAATATCTACTTTGGATTGGGCATTATGCCAGGTGCTTCAGAGGGTACAAAAATAAGATTTTGTCTACTCTCAAACTGGAAACTTTTGGTTGTTCAGTTCTACAAACAAGATTGAATGTTAAGAGTTTTAGAAGGGTAAGGGTGTCAAGGTGATTCAAAGAAGTGAGAATTAGAGATAAATGGGACTTTATTTGCTACAGTTAGAGAGAGATTCAGAGTATGAAAAAGTATCAAAAGGAGACTGTTCAGGGCATGTTTAGACATCTGATCTTAGATGGGAAAGAATTTGGGGTCTCTGTAGGGGACTTGGGAGAAAGAGGCTAGAATGGTGAGTCAGTGAGGTTCCGCTTTTGTTGAAAATGAACCAACAATAGTCTAAGTAGGAGGAGACATGGTAGAATTGTGGGTCAATAAAAGCATCCTAGGAGTTTGGCCTAGTGGTAGAGTGCTTACCTAGCATGCACAAAGGCCTGGGTTCGATTCTTTGGTACCACATACATAGAAAAGCCAGAAGTGGTGCTATGGTTCAAGTGGTAGAGCTCTAGCCTTGAGAAAGCCCAAGGACAGTGCTCAGGCCCTGAATTCAAGCCCTAGGACTAGGAAAAAAAAAAGTATCACGTGCATGTGCTATACATATGCTAAAGAAGCTGCTTTTCTTCAAGCACCCGAATGGGGAAATGCAAGTTCTTGAAGAGTAGGCACCATATTTAACTTGATTACTTTGTGCATGCATGTGAACATGCATGTGTGCATATGTATGTGCATGCATGCTGGTCCTGGGGATTAAACTCAGGGCCTGGGCAATGACCCTGAGTATTTTTGCTCAAGGCTAGTGTTCTACCACTTCAGTCACAGCTCCACTTAAAGATTTTTTTTTTCTAGTTGATTGTAAATAAGAATGTTATGGACTTTTCTGTCTCGGCTGGCTTTGAACTTCAATCCTTAGAGCTCCTAAGTAACTAGGAATACAAGCATGAGCCGTAAGTGCCTGGTTTGATTACTTTTATATACTTGAAACATTGGATGGATGGATGGATGGATGGATGGATGGATGGATGGATGGAAAAGAAAGCTACACTGAGAAAGGGATCTGCAAACAATTGGAACAAGGAACCAGCCATGCCAACTCCACCAGTAGAGGGCGCTTGTTTGTATGAGCAGGTGGTCCCAGGCCTGTGAGAGCAGCCCATGACTGAGGATGAGAGTGATGTGATAGGAAATTTGTGGGTTAAGCAGAGGCCTGTGAGCTCATAGTCTTAATAGCAAGCCCCAAGTAATGCTACTTGGTTCCAAGGCTGTGTGGTGACTGTGGTTATGGTGTCTTTGAGGGGTGTGTGTACACCACAAGTATCATAAAATGATTTGACTTGCCGCTGGGCGCAATGAGTGGGTGTTGACAGTAAAGACTTGCTTTTCAGATTCATCAGCCCACATTTTGTTCAGTTAACATGTGAAGACTGTTGTTGGACTGGAGGCAAGAGGAGAGGATAGAGAAGGAACAGTCAGGGCTATAGTAGAAGTGCTTTAGCAAAGTCATAAACTCAGACTGCTAGATGCAACAGTCAGCTTCACCATCTGTCAGCTGAGTGACCTTGGGCATAGTAGTTAAATCTCTAACTTCAAATTCTCCACATGTCACATCAGGATAATAGAGTATGGGTTATTATCATAGAGTTTTGGAAGGCTCAAATATAAAGTGCTTAGCATTTCATTAGCTCATATTATGTTAATGGAAGGAATCATTGTTTGAGGCAGCTAGACTATTTCGGCAAGACAAGAAAGGAGACCCTCCACATATATTTGAAAAAAAGGTATTAGACATTTTCCATAGGTCCCACTGAAAGCAATTCAGACTTACAGGAAAAGACTAAAGGGAGAGCTAATATAAAAAAGACTAAACATAGTCAAGAGTTGGTGTATCAGTCAACTTCATATTACTATGACAAAACACCAGAAACAAATAGAAAATATTTCTTTTGACCTATCCTTCTGGAGTTTCCGTTCAAGATCAGGATGTCACACTCTTAAGGTCCCTGGTGAAGCCAACATATGGCAGCAGTGTGTGATGGGACAAAACCATCCACACATCATGAATCAGGAGTCAAAAGATAGAAAGGCCAATAACCTAAAGACCTTCAACAGGCTCCCCCTCCTAAAGGCTCTGCCATTCCCAAATAGCACTGGGACCTAAATCCTTAACACATGGACCTGTGAGGGTCACTCAACCCATAGCAACTGGTAAAGGGAATTCTTTGCATCCAATGCAAGACTGGGTTAAGTAACCTCCAAGGTTCCTCCCTCATCTAGAATTGTTTATCACACCAGAGCATCTAGAATATGAGTATAGGGTAATGCTACTTTCTGCCATGAGGGACTTGAGCTGGGCACTGGTGGCACACCCGTAATCCTAACTACTCAAGAGGCTGAGATCTGAGGATCACAGTTTGAAGCCAGTCTTGGCAGGAAAGTCTATGAGACTCTTTTTTTTTTTTTGCCAGTCTTGGGCTTGAGCTCAGTGCCTGAGCACTGTCCTTGGATTTTCTCAAGGGTAGAGCTCTACCACTTGAGCCTCAGCACCACTTCTGGCTTTTTTCTATGTATGTGGTACCGAGGAATCGAACCTGGGTCTTCGTGCATGCTAGGCAAGCACTCTACCACTAGGCCAAACTCCCGGTCCAGTCTATGAGACTCTTACCTCCGACTAACCACCAGAAAACTTGAAGTGGTGCTGTGGCTCAAAGTGTTAGAGCACTCACCTTGAGTGGTGAAAGCTTAGAGAAAGCTCCCAGGCCCAGAGTTTAAGCCCCATGATGGACAAAAAAAGAAAAAAAATCCTCTGTTCCCCAGCTTTGGCTGAGAGGCCTCTGAACAAAATGGCAGAAAGTATCACCACTTGCCAGTGGAAGATACAGCACTATGTCTTGCCTCTCTGCTCCATCAATTACACACCGAAATCCCTACACTCATGTGGCAGCAAGGCTTTCATGGAGTATTGTGAATGAAAATGCTCCAAAGCCTAGAGCACAATCAAAATGCAAAGAATTTGCACTGAAATAATTTTATTTTTTATTTTATTTTTTTATTGTAATTAGTAAAAGGGTTACATGATATTTGCCAGATAGAAGGTGCATTAATTCACATACATTGATACCCTTTCACATGTCTTGGTACCCATTACCCTCCCCCCCACACCCCCCTGAAATAATTTTATATAGAATGTTCCCTGCCCCCAATGAAACACTACTGCTGCTGTTGTAGTTGGTACTGGCAGCTATTGACTGCATGGATTCTTCACTGTTAATAGGAGAGTACCTGGCTGGGCATGGTGCTTCCTGCCTGTAATCCTAGCTACTTGGGAGAAGAGACCCGGAGGATTATGATTAACATCTTATATCCAGCAACACAGGAGACATAGGTAGGAGGATCTTGATCTGAGGTTGACATGGACAAAACTTTAAGCCTCTATCTAAAATCTATCTAAAGCGAAAAAGGTTTGGGGCTGGGAGTTTGGCCTAGTGGTAGTGCTTGCCTAGCATGCACAAAGACCCGGGTTCAATTCCTCAATACCACATACATAGAAAATAAAAGCCTGAAGTGGTGCTGAGGCTCAAGTGGTAGAGCTCTAGACTTGAGAAAGTCCAAGGACAGTGCTTAGTCCCTGAGCTCAAGCCCAGGACTGCCCCCCCCCAAAAAAAAAGGTGTGGCACAAGTGGTAGAGACTCTATCCTAGCAAATGAGAGAGCAGCCCATGACTGAGGATGAGAGTGATGTAATAGGAAATTTGTGGGTTAAGCAGAGGAGGCCTGTAGGCGGGGGATGGGGGGACCAAGGCAGCCCCCAAAGTCAGGGCACAGGGCACACTCCACTCTGGACCTCAGAGTTCAGACTTCTTTTCCTGAAAGAAAACCTTGAGTTCCAATGGCTCCCAAGTTTGAACTCTTCCAAACAGCCCTCCTGGAGGAAGCCTGGGTTTGATTGCCTAAGATGATCAACTTGACACTGTTGAATAATTATCCTGATTATATTTGACATTGAGGAGTTACTAATCTTCACCAGATGTCATGGTAGCAATTATTACATAAGCATGCATGCGTGCGCTCTCTCTCTCTCTCTCTCTCTCTCTCTCTCTCTCTCTCTCTCTCTCTCTCTCTCTCTCTCTCTCTCTCCTCTCTCTCTCTGTCTCTCTCAAACACACACACACACCCCACTGTGTGACGGAATATCCAGTGTGCTGGAATCCTGTGCCCATGAACTCCCCTCCCCATTTTTGCCAGTCCTGGGGCTTGAACTCAGGGCCTGAGCACTGTCCTTGGGCTTTCTCAAGGCTAGAGCTCTACCACTCGAACACAGAACCACTTCTGGCTTTTCTCTATGTATGTGGTACCAAGGAATTGAACTTGGGTCTTCGTGCATGCTAGGCAAGCATTCTACCACTAAGCCAAACTCCCAGCCCCCAAGAACCTTTTTGAGGACCACCTAAAGTGGGGCTCTGCAAATCCAGAGAAGGCTGAGTTTTAATCCAAGACAAGATGGATGACATTGTGTCTATGTATTTGTTGGCTATACATTGACTGAGGCCCCACCAGGGTGAGGAGGCGTGTTTTTGAATACTGATGGTCACAGGCTCAAGAGTAGTGGTTGCCACAAACTTTTCTTCTACTTGGGAAAGGAAAGACACAATGGAGAGTTCATGACACCATGAAGTGCAGACTGTTGCCCAAACAGTAGAGGGAGGGACACCTTCAGCCATGAAGACTGAGTCAGCATCACGGTAGATAAAGCCTGCTAGCCAGGGGAGTCAGGACAAGCAGAGCTTGCTCAATGAAGGCTGGAGATTTGGAAGGCAGAGAGCATACGGCATTCCAAGCTGGATATGTGGTGGTACAAAGAAAGTGACAAAGGCAACGTGATTCGACTGGGTTAAGAAGTGAGTAAAGGATCTCACTTATATGTCAGATCTAAAAACGTTGTGGGTGGTCGGTGGAGCTCAGTGGTAGGGTGCAGGTTACATCTGTGAGGCTCTGGATTAAACAATTGTATTTTTTTGTTTGTTTTAAAGGTAAGGCCAGGAGCTAGTGGCTCACACCTGTAATCGTAGCCACTCAAGAGGCTAAGATATGGGGATTTGGTTCAAAGCCAACTTGGGCAGGAAAATCTGTGAGGTTTTGTCTCCAATTAATCACCCAAAAGCCTGAAGTGGAGCTATGGCTCCAGTGGTAGAGTGTTAGCTTTGAACAAAAAAGCTCAAGGAGGGCCAGGAGTTTGGCCTAGTGGTAGAGTGCTTGCCTAGCATGCACGAAGGCCCGGGTTCAATTCCTTGGTACCACATACATAGAAAAAAAAGACAGAAGTGGTACTCTGGCTCAAGTGGTAGAGCTGTAGCCTTGAGAAAGCCGAAGGACAGTGCACAGGCCCTGAGCTCAAGGCCCAGAACTGTCAAAAAAAAAAAAAACCAGCTCAAGGATAGTACCCAGGCCTGGCATACGCACACAAAGTGAGGCCCATAGCAGTGGAAAGTACAATGGTAGTTGACCAGAGAGTGGAGGAGGAGGGGGATGAGAATAGAGATATCCATCAAAAGGGACAAAGGTTCAGTTAAGCGGGAGATTTAAGTTCTAGTAATTTATGACACAGCCTGGTGACTATAATAATGTATGCCTTTGGTGGCACTTGGGTTTGAACTCAGAAACTTGTGCTTTGCTAGGCAAGTGCTCTACCACTTGGAGAACACCCTGAGTTCTTTCTGCTTTTGTATTTTTTGCACAGGGCCAGATTCAGATTCATCTTCCTGATCTCTGCCTCCTGAGTACTGGAGATTACAGCTATGAGCCACCTGTATTTATGTATTGTATTTTAAAATTGTCAAAAGATTAGATTTTAAACATTCTCACCACAAATAAATGACGTGCCAGTTGCATTAATTAGCTTGATTTTTATCATTCCGCAATGTATGCATATATTATAAAATCATATTGCACTCCACATTTGCAATTATCAGTTGTTGATTAAGAAGATAAGATAGAAATTTAAAATAGGTGAATGAGATGAAGCAATAAGAAGAAATGAGCTAGGTTGATGATATAATTCAGTGGTAGACTCATTTTCTAGCATATACAAGGCCTTGGGTTCTGCCCCAAGAGAAAGAAAAGAAGAAAGGGAGAAAGGAAGGAAGGAAGGGAAGAATTGAAGGCATACAATGGTATGAACCAGTCTTACAAACACAATGTTGGAAAAAAGAACACAAGACAACGAAAGACAGCAAAAGAATACATAGTCTGTTTTCATATCTACAAATATTCGTGCCTAAAATCGATAAAGGAAAACCACATGTCCCAGAAGTTAAAGAAAAAATTTTAAAAGGCACCTTAGCTACTTGGGAGGCTGGGAATGGGAGGATGGAGGTTCTAGGCTAGCCTACATAGAAAAGTTCTCAGGACCCCTTCTCAACAGAGGAAAGATGGACAATGTGGCATGTCTTTCATCACAGAAACAATGGGAAGCCTAAAGAAGAATCATGGCTCAAGTGCACCTCCTTTCTCCTGAGGGGAGTGAGGCTCTCTCCTAAAAACAGCCAGTGGGAAAACAGGCAGGAGGCACGGCTCAGCAGAACAGACCAGCCTGGCAAACATGAGATCTTGAGTTATCTCAGTTGTTAACATTAGGATGAAGGATGTATGCGAATTTTCTGTAGGAATTTGGAAACTTTTCAAAACACTCAAATTAGTTGGACAGAAAGAGTTAAACTCCTGTGTCACATTCAAATCTCCCCTGGGACCACTGACGTTCCTCTTCTCTCTGTCCATTGTCCTGAACAGTTCCAATACTAAACAAATGTTTCTCTGGGCAGGAAAGGGTACGACTAATAGTGGCTTCGGATCGAGTTACTAAGCTTTCCTTCTTTGCCAGCAGAAACCAAAAGGAAGGTTTGTTTCCTCTTCTGGAAGGCCTGGTCAAAGTAATCTTGTCATTTCATTAAAGCTGGACTAAATGCTGCCTTGATTAGTATTTTTTGTGTGAATCCTAATCCACATAAGGATACATATATCAAATTTGTTCTCACACAAGTCATTGGCAATTTAATCACCATATAAATTACAAGTCAATAGGTCAGAAGTAAACACACCTTTCAGCAGCTTTGATTTTTCCCAATATCTCATCTCTGCCTTCTTGAAGTAAGTCACATTCTCATTTCTAAATAATACTGCCCTGTAATCCCCTCGCCTCCCCTCCTTGGAGAATAGCTTCTCCTACCTCTTCTTTATTCATTTCGTTGAGATAATTCTTTAATTTTGCCTTCAATCCTGCAGTGTCAATGGGTCAGATTTATTCAGACAATTACTGATTGAAAAAGCATTCACTTGGTTTCCAGTGTTGTGTTTTTCCTGTTGTTTATGCCACCATGAATAATATTGCAATAAACTTCCCTTGTGTACTGAAAAACACTGATGGGAACTGAAGAAATAAAGTAGTCAGTGAATTAAAAATGAGATTATCCATCTTTTTTCATATATTTTTATTGTAATTAATAGAGGGGTTACAGTTATATTTGCCAGATAGAGGGTGCATTACTTCATACACATTGATACCCCTTCTCATGTTTCTGTCTCCATTTCCCTCCATCTTCTTTTGAAATAACACTGAACATTTTTATCATCATATCATCATCATTTTTTTGTATCAGTGCTAGGGCTTGAACTTACGGCCTGGGTGTTGTTTCTTAGACTGTTTTGCTCAAGGCTGGTATTCATCTACTTGATTCACAGCCATAGCATCACTTCTGGCTTTTTGATAGTTATTGGAGATAAAAGTTTCACAATCTGGGCTGAGAGTTTGTCCTAGTGGTGGAGTGCTTGCCTAGCATGCATGAAGACCCAAATTCAATTCCCCAGTACCACATACATAGAAAAAGCTGGAAGTGGTGCTGTGGCTCAAGTGATAGAGCTCTAGCCTTGAGAAAACCCAAGAACAGTGCTCAGGCCCTGAGCCCAAGCCCAAAATGTTTCACAATCTTTCCTGGATAGACTGACTTTGAACTGTGATACTTAGATCTCCACCACTTGAGCACATCACCACTTCTGGCTTTTTCTGTATGTGGTACTGAGGAATTGAACCCAGGGTTTCATGCATGTGAGACAAGCACTCTACCACTAAGTCACCTTCTCAGCCTTTCTGTCCTTATTCTTATTTTTGTCTATGTTCACTTGTATAACTCAATCAAAGCACACACTCTTACTTGTCTGACCATTTGTGCTCACTGCCTTCAGGACCTCTCATAGCTCAGTGGTACCCTGATCCCTCCACTAGGTAAAATAGCAACTACAAACCACCAATTGAACTCTCCTTCTATAATAACACGGGATAGCACATAGTAGCTCATATTACAATGAGAGCCACCCCTGTGTCGTTAGAGAATCCCGTCAGAGATGTTACGATGACGATGCTGCTGGTCAACTTGAAAGCTGCCCAGGAGGTTAGTAAAGCATGCTTCTGGGCATATCTGTGGGGATGTTTCTAGAGATGACTGGCAGGCAGAACAGCAAAAGGTAGGACCTTTTCTGAGTGTGGGTGGTACCATCCAATAGGGTTGAGGCACCAGTGGAATAAGAAGCAAGAAGCAAGTGGAAGCTGGCTACTTTCTACCACGGGCTCCTACTCATAACGATCTGCTTCACCACAGACAGGATCGTAAGCAATGGATCCAAGTAACCACAGATGGGAAAGTCTAAAATTATGAGCCAAAATAAATCCTTTTTTTGTCAGTTGTGGAACTTGAACTCTGGTCCTGGGTGTTGTCCCTGAGCTCTTCAGCTCAAGGCTACCACCCTACCCCTTAACCCCACAGTGCCACTTCTGATTTTCTGGTGATTAATTGGAGATAAGAGTCTCAAGGACTTTCATGCTCGGGCTGGGTTTGAACTGTCACCCTCAGATCTCAGCCTCCTGAGTAGCTAGGATTACAGGCATAGTCACTGTGCTGGCTATAAATTCTTCTTGTCTTTTTCTATACTGGCAATGGCAAACGTGTCTAAAAGAGATACCCATGATGCCTTCCATTTTATAGGTGAGGACTCTATTTACCCATTGGGCATAATACCTTTTATTGACAGTGTTGGTAAGATCTGAATCCTGCTTATATTTGGCTTCTTGCCTGTCACCCTCTGGGTGACTACTCAGTCAGTTCAAAGTCATCTTGCTCTTCTGGGCTTCGATTTCTGCATCTATAATGGGAGAAATTTGGAGCCAGGGATTTATAAAAAATTCTGTCCTGTTGTAACAGGTTCCCACTTCAATACCTTGTGGTGGTGATACTCATTCACCAGTAAAGCTGGTACTGTATAATTTCTGTGTTGGACAGGATATGTGGCCGAGCCAGTCCACGCATATGGGTGCTTTAGCTACAACTCACTGACATGAGGTGCTCTGCTTCCCTGAAGAGCGCCCAGGTCTGGTGGCTTGCCCTGACCTTCTCAGTATTTCTCTCAGGCTGGCTTCTCAGGACCATGGGCTTGGCAAGGCCAGAGACTAATCTAGAAGTGCCAGACTAGGGTTCAGTGGGAGGAAGATATTGGACCAGGAAGCCCTAAAAAGCAGTGAGGTGAGTCTCGTGGGCACCTCACTCAGGCAGAGCTTCTTCCCTGTGTGATTGATAGCACCCACATATGTGTCACGAGTGCAACAGGCTAGCTGAATGACAGGTGGGTTCCTAGTACAAGCCCCTAAAAATAGCAGACGCAGGGCTCCACTCCAAAACAGTGACAGTATCAGCAAGTTAATTAAGAAATCTGCCAGGAACGATGAGAAGCTGGCTCATTTCCCACTCAACAGTGCTCAGGAGGAGCTGAGCGAGTGTTTGTTCATGGGCTGAGCTAAGTCACAGACTGTGAGAATTGCTCCTTGGAGTAGGCTTCTTTGTGTCAGAGATCCAGAAAAAATCCACTCCTCGCCAAAGCATATGCTCTCAGATCGGATGACATTTCAATGAAAACTGTGTAGGATTTCCATTTATGTATCCAGTATCACAGCCAGTCCCCATTGTGCCTTTTAATTTAGTCCTTTTATGTTTCGTGATGTTTAGTTTTGAATCTGGTCCTTGGACACTGCCTGACATTAGGTTTCTCATAAACTAAGGAAGAGTGCAGTCAGGGGAAACTCGTGATGGAAGAAAGAATGTTGACTATAGGGAACTGAGCAAGTGGTCAGGAAAGGAAAATGAACAGGGGATCCAGGTGCTGATGGCTCATGTCTATACTCCTAGTTATCTAGGAGGCTGAGATCTGAGAATCCTTGTTCAGACCCAACCCAGGGGGCAGATCCACAAGATTCTTATAACCAGCTGACTAGCAAAAAGCCAGAAATGGAGGCATTGTTCAAGTGGTAGAGTGCTAGCCTTGAGTGAAAAACAAACTTAAGAGTTCATACTCCAGTGTAACAGAGGATGGGGGATCAGAGAGGGAGAGGAATTAGATAAGAGGAATGAGGTATTGTGGTGCATGTCTGTAAATCAAGCCAGGAAATTCACAAATTTGAAACAAGCCTGAGCTAATAATCAAAGGAGAGAGGGGGAAAACAGTGGTATGATCCTCTGTGACCTTCCTGAATGTGAGTGAAAATTCTTTCTGACTTCCTTGAGTATGTAGAATCTAACTGTAATAAAGTCTAACAGCAACATACGCATTTCCT
Source organism: Megascapheus bottae (assembly GCF_031878675.1). NCBI lineage: Eukaryota > Metazoa > Chordata > Mammalia > Rodentia > Geomyidae > Megascapheus > Megascapheus bottae. The sequence continues at coordinate 72,505,225 of NC_143513.1, read as the reverse complement.
CTATAGTACTTACCACAATTGGAATTATATATTGATCTGTATAATCATTTGATTAATGTCTATTTTTCCACTTGATAAAGACTTTCCATAAGGATAGGGACCTGTTCGTGGAGGTATACCCATTACTTGGGATGTGCTTCAAAACACACTGAGGGATAATAAATGTTGCAGGGTGTGTTTCACCGGGAGATGGGTGTCTGGCCAAGAGAAGGAAAAAGGAGGACGGGATATTCCTCAAATAGATATGCTTAGACAAAGCTCAGTGCTAATGTTCTCTTAGGCTTCTGTTGTAAGTTGATAATAACATTGCAGACAGAGAATCATATCTTTTTTTTTATTGTCCTCTTGGAATGTAGAATAGGAAATCATTTCTTTGATAGCAGCCAGGATTTGGGCCTTGGCTCGGGGACATTAGCCCCATGACTGCGGAAATCACATATGGTTGGCAACTGTGCCTGTGGTGAACTTACAACCTACAAGGCAGCAAGACATCTTAGGTCAGTGCCTTTTGTTACCAGTCCAATTCTGAAGGCCTTTCTTCTTAGCCTACATGGTTCAGCACCATGGACAAGACCCAACACAGTCTTGGCATGTCAGTAAGAATTATGGGAATGGAGGGGGGCGGGGCCTGGTTTATATTTTACCAGCAGGTGTCACTGCTGCCCTTGTTCGGTCACTCCAGGTGCTGACAGGCTGTAAGGTGATAGATTCAAGGATGTCATCTCCCATTCCAACTAGGCAACAGAAAGAAATTACCTGCATCCGTCTAGAGAACCCTGGTGTGGGCCCCTAGGCACAGGTTGTAGTCTCTGTGTGCTTTTAACCACAGTGACCCAACTTGAGCTCAGTGGTGAGGTGAGGCTGGATGGAAGCTCACTGAGGACTGGGATTTTAGCTGTACCCTACAGCGGGCACTTCCCTGCCCCAGCTCTGGAGCCTTCAACCATACCTCATCCTCCTGGGTGGATACTTGAGCTGGGTGATGAGCCTGAGTCCTCCAGAGGAGGAGTCATAGCCTTCCCTGACCCCCTCCACCCATGCAGTGAGTCAGGACTCATTGTACATGCTCAGTGTGTCCATCTCCACAGTCCAGGCTGCTGCAGACCAGACAGATCAGCAGAGCAGACCCTTGCCACCTACTCTTGGAAGAGGCACACAGCCAATGAAGCCATGACAAGTGCCTTCCTTGCACTGTGGAGGGAGGACTCAGGAGTTAGTGGCATCACCACGGTGGAAAAGGTGCCAGGCAAGGCTTTTGCTACCTAGACCCATCTCACAGTGTGTTGGCATGGGTGGGCACTATCTGCCCAAGGATAGGTCAGTGCTGTGCTGCCTGGTAGCTGGTATCCTGCCAGCCCCCTGCTGGCCTGAGCTACAGCTAAGCCAGGACGCTTGGATTAGGAAGGGCTGCCATTGCCTGGCTCCTGGCCCATTCACATGCTTCTGCTTTTGACTCAATGCCCAAGACATTCACATCTAATCCCCAAGGCCTTAAACCCACTTCTACTTGTCCAGTGTGTGACTTAAGCTTCACGTGACCTCTGTATGCCCACAGCTGAGCTTAATCTAATGATGTGCCTTGGCTCCCACCTAGTCTGTCCCACCATTCCAGATTCAGTCTTATTTTTTCACTCTACTTCTTGTAAGGTACAAAGTACCTCACTCAACACTCTTTGGCTAACGAGGGTGTCCTTGCCAGTGACGTTACTCATTTTCTTCAAATTAGCAGACAAATTTTGATTACATACCTCTTAATGTCAGAAAAGTAAAACTTGGTTTTGTTGGTCATGCGGTTTGAACTCAGGGCCTGGGTGCTGTCTCTGAGTTCTATTGCTCAAGGCTAGCACTCTACCACTTTAAGCCACAGCTCTTCTGGTTTTCTGGGGGCTAACTGGAGATAAGAGTCTCTTGGACTTTTCTGCCTGGGCTACCTTTGAATTGCAGTCCCCAGTTTTTAGCCAACTGAGTAGCTAGGATTACAGAAGTGAGCCACTAGTGCCCAGCAAAAGTAAAATTCTTTGTCCCTTTAGATCAGATACATAATATCAGTGCTGCAATGAGCTAAAGGTTCTGCATGGTAATGGTGTAATGAAAACCAGCGCCAATCATCTTCTGATCTGCTAGCCTCATCATACTACACTAAAAATAGCAACTGCTGCTTGATGCCAGTGGCTCTCATCTGTAACCCTGGTTGTTCAGGAAGCTGAGTTCTGAAGATCAAGGTTCAAAGCCAGCTCTGGCAGCCAAGTCCAACAGACTCTTATCTCCAACTATCCAGCACAAAGCTGAAAGTTGGCATGGCTCAAGTCCTAGAGTGAAAAAGCTAAGTAAGATTTGGAGATCCAAGTTCAAGTCTCAGTACTGGCACACATATGCACCCCCCCCACACACACGTAGCACCCTAGATGGTTTTTCAAGAAACAAAGGCTTTGGCGACCCATGCATCTCTCTGGAGAGCTATGCCACCATCTGAAATATAAGTCAGAATTCCAGGCTGAAGTCTCTGTACCAAAAGTAGGGCTCCTCACTCAGGAGTCTGACCAACATGGTGGAATCTTTACACTCAGCCTTCCCTAGGCCTGGCCTATCCCTACCTTCGGCGAACCCCTTTGTCTTATAAGGAGAACCTTGGACAGTGGAAAGAGCTTAGGTGAGGTTACTGGAGATGCTACAATCTTTGAGAATTAAACATGTGTGAGAAATATTAGCAGGTGATTTTCCAGGATGTGGGAAAGTTGAATGTGGAGTTAACAGGCTTTATTTGAGGGTCATTTAACAAGGGTTCATGCCATTCACTGAGATGGTAGGACTCCCTTTCTAGATTATTGCTTTCTCCTAAACTTTTCCAAGTTTCCCAGTCATGATTTCTACTTCCCATGTCAGACAAGCTTAAGTGTCAGCAGAAATAATTTCTTATACAAGAGCAGATATAAAAGATTGTGAGGACAAATCCTGTATTGCAACTGTTCCCCTTCTCAAGCTGCTCTAGGCTAATGTCTCTGTTCAGCAAGACTGAACTCAAAAAAAAATGTTTGTGGTGTGCAGTTCCAGACATTAAAACAAAGGCAATGGCAGTTGAAGGGGGGAAAATACAGCTCTTTAGTATAGCATTCAGCATGGTGGGGCCTACCTGTAATTCCAGCACTTCAGAGGTATACAGAGGTAACAGGATAATTGTCAGTTTAAGGCCAGGCTGAGTTATATAGTAAGACTCTGTCTCAAACGTCCTAAACCAAAGTCAGGTACTGGTGGCTCATGCCTGTAATCCTAGCTATCCAGAAGGCTGAGATCTGAAGATCACAGTTCAAAGCCAGCCTGGGCAGGAAAGTCTTGTGAGGCTCTTATCTCCAATTTACCACTGAAAAGCTGAAGTACAGTGGTGGCTCAAGTGGTACAGTGATAGTCTTGAGCATAAAAGCTCAGGGACAACATCCAGGCTCTGAGTTCAAGCCCCAGGACAGGTATGTGTGCCTACATATATGCGCATGTGCACGTGTGCATGCGTGCACACATGCATACAAACACACACACACACACGCACCAAACCAAGCCAGAAGCCAGTGGCTTACACTTGTAATCATAGCTACTCAGAATTGAGATCTGAGAATTGCAGTTCAAAGCCAACTTGGGGAGGGAAGTCTGTGAAATTCTTATCTCCAATTATCCAGCAAAAAAGCAGAAGTGAAGTGTGGCTCAAGTGATAGAGCATCAGCCTTGAGTGAAGCCCTGAGTTCAAGCCCCAGTACTGGCAGACACAAAATAAAATCCCAAAGCAACCAACCAAACCACACACACACACACACACACACACACACACACACACACACACACACACACACACACATGCACGCACACACACACACACACACACACTCCCCTCACTTAGCTATACTAATTATATCTTTTTTTTTTCACCAGTCCTGGGCTTGAGCTCAGGGCCTGAGCACTGTCCTTGGACTTTCTCAAGGCTAGAACTCTACCACTTGAGCCTCGGCACCACTTCCGGCTTTTTTCTATGTATGTGGTACCGAGGAATCGAACCCAGGTCTTCATGCATGCTAGGCAAGCACTCTACCACTCTGCCAAACTCCTGGCCCCTAATTATGTCTATTTTAATCATGCCTTCATTATCTATGTACTTAATAATAAGTAAAGGGGACATATATGCTAAAGGTTTTTAAATTGATCTTAATGTATTTTTTCTTTTTGGAAATATTGGCACTACTAATGTTAACTGCTTGATCCTCTTATGAGATTAAACTTCTTTAGGGAAAAAAGTCTTTTTTAAAAAAAGACATGAGGGCCAGGAGTTTGGCTTAGTGGTACAGTGCTTGCCTAGCATGCACAAAGACCTGGGTTTGATTCCTCGGTGCCACATATATAGAAAAAGCCAGAAATGGTGCTGAGGCTCAAGTGGTGGAGCTCTAGCCTTGAGAAAGCCCAAGGACAGTGCTCAGACCCTGAGTTCATGCACTTGGACTGGCAAAAAAAAGTGAAAAAGGACATAAGTTTTTGAACTTATGGAACAAAGGTAAATAAATACTTGTTGTAATGATCCATATAGTAAATGTTTTAGGCTCTGTGAGCCTGTCATAGCTGTTCAGCTCTGCTGTTGTAGCCTAAATGCAACCATGGCTGTGAGCAAAAATCAATATGGCCATGTTCCAATAAAATTTGATTTACCAAAGCAAAAGACAGTGGGCCACATTTCGTACATTAGTCACAGTGTGCCAATGCTTATTGCATAAACTGAGATTCCATTAAGCATGAGAGTGGAAATCAGTTAAACCATGAGTTCATAAATCAAGTATTATTACCCATATGAGGCAGCTTTCTTAAGCTGCAAGTATTAAAATTAAATAATTTTGCAAGCCCAAACCTAGAATTTCCAAACTCTAATCCTGGCTAAACAAGCCACAGTTTAAGAGAGGTGACTGGTTTTGATTTCTTTACCATTCTCACACAATGTATGTAAAATTAGATATGCATTTGAGGAAAGCACTTTATGGACAAGCGGCCTTTAAATAATTTCCAAGTTTTCAGTTGAGTTGTTGTCATATTTCAGACAATTCTATTTTTGAAAAATATGTAGAAGTTGTCAGCAATGTTCAAGCTATTGTTTGATTGATTGTGCTGGAGTTTGAACACAGGACCTTACACTTGCTAAGAACTTGAGCCTACAGCTCTTGTTTAAGTTAGTTTTGATGCTCTTAAAATTTATTAACCAGGGCCAGGAGTTTGGCCTGGTGGTAAGAGTGCTTGCCTAGTATGCATACAGACCCAGGTTCAATTCCTTGGTACCACATAGATAGAAAAAACCGGAAGTGGTGCTTTGGCTCAAGTGGTATAGTTCTAGCCTTGAGAAAGCCCAAGGACAGTGCCCAGGCCCTAAGTTCAAGCCCTGGGACTGGCAAAAAAGAAAATTCTTTAAACATTTTTAGCAAAGGTGATAAGTTACCAAGTGCTGTGCAAATAATTCTAGAAAAAAAACTCTGGTCTAGCATTATAGGCAATAGTGTTAGTGGATTGTTGGATTTTGTTTACTTGTATGTTTGGCTGGGTGGTTGATTGAAAATGAAAGATTTTATTTCTATGGGTGTGAATTAAAAAACTTACTGGCAGTTGTGCAGTCATACCCTGCATAACAATATTTTAATCAACCAGAGATTGCATAAACAATGAGATTGTAATAGAGGGGAACATTCCTATTGCTTTTGTTGTTTAGATTGTGGTATTGTAATCTACAATATATAGTAACATGATATGCAGACCTGTAGCCTTGAACAATAGGTTGTCAATACGGCCTTGATATACAGAAAGCAATAGAGACAATGTCATCTAGGTTTATATGTGTAGGTGCTATGATACTGGTACCATGACCAAAATAACATGCTTTTCTCTAATACGTGTCAAAACAGTCTTGTTGTTCAGGAGACATGATTGAATATAACTTGGTGGAATTTGCTTACCTATCACCAGATCCCAGCCTTCTAGTTAGCTCAGCTCTATTCTCCATATTGGCACAGCTCTCAGGTTGTATGTGTAGGAAGAAGGTTGTCAGCAGCTACTAAGCAGTACCCCTGCTCCCCTCAGATCCAAGTGTGGTGAAGGCCTCTCTCCTCAAAGTCCCAGCACAAGGCTCTCACATCTCCTTGGCCACAGGGGATGGGGGTCATGGCACTCCAGGCCCAGACTGGCTAGAACTTTGCACTTAACTGGCTGTGGTTTAACCATGAACCCTGGATAATTAGCTTAACCATTGACACCTGAATGTCTTCAGCTGTAAAGTGAGGATTGAATTGAATTCTCAGTTTTTCATCCAGTTAAATAAGATAGCACATATAAGAATATAGCCTAAGGTGCATAATTCAGTATTCTGTAAAGTGTAACCATCTAGTGGCTTTTGACTTGGTGGTTTTTGTTTTGTTTTGAACCTTGGTTTTCTGTCTGAGCCCAGGTCAGGTTTGTCTTTTCTCTCTTCAAGCATCTCAATGTCATGTTTTCAGGGCTTCCTCTTGGCTTTTCTAAGGGCTTTTCCATGTGTTTTCTGAACCTTGGGACTAAACATCACCTATCATCATCATCAGTAGCTGTGACTTGACTTGCTTTGGATTTCACAAGGATGGGCTTATGAAGAAGTTTTAAGGAGGGCCTTTCAATTACCTTGCATAATCTCACATCAAAACTCTTCCTTGTTGGACTTCTCTCTCTAAAAGGCAGGCCACTGGTGTGTCTCTGAGTCTTAGGAGACAAGTCCCAAAGACTGGAAGCATTGTTTTCTCAGGCTCTTATTAGAGCCTGGCAAACCCGTTGTTTCCATCCCTGAACCTGAACAGTCACTGGCTGCTGGCAGCTTCTGGAACAAGGAGTAATCAATTCCCTTTTCCTCATTCAGTTGAGGTGTAGGCTGGTTGGGTTAGCTTTACAACTATTTCTATCCTAGTTTTCAGCTGAATACACACACACACACACACACACACACACACACACACACACACACACACACACACTGGCAGGCTGGACTCTAATTTGCTTCCTTAATGCCACAGGAATCATTCATTTCTCTGGAAATCATGAAGCATTTGCCATAGCCCAATGCACCTTATTCCTGGGCAGGCTGAGGCTACAGGGGCATGCCAGGGATCAGGATACCAGATAGGACCTACAGGCACCTCCTTCCTAGCTCCGCCCTCTGTGCTGAGGCAGCCATTGAGACGTTTCCCTTCTTCTTCCTCTCTTAGAGCAGCCACCTCTTTCCTGGTGTCCTCTGTTGGGTTTCCCCAAGGGAAGTCAGAAGCAGGTCCCACCTGGTCCTGAGCTCTGTCCACCCCAGCTGTGAGCAATCGAGCTGCTTGGTGAGTGCTTGGGAGGGGGTAGAGAGGGGTTGGGGTGGTCAATCTTCTGCCCCATTCCGTTAGATTAAGTTCAGACTCTCAGATAGGAGTGACAACCGCAGGCTCCCCGCCTCTAACCTCAGCTCCCCCTGGGTGGGTGGATGGGTGCTGTCAGCTAAGGTCACCTTCAGACAGAAGTTCTCCTGAGCTCTCCCCTGGGAATGGTACAAAAGATTAGGCAAGAGGTGCAGCAGGGTGAATTTCCTGACAGTGCCATCCACGTCTGCTCACCTTGCTGGTCTCTGTAAAGGAACATCTCAATGATTGCTTTCCAGATTTCCCAGCCTTAGGCTTTCTTTTTAGAAAGAAGTAACTTATCTCCACAGCTCAGATCCCTGAGACTCAGAGAGTGCTTCGTTTGCTTCCTTATGATGCAGTGGGACAGGTGAAATCAAATCCTAGTGACCCCTTGGGGACGCCTCTCCAGCTCGTCCGTGAGCCCTGGCCCCATGATGCTCTCCAAAATGTTTTCACCCTCCCAAAATAACTGAGCCAAGACTCTGTTCTTGTCATTGCTCACAACAGGGGTACAGGGTCACTAGCCAGGCTAGAGAGAAGGGCTACTTAGGAACCTGGGCTGGACTCTGGCTGTGCTCTGGAGCCAGCCAATGGCCAGGCTCTACCCAGTGTGCTCAGCCTTCCAGCAAAGGGTCCTCTGAGCAAGGGAGGGCCCCGAGAATAGCACACCCACTGCTCCCTCACATCCGTCTGAACTTACCTTGAGATTCTTACTGCCAATCTCAGAGCAGGGAAAAATCTGGGTAAGTAAGTTGAAGACTCCATTTCTGAAGGCTGCAATGTCTCCCAGGGGCCACTATGAGGCAAACTGGAGTGAGGGCAGGAATCTGGGGGCCTGGCTCTGCTTTTCAGTAGGGATTGACTGGGAAAGGCAGAGGGCAAGCAAGTGAGCTGAAGAAGGATTATTGAGGCCACATGTGGAAAACCTGGATAATGGAGGAGTTAGGGAAGCACCTAGTCCGGATGGTGGGCTGGGGGTTCAGAGAAGCAAGGAGCCCACCCCACTATAATCACAGCTGCTCTCACTGTGTAAGAATCTTCTACTCTGCTAATCTGTTCCTGGGAGCTGGAGACTTGTCCCTGTACACCCAAGGCCACACATGCAGGCCCCGTCACCAGATAGAAGGTGCATTACTTCACATACATTGACACCCTTTCTCATGTCTTGGTCCCCATTTCCCTTCGCCCACCCCACCCCTCATCTTGTTCCCCCACTCTCCCTATCCTATTTCAAATAACCAAATACGCACATATACAATATATCAAATAACAAGGTGAAATACTGTAACAATATGAGATAACCAAGTGACAGCAAAAGAGATGAGAGATAACATAGTACATTAAGGACAACAATCACTCATTATATGGCTTTTGTTTCTATATCCTGGAGGTCCTTTCATTTAGTGTCATACTGTATGGTCTTATGTATGTAGGTTTTATTCTATTGTAAATCTCTGCTAGGAGAGCCCAAGGTTTCTATTGATTATGACAAATGAGGGAAACCATTGAGCCTATCTTCCTTTGAGTCTGGCTTACTTCACTTAATATGATTTTTTCTAAGTCTTTACAAATGGGGCGATGTTGTTCTTTCTGACAGCAGCATAGAATTCCATTGTGTATAAACACCACATCTTGTTGATCCACTCATCAACTGAGGTGGCCTAGCTTCTTGTATCATTGTTTGGGTGCTTATTGTCAGATTTCTCCAAGAAGAAATATTTAATTAACTAATTTATTAATTGAGTGCCAGTATTGTGGCTTGAACTCAGGGTCTCATGCTTTTGCTTGGCCTTTTTTTTTTTTTTTTTTTTTTTTTTTTTGCTTTTCTCAAGGCTGGTGCTTTACCACTGGAGCCATATCTCCACTTCCAGTTTTTTGGCTAATTGGAAATAAGAGTCCCACGGACTTTTCTGCCTTCATCTAGCTTTCAAGTAGGATCCTCAGATCTCGGCCTTTTGATTAGCTAGGGTTACAGGTGTGAACCAGTGGCCTCTAGCAAGAATGCCTTCTAGGAAGAAGGGCTTGTGAGCCTCTGCTGGTGCTGTGCTAGAAGTCTCATGGACAGGCACTCCCAGAAAGAGTGTTTGCAGGGTTGCGCTGAGGTTCTGGCATGACCTTTGCTGGGGCCTGCTTTCCAGCTTCTCTTCTGTACATGGGATTCTCTAAATCACCTGTTCCAATTCAGTCATCCCACCTGTCTCTCTCATTCTCCCCCACCTCTCTTACACACCTCTTCTGTGTGTTACCCTTCACCTTTCATCTGCTGCCCCTCAGCGATTCTTCCATACACCATTAAAATCTCACCAGAGGAGCCCCTGTACAATAGCACATCTACCAGCAACTTCCAATCTGTCTGTGACACAGCTTTGACCCTCTTAGGACCAACAGGCTGTGTTTGGCTGCATTCTGGGTACCAACAGCAGTCTAAATAGGACAGGCATGTTGTTCCAAAGCAATTCAACCAGTAAAGATAGGGATTCATTCAGAAAAAGAAAAATTTGAAGTGGCATCTTTGAGGCCACTCATTGATGGATTTATTTCATCAACTCAATAAACACCAGCCAGGGACAGAGATGAAAGGGTGGGACTTCAGGGTCCCAGGATGAGGAGCAGTTGGTGAGAGTTTGAGTGTCCTGCGCTGTGGCCAGTATGCTCACGGGCTTTAGGAGATTCTGAGGAGGACAGGCCTCATTGAATGTGAAGCTGGGGTGGAGTGAGGTCAGAAAGACTTCTAAGAGCAAAGTTAACGTTTATGACTAAGGACCTGACGTTAAACAATGAATGAGCCAATGCTACACTGGAGTGAGATCAGTAGCCCTGCACTGGCCATGCATTGGCAAGTGCTCCTCAGAGTGCCATGCTGGGCTTTCTCCATAGCCAGTCGAGTTGGACTCAGGCTAGCCCAGGAAGGAATGAGGATGAGTAACTGTACTCAGCACTTAACCCATTTATGGTGGGGAAGGACTGAGTGAGACCCATCTTATCACCTCCCCATCCTCTCCAGCCAGCACTGCCCCCAAAATAGAGCTTCTTTGAGAAATGCTCAATGTTCCATAACAATGGCTCCAAATCAGAGGTGATTTGACCCCTAAGGGTCATTAGGCAGTATCTGGAGACATAGATGGCCATAGTTAAGAAGGAGGAAGTAGATAGACTACTGGTGTTTCATGAGTAAAGGCCACTGATGTTGCTCATAGTACAATGTATAGGACAGCCACCGGCTGGCCCTGCCGCACACACACAGAACACAGAAAAGAATTATTTATTCAACTTGTTACTAGTGCCAGAGGCTGAGAAACCATGACTTAGAATCTAATAATAGTCCTCCTTTATCTGTGGAGCGTCTTTCTAAGCAGCAGGTGGATGGATACCTGAAACTTCAGATATTACCGAAATATATGAATGCATTACATATATGTATATATGTGTGTATATGTATGCGTGTATATATGTATATATATATATTTACTTAACTACAAGTCCTATGAATCCAAGATGGCTGGCTGATAATGGAGATCAATACTAGTGAGTAACAGGAGAATAGCATATACAGCCTCGCCCTATCCCTCACTCGTCTAGACTGGAACCAGTGATCCATTAGTATAGCAGGTCCAGTGCCATGTCATTAGCACTCTTTTTTTTTGCCAGTCCTGGAACTTGAACTCAGAGCCTGAGTACTTGAGATTTCCTCAAGACTTGTGTTCTACTATTTTCTATGTATGTGGTACCAAGGAATTGAACCCAGGTCTTTGTGCATGCTAGGCAAGCACTCTACCACAAGGCCAAACTCCAGGTTCCTATCATTAGCACTCTTTAAGGCCAATGTAGATGTTTTCTCTGAATTGAAAAAATGGGGAAGTCAGGGGCTGGTGGCTCATGCCTATAATCCTAGCTACCCTGGAGGCTGAGATCTGAGAGTTACGGTTCAAAACCAGCCAGGGCAAGAAAGTCGATGAGACCTGGAACTTGAACTCAGGGTGTAAGAGGTCTCCTTGGGCTTTCTCAGGGCTCTACCACTTGAGCCATAGCACCATTTCCTGCTTTTTTTTATGTATGTGGTAGCGAGGAATCGAATCTGGGTCTTTGTGCATGCTAGGCAAGCATTCTACCACTAGGCCAAACCCCCAACTGCCATGAGACTCCAAAACAGCCAGAAGTGGTGCATTTGCTCAAGTGGTAGAGTGTTTGCCTTGAGCACAAAGAGGCTCAGGGACAGTGCCCAAACCCTGAGCTCAAGCCCCAAGTCTGGCAAAAAAAAAAAAAAGTCCCAGGAAAAATTCCAAAATAGCAACAACAAAGGACAGGGGGTGTGGGAGTATGGCACTGTAGTGCAGCATTTGCCTGGTAATGCAAACTCTAGGTGTGATGCTCAGGTGTATAAAGTAAATAAATAAAACAAGATTTTAGAAAAGATTCCTTTAAAGGGCACAGGAAATGTTTAATGTTATTATACTCATCTTTATATTCTTGTACTCTACTGAAATCTAATTTCAGATATCTTTTTTTTTTCTATAGTGGAAAGAGTCCATAAAGAGCTCACAAGGTACTTAGTGCCTGCCGGGCTGTGCTGCAGCTGTGGTCCTGAAGCTGATGCAGGAGGCTGGGCTGACGTGTAAGATACTTCAGCATGGAGGTGGGTGTTGGAGAGGATGACCAACGTCCTTTCTGGAACTCTCTCCCTGCTTGGATAATGCTTTCTGGGCTGCCCTGGTTGTACCATTGTATAGAACCTGCCCTTTGTGGTCTGGCCAGGCCCCCCTCTCCATGGGACACCTTACAATGACCTGATCTTCATGCTAGTGGCTTTTAATAGAAGTCATGATAATTAATATTCATTAGGCGATTAGACTGTGCCAAGTTCTGAAGTATGTCCTTCATGCTGCAAATTAATTTTCTCAGTTCTCTTTGAGAGTTGTATTATTATATCTTTACTATAGATAAGAACATGGAGGCAGAAATAGTAATGATTTGATTCTGTCCAAGATTAGTAAGCTCAGAAGTTAGAGTGAAAAGTCTATAATTCCAAGGGAATCATGGTTAAACCATGAGGTGTGCAAGCTGGCAATTGACTCTAGACCATGCTGTATGCATGATGTTTATTTACGTTACTATGTGGCATGCTTTCATTCAGTCTACGTGGAACTCAGGACCACACCAGAAGCGGGAAGGACAAGGCAAAGTAAGGCACCAGCAATGCATGCTGGGAACCAGCAATGAGGGAGAAGAGGGAACAGGAAACCATCTGCTAGTGTAGACGCGCTGGGAGAGAAGAGGGTGTTAGCAGAGGTAAACACGAGCTGTCTGTCCTGGAGCACACAGAAAGGACTGAGGAGATCCTGCTTCACATCATATGACCCTGAGGCGGACTGCTATCTCTTCCCCCACAAAGCCATCTCTCTGCCACAGCCTTGCAGAAGGCACCCTCTCCTCTTGCATGTTCCCACATGTTAAATAGAGGACGCTCAGAGCACCAGAAATCACTGGTCTTCTGAGAGTGGACTTTCATCCTGTAGCTTGATCACAGTCATCTCTTCCCATGGCCTCTGGTCCGACTCCAGGTGAAGGGAGGAAGGGGACTCCATTCTTGTTGAAGCACCCAGAGTGTTCATTTTTGTCCCTAGCAGGGAGGTGATGGCACATGCAGCTCCCACACTGAAGGCCCAGTCAAGGAGGAGGAGGGCCACCCTGGCAATCCCAGCAGCAGCCATCTGGCCTACCATGTCTTGGATGTCCCGCCGTGGTACCTTTGCATCTTACTGGGGATCCAGGTAATCATACCCATCAAGTACTAGGTCTAGATCAAAGGAGTCAACACCAACACCATCAGTTGCTGGTGTCTTTTCATGCTGAGCCCCAAGGGAACCAAGGCCTTTGGGTCTCTTGCTCTCTAAGCATTGCAGGATGGGGATAAATGATTAGAAAAGAATTCTCCCGGGCCAGGGGTTTGGCCTAGTGGTAGAGTGCTTGCCTAGCATGCACGAATACCCGGGTTCGATTCCTCGGTACCACATATATGGAAAAAAGCTGGAAGTGGTGCTGAGGCTCAAGTGGTAGAGCTCTAGCCTTGAAAAAGTCCAAGGACAGTGCTCAGGCCCTGAGCTCAAGCCCAGGACTGGCAAAAAAAAAAAATTCTCCCTTCAGCTAGGCTTACCATTTCACATCAAAGACAGTATTGACCCCCCTTCCCTCCTTCCCTCCCTCTTTCCCTTCCCTCTAGCTCTCATACTAAGGATTGAACCTAAGTTCTCACATTTACTAAGCAATCAGTCTACCACTTCATGTTTGAGACAGGGTTTTCCTGGTTTTGTCTGGACTGGCCTCCAACTTAAGATCCTTCTGCCTCCACTTCTCCAAGTGTGGAATTACAAATGTGCACCCCCATAGTCTTGCTCCATTGCTCTCTTGAGTGTGTGATCACTGGTTTTCGTAAAGGTGCACTTCACTTAGGAAATGCCCTTGGGAAGCCAGAGGCTAGGCCAAGTACATTCTTGAAAGCAGGCCCCATTCTTGGCAGCTTCTCTTTCAAATGTCTCCAAATGCCTCCTAATCGTTAAGATCAGGAGATTCATTTGTTAACAGGAGGGGACTAGCCCTCATTAAGTCCAATTAGCCAATGTTTCTGGGCAGAGTATAAGATAGGAAATAAAACAGTGGTGGATTTTGGCCTTGGGAATATTGTGCCCTTAATCAACCTGTAGGAGGTTCAAAGAAGCATGTGGGAGAAACTAGGAAGAACTGAATTCATATTATTTACCATGAGGGGACACAGATGCAATGGAAAGATTGTCAGAGCCACCAATGCATAGACTCTTCTCTGAATGCCCTTCTGTATCCCTGTTCCTCTTAGTTTGTCTCTTGGAGCTATCAATGAGAGAGAGAGAGAGAGAGAGAGGGAGAGGGAGAGGGAGAGGGAGAGGGAGAGGGAGAGGGAGAGAGGGAGAGAGGGAGAGAGGGAGAGAGGGAGAGAGGGAGAGAGGGAGAGAGGGAGAGGTAGAGAGACAGAGACAGAGAGAGACAGAGAGAGACAGGCAGAGAGAGACAGGCAGAGAGAAGGAGAGAGAGAGAGAGAGGCAGGCAGAGAGAAGTAGAGAGAGACAAAGACAATAGAGAGAGAGACAGGCAGAGAGAGAGGCAGAGAGAAGTAGAGAGAGAGACAAAGACAAGAGGAGAGAGAGAGAGAGAGAGAGAGAGAGAGAGAGAGAGAGAGAGAGAGAGAGAGAGAGAGAGAGCGAGAGAGAGAGAGAGAGAGAGAGAGGAGCGACTTTGTCTTTTACAGGAATTCAAAGTCACCCCAGGCTCCTATACGTATCTATCTTATTCCTCTCTACTCCTTGTTTATCAAAAGTCGTTGCTGCTCTTATTGGTCAGATTTTTCCAGAATGTTCTCTCAAGGGATTAACCTCAGTGAATAATCTGTTGGTTGATATTGCCTTTGAAATCTGGCTTAATGTGGTGATAGGAGCTGGAATTATCCCCTAATAAAAGACCCAGCCCTTACTTTCCTTCTTCCAGCATTTCCACCCATGTGGCTGGAGAGACACGAGGCTCTTTGCCCCCAGGAATACTTTCCGGCTTTATTCTAGAGGACCAGACCTGGCCCATGTTGAATAGGACATGCTTTCTGCTTTGGCAGATGGATGCAATGCGGTCCTCTGCCCTGCTGGAGTAGAACATTCTCAGGCCCAGCTCTGCCTGAGGGGAGATGGGCCTGGAAAGGCAGGCCAGTGCACATACAGTTTTAGGTTTCATTTTCTTAAAAACAACCTAACTTCTTCTGTAGCTAATTTAACCGAGTTGGAGACTTGAGATGAAAACTTTAAAGAAAAAGAAGACAATTTGCCTTTCATTGTCTCCTTTATACACTGATCTCACGAATAGCTGGAGGGAGGGAGATTGGTTGGGACAAGGTAGGGTCCAGGTGTAGTGGGTCTCATCACCAATTTTCAACATAATGAAAAGCCAGCATAGCTTTCCTTCTTTCTTTTCTCCTTCCTTCCTCACTTTTTCTCTTCCTCCTTCCCTTTTTCCTTTGTCTTCTCTCCTTCCATCTTTCCTTCCTTCTTTTGTTCTTCTTTCCTCTCCTTCCCTCCTCTCTTTATTTTTTCCCACTTGTTGCTATTGTTGGTCATGGGTCTTGAATTCAGGGCTAAGTAGGTACTGTCTCTGAACTCTTTTGGCTCAAGGTTAGCTGTCTACCATTTTGGTTTTCTGGTGGTTAATTGGAGATAACAGTCTCACAGATTTTCCTGCCTAGTCTAGCTATGAACCATGATCCTCAGATCTCAGTCTCCTGCGAAGTTAGGATTACAGGTGTGAGCCACCAGCACCCAACATTTTTTTTCACTTTTTTTTTTCTAGTCCCGGGGCTTGAACAAAGGGCCTGGGCACTGTCCCTAAGCTTCTTTTTCTCAAGGC
Organism: Megascapheus bottae; assembly: GCF_031878675.1. Taxonomy (NCBI): domain Eukaryota; kingdom Metazoa; phylum Chordata; class Mammalia; order Rodentia; family Geomyidae; genus Megascapheus; species Megascapheus bottae. The sequence continues at coordinate 72,489,398 of NC_143513.1, read as the reverse complement.
TAGTACTTTACCACTTGAGCCACAGCACCATTTTCAGCTTTTTCTGTGTATGTGGTACTGAGGAATCGAACCCAGGCTTCATGCATGCTAGGCAAGCACTGTACCACTAATCTACATTCACAGCTCTCCACTTTTAAAAACATTTCTATTATTAAGTAATTGTGCAAAGGCCAAGTTATGAGAACCACTTCCTCTGTGCTTCCTGTCTTCTTCCTCCTATCCCTACTGTTTCAGAGCTTATTTTTTATGCGGAATACCATGACCCTTCCTCCTTTCATTCCTGTGCCCCTTCCCAACTTCGTCCCTCCCTTCCTTATTTCTCTCTTTCCTCCTTGCCACTCTCCCTTCTCCCTCCCTCCTTTCCATTGTTGGGTGTGCACTGATTCGACAGTTAATCTTTTTCTAGCCAAGGCAAACCACACCTGCCTACCCTGGCTCTGTTTTCACTATGTCCTCACAGGGTGAGATGGAACATCCTCACAATCATGTAAACTTGCCTGGGCAGCATTCTCTGCTCTGGATGTCAGTGTATCAGGAATGCCATTTGCACTAGAAACCTGTGGATAGTTCCAGAGGAAAATGACTTAAGTTACCAGAGTACAGATGGTATTAGAACAAAGGAGACAAGCAGTGACTCTGTCACAACTAGATGCTAGGATCTGGGGCCTTTCTCCTTTGCCCAGATAGAAGTTATGGGTAGAAGCTGGACCTTTGACAGCTAGCACAGTGGCATGGGGCACCAGGCTGAGAATGTTGGCAGCTGGTCAGAGGCACAGGGTTACGGGCCTGGAGGGGTTAAGCCACATGTCTGAAGTGTTACAGTTCTTCTGTGCCTCAGGTCACAGCAGGAAAAGGAGTCCCATCAAATGCACTACTATGGACCAGATGCCACTGCCACTTCAAGAACCAGCTGCCAGTAAATGCTGCCAGGGCGAGGCCCCTACCCTCTCCTCCTGCCATTCCCTCTTCTCTGATTCATGTTCTCAGCTCAACTGCTTCCTTGCTGATGAGAATCCAAAGTAGGCAGTGCATTCGAGAAGTTTCTATTGGACCTGCTGCATCAGCACAGGAGGCTATCTCCTTGCTGCTCACAAAGTCACCTGAGTGGGCTGCTGGGGTCACCAGAAGGGCCAGTGACAGGGAGGTGTGTGTACCAGTCAGGGCAGCCCTCTCATGCAATTGAAGGATGGCATTTACAGTAGTCAAGGATTTTTCTGCTTGGCCACCAGGGAAAGGAAGTGCCCCCCCCCTCTGGACTGGGTAGGAGTGGCTGATGTAATGGAGAAAGTCTGGGGCGAGCTGCTTGCTGGTCAGTGCCTTCAAGAGCTGGCTGGAGTCATGCTTTGTGTTCAGCACAGCTGGGGCTGGCTGTCCTTTGCTGAAGGCCCCAGGGTTGGAGAGCTTCTGGGGAGTGTTTGCCAGCTGTCAGTTAGAGAGGGAAAAGTCCCCAGTCCCCAACATCTAAGAATGTTTAAAGGAAATGTAAACTTTGAAAAGTGTGCTTCCAACAAAAGCTTTCCTGTAACAGTGCTTTAACAAGTACTTGGCAGAAGTCTAAGGCTGCCCAGGTCCGGACCTGCTGCCCCAGGGAAAGGGTGAGGCCATCTGGCTCAGCTGCCCCTGGCTCTGTTCTTAGAACTTTTGGCTCAGTTGCCAGATTTGACTGAGCCACATACTGGATAGTTAGCATGGCTCAGAACAGAACTGACCACAGAACATAAAAAATTTCAAGACTTAGTCATGTTTCTTGCTCTGGAGTCAGTGTGCAATAGTATCTGTCTGTCTGTCTGTCTGACTGTCTGTCTGTCTATCCATCGATCTGTCCGTTTGCCTATCTACCTGTCATCCATTCATGTATCATGTATACACCCATTATGTTTCTGTCTGTCTACCAGTCAGTTTGTCTATCCATCTGTCATCCATCCATTATCTATCTATCTATCTATCTATCTATCTATCTATCTATCTATCTATCTATCTATCTCCCCATCTCTATCATCTATCTGCCTCTCTGCTTTTCTGTCTGTCTCTCTCTGCCAGCCTGCCTACCTGCCTATTATGTATTACCCATACCTAACTTATTCCCTTTGTGGCTGTTCTGAATCCCCTAAACTTGTCAATGGGCAGCTCAACTAGCCTTTGTTTGGCCAGCGGCCCCTAAGCTCATGCCAGGAGCTTCATTATCAGTGGTTCTTCTCTCTGTGTGCTTCATTTAACGATGATTTTCTTGTCCTTACAGCCCCATCTTGCCCTTCTGGGCTTGAGTCCCTTCGTTGGTTCCTCTCTATCATGTCAGTTCTTAGTACTTAAGAGCCTGCCCTCATAGCCCAGGCTCTCTGGATCCCAGCTTTCTGCTTCCAGGAACTTCTAGTGCTCACTACTGGCCAGGATCTTTGCCTGGGGCTCATGGCTGGGACCTCTGGGGTCAGCTGTTGGGTGCTGGCTGTGGGTGGACGTCCTGTTGAGGGGATGCTAGTAAAGCCACTTTCTGCCACAGCACTTCCTCACTGCCCTGGGAGGCCTCGTGGCTGTGCCACTTATCCTGGCCAAGGACCTGTGCCTGCAGCATGACCCCCTGACCCAGAGCTATCTCATCAGCACCATTTTCTTTGTCTCTGGCATCTGCACTCTCCTGCAAGTGTTTTTAGGAGTTAGGTAAGTAGAACTTCTCCTTGTAGATTCTGACTTTTTACCTGCTCCGGTATCCACAGGTCTACTGGCCTGTGGCTAAGAAGATGGGAAGCTGATTACAAGGTGAGGAGCTCAGAAACTCATGGTCTATGTTAGCTGGGAGGCTGGAGTGAAATTCGTGACACAAATCCAATTCACTTAGGGAAAACTGTGTTCCTCTCCCAATAGGGTTTCACTTTTTTGCCCAGGGCCAGCCTTAGATTTCAATCTTCCTAAATATGGCTTCCTAAATAGCTGGAACCACAGGCCTGTGGTCCCATCACCACATCTAGTTTATTGAGATGATCCTCTCTCCCGATCCTCAGATCTCCAACTTCCAAATAGCTGGATTGCATGTGTGACCCACTACATCTGGCAAAACAAATGTGTGCTCTGGGTAGACCAAACACATTCACAGATACAGATATGTGGTTTGGGCCCTGTGCACATGAATCCACCCATGTTGCCCCTTTTCATTTCACTGTCATTTGTTCTTTTAAAGCATGAAGTCCTTCATGTGCATTGGTGCCTACTAAAATCCAGCCTGGAAGAGATGGAGTCTTTTGACTCTGGGGATGACCTGGGGAAAATTGGGAAGCCTGGAAATGTGTCTCTCCCTCTCATTCCCACCGCTTCCCTCTTCCCTGTTCTCACCACCATTTCAATCTCTAGCACCTCATTCATACAACAGGCGAAATAATAACTACATTCTCAGGGATTTCCCCTCTACTGGTTTTCTTACCTTCCTCATACAAAACCTGCTTGTCCAGTGCCTCCTGCCTTTAGTATTTACTTAGCACCTAATCCAAGGACAGGTCTGGGTTTTGTGCATCCTGAAGCTTACCATAGTTTTTGATGTTCTCTTTAAGAAAGAGAACAGAAAGTTATGAATAGAACCAGGCACTAGTGGCTCATACCTGTAATTCTAGGTACTCAGCAGGCTGAGATTTGAGGACTGTGGCTTGAAGTCATCCTTGGAAAGTCAATGAGACTCTTTTTTTTAATTGTAATTAATAGAAGGGTTACATTATATTCACCAAATAGAAGGTGCATTACTTCACAAACATGTTTTTGTCCCTATTTCCTCCCCACCCCCTCCTCTCATCTTGTTTCCCCCCCTTTCCTATCCTATTTCAAATAAACAAATAAACACATATACAAGATACCAGATAACAAGATAAGATGCTGTAACAATATGAGATAACCAAGGGACAACAAAAGACATGAGAAATAACAGTACATTAAGAACAACAATCACACATATGCTCTTGTTTCCATATCTTGGAGGTCCTTTCATTTAGCCTCATCCTATCTGGCCTTATGTATGTAGGTTTTGCCCTGTTGTAAACCTCTGCTAGGAGAGTCCAAAGTTTATACTAATTATGACAAATGAGGGAAACCATTGAACCTATGTTCCTTTGAGTCTGGCTTCCTTCACTTAATATGATTTTTTTTCCAAGTCTTTCCATTTCCTTACAAATGGGGAAATGTTGTTCTTTCTGATGGCAGCATAGAATTCCATTGCATATAAATACCACATCTTGTTGATCCAATCATCAACTGAGGGACATCTGGTTTGGTTCCATATCTTTGCTATGGTAAATAGTGCTGCAATGAACATCACTGTGCTAGTGGATTTAGTATGTCCTTGTTTCTGGATGATTGGGTAAAAATGCCAAGTAGTGAAAGTGCTGGATCATAGGGGAACTCTATGTTTAGTCTTTTGAGACTACCATCATACTACTTTATCTGTAATTAACCACCAAAAAACCAGAAGTAGAACTGTGACTAAAGAGACAGAGTACTGGCCTTGAGTATAAGCACTAAAGGACCTGAATTTAAACCCCAGTATCAGCACAAAGATATAAAGAAAATCATATACAAAAATATTTGTTTTGATAGAAAAAAATCAGAAGCTGGTTCCAGTGGCATCTGGTGCCTGTAAGCCTAGCGACATAGGAGGCTGAGAGCTAAGATCATGATTCAAATCTAGCCTGGGCAGGAAACTTTGTGAGACTCTTATCTCCAAGTAATCACAGAATAAGCCTGAAGTGGCACTGTAGCTGAAGTGGTAGAGTGCCAAATTGAGCAAAAAGAAGCTCAGGGACAGCTTCCAAGCCCAGAGTTCAAGCGCCAGGACTGGCAAAAAGAAAATCAAAATCAAATCAAAAAGCAGATGAAGACCACAAATGCCATACATTCCAAAAGGTGTCATGACAATATTATCTATCTCTCGGATAGTCTCCCATACTTCTCACTTCTCTCCTGTATTTTATGACTTCATAGTCTTCAATTGTCTATTTTGGAGAAAGAAGAAAAAATAATTGAACTATCACTCTTGTTTGGATTTTCCAAGTTTGTTGGCTGTTACTGCTTGCCGGAATGGATTGCACTTCATATAAGACTGTCATAGTGAAGTCAACATGTGCCAGTGATACTAAAGAAACATGATTTGAAATTCTGGATTCCATAGACAGAAGTGTTCTGATCAATTCTCCCACACATCATCACTACAAAACTTTAAAACTGCATGGTACATGCTGGGTGCTGTGACTCGCGCCTGTAATCCTAGTTACTCAGGAGTCTGAGATTTGGGGATGAGGTTCAAAGCCAGATTAGGCAGAAAAGTCCAAGAGACTCTTATCTCCAGTTACTCACCAGAAAACAGGAAATGGAGCTGTGGCTCAGTTGGTAGACCATCAATCTTGAGCAAAAAATCCAAGCAAGACGTCAACAAAACCCTAAGAAAGGGTTTCAATGTGTGAGAAGTAATGTACCTACTATCTGGTGAAAACATTACCTAAATAATAAAAAATAAAATGAAAAAAAAAGAGTGACTTCATTCTCCAGGACTGGCATACATGCAAAAAAATATTGTGCATTTAAAATTGTGCTTCATTATAAATTATAGTCATAGAGAAAAAAACTTACATTTTGCCAGGGCATCCAGAGAATCAAATCTTCTTTGGCATTTTTGCATATCTGATGATTACCAAATCTGCCAAAGATAGCTCCTAATTCCTTTCAAATCTTGTTTCTTTAATATCATTGGCACATATTGACTTCACAATCCTACCTCTAGTACTGGATCTCAAGGTTATGATCTTGAGTGAGCTGGCATAGTGAGCTGGTACAAGAATTTCTGGGAATCACAATTACATCTAGGTAGATGGCAATAAATTAACTATGCACAGATATCCTAATGCTCTCAGGCTCCGTAAATAGATCCCAGTATACTTAAACAAGACTTACCCTGACTCAACTTCCTCTTAGCCAAATGTTAAAAGTGTTCATGCCCTTTCTAATTGCATCCACATGCAAAGATTTAGAGGTAGGGAAATGGCAATGGAAAGGCAGAATTCATGGTGAATGGTGGATAAAACTTTTGCTTTTACAAATTTTAGAGGTTCACAGGGCTGGTGTGAACAAAGCTCAAGGTCTCCCTTGTTGGGACATTAGAAAGAGTCATGCAGGCAAGGGACCCATCAGTTAACTCTGCTATGACCTAATCTGTATCATGCTTGGATTTGGCCCTACATTGCAAAGGGAAAGGAAACACATTTTTCCTTACGATGTGCTTCTGCCTAAGCTGTCTTGAAAGAGAATGACCTTGGGCTTGGTGTAATCCTAGTACCTGGAAGGCTGAGGCAGGAGGATCATGACAGAGAGAGAGACATACACGGAGAGAGAGAGAGAGGCAAAGAGAGAGGTAGAGAGAGAGACAAAGACAAGACACACACACACACACACACACACACACACACACACACACAGAGAGAGAGAGAGAGAGAGAGAGAGAGAGAGAGAGAGAGAGAGAGAGAGAGAGACAGACAGACAGACAGATAGACAGACAGACAGATAGATAGACAGACATGGAGGGAAGGAAGAAGAGAGGGAGAGGGGAATATGACTTGGCAGGATAAATTCATGCCTAATTCACCATAATTACCAGAATCAAAGCAACACAGGGAAACATGGATTGGATACTGGCCAGTTGTTTCCAGGGCAAACAGAATGCTGGCAGCCTCAGAGGAGAATCACTAATCTGACCTTTCATGCTTTCCAATCAAAACTACTTCCCAAAGGTTCCCTTTGTAAGTCATTTTCAGGAGACACAGCTATCCTAAATTCTTATTCGTCTCCATGGGAGAGGAATTGTGTTGCCTACATCTTTGGCAGATTATTTCCCTTCTTCCTTCTTCTGTGACTGTCTATCTGAAGCCAAGATTTCTTCTAAATCTTCTACCAAAGTCTCAAAGTTCATTGTGCTCTGTCTCTCAGATTGCCCAGAATCCAACCCCTGCCTCCCCAGAGGACTTTTGGTCTGGAAATCAAGGCATAGAAAGGCCTGGAAGTCCCTTAAGTAACACCCAGAAGAGTTACAAAGTTCTTTTTTGTTTGTTTGTTTGTTTTTGTCAGCCTTGGGGCTTAAACTTGGGGCCTGGGCTTTGTCCCTGAGCTTCTTTTGCTCAAGGCTAGCACTCTACCACTTGAGCCACAGTATCACAGATTTTCTATTGATGTATGGAGGAATTGCACACCAGACAAGCACTCTACCACTAGACCACATTCCCAGCATACCCCAAGCTTAAGATGGTACTAATTAATCAATTAATTAAGTTTGAAGTTTAGCAAGGATTTCTTTGGCAAAGGTATGAATGATAAAGTAGAAACAAAGAGAAAAGAAAAAGAGGAATTTCCCCTAATAAGCATAGGTAAGGTAGAAGCTTGAGAGGCTTAAAATGGTGGTTCTTATCATGGGTATGTTTGTACTTTCTGAGCTAGGGGATTCTACTTTGAATCCTTATCTACATGAGAGTCATCTCACCTAACCACTCCTAATCATCTTGCTAAGTTATCAAGCATAAAGACAATGGGGTTAGAATCAGTCTACTATCAAAAATTATGGGTGTTATTATTACTCAAAATATGGAGGAGGTCAGGAGTTTGGCCCAGTGGTAGAGTGCTTGCCTAGCATGCATGAAAATTAGGGTTTGATTTCTCGGTACCACATTTATAGAAAAAGCTGAAAGTGATACTGTGGCTCAAGTGGTAAAGCTCTAGCCTTGAGAAAGCCCAAGGATAGTGCTCAGGCCCTAAGTTCAAGCCTCAGGACTGTCAAAAAAATATGGAGGAAGCAACAGTTAGGGCATCCATTTGCTAGACATACTTTTGTTTTGTTTTTGTCAGTCATGGAACTTGAACTCTGGGCCTGGGTACTACTGTCCCTGAGCTCTTCAGCTTAAGGCTACCACCCTACCCCTTGAGCCACAGCACCACTTCTGGTCTTCTGGTGATTAACTTTCATGCCCGGTTTGGCTTGGAACCAAATTCCCCAGATCTCAGCCTCCTTAGTAGCTAGGATTACAGGTGTGAGCCACTGTGCACTGCTAGACATGCTTTTTTATTCAGTATTTCCTTACTAGTTCAAGGAGATTGTAATTTACTTAACATCTAAAAATAGGATACTGGAAGAATGTTTGCTGTTTTCATTGATTTTTTTTGGGGGGGTAGCCTTTACGTCCTGATTCTGTTCCAGGATGTTATTAATTTTAATTATGAATAAGTTTCAAAGTTGGAAATGTGGAGGCTCAAATTCTAGTCCTGGCTCTGTGTCATGGGAATTTGAGCAAGTTATTACTTTTGCTAAGACTTGGTTTTTTTGGTCTTTAGGATGAAGGATTTTTAGCCTGGTGCCAGTGGCTCATACCTGTTTTCCTATCTACTCAGGAGGCAGAGATCTGAGGGTTGAGGACTGTGAGACTCTTATCTCCAATAAAGTGGAAAAAACAGAAGTGGCATTGTAGCTCAAATGGTACAGCACTAGCTTTGAGCAGTAAGAGGTTCAGGGACAGTGCCCAGGCCACGAGTTTAAGCCCCAGGAGCAGCAGAAAAAGAAAAAGTGAAGGACTTTTGAATTCGATAATATTCAAAAGTCTGGAGTATATGATGCAAGTAATAGAGCATTTAGCAAGCTGGACACCCTAAACTCAATCCCCACTATCACAAAAGAAATAAAACATACTTCCACTTCTAATATTACAGACACCTAGCATGTAGACAGAGAAATAAACCAGGTGACAGGGCTGGTGGAGGGAGGGGGGGGTTTCTCAGTGTCTGAGTTTCCACAAAAAATCACAGGTATTAGAGTTCCACGTGTGAAAAGGAGTTCAGGGTATCACATAACAAGAAGAATATCACAAGTTTTAGCAAGGATTTATTTTAGGATAACAGGATGACACAGAGGGAAATAAAAAGGAGAGAGAAATATCATGCAGGAAATGGGAGTAAAGACTCACCTTGGGGGGCTGGGAGTTTAGCCTAGTGGTAGAGTGCTTGCTTAGCATGCACAAAGACCCAGGGGTTCGATTCCTTGGTATTTCATACACAGAAAAGGCTGGAAGTGGTGCTGTGGCTCAAGTGGTAGAGCACTAGCCTTGGAGAAAGCCCAAGGACAGTGCTCAGGCCCTGAGTGCAGTCCCCAGGACTGGCAAAAAAAAAAAAAAGATAGAAAAAAGACTCACCTTTGGTCTTCATACTTTCTGAGTTGGGGGAAGGCACATAGCCATGTGGTTTAGCAACCCCTAATCATTAGCCAGTGGTTTTGGATGACATATTCTAAACTATGAAGGTGCAGTCTAAGGCCTCACAGATTTAGTCACTGACTGTTAGGACTTCCCTTTGTCAGGCATGCCTTCCCTTTGTGAAAAGATGGCAGCTTTGTACCATCTCGACGGTGAAGGCAGATACAGACAGACCCTCTATGTCTCACTATCCTTGTATGAAGGGAAGAGATGAAGGGGAACTTGCTGCTGATTTTTTTATTTGTGTTTCCCAGTATAATTTCTGGTTCTAATATCTGAGTTTGTGCCCTCCTCCTCTTAGTGCGCGCTAAGAGAGAGGGAGAGAGAGAGAGAGAGAGAGAGAGAGAGAGAGAGAGAGAGAGAGAGAGAGAGAGAGAGAGAGAGAGAGAGAGATCTCACACTCTCATTTGACTTGTTTTGTAACTAGTTGTCTGCCCCACCCCCTCAGGTTTTATGTTTTCTTTTATAAAGGAAAGTAAATGGCCAACTTGAAATATGAATGGTAACTTTGAATCACCACAATTCTACAACTGGGAAATAATTATTAACCTTTGTTCTAGTCTTTTTAAAAATCAATAACTATACCTATTAAGCTATACCTTCACTTCCAACTTTTTACTGGCTAATTGGAGATAAGAGTCTCATGGACCTTCTTGCCCAGGCTGGCTTCAAACCATACACCTCAGATCCCAGCCTTCTGAGTGGCTAGCATTACAGGTGTGAGCCACTGGATACCTGTCTCCTCCCATTAAAAATAAATTTTCTAAACTGGAAGTGGTGCTATGGTTCAAAGTGGTTGAGTACTAGCCTTGAGCAAAAGAGCACAGGGACCCTGAATTCAAGCCCCACAACCAAAAAAAAAATTCTTTGGCAGTAATAGAATTTGAATTCAGGGCCTTGTACACATGAGCTGCATATCCAGCCCTTTTTTGCTTTAGTGATTTGCCAGGTCAGGAGTGTAAACTCATTCAACCACTCTGGAAAGCAGTATGGTGATTCCATAAAAGACTAAACATAGAGCTCCCCTATGACCCATCAATCCCACTCCTGGGTATTTACCCAAATTTCCAGAAACAAAAGCATCCTAAAGTTATTTGCCAGATAGGTCTCATGCATTTTGCCTGGGCTGGCCTCAAATCCCGATCCTCCTATCTCTTCCTCCCATCCCAAGCAGCTAGGATTTTACGAATGAGGTTCCACAGTACGTATATACATACATACATACATACATACATACATACATACATACATACATACACATAATCTATTTGCATTTAATTTTAACTGTGCTAAAACAACCCGCCCATTGACTTACACAATATATTATCAATGTATTTCCATTTCAATAAGCACATTCAGTCTACACTAGAGAGTTATTGAGTTTGAAGTTCTTCTCTAGACAGTACAATTGTGCAAAAGACCCTTTGCCTCCACACTTTCCAACACTCTGAGTTCCTCCACACATTATGTCTCTTATTAAGTGCCTACAAAACAGAATTCTGAAAGTCTCTGCAGGAAACCCTTACATTCTTGTCTCACCAGTGAAGGATACCATCTCTGAAAACAAAACAAACTAAACAAATACTAGACTGGTATTGGTGCTGGATTATCTCTATCAGCATCATATGAGGAGCTTGCTATAAACAAACATACCTTCCTGGACTTTCCAATCGCACTAACCCCTTGGAGTTCTGGAAATTTTAACAGATTCTGAAGATGATTCTTATGCATATTAATGTAAGGGAATCAGGAGAGACAGGGGAGGCAGGATGGCATCTCTTTACCATGACAGTGTCTCACACGCTAAAAATAGGTACATTCATCTCTGCTTTGGAGGTAAAACGTGGAGCCAGAAAAGCAACAACAACAACATGGAGCCAGGTAGTCAAGAATTTCCTCCTTAATCGACTTTATCAATGATGTTATGGTACCTGAACTTTGGCCTTTGATTTACAATGCAATTCCATGGATGCTATAATGAAATGTGGGTGAGTCAGATCTGACAAGTTTAATTATGCCTCAGTTACCAGTCCCCCCTTCCCCTTCATCTCTTTAGATCTCCCCTCTTTCCCATTAGGACTTGCTGACCTCTTTGAGATATGCAGGTCCAACTAGGGCAGGCTGCAGGCGTACCCTTGTTTTGACTCAGACCCAAGGGGGTTATTTGCACTAGATTTCCTCATACTTCACCCCTCTGGGATGGAGAAAAACAAAGAGAAACTGTTGATGACAAAGCGGTGAAGTGGAAAACCCTAGGTTGACTGTGATTTATTTTAGGTGAGGTGAGACTACTGTCTGACCAAAGGAGCCCAACCCTCCCCTTCTCTCCCTCTCCCCCCCACCCCAACCTCTCTTGGCACAGCCCAAGAACTTAACTACCCCTCCTTCCAGTGTGAGAGTAACAGTAAGGATTCTGTAAACCATTGTATGATTCGCCAAGTAGATAATTACTGTTATGCCCAAGTCTCAGGACGACCACCAAGAGACCACGAGAGTCAGACATTCCGAAATGCAAAAGCAAGGCTTTATTCAGGCGGGCTAGCTCCAGGGCCTCTGTGCTACACTCCCATATAGCTTTGCTACAGGGCTTTTAAAGGCAAAGACTACAGATTTACATTAGAACAGTACTCAGCTATTGGAGTGAGATAAGGTAGGGGTTAGGGACAGTTCAGGGCAGTGGGAGCTAAAACAAATGCCATCCCTTGAATGTACACTTCTGCTTTAGAAAACAAATGCCATCCCTTGAATTTACACCAGTCCAGGTTAATTTTAACAGAGACAAGTCAGTTCCTGGGACTTAATGGCACCACAATTCTGTTTCTTTCATTTATGTGCACTTTTGGGTCACTCACAGTTTACATAAACAACAAGGCGGTTGCTGCTTCAGAATGGGGGCGCTTTTTTTAGCTCTTCAATTACCATGATACCACTCGAAGCAGGCGTGATTTTAGTCTTATTGTACAGAGGAGCAAACTCACACATAAGGAGATGAAGTGGCTCACCTCTGTGGCGTGGAACTTGCTCCCCAAGTGTCATGGCCTTCTCAGGTTGCCATAATGAAAAACCAGAGACTAGGTGTCTCAAGCATAAGAAATGTGTTTCTTCATAGTCCTGAAGGTGGGTCGTCCACCATGAAGGCACCGTATGACTGGTGTCTGCAGATGGTGCTGTGAACTCTCATACTGGAGCGACTGGTCATCTTCCTAAGGATTCGAAACCCTTTATTGGTGTGTGTGGGGGGAGCATTATTGTATAAAACTTTAGTATCTTCTAAAGCCTCATCTCCATCTCCCAACATATGGTGCTAGGGCTTTAGCATGTGAATTTGGGAGAGACACAAACATTTGGAGTATGATCTTAAAGGACCTGCAGGTGCTCAGAGGTCAGCAGTTTTGACGTCTTTGTAAGTAAAGGCGGTGTTTGTTCACAGATGCTCCATTCGAGGATCAACTTACATCTGTCTCCTAAGAAGAAGGATTGCTACAGGCCAAGGGAGCCCTGCAGCCTCCGCAGTAGGAAAGCCTTTGCCCTGTGGGTTCATAACTTCCAACTTCCATGCTGTAGCACTGTGGACTGAAGCAAGCCTGAACTCAGAGATCTTGCTAGGCTTTACCCTTATGTCTCCTGATCGCCTGTTTTGAGTGGGTCCTGGGATCCATTCAAGATTGTTACCCTCAAAGATGCTCATGAGAATCTCATGCTGGTGTTGTGTGCACCCCTATAATCCTGGGAGGTTGAGGCAGAGGGAGGGAGGGAGAGAGAGAGAGACAGAGACAGAGACACAGAGAGACAGAGACACAGAGAGAGAGAGAGAGAGAGAGAGAGAGAGAGAGAGAGGGGGGGGAGAGGGAGAGAGAGAGAAAGGGAGAGAGAGAGAGAGAGAGGGAGAGAGGGTGTTTGGGGGGAATCAGATGTACTATATGGTTTCAGTATAGTAAGTGTAATAATATTTGTTTGGTAACAGATAAAGGTACAATGGTCTATGCTTGGGAGGCCATGGAACTTGGAAGATGGTAGAGAACCAGCTAGGGGTAGAGGTTGGGAGAAGGGAAGAGCTGTTGAGATCACTCAGCGTGATGGGGTATGGTGAACAGCCAGGCATGGCCCCTTTGATATCAGGGTATTTGATATCAGGTTAAACATCCCTTCCTTTTCCCTGTCATCAGAAACCTAGGTGGCTCTCTCTGCTACATGCTTACAAAGAGCCCCGTAACTTCCTTTCATTGCACTTAGCTAGAGTTTATGCCTAGTCCTTCTTAGAGAGTCCATTTGTGTCTGGCTAGGAAGAGATCCACCTACCTTTGCTTTCCTGCCATGTCTGGGTACAAGCATGCTGATGTGCAAGATTGGAAGAAGGGAGGGGTTCCTTGCTTGGTTCTTAAGCCAATCCTGTCTTGCAAAGGAGTATAAGAGAGCTTGGGGAGAAGAGTCAAAGCACAGCTTTCAGTGCTTCCTGGATAGATGGTCCCAGTTTATGGGCCAAAATGGACAACAGAGAGAGAAAAAGGTGGGCGGGGGGGGGGGAGACAGACAGAATATGAAAGATATCCTATTTAATTATTAACATGAATTTTTCAAGCAGTAGGTTCTTTTTTTCATATAGTTTTATTTTAATCAATAGGAGGGTTACATTATATTCACCAGATAGAAGGTGTATTACTTCACATACATTGATACCCTTTCTCATGTCATGGTCTCCATTTCCCTCCCCCCCTGTAGGTTCTTACTGTAAATCCTGCTCTCAATTATTATCACAAGCACCTGTTGCAGTTTGTACCCTGACTTTGTGGTCAGGACTCTGCCCTTCTGGTAAACCCCAGGGGTGCTTTCCCAGCATTTCCTCATCCTTCCCAGCCCAATGCCTTTTGGACCCAATGATGGGAATATATGAACTAGTTGTTAATATTACACTGCCCACCCCAGGACCCATCTGAGTGCCTTTGCCAGCCAACCCTCCACCAAAACAAACAAAACCAAAACCAACAGCACATATGCACTGAAAACACAAATCTTTCAGACTTTCTACATGCATTTCTAAGATGACACTTTAGCCCTTCTTGGAGAGCATGCAAGCCTTTGTTGTGAAGGAAAATTATGCTTTCCCTTCTATATATTCACACATAAGGCAGGGGTGGTGAAGGTCAAGGGGGGAGAGGTTAGTTGGGGAGACTCTGCTGTGTTTTGGGGGAGAGTTGTGAGGATGATAATGGAGACTGATTTTTCGATTCAGTCCATCTGAAGGCTCAGTCTGGCCCTGGACGGTTACAGGAGGCTGGGTGATGGTGAGAAATGGTGGAGATGGGAGAGGAATAGTTTGAAAATGCAACTGGAGATATAACACAGGAGGGCTGTGTTGTACCTCAATGTATTGCCAGTGTGTGGGGGGGGGTGGACAAGAGGAAGTAAAATAATAGCTAACGTTAACACACAGTATATCAGAAGTAATGAGACATCCTTAGAGCCCTTTGTCCATATCACATCTAACAAAGCAAAAAGGAAGAATGAAGGCGACATATTGAAAAGAGGATTTACAATAATACTAGAAACAGAAGCTTGTTTTTTTTTACAAATGTTAGCTGATTTTTTTTTTTTTTGCCAGTCCTGGCCTTGAGCTCAGGGCCTGACACTGTCCTTGGACTTTCTCAAGGCTAGAGCTCTACCACTATGAGCCTCAGCGCCACTTCTGGCTTTTTTCTATGTATGTGGCACTGAGGAATTGAACCTGGGTCTTTGTGCATGCTAGGCAAGCACTCTACCACTAGGCCAAACTCCCAGCCATGTTAGCTGATTTTTCAAAGTTATTTTTTATTATAAAGGGGTTACAGCTTCATAAGTCAGGTACTGAGTTCATTTCTTTTTAGACAGTGTCACCCCTTCCCTCACGCTCTGTTTCCCTCCTAACCCTGCCCACAGGTTGTGTAGTTCATTTCAACACAGTGTCTACTGATCACCACTGCTGCATTTGCTCAGCCTTGCCCTTCCATTTCGGGGCCCCTCTGTCCTCCCAAATACAGATAAATGAGCAAACAAGATAAAAAGAAAACAAAAACAACCAAGAAGAAGCCTCATTTCCTGGAGTTCATTTTAGTAAATGTTATTGTATATGCTCAGATGCACCATGGGCATTGTGCTTTTCTGTGCTTCCCCTGAGAGCTTCCTCCTTTGGTCTCACTGTGTGTGAGTGTATAGAGTCCTGCATGTTTCATGGATAGAGTCCAGTGTGTTCTATCTCTACCTTCCATATATGAGAGAAAGCATTTTAGCTGAGTTTTTAAATTTGTTTTGGATCAGCATACACTAAAAATACAGAGGGCTTCAGTGTGATCCTTCCATACATGCATATAATGCTGTATGCAGAACACAGTGTACCTTTCTATTACAGTCATATCCCTCTCTTTTCTGCCGTCTTTTTCAGTGGGTTTTATGCTATCTTCATATCATCATCATCATCATCATCAATTCTGATTCTCATTTTACATATGAACAAAAAATCATGTTATCTGACTTTTGGGGGGAATCATCATTCAAGATGATGATTTCCAGTTCCATCCATTAGAAGAGATTCTAAATGCTTAGTAACACCAAGGAAAGCAATCCATCCAATTATCATGTACTGGGATTCTACAAGAAGAGCCACACATCAGTTGTTGACCCTTAAACACCACCCTTGGTGCTTAAAGTAGGTAGCTACTGCATCTCTTGCTGAATTTATCCCATTGCTGGGGGGTAGGGAGCACATATGAAAATGGCCCTTCCACTTTTATGTGATAAGCAGGAGCCATGAAAGCAGAGGTCTGGCATTCCACACAGTTTCTGGGACACAAAGGGATCTGGCAATCCATATTTTAGGCTGTGTAACTCTCAGCAGTGGGATTATTATTTGTTGGGAAATATGGAGGTGTGTGTGTGTGTGTGTGTCTGTGTGTGTGTGTCTGTGTGTGTGTGTCTGTGTGTCTGTGTGTGTGCATAAGAGGGGCTGCTATCTGAGGTCAGGGAGGATTCTCTGGGGGTGGCTGTCCACTGAGCTCCGATGGCTCCACAGTGTATCCCAATACACCTGACTTCCTCCTCCTGGCTCTGCATCTCCAGGAATGAGATGGGGTATCTTCCCCTGCCCTCTACTGCTACCTGCTCCAATTGCAGAGTCCGTCTTGGAGCCTGGCAGGAGCTCCTTAAAACTGGACAGAACAAGACCCATTTGTTGCTTCTATACTGAGTAAGGACTTGTGCTGAAAAGGCCCCACAGGGCCAGGAGAGGAGGATCTGAAGAGTAACCACGCCTTTCGTGTCCTTCTGTCCTTTCTCCAGGCTGCCCATTCTTCAGGGTGGGACATTTGCTTTCGTGGCACCCTCTCTGGCCATGCTCACTCTTCCAGCCTGGAAATGCCCAGAGTGGACACTCAATGCCACCCTGGCAAATATCAGCTCTCCTGAATTCACAGAAGAATGGCAAAAGAGGATTAGAGAGGTAATGGGGCCAATAAGTGTGTGTGGGGGGGGTCGCAACAGAGGTACCTGAGTTGGTTCATTTGGTTAATATTTTGTTATTAAGCTCCTTGCCAAGAAGAATGTTGATGTTGGTAACATTCTGGTACCTGAGGTGAGGGAACAGGAGGGGAGAAAGAGAGGGAGGGAAGGAGAGAGGGAGAGAGGAAGGAGAAAGAGAAGGAAGAGGAGGAAGAAGAGGAGGAGGAAGAGGAGGAGGAGAGAAGGAGAGAATTTCTATAAGAAAACACAAGAGGGATATTTCAGGGATTCACAGGGCATCAAAGAACATAAAAGAGAGTGATAGGGAAGGAGTGGTGGACCACTGGGATGAAAGCCATGGGGAGAGTGTAGATATTCTTGGAAATGTTCTTGCATTATTCACAGAGGAGGAGTGCAAGTGAGAGAGCTACCTGTATTTCCTTTAACGTGTTTGCTTTTCATTTTTGTGTTTGGGGAGGTGTAGAGTCTCCTAAAGCTGGACTCAGCAAATGATGATTCCTGGACCAAATCCTACCCAGAGCCTGTTCTTATACTGCCATTCAGCTAAGAGTGATTTGGTTTTTTGCCTGTCTTGGGGCTTGAACTTAGGACCTGGGCACCTGTCCTTGGGCTTTCTCAAGGATAGTGCTCTACCACCTGAGTCACAGAACCACTTCCAGCTTTTTCTGTGTATGTAGTACCAAGGAATTGAACCCAGGACTTTGTGCATGCTAGGACAGCACTCTACCACTAGACCACACTTCCCACTTAAAGTGTTTTTGTTTGTTTGTTTGTTTTTGTTTTCCAGTCCTGGAACTTGAACTCTAGGCCTGAGCACTGTCCTTGCGCTTTCTGAAGGCTAGAGCCCCACCATTTGAGCCATAGCACCATTTCCAGCTTTTTTCTGTATATGTGGTGCCAAGAAATCGAACCTGAGTCTTTATGCATGCTAAGCGAGCACTCTCACCACTAGGCCAAACTTCAAGCCCTGTTTTGTTTTTTTTTTTTTTTGTTTTATTTTGTTTTTAAGTTTAAAAGGAAAGTATGTGGCAGGAAGCACATGTGACTCACAAAATCCAAAGCATTTGCGCTCTGGTCTTTTATAGAAACAAGTTTACCTAGAATACAGGCCACAGGTCTAGTTCCGCTTGCCTAGGTCTAAGACAGTCTGTTATCTACATTACTTCCACCAGTTCAACATAATGAACCACAAGCCCAGTTCTATCTGTGGCATTTTAGCTCCCTCTGTTGTTCAAATATTTTCTACCAGTGCTGTGAATGAGAGGATGTTCTTTGTAGTCTTAACCTCATTTTATCACCTGAATGGTTTATTCAGTGAGTCAGTGATATACATACATACATATATATATATATGTAGTTTGTTTATTTGTTTATTTTTGCCAGTCCTGGGGCTTGAACTCAAGACCTAAGTGCTGTCTTTGGGCTTTCTCAAGACTAAATCTCTACCACTTGAGCCACAGCACCATTTCTGGCTTCTTCTTTTTTTTTTTTTTTAATGTATGTGGTACCAAGGAATCAAATTTGGGTCTTCATGCATGCTAGGCAAGCACTTTACCACTAAGCCAAACTCTCAGCCCCTGAGCTATGTACATTTAAAAAAAATTATTATTTTTTTGTCTGGGCCTGGGCACTGTCCTTGAGCTCTTCAGCTCAAGATTACAACCCTACCCCTTGAGCCACAGTACCACTTTCAGTTTTCTGGTGGTTAATTGGAGATAAGAGTCTCACAGACTTCAGTGCTTGGGTTGGCTTTGAACCATGTTCCTCAGATCTCAGCTTCCTGAGTAGCTAGGATTATAGGCATGAGCCACTGCACCCATCTCCATGCACATTTTAAGTCTGAAAATGGCCCACAGACCATCCGACAGGACACCCTAATAATTGGCCTGAAATGAAAACCCTGTGAACATGGCACCCGCAGGAGTGCAATGATTCCCTGGATTCAAGAACCTAGGAGGGGGTAGGGAGTAAATGATGGTTGTGTTTTTGAAGACTAAATGGTTGCAAAAACTATAAAGAAAAGGAACTGTTGGAGGAGATGGTGAGTTCAGTGCCCAATACATTAGGCTCTCCTTCCAGCATCATGGTAGTTGGAAAATTATACAGAGCCCAATATACAGACGATGGATGAACTCTCAAATATGTGCCTGAAACTATAAATATATACTTGGAATTATGGCAAAATGCTGTTTTCTAGAAGTACATGTGGGACTTATTTCAATGGTGGCTGAGCAATCAGATCCAGATAAAAGATCCAAGTCACACAGTCTGCCAGCTGGGACCCTGAACGTGCATCTTGGCTGTGAATGGAGCTCTATAATCATCTACCCCCTCAGCTCAGGAAGTCGCCAAGGAAGCCCTTTCACCCCTTGCGGGGTCTGTGGGAAGTGCTGGAACAGAGATTTGTATGAGAAAAGAAAACTCCCACTCTGCATTCCATGCTGTGTGGTGGAAAATACCTCGGGCACAGACCACAGATGTGAACTGCTCAGGGTTCTCAGCAGGACGGAATGGAAGACACTCAACTCTACTTCAGTCTTCTGAGGGATCTAACCCACTGGAATAAACAATCGCCCTGGAGAACTCACAAGAATTTCATTTCACACAAAGGAAGCATGGGTAATAAGAGAAAAACCAGCAGAGATAAGAGATTATCCATTTGAAAGGGATTAGATCCATAGATTTAAATGAACAGAATCAAGAAGAAACAGGAATTACAACAAGAGGATATAATGAAGAGGAGGAAAATTTAAGAATAAAGCAGTAATTATATATATATATATATATATAATCTGTATTTGAGTAATCCCTGTCCTTAAATGATTTTTACTTTTTAAATGGTTTAAAAAACCCCAAAGAAGAAGAACACACCCTGACACTTCAAAATGATACAAGATTCAAATTTCCATGTCTGCAATTGTAGCGCCATTGGAACACAGCAAGGCTCATTTGTTCACAGCTTGTCTGGACGAGTTACAACAGCCGTATGGCCACCCACCCCTGCGTCCTCACGAACCCGGTCCTTCACAGAACAAGTTTGCTTCCTCCTGCGAGAAGTAGGAGAGCAGAATAAAAATAAAAATAAAAATAGCAGCAAGATGTTCCTCACAGCGCCGGATGATGTGTTACGAGTCGTTGGCGTTGTGATCCATGCGTTGTTTTGAAGCCTGGTTCCTGAGAAGTTTCCTGTGAAGTCGAAAATGTCCACCAGGCCCTTGGAAATGCAGAACCGAGGGGAGAATGCGGTCCAGGCGCCCTTTCCATGACTGCCTTTGGGTTCCCAGTGTGCTGCTACTGCTTTCCCCGGCGTTCACAGGGGGCGTGGCCAAGGGCGTGGCCCACGCGGTGGGCGTGGCCCGGCCGGTGGGCGTGGCCTGCACTGAGTTCTCCTCTTTCCCTTCAGTTGCAGGGTGCCATCATGGTTGCTTCCTGTGTCCAGATGCTAGTTGGCTTCTCAGGCCTCATTGGCTTCCTGATGCGCTTCATTGGCCCCTTGACCATTGCCCCGACCATTTCGCTGGTAGCGCTGCCACTCTTTGACTCCGCGGGCCACGACGCAGGGATCCACTGGGGGATCTCCTTCCTGTAAGTGCACCTACGCTGGGGAGGACGGCCATCTAGTTCTCCCCGCTGGGAATCGTCCAGGTGAACTCTTGTGATGGACAAATACTCTGTTGTCATCAATATACGTTTAGAAAACATCGATGTTGCTTCTCATGCTTCACAATTACTGTTTTTTTGTTTTGTTTGTCGGTCATGGGACTTGAACTCTGGGCCTGGGCACTGCCCCTGAGCTCTTCAGCTTAAGGCTACCACCCTACCCCTGGAGTCCCAGCCCCACTTCAGGTTTTCTGGTGGTTAATTGGAGATCAGAGTCTCATATTTTTTCAGAGCCGAGGCTGGCTCTGAACCGTGATCCTCAGATCTCAGCCTCCTGAGTGGTTAGGCTTGCAGGTGTGAGCCACCATGCCCGGCTCACCTCCAGCTTTTTATGGTACCAAGAAATTGAACCCAAGTCTTCATGCATGCTAGGCATGCACTTTACCACTAGGTCAAACGCAAAGCCCTGCTGTTATTTGTATTTTAGAGCTCTACCACTTGAGCCTCAGTACCACTTCCGGCTTTTTTCTGTATGTTATTGAACCCGGGTCTTTGTGCATGCTAGGCAAGCACTCTACCACTAGGCCAAACTCCTGGCCCCATTTTTTTTTTTCCGCCAGTTGTGGGGACTGAAGTCAGGACCTGAGCACTAGAAGCTAGAACTCTTATCACTTGAGTCACAACACCACTTCCAGCTTTTTTTTTTCTTCTATGTATGTGGTAATGAGTAATCAAACCCAGGTCTTTGTGCATGCTAGGCAAGCACTCTTACCACTAGGCCAAATTCCTGGCCCCACGTCCAGCTTTTTTCTATGCATGTGGTACTGAGGAATTGAACCCGAGTCTTCATGCATACTAGGCAAGCACTCTACCACTAGACCAAACTCCCAGCCCCTGCTGTTGTTTTTAATCTTACTAATACATTAATCTCAAGCAGGATATAAATATATGTAGGGTTTATGAAAGGTTTCTTTGTGTGTGTTTGTGTGCATGTGTGCACATGTGTGCACACACATTGGTACTAGGGTTTGAACTCAGGGCCTGACACTATCCCTTAACTTTTTTTTCACAGAAAGCTGGCACTCTGCCACTTGATTCACACCTCCACTTCTAGCTTTTGCTAGTTAACTAGAGATAAGAGTCTCAGAGATTGATTTTTTTTTTTTGGCCCGGATCTCCATCCTCAAAATGTCAGCTGCCTGAGTAGTTAGGATTACAGGCCTATGTCACTGATGCCCAGCTCCCAAGTATGGTTTCATTGAGTTAGACAGGAAGAATAGCTTTAACTTGCAAACACATTATAACGTGTGAAATGGGATGGAGTCTGAGAGCCTATGATACCAGAAGACAGCCATAGAGTGCTATGTGTGTGCAGAGGTGAGGAGTGACACTAACCAGCTTAGAGGGCCTGGAGACATCTTGGAAAATGAGGCCTCAAATGTTAAGTGACTTATGGTGGCATTCCCACCCACTCTGTCCTTTGTGGTTTGCAAGAGAAGTATGAGGACTGTCAGATATTCTGAAAATAAATAATAAGATCGTTTATAACTTAGGTCTCATTGGTTCTAACTGCAGCTCTATCTGATGGTCAACAGAACAATTGCACTCTATCCCACGAGTTCTCCTCAGGCAACAGCAGCTCCTAGAGATGGCCGGGCTGTCTACTGGTCCCAAGGTCATGTAATTGATCTGCTTCCTGGCCCCTCCCTATCACCTGATGGCCCCACCTCCCATCAGGTCAAGTATGTTTGTTTGTTATTGTTTCAGGACCATCTTCTTGATCGTGCTGTTTTCCCAGTACCTGAAACACATCGCCATACCGGTGCCTGTCTATGGAGGAGAGAAGAGGTGTCACACTTCTAAGTTCTACATGTTTCAGGTGTTCCCTGTAAGAAACAGCCCTCCCCATATTCTATTCTTAGTTGTTGACTCACTTGGAGTATACTGAGCAGCTTCCCTGCACCCAGGTGACCCCATATCATAAGCGCCCCAGTCTACAATGGCCTCTTCCCAGAGGCTGGAGGAGGCCTGGGATGTGTAGGGTATGACCCCTGGGCACCAGGATGGGGCAGACTTCTTGTGGTCCCTGCTGTCTGTCCTCAGAGTAAGTGGCTGGAGGAGAAGCCAGGCTCACCTGTAACAACAAGCCAAGAGCTCTGCTGCGTAGGTTGGATTCCAGTGGTTCTAGGAAGTCGCCAAATGCCTGTTTTTTTGTTTGTTTGTTTTCGGAGACACCACTAACTCACTCTACTCTGTTATATGGGTGTTGCTATCAACCACATAGATAAGTCTTTGGGTTTAAATTAACAGTTCTCTATTTCCCATTGTAAAAAATATACTCTCTCGTAATGGTCTTATTGAGCCCTCAACAACTCCACAGGCCAGTGCTTCTAAAATTCAGAGTGAATAAAAACCATGCGAGGGGGGCTGGGTATTTGGCCTAATGGTAGAGTGCTTGCCTAGCATGCACGAAGACCCAGGTTCGATTCCTTGGTATCACACACATAGAAAAAGCTGGAAGTGGTTCTGTGGCTCAAGTGGTAGAGTTCTAGACTTGAGAAAGCCCAAGGACAGTGCTCAGGCCTGGAATTCAAGCCCCAGGACCGGCAAAAAACAAAAAACAAAAACAAAAACAATTAATCAACAACAACAAAAAAATGTGAGAAATGTTCTACAAATGTAAAGGGTTCTGGGTCCTACCACCAGAGACTGAGCATCAATGCAGCTGAGGAGCTCACTGTGAGAAACTATTTTAGGTTCTGCAGAGTGATGAGTACAGTTCTAAGGTAGAGATGAGGAAACTGAGGCTGGGAGGGTTTGCTCTCAGGTCCGGTGATCAGCACACACAGAAGAACCACATTATAACAAGGTTGTTCTGGCCTTGTTGTACAGGGTGAGCTGGCAGTTCTTTCCCAGTGGCTTGGAGATTCGCCCATAGTTCAGTCTTCCTTCCCTTGAGCATGCTGATGCAGCCATTTATTGCTGGTTCCAGCATTCACCAGCAGGGGTCAGTACCCCAGCAGGGCCTCATCTCAGAAGAGCAGTTAGAGTAGGAAGTATGGACGGTGAACCCCTCCCCTCTGGCAGGTGCTGCTGGCCCTCTGCATCTCCTGGCTCATCTGTTTCGTACTCACTGCCACCGACACCTTCCCCTTGGTCCCCACGGCCTACGGGTATCAGGCCCGCACAGACACCAAGGGCAGCGTCCTGAGCCAGGCCCCATGGTTTCGCTTCCCTTACCCAGGTAAGGAGAAGATGGTTGCCCTTTCTTATTGTGGACATGTGTCTAGACTGTCCACGGGGTGTAGAGCACTGGCTGGGGAGTTGAAGAGAGCTGATTGACAAGGAGGGTCAGGGCCCAGGGAGACAATGTTTGGCTCAGAAGTTGTATTCACAGGCCTGGTCCACTGTCCTAGTCTTCCTTCATTTGCTAGGATCCATAGACTTGAGAGGAGGGAGGTATGCAGAGAGGGAGAGGAGGAGGAAGGCAGGCAGGGAGAGGGAGAAAGAGGAAGTGGGAGAGAGGGGGGAAGAAAGGGAGAGAGGGAGGGAGAGATACTGATTTTGACATCCAGACAGACCTTTGGTCTCTTCATGGATTCAGCGGGTCTAACAGAAAGGAGGCCTGAGGATAAATTAGATATTTCTATGAAAACCAGGGCTCCCCTTCACTTCTTTATCCTGTGGTTCATGGTGTAAACATAGGGTTGACACAGCCTCAGTGACTGAGGCCTTCCACAGGAGTTTCAGCTGGCTTGGGAAGAGGCCCCATCTCTGGCCTTCTGTACGCAAGTCCTGGCCATCTGACCCATTCCCCCGAGAGCGCTGGCAGGACAAGGCCTTTGGGCTGGTGGGAGGAGGGCCTGGGCCAAGTCTTTCTGCCTTCCAGAGACCTCTGAAAAGAAATGACTTTGGCATCTGAGGCTTCTTCTCATCGTCCATTCCCCTGTGCTTCATTTTCAGGGCAGTGGGGTCTCCCCACCATCAGCCTGGCGGGGGTCTTTGGGATCATTGCTGGGGTGATTTCCTCAATGGTGGAATCTGTGGGTGATTATTATGCCTGTGCCCGGCTGGTGGGGGCCCCACCCCCTCCAAAGCATGCCATTAACCGTGGCATTGGCATCGAGGGCCTCGGCTGCCTGCTGGCAGGAGCCTGGGGCACAGGGAATGGCACCACGTCCTACAGTGAGAACGTCGGGGCGCTGGGCATCACTGGGGTAAGGCTGCTGAGGGCAGTGTGCCCGCTCTCCCACTCTGGAAGTTACTTTTCTGTTTCTGCTAGTGCCAGTCCTCAGAAAGTTAGGGCTTGGAACAACCTGCATTTCTCTGAACTTGGGCCTGGGTCTTATGAGGCTAACATGGAGGAGGGCTGAGCTCCTCTCTGGAGGCCTGGGGCAGGTGTGGGCCACGGCCTGGCCTTTGAACTCAGTTACTTGCGAAGTTGCTTCTGCCAAGCTTGACAACGCATTTGCAAATGTTGGAGGTTCTCTGCAGAGGTCATGACTATGGTTTCTGCACTTGACCTCTGGTTGGGGCAGTTCTATGGCAGAAGCTCTAATTTTCATAGCCAGGCATGGGTGGCTTTCTGAACACTAAGGGAAGTCTTTACTAGCTGGGCCTTGATGGCTCACACCTGCAGTCCTAGCTGTTCAGGAACCCCAGATCTAACGGTCATGGTTCAAAGACAGCTGGAGTAGAAAGGTCAATGAGGTCCTTATTTCCAATTAACCACCAAAAAGTTGGAAGTGGAGCTGTGGCTCAAGTGGTAAGAGTACCAGCCTTAAGGGAAAAAGCCTAGTGAGAACATAAGGTCCTGAGTTCAAGTCCCCCGTACTGGCACGTACAAAAAAGTCATTTGTTTCTGAACAGTGAACTCTATTACTCCCTGCCGAACCTTGAATAGTTAACTGTGTCCTGGCCAGTCCCACCTGAGTGCCCCCAGACCTGTGCGTGCCAGTCCTGTCTGATGTCCCCAGGACCTGCATATGCTCAGTGGTCTCTGAAGCTCTCATGCTGAGATCTGCAGTCCTGGTCTTAGTGAAGCCAGCCCTTCCCCCACACTGTCCTGAAATTCACCCCAGCCTTCCATTTTGTCCATATCTCAACTTTCCCAGGGCCAGCAACTGCATTACTGTCTCACATTCTCTCTTCCCAGGATCTCAGCCATCTCTAATCTGTATGCCACATGGCTCATAAGGACCCTTCTAGACCCCACTTATGATTAGATTGGACTCTGTTTACAATCTCTTTGTGAACTCTTATTTTCTACAGTGAAATTCCATAAAGTCAGCCAGAATTCTTTAGACTGGAGCTTTCTAAAGTGACTTAGGAAACAGTATTATTTACATTGCTTTCACAAGCTTCAGTGTATCTTTGTTGTGGTTCACAGCACAAGTCCTGTGAGCTTGGGAAAAACAGCTTCTCCTCCTCCCTCTGCCCCTCCTGTATCACCCTCTGAGCCTCTGTGGGGCAGCCTGGTAGCATTGCACCTTTGCAGAACTGATCTCTCTGTTGACCTCCCTGCTCTGTGACCTCTACCACAACCCATGATCCCATCCATGATCTAGTACCCAAGTCTACAGCAAGTGCTGTGGCCCTTGGCACCAGGGACTCAAAGTGTAAGAGCCTTTTAGTGCAGATGAGGTGAGCATTTTCCCCCCGGAGGGCCTCTGGCCCGTGAGGCAGCAAAGACTGCTTTTTCCACTAAAAGAGGATGAATCTCATGCAGAACAGAAAACAAATATTTATTTGTGGGCTCTTTAGAGGAGAGGTGAAGAATAGTCAATAAAGGCACACAGAGAATGAACTGCAGTTCAGATTAGATTAACCTGGAAGGAAGAACCAGGGACAAAGACCACTTGCCTTGTATGGATATATACTCCCCCTTGTGGCTCATTTCGGTATTGCTTTGCATTTCAGCTTTGGCAGTGACCTTTAAGGTTCTTCATAAGTGTGGATTGGTATCTAGCTGAAGGCCAGATGCCAATCCTGAGGACCCCTTCTCCCCCCAAAAAGTATAGGGGTGCGTGATGAGCATGTGTGGAAATAGGATTGGGAGGTGACTTCCATACTTCCCAGACCGTCAGCATTTCCAAAGTGCAGTGGTTGAGCCTGGCCAATCAATCTGTTTGCTTGAAGTCACGCCTTGGTTTCCATAATTCACTGTCAAGGTTAGAAGCAACATGCCAGCCAGATGCTGAGACTCACACCTGTAATCCTAGCTACTCAGGAGGCTGAGGTAAATGAGGATCACAGTTCAAAGCCAGTCCCGGCACTAAAAAGTCCATGACACTCATCTTCAGTTAATCAACAGAAAACTGGAAGTCTCACTGTGGCTCAATGGATAGGGTGGTAGCCTTGAGCTGAAGAGCTCAGGGACAGGGACCAGGCCCAGAGTTCAAATCCCATGACCGAAGATTAGAAGCAAAGCAACGTGTCATTTTGATGTGATAAAAATGTCTACTAAAAGCAGCTAAAATGGAAAGAGACAAAACGAGCAAGTGCATACTCTGCTACTTTATTGCTGCATTAAAAAGACTTCAATAGACATTGAAGTGCCTCTAGAATTTTTTCATTGTGGTTAAAAGCACAAGACATAAAATATAGTATCATAACCATGCTGGCATGTATGGCTCAGTAGTGGTCAAAGTATTCACTTTTGTTGTGCCACAGATTTGCAGACTGAATGTGTGTGTGTGTGTGTGTGTGTGTGTGTGTGTGTGTGTGTGTGTGTGTTTTAAACTGAGGGTGTTTTTTTCAAGGCTATTGCTCTGCTACTTGAGCCAAGCTCCATTTCCATTTTGTGGTGGTTACTTGGATAACAGTCTCGCAGACTTCCCTGCTTGAGCTGGCTGTGCACTGTGATCCTCAGATTGCAGCCTCCTGAGTCGCCAGGATTAGAGGCATGAGTCACAGGTGCCAGGCATCCAGGAGTTTTTCATCTTGAAAAACTGCAAGTACATCATCATAGCTTTTAAGGCTAAATGTGAACACACAGGGATGAGAAACAGACTCAAGAGCTATCTACATTCAGAAAGTCTCATGATGAGATTAAGAACATTTGTAAGACAGCCCCAATATTGGAGAACGATACAGAATGGCTCAACGTCAACACTCTTTTCTTGGAGACTTAAAACCTTTTAGAGAAATCTTCCATCCTCAGAAAAAAATGGCATGAGCAGTGGGTCCTGCTACACTGAAACCAAACACAGTGACCAGAAGCAGGGCCCGTGGGGGGCCTGACCCTGGTGTTCTGTCGGGGTGCTGCAGGTGGGGAGCAGGCGCGTGACTGTGGTGGCCGGCTGCGTGCTGCTCGTGATGGGTGTGCTCGGGAAGGTCGGGGCAGCGTTTGCCACCATCCCACCCCCGGTGATTGGAGGCATGTTTCTTGTCATGTTTGGAGTCATCAGCGCTGTGGGCATCTCTAACCTGCAGGTGAGAAAGGCGAAGGAAGCACCCCTAGAAAAGTAGCAACACAGCCCCCCCCAGAGGACCCCACAGGGGTGGGGGTGCACAGAACGGGGTGGGGTGCTGGGTCTCCAAACACAAGGAAGAAACCAACAGAGGCATCAAAACTGTGTGGGGGGGTGCTAGACAGCTATGGCACCCATGGATGGTAAAGCTGCTGGCCTCGGGGGGTTTTCTCCCACAGTACGTGGACATGAACTCATCTAGGAACCTTTTCATCTTTGGCTTCTCCATATACTGCGGGCTTGCCATTCCAAACTGGGTGAACAAAAACACTGAGAAGCTGCAGACAGGTGAGTGCTCCCTGTGTCTACACAGTCGCCCTCCCCTGGGTGTGAGCCCAGAGGCCCTTTGGTCCCTAACCTGTCCGCTTCTCTCTCTCTAGGGATTCTTCAGCTGGACCAGGTCATCCAGGTGCTACTGACCACAGGCATGTTTGTCGGTGGCTTTCTGGGCTTTCTCCTGGACAACACCATCCCAGGTAGCTGCGCTGTGGGCTGGTGGAGAGGGAGGACGATCAGGGTCTCGGCCACAGGGAGAGCCTTGGGCCCTTGGCTCCCCTCATGAAGGGTTATGGAAGTCTGTATTCATAACAAAACACTCCAGACAGGATGGCTTTAAGGACAGACATTTATTCTCTCATGTTCCCTTTTGGAGGCTGGAAATCTGAGACTAAGGTGTTGGCAGGTGTGGTTCCTTCTGGGGTCTCTCTCCCTCTCTCTGTGTCCTTGCCTGGCTTTCCTCTGTGCACCTGCATTCTTCATGTCTCCCCACATACTCTAAAATTTATCTCTTATGAAGATGCCAGGCAGCTGGTTACTAGGGGCTCACACCTATAATCCTAGCTACTCAGAAGGCTGAGATCGGAGGATCTTGGCTCAAAGCCAGCCCGGGGCACACAAGTCTGTGAGACTCTTATCTCCAGTTAACCACCAGAAAACCAGAAGTAGCGCCTGGCTCCAGTGGTAGAGTGTTAGTGTTGAGCTGAAGTGCTCAAGGACAGCGTCCAGGCCCAGAGTTCAAGCCCCACAACCGACCAAAAAAAAAAAAAAGAAAAAGAAAAAGAAATTTGAGGGGATGTAGTTCAGTCCATAGAAGGGTCCTAAATTAGGAGATACACCAAAAACAAAAAGGGAAAAAAAGGCACACTGGTACAGTATCCTTAAGGTCTACAGTCTAATTGACAAGAGACCAAACATATTCATTCATTCATTTATTCATCATGGTTAGAATCCATTGAGCATTAGCTATATACATAGCAAGTTAAGACACATCTTTGCCTTTGAGAAATACACATGTGAATAAGGTAAAGAGGCAGAAACCAGGGAAATATGATGCTGGCTAGTGTGCCATGTGAGGCTGGCTGTGTGTGGCATCTGGAGCCCAGCTCTGCTCCTTTGTGTACCTCCCCTCTCCAGCCTCCTTCCCCAGCCTTCCTGAGGACATTCGTGTTCTCACGCCATCCATATGGCTCCTCAGCAGATGTGAGTTCTATCTGAACTCCACAGGCCTCTCCCTGGAGTCAAGGATGGCTCTAGGATGCCATCTTTGTGCCCCAAGGTTGGATACTACATGAGAGTGCCCAATGAATGGAGATGAGCTGTGTCTCTAGAGACGGGGTTTGGAAGTGGAAGTTGGAGAGGGAGAAGGGGAGGAGGAGGAAGGGGAGGAGGCGGCCTGTGCCAGGGTGGAGAGAAGGCACCAGTAGCTCAAGCAGCCCCAGTCAGGAGGAATCAAGGGTCATGGGTCTGACTTCTCGCCATCAGGAAGTCTGGAGGAGCGAGGTCTCCTGGCATGGAACCGGATCCGGGAGGAGTCTGAGGAGACTGCAATGGCCTCGGCGATCTATGCTCTTCCCTGGGGGATTGGCACTGCGTTCTGCACATCCCGCTGCTTCCAGGTCCTTCCCTTCTGCCCCCAGCTGGACCACCATGGAAAAGGCAAGACGAGTGTGAGCCAGTCCACCCTGGCCTCGGACGCTTCCTCCTCTGGAGAAGGCCTGCCGATGGTGAAAGAAAGCCCTTTATGAGAACTGACCCCTGCCTCCCTCCCCGGCTGTCCTGTCAAGGCCAGGCCTTGATCACGCCCCCACAGGCCCACTCAGAATGCAAGGTCTCTGTTCCCCAGTGGATGATGCCCCCCAGCACCCAGGCACCTCCCATCCCAGGGCATCGTGGTGGCTAAGAAACAAACGATGAAGATCCTGGGCTGGATGCTCTGTGCTGGATGCCGCCGTGGCCTCAGCACGCCCTGCAGCCTCGGGCGTGTCTGATGTTCACACAGTGGCTTTTCCGCTGGACTTGGTGGTCTTGTAATGGACTGGGGGTCAGGAGGCCTGGGATAGGGCAGGGGTAGGGTTGGGCAGTTTGCTGTAAGGTGGCACTAACCGCTTTCTGCAAGAGACAGAGGCCCTGTGGCCTCCCCATCGCTTCCCTGAGCCAGAAGCATTGCAGCCCAGGAAATAAAAACCTGGGATCCACGGACATCCCTCTTTCTCGGCCAGCTTCACCCCTCAGGCCTGGACCCACTTCAGCCCACAAGCTCTCTATGTCCCCCCACTGATCTAAGCCATCCATCAAGAGGGGACAGTCCTGAAGACACCGGGGCCGTGAGTTTGTGGATGTCACTTCCCCTTTCAGTTAGAGCAGGCATTTACAGACAAAGGAGGCTAAGACCATGTGTGCCCGGCAAAAATCAGCCTTGGCTGAGGCCCAGCCTGGCCTGCTCAGTGCTGGGCGCAGGTTTCTGGACAGCTACATCCTGTAACCCATGTTCGTGACTCCATTATGCTCAGGTTCCTAGATAGGGAGCAGAAAGTGGGATTGGGCAGGAGGAGACATGCCCAAGCACTTTTGTGAGAGAACATGGAGGAGAGACACAAGAACAGATCTACGAGTCACATGGGTGTGTTCCCTGAGTCATAAGAGCATTAATTAAAACTTTTCATTCCCACATAGCAATGTCTTAACAGAATCAAAGTGAAATACAGGAAGATATTTACTTTAATAGTAATAATACTTGACATGACTGCTTTTCTTCTTGTTCTTGTAGTTGTCTGTCATAGGGCTTGAACTCAGAGCCTGGGTGTTATCTCTGAGCTTGTTTTGCTTAAAGCTAGCATTCTACTACGTTGAGACACAGTGCTACTTGCAGTTTTCTGGTCATTAATTGGAGATAAGAGTTTCAGAGGATTTCCTTGCCCTGGCTGGCTTTGAACTGCAATACTCAGATCTCAGCTTTCTGAGTAGCTAGGATTAGAGGTGTGAGCCACCGGCATCTGGCTTCTTGGTCTACTTTTTAAATCTCCATTCGACATATTTTTGTCCTTTATAAAGATTTTTGAAATTACTTTCATTATTAAGTAGTTGAGCCCAAAAGGCTGTGGTTCCATATGTCAGGTTATAAGAACAATGCATCTCAACAAATGCCATCCCTTCCATCACCCTCCTCCATTCTTTTGCTTTTTAAAATTTGCCTTGATATGGGATCTTACACTACTACCATTTTTTAAGTTGGACTTGTCCAAGGTTCTCTTACCTCTGATTCCTGAGCCTCTGGAATTATAGGCAGATGCACCCCCATATCTGGCTTACCTGCCCTCTTATTGGATGACTCATGCTTTGGGCCTAAGCTGTCCTTGATACCTCTTCTGAACAGAGGCAGAGTAGATATGTGCCTTGCAACAGGCCAGCTCTTTAAGCCACAAACCCATCAAAAACCACTATAGAGCCATGCTTCTCTTATGCTTTATAACAATCGAACTTTAAAACATTGTTAAAACAACTATTCCAAAACACCCTGGAAGACCAAAGCAGGTGTAACTATAGCTGCCAGCATTCAAACATGGAGACTGTGCCCACCCCTCCCCCCATTTAACTCATGTTCCTTCCCGCCCATCTGCATCACAGATCTTCATCATCAAAGGTCTCCATGCACTTCAACATAATCAGCTCTTCATCAACTGGTTCCTGCAAAACACCGTGTGGAAGGAAATTTGAATGAAGGAAATCCATGGCTATGAATCTAAATGGGTTTGTCCCCTAGAAGTTCACACAGCCACCCTCCCTGCAACGAGGGCTTCAGGAATGTCTTCTTAACCAGACCCCTGGGACTTTTCCCACCATCCACTACAGAAACTGTCTTTCAGAGGATGACCCCAAATATCCCTGTAAGAAGATGGCAGAGCTCAGCCTTTTGAAAAGACGGTTCCTAACAGTAGGGGTTGTCTGCTATGGAGTCAGGCCCTGGGATCTGTGTGGGTTCCACACAGATCTGCCCTGGAGGCCGTCCTTTGTCTCTTTTCTTGATGAATGCCCTGGTATCCTAGGGATCATCAAGACTGAAACGGGTCAATCATGGTGCAAGCCAGGGAGAAAGGCTTAAAGCAGCCACCCTGGCTACTCTATGCCAGAGAGAACCAAAGGATGTGTATGCCACTCCTGGGGTGATCAGGGTGAGTGCTGGCAGGGCCCCCCAGCATCCTTTTCACTAGCCTAAAGGAGTGGGGCTGGGGTTCCACTGCATGCAGCTCTGACCTACCTCTTTGACTTCAGTGCGACCACTACCAAGGTCTTTGAAGAAATCGATGATCTGCATGTAGAGCTGAAACTTCTCCTCGGTATTATCAGGGTTGAAGTAAGCATACACGGAACTGAACACAGAAAGAAGAAACCGAGAATATTTAGAATCCTAATCTTTCACCTCTGCTTGCCACCACCACTCTCTACAAAATAAATCTTGGATGGCACTGTGAATTGAGCGCTTTTAAACAGTTGAAGTGTGGAACAATCCACAAGTCTTCTTGAAAGATCAACCTTGACTCTACTTAACTGTCGTGTCGGGGCCTACATAGAAAAGCAAGGTTCTGGTGGTAACACTGGGTCTTATGCCTGAAATTAGTGTCCTGAGCTGCTGCCAATGGGACTAAAGAGCAAGGTCTCTCAGTCTGCCTCCTAAGGCAGTGCCAAGAGTTCTGGGTCTGCCTCTTCCTGCTAAAGCAGCTCACAATGCACATTGGATCTTTGGTGTTCAGAGTCTCACAACAGGTCCCGGTACAGTGTGCATGCGTCACAGAGCCAAGGATCTGGTAGATGGGAAGACTGTTCTGCAAGGCACTGTACTCCACAGCCCTTCCAGGACAGGAGGAGTAGCGCTGGGTATCTGAAGCCTTCAAGTAAAAAGGCTGAGAATGGAATAGGTCAGCAGTCATGTTGCCCTGTCTTCTTCCTGGGAAGAGGTCCCACAGGCCATCCAGGAACCTGCTGGTAGCAAGCTGTGCCTTCTCTAGAGAAGACAGAAAATGAATTTTTAGTAGGATTTTAAAAAATGTTATTGTCGTTGTTCCATCAGCAGGGTAAGACGTTCCAAATAATTCTTGACAAGTATATTTTGGTAAGTGAGCAGTGAAGTTGTCTTTGCAGCCTAAGTCTAGTGCAGAAATAGGAATGTCTGTTTCTGGCTAGTTAATGGCAACAAAACAAAGCAAAAAAGACCCCCCCCCCAAAAAAAACCCCAAAACCCTACAGCCTCCAACTCTGCACCTCCCAAGCCTGTTGAGACTTGGGTGGGACAGTAGAACCATGCTGCCTGGATCACTAGCACCGTTACAGCTGCATGGCCTTCCAGGCACCTGCATACCCAGTCTTCTATGGACAAGACAATGATGATATTCATTTAGACCCCATGGATGCGACTGTCACTTTTATACCCAAGACAAAAGAAATGAACAACTGGCTTTGTTTCAGCATTGACACCAGAACCATGTCTGAAGGAGCTGTGCCTACATGTCATAAGACAGCAACTCTTCATGTCATAACTGCAGGGCTGCAGTCCTAGACTGTCCACAAAATTCCCCTTTGGTATGGCTTGAGCCAAGCTACTGCTTGTTTTAAATCTTGCCAGATCTTAGTTTGTATCTTTTCTCATGATTCAGCCATTCGCTCCTTTGTTCCTTCCACATCCACACATGCCAGTCCCATGCAGGCAGTGTCCTTTGTACAATTCACAGACTGCCCTGAGCCCAGGGCACAGGCCTGCTTGGATCATGGCTCAGGTTCTGTGTGTCCCAGAGTGTCTCCCCCTACACCTTGCCTACTTCCACTAGATCTGCTGCTCTAGCCTACCTGTGGGCCACATGACCCCCCAAGTGCCATAGACTGGAGGTCTGCTTTTCCTGAAAGCCATGTGCTGAAGTGGAATCTTTGGGAAGTGATCGGAACCATTATAAAAGAAGCCCCAGAGACACCTAGTGACATTGCGGATATGCTATCTAGAAGAAACTGGCTCATCAGAACCTGAGCCTTCTGGCACCCTGACCATTAGAGATAAGAAATAAATGGTTCTACTGGTGGCTCACGCCTGTAAGCCTAACCCAAGCATAAACACAAGGCCCCATCCCAATCAATAGATGAGCACAGTAACATATGGCTGTTCCCCTAGTCATATAAGAGGTATAGAAAGGTGAATTGTGGTCCAGGCCTCTAGCCTAGGCCTCTAGACCTGAAGCAGCTGATTCTTTGCAATAGAGAGATTAATTCAAAATAAGAACAAAAGCAAAAAAAAATCTGAGGACATGGCTCAAGGCGTAGTGTCTGTCTAGCAAACACATCAATAAACAGCTCTTCTTGTTTATGGGTTACCCAATCTATGTCATTTTCTCTAACAGTGGAATTATAGCAGGGTTGCCACTGTCCTGCACAGGCATAAGAAGGATGAAGACACACTGGGAAAACAAGGCAAAATGTTCTCACTGGTTTGAACTGACAAGCTGGTATTTCCTAACTCTGAGGAAACCTGCTCTCTGAGGTTGCTGCAGAAATGACCTACAGTCTTTAGACCACTCCTCCAGAACTTCCACTATGCCACGTCCTTCTGAGAGCTTCAGAAAGAAGGCCACAAAGCATTCCAGCGGGGCCATATGCACACATTTCTACACACGCATATGTACACTCCCATTGCACACACGTGCCCCGTCTTACACCTACATTCATACATGCAGTCATACATATACCACACTCACACTTACACATGCTATCTCACACTGCTTTCCTTACTTGGAGGTAGATGCACTTGGAATTTCATTTTTGTCCAGGAAATTTGCCACGTCAAAAGCATCTTCAAACAGGATCTGAAAGAAATCACAGAACTTTGTGGGTCAAGAACAATATGGCCGTTTGATGCCTGCATGAGGCTATTGTGTAGATAGGTATGGAAATGCTTATGTGGACAGATTCATGTAAGAATACACACACATGTACAGAGTCAAGTTGGACAAAACAGCTCAGGCTTTTAGTACAGATTTTCTTTTTGTTTGAGCTGGGCACTTGGGAGCTATGAAGACACTGAGGCTGCCTGGCCGTCTACACTTGCTTCCTGCCTGAGGTCTGTGGGTGCAGATTGCCTGGCTTGGCTCAAGTTGTAATGGAGGAGGATTCTGGATCTAGCATTAAAACAAGAACAGATCAGAGGCCTAAGGCTGGTGGACTGAGATTGGGGTTGGTCTGAAGGGCCACCTGATTGTTACATGTCCACACTGGGAGTTCCTGCTGAAGTGGTGACATGCTTCAGTCACTTGGGGTGCTTACTAAAAACACAAATCCCAGGACCTCACTCTCAAGAATTCTGATTCAGCCTGTTTACTAAATTCCATAGGTGACTCAGAGGAGAAAAAGGCCAACCATCTACAGTGTGGGGAAAGAGATCCAGTCCCTGCAGTAGGAACAGGGAAGCCAGCCTTTTCCTAGGCCTATGAAAGGGAGTATGGGATTGCGTGATAGCTCTTTCTTTTTCTCTTGGGCCTAATGGCTGTGAAAGCTGCTAAAAGGATAGGGACATTGCAGAACTATGCCCCCATGGTCAGAAGCTTATGGAGGCTCTTTGACTCTAAGACTCCAAAGAGAAGTCACAAGAGACTAGTATGATTGTCCTTTCAAAGAGACCATCTCTTTGGGACATCTGGAAAGGCAAGGCAAGGTGTGGTGCCCACAGATTCTAAATGTCCTAGGAAGCATGGGAAAGGATTGGAGACTAAAGATTTGTCTGTCCTTTGGGACGGGGGTGAAGGCAGCCTCAGCTTGTATGGTACCAACATTCTCCCAAACTCCTAATTCTGGAAAAACTATTATCTCAGTAAAAAGTGATGACTAATGACATCAGATGCTCTGCTTTGGAGATGGGGCTGTTCTAACTGCTCAGAAGCTGAGAAGTGTATGGACAGCAGGCATCCCCAGTGCCTCCTCTTCTCTGAGAGGTTCAGATGGGACTACTCCTGATTGGGTCTCATGATATCCTCAACTGTCATTGTCTGAGTAGACTGCTAATATAGCCAATGAGAGGAGAGGAGGAAAGGTATGGTAGGAATTTCTGGAAAACTGCTTTCTGGACTAAGAATGAATCCTCAGGAGAACCTTTTCTTTCTCTTCCTGGTGTAAAGGAGGACATAAGATGGCTCTGTTGATTTAGCTGTCACTCCACAGCTATAGGGTAGGAGAGAAGGGGGAGAAACAAGTGCCAAGATGGGGCAGAGCAGAGAAGGGAGGAAATTGAGTCCGTGGGGACACTGGGAGAAGTGGCCATTTTGAGATGTCAGGTCACTGGAAGCGTCTGTCCTCTGAGAGTGTCCTCCTGAGAGAACCTAAACATGCTCTTCTAACGTTCCATGAAAAGCTCTGGAGAAAGAGAAAACCCTTCAGGGGGTCACCGAGATTACATGGAGAAGAAAACATAGCAGCATGACATGGCTCCTCAAACTTGACAGGTGACCCCAGCAAAAGCCAGAGTTTCCCCCAGGCTGAGGATAACAGTCACCTCATAGGGTCAGCTTACCTCCTCAGGGGTGGAGACCAGTGAGCAGCTGGCTCCCTGGCTGTCCACTCCGCTGTCCTTCATGCTGTCCTCTGCGTAGGTAGACACCAGGCTGGCCCCAGTGAGGCTGCTGTGCTTCTGTGTCCAAGCCTGCAGGAGGCTGGCCTTGGACTCCTCAGAGAGGATCCGCCACAGACGGGAGATGGCAGCCGAGACGATGGGGAGCATCACCTCCTGGGAGGAGATGATGCCATTCCATGTCAGAAGATCCATCGTCTGCTTGTAAAAGTTGAGGTACCTGGAAGAGAAGTGGTGCCTCTCTCAGACCCGGAGTGGACTCACTGACGGCACCCAGGGCTGATCGCAGTCCAGCCCTGATTTCTGGAGTACAGAAGCTACCTTGGGGATACGAAGGCCATGGATTTATATTTGGGGCCCCTCCCCAAGTCCTACCAGTGTCCTGCCCAAAAGACTCAGCTGTGGAGTGCACCCCCTCTGATCGTACCAAGGCCTCCAGAAGCCAGCATGGGGTCTTGAGTGTGGACAAGGTCATGTCAGTGGCTATTTTTTCTCTGGGGTATCAGAGACAAGTCGAAAAACAGACTTATGGGCACGTGTGTGGTGGCAGGAGGGGCTTAGCTACCCTCATCACTATCATCACTCTAAATATTTGATTCTACCCCCCCCCACACACACACTAAATACTTGTCCAAATTAAACCAGTGGCTTTGCCATACAAATGTAGCTTTGAGATTTTGTCTACCCCTATGGCCCATCCCATCCCAAGCCTCTCCTATATGGAAATGCCAAAGGGTCAATGATTCAAAGCCTGGTTTCAACCATGCTTGCAGGCTCTCATAAACACAGCTGCAGTCTGCAGCTACAGCACACAACAGAAATACATTATAGCCAAAACTCCTTCCCTCCCCTCTGTATACATAAAACAACCCCACCCAGCCCTTCACACCGCTCAAATTCCAGGAGCTCTGGGGATGTGGCAATTGGAGAAGAGGTGAAGTCTGTTTTTTTCTCCTCTTCCTCCTCTTCTTCCTCCTCCTCTTGTTCTTCCTCATCTTCTTCTTCAGCCTCCTCCTTTGGCACAGTTGGACCCAAGAGGAAGGAGCCATTCTGAGGAAAATGATCTAAAGGCAAGCTGGCAAAGGAAACAGAAAGAAGACAGTATCATAGATGAATATCCCTAGTGAACACAGATACAGAACACCATTCTAGCAACATTATATATAATACAAATATATATGCTGATGACCAAGTGGCCTTTGTCTTAGGAATGCAAGGCAGCAAGTTCAGCATTTGAAAAATCAACCAGTAGAATCTACAGATGAAAGACGATCTCAGTAGATTAGACTTGGGAGAAATAACTGACAAAGTCATAAGGATTCTCAGCCAAACTAGAAATCCAGAGGAATTTCTTTTGCTTGAGATGTCGAAACATACTTGCATCTTGAGTCTGTCCAATAAGACAAGAAAAAGAAAATAATAGGCACAGAGTTTGGAGACAAAGAAATGAAGTGTCTTTGTTTACTGACATGGTGATTATTTATGTAGAAAGTCTGCATGAATTTACAAGGGGGCGCCTCTAACTAACAGAGGAACTTAACTAGGGTGCAAATACTGAATCGATATCTAAAAGTCACTAGTATTTGGATAATGGGGAAAGGAGTTGTCAACAGGAACAGAGTATTGCAGGTGCAAGCTGTGTTGCAGCTCTGAGCATCGTGCAAGCTGTGGGTGGCTGCAACACAGCACTGAAGGCTTCCCTGTAAGATGGCAGGCACCCATTCTCTCTATGCTTCTTGGGTCTTACCCGTTGTCTCCAGAGTACATTCTGTTATATGCTTCCTTGATCTCCTCCAAGCTCTTGGCATTCCCATCATTCAGGTTGAGGGATTCTGTCAGGGAGTTGAAGGTGAGAGTCACAAAGGAGAAAAATCTAGTTTTTTTCAGGCTATTCCTGCCACCCTCCCAGACTCAGTATTAGAGAGTACAGATCCCATTTTCCACCTTTCTTTCTAGGTATGAACAGAGCACAGGACAAGCACTGGTTCGTTCCCTGTCTGGATTCTTCAGCTGTGCCTCATTAAGGAACACACCAAACTAACACATTCTGGTGACCCCTTCCCATTTTACCAGACTACACAATCTTCCCTAGAGTAAGGAGTATCAATCTCAATTAAAGCCCAAACACACTGCCTGGCACACAGTAGGCCCTCAATATATATTTGTTTACTGTGTAACCTAATCTTTGTTTTTGATTTTTGCTTGAGCTAAGGGCCTTAGTACTGTCCCTTAGCTTTTTTGCTCAAAGCTTGTGCTCTGCCACTTGAACTATAGCTTACTTTTGGCTTTCTAGTTGTAGAAAAGGTCCTCATGGGATTTGCTATCCAGGCTGCTTTTGAACTGTGATCTTAGATCTCAGCCTCTTGAATAGCTGGGATAACAGGCATGAGCCACTGGTACCTGGCTAAATCTATTGTTAATAGAGAACTTGAACATGTCTTTTCCAGAGAGCCATCTATTACCTTTTAGCTTCAGCAAATTATCCAGCATTTGTTCCAGTCCTTGAATATAATCCTTCGCCTTATTCAGAACTTGCCACTGAGGAGAGAGACAGACAGACCACTGATGAGAATAGTTTTGGGGACCCCAGGAAACCCAACTCTAGGTCACAAATATAAAGTCACATCCTTGACCTTGTCAGTGAAAAGGACAGGGTGTATGGTCCCCAGTGTACAGAAGGCATGGAATCTCAAGTGTACCTTAGAAATGGATTACCACTGACATACAAGCTGACTTCAACAAACTACTGGTGCAGCAGATGACCACATAGCCACTCCCAGGTAAGATAAGGATTCTAGGGGAGTACAGATGGATGAATGTACCCATCATCTCTTTCGGTGCAACCCTAGACTTATATCAAGCTAGACTTCTGTTCAAAGGTGACACATCATTGGCTGGTTAAGATCCAGCCAATAGTGTGCTATTCTCACACTATTGGTTAGCTAACTGCATATACTCTAGATGATCTGAAAAATGCTCTATAAACTTTCTGTGCTCCAGTCCTTGTGTCCTTCCCACAGTCCTTCTCTTCTTATCTCTTCATTGTACTTCCTTCCTTCATCCCCTCCTTTCCATGTGTAACATTTAAACCAAATGGAAACTAAAAGATTATTCCAAAATGAGAAACACTATATGTTTCCTGTTAGGTTGACCACCCGAATCATCAAGTGCAAGTGTCATGCTATGTGCTAAGTCCTGTGGATGCAGAGTGAACAAGACAGTCTCTGTTTCAGGATACCAACAAGGGAAGTCAAGGGGTAGCTCAAGTTATAGAGTGCCAGGCTTGAGTAGCCCTGGCAGAGTGTGAAGCCCTCAGAATAAGCCCCAGTACTGGCATGCACACAAGTGTACATGCATGTGCACACAAACACACAAGATTATTAGAGATGAAGAATATTGGAATACATTGTATATGAAGATGGCATAGTCGAATAATAGGGGGAACATGAAGAAAAAGAGTAATCAAAGGAGTAATCTAATATAATAGATACATGCATGAAATTGAATGTTCAAATTCTTTGAACAACTAACACATTATTTTTTAAAAGAATTACAGAAGGGTGGGGAGTGTGGTCTAGCAGTAGAGTGCTTACCTACCATGCACAAAGCCCTGGATTCGATTCCTTTTCTGTGTACTGCATACACAGAAAAAACCAGAAGTGGTGCTGTTGCTCAAGTGGTAGAGCACTAGCTTTGAGAATGCTCAAGGAAAGGTCCTGAGTTCAGGCCCCAGGACTGGAAAAAGAAGGAGGAGGGGGAGGAGGAAGAAGAGGAGAAGGAGGAGGAGAGGAATGTAAAATGGGGCACATACTAGGGAGAGCATAAAAGGTAAGGGAGAGGGAAAATGAGGGTAAAGATGATCAAGAACTTTATGCACCCATACAGAAATCGAACATGAGATGTGTTAAGATTGCTTTTGGTAAGGAGAGGAGAGGAAGGAGAGCAATAGAGAGGTGAATCTGATTGTAGTGCATTATAAGCAAATATGGACATGTCAAAATGAAGTTGCCTTTTAATAACAGATGCTAATTTTTTAAAAAAGAGAAATCCCATCTATGAACTGGACAACTGGCCTCTACCACAACCTGAATCTGTTGAAAACCTGAGTCTAGCCATCAGAGCCAACAAATATGTGAGCAGAATATTTCTGTGGCTTATAAATCGCCAGCCTAAGGTATTCTGTGATAGTAGCTAGGTCAGACTGGCACTGGCCCTCTGGTGCAGCATCCCCACTCTCAGGGCCATGGATGGCGTGCTTACAGTATCAAGGAAAGGCAAGAAGATCTTCTCACTGAAATTCAGTTTCTGGAATGATTTTGGCAGACTGACTTTCTTAGGACCTTTGTCCTGGCTTGAATTATGGATCTTCCCCACGTAACATGTATGTTCTACGCCCTGACATCCGTGAACACAACTTATAAAATAAAGTCTTTATAGGAGGAACCAAGTTCACATGAAGTCTTTGGACTGGACCCTAATTTGGTATGACCTATGTCCTTACTAAGGAGAAATGTGGACATACAGACAGATACACCTGAGGAAAGGTGACATGAAGACACAGAACATGGCCGTATGGCTGGAACCAAGGGATGTCAAACATTATGGGGGAAATGCTGGGAGCACTATAGTAAAGGAAAAAGCAATTCCCAGCTAGAGCTGTCAGAATATAGCCCCAGATAAACTGATCTTGGAATGCCAGCCTTCAGAACTATATACCATTCAATTGTTGTTTCAAGCCAGCTTTAGCACTCCTCTGTGGCACTTTATTTTTTTCTAATAGCAGCTCTAGAGAGCTGATGAAACCCTTGTTACCTCACCGCTCTTGTACAAGAACTCCTTTTCCCCTGCAAAACCCTCAAGTAGTATAGTCAAAGAAAAACTGCAGAGACACAGCTGGGTTCCAGAACAATTACTGCCTATACCATTCAAGGCAAAACATTGTCCAATGAGGCTGAGTTTCATGATCTGTACAATGAGAATGATACAAATGATAGAGCTGTAGGGAATAAATGAAATTAGAACTAATTTTTCAAGACTCTGGTGACACTTAAAGGGAGCCCTTAAACTCCCTCATGGGCCCATGAGCAGTGACCAGTACCCTCCCTATGTGACAGATGTGGTAGCTGAAGGTCAAAGGTAATGCTTCCCATTCATTGGCTGGACAACAGCACACCTAAATGGTGAAGTTAAACTCTAGGGGTGCAATGGCTTCTCTCTGACATTACTTGTCCTTGCTGTGAGGTCCTGAATGCTTATTTGTCATTGTTTGTATTACTGATCTCTGCACACTTTTCCCTTGCCCACTGATGGAGATTAGGGGTCTTTATGTGCCCCGGAAACATACAGTAAACAATTTCTCATCCTGTGGGTGTTGAACTATGGCTAAGCTTAGGTTCTGATGGGTCCCAAGTCCCTGAGCCTGGCATTCCTCTGTCTCCCCCTACAAGAGCAGGTGGGGTCTCTCTTTGGATTCCTCCAGGTAAAAACAATAGAGCCTCAACCTAGACCTGCTCAGGGAGTCTCAGCAGACACCATTCTCCAAGTTCCATAAAGGCCTGCCCTGGGTAGGCTCAGAAGCTTCTGTGCATGTCTGGGCCTAAGTGAGCTCCATAAATACAAACATGGCTGATGAAGCTCCTGAGTGCTGCTCTGCCACAGGCATAGTCCCAGGAAGGAAATCCGCTAGCTGGGATCTTACACAGGCAGCTTGGCAGGCCATGGAGGTGGAAATGGGGAAGAAGGCCAGGCTGGAGCAGGAATAGGGGTTATTCCTCGCCTGTCATCCACGCTAACTAGTAAGTCCTTCCTCAACTCTGGCTCCTTCCTATTATGAAAGGGTGGGAGATGACAGCTTTCAGAGGACCTCTCCTTTCTCTGGTTTCCTCTACTGCGTGCTCTGCTACTGCAAACTGTGTTCCCTCTACCCCAACCTCCATCTACCTAGACCTTTCCCATGATCTTCCAGCTGATTAATTTATTTTTGCTAATTACCAATTATAAAGGTGTATGAAGAGAAAAGTGGGATCAAGAGACCAGGAGAAGATATATACTCACCTAGGGAGCCTTGTTGCCTAGATGAAAGACTTTGTGAGTTCACAATCTGAGCATTGAGAGTGTGTATGTGTGTGAATAGGTGTAAGTGTGTTGTAGTGATATGGTGTGTCTGTGTGTATGCCTGTTATGTGTGTATATGTATAAGGTGTGTCAAATGCATGCATGTTTGTTTGCCTATAAGAGAGATAGTCACAAGGTTTTTGCTAGCCAGCTTGCTTCTCCAGTCCAGAATTGCCCCACCCTTTTGTAAGTTGTGGGGCTTGAACTCAGGGCCTGGGCACTATCCCTGAGTTCTTTTACTCAAGGCTAGAGCTCTTCCACTTTGAGCCACAGTTCCACTTCTGGTTTTCTGGTGGATAACTGGAGATAAGAATCTCATAGGACTTTCTTGCCCAGGCTGGCTTTGAACTGTAATCCTCCTGAGTTATGAGCCACTAATGCTGGGCTTCCAGAATTGCCTTTCCATGTCAGACTGGTCTGCTGCTGGTAGCCAAGTCACCAGCTGACTGACCATACCCAGGGGCACCCTTCAGACATGGGCATCAAGGCTGGCAGCCCCAGGGCAAGTCCTTGCCTGCATCCACAGATACTCCGTGTGTCAGTGTGCTTCCTCCATGTGTAAATGTGTCTGCTCTGTGTCAGTGTGTCTCCTCTGTGTGTAAACATGTCTCCTCCTCACACCCAGGTCCCTGTACCTTTGAGGATGTGAGCTCAGACTTGGAATAGACAATCTTCCTCAGGTCGTTGAAGAGCATCACCAGGGTAGCTCGGTGGCGGGCCTGTGACAGGCGTCTTCGAGCCACCCGGGGCTCAAGCTCTGGCACCTTCGCCACTCCCTGGGGCATTGCTGGGCCCTTTCCACAGCTTGCCATTATAAGCTGCAATGGAAGGTCATGCTTTTCAAAAGCATATTAGAGGGTGGATAAAAAGATAGATTGGACTTCCTTTTACTTGATAGCTTCTAAGTTAAAGGATCTATGTCAATGACTATAACACAAAAGTAACTTTTGTTACCAAAGTTCCATTCCTACAATCATAAGCAACCTATGTTAGACTTTTCATTGACAGTACTGGGACTTACCCCAGGAATGTACCAGAACGTTTCAGGTACTTACCAGACATTTGTTTCATTTCTGTGGTCCAGGATTATAGCCAAACTCTGACACTTGATTCACAGTCAGTTCCAAAATGAACAGGCCCCCTGCCCCACCCTGTTTGATCTTCCCTGCTTTAAAAATGAAAAATGTCTCCTCTTTGATGAGGGAAAGCAGTTACACATGAAAAAAAACCATCAAATATCTACTATAGATTTGTTTGATATATACATATAATATACTAATATATACACATATATCAAAATGGAGAAGAGAATACAGTCTATCTGACACTTCATAGGAAACCAGTCATGAGTTGGTCTTGTCTTGCTCCCAGCAGGTTCTGAAGACCATTATGTTGGCATTTGTCACATCTGAACTTGTAAATCAGTAACCCTTCTCAGATGAGACAATTGAGACACACCGGGGTGAGGGCCTCTTACCTGAGCTTGCTACCTTCATCAAGGAGACCTCACTCCCTCACACAGAGGAGAGCTGCTTCCCATGGCTCCTCCAACTCTTAGAGCAGAAGGGCTGCATTTTCATCACTTCTATAACCCCTGTCTGGCACAGAGGCTATTCCTCCATGCTGGGGTATTGGATGGATTAGGATGGGAAGTTTCTGCTGGGTCCACTCTTCCCTGAACTAGGTTTTGAATGACTTGGGCCAGAGTTTGCAAATGTTTATGTATGGGGAGATAGTTGGAAATATAAGGATGCTATAGCTGGAAAAGCTCACTTTGGGTGGAGTGCGTGCGTGTGTGCGTGTGCGTGTGCGTGTGTGTGTGTGTGTGTGTCTGTGTCTGTGTGT
This sequence comes from Megascapheus bottae, assembly GCF_031878675.1. Taxonomy (NCBI): domain Eukaryota; kingdom Metazoa; phylum Chordata; class Mammalia; order Rodentia; family Geomyidae; genus Megascapheus; species Megascapheus bottae. The sequence continues at coordinate 72,444,750 of NC_143513.1, read as the reverse complement.
AAGGTTGCAGTTCTCACTTTGGGTGGAGTGTGTGTGTGTGTGTGTGTGTGTGTGTGTGTGTGTGTGTGTGTGTGTGTAAGGTTGCAGTTCTATGTCTCTCCTATAGATGGCAGACTTTCCCATTAACTCTGTGAGCCGTCTCCCCTGGGCCCCATGTCTGTAATCCTAGCTACTCAGGAGCCCGAGGTTTAAGGATTGTAGTTCAAAGCCAGACTGAGCAGGACAGTCCATGAGACACTTATCTCCCATACACTACTTTAAAAAACTGAAAGTGGAGCGGTAGCTCAAGTGGTAGAGAGATGGCTCTGAATAAAATAAGCTCGGGGACAGCACCCAGGCAGGGAGGTCAGTCCTAGGATCAGCATGTGCACGTGCATACACACACACACACACACACACACACACACACACACACACACGAATCACTTCACAAAACTTTTCACTGTGGCCTATTCTCATTAGCAAAAACTTATGCTACATAAAGCATTCAACACACTGGATAATGTATTAACCACTCTCAAGCAGCTCCCTTGGACTTTGTGTGCATTCGTAAATGGAAATAGAAGAAGAAAATGAGATTTTTTTGTTTTTAAAGAGGAAAGTTTAAACCGGCTCTCTAATATGTAGGAATCGAGGTGACATTCGAGCAGCCTTAGGATACACGGGCTGGAAGCCCCTGGGGACCCGAGGTCCCCATCCTTCGGGGGACGAGCGGACAGAGGATACTCACTGAGGAGGCTGGCGCCAAGCCCCACGAGGGAGACCGAGTTCCTCACTGGACACCGGGAGGTCGCCCGCGTCCTGACAGCCCTGAGTCCCGTCTTGACTGGCTCTGGAGAGAAGCGTGGGGCTCGGGTCCCGGCACGAGGTGAACCTGACACCTCCGCACAGGGTGCGGACCAATCACCGCCGGCTCCGTGCCCCTCAGCCAATGGGGTGCGAGGCCGCCGGCCAATGGGAGCAGGGCGGTGGACAGAACGCGCTTCCCGAGGGATGCCGCCCAGGGTGGCCGCCAGGCCAAGGGCAGGGCAAGGACAGGGCAGGGCGGGCATGACCTTTTCACCTTCTCCCTCTCCCCTGCCCGCCCTGTCCCTGGCGGGCTTCTCATCCTGAGGTGATGCCGCTGGTTGACTTTAGTAGATACGGGCTTGAGGGTTGGAGAAAGGGGGAGGGGGGGACCGGGGAAAAGAAGAAACATACAGGGCGGTGCTGGTCTTCCCGGGGGACAGCGGGAATGGTGGGGTCGGGTCCAGCGAACTACTTCCTAGGGAAAGACGCTTAAAAAGACCAGAAGGAAAACATACTTGTCAACATCCGCTGCCTTCCTCGTGCTCTTGTCAATCCCCCCCCCCCCCCTTTTTGACCAGCATCCCTGAGATCCAGAAGTATTTCTCCGGGGAGGCATCTCCTGGCTGGCGTCTGACCTGAGGCGACCCCCACCTCCCTCCACCTTCCCCTCCCCCCAGGGGTGAAACCCAGGTCACCGGGCCACAGCTCTGACCTCAGAGCTGGACCTCATGCGCAGGGCCTAGGGGTGAGCCCCTCCTGCAGCCAGCAGCGGGGGGGGGGGGGGGGGGGGAGGGGGCCTTTTTAAAGTAAAGTCTTCCAAAGGATTTTTGGTGGAGCATGAAATAATGCAATATATATATATAAACCTTGCCAGATTCGGGGCAGGGAGCTTGGCCTAGTGGTAGAGTGCTTGCTTAGCATGCACAAAGACCCGGGTTCAATTCCTCGGTACCATAGACATACATAGAAAAAGCTGGAAGAGGTGCCATGACTCAAGTGGAAGAGCCCCAGGACTGACAAAAACACAACAAAACATCCTGCCAGCTTAAACACATACACACACAAAATCAAAACAACAACCACCACAACAAATAAACAAACAAAAATGCTGTCTAGCTGGGTGCTGGTAGCTCATGCCTGGAATCCTAGCTACCCAGAAGGCTGCGATCTGAGGATGGCAAGTCGAAGCCAGCCTGGGGAAGAAAGTCCGAGAGACTGAGAAAAGGCTGGAAGTGGAGCTGTGGCTCAAGTAGTAGAGCTCTAGCCTTGAGCATAAAAAGCTCAGGGACAAAGCCAATGTGAGCCTGGAGTGCGGAAAGGGGGCGTCATGGCGATGGGGGAGGGTGCAGGGAGGCGGACTGCACTCTGTTTGTGGAGAACCTGGAGACAAAGGTCAGGGAGGAGCTCCTCTTGGAGCGGTTCCACCAGGCTGGGCCAGTTATCAAGGTGAAAATTCCAAAAGATAAGGATGGCCAGCCAAAGCAGTTTTGCATTTGTCAGCTTCAAACACGAAGTACCTGCTCCTTAGGCCATGAACCTTCTAAATGGAATCACACTTTCTTGGGAGGCCCAGCAAAATTCAGTTTAGGTCAGGAAGTAGTCAGGCCTCACACAGGATGTCAGCTCATCCGATCCCCAGCATCAAGCGGTAAACTCAAGCCCTGCTTCCACATCCCCCACCAGATATGAAAAAGGACTGTGGAAAATAGGACTTCATTATCACAGATAGATCATGTTCACCTCCAGAAAATTACCAAAGACGAGCAGTGATGAACAGTGTTTTGAGACAGATGTCATATGGTGGGAAATTTGGTTCTGTGCACGTGGATCCGTCTGGATTTTCATCTGTTCAGTCACATGGTCAGATCTTTCACCAGTCTTCAAGCTCCCTGTGGAGCCATGATGTACACTCATTACAGCGCAAAGTCAGACAGAGTTCCCATCCCTCCCTAGCAGATAGACATTATAGACACTAGTCATGGGCCTGACTACCGTTACAGAGGAGTGAGAGAGGATTTCCTCTAGGAAGATAGGAGTCCCGATGGCTGGAACACGACTATGATAACAGAAGAGACAGTAGGGATGGGAAATGGCACTCTTCTGGACAGTAGGAATTGTGCAATGAGATTGTCTTATAGGGTCATTTTAGACCCTTATGACTATGCTGGTCTGGATATTTTGTAAAACTGTACAGAGCAGCATTACAAGCTGCACATATAAAAAGTTGCAAAACCCATAGCTGCGTTTTCATACAAAAATGAGAAGAACTGTAGTTCCAGTTTTATTGCAGCAATAACCTTTCACCTAGGGTTTTAGCAAGAGGAAAGGGTTTTATTAAAAAAAAAAAGTGCTACAGTTCCTGATCATTTTAAACAACTAGAAAGGATAAATTGTATAAATTGGTTGTATTATAAAGCAAATGTTTAAATTATTTGTTATCTTCTTATATTGTAAGAATTATCTTGTTAATCTCTGTGGATATAATAGAAAGCATTCAAGTTGGTAGTCTGAAATGGCTGCAGTTTGTTAGTAAGGCAATACAACTTTTCAGTGATTCATTTTATTAACACTGTTTGATGAAGCATTTTATGTTTCGGAGTAAATATAGCCTTAGTACAAACTTTTTAACATGTTCTTTTGAGTTTTAGCCCTGCTTGATTCATAAATGTGAAGATACCCATACTATTTTATTCTAAAATTTTAACGTTTCTTTTTGTTTTTCTTTGCTGGCCCTGGGCTTGAACTCAGGGCCTAGACACTATTCCTGAGCAGCTTTTGCTCAAGGCTAGTGTTCTACCACTTGAGGTACAGCTTCACTTATGGCTTATTTGGTAGTTTATTGGAGACAAAATTCTCAAACTTTCCTGCCCGGGCTGGCTTCAAACCATGATTCTCAGATATCAGCCTCCTGAGTAGCTAGGATTATAGGCTAGAACTACCAGTGCCCAGCAAATTTTAGGATTTTTAAAGATTAAATCATGTTTTGTGTAAGATGGGCTACTCAGGAAGCTAAATATCTCTACTTATATATTTTTGCATTAAAAATTACAATATTCATGTAAGTTCTCTTTCTGAAGAACAAAAATATCAGTGCATAGTCAGAAAAATAGTAAAATGTTTTACTAAAAATGCTTTTTTTGGGAAAAATTCCTGGAAGCCTTTATGTGCTACTTACTCTATCAGTCAGACTTCAGAAATTTTTAACTTTTCAAAGGACCCAGCACACGGATATAAGGGCACAAAGGTACAGTTTATTGTGGAGCTTGTACAGGTTGCTTTTTTTTTCCTTTGGTGAACATTTTCTATTTAGAAAATTTTAAATCTTATTAACAAAAACTTTTTTGTATTGATTCTGTTTCCTTGCTGAGCTATTTATAAAAACTCACTCTGAAAAATTTTACTATTAACCACAACATTTGTACCATGTTGCTTTTTAATATATTAAAAACAAAAAGGAATGTGAAAAAACAAAACAGCTCAGGGATAGAGCTCTTCAACTCTAGGACTGGCACCACTACCACCACCACCACCAACATCCACAAATAAGAACAACCAATAAGAGTCATTTCTCTCCTTGACAGGAAATGTAAAATGTGCATTCCCTCAGCTGGGCCTGATGACACATTCCAGTTAATCCAACTAGTCCTCAGAAGGCGAAGGATCAAAAGTTTTATGTCAGTGCACATGAAGTTAGTGAGAGCTTGTCTCAAATAACAAAATACAGCTGGGCACAGTGGCTCACATCTGAAATCATAGCTGTTCAAGAGGCTGAGATTTGAGGATCTTGGTTCAAAGCCTTCCAGGGCACTAAAATCCAGGAGACTCTCATCTCTAATTAATCACTTCCAGAAAACTGGAAGTAGCACTGTGGCTCAAAGGATAGGGTGGTAGCCTTGAGCTGAAGAGCTCAGGGACAGTGCCCAGGCCCAGAGTTCAAGCCCACAGCCAACAGCAACAACAACAAAATACAAAGGGGTTGGAGACATAGCTCAAATGTTGCCCTAGGTTCAAATTCCCCACCCTCAGCAACACACACACATACATATACACACAAACAAACACACACATACACACACACTCACACAATAAATAAATAAATACAAACTTCTTTAAAATTTTTGTCTCATTCAAGACACTGTCCTTGATAACTCTCAGGCAGCCTTTGAATCAGGGCCTCCCGTTCCTTGAAAACTTCTTGCTCCTTTTTCTCTCTGCCTCTGGCTCATTATTCAGCTCACACCTGTAATCCTAGCTACTTAGAAGACTGAGATCTAAAGATTGAGGTTCAAAGCCAGCCTGGGCATGAAAGTCCATGAGACCCTTACCTCCAGTTATCCACCAAAAAACCAAGACTGATGCTGTGGCTCAAGGAGTTGAGCCTTGAGCCGAAGAGCTCAGGGACAACACCCAGGCCCAGAGTTCAAGCCCAGGAATAACAAACAAACAACCAAAAAAAAAAAAACAAAAAACGAGAGAGATAGAGATTAAAGAAAGAAATGTTATTGCACCTGTTGTTCTGCAGCATTCTTTTTAAAAATTAAGCTTTGAAAGTAGAGCTGTGGGCTTAAGAGGTAGAGCACTAGTCTTGAATAAAAAAGCTGAGCAACAGCACCCAGTCCCTGAGTTCAAGCCCTACTACTGGCATAATAAACAGATTGGTACATATGTATACACATATTAAACTTTGCATTTTGACCTTTCCCTGTTTGTTCCAGTTTCAGATGTACAAAGGGGCTGTCTGACTTCCTAGTCCTTAACTACATCCAAGAGCCTATGGCATTCTGTGTCCCAGAAGGAATGAACAAATAGTTTGTGATCATGATGGCCTTCTGAAATAAGGGTAAAGAAATGTTCTTTATGCCAATGGTATCAGACACACTGACTATGTGAGTTTTATTTCTCATTCAAAGATTTTTCAGCTGGGCACAGTGGCTCATACCTGTAATTCTAGCTTCTCAGGAGGCTGAGATCTGAGGATCACAATTCAAAGCTAGCCTAGGCACTAAAGACCATGAGACTCATCTCCAATTAACTAGCAGAAAACCGGAAGTGGCACTATGGCTCAAGGGATAGGGTGGTAGCCTTGAGCTGAAGAGCTCAGGATAGTGCCTAGGCCCAGAGTTCAAGCCCACGGCCAACAACAACAACAACAACAACAAAATAACAAAGGGGTTGGAGACATAGCTCAAATGTTGCCCTGAGTTCAAATTCCCCACCCTCAGCAATACACACACACACACACACACACACTCACACACACTCACACAGTAAATAAATAAATACCAACTTCCTTAAAATTTTTGTCTCATTCAGGACACTGTCCTTGATAACTCTCAGGCAGCCTTTGAATCAGGGCCTCCCGGTTCCTTGAAAACTTCTTGCTCCTTTTTCTCTTTGCCCCTGGCTCATCATTTAGCTCTAGCTCCACCAGCAGCATCCTTAGGGCCTGGTGGAGCACAGGACATGGAGTCTGAGAGGCTCTGTCTTGGAGAAACTTGGCTTTATCCTGAGAGGGCATGGAGACTTCGTGGAAACTGTTCTGCATCCCACTCCAACCTTTTTAATCTAACCACCTGCTCATAGCAAAGGGAAAGGGGCAGAAGAGGCAGGGGAAGGGGTCTTGTAGAAGTAAGAAGCTGTATGAAAGATGCTCCAGGAATTAGCTTTCCAGAAGTGTGGTAATATGGTTGACTTGAAGATAGTGTTTGCAAAGGCCATATTATTTATTAACTTTCAAGGCTTGAATTGTCCTAGCAGTGAAAGCAGATGGTTTTATAGACTCATAAATCCATAGACTTAATTCCTACTATGAACAGGCTTATTGGTTGTATGCTGCGCCTTGCAAATAGGGATTTGTTACCTCTGGGATTGAAAAGAAGGATAGAGGCCTAGCAGGTCCTCAATCTGCTTTGAGCTACTTATCAAGGCTGATGTGCGATTGGCATGATAGCTCATCCCTGTAATCCTAGCTACTCAGGAGACTGAGATCTGAGGTTCACGGTTCAAAGCCACTAAAGTCCTGGAGACTCTTATCTCCAATTAACCACTTGAAAATTTGAAGTGGTGCTGTTGCTCAAGGGGTAGGGCGATACCCTTGAGCTGAAGAGCTCAGGGACAGCGCCCAGGCCAAGAGTTCAAGCCCCACGACTGATACCCTTCCCCTCACCCCGCCAAAATTCTTAGTTTAGCAGCAATTTGCATTACAAAGTTTGGAGGAGTTAGTTGGTAAGAGTTTTGAATGAGTTGACACTAACATATGACAGAAAAATATACTGCTATAAAACACTACAGTTATTATACCTACAAGTTAAAATTTGAATATATGTCCAGAGGAAGGATTTTGAAAAATACTAGGCAACGTTTTGTGGATATGTGGCACAAGTGGTAGAGTATCATCCTTGAGTGAAAAAAACTAAAGGATAGTGCCCAGGCCCTGAGTTCAAGCCACTGTACTAGAAAAACAATGCCTGAAATCCTAACTACTCAGGAGGCTGAGATCTGAAGATCACAGTTCAAAGCCAGTCCAGGCACTAAAGACAGTTAGACTCTTATCTCCAATTAACCACCAGAAAACTGGAAGTGGCATTATGGCTTAAGGGGTAGGGCAGTAGCCTTGAGCTTAGGTTCTTGGTGCTGTCCTTAGCAGTTTTGCTCAAGGCTGGTATTCTATCACTTGAGCCACAGCACCACTTCCAGCTTTCAGTAGCTGCCTAGGCTGACTTTGAACTATAATCCTCAGTTCTCAACTTCCTGAGTAGATGGGATTATAAGCATGAGCCACTAATCTCTGGTAAGAATATTATACTAAGAAATGTTACAGCTGGGCGCAGTGGCTACTTTAGCGCATGGGCACTAAAGACCATGAGACTCATCTCCAATTAACTAGCAGAAAACCGGAAGTGGCACTATGGCTCAAGGGATAGGGTGGTATAGCCTTGAGCTGAAAAACTCAGGGACAGTGCCTAGACACAGAGTTCAAGCCCCACAACTGACAATTTTTTTTAAAGATTTTTCAAAGCAGCTTCATAGGAATATCTCACTCCAGCCCTAGTTCAGTGCAGTTCGCACAAAAGAATCTTCTAGAAGTTGGTCCCCTAGGACATTGTAACAGCCAGTTCCCACTTCTCATACTAGAATTTATTACTATGGGGGAAAAAAGAAATGTGAAACAATTACAGTGTTCAACATGTAACTTAATGAAGACTCTATAAATTAGAGTACAACCATCCCATACAATATTAGGCAGTCATTAAAAATTTTATTATTTTGTATGGTATTGAGATGGGCCGTGAATAATTTTCTGTGCATAATGGAACTGGTGTGGTCCCTGGTAGCATCTTCTTAAATGGACCCCACTGTCCCTTTCTACTGTCACAGCAGGCACCAGAACATAAGCAGTGGTACACTAATCAGATCAACTAGAGTTAATGAATGAACTGGAGAAGCAGTGCCTTTTCCAGTTATATAAGGACAAGGCAGCCAAGAATGTGTAAAGTGGTATGAAGGGGAAGAAGAATATTTTGGACCAGGTGCCATTCAGATGGGCACAAAACCCACTCACAATTTATGATTACATTTCCTCTAATAAGGCTGCCCTGCTTGAGGGAGGCTGGATCCAATCTGAAATTACCATTACTGAGCATTTATTGCACCCAGTGCTCTGAGGATACAGTAACAAACCATACAGACCAAAATCTCTGCTTTTACTCAGCTTATGTCTTAGTTGGGTGGGAAAAGTCAATATATCAAATAAATAAAATATTGATGTTAATATGTGCAAGGTAGAAAAATACAAGCAAGAAGTGGAGAGGGGTAAAACTACTAGATGTGAGGTATTACTATCATCTGAGTATTTGTATCCCTGCATGTTGGGGATGGGTGTGGCTATGTCGGATGGTGATCAGGTCATAGAGGCAAACTCAAATGGATGGAATCAGTGGATTTTCAGGTGAGACCCCTTGGAACCCCTTGTCATGAGAAGACTAGGTGAGTTCATGGCTGGAAGGTGCACCTGCAGGCCAGAGTATACCTTCACCAAGCTCTGAATCTGATAGTACTTTGATTCCAGACTTCAGGCTCCAGAATAGTTTCTTTCGTGTATAAACTTCCCAGATCATGGCATTTTGTTATAGCAGCGTGCAGAAATAAAAGAATGACATTGGAGCAAACATTGGAGGGAGTGGCTTACTGTGTGATTCATGGGGAGAGGATCTTCCAGGTAGAGCAAAGGGTTTGTTTGTATTGATCAGAAATCTAATCTTAGCTGGTTTTACAGGCTCTGGTGTGGGCAATGCTGGGAGGTGGGGGAAGGGAGGGCTGCTGCAGCAGGCAAGTGCTCTAGAGAAAACCAAGTCACACAGTCTTTCTACAGTAGGCAGAGACAGGGAAGGCAGGCAAAGAAGGCAAAACAGGCAGAGGCAGAGCTTGCTTTTTGTTATATTGGAGTTTCTGTTTTTTTTTTTTTTTTTTTTTTGCCAGTCTTAGGACTTGAATTCAGGGCCTGGGCACTGTCTTTGGGTTTTTCTCTTGAGCCACAGCACCACTTCTGTCTTTTTTCTGTGTATGTGGAAAAGGAATAGAATCCAGAACTTTATGCATGCTAGGAAAGCACTCAACCGCTAGACCAAGTTCCCAGTCCCCATATCTGAATTTCTATAGTCATCTGCACTAGAGGTGAGATGGTATGAGCACAGTGGTGGCAATAATTCCTAGTTGTATTTGACAAACACAAAAAGCCACACAACTAGAAAGGATAAAGGAACATTTTTTTTCATTGTAACATAGAGCTGTATATTGAATCGGTTGCACAAATTATCTTACCCAAATCTTCACTATTTTATAGATGAAGAAAGCAAGGCTCAAAGATATTATTTTTTAACTCATACAAATATTTACACCTTAGCGCTGGAAATGTGGCTTAGAGGTAGAGTGCTGGCCTAGCATGAATATGTCCCTTGGTTCAATTCTTCAGTACCACATAAACAATAAAAGACATAAAATTATAAAAAAAAATACTTACATCTTATAAATGCTTCAGGTGTTTTTTTTTTTTGCCAGTCCTGGGCTTGAGCTCAGGGCCTGAGCACTGTCCTTGGATTTTCTCAAGGCTAGAGCTCTACCACTTGAGCCTCAGCACCACTTCCGGCTTTTTGCTATGTATGTGGTACCGAGGAATCGAACCTGGGTCTTTGTGCATGCCAGGCAAGCACTTTAACCACTAGGCCAAACTCCCGGCCCCATCAGGTGGTTTTTTTAAGGGAAACAAAACCATTTTTTAAAAGGACTCAAATTCCTTCAGTTTCACATTCTAGAAAACAAATATAGGATGTCACGATGTAATTTTCCTGAGTCTTAAAAATGTACACCCAAACACAATTTCATTCTTAAAGAACAAGAACAACAAAACAACAAATCAGGTGCGGTTCAAGCCTGTAATCCTAACTACTCTGGAGGTTGAGATCTGAGGATGGGTAGCCTGTCCGGAGTGCAGCTGTGGGCTTAAGTGGTAAGGAGCTAACCTTGAGTGAAAAAGCTCAAAGACAGTACCCAGGCCCTGAGTTTAAGTCCCAGGACTGGCACAAGAAAAAACAGAAACAAAGTAACTCTGCCCTACCCTCCCCCGCAAAAAAAAGAAAAGCCCCACACCAAATCAACAACAAAAAAATGTGACCACAGCATGGGTGGTTTAGCAAAGCCTCTTGCTCCCTTGCCCTGTAAACATGAGGTTTCATGATGAGCACACAGGTCAATTTCCCCAATTTGTAAAAAGAAGGGCAGCAGACAAAAGGATTCCTGGATGTACAGTTAACTACGCGTCGGAACCTCACCCGAGGCCTCTCCTGACCCTCTGGTTCACTCCTACTTGACTTGGATGGGTGCAAAACTAAAGTGACAAAGCCACAGTTAGCACTGGGCCCTTTCAGGCGCCCTGCTGGGAGAGAAGGAGGCGTGGCCACCGCTCAGGCTGGGCGGGTCCAGAGGGCAGGGGGCGTGGCTCAGCTCCGACAGAGGCGGAGTAGAGGGAGGGGCCCAGCTCTGGGGGCGGGGCCTGCGGGTGGGTAGGCGGGCCGCCGCGTGACGGGTCTGGCGCGCGCGCAGGGCCCCGCCCAGTCCTGTCCAGGCCCCGCCCCTCCGTCGCCGGCTGTGGCGGTCCTCCGAGCGGCCGGAGCGCACGGCGATGGCGGAGGCGGTGGAGCGCACCGACGAGCTGGTCCGGGAGTACTTGCTCTTCCGCGGCTTCACGCACACTCTGCGGCAGCTGGACGCCGAGATCAAGGCGGACAAGGAGAAGGGGTTCCGGGTGAGGGCCCGGCGGGCGTGGCGGCGGGTGAAGCGGTCCCCTCCCCTCCCCCCCAGCCCTGCCCTCCGAAGCGGAGCGGCGCTGCCACCGCTCCCCGGAGAAGCGGGGACCGGAGACACCCCAAGCCTGGCCCTTGGCCTGGCCGAGGAGGCCCCGAGGCCCCGAGCTGGCCGTGACTTGCTAGAAATTGCTCAGCCTGTGAGTGAAGGAGCCCCGGGGCCCAGGCGCCCTGACTCCAGGGGTCGGATTTCCCCATCCAGCCTGGCCCCGGGGGCTGCCGGGTGGCGACCAAGTTTTAAGAGGCAAGACTGGGGACATAGATAGTGGAGTTCTGGCAGGAGAACTGTTCAAGGATTTGCTACCCAGGGAAGCTGGAGCAAAGGGCGGCTGTGCATCCCCCAAATGCTGGCTGGGTGCAAGTATTTGTGGTGTTTGTCAAAAATCGCCTTGTCAGAGACCCTTTGGCAATTTTGATTTTGTTTCAGCATGTGTAAGAAGACTTAATTGCACGTGTTTTTTTATTTTATTTTATTTTATTTTGCTTGTTCTGGTGCTTAAACTCAGGGCCTGAGCACTGTCCTTGGGCTTTTCTCAAGGCTAGAGCTCTACCACTTGAGCCACAGCTCTGCTTTTTCTGTGTATGTGGTACCGAGGAATCGAACGCAGGGCTTCATGCATGCCTAGGCAAGCATTCTACCACTAGGCCAAACTCCTGGCTTTTATTGCATGTTTTAGAACACGTTTCCCCTGAGATTTGCAGTTGAGAAGTACTTGGGATTTCTTTTCCTTTCCCTTTCCCTCCCTCCATTCCTTCTTTTTATTTTTTTGTTCTTGGAATTTCTGTGCTTGTGATTTTAATGTGCTGAATTGAATTGGTGTTGGCACTGGTAGTGAGTTAGCAGGAAGGGAGGCTGGAATTAGAAGGTCTGGCTTCTTGCTTGGAGGAGGAGGCTCCTGATTGGTTACTTGGTAAAAAGCAAATCATGTCTCTAAGGTTCAATACCCTTAATACCTTTTTAAAGTAGTGGCTTAAATTGGTAGGTCCAAATAGATCCAAGATCTCTTGCTTCCTGGGCCAGAGGTATGTGTGTATGTGTCTTGCTACTGAGTTTAGGACTCAGAGCCCTGACACTGCCCCTGAGCTTTTTTGGTCAAAGTAGTGTTCTACCACTTAAGCCACAGTTCCACTTCCAGCTTTTGGGTTGTTAATTGGAAGAGTGTCACAGACTTAACTGCCTGAGCTTTGCTCAGTCCTCACTGAGTAGTTAGTCTCACAAGCATGAGCCACCAGTTCCCAGCCACCAGAAGCTTTTTATACCTGAAAATTCCCTACTTTTTAGCTTGTCAGGCCATATAACTTGCATCAGAAAAATATGTGTGATGTTGATATGTTTTGAAAATTTTATAGATTTATCACTTAAAAGTTTTCTGACCTCCAGAAACCACAGTAAGTGCATAAAGCTGTATTCTGTGGAGTGAGGGAGAATTCCCTCCGCTTTCCTCCCTGCCTTCTCCAGCACTGCTTTCTCTGTGTAGGTGGACAAGATTGTGGACCATCTACAGCAGTTAATGCAACTGTATGACTTGGCTGCCCTTCGGGATTACTGGAGCTACCTCGAGCGACGGCTCTTCAGCCGCTTGGAAGATATATATAGACCCACCATCAACAAGCTGAAAACCAGCCTCTTCCGCTTTTATCTTGTCTACACAATCCAGGTACTTGTTGATTCAGGGATTCTGTGGCCTTTGGTGGGGAGAGCTCTTTAACCCAGAAATGGATTTTGTTCTGACTTTTAGGGGAGGATTCTGTATATTACTGTGGGAAAGAATAGAACAGCCACAGTGCAGATTATTTCTTTTTTCCTGCTTTCTTTGTCCCCTTACACCATCTGAGGATCATCTGATTTCTTGTCCCCTTACCTATTTCCCCTGTGTGTTAAAGACTATAATGTTTGAGTAATAAAGGTTATAGTTTATGTGGGTGGATAAAGACGTAGTATATAAATACATTATAGTACAAATATTATAAATATAGAGAAATAAATAGAAATTATATAGAATCTAATGAATATAGAATATACAGTTTGAATAATAAAGATTATACTAATTTGGGGGAATAAGTCAGACCATTTGAGTATTAAATAAGGATTTATTTTTTTCAAGATGCCATTATGTCTTTAGGACAACACTCTGAAACAGCTCTGAAGTTACATGATCCTTGAGAATAGAATGGCAGGTCCTGTCTTGTCAGTTACCTACCAGGTGATGTCCAAAGGCTGTCTGCCTGGAGGTGATGAAGTTTTACCTCTGGACTTCTGTCTCTCCCCATTCCATGCTACCTTCTTTATTTTTATTTTATTTTATTTTTTATTGTTAGTATAAAGGTGATGTACAGAGTGGTTGTGGTTACATAAGTTAGTTAAGGAATATATTTCTTTTTGGACAATGACACTCTTTTCCTTGCTCTCTCCCAGTTTTTCCCTCTCAACCCGCCCACAGGTTATATAGTTCAATTTCAACATTGTGTCCAATGAGTAGCACTGCGCATTTGTTCATCCTTCCTCTCTCCTTGCTACCTTCTTTGTGCCCTGACAGACTAACAGAAATGACAAAGCTCAGGAGTTCTTTGCAAAGCAGGCCACAGAGCTCCAGAACCAGGCTGAGTGGAAAGATTGGTTCGTCCTGCCCTTCTTGCCATCTCCAGACACCAACCCCACTTTTGCTACCTACTTTTCTCGACAGTGGGCAGACACCTTCATTGTGTCCCTGCACAACTTCCTGAGCGTCCTGTTTCAGTGCATGCATATCCTTTCTGGAATCGGGGACTGTGAGTGCAGTCTGGGGCATCCAGGCAGTGTGATCAGTGCCAGTGCTTACATGGTGGCCATTTCTTAAACGAAATTCACTGACATGTATCACGGGGTGATGGGGTGGAAAATTGTGGTTATTATTGTCAGGAGGTCAGCATTGGAAATCTTAGTTCTGCTGTTGGTTCTGCGAAAGAATTAGCTGATGTGTCAGTGGAGTTATTGGTGGCAACAGGATGCTAGCACCTGGTTTATTAGTCAGTGGGCACGGTGCGAGCAGGCAGTTGCTTCTTGGTGAAATTGCAGGCTGGAGAGTACTTTGTATGTGTCTTGTATCTCTGGGGGATATTGCCTTTGCTGGAGTTTGGTAGCAGATGAGAACACTTCTAGCTTTGGAACTTGCTGCCTGAGTTAGTGTCCCTGGGACAATAACCCCAGTGTTCCTCAACTTACCAGAAAACAACAAAAAAGCTTTAAAAATATTCATGTGGGCACAGGAGACTGGGACAGAGCAAGAAAGGGAGTCAGGGAGGGAAAGAGGGATGGAGAGAAAGAGACAGAGAAAACAAAATTAAAAAAACAAGAGAATAGGATTTATATAACAACTTAGTAGAGGCCCAGACATGCCTTGTTGTTCATGTTCTCTAGGCTGGAAGTTGAGGAATCTAGGGGGACGAAAAGGGAGTCTGTTTTGAATGGGCTTACCTGAAGAAGCATTGATAAATCTGGGCATTGTAGAGACCCAGCCACTGGAGGCCATTTTGGCTTCTGAAAGGAACATTGCATAGGTTCCTGTCTGCCTTTTCCTTTTGCATCATGGATGAGACTTGACTACGATCCTTCCCAGGTCTGCTTTTCTCCCTTTTTGCTGCCTTTCCACCCTGAGGGCTTTGTGAAGAAATGAGCAGGATGGTTATAGCGTGACTACAGGGGTCATTGAAGGGCAGTGGCCTGCAAGCCATCCTCTACATGTGAGCCTGTGTGGTGGCACTCATGACCAAAGCTGTGTGGGCTGGCTGGGAAAGGCCAGCACTCTAGAACTTGAGTGATCACGGAGTGATGTGTGGTTTTGAAATCTGCACAATGCCTATCGTTGTTTTTGTTGTTCTAGTACCGGGGCTCTCACTTGGCTTTTTCCTCTTAAGAATTCTACCATGTGAACCATAGCTCTGTTCCAGCTGTTTGCTGATTCATTGCAGATAAAAGTCTCACAGACTTTTCTGCCCAGGTTGGTTTCAAACACTCCTCAGATCTCAGCCTCCTGAGTAGCTAGGGTTCTAGAAGTGTGCCACCAGTGCATTCTTGACTCCATCTAAACCTTTGCTGGGAGAATTTGACCTTGAAAGAGGAAAATCTAGTGGCTGATCCTGCTTCCAAGGTTACTTTTAGCCAAGTGTTTGCCTTGACCTTGGCTAAAGCTTACTGGCTATGAAGCCTACTCAATAGTAGCTCTTTACGACCACCACTATGGGAATGTCCCCTGTCATGTGTCTCTGAGTGTGAAGAGAGCAGGCTGATCTGGAGTGGCAGGCCTGCAGACTTTCATTTCCACAGTGCTGGTTTTGCCTCCGGTTCCTTGTATGTTCCTGTTCAAGTGTTTGCTGCTGTGTCAAGGATTTAACTAGTCTCACACAAGGCTTATTCTTTAACTTTGTGCACCAGTTCCCGTGATCCTGAACTTTGATGCAGAGTTCCAGCGGACCAATCAGGTTCAAGAAGAAAATGAAGTCCTGCGCCAGAAGGTTTGCTCAGAACAGGCCCACTCCTTGGAACTTGGGAAGCACTTCTGCTTTTTGGGGTGTGGAATTAGGTAGTGTCAGTGGAGGGTTAGGTTAAATATAGAAAGGCTGAACAGTTCTTAGATGAAAGTGAGTCACCCAAAAGTCAGTACTGGGGACTGAAATTCATGTTGTAGAAGCATTTGTCCAGCATAAGCAATGTAGCAGCAGGAATAAACTGCTAAGAAGAAAAAGACGATTGTGTAATTCACTTGCATCTCACCCATTTTCATGTGTAGTTTTTTTTTTTTCTTCAGAATTTTCATGTGGAACCACATGGGCTACATGTTTCTCTTGCTTGATAAAACAGTAGATCCAGGGTGCCCATGCTTGCTTTTATATGTTGTGTGAAGACATTACCCTGCCCTGAAATGGAGGTAAAGTCAGAAAAAGGAAGTTTGTAAGCTTAGGTTTCAGGGTTAAGATTCTTAGAATTTAGGTATATGAACTTCTTTTATTTTTGCTTACTAAACATCTGAGTTAAAAAAATATATATTCAAGTAGTTGCACAGAAGGAATCAGTTATATGTGTTTTTTTTTCACACAAAAGTTAAAGATTTGATGTCATTATTATTATTATTTAACTAGGCACTAGTAGCTTCCACCTAAAAACCTAGCTACTCAGGAGGCTGTGATCTGAGGATCATGGTTCATAGCCAGTGGATTAGGGCTTTGGACTTCCTAGACTCACTCTAGGCCATGATCTACCGTGGCTCTTTCATTTTTCCATTGTGCACTCAACAGAAGCAGGGGAGGTAGGGGGCTCATGGACGCTGGGTTTGGCTGTGATGTGTTTAGACGTCTCTGTAGGCAAAGGGAAGGAGAGATGAGGGTACTGCTTAATGGAGTGCTACTCTTCCATAGCTTTTTGCATTGCAAGCAGAAATCCACCGACTGAAGAAGGAGGAACAGCAGCCCGAAGAGGAAGCGACCTTGGTCCAACACAGATTGCCTCCTTACGTCTCTAGTATGGACCGCCTTGGGGACTCTGAGCTGTGAGTGCATGCTGACATCTGTTCCCTCCTCTCTGCTTTCAGTGCTCAGTCTGGGGCCTGAGCTTCCCCCTGACCTGGCCTCATCGTGACCCTCTGTCCGTTAAGGAGATGTGCCAGAGAGTCCTGTGGAGCCCCTGCCTTTGCTTCTTCTTCTTTTTTTTTTAATTAGTCCTCTGGGAGTTGTTTTTAACCTGTAAGCCTCTAGGTTTTCCTGGAGAGCCAGTCAAATGCACATCTGCTTGTCCAGATGTGCATAACCTGAACCAGTAGACTACATCTGTTATGGTAAAGTCTCAAGAAGTTTGTGTATATTGGGAAGAATATCTCAATACAGAAGGCTTGTCACCTAAGAGGGATACATTCTTCAAGAGAAGCATGTTACTCAAGGTTTAAACAAGTAGGCAGCTCAAGAAAGAAATACTTCAATAACCTGAAAAATAGATAAGCTGGGCTCTGGTGGTTCACTTTCATAAGTTTAGCTACTCTAGATTTGAGTATCCCAGTTTGAAGCAAACTTGGTTAGGAAAGTACATGAGACTCTATCTCCAATTAACCAGCACAAAGCTGGATTGAGGCTAAGGGACAGTGCCCAGGCCCTGAATTCAAGTCCCCTATACCAGCACAGATACACATCCACACAATGTACACATCCACATCCACAGGCACATGCACATGCACGCATGCATACATGGAAGTAAAAGCAGTCTAAAGACAAGAATAATAGCACTTGAAGAAATAGAAGCACAGACAGGTGACACAGTTGGTGACTTGCAAAAAGAATGCACATCCAGGTGTAGGAGTCAAGTATTGCACAGATTGAAATTGCTCGAGTTTCAGCCTGTTGGGCATAGTGACCTATGTCTAATCCAGTCATTCAGAAAGCAGTGCCAAGAGGATCATGAGCTCAAGGCCAACCTGGAAGAAAGTAGGAAGATGATATCTAAAAGCAAAATACAAACAAAAAGCCTAGTAGTGTGGCTCCAGTGGTAGACTACTTGCCTAACATACACAAAGCTCTGAGTTTAATCTCCAGTTAAAAGCAAAAGCAAAGATTAACAATAAAACAGTAGCAGAAACCCTGCTTAGGTTTTATAGTCAGTACCCTCTGATGGAAAGAGGCTGCCAGCTAAAGATACAAAAGATTAAAAGAAAAATAGACTTTTAAAAGCTATGTCTCTCAATCTTTCTTTCCTTCTTTTTTTTTTTTTTTTTTTTTGTTGGTCCTAGGGCTTAAACTCAGGCCTTGGGCACTGTCCCAGAGCTTCTTTTGCTCCAGGCTGGCACTTTACCACTTGAGCCACTGTTCTGATTCTGGCTTTCATGATAATTTATGAGAGATAAGAGCTTCATGGACTTTCCTTTACGGCTGGTTTTGAACTGTAATTCTCAGATCATAGCCTCCTTAGTAGCTAGAATTACAGATGTAATCCATGGGTGCCAAGCTAAAAGCTATGTTTTTGTTTTCTTTTTGAAAACATAAAAATAAATTTTATTTTAGTGACGTTTCTATAGCTAATTTGTGGGAACTCTGAACATGGGTTGAATAGAAACAAAACGTGATGAGCTATCTCACACTTTCCTTCATGCTAAGTCTTGGAGATCCAGTGTGTCTTCCCCCATATTTCCATGTGGATAACCACAGTCTTGAGCTCAGTAGCACGTGTGGCCAGTGGACACAGCTCTTGGCTTTACTGGTATCCTCAATGAAGAACCACAGACATCTCTGTTGGGTGAGATAAGCTTCCAGCTCCCTTTGTACAGGGTATGTTACTAAGGTCTCAGAAGCTGGCTGAAGCCCCCATCACTAAACTCGTTTATAGATAGGAACTCTGTATTCTTGGATGCCCCCACGCCCCCAGTCCATAACCTTGTGGTGTTTCTGCTTGGCCAGAGCTATGGTATGCAGCCAGAGGACTGCCTCACTCTCCCAGTCCCCTCGTGTGGGCTTCCTGTCCTCACTACTGCCTCAGAGTAAGAAGAGTCCTTCAAGGTTGTCGCCTGCTCAAGGCCCCCCTCAGGCTCAGAGCTTGGCCAAGAAAGAAACCTTCAGTGGTCAGGTAAGCACTGGTCCTGGCTTCTCTGACAGTTGCCAGGATGCCCCTGGCACCTGCCTGTCAGGTGTGTAAGACTTGTGGCACCAAGTTCTTGGATGTCTCTGTGATGCTAAATTCATCCCTCCTTCCCTTTCTTCCTCCTTCCCTGCCTTTCTCCCCACAGACCAGGGATAGCTGCAGGATGAGAATAGCCCCGACTGCTGGAGGAAGTAGGCACACAGGAGGAAAACCCACCTAATGAGCCCACCCCCATGGTCTGCCCTCTGGCTGGCAGGGCCTGGCATCGGGGCAGATTTGGACATGTTGATACAGTGACCTCAGGCCCCGATCCTAAAATGACAATTGTCCTCTCACTACCCCTGAGCTTCCGTGCCAACTTTCAGATGTTCATCCCACACCGCTGAGTAGATAATGACAGGAAGTAGGCTTTGAAAGGTCCCCTCTTCCTTCATATCTTCTTGTCAACTCATGGGGGCTATGGCTGTTTGAATGGTTCCAGTGTGAATTCAAGTGACTGAGATTTTTCCATTTTGGGTGATACAAACAAGTGCCTGGCTGTAGTGTAAATAAAGAGGTCCTTGTTAGGCTTGGTAGCTCATACCTTTAATCCCAGTTTCTTGGAAGCTGAGATTGAGAGGATTGAGGTATGGGTCAGGGCAAAGCCTTCATGTGTGATCTCATCTCATCTCAACAGAAAAGGCTGTGTATGGTAGATGTACCTGTTATTCCAGCTGTGGTGGGAAGTGTAATATAGAAAGGTTGCCATTCAGGCCGGCTGAGACAAAAAATGAGACCTTCTCTCAGAAAAATAGAGCACAAAGGTCTGGCGGTATTATGGCTCAAGTGGTAGAATGCCTGCCTAGCAAGTGTGAAGCCCTGAATTCAAACCCTAGTACCACCAAAGAGAAAAAACAAGTTACCTCTAAATTCATGTACATCACCTGTAAATTGGTATTTGGTGATTGTGCATAGAATTTTCAGTATTTTTCACTTTTATATTATATTCCAAGAGGAATGTCCTAAATAGGCCAGATGACATTTAATCATGTTCCTAGGAGAGATGATCAGAACTCATTGCTTTCAGAAATGCCGGCAGGGTGAAAGTTTAATAGATCCAGAGTTGGGCCGGGAGTTTGGCCTAGTGGTAGAGAGCTTGTATAGCACACATGAAGACCCGGGTTTGATAACTTGGTACCACATATATAGAAAAGCTGGAAGTGGTGCTGTGCCTCAAGTGGTAGTATTAACCTTGAGGAGCAAGCCCAAGGACAGTGTTCAGGCCCTGAGCTCAAGCCCTAAGACTGGCAAAAAAAAAAACCCCAAACCAAACCAAAACAAAAAACCAGCCTTAGTCTCCTGCTTGTCTTTGAATGATGTTTATTAGCTACCAATGAAGTCACTTACCTTAGTCTGTGTCTTCCTCTTAGCTTGGCTTGAGTTCACTTGATGTAGCCATTTGGGGTGGTTCTCAGTACTTGGAGAGGTAAGAGTTTGCCCTAGACAGCCACTGAAATGTGAGGGTTAGTAGTATTGATCTGGAGATTTTGCAGAGGAGGACCGCAGGTAAGTCAGGGCACTGTCTCTGCTCAGTGTGCTTCACCTTCAGTTCTGGTTCCTTGTGCATTGTTTGAACTCACTTCCATTAACTTGGAAGAGTCCACAGTTATAGATGCCTAGGGGAAGGAATCATGGAGTAGCTAGAAGAGCCATTGGAGACTGCTATCTCTGGCAGATGGCAAGCAGCCCTCAGTAAATTTTAGAAAGTGGGCACCAGATGGATCTGGTCTGCATGGGTATCTGAGTCCATTCGGAGACCTCAGTTAATGCAAAATTGCTGTCATTTCACCTCCACGAAGGCAGAGGAAGTGAAAAACCAATCATAGTTACTCACATAATTATTTTTCTGAAAATTTACTTATTTTTAAGCTGATGTTTGAATTCAGGGCCTCATGCTTGGTTGGCATGCTTTCTTGGTTGGTACGGTACCACTTGAGCTATATCTCCCTCCTGGCTTTTTGCTTATTAATTTAGAGACTCATGGGACATTTCTGAGCTCCCCAAAATATCAGCTTCCTGGGTAGCTAAGATTATAGGTGTGAGCCATCAGTACTCAGCTGAAAATTTCAATCTTGAAATTGATATTTCAGTTCTTTGGAATATAACCAAGTACAGCTTGCTGTTTGCTGCGGATCTCTCTGCACCAGGTAACATATAGCAGATGATATGCAGGGTTGATATCATGGAATCCAACTTCACTAACCTAAAGTCAAAGCAAACAGCTTCTTTGTGGCCTGTGGCCACTCTATATACGCAGGGACTGTGGTTGTCACATGGTGACATTGCTGTGGTATGGGGAGATAAAGAATAGAAGTGGAAATGGAAATACATAGTTTGCAGCAAAACATTTTTTACTTTGTTTTTTTAAAAATATAACTGTAGAGGTTGGGTCACTGTGTGGTATATTTGTACAGTTTCTGAATGAAGACTACAATCTACACTTGGACAAACACATGGGTCAAATCAGTTCTTTTTTTTTTTTTTTTGTCAGTTGTGGGGCCTGAACTCAGGGCCTGAACATTTTCCTTGGACTTTTCACAATACTAGAGCTCTACCACTTGAGCCACAGTACCACTTCCAGCTTTTTTCTGTGTATATGAACCCAGGTCTTCATGCATGCTAGACAAGCACTCTACCACTAGGTCAAACTCCCGGCCCCATCGTTGGGTATCATTTCTTTGTTTATCAGTTAATTATTTAAACTCAGCCACTGGTATTTCAAGTATACTTTTGAGGTTCAAGAGCATAACAGAATTTTAGAGTTCAAAGGAGACTTACAGGTCCACTGGCCCACCTTCCCACTGAGCATAGGAACAGGTATCTGGATTGATTGCCTCCTATGATTCGGAGCACATTGCTTGTTAAAGTAGGTGCATGCTTGTGAGCCTGCTATTAGTAGGAATCTATAACAGTTGTTTACTGTTCTTACCTCTCCCTTGTGAGCAAGAGTATGAGATGTCTTACATTTCCTTTTTTTTTTTTTTTTTGCCAGTCCTGGGCTTGAGCTCAGGGCCTGAGCACTGTCCTTGGACTTTCTCAAGGTTACCACTTGAGCCTCAGCACCACTTCCGGCTTTTTTCTATGTATGTGGTACCGAGGAATCGAACCCCGGGTCTTCATGTGATGCTAAGCAAGCACTTTAACCACTAGGCCAAACTCCCAGCCCCTTTTTTTTTTTAATTTAATTTTATTGTTGGGGTAATGTATAGAGGGGTTACAGTTACATTTGTCAGGTAGTGAGTGCATTACTTCTTGCACATTGATACCCCTTCTCATGTTTTTGTCTCCATTTTCCTTCCCCCACCCCCTCCTAATCATCTTGTTTTCTCCCCTTCCCTTCCCTATTTCAAATAAATAAACGTATATACAATATACCAGGTAACAGAGTCAGATACAGTAACCTCATGAGATTAACCAGAAGGGGAAAAAAAGAAAAAAGAAATAACGTAGTACATTAAGAACGGCAAGATAAATAAACCCTTTTGTTTCCATATCCTGGAGTTCATTTGGTTTAGTCTCATCCAAGTCTTACATTTCTTATACCAAGCACTCTGCTCTTCCCTCTCCCCAGCCTCTCATGACAAATCGTTCACATTGTGGCCCCTTTCTCTGGGAGGACATTCTAATGTTTCCTGTTATAAGTAGGTACCCAGCCAGGCATGGGTGACTCAAGCCCATAATCTTTAGCTACTCAGGAGGCTGAGATCTGAGAACTGAGGCTCAGAGGTGAACAATCCACAAGACTCCTCTCTCTAAACAGCTGTGTGGAAGGAGAGACGTGCCTCATATGGTAGAGCATCATCTGTGAGCAGAAGAGATGAGCAAGAGTGAGAGACCCTGGGTTCAAACCCCAGTACCAGCAAAAACAAACAAAAAGAAAAACCAACTAATAAACAAGTGATGGCCAAATTTGAGAAGTTGAGTGCACCATTCTAGATTCTTTCTGACCAATGTCAAATGCAGTACGTGATAGGAACTTCTGTGATTTTGATAATGAATTCTTTGGAATTCAGTATGGTAAATAAGCTCTCTTTCTCTGTGTATGTATTAAACACATGATATTGTTTCCTCCCTATTACACCAGAGCCCTTCTTTCTTTGTAAAAGAACTCTCCTCCCTTCCCCCCTCTCTCTATATATACGTACTGCATTTTATTTTGCCATGTAAAATGATTCATTTCCGTTTTTAATGTGATTAATATGCAGCATTGAAAATTGTACTTACATCAGCAGTTTGCCTGTTCATGATGTCATTGGATCCTTACAGAAGTGCTGATAGCATTATTCTTGCAAAAGAATAGGCTATCCCTATGAATCTGGAGGCAAAACTAAAACCAAAAAGTACCCACAAAAATTCCTGGTCCCAAACTCTTCTCGGGTCTCTATTCTCAGTAGCTGTGGAAGGCATGTCACTGCACGACTATAATTCTGCACCTTTCACACCACTGAGGGAGCTGTGGACCTGCAAGTGGGAATCGTTTTACAGATAAGCTTTAATGGGCTGTCATGTAAAGAAAGCTAAGCGTCCACACACGTATGTACTTCTCTATCAGTAGCAAATTATGTCTTAGTGTGGCAGTGGATAATCCTCTAGAACCCATCTTGTGTGGTTCTGCCGCACGGGAAAGGCCCCCCTCCCTACTTCCTGTGAAGTTTTGAGAGTCTGTCTTCTGGAAGGCTTTGTGGTGCTTCGGGTGAGACCAAATGACTGGGACTCATTTCCTGCCCTAGCTGCATGCTTGCCAGGCCCAGAGACTTTGGAGTCCTTTCTGATTTGCACAGGCCACTGAGAATGAGTAGGTGTCAATGTATATCAATCTCCTGAAAGAGTAGGTGAAAGAAAGACAAGTTCCACTCAAAATTATAACAGAAAATACCTAAAACCATTAGAATGTTATATGAATTCAATAGCTAAGTTTTTTTTTTTTTTCCCCAGTCCTGGCTTGAACTCTGAACTCAGGGCCTGAGCACTGTCCTTGGACTTTCTCAGGGCTAGCACTCTAGTACTTGACCACAGTACCACTTTTGGCTTTTTCTGTGTGTGTGGTACCACAGACTTGAACCTGGGTCTTCATGCATGGTAGGCAAGCATTCTGTACCACTCGGCCAAATTCCTTGCCCCTTAAGTTTTGTTTTTTTTTTTCTCTCTTCAAAATTCCAGTTGTTTGTTCATATAACAAAAAACAAAAAACAAAAATAAATAAATAGGATAATACACATTTATAGGAAGACATAAATGTACCTTACGTAGTGTACCTCTGAAAGTGTTTTGTAACACTTTATTAGCTTTTTTATTTTTGGTGCTAATCTTGGGACTTGAATTCGGAGCCTAGGCACTGTGCCTTAGCTTTTTTGCTAAAGGTTGGCACTTTACCACTTAAGCCACACTTCTACTCCTGTTTAGTTTTGCTGGTTAACTGGAGGTAGGAGTGTCACAGACTTTCCTGCCCAGGCAGGAACCACAAATCTTGGTTCTTAGCCTCCTGAGGCATGCGGCCTTCATCAACTATTCATCCATAATTATTTTTCATTATTGTGCCTCTTCCTTAGAACTACCTTGGCTGCAGTTGAAGGAGAAGGCTCTCGTCTATGACTCTTACGGCTTAAATAACCCTATTATTTAAAGACACTTCATATTCTATTGTAATGTTTTTTTGTTAGTACCTGTGTATGTGTGCACACTTATTTCTTTTTTCTGTCAGCCCAGAATGGACCTGAACTCATGATCCTCCTGCCCCAACCTCCCAAGAGCTGGGATTGCAGATTTTGGAAAGTAAAACACAAGTTGTCCAGCATGATAATACACTGGGCAACTTGCTTGTCATTCTTCATTGGCGAGGGACAGGAAGCATTGCCTTTGTACTCCTTATACCCTTTATCCAGCGTAGGAGAGAAGAGGGTGACAGTTCTTATTTCCCTGTGTGGCAGGTGCTGAGGTCCACGAACAATGTCGGCAGGCCTCACATCCCACCCCTTGGACCATGGTGTGAGCTCATGGTGTCTGCGTTTCCGATGCCTGTTGCCATGGGGGGTTCAGGCAGTGGTTGAGGGCAGCCAGGGCAGCCTTTTCCCAGGAGCAGTTGGAGAGCAGTACTGTATCCTGTCCCCGCCTGCATGGTGTCACTGCCTGGGAAGAGACTTTTCATAGCTGGCCTCTCATTCCCTAGGCCATCAAGGGAAAGGACGTGGGGCCCGGAGTCAAAGATGGGAAGAGCCTCGTAGGTGGGTCAGCCTCCGGTGAGTCCAGCTGGGCCCAGCAGCGGCAGCGGCGTCTGCAGGACCATGGCAAGGAGAGGAAGGAGCTGTTGTCCACGACCTCCTCCCAGGTATGGGGTGGCCACGTGAAAGCCTCAGAGGAGCCCTTACTTTGCTTCTAAGTCCTGCCACTGGACTCAGGGTGTGGGCTCATCTAATTGGTCTTAATCACATGAACTTTTGGCTGTGTGGGGCTCTGTTTTGCCTGGCTCTTCCCCAGGGCCAGCCTCTGGAAGGGCAGCTCCTGAAGAGGAGTTCTGGGGACCCTTGTATCCAAGTGCTTCCTTTAGCTTAACTGCATGTCATATCATGGGTCCTGAACTCGGTTTGTTTAACCCAGATTCACCCTGCTCCATTTGTGCAGCAGTTGTGGGGTGTTGTCCTGGAGTCACATGCCCACCCAGTGGGATGCTCCAGTCACACCCAAGCTCAGGGGTGCACAGAGTGGAGGGGTGCCTGTTCTTTGGTGTATGGTCAGGATATGCTCTTCCTGGCACCATAAATTATTTCTCTTTTTGCCAAACACTTTGGGCTGAAGCAGAAATCCAAGGGATTTACTGGTTCACCTTCTTGACCACTTAGCTCCCTACTGGGGCTTTGTAACTGTTTTTGTGTTGGTTCTGGCACTTGAACTCAGTGTCTGGGCACTATCCCTTAGCTTTTTGCTCAAGGTTGGTGCTCTACTGCTTGAGCCACATACCCACTTCCAGCTTTTTCATAGTTCATTGGAGATAAGAGTCTCACAGGCTTTCCTGATGGGCTGGCTTTGAAGATCTCAGCCTCCTGAGTAGCTAGGGTTACAGGCATGGACAGGCAACAGCCAACTGTTTGAGTGTTTTAAAAGACCATTTTGTAGCATGCAGGCCAGCAGCAGTCCTGGGATGGTAGTAATAGACCCTGAAAACGGCTCTGCAGGTGGGACTGTTTCTGTATGGAGTGCAGCCACAGACCCCTCAGATCTGAGGTCTGCTTGTTTCTTACTGCTCCCTCTCTCCTGGGTCACTGTGGAGAGGCCTGCTTTATTGCTGCTGAACACAGATCGTTTGTGTTGATTGATGTTTTATATACTGGGCCATCGTAGGTCCAGTCATGCTCCGGTCTCTCTCCAAGCCCTGCCAATGACCTGAGTTTCTGTCTTCTTGTTCCTAGGAGGACATGCTGGCTGGAGTGGGTACACTGCCAGCAGGCTGAGGTGACCTGAGAGCACTGGCTCCACACCTTGAGTTTTACTCTCTGCGACTCTGCGAGCCTGGGGGTTGGGGCGAGCGCTTAACGTTTGCTTTCAGTCTTAGTTTCCATAGCTATAAATGAGTTTGAATATCAGTACTATATATGATTCTGGAGAGTAAAACTATAAGCACCCAGTGTTCCTTATCCATGGCCTGTCCTGTCTAGGCAGGGTGTGTCCTGAGCCCCCTGAGCTTAGATAGGGAGGACGGGCCTGAGCCCTCTCCCCTTGCAAGTCTTTGAGGGGCAGGGGCTTCAGGAAGGGCTTGTTCCTGGAAAAGTTACCCCATCTTGCCCAGGTGAGCTAAGCATAGCCCTCAATGTTCAGAGCTGTCCTCTGGGCTCTTTGAGCAAGAGTCTCCCACTGTGGATCCCATCCTAACCGATTGATCCCTGCTTTGCTGGCCTCAGTGTGCAGAGAAGAAGCTGGAAGCCAGTGGCCCAGAGGCTGAGCCCTGTTTGGAGCTCCACGCGGAGCCAGTAGAGCCGCTGGCACGGGTGGCCATGGTGGGCCCTGAGGGAGGAGGAGGCCGTCCGGAGCTGCCATTCATTGTGCTGGGCCAGGAGGAGTATGGGGAGCACCACTCCTCCATCATGCATTGCAGGTGGGCGGGGCCAAGGAAGCCTAAGTGTTCCCAGGTGGTCTGTAGGAGCATGGGGCAGGATGGTGGGTGGTCCCTTAGAAGGTCAGAGGGGATTGGGTAGCTTCCCCTGAATCTTACTTAAAACTCCCATGGCAGTGATCCATCCCTGTCCTTTTAAATTCGGGAGTGCTTAGTTTTAGGAACAAGTTGCAAATCATGTTAATCCTATATCTCACTTAATGTGCTTCAGGTTGGTGCTTTTAGGGAAGTACCATATATGAATTTGTAAATGTGGTTGTGATGTTCCAGAACAAATCCTTGCAAAGTGGCGGGATGCTTTTGCTGACCATCCCCACGTGCTCTGGTCCTTGGGTGCTGTGGAGGGCAGGGAGGGTGGCTCCGCGGCTCCCAATCACAGATTGCAGTCTAAGGGCTGGGACTGTGTGTGAATCTTGCCATTTGGGTACCATAGTGTCAGCACGTGCATAGATTCCATGGCTAAATGAATACTTCCTGAAGCAGTCTGTAGTTTGCTTTTGAGTGTAGGCCTTCTGGGACTGGCTGATGATGAGGCCCGGATGTCAACCCCTTCCTTTTCTCTCTTCTCAGAGTGGATTGCTCCGGGAGGAGGGTCGCCAGCTTAGATGTGGATGGGGTCATCAAAGTATGGTCCTTCAACCCCATCATGCAGACCAAAGCGTCTTCCATTTCCAAGTCACCTCTCCTCTCTCTGGAATGGGCCACCAAGAGGGACAGGCTGGTGAGTGAAACTTGGCCTGGAGGTCTAGCACTGTGGTTCACACTGTAGCGTTCTTCAGGGATCTTCCTTGGCCCAGCAGAGGCAGCTAAGCCAAATTCCTGCCTTTGTTTGTCTTCATCATGGGGGTCTGGGAATCGTGCACTCAGGATCAATCCAGCAGACTTCCGCTGGGGTGGCAGAGTGGTTACTGGATTAAAGGAGAATTGGAAAGAGCCCACGGGGTCCTGGACATGGCAGAGGGATTCATTCTATCCGTGCTTATATGTCTCAGCACACTGCTAGGTTTCCTCTCCCCCTCCTATCTGTCCATGTTTCTCTTTCTTTTCTTTTTTCTCACCAGTCCTGGGGCTTGAACTCAAGTCCTGGGCACTGTTCCAGAGCCTCTTTTTGCTCAAGGCTGGAGCTTTACCACTTGAGCCACAGGGCCACTCCTTTTTCTGAGTAATTTATTGGAGATAAGAGTCTCATGGACTTCTGCTAGCTTTAAACCACTATCCTCAAATCTCACCTACCTGGGGTAGATAGGGTTACAGGCCTGGATGCTGTTCCTGAGATTTTTGTACTCAAGGTTAGAACTCTTACCACTTGTAGTTTTTTGTTTTGGGTTGTTTTTTTTTTAAGAGTCTCATGGACTTTTGTGCCTGGGCTGACTTTAAACCACTCTTTTCAAATCACTGTCTTTAGATCTCAGCCCCCTGAATAGTTAGGATTACAGGCATGAGCAACCTCGCCCGGCTCACTTGTAGTTTTTTTGTGATTAATTGGGGATGAGAGTCTCATGAACTTTCCTGTCCACAACCCCAATTCTCTTAGCCTCCCAAGTAGCTAGCATTACATGCATAAGCCACCAGCATCCTGATCGTAGTTCGTGTTCTCTCCCTCCCTCCCTCCCTCCCTCTCTCCCTCCCTCTCTCCCTCTCTCCCTCTCTCTCTCTCTCTCCAGGCGATGGCATTGAGGTTTCAACTCAAGGCCTAACACTTGCTAGGCAGGTACTGTGCTACTTGATCCAGACCTGCAGATCCTTTTGCTTTAGTTTATGCCCACGTTGTCCTAGACAGCAACCCTCACAAGTAGGAATGGCACGACCATGACCACCCTGCCCAGTCCTGGCCTTGAGCTCAGGGCCTGAGCACTGTCCTTGGACTTTCTCAAGGCTGAAGCTCTACCACTTGAGCCTCAGCACCACTTCTGGCTTTTTCCTATGTATGTCGTACCAAGGAATCAAACCCGGGTCTTCATGCATGCTAGGCAAGCACTCTACCACTAGGCCAAACTCCCTGCCCGCTGCCCAGCATTTATTGGCTGAGCTTGAGTCTGTGAACTTTCCTGGGCTAGTCTTGAATCTGTACCCTCTTGAGCTCTGCCTCTGGAGTAGATGAGATTGCAGGGGTGAGCCACTGTGCTTGTCTGTGTTTCTGACCTAATTCTTAGGCCAACTTAGATGATTTTTTTTTTGTCATTTGAAAGTGTAGCCAGATTTCCCCTGACTGCCTGGGGATACACCCCTTTTTTCAGCCTAGTCTCCTACCTCAGAGGGGTGGCCTCTCTCTTCCAGCCCTTCTGACTCTCCTGCTAACCTTCCTGCTCCTGCCTCTTCTCTGTGCAGCTCTTGTTGGGCAGTGGTGTGGGGACAGTGCGTCTTTATGACACAGAAGCCAAGAAGAATCTCTGTGAAATCAGCATCGATGACGACATGCCAAGGTGAACTGGCACCTCCATCCCAGGGTCAAGGCTCCCTTCCCAGGGTCAAGGTTCCCTTCCCAGGGTCAAGGTTCCCTTCCCAGGGTCAAGGGTCCCTTCCCAGGGTCAAGAGTCCCTTCTCAGGGTCAAGGTTCCCTTCTCAGGATTAAGGTTCCCTTCTCAGGATTAAGGTTCCCTTCCCAGGGTCAAGGGTCCCTTCTCAGGGTCAAGACTCCCTTCCCAGGGTCAAGAGTCCCTTCTCAGGGTCAAGGTTTCCTTCCCAGGGTCAAGGCTCCCTTCCCAGGGTCAAGGCTCCCTTCCCAGGCTCAAGGCTCCCTTCCCAGGGTCAAGGCTCCCTTCCCAGGGTCAAGGTTTCCTTCCCATGGTCAAGACTCCCTTCCCAGGGTCAAGAGTCCCTTCTCAGGGTCAAGGTTTCCTTCCCAGGGTCAAGGCTCCCTTCCCAGGGTCAAGGCTCCCTTCCCAGGCTCAAGGCTCCCTTCCCAGGGTCAAGGCTCCCTTCCCAGGGTCAAGGTTTCCTTCCCATGGTCAAGGCTCCCTTCCCAGGGTCAAGGCTCCCTTCCCAGGGTCAAGGCTCCCTTCCCAGGCTCAAGGCTCCCTTCCCAGGCTCAAGGCTCCCTTCCCAGGGTCAAGGCTCCCTTCCCAGGGTCAAGGCTCCCTCCCAGGGTCAAGGTTTCCTTCCCAGGGTCAAGGCTCCCTTCCCAGGGTCAAGGCTCCTTCCCAGGGTCAAGGCTGCAGACGTCTGTGCTGTTCATCAGGATGCCATCCATCCCCAGAGCCCCAGGCTCACCAGCTCCTGTGGCAGATGATTGCCTGACCCTGGCCCTTGTGTGTTGCAGAATTCTGTCTCTGGCGTGCAGCCCCAATGGGGCGTCTTTCGTGTGTTCAGCCGCAGCTCCAAGCCTCACTTCCCAGGTGGACTCCTCCGCCCCTGACATCGGCAGCAAGGGCATGAACCAGGTTCCCGGCAAGCTGCTGCTGTGGGACACAAAGACCATGAAGCAGCAGGTACAGAGCCTGCCCTGGGGCGCCGTCCACACCACCCTAGGTTTCTAACGAGCCTCTGCTGTCCTCTTTGTCCTTCTGAACATTTTAAAGTGTTGGAAAGCACTGTGTCCGGCTTGGCACATTGTGAAGCATTGAAGTCACTCAGAGTTGCACTACAGCATGTAGTCACCCAGAAATGAAGGGACTTCCCAGGCCCCTTCCCTTGCCCTGTTCACACCACAGCTGCTGTCACGGCCACTCCAGCCCTTCCCATGCTGGGATGGCCTCTGCCCACCCTCCTTCCTTCTGGTTCATTCAGTGTGTCTTCCTCCCTGCTACAAGACTTCTCTTCCCCAAGACTTGTAATCTTATGTTTACTTGTGAGTTTCACATGTGTCATTTACTGTGGAATATGTACAAAGGATTTTGAAATCCTAGGTTACGGTATAAGGAGAGGGAAGGCAGGAAAACGAGCACCTAGTGTAAAAACAGCACATTACCTTTTCTTTTTTCTTTTTTGCCATTCCTAGGACTTGAACTCAAGCCCTGAGCACTGTCCTCGAGCCTTCTCTAGAGCTCTACCACTTGAGCCACAGCACCACTTCTGACCTTTTCTATGTTATGTGGTACTAAGGAATTGAACACCGGTCTTCATGCATGCTAGGCAAACACTCTATCTCTAGGCCAAACTCCCAGCCTTACCTTTTCTATACCGTCTTGGATGTTCTTCCTTCCACACAGTCCCTGACTAGAGTAATTAATAATAATAGTAGTGGTAGTAGTAATGTTATAATACTGCCAAGATTATTATCACATTAATATATAATCCTGGTAACAGTTTTTGTTTTGCATATTTTCTTACTACATAAGTGGAATCATAGTGTATAAAGTTTTCTAGAATCTTTTTTTTTTTTTTTTGCCAGTCCTGGGCTTGAGCTCAGGGCCTGAGCACTGTCCTTGGACTTTCTGAAGGCTAGAGCTCTACCACTTGAGCCTCAGCACCACTTCCGGCTTTTTTTTTCCTATATGTGGTACCAAGGAATCGAACTCGGGTCTTCATGCATGCTAGGCAAGCACTTTAACCAGTAGGCCAAACTCCCAGCCCAAGTTTTCTAGAATCCTGTGGTTGAAAACTGATCTGTTTCTTGGTTTGTGTCTTTTAGCTACTTTTGCTGAAGCAGAATTTTGCTCTCAGTGAACTGGCCTCTCTTCCTTTGCTGTCATTTTTCTCTGTCTGCTTTAAAAATAAAATTATTCCAGTGATGGCACTAGAACACTGGGCTTTATCTATCTGTCTGTCTGTCTGTCTGTCTGTCTATCTATCTATCTGTCTATCTATCTATCTATCTGTACAAAAGAGTTACCATTCCACATGTTAGTTTCTAAGCACAACGTGTCAGCATCACTCCTTTCTTCATTCTCCACCCCTCCATCTCTTCTAACCCTACCCTCTCCTCTGTTTTCTTAGCTTCATAGGATATGCTTTGAGGTTTATGGCTGCATTCTCCCCTCAACCTCTACCCCTTTTTATTCAGTCTATATTCCTCCCCTTTACCTTTCCCATGCATTGAAAGTTGTATTTTGGGGTTGGATTTTCTGGTCTTTAACTTAAAACAATTAAAAAAACCCCAAAAACCTCTAACTTGGGGTTTGTTGAGTTTTTTGAATCAGAATTTATGTCCTCAGTTCTGGAAAATTCTTAGTCATTGTTTTTTCCATTGTTTCATTGTCTAGTTAGAACTTTTCCTCTTTTCTGTCTCCCTTTGCAGCGTGAGTTCCTTCACGCTGTTTGTTCACTAGTTCCTTCTTTTCATCACTTACTGGTTAACCTTTCTGTTAGTGCATTAATCTCAGTTACTATATTTTTCACTTCTAGAAGTACCAGCCAACCAACCAAAGATGGTTTCAGCTTTGTTCTGCAGTCTCACATTCTTACCCATAGTTCCACTTCCTCCTGTGTTGCTGAACTACCAAATGTGGTCGTTGTGTGTTCTGGTTGATAATTCTTGTGTCTGAAGTCTGTGGACATGACTTCTTTTGGTTGTTTTTGTGGGTGTTTTTTCCTCTCACCCTATTTTCCTGTATCTTATGGATTTCAGTGTTTCCTGGAGATCTTTATCCTCAAGAATAACTTGAGGCTTGAGATGGAGAACATTATTCTGGTAAAGATTTATGCCCTAACTCCTGACAGCTATCAAGTCACTTCTCGGCCTGAGGTTCCTCAGATGACATGGGATGTGGGCTGATGCTAGTACATTTGCAGAGTAGTTAGGCTTTTAGTATCCCTTTCTGTGAAATAGATTTAGATTTATCCCTAGTGTGTTGGTGCATGGAAGACACAGCTCTTTGGACTCCCAGCAATGTGTGATTGATTTCCTCTTATCCTGGTCTTGTGCACGTTGGATTTAGCCCTTTTTTCTCCTCTTTTTCTTTTTATTTTTCCGTCTCCTCCTCCTTTTCCTGTTCTTCTTCCTCTTCCTCCTCCTCATCTTCCTCCTCTTCCTCTTTTCTCTCCTCCTCTTCCTTCTTTCCTGTGTAGGTCCTAGGGCTTGAACCCAGGGTCTCTCTTGCTTAGCTTTTTCACTCAAATTTGATGCTCCTCCCCTTGAATCACAGCTCCACTTCTAGCTTTTTGCTGGTTAAGTGGAGATAATAGTCTTCCAGACTTTTCTTTCTGGGCTGGCTTTGAACATCGATTCTCAGATCTCAGTCTCCTGAGTAGCTAAGATTACAGATGTGAGCCACTAGTCTTGGGGGCTTTAGCTTTCTGAGTGCTTAATGGCTCCCAGGATAAGAGTTCAGGTCATCTGGGTTTGACTAATGTCCCCGGTGAAGCAGCTTCAGAGTCTGCTAGTCTGTGGGAATCTTGCTTTGCCCTCTTTATTGTCCTCAAAGGGCTCCTTTATTTGCCAGTTCAGTACTGGGCAAGCGTGTAGAATATGACCATGTCATATTCTAGCTTACATTTTTAGTTCCAAGAAGCTTATATTGGGAATGCTGTTCTTTGTTCAGGATGAGAATCTGCAGTAGACCTTAAGTTGTTGGAGGTGGTTTGGTTGGCGCCTGTATTTCAGGATTTCTGTGGGAAAGGCCTGGGGCACTCGTGGGACCTGTGCGTGATCACTCTTCTGTTACTTGGGGCTGCCTGTCAGGATGAGGTGAGAGAGCCTGCTGGCATGTGACCTCTCAGGAAAAGTTAGCGTGCTGTACACTTAGTACGGGTTGCTAAAAGATGGATTATTCATCTTAGAGGGAAGGGTGAGATATCCACAGCAGCCTTCCCTCTCAAAAGAGCCAGGCACCAGTGGTTCACACCTGTAATCCTAGCTACACAGGAGGCTGACATCTGAGGATCACAATTTGGAGTCAGCTTGGGCAGAAAAGTCCATGAGACTTATTTCCAGTTAACCAGCAAAAAGTTGAAAGTTGAGCGTGCGCGTACACACACACACACACACACACACACACACACACACACACAGAGTCAAGCATGAATTGGGCAGATCCATTTTTCCAGACGCAGGACAGGAAGGGGAGGATCCAGCAGTGTGCCTGTATCTTCATTTGCTTTCTTGCGCTTTCCACTGTTTCTCATAGCTCCAGTTCTCCCTGGAGCCCGAGCCCGTCGCCATCAATTGTACGGCCTTCAATCACAACGGGAACCTGCTGGTCACCGGCGCGGCAGATGGTGTCATCCGTTTGTTTGGTACACGCGCCTGGCAGTCCTGGTCCCCTTTTTAAGTAGGGCCCTGCAGTCGAAGCTTTTGCAAAAGCCTGCTTTACATGCACGTACTAGTGCTTCACTTCAGCCAAGGTTTTCAGAACACCTGCACCTGTCAGTAGATGCGGCAGTTTTAGGATTAGGAGCTGCCCTTGGGTCTTGAGCTTTTCCAGCCGAGTCACTGTCACCTGTGTGGGGTGCAGAAGGACACAGAATAATGCTGTCTTGTTCATTTGCTGTGGGTGGCTCCTGTACCTCTGTCCACAGGGTTCCAGTTGGGACAAGGCCACGTAATCTGTAACGGAAGTTTTTAGAGGCCTTGTAGGAAGGGCTCCTGAGTATCTCCTAGAATTTGGGGTTCCTCACTTGACCCAGTGACAGCCACTGTTTCTTCAGCATAGGGGCAGCCGGCCCTGTAAACAGGGTTAGCGCGTGGGTCTGGCGGAGGGGCTGTTGCTGTGGGCAGGTGGATGCCTTCGGGCATGGCCAACCTTGGTGCCATTCACGACCGCAGACATGCAGCAGCACGAGTGCGCCATGAGCTGGAGGGCCCATGGCGGGGAGGTCTACTCCGTGGAGTTCAGTTGTGACGAGAACGCCGTGTACAGCATCGGCGAGGACGGCAAGGTGGGTGAGCATGGGGTGGGCATGTTGGCAGCTGTGCCCCGGGGCTTGGCTCTCCCGTGGAAGGGAATGCATGTCCTTCTCCATCGTGGTTAGGCTCTGGTGAGCTTGGTGGTCTATGGCTGTCCACAGAAGCCTAGAGGTGAATGAGGCTTCCCAGAAGCAGACAGGCCCAGGCAGCGTCCACAGAAGGAACAAGGAAGGCCCTGTTCCCTAACCATGCAGACAAGAGGGTGCAGCTAGAAGCTTGCCTCGGTGGAGGGTGCCAGGGAGTGAGAGTGGCAGTGGCCGTGGGAGAGAAGCCAGGGTGGGTGGGGTGTCGGGGAGTTGCCTGTCACACCAGGCGTGCTAACCACCTGTATTCCCCACTGAAAACTGCAATGACAGCAGCAGTTTGATGGTTTGGTAGTTTGGGGTTTTCCCAGAGAGACCTCCAGCTCCTGGGCTCAAGCAGTCCTCCTGTCTCAGCCTCCCAAATGGATGATGACATGATAGACTTGGCCATGAACCCACATCCAAGGAACGGGCTGGATGTGGTGGCGAACTTGTGACTCCAGCGTGAGGGAAGCCGATGCAAAGAACACAGATTTGAGTCTAGCCAGAGCTAGGTGATGAATTCCAATCCAATTGAGGCCTGCATCCAAAGGAGGAGGAAGAGGTAGAAAGAGAAGGGGAGGAGGAGGAGAAGGAGGAAGAAAAGGAAACTATACGAAAGGGTTTTAAGTTGAAGCTTGACTTCTATTTAACTAAGTGGGATTCCCAAGGAAAAGCCGGCCATGCATGACACAGTGAATGGAGTCACAATCAGTGGGTGGCCCCCTCTCCTCGGCTTTGCTTCTGGGTCAGAACTGTCTAGTTGGGTTCTGACAAATGGCAGTAGCAACAGTGTCACTGGAAGCATTGCCTGCTTGAGAACAGAGTCATTACGCTGTCACCTCCTCTGTGGGTCAGGCTGGACTTCGTGTGAGGGTGTATTTTTCTAGATTTTTTTCTCTCACTGTTTTGGTAAGAACATCAGGGAGGCCTGTGCACAGCACTCTAATCCCTGTTCTGCTTTTGAAGCTGTCAGA
Organism: Megascapheus bottae; assembly: GCF_031878675.1. Taxonomy (NCBI): domain Eukaryota; kingdom Metazoa; phylum Chordata; class Mammalia; order Rodentia; family Geomyidae; genus Megascapheus; species Megascapheus bottae. The sequence goes on along the minus strand of NC_143513.1, from coordinate 72,409,044 downwards.
AGGGGACAGAAGGAGGCAGATCCCGTCCCTCGTCGTCCCTCCCCTCCCCCCACGCATGCACAGCTTCTGCTCTGAGCAGACCCTGGCTCTGGCCCCCAGGCCTGGTCCGGGCCTGCCCTCGAACCCTCACTGAGAGGATTCGGGGCCTGTATGTCTGCAGTTTATCCAGTGGAACATTCACAAAAGTGGCCTGAAGGTGTCGGAACACAGTCTCCCCGCGGACGCCACGGGCCCCTTCGTCCTGTCTGGCTACAGTGGCTACAAGCAGGTCCAGGTGCCGCGGGGCCGGCTCTTCGCCTTTGATTCGGAGGGCAGTTACATGCTGACGTGCTCTGCCACCGGCGGCGTCATCTACAAGGTAATGGGAGGCAGGGGTGGACTTCTCCCTAGTCAGCTCCGCCTTAGCCAAATCTGCAAAACAGGGAGAAGCCTGGGACAGACAGACTGGGCCTGGTACCCACAGGCTGGCAGGGCCGGCTCTCAGTTTGGTTAGAGAAAGCAGGATTTGGCAGAATACCAGGCCCCGGTCCACCTCTCTGTGTGTCCACCTCCTGTCCTCGACAAGTTCCCACCCTTCCTTTCCTGTCCTCATGTCACAGGAAAGTGATGCCTGCTGCACAAGACAATAAGGAGTAGGAGAGCAGGGGCGCACTAAGCTGGGGTGGGGGGAACATATTCAGACTGGTTTTGAGCCTCCATCCTCACACCTTAGCCTGTTGAGTGGATAGGATTACAGGCATGAGCTACCAGCATCTAGCTAACACGCAGGCCGAATGCTCCCTGCCTGCAGCTCACAGTGCTCTGTCGCACCTCCGGCTCACCAGGTCTGTAAGTGTCAGGTCATCTGCATGTGCCCATCATTGCCCGGTAGCAATGCTGATGGGGTGACATACAGACTCGTTCCCGGATCCATTGGAGCCCTCCACGCTCCACACTCTGGGTGCCGTGAGCAGGCCCTGCAGCCATAGGGAGCCACCTTACACAGATCTGCACGCGGATGCAAATGTCAGGCCCCAGCAGGTTCAAAATGGCCAGAAAACGCCATCCTTTAAGGAGCTTTTCAGGCACTTGTATCCACGTGAGGAGGCTTCAAGAGCTAACCAGGCTTTCTGGAAAGGTCTCTGTGAGCCTGACCACGTCCACTAGCAGGCTCACTGTGCTTCGGTCACCCAAAGCAGGCAAACAGATGTGTTTGTGCGTGGTGTCTAATACGGCTTCTTTGCGCTCTTGTAGCTAGGTGGTGATGAGAAGGTTCTGGAAAGCTGCCTGAGTCTGGGTGGACACCGGGCTCCTGTGGTCACCGTGGACTGGAGCACCGCCATGGACTGTGGGACCTGCCTCACTGCCTCCATGGATGGCAAGATCAAGGTCACGACCCTCCTGGCCCACAAGCTCTGAGGCTCCGCCCTGAGGCGCAGCATGGACGCAGTACTGTCTTGGGCCTGGGGATAGGAGGCTGAGCCTTCCTCCAGACCCCACGTGTTCAGTGGGAGGCATGGGGGCCTCAACCCTGTCCAGCTGGGCGACTGGAACGGGCCTCACGTGGCAGGTGCTCTCAGGGCCCCAGGTCTGTGGCAGAAGTGTGCTGTGGACTATGGGAGGAAAGCTCTGGAATAAGAAGAAACAGAGATGGCTTCTGTGTGGGCCCAGGAGAGATCAACAGTATTTTGTACATATTTCTCGTATTTCCTTTTGTAACAAGTGAATGCTGTGTGGTCATGTGGTGTCCCAGAGAGAGAGAGAGAGGGAGAGAAACAGTGAGTGATGTTGCCCTACCAACAGTCAGCCATGGTTCTCTGTCTTCTCTTACACACAGGGTAACCTGTGGCTTTGCTACCATTTGAGGAAAGGTCTCAGCTGCCTAGGAGATGGTGCCTTTTGTTACAGAAGCTTCTCAAGATGAGAGAGCAGGAGCCTAGGCCTCTGTTGTGGGCCGCCATTCCATCCAGTCGCCACTACTCCAGCACCTCTCACGTGTCCCTGTCCCACTTCGGGTGGAACAGTGCCTGTCACTGCGCCCTCTGCTGGTGGGTAGAGAGAGCGTCAGTGAGCTGGCCAAGTCACTCAAAGACACAAAAGGTTTTAGGCTCAGCTGAGCCTGGACCAGTTACATCCCTGTCTCTGCCCAAGGTCTGTCCTCTACTCACTTGCTAGGAGGACCTGGAGGAGGCAGGAAGATCAAGAAGAGCCTCTGGTAAGGCGCAGTGGAGGCCAGCCTGTGCAGAAGCCTCCAGGAGCTTGGAGGCTCATGGCTTCCACACTAAGCAAGGATAGCCGTGATGCCTACCTAAGGAAGTCCACTGCCACGTCAATGAGAATAGTCATTTTAGAGCCTCAGGGCTCCAGGCCCATTCTGGAGTTGCGGGGCTGGAGTGGATAGCTGATGACTGGTGTGGAGAGATACATGAATATACAAAGGCCTGGGCACCCTTCTTCTGGAACTGAGGAAAGTGGAGCATGTGGCTATGTGGCCTGATGATGAGAAAGGCCAGAAGCAGTCACGCATTTCTTTACACCCCTCAGGTGAAGAAAACAAGGTGTTTCCACGTACATGTCTCACCTCAGGCACTGCAGTACCAGCCTCAGCGCCTCCCAGGTTCTGGAGGACATTTGCAAAGTGGTCCTGGGTTCGTTTGCCTTAACTTTGGGGGGGTCTCAAAGTTTCTGGCCTTTCTCTCAATGGGGTCCCCTCAGCTTGCCTGGGTGGCTTCAAACACCATGGGTCCCTTCCTGACCCATCCAGGAAAAGTGCTCATCTTCAGATAAATCCTAATCTTTCTCTCCCTTGGATCACCACTCGCATCTACCACAAAGCCAAGCAAAGCTCCATCAGCATTGTCTTTGGTGAGGGCAGCATAGAAGCAAAGCAGGGCAGAGCAAGCCCCAGTTCCTGAGCCTGCACACCCGCCTGGGGCTAAGGGCTTCCCAGGGCCCCCCATTTCTCTGAGAGCCCCATAGCATGTCACTGAAGAGACCGGAGCTCAACATGACATTGGGAAGGACATTGCACACACTGAATTCCCTAGTTGACATGTGTTGCCTCATAAACAACATGGTGTCTGTCAATTTAGGGAAATTCTGATGCTTCTGCGGTGGACTGTCCAGTGTGTGCATGCCTCACAACTTGGTTCCTTAGCCCCACCTGGCTTCCATATGCACACACAGTCTCCTGTTGATTGGCCTCATTTCCCAGCCTACAGGAGAAATTTGGAGAAGAGAGAAGTACCAGGGGTGGGTTCTGCTAGGGGTGGAAAACTATTCTACAAAGAAAACATTCCAGCCCCACAGCTTGTTAGACTTGTCCTGGTTCATAAGCGTGAGGTTGAGGCCTCGTGAAGTCACATGTCCCCCCATCATGGTGCCTGGGACACATCCATGCTTCCAGAGTGGGTGGCTTGCCCGCTTGGAGAGGCTGTTTAAACATTTCCCACCCAGCCTGCTTCTCCAGGGGCAGGGATTGAGGAAGGGCTTGGGGAAACCAGCAGGCCGCCTGAGGAGAGGACTCCTCACTATGCTAAGGGGCTCCAGGTTCCCTCCACCCCTCAGGCCCCAGACAGGATGCCCTTGCCTTCATCTCCCCCATGTTGTGTTCTGTTTCCATGCCAGGCCTGGGCTTGACTCAGAGCCCTGTACTTTTGCTTAGCTTTCTTACTCAAGGCTTGTGTTCTGTCATGTGAGCCACACTTCCACACCTGGCCTTTTCTAGTTTACTGGGGATAAAACTAAGCTGCACCACCTGGACTGGACTCCTGAGTGGCTACGATTCTGGATGTGAGCCCCCGGCACCTGGCTCACTTTTTCATATATTTTTTATTGTAATTAATAGAAGGGTTATATTATATTCACCAGACAGAGGGTGCATTACTTCACAAACATTGATACCCTTTCTCATGCCTTGGTCCCTATTTCCCTCCCCCAATATCCTCCCCTCATTTTGTTTCCCCCCTCCCTTATCCTATTTCAAATAACCAAATAAACATATATACAATATATCATATAACAAGGTGAAATACTGTAACAATATGAGTTAACTAAGGGACAGCAAAAGAGATGAGAGATAACATAGTACATTAAGGACAACAATCACTCATTATATGGCTTTCATTTCTATATCCTGGAGGTCCTTTCATTTAGTGTCATACTATATGGCCTTATGTATCTAGGTTTTGCTCTATTGTAAATCTCTGCTAGGAGAGCCCAAGGTTTCTACTGATTATGACAAATGAGGGAGACTATTGGGCCTATGTTCCTTTGAGTCTGGCTTACTTCACTTAATATGATTCTAAGTCTTTTCATTTCCTTACAAATGGGGCGATGTCGTTCTTTCTGACAGCAGCATAGAATTCCATTGTGTATAAATACCACATCTTGTTGATCCACTCATCAACTGAGGGGCATCTAGGTTGGTTCCATATCTTTGCTATGGTAAATAGTGCTGCAATGAACATTGTTTTGCTAGTGGATTTAGCATGCCCTTGTTTCAGGACGGTTGGGTAAATGCCAAGTAGTGGAATTGCTGGGTCATAGGGGAGTTCTATGTTTAGTCTTTTGAGGAACTGCCACACTGCTTTCCATAGTGGTTGAACGAGTTTGCACTCCCACCAACAGTGTAGTAGTGATCCCTCCTGGCCACATCCCCTCCAGCATCTGTTGTTATTAGATTTCTTGATCCTGGCCATTCTAAATGGAGTGAGGTGGAATCTTAGAGTTGTTTTGATTTGCATTTCTTGTTTGGCCAGAGATGTGGAGCATTTCTTCATGTGTCTGTAGGCCATTCTTACTTCTTCTCACTGTTTTTCCTTTGGGGAAGCATCAGATGGAATGGGCCACGCTAGGCCGCCCTGTGACTACCTGTGCCCTGCAGGGTCTTCTTCCCTGAGCCCTGAGGCGGTTCACGAGGGCCGGGGCGCAGGTGTCCTCCTGCCCCTTTGCAGGGGGAGGTAGACAGGCTTCCACTGCTGCCCCTGCAGGGCCGCGAGCACAGTTGGCTTGTGTGGGAGTCCCCAGCACCCGCTTCCCCTCCCGGTGTTCTAACTTGGGGTCTGGGACCCGGGCCCACTTTCCAGAGCCTGGCCCGGGCTTGGTCTGCGCTTCGGCGCAGCTGCCTGCAGGGGGCGCCGGGGCCCGCGGCCCAGGCCGGGAGCGCGCCGGGGCCGGAAGGGGCGGGACCGCCAGCCCTGCTCGGAAGCCCTGCTCGGAAGCCCTGCAGCGGACGGAAGCGCTCTGCTCTGAATCGTCCACCGCCCGGCTCGGGAGGCCAGCCAGGCCGGCACCCGAGGAGGCGGAGGTCCCACGGAGCCGCAGAGCTGCGGGTCGGGCCCGCGTGCGCGTGGTGGTGGCGGGGACCCCAGCTCCCCGGCCGCGGGCGGGCGGGGACAGCGCCCTCTGCCGCCCGTTCCCGCCCGGCGGGGCCTCTGTCTCTAGTGAGGGGCTCTGGGTGAGGTTGTCTTTTCTTTTGCCAGTCCTGGGCCTTGAACTCAGGGCCTGAGCACTGTCCTTGGGCTTTCTCGAGGCTAGAGCTCTACCACTTGAGCCTCAGCACCACTTCTGCCTTTTTTTCTTTCTATGTATGTGGTACTTAGGAATCGAACCCACCCAGTCTTCGTGCATGCTAGGCAAGCACTCTGCCAGTAGGCCAAACTCCCAGCCGGGTGAGATTTTCTAAATGGAAAATAAATCCTTTAATTCCCCAATGAAAGGGAGTTTAAATTATGGACATCTCATTTTTTATTTTAGTTTGAAAATGGCGCATTTACACCATGCCTTAAATAGTCTAGATTTGGCTTATGCTGAAATTTCAGTGGGTTTTTAAAAAATTCGTTCTTCCTACCAGGCTTGGAGATTTAATTGCTGAAACACTTAGACTAACTATGTTGAAATTCATTTTTAGTAGGTGATGCTGAGCCAATTAGAGCTTCAGGAAGTTTGGCTGCTGGAGATAAAAAACAACAACAAAAAACACCACCATTAGATGTGAAGTTCAGCAAAGATACCTGTGTCTTTGCTTTTGCAATTCACTATAAACTGGTAAGATTATCTCCCCAGAACTTTCAGGGCTTCTGTGTTATGTTTGAAGTGGGTTCTCTCCTCCCCCCCCCCCCCAGATCCTTTGAAGTCTGTTAATGTAGCTGGTATTAAGATATTACTTTTTTTTCGGGGAGAGGGGTCATGGAGCTTGAACTCTGGGCCTGGGTGCTGTTCCTGAGCTCTTCAGCTCAAAGCTACTCTCCTAACCCTGAGCCACAGCCCTACTTCCCCTTTTCTAGTGATTAATTGTAGATAAGAGTCTCAAGGTCTTTAGTGCTTGGGCTGGCTTTGAACCGTGATCCTCAGATCTCAGCCTTCTGAATAGCTAGGATTAAAGATATTACTTTAAAATGTATTCATTTTAAGAAATTTTCAGTTAGCCTTGGCAGGACAGTCAGTTTGTGGGAAAAGCCATGAATCATCTTTTTACTCATTTCTGGCAATTGTGTACAGCATGACTAGGGAGGGTATGCAGTGTTAGATCCTCTCCAGAGTTGTACACACTGACTTGCAGAAGGCACACTTTGGGGGGGATTCTGGTGCCTTAATGCAGGGTTTACAGTCACAGGACCTGGTTTGCTGTCTTGGGGTGTGTCATTGGCCTTGTGCCAGTTAACTAAGTGTGAGTTCTATGTTTGTAAAGTAGGCTTAGTGATCTGTACATCTGGGTCCACAGATGTGTGACCTGGCTGAGCAGGTCAGGACTGGCTTGCTCACTTTCTCTTAACCTGTAAATGGCCATTCTGGATGCTTAGTACATTATCAAGTTGTGTTGTGGAGGGAGATACCTTTCGTTGTTGTTGTTGTTATTCTGGTATTGGGTCTTGCACTCAGAGCCTGGGCCCTGTCTCTGTCTCTTTTTTCCTTATGACAGTTCTCTGCCACTTGAGCCACATGTCTGCTTCTGACTTGTGTGTGTGTGTGTGTGTGTGTGTGTGTAGGTGTGGTTAATTGGAAATGACAGTTTTATGGTCTTTCTTGACCAGGGTGGCTTTGGATTTGAACCTTCAGTCTCCTGAATAGTTAGGATTACAGATATGAGCCACCAGTACCTGGTAGAGAGGCACTTCTGACTCTTCGTTGACTATTTTTTCCTAGGCACACCTCTGAGTTTTGGAAGATGATTTCAGGTGGGAGTATCTGGGCTAATTTCTAAGTGGGAAGTGGAGGCCTTTCTCTGATGGGGACTAGGCTTTGGTAATAGCAGCGGAGGCAGAACCAACTAGAGGTAGTGAAAAATGAAGCCGCATTAGGGAGTGGGAGAACAGGGGGGAGGGATTGAAGTTAGGGGTGGTGGTAAGGGGCCTAGATTTTGTGGATCGGGAGCACCAATTGTTAGTTTCCTAGCGCCTCTGCAGGTTAAAATTTGACCAATCAGAAGTGTCTTCAGGTTGTGTGCTGGCTTAGCTTAAGTAGTAGATTACCTGCCTAGAAAACTAAAGCCAAAAGAAAAAAGATAAGTATCTTTAGATTAAAGGTGGGATGTGTAGCTTTGTCCAGTGCAACGTTTTGTGTGCCTGTGTGTGTGTGTGTGTGTGTGTGTGTGTGTGTGTGTGTGTGTGTATTAGCATGGCCTCAGGGGTTCTTGGAACTCTGTTGTCATGGAGCAAATGAGAAACCTGGAATGTGGAGGAAGAGATGGGGATGTAGATGGGTAGACCTGGGGTACGGAGGAGAAGAGGCTCCTGGGAATGCAGAGACTTATTTCTGGTTGGATGAGGCCCCTGTGTGGAACACTGGGGCAGGTCACAGAGCTTTGCCTTTCTGATCGGTCATCCTGCCTGCCACCATACTTCTGTACCATACCTCCAGCCTGATGACAGATGGCTGACTGAGGCTCCTGGGCCTGCTCACTCTCTGACTCACCTTGGGCTTGTTCCATGCTGACTAGTGGTTATGGCTGATCAGTAATTATGGCAGGTGTTGTAACTCATTGGAACTCACTGATTTTGTTCTTCTTTAGACATTAAAGATCTGCTCCCATTGGAAGAACTGGGTCTCTGATGTTTGGTGTGACAGGAGTCCTGCATCAGAGAAGCGAGACATTTAGTGTGGATCCTGATTCTTCTTTCTGAAATGACAGAGATGCAAGCCCTACAATCTGGGGACAAAAAGAGGATCCTTCCTTCCTGGATGACACCTCAGGTGGCTGAGAGGAAGGGGGTGCCAGTGAAGACGCCCAAAAGGAGGAGAACAGTATTGGTGGAAGCATGCAGGTGGGACAGCCTCTGGCCAGGGCACAGGTGGGGAAGATCAGAAGGGGAGGAGAGACCTTCAGTGTTGGCAGGACAGTGAGAGGGTGATGTTTCTCCCTGACAAGGTCTGAGGTCTTAGGAGGTAAGCTGGATTTACATGTCACAGGCAGGTGCCTAACTCTTGGTGATGTTTCTGTCATCTGGTGCTCACTGTCAGCTCATAGATGGTGGGTTCTGCACACAAACCAAGATCTCAGCCACCACAGTGGTTTATGCCTGTAATCCTAGCTACTCAGGAGGCTGAGATCTGAGGATTGTGATTAGAATCCAGCCCTGGCAGGAAAGTCTATGAGACTCTTACGTCCAATAAAACTATCAAAAAGCTGGAAATGGAACTGTGGCTGAAGTGGTAGAATATCAGCCTTGAGCAAAAAACTCAGCACTCAAGCCTTGAGTTCAGGCCCCAAGAATGGCAAATATACACATCTACATGTGCATACGCACGTATACATCCACACACACAAAATAAAATACAAACAAAATATTAATGTCTACATTTATTACAAAAAAATGTAACATCAAAAAGAGGACTCATCATCAGGTCTCCAGAGTGGTTGGTTGAATGTTGGTAATTGTGGGGACCAGTGGTCTTCAGACTGACAGCATCTAATGGGAGGAGTCCTTACTATCCACTTTTCTGGACAGCTGCCTGCCTGCTTGCTTGCTTGCTTGCTTCCTTCCTTCCTTCCTTCTTTCCTTCCTCCCCCCCCCCCCCCGCCTGTATTCCCCCGCCTTCCCTTTCTCTTTGTTTTTGGTGTCAGTACTGAACCTTGACCTCAGGGGGCCTGGGTGCTGTCCCTATGCCTTTTCACTTAGAGCTACTTCTCTTTACCATTGGAAGCACAGCTCCATTTTTGGTTTTCATGACTATTTGGAGATAAAAGTCTCATGAACTTTCCTGTCCAAGCTAGGTCCTCCAATCCCAGCTTCCTGAGTAGCTAGGATTACAGGCATGCCCTATCAATGCCTAGTCCATAGCTGGCCTCTTGAGATAGTTCCAGTCTTGGAGTAAGTGTGTTGATGTTTGGGTACATTTTTGTCTTGGCCTATGGCCTGCATCTGCTTGCATCAACCCAAGGTATAAATTTTAGGGATTGACGATTGATGCCTAATCCCAGGTCCCCAAGGGGGAGGTGGTAGAAGGTGGGGATTGTCACCCTTGTGCTCTCATTCCCTCCCCATCCCAAGACTTGAGTCCCTCTGTCCCCAGACGTGCAGTGAAGACCGTGTACTTCATGAATGAAGCGGAACTGGTGGATGTGGCGCTGGGCATCCTGGCTGAGGTAAAGTCAGCTGCGAGTCTCCTTACTCTTGTGACCACACACTCTCATGGATACAAACGCATGTAGGCCCTCAGTCATTCTCAGTAGGAGAAGTGCTGTGGGCTGCCCGGGCTCCTTCTTCTCTCCCTTCTCCCACCTTCCCCTTACTGGCCCTACTCTCCATCATGGACCCCTGAGTCTCTTGCTGCAGGGTAGATGCCCTAGGAGTGGGCCTCAGTGAGGCAGGCCTGGGCAGGTATGGGTGTACTGGAGAGCCCTGCTCACTGTTTGGGGGTGACTGGGTACTGGTGCATATGCAGACCAGACAGAGAGTATTTGCTTGTTTGCTTTTCTGAGAGGGTCCTGATTGGGTGTGATGACTTCTGAACTTTTGCACCTCTCCTTGGCATAATGTTCTGGGGAATTTCCTTCCTCAGCCAAGTAATAAAAATTACTGTGTCTTAAGAGTACTGTATTAGAGTACTTTCTAGTTGGCTAGGTAGTTTGAAACTGGGTTAGCTCATCAATCAGTCCTTGCAGTTACCTGCTAGCACTGGGGTGGAGAGAAGGTAGGTGCTTGCATTGGGTGGGTGCAGAGCCTGGCCTGGCACTGTCAGGATGAACAGCTTCTTCTGAATGTGTCCTGTTGGGGAAATGTGCTACGTGTGTGTGTGTGTGTGTGTGTGTGTGTGTGTGTGTGTGTGTGTGTGTTTGTGTGCTGAGCCTGTCATCTTGTCTGCCTCACAGGGCCACAAACAGGAAAAGCCCTGGGAACAGCAAGCTCTGGAGGGCTCTGATAAGCCATCCCATAACCCCTCCTGCACTCTGTCACCACACACAAGCTCCCCTGGGAGCAGTGGTGAGGAAGAAGACAGTGAGGAAGATTCGCCTGCCCCAGACCTCAGCCCTAGGCAGGGGCAGGGGGCACCCAGTGCTACCCGCAGCAGGGCCCCTGAAAAGAAAGAAGAGGAAGAAGATGCATTAAAATATGTTCGGGAGATATTTTTCAGCTAAGGGATGAACAGTTCACTCAGAAGGAGTCTCCGTTGGTGACCGTAGTCTCTTCCAGCTCAGAGCATCTGGAATGGCAATCATCTGTTTTCTTTGGATCTCAGGATCCAGAGAAAAATGAGGCCCTGGGATCCAACTTATTGGAACTAAAGAGACATCTTTGGCAATTTTTGAGGAAAAGTGTGGCTGGTAAGAACACTGGAGTTTCTGGAACTTGCTCAGTAGGAGTTCTCCCTAAGGAGGAAGCCTTGTTATACAGTTCCTACTAGAAATTTTCCAGAAGTAGATGCTCTCCCCTGCAGCCTGCCGGCAGGACAGGCATGACACGTCTCCTGCCTGCTGGGAGCAGAGATGCACACCATCTCCCTGCCTGCCGTCTTTGATGGCTACAGAATGAGTTAAGTCATTGCCAGACAGGGTTTTGTTTTTAATACACACGTCACAAATAAACAGACTTTTCCAATGCATAAGTTGTCATGCTTCTGCCCTCCCCAGCTTTGGGAGGAGGCATGGGGGGCGCATTTGTGAGGGGGACGGTGCACTCCTGTGAGCTGGCCCCTTTGTGGCTTTGGTGCCTTCTGCTTCTGCCCTCCTGGGTTACGACATGCCACTGACTGTTGACCTGTGGGGCCCAGGACCTATTCATGAGCTCCATCGAAGCTAGCACAGCTTCTCTTGGTGTCCTGTGTCTTCTTTGAATCTCCTGGAGGCCATGCCTGGGCCTTTGGGAGTGGAACCTCGCTGACTGACTCGTCACCATGGAGCAGGTCTGCTCCCCTGGCCTTGTAGGACACCTTGTAGGTGCCCCCATGATCGCTCATAATGGTCCCATTCGTTACCGTAAACTCATCACTGGGCTTCAGTTTGGCAGTTTGGCAAATCAGCCAGGAAATGGAGCCCCATGACATCAAACGTACCTCCTTTGCTAGAATAACAACTGCTCAGGTCAGTTCATTTAAGCAGGAATTCATGTGGGGATGAACTGTGTGGTCAGGGGTCCTAAGAAATCCCGGAGACAGAGAGTCTGTGCTAAGAAGTCACAGGTGCCTGGCCATTCATGCTGCCTCAGCCCTGTGTTGCTAAGGTCCCCTCTATGAGTGGATGGTCCTATCTGCTGGAGCTTGAGGTCAGGCTCAGTTAGGACCCAAAATGGCCAAGAAGATGAGTATGCCAGCCCTCAGTATATTCTGGCATCTTCTCTGAGCAGAGTTGGAACTGAAGCCTTGTGATCATGTGGGCTTTAGACAGAACTAGCTGTTCTCAAACTTGATCTTGTCCTGGCCTGTGGAGAGAACACAGCTGTGGCCATAAACAAGAGGAAGAGTGAGATCTGGGCCAGACCCAGAGCTAGAAATCCAGGCCCCAGGAGGGAGAGCCTGATCCACTTCCACACATAGCAGAGGAAGATACCCAGGCCACTGGCCAGCAGCATGGAGGACATTGCCAGGAAACCCACTGCCAGCTGCCACTCTCCCTCATTACCATTGCACTGGGCGAGGAGCAGAGTCAGGGGAACAAAGAGGACGAAGACAAAGGCCCCATATACGCCAAGCCTGGCCAGTGCCAGACCCACCCGAGAAAACCCCAGGGCCTCCAGCTCCGGGAAGCCGAGACACTGCAGTGAACCTGTGTCTTCATTCCACAGGCAGAAGTTGAAGAAGCCAATGGTCAGGTTGGGCATCTCCACCAGGTTGCCAGAGTTCCAGAGGAGGGCGTAGGACAGGAGGGAGATGACCACAGCTGCAAGGATCATGATGCCAGCGAAGGGCAGAGAGCCTCTGCCATCCCGCCATAGCCTGCCATAGCCCGAGGGCGGCCATCTCTCCTGCCCTTTGCAAAGAAACCTGGGAGAAAGTCACATTAGTGAGCCAATTGCTTATTTTCCTTTGTTGAGCCCAATCTCTGTAGCTTCCCTGCCTTTCCTAAGCTCGTGTTCTCCCCTCTGACATTCCACAAAAATCTGTGCGTGAACCATCTCCTCCCCATTCCTACGAGGAAAAATCTGGGAGGATAGAACACCTGAACTAATCTACCTGAAACACCCTGGGGTCAGCGGCTTTGCTGCAGCCTAAATACAAGAAACCTTTAGGTGCGTTTGTGAGGGAGTCTCTGAGGTTCTTCCTGAGGTCCAGTTTGAGTGAGGCCTGTTAGTGCTGGTCTCAAGATATTGGCTGAGTGCTGGCTTATAACAGGGCCACCATGACAGCCACTGGGGGGCTGTGAAAACTACCTAGGGGTGGATGGGCCTTTGTCAGAGAGGAGAGCAAGTACCAGCTGATGGATTCCATGGTATCCCCAGATTACCCAGCACAGCAGTCCCTGACCAAAAGGAACAGAGTAAACCACTGCAAAAGGGAGGGGGCCAGTCTGAAACAGGAAGCTGGCAGAAAGTTCTAGAAATTACTACCCAGAGCAGAGAAAGAAAAATGTGTGTGTGTGGGGGGGGGATTTTTTTTTAACATACTACTCATTTTTTATTGTAATGTACAGAGGGGTTACAGTTATATTTGTCAGGTAGTAGGTGCACTATTTTTCACACATTGATACCATTTCTTGTGTTTTTTGTCCCCATTTCCCTTCTCCCACCCCCTCCCAATCATCTTGTTTTTGGGGGGGTAGAAATCTTAAAAAGAATATAGTACCTGATGACTCTTAGAATACCAACAAATATTGTGTGCAGTTGAAATCATATGGGAAAAAAACACTTATGTGAAAAATAATTGGGTCTGATATATAATACTGAAGTTTTCTTTTTCTTTCTTTTTCTTTTTCTTTGCCAGTCCTAGGGCTTGAACTCAGGGCTTGGGCACTGTCCTTGAGCTTTCTCAAGGCTAGCAATCTACCACTTGAGCCACAGCACCACTCCCAGTTTTTTCTGTTATGTGGTACAGAGGAATCAAACCCAGGGCTTCGTGTAGGCTAGGCAAGAACTCTAGGCTATACTCCTGGCCCCTATTAAAGAATTTTTAAATGCATACTTTTGGGGGGGAAATTATTTGCCAAAATCCTGTCCTAAAAGGATTTTTATTTCTAAGTGTACTGGTGAATTTTCCCTGGTTAGTGTGTGGCAGGGGGGAGGAGAAGACATTTTTTAGATTCTTATGTGGTGCTATGCTGTAGACATCTTTTCTTAAAAGTAAAGTGCATGAAAGACAAACTTGTAAAACCTAGGGAATCTTTTCTGGGCTTAAGAAAAGCAATGATTCTAAAATTAAGCAAACTCTGAGAAGATTATTACAAATGAAGGGTCATCACAGCAAAATTGCACAGCACAAAATGATTTCATGGTCTTGAGCTATGACCTTTTGTTTAGAAACTGGTTCATGAAGCTGGGTATTGGTGGCTTACGCCTGTCAGCCTAGCTACTCACAAGGCTGAGATCTCAGTATCATGGTTCAAAGCCAGCTCATGCAGGACAGGCCTTGTGACTTTTAAGTCAACTACCAAAGAATCTGGAAGTGGAGTTGTGGCTCAAGTGGTAGAGTGCTAGCCTTGAGCAAAAAAGCTCAGGAATAGTACCCAGGCACATACGTGTACACACACACACACACACACACACACACACACACGAACTAGTTAGTACTCTTCCCTGGCTGAGGAAGGAGCAAGATAGGAAGGCTGGCTGCCATTACCCAAATACAGCTTGAGCCTAGATGATCAAGTATTTCTACTATGGAATAAGATCTTATCTAAGGAAGTGCCATAGAAGCCTTGGTAAACAACTAAAAAGGAGCAGACTGGGGCTGGGAATATAGCTTAGTGATTGATTACTTGGCTAACATGCATGAAGCCCGGGGTTCGACTCCTCAGTACCACATAAACAAAAAGCAAAAAGAGGGAGCAGACTATAAACACTAGTGCAGTGAGGCCCAGTCTTCCTGGAAGCTGAATAGCAGATGGCCTGTGGGGCAGGGCATCCAGAGTGAGGGACACATAAATACCACAGCACAGCTTGTGCTCCTCAGTTGCACAAGGCCACATCAGGGAGGAGAGATGGGCTTTGGTGGAAGGAAATCTCTCCATGTTTTAAAAACTCTTCTGCTATGTTAACTTCTGGAAATGCTGGTTGCACTTGGAGATCTAAGTCAAAGTCTTTAGGTTGATTGAAGGGAAAGGAAGGAAGGAAGGAAGGCCACCATCTCTGCATCTTGGACATGCTTGGAGCAACAGCGTTTACTACAGACTGCACACAGTGGTTTCAGTGCATACATTCGCCACCAGACAGGCTGTATAGCCCAGGGTATGAGAAAATTGCCAACAGTTTTTGAAGATCTATCTTTTACGTATTTAGCTATTATGTAAAGGCTGACAGCAGTGTTTCTAATGAGCTTCGATATTTTATGATGTAGGCTGGATTTCCGGGGCAGGGACCCTGGTCTGCCCAGGCGAATTACAGGAAGTGTGTGTCGCCCTGTCTGCATTGTCCACAAACCGACTCAGGGGCAGAGTGGGAGCTATACTGCCTGCTTTCCAGTGCTTCCTCCTATTTCTCTTCTTTCAGTCCTTTGTACTTAGGTTTAAGAAAAATAGATTAAACATTTTTTTTTTCCCTTGGAGACAGAACCTGGTTAAAAAATAAAGCTGAGTGCCTATGGCTAGCTAACTATTCAAGAGGCTAAGCACTAAGGATCACAGTTCAAAGCTAATTCTGGGCAGACCAACTGCGGAGATTCTTAACTAGCAAAGCAGTTGAAGTAGAGCTATGGCTCAAGTGCTTGAGCACCAGCTTTGAGTAAGAAAGCTAAGGGACCAATGCCCAGGCCCTTGAGTTCCAGCCTTAGCACTAGCACCAAAAAAAGAAAAATTAAAAAAATTCGTGTCTCTTTGGGAAGAGGTTGCATCAGCCACCTCTCTGCAGCCTTTGTTCTAAACTTCCTCATTTCCTCTTACTTCACAGTTTGAAGGTTTTTTTTTTTTTTTTTTCTTTAGAACAAGTTTATCTGGTTTTGTTGTTGTTTGAGACTGGATCTTACTGTGTAGCCAGCCTGGCCTTAAACTGGGGTTCAATCAACCTGTCTCTACTGGAATTTTGGAGGTTTTACAGGTAGAAATACAAGACTAAGGTAAAATAAAACTACAGTTGCACACTGGTTCTGGTGGCTCATTACCTGTAATCCTAGCTACTCAGGAGACTGAGATCTGAGGATTGCTGTTCAAAGCCAGACCAGACAGGAAAGACATGGAGATTCTCTAATTACTCAGAAAAAGCTGGAAGTGGTGCTGTGGCTCAAGAGGTAGTGTTAACCTTGAGTACAAAGAAGCTCAGGGACAGTACCCAGGCACAGAGTTCAAGCCCCAGGATCAGCACAACCCCTGCTCCTCCCCACAAAAAAAATCAAAGCAACAACAACTACAGCTAATAGAGCTGTGATCTCTGATCTCCTTCTTCTCTTTTCTCCTTGTAAGTACTCTTGAGTTTTTTCCCCTAGCTCCTGGGCCCACGATGTGTGACCTTGAATGTACCATTCCCAGTTGGGGCTCAGCTTTCTCTGTTGGTATGGCCAGCATGTGCTCAGGGTGGGGTTTTCCATCAGCCTATACCTGGCTACACCCCAACCCTCAGAGTTCTCTACTGCTTCCTGTACATCAGTCCAGACAATTGTCAACCTGCCTGTCAACTTCAGTCCAATTGTGGGTTCAGCCAGAAACTAGAATGAAATCTCTTCTGAGGACTAATCTTTTTGCTGCCTTCTTTATCCTCAATGATGATACGTAGAAGACACTTTGAAAAAATGAATGAATAAATGAAAATACCTTGTGCTAGTGGCTCATGTAGGTAATCCTAGCTACTCAGTCGGCTGAGATTTGAGGATCACAGTTGAAAGCCAGACAAAGTAGGAAAGTCCGTGAGACTGGATCTTTTATTTCCAATTAAAGAGCAAAAAGCCAGAAGGGGAGGTAAAGTTCAAATGATAGAGCACTATTCTTGGGCAAAAAAGGAAAATTGGGAATTTAAGGCCTGAAGTTCAAGGCCTAGTAGCACACACACACACACACACACACACACACACACACTACCATGTGGTATCCTGGGGTTATTTTACATGCATGTATTATGTCCACAGCTTAACAAGACAGTCGAGCTACATGAGTGAGGGGCCCTATTTGGATTGTTGTTCTTATAAAGTATGTAGTTCATGTTATAAATTATTGCACAGGGAATATGTTTGTGTTGCTATTGCAGCTGAAGGGAATGTTGATTATCTCATTCTTGTTTCTCCTTCCTCTCCATATTTTGTTTACCATATTATGTCTCCCAGACTAGATTGGAATGAGGTTCTTTACAATCCTCCTATCTCGGTCTCCTGAGTAGCTGGTACTGGAGCATGAGCCAATTTGCTGAAGAATGCTATCTCATGACGTTTTCCTTAGTATTGCATATTCTTGAGTCATTTTTTTCCTGTGCTGGGAATTGAATTTTGGTCCTTGTATTTGCTAGATAAGCACTCCAACATTTTTTTTTTTTTGCCAGTCCTGTCCTTGGACTTTCTTAAGGCTAGAGCTCTACCACTTGAGCCTCAGCACCAATTCTGGCTTTTTTCTATGTATGTGGTACCAAGGAGTCAAATCTGGGTCTTTATGCATGCTAGGCAAGCACTCTACCACTAGGCCAAACTCCCAGTCCTTAATATTTTTTTTTGTTCTTGTTTGTGTGTGTGTGTTTCTCAAAGACTTGAGCTAACTTTGCTAATAGCCTCAGGTGGTGATTCTCCTATCTCTGCCTTCCAAGAAATTGAGATTATTGGACATTCTTGAATCTTTTAATCTAGATAATGACCCATGATGAACAATTATTTTCTTTCAGAGTTAGTAAAATTTAACCTTTCCAGATGTTTGATGTCTATCTATATTTCTTCCTTTGTGAAGCATTATTGGCATTTTAAAAATCATTATTGGGCAGGGGCAACACCCTGTTTTGAGCCTTAGTAATTCACACACACACACACACACACACACACACACACACACACACAGAAACAGACATGTAGACACATGCAGACAGACACTCAGGCACACAAAACATTCTCAGTTTTAGTTTCTACTTGTCTCTCTGAGCCTTGGTAGGCAAAAGCTGTCTATGTTTTGCCATCATCATTTTTTTATAAGGAACTATACAAAAGCAGCAACAACAGTAACTAAAAAAATCTCGTTTCCTTTTCTTTAACTTCATAAAATATTATTTTCTATGATCATATGCACATAGCTATTGAGCCTTTTATCTTGTTTGTATTTGAGAGGGTAAGGGGGAACAGAGAAGGTGGAACAAAGAGTCAACAAATACAACAGCGGTACTCACTAGACATTCTGTGAAAAGCAATCTTGTGGGATGGGAATGGGAGGGAAAAATTGGGAGAGAGCGAAGGAAGGGGAGACATGGATTTGAAAGAATTGTACTCATTACCAGACTCGTGTAACAGTAACCCCCTGCATATTACCTCTATGATAACATTTTTAATTATATTTTTTATTGTCAGGGTAATGTATAAAGGGGTTACAGTTATAGTCACCAGGTAGGAAGTAGGTACATTACTTCGCACACATTGATACCCCTTCTCATGTTTTGTCCCCCTTTCCCTCCCCTCACCTCCTCCCCAAAATGATAACATTTTTAAAAAAGAAATTATAAGCCTTTTATTTCACTCAGGTCCTGGACTAAGATACACATGTAGACACTTGGAATCTGTGGATTTGACTCTAGTTACCAAGAGCTACTGTGTAAACCTGACATTAGCTGCTGGGATGGGGAAGGAGAGGCAGGGGTGGGCTGGGATTAGAGATTCCCATTTAGGGAGATAGAAGGAATATATTATCCAAAGATTTACTTCAGGCATCCAGGCAGGTTTTTGCTTGCATATTTGTTCAAGTATCTCTGAAATTATTATCCTAACAAAGAAGAGACACAGCATCGTCATTTCATTGTAAATCATGCTCTTGTTTAAAAACAGATCTTCTCTAGGAGTGCAGCTGAGAGCCCGTTAGAATCCTGGCACACAGTTGCATTAAGAATTCTCCTGGCTGTACTCCGGAGGCTGAGACAGGAGGATACCAAATTGTAGGTCAAGCTGGGCTGCAGAGTAAGTCTACTCAAAAATAGCAACAGCCAAGATATCCACCTCTCCTCCCTCTCCAGTCCTGACCATCCAGATATGGACAGGGAAAGGGGACAGACCAGGACATTTCTTCACAGTAGAGTCCTGGCTCTGATTGGAGCTATTTGCTGGCTATAACAAACACATGAGAAGGTGGAACAAATAGGAACACTGTTTCTAACTCTGTGTGTGTGTGTGTGTGTGAGTGTGTGTGTGTGTGTGTGTGTGTGTGTGTGTTGGTATTGGGGCTTGTTGCTGTCTTAGCTTTTTCACTCAAGGCTGGCACTCTACCACTTGAGCTCACAGCTCTACTTCTGGTTTTTATGCTGGTTATTTGGCGATAAGAGTCTCACAGACTTTCCTGCCTAGGCTGGCTTTGATCTGAGATCCTCAAATCTCAGCCTTTGGAATAGGCATGAGCCATTGACACTTGGCTCTGCTGGCTTTTCATTTTTATCCCAAATATTTGAGATTTCCATAAAACCCTTCTCTCCCTCTCACTCTCTTTCTCTTCTTCTCCTTTCCTTTTCTCTGTCTGATACAAAAACAACTACCCACCCCTTCCTCAGTCTGTTCACAGTTTTCCTGAATTCTCCCCTGCTTCTCCAGGTATCCTCATCCTTAGCACCCTCCCTAACACTGGTGTCTATAGCTCTGAAACTTGCCTCAGAATTTTCATGTTGTAATTATGTGGCTTAAGAGAAATAAAACAGGACCAAGTGCTGTAGTACACATCTATAATCCCAGCCATGAGAAGGTATAGGTAGGAGAAGGACTAAGGTCCAGTTTGTTCTGCCCTTAAAGCATAACAATATCACTACCTCGAAAAAAAAAGACTGAGATATGGCTCAAGGGGTAGAAAGAAGGCCCACCTAGCAAGTGTGAAGGTCTGAGTTCAAACCCCAGTACCACCAAAATAGACCCCTCTACCCTCACAAGTAGAGGTAAGTTACTAAGTCTTTTTTAGCACCTTATCCGTTCCAAATTCCTCTCCTAGAGCTTACATAAGCTCTAGGCCCTGAGTTCAAGTCCCATGACTGAAACACACACACACACACACACACACACACACACACACCCCTCTTCTAGAGGAAGACTTGGAGGCCTCACATCCTCAGTGGCCTCCACTGTCCTAATCTGTAGTTGTTAGGGAAGTTAGAGGAGACGTGGCTCGGTGGCTGAGCTCCAAAAAGCGGTGACTTCAGGATGTGTGCACTTTACGTCACCCTCATGTGCCCAGTCACGTGTCTGAGCAATCACGTGTGTCGGGGCAGTGGTGGTCACGTTGCATACCAGGCTAGGTAGTGTTGACTGTGGCTGAGAAAGGAAAGCAGAAACAGGAGCTGATGTCAAGATGAAGGGTGGAGGGGTAGCAGGAGCCAGACCAGGGAAGAGCTTGCACACCACCAAACCAGCCCAGTGAGAACCTAGCAGAGTGCACAGCAAGGCTGGATCTTCAGAGGAGGCTACCATTCCTGGCTCTATTTTTTTGGTTTTGGCTGAACATATTGAAAATTAGTGGTGTTCAAGGTTTGGGTGTGGTGGCCACAAAAATAAAAAGGGAAGAAGAAAGGGAAATGTGTCATAGTTCCTTTGGCAGAAATCTGAGGCCAGGGTCTGTTTTTTTCTTTTTTCTTTTCTTGGCAATACTAGGGTTTGAACTCAAATTATATATATTATTATTATTATATATATTGCCAGTTATGGGGCTTGGACTTTTCTCAAGGCTAGAGCTCTACCACTTGAGCCACAGCACCACTTCCAGCTTTTTTCTATGTGCTATGTGGTACCGAGGAATCGAATCTGGGTCTTCGTGCATGTTAGGCAAGCACTCTACCAGTCATAGCTGTGCCAGTCATAGCTTCTGAGTTTTTAGAGTCGGGCTGTTGTCCAGTTTCTTGACCTAATGTCCTTGCATCTCTAGTTCTGTGTGGGTGACTGTTGTATCACCAGGCTGTTAGGAGATAATACCACATCTGTGATTTATAAATAACAACAGCCTTCCCAGAAGAAATAGGAGTACACCATGAAATTATAAAATAAAGTTAGAGATCCATGTCCAGTTGTTTATAGGACTGGGAAACCACTGGAATGTCTGCTTAAATGGTTCCATTAACAGTACTTGATATTTGTTTGAGTGTTTTGCTATGGATGAGCTTTCCTTAGCTGCTAACTCAACGAGCATTAAAGGTTACAAAAAGTTAGTGTGAGGAAAATATCCTTTAAAAGGTAGATAATGACCAAGGTACTGCTGGCTCACACCTGTAATCCTAGCTTCTAAGGAGTCAGAGAGTTGATGATTGCGGCTTGAAGCCAGTCCAGTAGGAAAGTCCTACCTTCCAGTAGGAACGACCATAGGACTCTTATCTCCAATTAATCATCATAAATAAGTAGGTGGGCAGATAGACAGATGGCAGAAATGGAGCTGTGGCTCAAGTGGTAGAACACCCAACTTTGAATGAAAGGCAAGGGCAGAGCCCATGTCCTGAGTTCAAACCCCTCCATCAACGGACACACCCACAACATAGTCCTTTTCAGTTTAGGGGGAGCTGAGATTTCCAGGACACAAAGCAATTTGAGGGTCACATGGAGACATTTCCTGCAGTTCTCAGGAAATTCTCTATCCCTGGCCACTGCCAGTGTGAAGATTTCTAGAGTCCTGGAGGGGATGCATGAAGCAAATCATTGAGCTTATGATGTACTTGGCAAGACATACCAAATAGATTTTTCCCCCTTTTCTTTTGGTCCTGGAGCTTGAACTCAGGGCCCGGGTGCTGTCCCTTAACTTGTTTTTTGCTCTAGGATAGTAAGTGCTTCACCACTTGAGTCACATAATTAGAAATAGTCGTCTTAGGGACTTTCCTTGCAAAGGCTGGTTTTGAATGAGGATCCTCAGCTCCCCAGGCTCCTGAATTGCTAGTGTTATAAGTGGGAGCCATTAGTGCCTGGCTCCAGAAACTATTTTAAGTTTTCATCTCCCTCTGCATGCCAAGACAAATTCCATACAGATTAAAAAACAGATAGAAAAAGTCTAGAAAAATAAATACTTGATTTATGGAAAGAGAAATCACACACTGCACTGAAGAGCAAATCAAAGCTACACAGAAAAACTTGTGATTTAACTATCTAAAAATAAGATTTCAGACACCAAAACACATTCCCCAATTTAAATCTATAAGCATGGAAAATATCTATGACAAAGTGAAATGATGACTACTTAGCTATTGTAGAAAACACTCCTGTAAGCTGTTGAAAAGAATTTTAAATCCCTTAAAAATGAACAAGGGTGGGGCCAGTTTGGCCTAGTGGTAGAGTGCTTGCCTAGCATGCATGAAGACCCGGGTTCAATTCCTGGGCACCACATACATTGAAAATAACTGGAAGTGGTACTGTGGCTCAAGGGTAGAGCTCTAACCTTGAGAGAAAAAAAAGTCCAACGACAGTGCTCAGGCCCTGAGTTCAAGCCCCCACAACTGGCAAAAAAAAAAAATGAACAAGGGAATAGGAAGAAATAGATTCCAAGCAAGAAAAGTAGCCATGTTGTTTGTTAACTAACATGAAGACAATCTAATATGTCTTCCCCAATGTTAGCAAAGATAACAAGTAATGATATCAAGTAATACAGCTTGCATGTTAATCAAAACTGTAGATTGGCACCAAAAACAAATCCCTTGATATGGTAGAGGCAAAATGTGGTGCAAATTTGCAGGAAAGTGATCTGGCAACAGGCATTAACCTCCCAATCCTCCATAATCATATAAGTCTTGTAATCCTACTTTTAACATTGCATGGAAGATACTTCCTTAGCATTAAATGCTCCAAAAATTTCTATAAAGAATATTCACAATTACTATTTCATTTAACAAGTCAGAAACAACTCGGATCACTGGCATGTCTGAAGTTAATTGTGACTGATGGAAGGTAGAAGGAATTATTTTTAAAATGTTGATGTTAGCTCCTTAGCTGCGGTATTTCTAGGAGGTAGCATTAAAAATAATTGTTCTTTCCCTCAGAAAGATTCCCAGGATCCTGTACTATTTTTATGGGAAAAAAATCAACAACCATAATCGTAGTACTTAGAAAAAGCAGGGACCAAGATGGAGAAAAAGTTGAAAGGGGAAAGAATGTCACATGAACTAAATCTCCGATTAGGGGGAGGGATGGGGTATGGGAAGATAATATTAGAAAAAAGGAAATAGCATTTCCCCTTCATTTGATGATCTGAATACAAGTAAAAGAGCAGAATGGAATTTCTTAGTAAAACAGCTCATGTTTTAAAAAGAAGGATGGGAGAGAGTGAGGGAAAGGATAACAATGTCCAAAGAGAAATGTACTCATTACCTGACTTATGTAACTAACTACATCACCTTTATAAAGACAATAAAATGAAAGGAGGAGGAGGAGGAGGAGGAGGAGGAGGAGGAGGAGAAGAAGAAGAAGAAGAAGAAGAAGAAGAAGAAGAAGAAGAAGAAGAAGAAGAAGAAGAAGAAGAGGAAGAAGAAGAGGAAGAAGAAGAAGAAGAAGAAGAAGAAGAAGAAGAAGAAGAAGAAGAAGAAGAAGAAGAAGAAGAGGAAGAAGAGGAAGAAGAGGAAGAAGAAAAGTAGTAGTCCTGGTTTCCTATGGCTGCCTGGTTCTCCAAACTACAAAACATTTTATTTATACAGATTGTGCAAAACCCGGCTGACCAGAGTTTGTCCTGTATATTTTGAATCAGTTTCCCAGCCTTACCTTCAGCCAGCTGTGTGTGAGGCTAGAAATCCACACAGGATGATGATGGGCAGGGGGGTGAGAAGGAGAGCCGAGAGAAAACCAGGGGGCAGATCACACACAGGAGGGAAAAGTGGACCACAGGCTCCCAGCTACCACCCCACTGCACACCCGGCTATGTGGTGCTAGAAGGTAGACTACTGGAGAAGAAAAACCAATTGTCACAGAGATAGTGGGCACCTGGACCAGCCATGGGCCCTTGGAGTGGTACTTACATAAGAGAAGGCGCAGAGCCCACAGGCACGCTCATGAAGGGTGGTGGGAGAGGTCGCCTTCCCTTGGTGGGTCCTTCCTTCTGGCTGGCTCTCTATCAACAGGCTCTGGCACTGAGGGCAGGGGAGGGACGGGTGGCTGGGGGATGAGTCCCCTCAGATCTGACGGCTCTGTGTCCATCCACACTTGTGTCTAAGTAAACAACTCTGAACTTTGGTACGGTTTGTGCTGACTGATGTCACTTCTCAGCTGATTTCACTTTCGGTTCTTCTCTCCCTCTGTGGCCCATGACTTTTCAGAAACCTCCCCAGCCGACACACCCCACTGAAACCAGCACGTGCTGCCCTGCACAGACAACAGACAACAGCCCCACAGAAGTCAGCAGGTGGTACCTTGCACAGACCCAGGTAAGAGGTCACAAAGTGACTACAGGAGGAAAGTAGATGACCAGTTCTCAGAACGCTCTGTGATTGAAACTGCAAAATCAACACAACCTAGAAATTAAAACAAAAAATCTTCCTAGACATTTGCCCTCAGGACCCTTGCCTGCCCCACAGCTGGTTCCCAAGTCACCTCTGCTCTTTTGGGAGAGCAATGCCAGCTGTTTCTGTTTTCTTGGACCAATTCGATGACTCAAGAAACAAAATGCTGTGCCAGTACATTGGCCTGCCTACTGGGCGATGAGACCCAGATTAGAGTTTCTGGAGCATCTATTTCATTGCAAATGAAAGCAAAATGCAGATTTTGTTGATTTGCTTTTTTTAAAATCATACAGTCTCTCAGCCAGAGTTTAAAATTTACTTTCTTATCACCACTGGAATTTAGGTTTTTTGGAGCTGGTCCTAAGACTTGAACTCAGGGCCTGAGTGCAGTCCCCAGAGCTTCTTTTATTCAGGGCCTACCACTTGAGCCACAGCTCCACTTCTGGCTTTTGAGTGTGTGTGTGTGTGTGTGTGTGTGTGTGTGTGTGTGTGTGTGTGTGTATGTGTGTGTCTTCCTGGTGGTGTTAAGGAGCTTTCTTGTCTGGCGAGCTGGTTGCCTAATGTTTAACTTGTTGCTTTTATTAAGCTCCTCTTAATTGCTTAATCCCAAAGTCTCCATTTTTTGGTAGCACCTCTGGCCTTGGAGCTCCCCTCACAGTATTCCTCTCCAGTCTGTTTTTTAGAGAGAACTCGAGCACTTTGTTCTTATGGCAGGCCTCCCCCCAGGACCACTTTCTGAGTCGCTGCTCTGGATCTGAGGTTGACCACAGCGCTTCCTTGTTTTTTGGGGAAGGTGGCAGTACTGTGGCTTGAACTCAGAGCTTTTTTTGGTTAAGGTGAGCATTCCGCCACTTGAGCCACAACTCTACTGCTGGCTTTTTTTTTTTTTTTTAAATTAATTGGTATAAGAGTCTCAAGGACTTTCCTGCTGGAGTTCACTTGAAAACGTGATCCCCAGATCTCAGCCTCCAGACCTTCAGAGTAGCTGGGATTACAGAATCCTCATCATCACCCCCTCCCCCCACCCCCACCAGCTACACACACACACTCCCTGCTTGTATGCTGGGCTAAGCTACATTAAGCTAAATTAAGCCTCTGGCCTGTCAGCTAGAACGATCTTCAACCCTATAAAGGAGCTGGGGCAAAGGTGACCATGACTGTGCTCCAGTATTCTAGCCTGTGGAACCTTTGGGTGGGTGGAAAAAGAAGTCTGACTTCTTGATCAGTTGTTTAGAATTTAGCCTCTTGCAATACTGGAGGTAGGAGGGTGAGAAACATGGTCCTGTCTTTCTCAGGGAAACCGTGTCCTGGGGGTGAGGAGGAGAGGGAAATACCATCCTCAGACTCTTGGCCACGCCCCTCAGAGAGGAGTCTCACCCCTGTTGAACTTCAGGGGAGTGAGTGAGTCACAGCTAAGTGCCACCAGCCCTCTCTGTGTTTACCGGGATGTAGAAGAATTTTCTTGTGTGAACTTGACCTCATTTGATAAGGACACTCTTTTCAGAGTTTAAAGAATTTTCTAACAGTTATACTTTTACTGTTTTCGTGATTTCACTGTGAAATAGACAAGGAAACCCTAGGACTGCCATTCTATGCCATGCTAGAATTTATTTTTCTATATTTTATATTTTGAGAATTTTTTTGGCAGTCCTGGGGCTTGAATTCCGGGCCTGAGCACTGTCCCTGAGCTTCTTTTTCTCAAAGCTAGCACTCTACCTCTTGAGCCACAGAAGCATTCCCAGCCTTTTCCGTTTATGTAGTACTGAGGAATCGAACCCAGGGGCTTCACATGTACTAGGCAAGCACTCTACCACTAAGCCACATTCCCAGCCCTCCACTGATTTCTTTCTACAGAATTTTATGGTTTCTCTCATGCAGATTTTGTTAGGTTAATCCCCAGCTATTTGATTTCTAGGTGCTAATGTTATGTTACTGCCTGGTGTACTTCTTCCTTAGCTCAGTACTCACTGCCTTCTGAAATACACAGGTGCTTTACTTGCTCCAAAGTATCCACATGAGAGAAGCATGGATCAGATGTGGCAAATAAAGTCCTGATGATTACCTGGGTTTTGTGTGTGTCTCACCATCTTGCCCACCCAGAAGCATTGTTTAAATGGAGTTATTAGAATGAAAATAGCTGTGTATATTCATCCAGCTAGCAAAGCTTAATTTTGATGAATGAAATTACTTTTTAAACAATAATCTGCTTTTCAGTGTCATTGTGTGCCACTTTGGTCTCTGAAATTGGCATCTTTTAATAAATACATATATATTTTCAGATCAAGGTAGTACATAATCAAGTATTACATTGTATTCCTCCAACTAATAAAGAATATATTATTGCACATATAATAAATACAACAAATATTATATAGTCTAGTATAAGTATTATAATTATTACTATTTACAAACATATTACATATGACATTATCAAATATATAGTCTATATATTATTATGTACTTTATAATATAATTCTATAATACAGTATATTAATGCAACAGTGTATAAGTGTAATATATAAAATTATAATATATAATTATTAATAATTATAATATATAAGTATTATATAGTATACATACTATATATAGTATACATACAGTATAAGTGCCACTATATATAACATGTACAATTTTATTATTATTATTTAATATATCATTCATATATTATTAAATATATTATTAATATTGTTGTTATTTTATATATAACATATTGTGTACATCTGTATTAGTTGATATACACCACTTTATTCTGTAAATAGTTTAGTTGGATATGTTTCCTGTGAATGAATACATAACAACTATATGATAATTGGCTATGTGGAGAAATGTCTTTTTCTACCCTCCTTGTTCTGACCCCAGCACACCAACTGAATTACTGACACTTATTGATTGAGTCACAGAAGAGTCTATCAGTGACAAAAAAATCCCCACAAATAGACATCATTTTTCTATTCAGTTCCTAGTTTTTTTCCATGTGACTTGCGTAAGTAATTTTGGAAGAAATCAAAAAATATTTAGGGTTTTTTTTTCCATGTTGACAAAAATTAAATAGAAAAGAATTAAATATAAAATCCAATGTAAAATAAAAATTAAATATAAAGAAGATGGGCTAATTTGAAGTTTAGTATCTGCATCTGCACCTGAAGAGGGAGGGCTAGGAAAGGGAATTACTGGTGTTTTCTCTTTACTAGATCAGCCTGGTTGTCATTCATTGCCTGCCGAGTAGCATACAACTGGTTACTTGTTCTTGTAAAACTTCAGGCGAAGGTTGAGCTCTCCGATGCTCTGCTGCCGCTTCTCCCTCTTCTGTTTGGGCGCATGGGGAGTTACCTTCTGAGAGCTGTGCTGTTTTGACTCCTCGGTTCCAAGACTGTTGCTATTGATTGTCTCTGAATCCGTTTCTGGAGTTGCCGGGGTAGTCTCCGATTTGCTTTTGAAAGATTCCACATCCTTGGTTTTTGTGGCCCAGCAACTTGGGTGCTTTTTGTTCTTTTTGGGGTCTTTGAGAGGTGACAAACTTTCCAGGGACCGGTGGGACACAGACTGGAACCATTCGGAGGCATTGGTTGCAATTGTTCTTTGTGTTACAAAAGGGGGATTTCTGAGTTCTCTCCAAGATTTTTGAGGGCTTTGTAGATTCGGGCAAGCAGCAGGATTTATTCTAGAAAAGAAAAGAATATGTGAGTTTTTGCTCAACATAGACCTCACTAGGTAGAATAGGTCACATTTTTCTCTTTGGTGAATTTGTCACCCTTTAAAAAAACTTTTCACTGTCTTTATGAGGCCAACCTAAGTCTTCATGTTGACTTTTTTTTTCTAGCACTGTTGGAATCTGTGTTTCTAAATGCCTAGAAGGTCTGTTCATTTGGCTACCAGGCCAGACCCCAGTCTTCCTGACATAACCAACACTTGCCTATCCAGCTCGACAATTTCATCTGTTTATTCTGTTAGACTACATTCATTATGCATGCTCTAAGACTTATTTTTTAATCAGTAAAAAGATCAGTAAAGTTCTAAGGGTTGAAAGTTTACTCAGAAGAGGGAGAGATTTTGGACAAGCATGATGTCTTCTGCATATAATCCCAAGCCACTTAAGTGGTAGAGATTTGGAGGCTCTCTGTTCCAAGCTGGCTCTGGCAATAAACAAACAAACCAACGTCCACGTCAACAAAACACAGTAGTACACAGTGGAGCCCAGCTATGGAGCAGGGGTTGGTAGAAGACCACTGCCTGAGGACATTCTGAACAAAACTGTGGGGAGACCATTTGAAAAGTTACAAACGCAAAAAGGAATGGGACATTATTCAAGTAGCAGAGTATCTGCATTAGTAAGCATTATATCCTGACTTTAAACCCCAGGACCACCACACACCAAAGAATATGGGTATGAGAGATTTTAAAAGTTATTCATAAACATTCTGAAGAAATTATAGAGGCAGGTTTAATGTATCCTTATTTTCTATGTTCTGGATCTCATTATGTGTCCAGAGTAGCCTTGAACTTAAGAGCCTTGTGCCTCAGTTTCCCAAGGTATGGGGGCCTGTACCTCCATACCTGACCCTTACATATTTAGTTTCTAAAAGAAGCTTCCAGGATGGTTATACAATTTTGTGTACCAGTAGTATATGAGATACCCATTTTCTCTGCTTCCTCAATGGCATTTGGCAATGTTAATTTTATTTTGGCAATGACATAGCTCATTTTGTGTGTGAAAATCTTGTATATTCATTTTAGTGAAATGTCTATTCATGGTTTTGCTTGTTTTCCAAATGAAATGCTTGATTTCGGAGTTTTTTAAAAATCCAGATACTAGTTTTTGTTTGTGTGGTTTTTTGGTATTTTTGCCCATCTTATAGCTTGTGGTTTTCTATCCTTAACCAGAGCCTCATAAAGCAATGCTTTTTTTTTATTTTGGTAAAATTCAGCCTGTTAATTCTTTTAGGAATTATACTTTTTTTTCTTATTATTTTGCCAATCCTGGGGCTTGAACTCAGGGCCTGACCACTGTCCTTGGGCTTTCTCAAGGCTAGAGCTCTATTACTTTAGCCACAGCACCACTTCTGGCTTTTTCTATGTATGCGGTATCAAGGAATCAAACCCAGGTCTTCGTGCATGCTAGGTAAGTACTGTACCACTAGGTCAAACTCCTGGCCCTGAATTATATATTTAAGAATAAGAAATCTGTTTTTAAAGATTTTTTTCCTCAACATTTTTCAGAGGTTCTACCTTTACATCTATGATCCATTTTGGACTAATCTTTGTATAAGGTATGAGTTTAAAGATTCCAATATTTTTTGGACCGGTAAATGTCCGGTTGTTCCATAGGCTTTTGCTGGAAAGCCATCTTTATACCATTGAATTGCTTTTGCATTTTTGTTAGAATCAGCTGAATATATTTGATTGGGCCTCTTTATGCCTGTTCTTAGGTCTGTGCATCCTCCAAGACTACATTGTGTTACTGTATTGGTATGAAAGTCATAAAGTCAGATAGGCTGGTTGCTACCACTTACTCTTTCTCAGAATTAGCACTTCTTGTTTAGTGTCTTGGCATATATACTTTGAAACAACCTTATTTATATCTATAAATAGCCTGGTTTTGGATGTGGCTGACTCAGTGAGTTTGATTCCTAGCAGCACAAATGAACAAGTGAGTGAGTGAATCAATGAATAAACAAATAAATCAACAATGATGAAATTGTATTGACTTACTGATGTTGGATCTTGAAGTTGGTTTGGGGATTGAATAAATTTTTTATCTGAGTTTTTTCCTTGTGTTTAGAGCTTTCCATGATAGGAAGCAAACACTCCAATATTTCTTGAGTTTGAGCTATTCTTTTATCCCTGTAGATTCTTTTTTCATCATCTGTCCAATTCATGTCAGTCTTTTTGCTTTGAAAAGCTGTGCATTCTTTTACTTTGCTTTTTGAGTTGTGCTGCATAACTGGGGAACAACCACACACACATACACACACACAAATAGAGACATTTGAACTACCGTTATTCAACCGTTACATACTTAGACAAATTATCTACCATGGATTTTAATCTAGAAGTCCTTTTCCATTGAACTTTAATATCAGGGAGCAGAAAAACAACTAAATCTTTAGTATTTGGATAATAGTAACGTTTATATTAAAATAAAGCCGGGGGAGGGGATAGAATTCTTGAAGGATATTGATTTCCATTTTTCAAGTGGCAGTAAAGGAGATGGGCACTGGTGGCTCACATCTGTAATCTTAGCTACTCAGGAGGCTCAGGTCTGAGGATAACAGTTTGAGGCCAGCCCGGAACAAAAATCTATGGGGCTCGTATCGCCAATAAATTACTCAGAAAAAGCCAGAAGTGGATCTGTGGCTTAAGTGGTAGCATACTAGCTACCACAAAGAGTCTTAGAGCCAGAGCCCAGGCCCTGAGTTCAAGCCCCAGAACTGGCCAAAAAGAAAAAAAAGAGAAAAAGTCCCCCTGCGAAGCTGATCATGCATTTGAGTTATGTTACAAAGTATGTCAAGCAGATGTCAGGGGAAAGAACCTTCTAGATAATAAGCAGTAAGTGGGAAGGCCCCTAACCAAGGCAGCATCATGGCAGTGTGCTGGGAGCACCAAGATGCCAGCAGTGGCTGCAGCAGAATAAATGAAGGAGAAGATATACATCTGAGAGATCACTTGAATTCAGCTCCCGTGGGGGCTCCTCATTCACGGGAAGGATTGCCATTTCTAGTGACTGGAATGTGAAGTTTTTGAGAGGGGCTGTGTGTCACAGCCTGGGATTTGTTGGGATGAATATAAAACAGGCAGAGGGAACAAGCAAAGATTTCTAGAGAGAGAGATCTCTGGGAAGGAATCTGGAGACAACTGAGGAGAATGGTTGGTGGTCTGGACCAATGTGAGGGAGGTGGTTAGAAGGGTGAAAAGTGTAGTAGATAACTTTTTCAAGTGTAACTTTTGAGGTTTTCTAAAGAAATGGATGTGAGGTGAGAGTAAGGGCAGATTTGATGGAGGCACCAAAGCTTCTGATCTGAGAGAATAGAAGGAATGTGGAAGAGCTTGTTCCAAGGGTATGGGGTGTGTGTGTGTGTGTGTGTGTGTGTGTGTGTGTGTGTGTGTGTGTGTGTTTGTACTGGGGCTTGAACGCAGGACCTACCATTCTCACTTGGCTTTTACATTCAAGGCTAGCACCCTACCATTAGAGTCACATCTTCATTTCTGGTTTTTTGTTGGTTAATTGGAGATGTGTCTTACAGACTTTGAACAGTGATTCTCAGACGACGGCCTCTAGGGAAAAACAATGTGATTTGCAGAGTTTTCTTTGGAGCCCTCCAGGAGAGCAGAATGGTGGACAACTACAGTCACAATATTCCAAGTACACAGGTGAAAATAGAACCGGGGATGGGTGGAGGGGTAGCGACAGGAGTGACACTGTTCAAGATGCATTGTATTCCTAAATTGATGGCTTGCATTGAAACTGCTTCAGACAATTACACATAATAACAAAATAAATTTGAAAATACTCTAGGAAAAAATGTAGTGAGGAGAATAGAAATCAGAGTAGCAGGAAACTGATAATGGTGGATGATGCTTTATCAGGAAACTATTTTATACTCTTGTTTATGTTGGAAAACTTCCTCTACAGTTTATTTTTAGAAAGCAATTTTCTATTCTTAAAAGGAACATAAACAGAAGATGATAGCACTCACTGAAGTGAACTAAACTCGAAAGACAATGAATGAGAGAATGGATGACTACAATCTTTGGTATTACTGGTAAATACGATGAATTTATCTACTGTGCCTTGAAAAGCTATTCCCGGGCTACTCAATCACTATTAGCTGAATGCTTACTGTAAACCTGTCACTAGGGTTGGCTTGTATGAAAAGCATAATCCTTGCTTTCAATTTGCTAAAAGTCAAGACGAGAGAGAAGAACATGAAAGTATCCACTAGAACTGAGTTTTGTAGAAAAAGAACTCAGCAAATTTGTTGACAGGAACAGAGGATAATAGATGAAGAAAGCTTCCAGAAGTAAATTGTGTCTTGATGGTTGAACAAGTGGAAAGGAAGCTAGTGATTAGGCTATGGGAGTGGAGGAGCGAAAATGGGAGATGACAGCTGGTGGATTAGAGTGGCTGTCCATCAGGTAAGCATGAAAAAGTGGCCCAAAACTAGAGACCTTGCTTGAGGTGATAATACTTGCAAGAGAGTCTTTGAAACTCTCTTGTAATTTGTGACTTACAGATATTCACCACAAATGTGTTTTGCTATTGAATATTGGTCAGGCACACACACACACACACAAAGAATTTGGTTGGTGGTGGGGCTTGGATACTCAGAGTCTAGGTACTGTCCCTGAGCTTCTTTTGCTCAAGGCTAGTACTCTACCACTTTGAATCACAGTTCTACTTCTGGTTTTCTTTCTTTTTTTTTTTTGCCAGTCCTGGGCTTGAGCTCAGGGCCTGAGCACTGTCCTTGGACTTTCTCAAGGCTAGAGCTCTACCACTTGAGCCTCAGCACCACTTCCAGCTTTTTTGTATGTATGTGGTACCAAGGAATCAAACCCGGGTCTTTGTGCATGCTAGGCAAGCACTTTAACCACTAGGTCAAACTCCCAGCCCATACTTCTGGTTTTCTAATGGTTAATTGGAGATAAGAGTCTCACTGAATTTAGTACCTGGGCTGGCTTTGAACTGCAATCCTTATATCTCAGCCTCCTGAGTAGCTAGGATTACAGGCGTGAGTCAACAGCACTCAGTGGCACTAAAAATTTTTATTCGAGGAAATGAGTTTTTGAAATCACACTTATAGGTAGGGGATTGAAATCACACCAGCAGGCAGGCCAAATAGAGTGAGGTAGCTAGACAAATTAGGAAGCAGATGCAGGTATTCAAGGGAGGCAACAGAGACCTCAGGTAGACCAGTTGCATTCTCGTGGTGAGAGCAGATACAAGAGGATCTTTAAGGTATAAAGTAGATAAAAGCTTCCAATTGTTAGACACCATAGAGGAGTATAGACATTCAATAATGAGAAAAGACAAAGAAACTGGCTGGTAATAAAGATATGACATTTTAGAGAATAATGCCTAGCCTTAAATGCAATTATTATAAGAAAGGGGAATAATCTATCATCTGTCTATCTGTCTATCTATCTATCAAAAGGGGAATAATTATCTATCTATCTATCTATCTATCTATCTATCTATCTATCTATGTATCATCTATCTCTCTCCTAAAAGTCCTTTGCTTTAGTGAAAAAAGAAAATTGTAGAATTTTTATTAGTATTGCTACCAAGATTCAACAAAACATTTGCTTATAAAATAGTCAAGAAGAGATGGGAAGCTAGGCTTAGAAAAAAGACAAGGAGGGGCTGAAAAAACAATGTTTTCATTGAACAATCTTGCAGGGACAGATGTAGAACAACAATAACAATACTTTATGAAGCAAGAAACAAAAAAGTGAAATTTATAGCAAATTTTTTTCTCCTCCTTGTCATTTCTCCCACTTGTCATTTATATTGCTGCCTGCAGCGTTTTTCCCCCAGAAATTTCTCTGATCAGGATCCCCAAGAATCTCTGTTGTAAATGTCATTGGTCGATCCATCTTGATCGACCAATCAGAAGCCTCAGACACAGCTGTTTACGAAAAGAGTTCCCATAATTCAAGTTTTATGAGATTTATTCATGATGTTACAGTATGAGCTATTTTTATTTATTAAAAATATCAAACAATAATAAAAAAACCTGTTGGTATGCATGTTTTCTCTATCCAACTGGGAGGCTGCTTTTTCACAGGACAATTGAGAGATGTCACTTTGAGACAATTTTCATAAAAGTCATTTCCATGTATCTCAAGTGCTGTCTGGATGGGTGTCCTACATGTTTTCAACAGATGTCTTTGTTGGTCTTTGCTAAGACTCTGTATCATGTTTTTGGAGCTGAAAGAAAGTGAGAACTCTGAGGTCAATGTCAGTAGTGAGGTGCTCACACAAAGGATATATAATTCCATGTTCAATCCTATGTGACATCCCAGTGCATGCAGTCTATTTTTCTATATCTACTTAGGGTTATCAGGACTGTGAGGCAGGGTGGCCACTGCGATTTCCATTTTACTTAAGGGAAAGCAGATAGGTTAAACCGATTGCTTAGGTCACATGAATGTTAAAGGCAGCAGCAAGTCTTAAAGTTTCAACTTACGACTTCAGTATTTTTCTTCCTTGTTTTTTTTTCTTATGGATACTGGAGTTTGAACTCAAGACCTTATTCTTGCTGAGAAGAAGCTTAACCACTTAAGTCATACTGCCAGCTTGCTTTACCACTTGAACCCCTAGCCCCTTTTAGTTTTCATTTTTTCCCCTAGAGTCTTGTTTTTTTGGCCCAAACTGGCCTGGACTGCAATCCTCCTATTTATATTTCTTGCTAGTTAGGATGACAGGCACAGCTTTTTTTATTGCTTGAGATGAGGAGAGAGGGTCTTCTAGTTTTTCCTGGAGTGGCCTCAAATTCAATCCTCTCAATTCCTGAGTAGCTAGGATTATAGGTCCAGTTAAACTATGGTACTTTTTCTAATACTTTTTCTTATCTTGCTATAACATTTGATTTCTTCCCATATGACATCCTAAATAGTTTATTTGAAAATAAATCTCATTTTAAAATGAGATCCATTTCTAGGTCCAAAGTATGGGTATTCCTAGAGCTGCCTCATATATTGCTAATTTTTTAGAATTAGGGGGATAAAAGAGTCCTCATCTTTTGATAGGAGCCATTTCATTCAACAGAAGTCTTAGGATAGAAGTCAACTTCAATGTGATTCTCAAAGCCTATACAGGTCTGTTTATACACTGTTCAGATTGCTATTTATACCAATGTTCTGAGGTCAAGGAACCTTGCCAAGAGTGACAGAGAGACGTAATAATAACTGGTTTAGACAGAACCACGAATGTCTGTGTAGTCTCTGATTTCAGATTCATTTTCCAGTTTTTAGGTGCAAGTTTTATCCCCTCTGAATGTTTCAAACTGCTACAAGACATAGATGTTCAAGCTGGATGCCGGGGGCTCACTTTTGTCATCCAGTCTATGTGAGAGGCTGAGACCCTGAGGATTCTGGTTTCAGGAAGCTAGGACAGAAAGTTCCAGGAGGCTTTCTCAGTGGAAGAAACTGTACCTGATGGAAGTACTGATGTTCCTGCTGTGGCAGGAAGTACAAAATAGGTGGATCACATTCCAGGCAAGAACCCTGCTAGGAAGAGAGACTCTATCTCATAAATGATCACTATGAAAAAAGGTCTGGAGGTATGGCTCAGTGGTAGAATGCCCACCTAGCAATCACAAAGCTCTGAATTCAAACTCTAGTACTACCAGAAAAAAAGAGAAAGAGGTAGAGATTCACTATGTAATGCTTAATTTATATAAATAAATATCAAACTATAGCTCTTAAAGCATCCACTGGGGATGGTTTGAGGGTATTAAAATGTCAGAATCCATCAAAATGCCTTGATGGGTACATTTACATATAAAAGTAACCTAGGCACAGATAATGTAGGCTATCAAGAAATATTCAACTAGCAAAGGGCTGTTAAAAAGAAGCCATTTTACCTAGTGTTTTAACTGAAAAAAAATATGAGACAGAAGAAAATAAGATTAGTCTGGTAGAAATCATGAATAGCTCTCTTACCTCAAATATGTTTTTAGAAGACAATTGGGGGCTTTTTTAGTTGTTCTTGCTTTAAAGAAAGATAACATATGATAAAATATCTGCAGTTTTAAGATCAACAACAATTTATTATCTTGCTGATAATTGTTTTAGTCATGCACTTAATGGTTAACTTAATCAAGCTTTTCTTCAGTTAGCCTTATTCACATACATGGAATACATGAGCACATATCTTTTTTTTTATTTAGAGACTACTTCATTAGTTTCTATAATCAAACCCACGTCGATAAGACCTTACATATTTAATACAGTGTGTTTATCCCTGTACAAATGAAAAAAAAATAAGTTTAACGTTTCTAGACCAATATGGCTATTAATTTCTGTACAATGCCAACTCAACATGGTAAACTGGGATACTTTTTTCCAAAGTTGACAGCACAGCTAAAGTTTCCAAAAATTCAAATTATATATATGTATATATATTTATATTTATATAAAAAGAACAATAATAGCAGTATGTTATGCATTGATAGCAGCAACAGCTTTTCCAGGTTCTGCAGTCACCTGAACAAAATTAGACATCCATTAATAAAAAGAAAAAGATAGAAAACAAAACCCCCAAAATGCGAAGTTCTGTTACTGTTGTGGTACCTGGAAGTGAAGTAAAGATAACTGGTGCTGGGTAGAAGAGCCTTATTTTTTATTATGGCAGCTTGCTATTTTTATAACATGGTAATTAGATTGAACACAATCAAAGTACAGTAGTAACTGATGTCCCCTTCCTGGGTGAGTGAGCAAATGATTAAATATTAATGTCAGCATCCTTGAACATATCCAAATGTGCATTGTCTGGCAACTTTGACATCTCCTGTGTGGAGCTTTCACCATTCAAACGTAACAGATTTGGTAAAATATTATTAGGTTGAGTCCTGGTTGCCTTCGTTCAGTCATCTTTGTATGGATCCAGTGGTTGTGGGTATGGTTTTTGTTTTGCTGTTTGGGTTTTTTTTTTCTTCTTGCTCCTACGCCTTCATTTTCAAATGGTTTATAGCCAATAGAGTGAGTTATTAGAACTGTGTCACTAATGGAAGGAAATCCTATCTAAGAAAGTGCATTTCTTTACAGAGCTGTGTCCTACCATCCTTTGGACCTTCTGCTGGAAAAATAGAATCAAGTCTCAATAATGCCTTTTTAATTATATCCTCTAGTATTATAGACATAGGACAGTACTGTGTCATCCCTCTGTGAATATAAAACACCTTGTACCTGCTTTATGATACATAGTAGTGACTGTGCTTTATCAGAGCTGTTTTTAATGATGTTACTCAAGAATGTTTTCTTTCCAGATGATGATTGAGAAGCTAATTTAAAAATGGTGCCATGAGCACATATCTTTTATTTTATTTTATTTTGGATTTGTCGGTTGTGGGCCTTGAACTTGGGGCCTGGGCACTGTCCCTGACTTCTTTTGCTCAAGGCTAGTGCTATACCACTTTGAGTTGTAGCTCCACTTCTAGTTTTCTGGTAGTTAATTGGAGATAAGAGTTTCCTGGTCTTTTGTGCCTGGGGTGGCTTTGAACTTGTATCCTTAGATCTCAGCTTCCTGAATAGCTAGGATTATAAGTGTGAGCCACTGGTGCCCAGTTCATATCTCTTTTAATCAAATAGTTTCAAGAGACTAATGGAGAGTAGAAATATCCATCTAGTAACTCAATCAATTAAAACTGATGCAGATATATTATGATTTCTAGAGGATGTCTGCATGAACATTAAAGTGACCAGCTATTTTAGAAAGCCAATCTAGGGTGCAGCTATATCAAAGAAAAACAGTAGGACTAGTTAACTAGAAGCTATCATCAAAGTGGAACAAAATAAACAACGCATGTGAGAAAATATATTCCTTTTGTTTTTCTCTGATATGGATTTTAACTCTATGTGATTCAGATTTTGTATAATATTACATAGTCTTCAGATATATAGGACCTTTAAAATTTTGAATATACAGTGAAGTTAATTAAATAGTATATATACATATATATATATATATATATATAAAACAAATTAACAATGACATGTTGCTCTCAGGGTGGGTTTTTTTTTTTTGCTGTTTCCTTTTCCAGTAATATCTAAGAAGGCTATGTTACTTCCCTTTTCATGCTTTCTTCTTTTTGTTGGTACTGGGCCTTAAACTCAGGGCTGGGGTGCTGTCCTTTAGCTTTTGTTCTCAAGGCTGGTGTTCTACCACTTGAGCTGCAGCTCCACTTCAGCTGTTTGGTAGGTTAACTGGAGATAAAACTCTCAGACTTTTCTGCCAAGGCTGGCTTCAAACCTCAATCTTCAGACTTCAGACTCATGAATAGCAAAGATCACAGGCATGAGCTAACAGCACCCATCACCACATGCGTTTGCTTATTTCCCTACTATGTGTCCTTCCACTTGCCATTAAAGTAATATAGACATTTAACCTCTCTCTCTTTTTCTCTCCCTCTCCCATCTCCTTCTGTTCCTCCTTTCTTCCCTTCTTCTCTCAGTCTCTGTCTCTCCTTCCCTCTCCTCCCCTCTCTCCCCCCATCCCTTCTCTCCCCAGCTCTTCCCTAGCTCCCCCTTGGTCAAGCTGGTCTGACCACTACCAATGCAATACCAATGTACTGACACTGGGTTCCTTTCATTATCTGAACTCTTAGAACACTCACTGGGTACAGAAATCAGAAAAGTTTGACAGGCAGTATATTCTGACTAGTTTTCCCTCTGTATTTTTAGAACTAGAAAGAAAAATAAATATTATGTTTCAGGATTTCTGAGGTGAATTAATTGACCACCTGATTTTAAAATTTTAAACGTTTTTTATGCTACCTTAGTTGAATGGGGGAACATTTTATTGTTCTATTTCTACACATGTTTAAAATATATTCTACTCACTTGACAACCTGATTTTAAAGTGACATCACAGTTTCCTACATGTCGATCTTGATCAGTGACATTTTATTCTATGGTTCATACTCAGAGGGTGTTCCTGTTTTACTCACCCAAACTTTGATTTGGCAATGATCTTCTGAAAAAATCAATAATATAGTCATCTGACCTTGTATCTGAAAAGATGGTAAAATAGCATAATACCATAAAGATAATTTCCTGTTTATTGAGACTTCTAATTTTTCATAGTATTTTAAAATAAAAAATGTTAATGTGTACAACGTTGTTTAGCAGGATGAAATTAATATAAACAGTTTTCAAATAGAAATATTCTGAATATGTATAACTTTTGGGCTAATGATTCCTTTTCTAGAATTTTTCAAAAGATACAATTCAGAATATACACAATAGGAATTTCAGTTTTCATTATTGTTCACAATAGCAGAAGTTAGAAGTAAAAGTTTACAATGAAATAGCTGGATAAAATTCCTTAGTGGAGGAATTGCTGCCATTTATTTGCATGTAAAAAGGCTTATAATTGGGCTGGGAGTTTGGCCTAGTGGTAGAGTGTTTGCCTAGCATGCACGAAGACGCCGGTTGGATTCCTCGGTACCACATACATAGAAAAAGCCGGAAGTGGTGCTGTGGCTCAAGTGGTAGAGTTCTAGCCTTCAGAAAGTCCAAGGACAGTGCTCAGGCCCTGAGTTCAAGCCCAGGACAGGCCCCCCCAAAAAGGCTTATAATGTTCTGTAATTTTAAATGAAAAAGAAGGGGGCAAAGTAGCAAGACAATTTTGTTAACATTTAAATTATTCTTCTAAATCTGTATGTTCTTTTGAAAAAATGTAGTTTTAAATGTGCTTTTGATGTAACTTTGCTAACCTTTAATTTTTGACAATAAATTTTTTTCATAAAATCATGTATATAAATTATAAAAAGTAGCTGAATTGCTTG
Organism: Megascapheus bottae; assembly: GCF_031878675.1. NCBI lineage: Eukaryota > Metazoa > Chordata > Mammalia > Rodentia > Geomyidae > Megascapheus > Megascapheus bottae. The sequence continues at coordinate 72,369,431 of NC_143513.1, read as the reverse complement.
GCTAATTACTATCAGACAGAGTGATGTTCAAGTGAATTAACCATCTTAATTAGAACTGAATCTGCCCTTTGTTGTGGCTTATTTTCATTTTTATATTAGCTTGCTGTTTCATAGAATAAATGGATCTATATAAATATGTAATCAGTATACATATATACCCATGTGACAAAAGTTCAGCAAGTTATATGCATACAAAATTAAATATTTTTAGGTAGGATAAAAAATTCCTGAAACTAGATGATTTTCCCCAAGGAATCTAATTAAAGATGAGCTAATAGAAATAAATAAGAAATTACCAGGATGCCAGACATGGTGGTTTACTCCTGTAATAACAGCTTTGTGAGAGGCATAAGTAGAAAGAGCACTGTCTGATGTCAGACTCTATCTGAACAATAGCTAACTCATGAAGATCTAGGGATAAGACACAAGTGCTTGCCTAGAAGAGTGAGGCTTCAATCTTCAGTCCTCAGATCTCCTGAGTAGCTAAGGTTTACAGGTATGAGTTACCTTAAGATGGTTTGAATACTTTAAACTTCTCTATTTCTTTTCAACCCTTACAGTGCGTTGTGGTTATGCCTTTTGTGTGGTCCTCTGCTTTCCCATGTAGGTCATTACCCTTTCCTCTCTGTTCCCTGGGAACTCTGTGTCCACTATTGCATTGCCCCTGTAACCTGGGCTGGGCCACATGCTTTTCTTCCCTGACTGAGAGATGAGGAAGAACCCACCTTAATCAAGACTCCTTCATCCCCTAGGTGCAAGTTCAGTGGCAGCAGAAGTCCCATGGCCGAGCTGCTGAGGGAAGGAAGTGACTGCTTCTGGAGAGGGAGAAGCAGAGCCTTACCTGTCATGTCAGAGGAGGTTTCTCCCAGTATTTGCTTTTCGTTGTCTTCTCCACAAACCTAATGGAATGGAGAACCAGAAGAAAACAAGGCTGTGCCTGAAATGTGCGCATGAGACACATTTTTTATGGCATATGGTTTGCAAGGAACGCTTCTCATTTTACGATACTAGGTCTAGTCTGGCCACATTGAATCTCCAGCATTTGACCACACAAATTGCCTAGCATCAGTGAATAGAAGCTTTGCTACTGAAAGTGCTGAAGACAGTTTCCATTAAGCCAGGTAATCCTGGCTACTCAGGAGGCTGAGATCTGAGGATCACAGTTTGAAGCCAGCCCAGACACAAAAGTCTATGAGGCTTATCTCCTATAAACTACTCAGAAAAAGCCAGAAGTGGCTCAACTGGTAGAACACTAGCCTTTAGCAATACGAAGCTTAGGTACAGTGCCCAGGCCCCGAGTTCAAACTCCAGAACCAGAAAAGAAAAATAGTTCTTACTTTATATAGACCTTAGAAAGAGACAAAATACATCACACTTCTTTAAATTAAAAATGAAAAAAATGTATAAAAAGGAGTGTGGAATGGTGAAAATACATAAAATTGTATAGAAAAAAATCTATGAACATTGAAAAATTGTGCCCATACACAAATGATGAAAAAATATTTTTATGATGTTTGTAAAGTAATCTAGAACAAGGAAGAGCTTTCTGTCTTGAAAGGACTTGTCAGCCTCACCCCATTTGCTTAAAAATAACACAAAAAGCTGTGGGAAGCCCACAAATTATTATGTGACCCCAAAAGCAATTGAAATGTTTCCAAATTTCTGTTACTTTGCTTAGAATATTTATTATTAAGGATTTTCCAGAAAAAGTCCCAGGACAAAAAAAAAAAGAATTGAAAGCAGTTTTTTCAACTTGTATATGAATCCACCAACTTGTACACACACTCAATACAAGTAAACTATGAGACAGAATTAACACTGGGTGTGGTAGCATACATACTCCTGCAGCCCCATTACTCAGGAGACTGAAGAGGGAAGATCATTTGATTCCAAGGGTTTGAAAACAGCCTGGGAAACCTTTTTATTACCTTACACTTCTGGCCTTAGGCTCCTTGCAAACCTAATTGAAGATTTTCTTTCCCAGTTCTAATTTATTCCTTCTTGCTATCATGGAGGCATCTGATAAGATTTCCTCAAATATTTTTAGAGTAAGATAAGTATAAATAAAATTTAAATATGGCAGCTTTTAGAATCTGTTTCTCACATGTCAAGGATCTTTTGGGTTTTTATAAATAGCGGATTGTTAACCTTTATTTTGGGGGCAGAAATAGGGTATAAGAAGTATAAGGGAGGGGCTGGGAGTTTGGCCTAGTGGTAGAGTGCTTGCCTAGCATGCACGAAGACCCAGGTTTGATTCCTCAGTACCACATACATAGAAAAAGCCAGAAGTGGTGGTGTGGCTCAAGTGGTAGAGCCCTAGCCTTGAGAAAATCCAGGGAGAGTGCTCAGGCCCTGAGCTCATGCCCAGGACTGGCAAAAAAAAAAAGTACAAGGGAAAATAACTTGCCATTTTCTTATACTTACTTATTTTTTCCAAAGCTCTTAAGTGGATTAATAAATAGTCACCTCTTTTGTGGCATTTTGGTGGCTTGCTATGGCAGCGTTCCTTTCCTTCTTGGTTTTCAGGTGCTTTTTCTTATTTGTTACCTAGGTAAAAGAATTATCACACCAAGGATAGGGTATGTATAGATTCTGAACTGTCTTGAATTCCAACTTTCTAGAGACACAGAAGGAACGTTCCATTTCCTTCTTGTGAGAGAAGCCAAGTACCCGAGAGGTCACACACAAAGCAAACCAAAGAGTCCCTAAAAAGAGTGTGATTGAGGCTTAGTCAACACACATGTTGCAAACACCATGTCAGGGATATCAAATATATACCCAATAAAATGCCACAATTCTTGCCTAGTCTATGTAAAGTCCTTGATCTGATCTTCAGCACCCCTCAAGTTCTTTCCCCAAATTTTTTGGTTTGATGACTGATAGGTGCTTGTTACAGTTTATTTTAGTTTAGTTTTAGTTCCAGTCCTGGAGCTTGAATTCAGGGTCTGGGCACTGGCTGAGCTTTTTTTTTTTTTCCTGAAGGTTAATGTGCTACCACTTAACCCGGTCTCCTGGGCTTTCTTGCTAAGGCTGACTTTGAGCCTCCATCCTCAGATTTCAGCCTCCTGAGTAGCTAGGATTATAGGTATGAGCTACTGAAACTGGCTGTTGATTTTATTTTATCTTTTGCTATTCATGATGGCTTTCTTTTATTCCATCATTGGATGTGTGGGGTAACAAGAGCAGATAACTAGGATTTTTTTTCCCACAGGTTGTGGGAGATCAGGAAATAACTCCAGCCTTGATGAGGATTTTAAGGCTGACATTATGGGTGAAACTTTTGGGTATGTTGTAGAGAGAAATTGTGTGCTATCACGTTTTGCATTTAGGTAGGAAGTGAATATGACCTGGAAGGTAAACTCTGGTATATTGGATTTTTGTTTTCTGTGATAGGATTATGCATAGCCCATCTTTGTGGAGTTATTTCATAGTTCTTTTCCTCTGGGTGGAATCTACACTTCTCTATTCTGTAGATGGCTGGCCTGGCTACTGATGTACTATGGAGAATGGGATGTGAATGAGTCTGTATGTGGTGGTTATAAGTGTCCTCTTGTTGCCAGGAGGAAATGGGGCTTTGGTGGTGTGGTGGTTGTTCTTATACTTTGAGTTTTCACCTTTGGATTTTACCTTGGGTCATCTCCAGTCCAAGGAGAATGAGAAACAAGTGAAACATCATTGAACTAAACCTGTGGCCCAAAGCCAACACAAGCTGACTCCTTGCAAGGGAAGTACAGCTGACATTCAGATCCATGACTGAGAAAACTAAACCCTGAGGTTTTCAGGTTGTTAATACACCTAGTGTAACCTTGGCTTCCTTCCTCACTCCCTTAATCATCACCCTTCACCTTAGTAACTCCATCCCAAACTATAATTGCCATTGAAACGCTCATGCTTTAATTTTCTCTTAAGGAATTTGTCCCCACCTAACACCACCATATATATTCAAGTTATCTGCTTGGTTTATTGTGTGTCTTTCATTTTGTTCACTTCTCTCTCCTCAGTATCTACACAGTGCATGGTCATAGTTGGAGCCCATTGTAGAGTGGAATAATAAATATGCAGATGAACAAATTAATAAGTGATCAGAAGTCAGGTGATGGATGGTAGGCTACCATCTCTGTCACTACCAAGTAATGTGACTTTTGAGAAGTAATTTAATCTGTCTGAATCTTAATAATCTTATCTGTAAAGTATGATGTTCGAATAAAGAAAAACTCTAAGATTAGGAAATACTAGGCTTTAAAGATATCCACAATCAGTAAAGTAATTATATAATTATAATTACATAATCACCAACCTTTTAATATCTTGACTGTTAGCAAATAAGCAGAATGCCTTCTTAGCATATTCATCCCATGGCAAAAATCTTTCAGTCTTACCTGGGAAGTTAGTTGGACGAGGTAAGTCTGACAATCATTGGATTCTGAACTGTCTGAGCCTCGGCTACTAAAAGCAAACAACAACAATACTAATTTTAGTCATCAGAAAGTTTTAGTGACATTTCAGAATTTCAACTCTTGCTTTAACTTGATCATCTTTTTGAATGGTTAGATAATTCAAATGATCAGAAATGAGTATACCAAGATGATTGGTGTTTATTGTCTCTAGATACTCCGGAAATAGTTTGGTGGTTGTTGTTATTAAGCATGTAACTGAAATGTAAGCTATATTCATTACCTGGGAGAAAATGGTACCTGACACATAATAGGACTCAAGAAAAGAGCAAATGCTATTTAACTTGGGAGTTTCCTAGTTCTCATTGGTATCTGTAGCTCCCAAGATTAGTTTACTTTTTATATAGGTACATTTCATTCAGCTGAAAAACAATGCGGCAGCATCTAAAGTCAGCCAGATATGATGAAAAATGCATGCAGTTCCAGCATTTGGAAGGTTGAACAAGAAGATTATGAATTCAAGGCTAGCCTGGGCTACGAAATGAGTATGAGGCCAGTCTGGGTTATATAATGAGACCTTGTCTCAAAACCCAAATGAACAAAAATAAATTTAAAAAGAAAGAAAAACTGAGGGACCAAGACATGAGAAAGGGTAGCAATGTTTGTGAAGTAATGCACCTTCTATCTGGTGAATATAGTGTAACCCTTCTATTAATTGCAATAAAAATATCTTTTTAAAAAAAGAAAGAAAAACTGAAAAGAAGATGAAAGAAAATCTTTTTTTTTTTTTTTTTTTTTTTTTTTTGCCAGTCCTAGGCCTGAGTCAGGGCCTGAGCATTGTCCTTGGACATTCTCAAGACTAGAGCTCTACCACTTGAGCCTCAGCACCACTTCTGGCTTTTACTTTTCTATGTATGTGGTACCAAGGAATCGAACCCGGGTCTTCGTGCATGCTAGGCAAGCACTCTAGCACTAGGCCAAACTCCCGGCCCCCCAAAATCGATTTCTAATTATAATCATTTAATACAGCGATAAGAAAATACTGTTTGCTTGAAAGGAAATCAATGAAAAAATATTTCTGAGAATTATTCTCTCTATAAAATTTTAAATGAATAGAATGCGTACACAAAAAGTAAGGTTAAAAGTAACAATTAAGTATTAGGTAGAGTCAGAAATTAAATAAGAAACCTTAAAGCCAGGTGCTGAAGGCTCATTCTCATAACATAGCTACTCAGAGGAGTGAGAATAGAAGGATCAGTGTTTGAGGCTGCTCTAGGCAACTCATCGACAAGTAAAATGGCAGGCATCTGCATTATCACTAGGTACATTAGATAGGGAGGTTGGTGATATGAGCCCAGTCAAAGCAGAAATGTCCTAGAGATATCCTCTTAACAGAAGGAAACTGGACAGTGGCATGCCCCTCTAATCCCAGCAATAACAAGAGGCCTGAAGTAGGCAGATCACCCCCCCGCCCCCCCCCCCCCCCCCCCCCCCCCCCCGCCCAGCTGTGCACTAGTCAGGAAATGAGATGCTTTGTTAAAAACAACAACAACAAGAAAAACAGTGGGAGGCATGACTCAGTATTAGAGCACCTGCCTACCACATGGAAGGCCCTGAGTTCAAAACCCCAATACCACTCCCACAAAAGAGAAAATTACAAAATGGCAAAACAATAAAAAGAATCAATGGCTCACACTTATAATCCTAACTACTCAGGAGGCTGAGATCTGAGGATTATGGTTCGAAGCCAGCCTGTAATCCCAGCTACAGAGGAAGCTGAGATCTGAGGGTCATGGCTAGAAGCCGCCGTAGAATGGAGTACGTAAGACTCTTATCTTCAATTCACCAGCAAGAAGATGGAGACAGAAGTGTGCTCAAATGGGAGTGCCATGAACAGAAAAAGGAGAGCAAGAACATGAGGCCCCTTGTTCAAGCCCCAGTAGCAGCACAAAATAAAATGAAAATATTAAACAGTTGTACACCACACTATGAATAACTTAAAATAAGTATATGAATTCCAGAAATACATAATTTGAGAAGACCAAATAATGTAAAAAAAAAAATGTGTTCTGGGCTGGGAGTTTGGCCTAGTAGTAGAGTGCTTGCCTAGCATGCACGAAGACCCAGGTTTGATTCCTCAGTACCACATACATAGAAAAAATCCAGAAGTGGTGCTGTGGCTCAAGTGGTAGAGCTCTAGCCTTGAGAAAACCCCAGGACAGTGCTCAGGCCCTGAGCCCAAGCCCAGGACTGGCAAAAAAACAAATAAATTGTGTTCTACCAAATAGTGAAAGATATTTGTGGGAACTGGGGGCCCAATATGCTTGTTATTTTAGCTACATAGGAGGCTGAGATCTGAAGATCACTGTTCAAAGCCAGCCAGGGCAGGAAAGTCTGTGAGACTCCAATAAACTAACAGCTGAAAGTGGAGCTGTAGCTCAAGAGGTAGTGTTAGCTTGAGCAAAAAAGCTTAGGGGTAGCATCCAGGCCTTTAGTTCAAACTCTAGGAATAGCACAACAACAACAACAAAAACTTTAACAATATTCTCGCAAACTATATTCACCAGCTCACTGAAAGATTAATACCAGCAGGCAGAGACAGGGAGAATCATGGTTTGAGCTATGTGAGCAAACATCATGAGAAGTCATTCTCGACCAGTAAAAAGCTGAGCAGAGTAATGTGCTTCTGTCATCCTTGCTATGATGGGAAGCACAGGTCTCCATGTTGGCTAGGCGTATGTATGAGACTACTCAAAAATAAAGCTCAAATGGCCTGGGCTGTGACTTAAATAGTAGAGCACGTACATGTAAATACAAGACCTTGACTGTAAATCTCAGTAGCACAAATAAATAAATGGAATGAAGTTTGAGGGAGAGAAAGAAGGGGGAGAGGGAGGGAAGGAGGGAGGAATTGACAATGGTATTCTATGATGAACATAGTAAAGCAAATGCCACGAAAATGACCTCTCCAATCTTGCCTTACCTAGACTCTAGATCCACGGCAATTTCTATGACAGAAGTATCTGAATCATCAACAGTTTTTTCCAAGCTCATATGCTTCTCCATTTCCTCCAATTCTTTCAGGCACTGGTAGTACTAGATTATAAATGAATCCATTATTAAAACAACTTTGGCTGGCCACTCATGGCTCATGCCTGCTACACAGGAGGCTGAGATCTGAGGATCATGGTCCAAAGCCAGCCCAGGCAGGAAAGCCTCCTGAGACTCTTAACCTCAAGAAACTAATCAGAAAAAGGTGGAAGTGGTGCTGTGGCTCAAAAGACAGAGCAGTGACTTTGAGCAAAAGGAGCTCAAGGTCCCAAGTTCAAGCCCCAGGACCAACACGAAACCCCCCCCCCACCAAGATACAATTTTGCTTTCTAACTGAACAAGTTGAATATTTGTAGACATTTGGAATATTAGTTACGGAGACATATAATCACAGATCTGTTACAGCTGGCAAGTGGTTGACGGATGAATGTATTTTTGCTTACCTTGCTCCGGTCAGGATCACAGTAGTCTAGGAGAGAATCACAAAAGTGGTAACCTATCGACTCCAAATCCCGGGTGTTGAAATGAGTGCCCCGTTTATTACCTAAGACACCAATAAGTTTAGCTTCACTTGAGGATGATTCAATCCTTCTTTCCCCTTATTTAATCTGGTAGGCCTATGTCACAAGGAAGCACAAACAAAATGTTCGTATGAACCGTGGTATGTGTTGTAGCTATTCTTCAACAGCTGACTAAGGGGCCTGCCCACACCTGGACCCCAACTACGTCAGTGTGGCACACCAGAAGAAAATTCATCCCGCTGATGCTGTGGTAGGAGGTGGAAGTGCTCCTGAGACACTGCTGATCATCATTACTGGGAGAAAAACTAGGGTAAAAACTTCGTGAAAAGAATGTTTTGATCATCACAAATAATGGTGCATCAATTTCTAGAGGCAGAAGGTACACGTGTGGATTTCCAGTGATTTCTTTTATGGATTCATTTTCTTAAAAAACATGTATATAGCATACAAATGAAGCTCTAGGTATGACTCTTCGGTACCACATACTCAGAAAAGCCATTAGTGGTGCTGTGGCTCAAGTGGCTGAGCACTAGCCTTGAGCAAAAAGTGTCCAGGGACAGTGCCCAGGACCTGAGTTCAAGCCCCGGGACTGGCAAAGAAAAAAAGAAATCCCCCTAGCATTGGTTTTTACTTAAAATCTCTGGGAATGCCTATTTGTAAGCTAATCTGTGGGCCGTGAGTGTGGCCTAGTAGTAGAGTGCTTTCCTAGCATGCACAATACCCTGGGTTCCATTCTTTGGTACCACATACACAGAAAAAGCCAGAAGTGGTGCTGTGGATCCGGTGGTAGAGCACCGCCTTGAGAAGGCTAAGAACAGTAGCCAGGCTCTGAGTTCAAGCAATAGGACTGGCAAAAACAAAACCTCCCCAAAACCACAATGAAATTCTATGGTGCCAGCAAGGAGAATGACATCGCCCCATTCATAAGGAAATTGAAAGACTTGGAAAAAATCATATTAAGTGAAGTAAGCCAGACCCAAAGGAACATAGGCTCCATGGTTTCCCTCATTTGTAACATTTAGTTTAGGTGTAGGACTGTCCTAGCAGAGGATCACAGTAGCTCAAAAGCTATGTACATGGGGCCATATAGGATGAGGCTAAGCAAAACAAATTCTAGGATATAGAAACAAGAGGTTTATCTCTAAGGGTTTGGCTTTTTATTTTTTGCCAGTCCTGGGGCTTGAACTCAGGGCCTGGGCACTGTCCTTGGACACTTGTTGCTCAAGGCTAGCGCTCTGCCACTTGAACCACAGTGCCACTTCTGGCTTTTTCTGAGAATGGGGTACTGAGGAATTGAACCCAGGGCTTCGTGCATGCTAGGTGAACAGTCTACCACTAGGCTACACTCCTGGGACCATGCTTATTGTTCTTAAGGTACTATGTTTATTTGCTTATTTGAAATACGGAAGGGAAGAGGAAAAACAAGATGATTGAGAAGGGAAAGTGGGAGAAAAATATGGGAAGGGGTAACAATGTTCAAGAAGTAATGTACCCACTACCTGATGAATGTGTAACTCCTCTGTACATCACCCGGACAATAACATAAAAAATCAAAAATAAAGATGAAATAGTCCCCGAGTGAAAACTTACCCTATGTACAGAATTAAATATCAGTATGCATTTTAATGGAAGCAACTTGTTCACTAACACATGCTCTGTCTTATCAGTTTTACACTGAGATATGCATGTCAAGCAGGTATGTTGGTACGTACCTGTAACCTCAGCACTGGGGAAGCTGAAGCAGGATGATTACAAATGGGAGGCCAGCTTAGGCTATGTAATAAAATCTCAATTTTAGGCCCCTGTCCCAGTTAAAAAAAAACCCATGTTTCTCCGTAGCTTCATTCTCTGAGATGGAGAACTGTTGACCTTACCCAGAGTAGATCCACAAAAGGTGGCCTCCATGGTAAAGCTGTTTCTGATTCCCATTTTCCACATGACCACCCTTCCTGTTCCTTCCTTGCTCTTCTGCACATTAAACTTGCAGGCCGGGAATGAAAACTGAAAAGCAGCAAATGAAAGTGAGGCCCACATGTTTCTTAAGAAGCAGGGTTGAAGAGGATTTAAGTCATTGTGTGAAATCTGTAATTCTCACTAAAGTTTTAGGGGCTACCTGACCAATAAAGATCAAAGATGATAGATGATATCATTAATCAGAAAAATAACTGGTTGCTTTTTTCTTTTTACAAATCTATATAAAGTGAACATTTCTTTAAAAGATATATCAGATCTACATTCATCCTTAGAACCTAGGTACATTACATATAATAATATGTACTTGCTTTTAGAAACACATGAACAGAAATGATACACTTGATTTTTGAGATTTACACATTCCGATTCCTTGAATAAGGTATACCTTTAACTCATATTTAAAATCACTTAATTAACACTTAGATTTTATTGCAATAGTATCATACTTTTGGGCTGGGTGCCAGTGGCTCATGCCTGTAATCGTAGCTACTAAGGAGACTAAGATCTGAGGATCATGGTTCAAAGCCAGCCCCAGCACAAAAGTCTGTGAGGCACACATCTCCAATTAACCACCAGAAAACCGGAAGTGGCACTGTGGCTCAAGTGGTAGGGCGCTAACTTTGAGCTGAAGAGCTCAGGAACAGTGCCCAGGCTTAGAGTTCAACCTCTGCAACTGACCAAAAAAAAAAAAAAGTTTTGGAAAGGAGTTTAAACTTCTCTTTGGTAGTAGGATTAAACTCAAAGAAGCACTGTCCCATTTCATTCCCTAGTCCATTTTCAGATGGGGTGTCACATGTTTGACTGAAGTAGCTTGGATTACCATCCTCCTATCTCCATATCCCAAGTTGCTGGGATTGTGTTTGTTGCCATTCCATACTTAGGAATAATTAGTGTTAGACATTTCCAGGAGAACATGCTTTACTTTCATATGACAGGCCAATTGAAAGCTTCCTAACATATTATTTATAAAAAGGATAAAAAGGTTTTTGGGAGGATTTATTAATTTACTTATTTTTGACAGAGTCTTGCTGTATTTCCCAGGCTGTCATTCTTAGCTTCTCAAGTTCTCAAGGTATGCATCATTCCCAGCTCTTTTTTTTTTAAAATAATATAACATTTATAAAATAATTATGTTATTCTTTTTTAATCTAATGTTTGTACATTATTGAAATATTGGTTATTCATTTTTTTCTTGGCAAACTTCTACTAAACACTTTAAAGATATTATACATTTCTTAAGAGCATACCTTTAACCTATATACACTAAACACATATTAAAGTAATAAAGGCCTCAAAACATATTGAATGGCAAATAGAGGAACCTTCCATATGTAAAATAATCTTTGTTTCTTCACTATGTAGCTCACATTTGCTTGGAACTCATTATGTAACCATAACTTAAATTGGAGTGTGTGTGTGTGTGTGTGTGTGTGTGTGTGTGTGTGCACGAATGCACATGCTGTTCCTGGGGCTTAATGTTAGAGCCAGAGTGCTGTCCCTGAACTTCTGTGCTCAAGGCAGTGCTCTGTCACTTGAACCAAGTTCCACTGCTGGCTTTTTGCTTGTTTATTGGGGATAAGCGTCTCTCAGATTTATCTGCTGGGGGTTAGCTTTGAACCCTGAGCCTCAGAGATTTCAGCCTCCTGAGTAGCTAGGATTACAGGCATGAGTTGCTGGCACCCCAAAAATTGTTTCAAATTATTTGGTCACGAAGCAGTTCCACATAATTGTTTCCTTATGTCGTCAGCTGTGTAAAGCAGTCAGAAGAACTAAATATAAAATGAGGTTACTGAGAAAGCTTATCTCTTCCACTGTCCACAAGGAGCACTGTTAGCAGAAGGGAAACTGAGCTCTTCAAGGTGCTTACTTTATCTGGGCAGTTCTTGCTCAGCATCAGTGGGAAGATTCGTTGCTGTAAGTACAGAGATTTGGTTTTAGAGCGGTAACTGCCATCGCAGCCATACATGAAGATATTTTCCTTCCTGCTGTGGCCATGGAGATCACAGTATAAAATCACCTCTCGCTTCTCCATCAGTCTACCCAGAAAAGAAGAAAGGGGTTACTAACACCTCAGCATTCTCTTCGATAGGTACAACTGTGTCTTTGTTATATAACGTCCAAATATGTAGCCTTTCAACTTTGTCTTCTTATCTACATAGCATTATTGCCACTACTAATAGACATTTGAAAACATCTATATAATCATTGCCTGTAACTATCTAGATGTGAGTGGTTGTAGCCTTCTATCATGAAGACAGAATTTACCTGATTCCCAAAGACTTTCCACAAGAAACTCACTCTGCTTTATTCTTGGTTTTGGTCACTGTTCATGTTGTTTCTTTTTGACTGGAAAGCACTCATTCCTTCATCATCTTTATAAATGTACATGGTACCCTCATGATCAAAACACATCTGTATCTCTTCCTTCCTTCCTAACCGCTGGAGCTCATCCACTTCCTTCCTGTGGAACTTCTGTATCACAGTTTTCTCAGTTCGACATGTATGGTCCTTAATCGAAATCCTCTAGAACTGTGTTATCCACAGAGAAGCTTCCCACATATTTGTTAATAACTGCACGCCTGAGGCCTTGGGGTTAAATAGACTGTCAGCTAACCCTTCATTAATTTGGTGACTGAATGTTATTCTAAGAGAAATGGTACTGGAATCCGAATTGACTTTTCCTGACAAAATTTTCAAAGAAGCGTATTTCAAAGAAATAAAATATTTTAAAGGAATGACTATATACATATATACATATTTCAAATCTTAGCCTATATAATTTAGAACACTTTCTTAAAAGAATAACAATCAAGCTTTTGAAAATGATCCCTGAAGGAGGCTTCCAAGTTAAAAATGGTGCCAGGGTGGTGGGATTAGGAGTATTTTGAAACTTGACATAGCATGGCCTAATCAATGGCACCTACACAATTGCTTATACATGAAGGGATAATGCTAAAATACTATCATAATGGTATTACAAAGTGGTATTGTAATATGAAACGTATTACCACAACATTAACATCTAAAATTAGAGCATTTAGGGCAGCTGATGATGGCTCACTTCTGTAATCCCAGCTACCTGGGAATCAGAAATGGGGAGGATTGAAATTTGAGGCTACCCAAGGTGAAAGTTAATAATACTGCATTTCAACCAAAAATGCCGGGTATGTACAGTGGGTAGCTCTGTAATTTTAGTTATCTGGGAGGTATAAGTAGAAAGATCATAGTTTAGAGAAAAAGTAAGGCATCTATGAGACCATATCTGAAAAAATAACTGAAGCACAAAGGGCTGGAACATGACTCAAGCAATAGAGAACTTGCCTACAAAGTTCAAGGTCTTGAGTTCAAGCCCTCGTAACACCCAAAGAATCCCAAACAAACACCACCTCCCACAACCTCAAATCAAAGCATGTAAAGCACTGTTTTCATTAAAAACTACTATACCTTAAGCTAATTTCAAACTGAAACCTATTATCCATATAATTTATTGTTCTTGCCAAGCCCCACTTCCCATTTTCTAGAGGTTCATTGGAGATAAGAGTCTCAGGTCCTTTTGTGCCCGGGCTGGCATTGAACCTCGATCCTCAGATCTCAGCCTCCTTAGTAGCTAGGAGTTTTCAACTTCCTCCTCCTCCTCCTCCTCCCCCTCCCCCTCCTCCTCCTGCTCCTTCTCTTCCTCCTCCTCCTCCTCTTCTTCCTCTTCTTCTTCTTCTTCTTCTTCTTCTTCTTCTTCTTCTTCTTCTTCTTCTTCTTCTCCTTCTCCTTCTCCTCCTTCTCCTTCTCCTCCTTCTCCTTCTCCTTCTCCTTCTCCTTCTTTTTCCACGAGTCATGGGGCTTGATCTCCACCTGGGCTCTGTCCCTGAGCTCTTCAGCTCAAGGCTACCACCCACCCCGGGCCTGAGCATTGTCCTTGAGCTCTTCAGCTCAAGGCTACTGACTTACCCTTGAGCCAAGCCCCACTTCCCGTTTTCTAGAGGTTAATTGGAGATAAGAGTCTTGATCTTTTTGTGCCGGGCCTGGCTTTGAACCTTGATCCTCATATCTAAGCCTTCTCAGTAGCTAAGATTACAGGCGTGAGCCACATTGCACTTGGCAGATTTTTCAACTTCTTAAGGGTCAAAAGAAACTTTTATTTCTAGATAATTAATTCCCAAAGAAATTATTATTATTATTGTTAAAGTAAAAGAATATTCACGTCACTCATCTTACATTAACAGTTTGAAATTTCTTCCTATTTGCTGATGACTGAGATGTCATAAGTATTTTATATTAGGGATCATATATGAAAACTATACTATGATGTATTCTAACATGCAACCTTTAATCTACTTACAGCTGCTTAACCTGACCATATTAATATTTAATATTAATTATTAATAATTAATATTACTTTATTTACCTGCCCTTATTAACAGCAAAAAAAAGTTTCTCTCTTTCTTGGGATTCTTTCTGTAACTTAATGAATAGAGCTCTGCCTTTACCTTTCCTACAAGATAACCTGAGACATTTAAATTTGCATCCACAGAGGCAAGCCCAAGGGTCTTGACCTATGATATAACTTTTGCTAGACCAGGAACCCTAACATCAAAGATCATAATGTATCTAACAAGGACCCCAGCAGCTCCCTTTAATTATTTTTAAACCCTTTTTATTTTAGAATAACTTTAAATTTAGACCAAATTTGTAAAAACAGTGAGCATTCTCATAAAAGCTTCTCTATCTTCCTTAAATGTTAACCTATTACATAAACCATGATATATTAAAAACAAAATACCACAGTCTATTGGCACATGCCTATACACACAGTTGCTTAGGATAGCATAGGATGCACTCCATTAGATGCAAGAGAGCTTGTCTGAAAAATACACTAAAAACAAAAGTAAAAGGACTGGATGTGTGGCTTAAGTGGTAGAGTGTTTACCTAGCAAGCTGGAGAAAGCCTGAGTTTAATGCCCCATACCACAAAAACAAACTAACCTAAAGACACCAATATTGGCACATAACTACTCAGCTTCCTTGGGATTTCACTAGTTTTTGTCCCCACTCATTTTCCTTATTCTGTGCTGGAATTTGGTCTGGAATATCACATTGCACAGCCAGTTCTTTCTGTTGCTTGCATCCCCAAGGAACAAAAGTCACCAGCTATTGTTTTATCACTTGAATGTTTCCCAGCTAGTTTCAAGAAAGCCAACTTGTCAGCTCCTCTGAGGAACTGAAGGATTTCCTTGCTCCCCTCCCCCAACTCTCTGCCCCTTCCTGGTACTTTCTAATGGGATTCCTGTGCTTGTCACTGTGAAGAATTCTGGTTAGCAACAGTGGATAAAGGGATAGCATTCCTATCCAAGTATTTATTATTATGACATTCCAATAATGCTACATCATTTACAAGAATTCTTGCCACATCTTTTTATATTTGAGGAATCATATTAAATATTAGAGTCTTCAGTTTTTCAGTCTATTCTGAGCCCATTAGAGATAATTTTCTCAGTTCATCCTCTTAAATGAGAAGTATTATTTCCATTTCATAGATGACTAATGGAGATTTATTTTGGTGTCTTAATTGCACAAGGTCATAAGTTAATAAATGAGATAGCAGGGATTTCAGTGTGACATGGTTAACTTCCAAATAATGCTCTTAATAATGAAGGTTAGGAGGCTTTGAATTTGTAATGGATGCTCTGGACTCCAGTCAATCTACTGTAGCAGATATCTACTCTGACATTTTATTACCTGATCCATCCAGTAATTCACCCAGAGAGTGAATAAGTAATTAAAATTTTCTGTTTTAAATTTATTTTATTGTCAGTTCTTGAGTTTGCCTGGCTTTCTTTCGTAGCCAGTTCTCCACCACTTGAGCCACACCTCTACCCTGGCTCTTTGCTTATTATTTTAGAAATGAAGTCTTATGAAGTTTTTTTTTTAAATATTTAATTTTTACTCTGGTTAGCTTCAAACTGTGATCCTCAAGATCTTAGCTTCCTGAGTAACAAGGGTTTTAGGCATGAGCACAGAACTCATGTAAGTCTGTTGGGATTTTTTTTTTTCTTTTTGGCTCATGGGGTTTGAACTTGGCCTGGACATTGTCCCTGAGCAATTCAGCTCAAGGCTACTACCCCACCCTTGAGTGAAGCCCCACTTCCCGTTTTCTAGAGGATATTTGGAGATAAGAGTCTCAGGTCCTTTTGTGCCTGGGCTGGCTTTGAACCTTGATCCTCAGATCTCAGCCTCCTGAGTAGCTAGCATTACAGGCCTGAGCCACAGCGCCTGGCTAGTCCTTTGGAAATTTTAAAGCTGTTCAACTTTCCATACTCAAATGAGATGATTGTACATTTAATAACTGTGTAAACCAATAAGCAAAGACTCCCTCTGTGATGTATGTGCAGCACAACAGTCAACTTTCACAAGAGAGAGTCCAAGATCCTATTGCTGGTTTTGCCAACAAGCTGACTTCGGGATCTGCACATTTAGCTATGACTCACAGAGGGATGCTTTCAGAAGTTAGCAAATCCAGTTTGCGTCATGTCATGAGAATGTAGGACCTGACTGGGGAAAACTCACAGGATAATGACGTAGTTCTACATGATCTCAAGAAGAGTTAGAGTAGAATAAATAAGCAAGCGTGTGTGTGTGTGTGTGTGTGTGTGTGTGTGTGTGTGAGAGAGAGAGAGAGAGACAGAGACAGAGACAGAGACAGAGACAGAGACAGAGAGACACTGAGAGACAGAGAGACAGAGAGACACTGAGAGACAGAGAGTCAGGGACACACAGAGACAGAGAGAGATGCAGAGTGACTCAGAGAGAGCCAGAGAGACAGGGACACACAGAGACAGAGACAGAGAGATGGAGGGGCAGAGAGAGTCAGAAATGGGAGGGACAGACAGGGAGACAGACACACACAGAGACAGAGAGACAGAGAGATGCAGAGAGACTCAGAGAGAGACAGAGAGACAGGGACACACAGAGACAGAGACAGAGACAGAGAGACAGAGAGATGGAGTGGCAGAGAGAGTCAGAGATGGGAGGGACAGACAGAGAGACAGAGACAGAGAGAGACAGAGAGAGAAAGAGAGAGCCAGCCAGCCAGCCAGCCAGCCAGACCCAGAGGCGGCGGGAGGGGCGGAGGGAGGCGCGCGCCCCACCTGTGGATCATGTTGCGCGTGTACCACACGGAGGGGAAGGACTCCTTGAGCACGGACGTGTAGTTGCGGTTGAGGTCGCGGCCGGACAGCGAGCAGCGGTAGTTGCCCACGATCACGCCGTCGGGGTTGAGCATGGGCACCACCTTGAAGACGAAGGTGTCGCGCAGCAGCTGCGCGTCGCGCGAGTCGCCCAGCAGGTAATCCAGGAAGCCCTTCATCATCCACGAGCTGTTGGTCTCGCCGGGGTGCACGCGGGCGGTGAGGATGACGGCCTTGCGGCGCCGGCCGTCGGCGTTCTTCCAGGGCGTGGTGATGGTGAGCACGTACACCATGTTCCTGGCCAGCGTGGGGCACAGCACGCGGATCTTGCAGAACTTGGAGCGCACGGGGTCGCTGTGGATGGCCGACAGGTAATCCTGCAGGTTGCTGTAGGTGTAGGGGTAGCAGTGCGCGAAGTAGCAGGTGTCCTGGCTGTGCGGGAACTGGAAGGTCCAGGTGAGCGAGAAGAGCTGGCGGCCGTCGCGGCCCTGCTGGCTCTTGTAGTACTTGATCTGCTCCCCGATGCGCCGCCAGCCCACGCGGTGCAGCTGCGCCTCCTTCTCCGAGTAGAACAGGGGCCGCATGCCGCGGTTGTACAGGCTGGCCGGCTTGGTGAAGTTGACGATGGTGAACCTGTACGCCGTGTCGGCCCGCGTGTTGGTGACTTGGAAGTAGTACCACTGGGTGTGCTTGTTGGTGAAGAGGTCGGGGCGCACGGTCAGCTGGTACTCGTACTCCGCCCTAGGGCGCCAGAGAGGAGGAGGAGGAGGAGGGGGTGGGGAATGCACACATGGCCTCTCACCTTCGAGTCAGTGAAACAATTACTTGATGAACGACTACGACAACAGCCACGTCTACCTTGTCTGGTTTTGTTTGGGCCCTGGGGTTTGACATCTGGGCCAGGGCGCTATCCCTGAGCTGCTTTTTCCTTTGCCAGTCCTGGCCTTGATTTTAGGGCCTGAGCACTGTCCTTGGGTTTTCCTCAAAGTTAGAGCTCCACCACTTTGAGCCTCAGCACCACTTCTGGCTTTTTCCTGTATATGTGGTACTGAGGAATTGAACCCTGGTTTTCATGCATGCTAGGCAAGCACTCTACCACTAGGCCGAACCCCCAGGCCCCCGGGGCTTCCTTTTCTTTTGCTCAACGCTGGCTCTCTACCACTTGAGCCACAGCCCCACCTCCTGCTTTTCTTCTTCTTTTTTTGTTTTTTTTTTTTTTTAAATTTTCCCTGAGTTTATTGGAGATGAGTCTCACAGACTTTTCTGCCCTGGCTGGCTCTGAACTGGGATCTTCAGATCTCAGCCTCCTGAATAGCCAGGATTACAGGTTGTGAGCACTGGCCTGGCAGAGAGTGTAACCATGTTTACCTAAGACAGTACCCAATAACAAGTCAAAACAGAACAGGGAAGCTGGCTAGGACTGGTGTGGGAAAAGGGCCAGGGGGATGAAAGAGAGTGGCGGAGGGTAAGTCTGCTCAAGGGACAGTCTATGCATGTATGCAACATGTTATAATGAGCCAGCACCGTGTACAACTAATTGATGCTAATAAAAATGTAGAAAAACATTAAAATGTCCTTCCCCCCCCATTAGAAACTGTATCCTAATCTAAAGCCTTTGTATTGCATTGTAATTCTACATAAAATCTGCATAAAAATCTGCATATTTCAATGTAATTGCATTTTCTTTTGTAAAATAACTGATTAAGGTATTATGGAAACTGAAGAAAAACCCACATTTTTTTCTTCAAACACATATTTTGACTTTCTAATAATTTGAATTCTTTTTTTTTGGCCAGTCCTGGGCTTGAGCTCAGGGCCTGAGCACTGTCCTTGGACTTTCTCAAGTCTAGTGCTCTACCCACGTGAACCTCAGCACCATTTCCGGCTTTTTTTTTGTGTGTATGTGGTACCAAGGAATCGAACCCGGGTCTTCGTGCATGCTAGGCAAGGACTTTAACCACTAGGCCAAACTCCTGGCCTAATTTGAATTCTTGAGATATGAAATTGTCATTCAGAGAAATTTAAAAGCATTTAAAAGTTAATGTGATCACATAGATTGTAAAATTTGAATTCTTTCAGTACAAGGACTGTATTTGGTAACAAGCTAGTCTGTAAACATATATATATATATAATTTTTTTTTTTGGTCAGTCCTGGGGCTTGAACTCAGGGCCTGAGCACTGTCCTTGGGCTTTCTCAAGGCTAGAGCTCTACAACTTGTGTCACAGCACCACTTGCATTCTTTTCTATGTATGTGGTATCGAGGAATTAAACCTGGGTCTTTGTGCATCCTGGGAACAGGTAAAATAATTCCTTCAAATCCTTGATATCACCAATTAGCACTTACACTTCAGGAATTACAAGAACTTCAAGAGACCTAACATAAAAATGAATAAACATTTAATGTTTCACTCCTTAAATAAAAATAATTAAAACCTACACTTTGACTACCTTCTGTAGATTACCACTTTCAAACCTTGCTTCAAACATCAAGGTGTTGTCACAGTTATCCGCAGGCTGCTTCAAGGGTGTCCGATTACCCCCAACTCGGGAATATACAAAACAGGGTTCTTTATAAGCTGGTAAGAAAAGACTAAATCAATGACAATAAGATATATAATGAATTTCATATATTTGAAAGCAAGGTAACACATTTCTGCATAGAGCAAAGAAAAAAAGATGACAAGAATGTTAGAAAATACTTTGAACAGAATGACACAGAACACACGTAACACGTCTTTTGTGGGCTGAAGTAGAAACAGTGCTTACAAGGACATTTAAAGTTCAGCATGTGAAACACTAGAAAAGACTTAAAACTAGAGTCCCAATTCTGCATTCCTTCTTGGGATTAGATCACTGGGAAAACGTTTGGCTCTCATCCTTGCCACAAAAATATTGCTGTGGGTCAATGTACAGCTGTTCTTGAACTCCTCAAAGAACTGTGGTTACAGGACCACTGCTACTTCAGAATCTAAGACACTTCTGGGGAGAGTTGGGACCCGAGCACTAACTTACCTGGTACACACGACTGACGCTGAGGTGGCAGCCAGGCACTAATGGCTCACACCTGTAACCCTAGCTACCGAGGAGCCTGAGATCTGAGAATCACGGTTCAAAGCCAGCCCAGGTATGAAAGTCCGTGAGACTCATATCCAAATAACCATCAGAAAACCAAAAGTGGCACAGTAACTCAATTGGTAGAGCTGGAGCTGAAGAACTCAAGGACAACACCCAGTCCCAGAGTTCAAGCCCCATGACCGATAAAAACCCCAAACCAAAAACACGAAAAAATCAATTGGTAAAGAATGAGTGGAGTAATAAAGAGAATACAGGAATACAGAGTTTCTTGGAAGATTATCAAGGATACACAGATACACAGATGTAAGGGGATTTTATACCTACCAAAGGATATACAGATGTAAGGAAAATTTATACCAACCAAATATGTAGAGGTAAGGGGATTTTGTACTCTTCTCGTGGACCCCACCACATAGTGAGAAAAGCAATGGATGAACTGCAAGTAATCCTCATCACAGTATTGAGTGGGAGGTCGGGGTGTGGCCAGCACGGTGGAGAATGACACAAAATCTGCCCAGATCACTTCTCCTCCCCTCTCGGGGAATAATATCTTAAATTCTTGGAGCAAGGGCAACAGACACTGGCACCTGTAGGGCACTCGTATGCATACGTACTATCCAAGGAAAGGAAACTGACTAAAACCCCCAAATAACACCAATGTTTTCTTCCCTGAGGAAAGGTAGGTTTACACACTGGAAGTACACCAACAGTTGAAGATCCTGGAGTACTGAAAAGATTTTCTTTCTGAGAAGCAGGGACTCTATGTGTGGCTAAGGTAGAGGCCTAATGAGAACGACAGCAAATTCCTGTTTCTTCCCTCAAACCTTCACAAGCCATGAGAACCAAGTGACAGGGACCTAGGCATTTGGGAGCAGTGAGAAGTTCAGAGATCCTCTATGAGGAAGACAGCAAAGGCTGCCACTCCTGCACCATCACTCCAGCTCCCTCCTAAATGGGGATGTGGGATTTGAAGCTTGTGGTGCAATGAAGAGCAAACAATAAATCGAGGCCTACCTTATTTCCTGGTTACTAATGTAATACCAGGCCCCTACCCCATCTCATACTCATACAATGAAGAGTTAGCAAGTGGACATTTTGTTGGTTGGGTTTTTTTCAATTTTTAGGCATTAAAAACAATTTGCCTGTCTTTACTGATGTTCACAAGACCTCCAGATAACAATCTGAAGATTTCAGCACATACACACACACACACACACACACACACACACACACACACGCACAGGAATCTTCCATACACTGTCAAAAGGCAAAACGTAACCATTCTATTAGAGAAAGAAGTTAGATCTGTCAGATAGAGAAATTAGAAGATGCATGATTAATAAGTGAAAGGTTCAAGTGGAAAAAAAGAACAAATGAGTATTTCTGAATAGAAATTGTCAGAAAGCATTAACTTGCATGTGAGAAATGAAAACACTAGAACAGAAGCAGAGATTGCCTTTGATGAACTGCATAGAGCAGAGGAATAAACACTGAACTCAAAAGGTGACTCACCAGAAACAAAACTGAAGCATAAAGTTTATTTTGTTTTAAGCAACTCACACATACACATACACATACCCCACCTCCATCCATGCCTATGTGATTTCAGCATTCCTTTTTAGTCTTCCTTAACTTTATCTACCCTTTTGTAAAGTCATTCAATTAAACTTCATGTGCCTTCTAATACCCGGTATGACTCTGACTGAATCACCTCAACTATTTTAATTCTTTTAAAATCAGATCTTGCTTCAGCTATTCCTGAAACTATAAGCCAGGTTAACCATTTAAGTATTTTAAATCAACTTTTTTAAATGTTAGAGGTGCTTTTTCTCTTCAGGTGTTTAGAAACATGTGTGCAAATATGTGATTTATAGAAATCCCTTTGAAGTTGTTTTTAATATATGAAAAACACTAAGATGCTAAATTCTGATGGTGAAATTGTGCTAATAAATTGTGCCAAGAAATATTGGAATATTAGGACACAAGCTAAGATTCTAAGTTTGATTATCAGCACTCTCTATCATAAAAGCAGACTAAGAGTATGCCTGATTGAATACAACTTGCAAGGTGTGAATATTGATCTTGAGTAGTAATGCTTTCCTGGGATATAATCTTGGATGTCATTTGTGTCTATGGTATTTTATTCAGGTATGAAAATGCCAACTCTAAGAAATGCATCAAACAAGCATGAAATGAAAAGGAAGGTATCTGAATGATTGAAAGAGATGCAGAGAGACTAACAATTGTAGATAACTCCACCAAGTTTACCTTCAAAAATATGTGAGGCACAATTCATTCTAAACATAATTCCCCATTCTAATAGATGTGATAGTATATTTTAAAGTGACTCAGCACAGACTAGTATATCTTCAAAAATATAATGAGTGCTAGCTCATACTGAATCAACATGTACCTCAACATTTTTCATAGGGATAGAAACTTTCTGGTAATCTGAGTTTCCCACTACAAAGAGCAAAACAAGTATAACTAAACAGTAATACATATACCAACATGTATATATGGATGTATGTAATATATAATTTGTGTGTGTGTGTGTGTGTTGTGTGTGTGTGTGTGTGTGTGTGTGTGTGCGTGTGCGTGTATATACTAGTCTTGGGACTTGATCTTGAGTACTGTCCCTGAGCTTTTTTGCTCAACTCTACCACTTTGCCCCTTGAGTCACAGCTCTGCCTAATTGGAGATAAGAGTCTCATTGACTTCAGTTAACTGAGATCCTCATACCTCAGCCTCCTGAGTAGCCAGGATTACAAGTGTGAGTCGCAGGAGCCTATCTCATTAGGCACTCACCATCTTCTGCCAGATAAACCACAGTATCTTCACTGGTGTTTGAATAGGCAGGTTCTATTTCCAGGCCGGTGGGGACATACACTGGCTCAGGAAACAAAGGAGTCCAATCTGGAAAAGAAGGAAGGGAGGCATTATATAAATATGATATCAAAATGAAATAGGAATAATTTCCTGTACATTTGCAGACCCAGGCTAAAATTTACTATTTTGAGCAGGCTATGTTCACTGAAACACCATCCCACTGAAACAAAACTCATATTCCTTTGTATCTTGTTCTGCAATTATCTTGAGTTGTTCAAGTTTCTGTGTGCTCATTATCAATTTGGTGTTATGATTTCTATTTTTTCCTCAGTCCTTGATGTCTTTCTATCATACCTCTGGACTCTCTGTCCCACCTTTTCTTCTATCTTTCACTGTATCTTAAGCCTCTTTTTTTCCTCTTTTCTTTGTCATGGTGATACCTTCAGTTTATACGTATTTTCAGGTTTCTTCTCTCAAAAAAAGAGTGTATATTCTTAGACTCTCCATCATTTTTCATTTGAAAACATTACCTGCCAAATTTATATATGTATGTACACACACACACACACACACACACACACACACACACACACAAATACATTGACAAATACCCTAGCTGAATAAGAATCTGCTGATAAGAAACAAGCACTAATTGGAGAAACATTTTGGACATTTTGGACATCTGTTCTAGCAATGCGATAGCATTTGAGATAATGAAGAAGAAGGAAGTCTACTTACAGAGACTCAATAAACTTCCACATTATGCATTATAGGATTAATCAAATAACACACAATCAAATATAAATTAATAGTAAAATTATAACTACTAGTGGAAAACCTTAATCAACTCAAGCCAAAATGCATCACAAACTTACAACTGCTTTCTGTTCTGCAAACCCTGGGGTATTTTAGCTATCTGCTTTTGTGTAAGCTTCTTATCAAAGAAATAGTTGGAGATTTCCTTAACCTCTGCATATGCTATTATTTATTTCTTAATAAGTGGCCATATAAAGACACACAAATATCTATCAGAACTGGAAAAACAACTTATATAACTGTCAACATTTCAGTTTTCAGTTTTCCAGAGTCTCCCTACTGAGAACCATATTTTGAGAATCAACCTAAGCTAGCTTCAGTTTAGCTTTTGCTTACTTTAATCCCACTCTGTCATTAAAATGTTCTTTGCATAGTATTTGAAGTAGTGGTCACTTAAATGTTTGTAGATTAAGTGGAAGGATGGTCAGAAAGATGGATAGATGACTGGATGGATGGCTGAACAACTAAGGGTAAATATCCACATTTAAGTATAAATGATATAATACAGGTTTACTACCATAAATTCTTTCTATCCCACTATATATCTTCATTGCAAAAAAGTCACTCTAGCATTATTTAAACTTTCATCCTGTGTCTAAACCAATTTACCCACCACCAGCAATTTTGTAAGTTCCATTTCTTCCTCTTTTCTTCAGATGTCTATGAAACGTTTCTTGGACTTACTATCAAGGAAATGCAAACTCAACCCAAATGGAATGATTGAGTTATAACAAGATGGAGTACCATTTCATATATTTACTTGCTAAAGACAAGTTTTAAAACTTAAGAATCAACAAATGATTTATTTTCTAAGAATCCTAGAAAACTAGATTACTATGGAGGCCAAAGGTAAAACAATACTTTGTACATTTCCAAGTGCTGGGCTGGGAGTTTGGCCTAGTGGTAGAGTGCTTGCCTAGCATGCACGAAGACCAGGGTTCGATTCCTCGGTACTATATACATAGAAAAAAGCTGGAAGTGATGCTGAGGCTCAAGTGGTAGAGCTCTAGCCTTGAGAAACTCCAAGGATAGTGCTCAGGCCCCGAGCTCAAGCCCAGGTCTGGCAAAACAACAACAACAACAACAACAACAACAACAACAAAAAACCCCCCCAAACCAAAAACATTTCCAAGTGCTCCAGATTAATTTAGTAATGGTGCCACCTGATGGTCATTTATGGTTATTGAATTTTCCTTTGTTTCTCCCCTCATTCCCCGTATTTTTACATGAACATCCATCAGTTGTACTACAGGGTTTTGTTTGACTTGTGGATATAGGTACCCTGATCAGATGCATCCCCGCTGTCACTCTCCCTCATCCCATCTCCCCTCCTCCCGAATCATCTCAAGCTATACTGTTCCAGTTTCACACATGTATATAAAGTATTTTGACCATATTTACCCACTTTTGCTCTCCAACCCTCATCCCATAGTTGTTTATATTTCTTGTATTCTTTTTTTAGTTTATTACTTAAATGGGTTTCATTATATTTCACACATTCATATGTAGTATTTTAATCTGCAGATTCGTCTCTGATTTAACTGATATCTTTAAAGTAATGATACTTTGAACTTGTTATAGCCTAAGTATGTAAATATATGTATGTCTGTATTTGTTTTTTTAATTAAAAGAAGTGCCAGTGACTGTTGGTGGGAGTGCAAACTCATTTAACCACTGTGGAAAGCAGTATGGCAGTTCTCAAAAGACTAAACATAGAGCTCCCCTATGACCCAGCAATTCCACTACTTGGCATTTACCCAACCGTCCTGAAACAAGGGCATACTAAATCCACTAGCACAATGATGTTCGTTGCAGCACTATTTACCATAGCAAAGATATGGAACCAACCCAGATGCCCCTCAGTTGATGAGTGGATCAACAAGATGTGGTATTTATACACAATGGAATTCTATGCTGCTGTCAGAAAGCACGACATCATCCCATTTGTAAGGAAATGGAAAGACTTAGAAAAAATCATATTAAGTGAAGTAAGCCAGACTCAAAGGAACATAGGCCCAATAGTCTCCCTCATTTGTCATAATCAGTAGAAACCTTGGGCTCTCCTAGCAGATATTTACAATAAAACAAAATCTAGAGACATTAGGCCAAATAGTACGACACTAAATGTAAGGCCTCCAGGATAAGGAAACAAAAGCCATATAATGAGTGACTGTTGTCCTTAATGTACTATGTTATCTCTCATCTCTTTTGCCATCCCTTGGTTATCTCATATTGTTACAATTTTTCACCTTGTTATCTGATATATTTTATATGTGCTTAATTGGTTATTTGAAATTGGATAGGGAAAGGGGGAAATCAAGATAAGTGGGGGGAGTGTGGGAGGGAAATGGGGACCATGTCATGAGAAAGGGTATCAATGTTTGTGAAGTTATGCACCTTCTATCTGGTGAATATAATGTAACCCATCTATAAATTACAATAAAAATTATTAAAAAACTGCCAATCAAACTGCAAAAAAGTGCCCTGATTGTATTTTTTAAATTTATTTGGGTCTCTTAAAATTTCTATTATTAATGTATTATAGCTTCTATATAGAAGTCATTTATGCCTTTACAGAAGTTTAGACAATATTCTAGTTTGCAACAATGAAAAACATACAGACAAAGGGCAGCAGCAGTAAAGATTTTTCTGCTCTGAAATATTTGTTGGCATGATACTTAATCCTCTTTAAATATTTGGCTGTATATTCCCTACAAACTAGAACTCCTCCAATGTAATTGTAGTGCAATGTAGATCTCCATGTGAAGCCAGAAATGCTGTCTATCGCAAAAGGATCCAGGTTAAAATCACACGCCACCTTTGATTATCCTGCATCTTAACTTCAAGTTTGGAATCATTTCCCCAGCTTTCTTTCTTTTGTGACTTTAAGACTTCTGAAAATGACTTCTAATTTTTAGCTAAGAGACATTGAATGTTAACAAAGTACTACCTCTGCCTTGTGATAACACATCACTTGAACAAACTACAAATGAAACATTTTTCTGGAAACTTCCAGCCAACTAAGTACACCTGCAAAGGAAAAACCAGACCCTGAACCCTGAATCCTGAAGGCTGTACTGCTGGCTTCCATATCAACTGGTCAGCAGGTCCAGCTAACAATCTTCTAGAAAGCCAAAAGTAGCTTAGTGTGAGTGTAGAGCCCTTTGAGGTTGCTCATTTAGGATTTAGCCTGTTACAAAAGCCAGTCCCAGTTGACTACAGACTCATGGGTTTATTTCTGTGCTTTCCATTTTATTCACTGGTCTATATGTCTAGCCACATGATTAAACCACACCATCCAGAACACTTTGAGTCTTGAAGACAGAAGGTATGAGTTCTCAGCTTTGTTCTTTCCAAGTTTTGTTTTGTTTTTAAATAGGGAGAAGGAGAGACCAGGGTTTCTTGGTTTTTCCATGTGATTTTAGGATCAGCCTGTCAATTTCTACAAGATAGCCAGTTAGTAGTCTAATGGAAGTTGCATTTAACATATAGACAGATCAGTTTGAGAAGGACTTCTGTCATGACATAAGAAATGTTCTAATTTGTGAATATGTATATTCTCAGCCATCTACTTTATGTAGATGTGTGTGTGTGTGTGTGTGTGTGTGTGTGTGTGTGTGTGTGTATACAGGTACTAGTCTTGGGATTTGAACTTGGGGCCTCTTGCTCTCACTTGGCTTTTTGGTCAAAGCTGTCTCTTTATCACTTGAACCACATCTCCACTTTTGATTTTTGCTGACTAATAGGTACGAGTCTCATAGTTGTTCCTATCCTAGCTGGCTTTGAACCAAGATCCTCAGATCTCAGCAACATAGAAATATAATTGATTTTATATACTGACCTTGTTCAACCTTGTTGAACTCATTCATTAGTTCTTAAATTTTTCTAGCAGACTATCTAGGATTTTCTACCTCTCAGATCATGTAAGACCTGAGGACAAGTCTCCTGCCTGCCCAGTGGTCTTTTCCCAAGTGGGGAGCATGTCTGAAGATATGTTCCTTTTGGTCCAGCATAGCATCACCACTCTGGTACTTGTGGTGCTTGTCCTTGAGTATGGGCCATGTCTGCCATGTTTTCTACACCTACGATGCACGGCTACCCTCAAATGCCTGCAGTCACTCTGAGACACTGGTAGGCCCTGATGACATTGATCATGGCCAAAGAAGAATTGACATAGAGGTTTGACTTCTGTACTCATTCTGAACCAAAATCAATATACCAAACCCAACCAACCCCCTATAATTCATTGGTCTGAAAAATCTTCCATCCTGAACGCTAGATGGTAAAATCAGAACAGTTGGTTCATACATCAGATGATACATACCCACAAAGGGACACAAGAGGCAGGAATAAACAAAGAACCCCAAAAGGAGTTCCCAAAAAACAAGCCTTAAAATAAGGGACCTCCATGAGCCATTTGAATGAAATTCACACTGAGGATCCTCAGAAAACTTAGTGAGCTGTGACAATATAAACAGCCAATTCAACAAAACAAGGAAACATATATGATCTGCATGAAAACTCGAAAAGATCTACCTTCTATTTCTGTGGGAATGCCTATTCTAACACCATACTAACAAAGCAGAAGTTCTAAAGTCGGAGTCCCTTACCAATGTGCTTGACTTTTTCATCAATGACCTCGCAGTGGTAGGGCCATCGTGTGGGACTCAGTGGGCCAGAAGAAGACACGCCATATAAATCCCTTGGCTTTCGAAGGCGAGGCACCCATCGTCCTAGCTGATACTCCAAGAGAATCTGCGTGGTCCGGGGGAAGAACGGGTCGCCAAGAGCGTCAGCTGGAAAGATTCAAACACAAGGCATGAGCAGGAATGTCATGATTCCCCCGTGCTTTGCACGACTTTCTGTTTTTCTTCCAACATTAGTTCATTCACGGATATCATTACTACTATCAAATAATTCTTCGCATTTTTAAATTAAAAAATGTATGAACATTTGTGACAACTCACATTCATAATAGCTAAAAATGTGTGTCAATGTATATACACTGTGGATTCATGCTGAATTCTCCTTCTGTATTCTAAAAATGTCAATTGCTTCTCTCTCGCTCTCTCACTGTCTTTTTGCTTACTTTTTATTTTAAAAGTTGTTTTACTTTATTCATCGTGTGTGCGTGTGTGTGTGTGTGTGTGTGTGTGTGTGTGTGTGTGCATGTGCTGGTCCTGAGGCTTGCATTCAGGGTCCTGAGCTCTGTCCCTAAGCTTTGTTTTGCTCAAGGCTAGTGCTCTACCACTTGGGCCACAGTTCTCCTTCCAGTATTTTTGGTAGTTTAGTCTCACAGGTTTGCCCTTGCCTGGGCTGGCTTCAAACTGTGATCCTCAGGTCTCAGCCTAAGTCACTAGCCTCTTGGGTTGGGGAATCATTTTATTGTCAGTGACTTTAACACACCACTCTCACCTATGGACAGATCAACAAGGCAAAAACTCAACAGAGAAACCTTAGAACTGAACAACTATATAGACCAACTAGATCTAACAGACATCTGCAGAATATTCCACCCAGCAACAACACAATATACGTTTTTCTCAGCAGCACATGGAACATTTTCCAAAATAGATCACATCTTAGGCCATAAAACAAACCTGGACAGATTCAGAAACACTGAAATTATTCCATGCACACTCTCAGACCACAAAGGCATCAAACTGGAACTGAACACACATCTCCACCAACGAAAACCCTGTAACTCATGGAGACTGAACAACACATTGTTGAATCACCAATGGGTCATCGAAGAGATCAGAACAGAAATCCAACAGTTTATGAAATTCAACAGTAAGGAGTACACAAAATACCAACTCCTTTGGGACACAGCAAAGGCAGTACTCAGAGGAAAATTTATAGCGCTGAGTGCCTACAACAACAAGTTGGAAAAATTGCAAACCAACAAGTTAATGTCTCACCTTAAGCTCCTGGAAAAAGAGCAACAAACCAACCCTAATCCCAGTAGAAGAAAGCAAATAATTAAAATCAAAGCAGAATTAAATGATTTGGAATCCAAAAAAACTATAGACAGAATCAACAAAACAAGGAGTTGGTTCTTTGAAAGAATTAACAAAATTGACAAGCCCTTAGCAAATCTTACCAAAAAAAGAAGAGAGCATATCGAAATAAACAAAATCGCAGATGAAAATGGTAATATCACGACAGAAATTACCAAGATCCAGAATATCATGAGGGAATACTTCTCAAACCTTTATGCCAACAAATTTGAGAATCTAGATGAAATGGATGAATTCCTAGCCAATATTAACATACCCACACTGAACCAAGAAGAACTAAGCCAACTCAACAGGCCTATTTCAAGCTCTGAAATAGAAATGGCAATTAGAGAACTTCCACCTAAGAAAAGCCCAGGGCCAGCTGGATTCACAGCTGAATTCTATAAGGTCTTCAAAGCAGAGCTCACACCAATACTCCTCAAGCTCTTCAACGAAATTGAAAATGAAGGTTCCTTACCAAACTCATTCTATGAAGCCAGTATAACTCATCCCCAAACCAGACAGAGATTCATCAAAGAAAGAGAACTATAGACCTATATCTTTGATGAACATCGATGCAAAACTTCTCAACAAAATACTGGCCAACCGTCTACAACAACTCATCAAAAAAATTATACACTATGATCAAACTGGATTCATCACAGGGAGGCAAAGCTGGTTCAACATACGCAAATCAATTGATGTAATTCAACACATCAACAGGAGCAAGGACAAAAATCACACAATTGTCTCAATAGACGCGGAAAAGGCATTTGACAAGATCCAACACCACTTTATGTTAAAAGCTCTGGAGAAACTAGGAATCCATGGAACATTCCTCAATGTAATAAAGGCTGTGTATGAGAAACCTACTGCTAGTATTACACTTAATGGTGAAAATCTAAAGCCATTCCCTCTAAAATCAGGAACGAGACAAGGATGCCCACTCTCTCCACTACTCTTTAACATAGTACTAGAATTCCTAGCCAGTGCAATAAGGCAAGAAGCAAGCATAAAGGGGATCCAAGTAGGGAAAGAGGAAATAAAACTATCCCTCTTTGCAGATGACATGATTCTGTATTTAAAGAATCCTATAGACTCTACTCCCAAGTTCCTTGAGCTGATTCAAAGCTTTGGAAGAGTAGCAGGCTATAAAATCAACCCTCAAAAATCAACTGCCTTCCTTTATGCCAACAGTGAGAGGAACGAGGCAATAATCAGGAAAGAAACTCCTTTCACAATAGCCTCAAAGAAAATAAAGTACCTAGGAATTAGCTTTTAACTAAGAATGTAAAGGACCTTTTTGACGAAAACTTTAAAACCCTAAAAAAAGGAAATTAAAGCAGAACTAAGGAAATGGAAAAACCTCCCATGCTCCTGGATTGGAAGAATCAACACTGTGAAAATGACAATCTTGCCAAGAGCTATCTACAAATTCAATGCAATACCCATCAACATCCCAATGTCATTCTTTAAAGAAATAGAAGACGCAATCCAAAATTTCATATGGAATAATAAAAGACCCCGTATAGCAAAAACACTTCTTAGCAGAAAGAACAGCGCTGGAGGAATTTCAATTCCAAACTTTAGACTCTATTACAGAGCTATAATTCTCAAAACAGCTTGGTACTGGCACAGGAACAGGCCTGAAGACCAATGGAATAGAACTGAGGACCCAGATATTAAACCACAGACCTATGGCCACCTAATCTTTGACAAGGGAGCCAAAAAAATAGAATGGAAGAAAGACAGCCTCTTCAACAAGTTGTGCTGGCAGAACTGGTTAAACACCTGCAGAAAACTAAAGCTGGATCCTTCTTTGTCACCTTGCACCAGGATTAACTCCAAATGGATCAAAGACCTGGAGGTAAAAGCTGACACACTGAAAACTTTACAGGAAGGAATAGGAGATACACTAGGCCTCCTTGGCACAGGTCGAAACTTTCTTAATAAGGACCAAGAATCACAACAAATCAGAGAAAGGCTGGATAAGTGGGACTGCATTAAACTGCAGAGCTTTTGTATGGCAAAGGACATAGCTAGTAAACTAATCAGGAAGCCTACAGAGTGGGAGAAGATCTTCACCAACCAAACAACGGACAAAGGCCTCATATCTAAAATATATCAACAACTCAAAAAATTGAATCACTCCAAAACTAACCTCCAAAGTAACAACCATCCCATTAAAAAATGGGCCAAAGACTTAAAGAGAGTCTTCTCTGAAGAAGAAACAAAAATGGCCTATAGACACATGAAGAAATGCTCAACATCTCTGGTCATAAAAGAAATGCAAATCAAAACAACTCTAAGATTCCACCTCACTCCAGTTAGAATGGCCAGGATCAGGAAAACGAATGACAACAGATGCTGGAGGGGATGTGGCCAGGAGGGATCACTACTACACTGTTGGTGGGATGCCGGGGCCAACCGGCAGCAAACCAGGGTTCGCAGATTGGGGTTCCTGAAATAGGGGACAAGGACTAGGAAGAAAAAGAAGAGAGACAGACACACCAGGTCCGGGATATCCGCAGTCCAGGCAAAGACTGCCGAGACTGCCGCGTTTATTTTCCACTCCCCCTTCTTCCCTCCTCCTCTCCCAGGGAACCTCCAGGTGTTACATTCATATGGTAATTCTCAGGTCATTTACATAGAATAGGGCCAGAAAGCAATAAGACAATATAGCCATCGTCTGATGCAAGTCAAGGTACAGTTTGATTCCACTCTGGCTCCCAACAGTGGGAGTGCAAACTCGTTCAACCACTATGGAAAGCAGTGTGGCAGTGCCTCAAAAGGCTAAACATAGAGCTCCCCTATGACCCAGCAATTCCACTACTTGGCATTTACCCAACCATCCAGAAACAAGGACATACTAAACCCACTAGCACAACAATGTTCATTGCAGCACTATTTACCATAGCAAAGATATGGAACCAACCTAGATGTCCCTCAGTTGATGAGTGGATCAACAAGTTGTGGTATTTGTACACAATGGAATTCTATGCTGCAGTCAGAAAGAATGACACTGCCCCATTTGTTAGGAAATGGAAAGACTTAGAAAAAATCATATTAAGTGAAGTAAGCCAGACTCAAAGGAACTTAGGCTCAATGGTTTCCCTCATTTGTCATAATCAGTAGAAACCTTGGGCTCTACTAGCAGAGATTTGCAATAGAACAAAATCTTGATACATAAGGCCATATAATGTGAAGCTAATTGAAAGGACCTCCAGGATATTGAAACAAAAGCCATATAATGAATGATTGTTGTCCTTAATGTACTGTGTTGTCTCTCATCTCCTTTGCTGTCCCTTGGTTATCTCATATTGGTATAGTATCTCACTTTGTTATCTGATATATTGAATTTATTTGTATTTGGATATTTGAAATTTGATAGGGAAGGGGGGAAAACAAAGATGGGTGGGGGGTGTGGGGGGGGAGGGAAATGGGTACCAAGACATGTGAAAGGGTATCAATGTATGTGAATTAATGCACCTTCTATCTGGCAAATATCATGTAACCCTTTTACTAATTACAATAAAAAAATTTAATAAAAAAATCATTTACAGGCCGGGAGTTTAGCCTAGTGGTAGAGTGCTTGCCTAGCATGCACGAAGACCTGAGTTCAATTCCTCGGTACTACATACATAGAAAAAAAAAAGCCAGAAGTGGTGCTGAGGCTCAAGTGGTAGAGCTCTAGCCTTGAGAAAGTTCAAGGACAGTGCTCAGGCCCTGAGCTCAAGCCCAGGACTGGCAAAAAAATCATTTGCGTCTATCTATCTATCTATCTATCTATCTATCTATCTATCTATCTATCTATCTATCTATCTATCTATCTATCATCTTTTGTGCCAGTCCTAGGGCTTGAACTCAGGGCCTGGGTGATGTCCTTGAGCCTTTTTTCCCTTCAAGACTAGTGCTCTACCATTTGAGCCACAGCACAACTTCTAGCTTTTTCTATATATGAGGTACTGAGGAATCAAACCTGGGTCTTCATACATGCTAGGCAAGCACTCTACCACTAGGCCAAACTCACGGCCCTATTATTATTATTTTTTTTAATGTGATCCTTATTTTATTAAATCTAACCTTGTTTTTATTTTTTCATGAAAAAAATGGAAAAGTTCAAACCTGTTAGCAGTGCACAATGATGAATATCTTCATCTAAAAATTTTATAAGTGTATCTTCATCCTGAAACAAGAGAATTTTTAAATTTAAAACCCAACAATTTCAAATTTAGAATCGTTCTATATCCATCTTATACTTGGAATTAAGTATGTATCTTTAATGTTTAATGAATAAGAAATTAAAGAAATTATGGGCTCTTGGTCTCAAAGTAATAGCTCCAATATTCTGGAACCATCAAATCTGCATCTTAACTGCTCCTCTTTCACTGACTGTGGTCATAATTATGACTGTAGCAAATGATCAATGTTTAAAGAGACATGGGAACTCGAGAAAACAATTTAAATAAAGGCTAAACTAAGCTAATGGCTCATGCCTGTAATCCTAACTACCCAGGAAGCTGAGATCTGAGAATCATGGTTCAAAGTCAGCCTGGACAGGAGAAGTCTTTGGGATTCTTACCTCCAATTAACCATTAGAAAACAGGAAATGATGATGTGCTTCTAAGTGATAGAGCACTAGCCTTGAGCAAAAAGAGCTCAGGGGGCTGGGACTTTGGCCTAGTGGTAGAGTGCTTGCCTAGCATCCACAAAGACCCAGGTTTGATTTCTTGGTACCATATACATAGAAAAAGCTGGAAGTGGTGCTGTGGGCTCAAGGGTAGAGCTCTAGCCTTGAGAAAGTCCAAGGACAGTGCTCAGGCCCTGAGCTCAAGCCCAGGACTGGCAAAAAAAAAAAAAAAGAGCTCAGGGACAGTGCCCAGTTCTTGAGTTCAATCCCCATGACCACAAAACAAAACAAAAACAAAATACTACCAAGAACAACAACAAAAAACCCCCCCACAGATTATCATAAGTTTAAAGGGTTAAACATCATTTTAGGGAGCATATTTCTATATAATATACACATGATAATTTACATTTTTTAATAAAATTTGAAGAAAATCTCTCAGAAATATGGACTAGAAACAGATAAAGTATTTTAAGGCTCTACATTTTTCTTCTTCCTTATTATTTTGTTTGTAATATCAGAACCATTTTAACTTTTACGATTATTGTGATACACCAGAGGTTTATAGCTTAAGTGATTTTAGAATGATACATACTAGGATGTGGTACAGTAGAATTAATACATACAAGAAAATAAGTGGACATCAATTATAAAAATAAAATACTAATGATTTAATGCATACATTTTAACAAAGCCCAAAAGATTCTTTTTTTTTTTTTTTTTGCCAGTCCTGGGCTTGAGCTTTGGGTCTGAGCACTGTCCTTGGACTTCTCAAGGCTAGAGCTCTACCACTTGAGCCTCAGCACCACTTTTGGCCTTTGTGTGTGTGTGTGTGTGGGGGGGGTACCGAGGAATCGAACCCGGGCCTTTGTGCATGCCAGGCAAGCACTCTACCACTGGGCCAAACACCTGGCCAAAGCCCAAAAGATTCTTGGTGAAAGTATTCCCTAAGGGACCAAGACATGTGAAAGGGTATCAATGTATGTGAATTAATGAACCTTCTATCTGGCAAATATCATGTAACCCTTCTATTAATTACAATAAAAAATGTATGAAAAAAAGAATAAAAAACAACAAAAAAAGAAAACACCGGTATAGTTTTTTCAAAACAGAACATATCATATCCAATTATTAGCTTAACTTTCAGCCATATTATTTCCCAACTTGAATGACAATGATTTAAACATGTACTGGATTTATTGTTAATAGATGTGAGTTATACAAGGGATAATTTCATTATCTGTAATGTATTCCAATCAATCTCACTCCCTACCATTATCCATCTAGTTGATTTTGTAACAAATTGATTTAAAATACATAAATATATATATATTAGCTCAAAATATAAGATCAAAATTAAGAAAAATTTACCGATTCATCATCATCACTGATTGTTCTGTCTGAATAATCTTCCTTTTCTGAGTCTTCTGACATCTCTTCCAGTGTTTGGCTTGAAATAATTTTATTATGTGGATAGGCTGTAAAACAATTTTTAGGGAAATTATTTGACAGTTTTTCTTGTTGAGCTGAAGGCATAGTTTACATTAAGTGACTACTTAAGAAAAGTTCAATTGTCTGTAAAAACTAAGGATGGAGCTAATAAACCCTTTATTGAAGAAATGCTTCATTAATATGAGGCAAATCACAATAAAAGACAAATCAAATAAGTAATTTAACTGAAAAAGAAATCTCCAGATTACATAGCCAAACAATTTATAGTCTTCATTTACAATCTAATACTATACAGTGCTAGTACCTTCAGAATTATCCTAAGGCACAAGAGATCATAAAACAAGAAAAATAGTTTATACAAGGCAATTAAGCGTAATAACATGATGGACATTTTGCTTATGTTAGTTATACCGAAATTTCATTGTTACATTTCCATACATTTACAATGGATTCACTATCATTCTGCCTAGCATCTTGTGTTTTCTCTCCCTCTTCCCAAACAATTTCAACAAGTTTCATTGTTCTGTTTTCATATGTGCCATCTATTTCTACTCTACTCAAACCCTTGCATGCTTCATTGGTAGTAATATAGTTTGGGGTTTGGATTCTTTTGGGGGGTCAATTGTAGGACTTGAAATCATAGCCTGGGTGCTGTCCCTGAGCTCTTTTGCTCAAGACTAGCAACTCTGCCATTTGATCCTTAGCTCCACTTCTGGGTTTTGAGGGTTAATTGGAGATAATAGTTTCATGGGAACTTTTCTGCTGGTGCTGCCTTTGAACTGTAATCCTCAGCTCTACGAACTCTGTGTCCAAAGTGTCTATTCCTTCCAAATTTGGTCCCTTGCTCTCTTTCTGGCTGTTATTTTACACAACACTCCATCTTCTTCCAGTTTGCAAGCAGATAGGCCCAACCAACCTAAAGGGAAACACCTTAATCTTTGACTGTAATGTTGCTGAGCCACAATGTAATTTGCCTGAGCGGCATGTAAAGGCTGAAGATAGCTCTCTTAAATGTAATGCTATTCTACAACTCCACCTCTATTGTTGTTGACTAAAGAAATGCTTAGAGGTCCTTTAGACTCCGGCCTTTCTGGCCTTCTATCAAGACCTAGGCTTCCGATCCACCCGCCACATTCCCTCTGAAACTCTTCTCTTTTACCTCTCAACCTGCAGATGGTCCCTCAACTTACCAACCTTCTCAGGTCCCTCAGAAATCCTCCTCCCTCTCCCCATCCTCATCTTCCCCTTTCTTCTCTCTTTATCCTCCTCAATCCTTTAAGGTCATATGGTCCTCCTACTTCTGGATTCACCTCTGAGACTTTTTCCTCTTGAGGTCTTCTGCCACCTTATTCTGAGTAAGCTGATGGCTGATAGCTGGTGCTATTGGCAATGCCACTAGAGGGAAGCCTTACCTCAGTCTGGCCAAACAATATAATAACTTGAGGAAGTTATTATATAATAGAATTATTATATAATATATATATTATTATATTATTATTATATAATATATATATTATTATATAATAGAATTATTATATAATAGAATTTGCTTCAATTGAACACACACTGGCCACTGACAGAAGAAATGTCCCCTAAATGGTTTCCTCTTGGCCTCATGTAAACAAGAGAGCCATTGGAAGAAGGATTACTCCTACTTTAAGAAAGTGTGGCACAAACCCCTTCAGGTGTCTAATGGCTCTACTATGTGATGCATCTTCAGGTGGCACTGCTTCCGGGAACTCTAGACACTGAGGGTTGATTAATCAATTGGCCCCAATGCCAGATCAGACTTCAGACCTCACCCTCATCATAGCCACGCTGCAAGGAGACTAATTAATCTTAATTAACAAGCAAAAGTTTAATAGAGAAGCTAATCAATCTTATTTATAGTGGAGTAGCTTACTCTGCCCTCTTTAAATTTACAGGTTCTATTTCATCATTTACTCCCATAATCTGTCAGTGTCTTACTCTTAATGCCTTCTATACTTCTATACCTCCTTATGAACTTTCCAGGACACGAAGTCTGTCTTCTTCACTCTTCTATTGCAAGGAACTCATTTTCCATCTGCTGATCCTCTTCTCATTAAACAGTACTACAAACCTTGAGGTCTTTTGGATCCTGTCTCATACCATAGCATCTATTGGTGGTGCTGTTTATAAAATAGTTAACAGTGTTAATATATGGAGAGAGTGTGTTTTCTATACTCTTCATTGCCACATCTATAATCTTATTATTTCTTCTTCCATTTTAACTCTCCTTCATCCTTATTTCACGACTATAAGCCATACTGCATCACTTCAAGCTATCAATGCCTCTGTCCCTAAGGACTGATGGTTTTGCACATGCGCAGTCCAGTCAGAACACATTGCTTTTCCTGACATGACATGGCATGGTCAAATCTCTTCCTGATGGTGCTTTTCCAGTCAGGCCCACAGTCCTGGGGCTGGACTCCTACTCAAAAACTTCATTACATAAATACCTTTTAAATTCACTCTCTCAAAACTGCCATGTCTATCTAGGAGCCCATGTTATAGTAAGCTTAGTTTCAAACCCAGGTCCCTATCCGTGCAAAAGCAAATGTTAGCTTGTGGCAGATCCTACTTTCACTACTGAAGCATCAGTCGCTACTCAAGACTGCACTCAAAGTCTGCCCACATCCAGATGTGATAAAGCTATCAAGCATGCCTTCATCTCTACTGTTCATAGCAGTTTTCCTGAATCAGATAACTGGGCTTGTTTCCAGTCTTCAAATAATAAATAACCCTTCACAGAAACCACAATGAGTCTGACACCTGATTTTTTTTTTTTGCCAGTTGTGGGGCTTGAACTCAGGGACTGACTACTGTCTTTGGACTTTTCTCAAGGTTAATGCTCTACCACTTCCAGCTTTTTTTTATGTATGTGGTACTGAGGAATCGAACCCAGGTCTTCCTGCTTGTTAGGCAAGCACTCTACCACCACACCAAACTCCCGCCCCTCTGCACCTAATTTAACTTACTGTTTGTTAAAACAGCACAATTTTTGACATCAACCTGACTAATCAACATGTGGATGATATAGATTTCTATCTTCATTATATCGGTTCTTTTCCCCCATCATTTCTTAATCTGCGCTCCCCATTTATTCCATCTTATTCATGGGCTTCTAATCTGTATGGCCAACTTTTAATTTTAACATGGGAAGAAAAAATTAACTACCTTCAATATCTCATGCCAGCCTTTACCAACTTTGTTATCTTAAATCTTTGCATTCCCTCATTTAAATGATCGTATTTTTTTGTGCATTATCAGCCTTCCTTTGTATGCTCTCAAATTGATTAGGCACTTGCATTTTAGCATCTATCACGCTACTCATCAGAATTTGTTTATCTCCTTTCCTGCCTAAGGTCTGCCTAGATGAATAAGAAGAGAGCCCATTACTGCTGTAGTAGCCTTGGCTTTCTTTTAGCTCTGAGCATTGGAATTATAGGTATCGTATACTTTTCTCAACTGCCAGGAATCTGTCTAAACAGGTGGCTTCACAAATGGTAAAAAAATTAACTGTTGCAGCTAGGAGAATACGGTTACAATTAAAACTTTTTATCCAGGGTTATTCTCCAGGACAGAAGAGCTTGATCTATTACAGCTGGTCATGTTGTATATGACAGAATATTTTTTTAAATGCTGTGGTTATGTAAATGAGCCTGAAATCATACAAATGAACTT
The DNA here is from genome assembly GCF_031878675.1 of Megascapheus bottae. Lineage (NCBI taxonomy): Eukaryota > Metazoa > Chordata > Mammalia > Rodentia > Geomyidae > Megascapheus > Megascapheus bottae. Next base: position 72,329,805 of record NC_143513.1, on the reverse strand, counting down.
GAATGAGTTTGTTACACTAGACCTCCAATATGGATGAACTTGGTTTCATTAAAATGAAATGACTGGTCTTGGTTTTCTTAGGACCTGGCCACCATTGTGCCTTCTCATTTCTGGATTCTGTATCATTGAGTTCTTACTTTTATCCCCCAAAATCTGACCCAATGGATAAAGAGTGTATATATTCTTTACAACCAACCTTGCCTTTTAAACTAACTTCAGCCTTTTCCTAAGAGCGACGGCCTAACCTTTCAAGGACAATTCTCCAAACCTATCAGCAGGAAGAAATGACAGAAAACACATCTTCCTCTAACTCCCCTACAATGTCAATCACAGGAAGCTTTCAAAGAATGGGTTCCCCTGTCCTTGGGGGGAAAATAAGGCCTCAACTCCAGTTGGCCTAACCTGCCATATACTCTATTTTGCCTGGCAGAGAGGTTGTTTTGCTTCGTTTTAAAGAAACTGTTCATCAAGATCCTATTTACATCCTGTTTTGACAATATATTCCTGGAAAGGATTTGCAGGCTGACCATCTCCCTGGCAGAAGCACTGAAAAAAAAAATAAATGGTCATTTTGCCTGAACTACAATGTCAGTGGTACATTCCTCCACTATCTTAAGTATAAACACTACCCATACTCCACTCAGGCCCACGATGCCTAGGCTGTCTGCTCTTTTCCTGTCTTGGAAAGCAAATAAACCTCGGGCCTCCCTTCTTGCTCTTAGACTTTTTTGTAAGCCCCAGACCTAACCATTTGGAGCATTCATGCCTTGGAAGAATGGCTAAGTTGCATCATAGATCACTACAATGCAAGAGAAAACTGTTGGGGGCTGAAGTTTCAGCCTGAGGATTCTAACCCCACAAGTGGAAACCTGGACCGACAAGCAGCTGGAGTCTTTCACCCTGGATGCTAACCTGGGGTGGAATAAAATCTTAGCACCAGGGAAGCCCGATAAAGGTATTTAAGGGGCGCTTGGTGGATGTCCCATTCCTGAAGCACGTCTGCAGGTGGATACAGTGATGATGGCTTGTTGGTGGGGAGGACAATTGAGCCACGGAGCCCGGTGACCAGTCTTCTTCTCTCTTTTACTTCCGTGGGGTTGGTCAGAGTGCAGGAGCTAGCTCATTTCTGCGATGGCTTCCTTCGGGGCGCCCACCTCCAGTGTCCCCTTCGTTCTGAGTCCTCACTCCCTCCCTGAGTTGGCAGAGCCAGGGGGGCTCCACCACCGTGCTGGGAAGAGATTTCAGGTCACTGAGACTCCAGGCATCCACAGGCTGGAAGGAACTTCACTGTAGGTTAGCCTGGCCCTCCATCCAGAGCAGGCCACTGGTTACGCGGGCAACGGCCCCACCCTTGCCCTACTTTGGGCAACCCTTGGAAATCGCCTAGCAACCAGTGAAGACGCTATGAGCCAGGCTCAGGGCTTGGGCTGGAGACTGAGGTAGAGCAGGAAAGACTGGGACTGGAGGCCCAGCACCACGGGGCTGCAGGGGACCCTGGAGGGGTTAGGATAAAGGAGTGTGGAGGAAGACCTAGCATGTTCAGAGGAACGTGGCTTTGTCCCTACCGTTCTGAAGGTCACTTGTTTGCCTGGGGCAGCGAGGAGACTGGGGAAGCTAGGGTCTCTTCACAGTGAGCTCCACGAGCTTAATTGTCTATAGAAGTTCTTTGGCTGGGTCCTGGGTAGAAGAGTCACAGCTACTACTTGCCGTTGAAAGTATGTTGGGCCTTATTTGCACAACTCATCGTGTTCTGTTCCGTGAAAGGGTGACTAGTGACTCTTGTTCCGGAAAAAGAGATTACTTTTATTCTTCCATGTAGAGAAATTGATAGAGGAGCACAGACTCCCCAAATTCTTCACAGCTCAGAGATTCTCTAAATATAATTGAACTAACACATTGGAACGCTTCCTGTCATTATGAGCATAGCTTATCACTCTGCATATACTGCTTTATCGAATTAAATGTGATTTTTGTAATGAATAGAGGCATTATTACCATCTTGAGTTTTCCCTCCTCTTTAGCTTTGCAGCTACACACACACACACACACACACACACACACACACACACACACAAACAGCTGAGGAAAATATGCAGATGTTTGATGCCTACATGAGGCACAACTTCCACCATATTTGTGATATTGTAGAACTGGAGACAATGGAATGCAGCAAGTTTAAAAGAATAAAAGACAAGACATGATGGGTTAAGGATAGAAGTGGGTTAACATCTCTTCAGACTTTATACCTTTATTAAAAAGTTTTTTGGAGGTCAACAACTTAGTTTGGACCTTTCTTACTACCCCCTGGTTTGCTACATAGGAACATCTTAGATGAAATGTTTTGGAAATCCAGTTGTCACAGCTGTGCTTTGTTTCCTTTCTTGTCCCTAAAGTAACATGCACATAGAATCTCTTCTGTGGCTTGGATGTGGTTTGGGCTTTCCCCCCCAGACATTCATTGGTGAGAGGTAATAGCATAGACAATCAAAGGGTTCCTCATGATTAAATGCTAGTGGCTTTACAAGAAGATCAATGAGAGGGCATCCTGTCACCCCTCCCCACTTTCTCCATCATGTTTACGGGAGTCTGTGGCCTCTAGGACTCTGCCAACAAGAAGACTATCACCAGATATGGCCTGTTGACCTTGCTTTTTCAGAACCATAAGCCAAAGTAATCTTTTTTAAGCTTACCTAGCCTGTGGTATTGTATAATTGGCAACAGAAAATGGATGAGGAAGCTTAAGCCACCAGGCTTGATGACCCTGGCTTATACTACTGAATCTACTTTTATGTTGGGTTTTAATCATAGGATATCAGGTACACAAAATGAAGCTCTGAAAAATGATCTACTCTAATTATACAAGAAATACATGGCAAAGCCAGCCCAAATATGTCAAGAAATCTATAAAGTAAAAAAATCAACTAAGTGCACAATAAAAATACTTAGGAGTTGAGCTAAACTTTAAAAATCATATTCATTCTATTAACTCAACAAATCTGTACTAAATACTGTGTCAGAGGCTTATTTCTCAAGTAAAGCTACTAGAATAAGACTGTTCCAATGGGAGAAAACATAATCAATAGCAGTAATAAAAACCAGTTAGATAATGCTAATTATCATGGAGAGAAATAAAGCTGAACAAAATATAGGAAAATCTGAGGATGAGGATCTTTGGTAAGGTAGTTAAGGAGTAGCCAGGGAAAGCTCTAGATAACTGAGCAGAGGATGAGCCCTGAGATTGGCCAAGGGAACCCTTGCCAAGGCAGGGAAAGCAGAGAATACAAGATCTTAGAGAAGTATTGTAAATTAGACAAGGCTATAACTAGCTAGTGAAAGCTTAGCTGGAGGTTTTGTGAGGACTTATCTCTTCTCTGAGAAAATCTAAAACTGCTTTCTTAAATGTTTGCTTCTTTTTAAAGACTCTAAGTAAGATTGTTTCATGCTTACTCTTTTCTTCTAGATAGTAATATATATATATATTGGAAATGGAGTTCTCGGCCTTCAAGTTAAAATGGACATAAAACCTCGAGTCAATTTCTACCAAGGATTTTCTATGATTTACCAAAGAGGATTACTGGATGGACCCATATCTAACTAATCTATGCCTTTTGGAAAAACAGATCAAGTCCAGAAGTTTCTTCTCTTCTACCTTTTATTGGGGGGGTGGGAGGTGCTAGTTTACTTCAAGACTACAGGTAAGAAAGAATATTTTTAAAAGTAGAGAAAAATCAAGGATAACAAAACCTATCTATACCACCATAGGCACAATTAGAAACCCCAAAGGCCTGGGGATCAGGTGGAGAATTCATTTTTAGTAAACTGTCCACATGGAAGCTGTGTTAGGAATGTAATTTTGTGTAGCTGTATAATTTTGAATGTAGCAGAGGCTTAAATGAGAAAATGGAGTGTAGTCGTCTGTTCTTTATGACATCATAGAAGCTAGTGGTCAGTGAACCTTCAAAGTCTTGGTAGCAGTAGATGGCCTAGTATAGTGTGGAACCTCTCAAATAGTTCAATGTCAAATCTTGAGGTACTGAGACTCAGCTCAAAGGCTATTCATTACCTTGGAGACGCCTTTCCTACCTATCTTGGGGATGATGGCAATCATTCCCTTTAATACTTGGAAATGAAGCAGTATAGCCAGAAAGTCTGTTTCTTGTCTATTGGGCCAACAATAGAATAAATCACATCTAAAGAGAATGAGTGGTTCCCAAACTAGGGATTAAGTCACATGACAATAAATCTGGTCTCCTTCTTCAATAGGAGAGGGCAATGGTGGAGCCTTATTTCCCACCAAGGGCTTCATGACCAGATTCAGTGATATTTTAGCTAGGTTAGATTACTAAAACAGTTTCCTTTGGGGATGTAAAAGTTAGTCCTGGTTAGGTTCAGGTGGTGAATGCCCACAATCCTAGCTACTCAGGAGGCTCAGATCTGAAGATCATGACTTGAAGTCATCCCAGGCAGAAAAGTCCATAAGATTCTCATCTTCAATTAACCAGCAAAAGTCAGATATTGAAGTGTAGAGTGGTAGAGTGTTAGCCTTGAGTAAAAAAACAAGCCAAGGATAAACACAAGGGCCTGAGTTCAACCACCAGTAGTGGTACATACACACAGAAGTTAATCCTGGTATTTGGTATTTAGACACATTAAAAAGTGTGTTCAACTTCAGTTTCAAACTATAAGGTCCTATTTGCCCCTGACTCCCAGAGCAGCTCATCTATCTGCCCTTATAGGGGCTGCTGGTTTAGGACAAAGGAAGGAAGGATGCATTTCACTGTTTACATTCTTCCTTTCCTCCTTCTAGATTCTTGCTGTGTTGGATGAAGAGGGCCTGGGGTCCCAAAGGGCCAAAGGTCAGTTTAACTGGCTCAAGTTACTGCCCACATGGGTGTCTGACACTCTGTTATTGCTCTGGCTTGGGGACTTTATTAAGATAGCAGGAACTGGGCTCTCCCCTTGCCACCAGGGGGCAGTGTCTTTGGCACAGACTTCTAGGCAATAGCCTCTTGTGAAACATAGTAGGGAAATATTAAGAGTAAGAATGCAGGGATTCTGCCACTTAGCCAACTGTACAGCTATGGCCAAGTTCTTAAAGTTCTCTGTGCTTTGATTCATTTACCAAACTGGAGATAATAAGAGTAGGATCTATGATAGATAGCTAAGTATTCTATCCTGAGGGATTACTTCCGAGTATTCAATGAGGAAATTGACACTAAGCTCTAAGCACTTACCCATTACTCACTTGTGTAAGGTGAAGGTTGGAGCCATCTCTCTCTTGGCCCTCGGAGCAATGGTTTTCAAGTTGCTCCTTGAAACCAGCAACATTAGCACTGGGGGAGAACTTGTTAGAATGCAAATTCTCAGGGCCTACCCTAGACCTACAGAATTAGAAACAATGGAGTGAGACAATTTCAATTTTAACAATATCTCCACCGACCCCCAAGTAGATTATGATGGGCCCTAACTTTTGAGAACTGTTGGCATTAAGGGATTATGTTTGGATTCAGGATGACATTTAGGTGCTGGAACTAGAATGCTCACTTAATCCTGTGATCTTGGGCAAGTGACTTAGCCTCTCTGTGCATCCATGTTTCTGAAAATGGGGGGTAAGGACACCTACTCAATATGGCTGTTGTGAAGATGAAGATAGCTGATACACACAGAGCAGTGCGTACACAGGAGTTGCTCTCATTCTCTTCTTTCCACTAACAGCGTTGGAAGCATGGATACCCACAGAGGTCTAGAGAGAAGCCTTGTGTCTAAAACAGTTTCCAAAGCAGAGGAGTCACCACACCATCACTTGGAAATGTGAAATTTCAGCATTGTCCTTACTTAATATACAAAAATGTGCATTTATTTTTGCCAGCCGGCGGGCTTAATATATGCATTTTAAAACTCGTGTTTCTATAATAGAAAAGGGGTATTGCATAACTAGATCATGGCATGGCATAATTCTGCCATGAAATCTAAATAAGAGTGAAGCCAGTGGCCAACTCTAGTAAAAAGATGGAAAGATGGCCCTAAAATTCTTTACAAATCTGAGGATAGCTGAATGAAGGTTCCTTATGCAGGCAAAATGTTGAGCAATTCTCTGATTATCCTTTGGATTATGTGGGTCACTGACCAAGATCTGTCACAGACCTTTGAGACCTATTAAAGATGTTTAATGAGAATCATGTGTCTGCGGTGGTCAATGCAGAACTGTATCAAATTGCCTGGAGAAAAGACATCACAGGTGCTTGTCACCTCTCTCTAGTGCCTGCAACTTGCTGGAACTTCACAAAACATAGTTCTTAATATTTTTTATGGTTAGGCACTCGAATTAGGGAAGGAATCTTATTTCAAGTACTTACTGTTTGCGGTAATATTAATGGGAAGTCAAGAAGTAATAACTTGCCATAATTCACTTCAGAAGGCCAATACTCATGATACATAAGGCCATATGTTCACATGTAAAATTATGGGTAGGCCTATCCAAAGCATACTGTTTTTGAGCTGTCACAAAAGTTACCTGAGCTCAGCAGCATTTATAAAAGTAAAAATACCAACTCTTTTTAAAGAGTGAGACCAGCATTCACTGCGACATTGAAGTTTCTGTCATATCATTCTTATTATAACAGACACACCCCTTCCAATCAAGATTATACTTTGTAAAAATCCACCAGGTCAAGCCATTTAGAGGAATTTCATTTATTGTGGATACATTTTCACAATACATTTCTATTGCAGCAATCAGTTATCAGTGAACAGTATCAAGTGTTTATAACATTCTTAAGAATGGCAGATTCACAGAACATGCTAGTCAGTTTGCAGTTTTCTCTCTTAATGGTAACAGAGAATTGTAATCGAACAAGTAAATGGGGAACTGTTATTTCAAAGATTAAATCCAAGAACTAAATTCTACCCTCAAACTTATTCCATCCAAATACTGGAATAAAAGTCAGATTTGATACATTTCTCTGCTTTAGACTTTCTAGAAAAAAAATACAGAATATAGCAATCAGGAGAAACTCTTGTTCAAAAGTTCAATAAAGCAATGTTCCTACCGTTGGCCTTATTCCAAACTGTGATCCACTTCACTCCAATGATGAGTTATTTACATGGGTGTGTCATGTACATTCTAGTATATCTTACCATAGACGTGTGTCTACTCTGTCGTAAGTGGAGGAGTTGTACAATCTTGGTGCCTTTCCTTCCTTTGGCCCAGGTTTGCTAAAAGAGTTATCTGCTATTGATTTGTGAGAAAAATACAATTTGAAGGCAATGATTACTCCTCAAGCTAGCTCTTTGCTTGGAGATTATTTCTCAGTGTGGTAGGAATTGAAACTAAGGTAATTTATATAGAGTCAACTAAAGCATAGGTTTACATAATAACACTGTATGTATATGTCTATAGAAGAATACTTTGCCAAGACATCAAAGTATTTTTTCATCATCTATTGAGAAGAATGAAGATATTAGACTGTGTGTATGTAAAAAACCAGAGATTCATATTTATTGTGTGCTCAAATCAATAAAGACTCTTGGAAATAAGAGAACTAGTAAAGTTTATAATTGTTTTGAAATTTCAGTACATTAGAAACTTCTGACAATTATCAATGACTAAAGGTAGACAGAAAATGTTTAGTTAAAAAATGTTTCAGAAGCCAGATTCTGGTAGCTCCTGCCTGTAATCCTAGTGATTCAGAAAGCTAAGATCTGATGATCGCAGTTCAAAGCCAGCCCAGATGGTAAAGCCCCTTGGGACTCTTATCTCCAATTAACCACCAGAAAATTGGACATGGGGCTATGGCTCCACATGGTAGAGCACTAGTTTTGAGCACTAAGAGCTCAGGGACAGTGCCAGGCCCTGAGTTCAAGACCCATGACAGACTCTTCCCCCACAAAGAAGTTTCAGAGTCATACAGATAAAAGTACAATCATGCCTTCTATATACTGGATTTTGCTTGCTTCTCTGTTCCAGATATTGAGTCAAAGCTGGTCTTTGTTTAGGCCTTCGTATGAATTCCAATTCGTGCCATATTGTCACAAACTCTTGTCTTCAATTTTAGAGAAGAGACAGATTATTACGTAGGCCGACTTAGTCTGAATTTCATCACTACAAATAAGCAGGCTTATTTTGGTCCAGATAGAGGGAGCAAAATTATCTTTAATGATAAACTAAATACTATGTCTTAATAGAAAATTCCAATCATTTTGACACTTCTAATCTCATTCTGTTCAATAATCTTTTACAAGTCACCAGGCATTGAAAACATTGATATCTATCTGCCATGATTTTTTATTTTTGGCAAATATGAAATATTAATATAATATTGTGGTGTTTAATTTTTAAGAAGCTGTGACTTTTGACTAGTTACAAGAACATGCTGCTAAATATCATAGTCTGGCACATGAAAAAGCATTAGTGTGTTTGTATACATGTATGCACATACATACATAAGTGGGTAATTGAAAATGTGGTTCAAGCTACTATGACTACCCAAGAAATCTACAATTAGCCTAAAAAAAAAAAATCAGTACCGCTGTCAAGCTAAAATAATAATCCATTTTAGGTATGAATCAGCACACAAAAAGTAATACCTTAACAGTGTATCTCTTTCTTCTTTTTTAAAAAAGACAATCATTGTTGCTATATATCAAATCTGAAATGGGTTACTTCCAGAAACAGGTACAATTGCCTATTTAGATAATTTCTCCCATGCTTTCTTTTCTAAAGTGCAGGAATAACATGACTTCTATATTTAAAAATGAAAGAACCCCTGTGGTTTATCTTTCTAGATACTGCATGTATTTCTCAGGCCTTGGATCTTCTTTTATTGGCTTCGATGTGGTTGGTGTCATCGTTCAGATGTGCGGTGGCCAGGAGCGTAGGAAAGTCTATTTCACAGCATGGTTTTCTTGAGAAACAGGCTCTCGTGCAATGGCAGTATGTTGACATCACTAGATATGATTATTAAATATAGTGATCATATACATGGGGTTACTGGGATACTGGAAACTAAACCAAAAGAAAATGAACCCAATTTAGTAAATCAACATAAATATGAAATAGAGCAATTAGCCCTTTACAACTGAGCTGGTCCAGCGTCTTGAGCTTGGGTTCTTTCTGGAATTGTCTCAAACCTGCTGAGAGAAGAAAACTTTAAATTGGTAGCTCACAGTATTCAAGTAGATGATTTGAGTAAAAAACAAACAAAACAAAAACCAAAGGGCTACTCACTAGATACTATGTTGGAAATGAACTATACAACTTGGGGATGGGAGGAGAGGGAAAGGAAAAACTGGGAGAAAATGAGGGGGGAAATGATATTATTCAAAAAGGAATGTACTTGGCCAGGAATTTGGCCTAGTGGTAGAGTGCTTGCCTAGCATGCACGAAGACCCGGGTTCGATTCCACATACATAGAAAAAAGCCAGAAATGGTACTGAGGCTCAAGTGGTAGAGCTCTAGCCTTGAGAAAGTCCAAAGACAGTGCTCAGGCCCTGAACCCAAGCCCAGGACTGGCAAAAAAAAAAAAATGTATTCATCACTTGACTTATGTAACTAACCCCTTACTATATCACCTTCCTCTTTACTCATGGTATTCATAGCATTCAGGGCCATGTTTTCTCAACTTCACTGGGTGAGAAATTCCTGGCATGCCATGTAGAATAGGCCTATGAACCTGGCCAGGTTCATATCAATGTATAGTATAAAGTAGGATATGTTTATCGTAGTTTTTTTTTTCTCATTTTCTCCTAGACATTTTCTTTTACTCCTTTATATTCTTAAGCCCTACCTACCCTTGGCAGAGCTCTGGCTAAAACAATGAGCTATACTATCTGAGATGATGGGCGTGGGACTGCTGATGTTCCCTGCTTAGAAAGGAGGCTAAGCACTGAGAGCATGACTTCTGAATGGTCAGATAATAGACTGATTGTAAAAGGCCTTAGGCCAACAAATTCATTCTATGCTTCAGAACAAGCAATATTTCCTCCTTTCCTAACTACCAATAGAAAATTATTCAAGGATTTTTTTTTTTTTTGGTCAGACATGGGGCTTGTTTTCTGGGCTTGAGCATTGCCCTTAAGCCACTTTGAGCCACGGCACTACTTCCTGTTTACTGGGGGTTAATTGGAGATAAGAGTCTTACAGATTTTGGTGCCGGGGCTGGCTTTGAACCGTGATCCTCAGATCTCAGCCTCCTGAGTAGCTAAGATTATAGGCATGAGCCACCAAAGCCTGACCAAGGAGTTTTTTTTTTAATGTTATATTCTTGTCAAATATGCAGCCCCTAAAACATGTTAGAGATAATGGTTAAGAATGAGTGTCAATCCAGGATTTGTTCTGCGTTTGTAGTGTGCTTTAGGAAACTTAATTTCCCAGTGATTCATTTTCCATAGCTGTATATGGGAGTGGGACTGCCCCTTCCTTCACATGCCGGCTAGTGAATCACAGCAGAGCCTGGCCTGCACACCCTCATTTTTAGTGGTTTGCAAGGATGGCCATTATCATTGGGTACTTATAATGCATTTAGCAATCATTTGAGAAACTGACCTTATTTAGAAGTCACTTGAAGTGGAGAGGCTGGTTTTTGTTGGATTGAAAGAATAATACACAAGTACTTGGAAAAGATAGAGCTGTATAGCTGGGTCAGATTTAAGAAAGGTGGAGAGTAGGAAAGGAAGAACAAATTATCTCATTTCAGAGAATCCTAGTGAATCCTTTAGTGGTCATTGTCTTTGATTTCCTCCTCTTTTTCTTGAAACAAGGTCTTGATATTCAGCCCTCTCTGGGTGCTGGGATCACAGGCATGTACCATTCCGCCTGGCTTTTTTGCGTGAGTGTGCTGATCCCATGGTTTGAACTCAGGGTTAGCACTCTACCACTTGAGTTGCAGCTCCACTTTCAGCACTTTTCCCCCACTGGTACTTTAGAGGAGATAAGAGCCTCACGGACTAGGATTACAGGTGTGAGCCACGGATACTCAACTTTTATCTGGTCTTTCAACATGTTCTTTAGTCCTGATTTTCCTCCGTAAGAATTGCTTCCGCCCCCAGAGTTCTGCCTCATCTCTTGAGAACATTGTTCTACTCCTAATGATCTTCTCTGTATTAAAGGAGAAGACTAAGAAAGAGCTGGATAAAGACCTGAATTATGAGCCATGTTTGTCTTATGTGTAGCCTGAAATATCCTCTCTGAAGAATGAACACATACAAGGAATCCAAGTATTTCTAAACACTAATTTTCACAGGAGAACAACATTCCCTTACTTTTGAATCTTCTTTTAGTTTTGACCTTAGCAACTTCCAATCTGAAACTGCAAGCAATATCCAAGGATCGTTCCAGAAAGAAGAAGTAAAGCCACTGAGGGAGTCCTTACCTTAAGGAATCTATTTTTCCCAAGTGACTGGAGCAAAGCTGGGATCTTGCAAAGAAATTTAAGCCATGATGATGCCATCTGACTGTCTCTGCCTACCTCCCTACCACTACAGTATATCTAAGCTATCTTACTGGGAATCATTCCTCGGGCTTGAGCTATTTATGTTGTGTGCTTGAAAAACCATCACTGAAACACCAGTCTTCCCCATAGGTTACCTTTGTGGCGGAAGTGACCTTATCCACAGATTGCTTTTCCCACAGGTTCCGCTTGCCAGATACATCTCCTGGCCTCAAGTCCTGTAAAGAGCAAGAAGAAACCATTAGTAGGTCGCCATTTGTATTTTGAGATCTAAAGAAGTCAGCCACTATGCCTATTGTTTTGTTAGTATCAATTTGATGTTCAGTACACTTAAGAAATGGATGAAATTAACAGGACCATTAAGCTGCTACTTGATGTTTTTTTTAATATATATATATATGTTTTTTCAGCTACATAACATATTTTATATATATATGTATTTTTTTTGAATCCTTGCTATTCACCAAGGAATTACTGTTTATTGAACATGACATGGGATGATGCCTGATTGAGAAAATGTGCCCTGTTTCTATGTTTTGATACTTTTGAATACTATCTAAAAATAGTTCATTTGGGGATTAATAAACATTACACTCCTTGCAGACTGAACTTTCTTTAGAGCCCCTTACCATGTCGGTTGGACTTTACTCTCTCTGTGTGGGTGTGTGTGTGTGTGTGTGTGTGTGTGTGTGTGTGTGTGTGTGCTGGTCCTGTGCTTGAACTCAGGGTCTCATGCTTTTGTTTAGCTTTTTCACATGAGGTCGAGCCACTCCTCTACTTCTGGCTTCTTACTGATTAATTGGGAAAGAGACTCTTTCAAATTTGCTTATCTTGGCTGGCTCTGAATCATGATCCTGAAATGTCAAGTCTCCTGAGTAGCTGGGGTGATAGACATGAGCCATCACTTTGTGCCCAGTTTGGACTTTATTTTCTTAGCTTACACCAGCTGCCAACACTGTATCTCTTTGCCCAAGGCCTTTCTCCGACTATAGATGCCTATCTGTGTACTCAAAGACAGGAGCCTTGAGCATTCCAGGAACAGTGAGCATTGGTGCAAGAATAGTGCTCAGATTCACTAAGGTTTCAGGTAGCATCTGCCAGAAGTATGCATTCTCTAGTGGCTCCCAGGGTTCCCCCAAAGGGATAGGTGTTTGCAACATGTGGAGACTTGCTTAGTAACACATTGTTTTATTGGCTGCCTTCTCCTCCCCATCTCACTCCTTGTAGCACTTTGTCCAGCTCTAAATTGACCTGGGGTTTCTATCTTAGGGTCTAGGCAACCCCCACTAAAAGTATTTTGTGTTTCCTCAGGGCAGAGTGGATAACTGAGAGGGATATCAATAGAACCTTGCTCTATGAAAATAAACATGTATTGCAAATCGCACATAGAAGAGATGACGTAGGTAAGAACATGTGGGAACCTTGGGGAAGAAAATGTGAAGTATACTCATAATAGTTATACAACTTTGAGTCGTTATTTTCTACCATATGATTAATTCCATTTGTATGAGGATCCAAATTTCTGTTTTCTATTTCTATTCTTTCCAGCATTTGCTTCTATTAATATTTGGCAAAAGGCAGTTTGTAGAAAATAAATGTGCTTTATTGAAATAGTCCTGCTTCTTTTGGCAACTTGCTTTTCTCATCCAGAAGGTAAAGCTAATACCAATTGTATTTAGTTACAGATACCAGGTTAAGCGGACATATTTCCATCACAAATATTGAGATCTAGTGTTGAAAATGCATCACTAAATACACATCTTGTAAAACATTTCATATTTTTCTTAAATTTACTGAGTTTCTAGATTTCTTCTGTGGTATGGATTTCTGATGTTCTATTAGTGAGAGCTATACTTATTTAACTTGGAAAGCCAAAGGTCAGATTTGATTTTCTTTTTTAAAAACCTACATTGGCAAATGTAGGAAAGAGCTGCCAAACAGGCTGAAAGGGTATCTTAAAACTTTAGAAACTATAGTTAGGAACGTGACGCTGGAAGCCATGGAAAGTGGTTATTATCACTTGATTTAAAGGAGATAGATAATTTGCTTTCATATGAATGTTCTAAGGAAACGGACTGTGTTTCCCTTAAATCATGAGGCTACATTTAAAAGTTTAGTCAGTTTTAAGGAAATCTTAACATCCATGTTGTAAATTGGTATATTTAAGTCAAAGGTGAAATGTAAATAGAATTACCTGACCAGACTACATTTTACAGAAAGACTCACTCCAGAGGAAGAAGAAATGAAGGCAGGAAAATGAAGCAGGTTTCCACTCAACCAGAGACCAAAGAGGGAAGAAGAGAAGCCAGCTGAGAAAGACACTGTTGTCGTTGAGTTCAAACAAAAAGAAAGACAAATTAGCTTTTTAATTGCTGTGTAACACAGAGTTCAGACATGAACAACAGAAAACTAGCTAAAACAAATATACTCAGAATTGAGGTCTATGTACAAAGCTATCCTGAAATCCTAGGATTTATACCTGAAAGATTTTAATTATCCCAGTAGGACATCCAGTGTGAACTAATTTAATTTTGAATACATTTTCAGGTCTTTCAAATAGTTTTTTTTTTTTGCCAGTCCTGGGGCTTGAACTCAGGGTCTAAGCACTGGCGTTCGGCTTTCTCAAGGCTAGAGCTCTACCACTTGAGCCCCAGCACCACTTCTGGCTTTTTCTATGTATGTGTTACCCAGGGATGGAACCTGGGTGTTTGTGCATGCTTCCTAGCACTCTTATCACTAAGCCAAACTCCCAGTCCTTCAAATAATTGTTGTTGTTGTTTTTCCGGGCATGGGACAGGTGTTGTCATTGAGCTATTGAGCTCAAGGCTACTACCCTACTCCATTGAACAACAGCATCACTTCCAGTTTTCTGGTAATTAATTGGAAAGAAGAGTCTCATGGACGTTGTAGAGTCTGGGCTGGCTTTGAACTGCAATTTTCAGATCTCAGCCTCCTGAGTAGCTAGGATTACAGGTGCGAGCCACTGCACCTGGCTCAAATAGTTCATGACAGGTGATTTTGAGCTTTTGCAATTCTTACTATCTATGAGAATGATGTTCTCTTCTGCAGGGGATTTAGAATTCAGTACTTCAATATTAGAATTACTGTTTGTTTCCTTCCTCTTAAGGCTTCACTTAGTGGGGATGGTTTTGTTGAAATTAACTCCCCTCTGGTTTTGTTCTAATGACCTTATGCCACACATCTACAAACATAAAACTCAACTTTTTATTCTCTCGCTTCCTCCATGTCAAAAAATAGAATCAATAGGCTGAAATAAATCATCTACAGTCCAAAACCATTAGGTATCTTTGAAAGCCTTCTATTTGCTGTTTTTTTTTTTTTTTTTTTTTTTGGCCAGTCCTGGGCCTGAGCTCAGGGCCTGAGCACTGTCCTTGGACTTTCTCAAGGCTAGAGCTCTACCACTTGAGCCTCAGCACCATTTCCGGCTTTTTCCTATGTATATGGAACCGAGGAATTGAACCCAGGTCTTCATGCATGCTAGGCAAGCACTCTACCACTAGGCCAAACTCCTGGCCCCTTGCTGTGGTTTTTCCAACATTCTCATTTCAGGGTCAGTTTGGCCAGACTCCTGAGGGTGTCAGTCTCAGTATGTGCCATGAAGCAACCAGACAGAAACAGAAAACAAGGGCAAGTTCAATAATCCAGAGTTTTGTATTTCAAAAATGTGTTACAATTTTTGTGTGTATGTGTCCAGTCTGGAGCTTGAATTCAGGGCCTAGGCACTATCACCAAATGTTTCTGTGCAGGGCTTGTCCTCTAGCACTTGAACTACAGCTCTATTGCTGGCTTTTTACTGGTTAATTAGAGGTAAGAGTTCTATAGACTTGCCAGCCCAGGCTGGCTTGGAACTGTGATCCCCACATCTCAGCCTCCTGGTTACAAATGTAATTTTAAGAAGGAAAATGAAGCACAAAAGTGTGGGTCAGGTTTCATAGTCCTTAGCTGTAGGAGACACCAAGGATAAAATATAGAGACCTTTTACTTAATTATTTTTGTTGGATATGGGGCTTGAACACAAGGCCTGGGTGCTGTGCCTGACCTCTGTAGCCCAAGGCTAGCTCTCTACCACTCTGAGCCACATAGCTCCCTTTCCAGTATTCTGGTGATTAACTGAAGATAAGAGTCTCAGGGATTTTGCTACTCAGGTTTCCTTTGAACTGTGATCCTCAGATATCAGCCTCCTGAGTAGCTAGTATTATAGGCATGAGCTACCAGTGCCTTGGAATACACACCTAATGATATAATATCTTGCCTCACCTGTCTCCTTTCATAGGACAACTCTCTATCAACTGGGAGTGGGAAGGATTTTTTTTTCTTCTGGTATATAAAGATTGTACAGTTATAAATTGGATTCATGTTAGTTTTTACCTCTACTGAGCACTGAAACAAAGATACTGGGTTGCAAGAAATGTGTGTTAATATTTCTACCTTTTCTTTCTCAATTGGAGAGAAATCAAATTTTGTTGGAAATTGTAGGTAGAAATAACGGATGTAATTAAATGCTGTTATGGCTCAACAGGAGAGGTTTAGGAAATAGCAAATATGGGATGGAAAGCTTTGCTTTGTCCTGTAAAATGTCATGCTACCCTTGGTACCTGTAGAGATGAATATCAAAAGAGTTATAAAATCCATGTAGGAGAGAGCTCAGCCATCTATGATATGAAACGTACTAAGACAATCATCATAGGCAGTCAATGAAAAGGTAAAAGACTATTTTTATAGTTAGATAACTACATATGATAAAATTTTGTATTTTTAAAAACAGCATCCATAACTCAGTTTTAGTTTCCAATTTTACTAATTATTAAAAAATTACATCCAATTTTTCCAGTTTCCATTTTTAAGGACTTTCTTTTGCCAAGTGTTGATTTAAAAAAAAGGTGGTGATTATTTCCACAACTATGCTCAAGCTGTATTTTATGCCAAGTTATAGAAATTAGATAAATTTGAAAATATGTGTTCAAAACAACCAATATGCACATTCTTTTGTGAATAAGGTTTTGTAATAGAGAGGATGCCAAAGAAATCAGTCATTCTGTTTTCGAATTCCTACCTGACATTTATAGAATTGAAGCCAAACAAAGAAACTAGTTCAGGGTCTGGATTTGAACTGCTTCATTATTCTTTCTAGGTCTTTCCACCTATCAGTTGGGAGAGATGACAAGTTCATTACATTTTTCCCTCCTGTTAATGGCGGCATAGCTACTCAGGACTGACTGAATCTGCACACATCCTTGTTTGTTATGAGACAACAAAAGCAGTACAAGGGACATTCTCTTTCACAGACACCCCAATCTGCTGCTGAAAGATGAGCAGTCAAAAGATCTCAACCACCATTCCCATCACAACAACAAAACCCCAGAGCTACTTACAGAAGGTTTGGGGGCTGGTGACTTGTTCCCATCTGGAGTCTTAGTTAGCCATTCATTGATGCGGCTAGAAACTCCCACCTTCAGGCCAGCTGTTTCCTACAGAGAGCCAATCATCAAAGATATTAAAAAATAAACTTTACCTGGGGAAAAGGATCCTCAAAACAAATCCAAAATAGTATTACTGTGTCACATAATGGAAAACCTGCAACTTGATATTAAAAGAATATCTAGGTGCATCTCATATCCCAAGGGTTGACAATCTCAAACACTTGATTTAGTTTCCTGGCTAGGGATGATGTGTATCCAGACTTTCCCGAGGGAGTACATTCTCTCTTTTACAGTCCTTGCAAAACCAAGCACAAGTTGTACCTTCTTTATTGCTTTTATTATGATCTCTGATGTAAAATGGAAGGGGTGAAGAACGAATCTGCTTTTCTGCACTTAAATTCCATGCTCACCTTATTTGGTGTGCCTGATGCGGAGGGGGAAGAGAACACATTTCCCTTTTCCCACATGCTCTTGATATTACGCACGCCTTCTGCAGGGACAGGGAGGTCTGATGCTGCTGGCTTGGTAGGTTTTGCAGACTTGGTTCCCTGAAATGTGTGAAAATCATTTTAACATGGTGCTAAGAAAGCTTGTCCTTGGAAACTTACTGTGAACTGGTCTTTATGAATACAATCACTTTAAAATATCATGGTATAAATACCAAAAAATGACTCCTGATTTCTGTTGTGTTCATTTACCTTGAAGACACAAAGACTTCTCTTTTCCTTCTTCCTTCTCTTCCTCTTCCCCTTTCTCTTTTTTCTCTCTTTCTCTTTCTTTCCTTCTAAGTACTAAGGCTTGATCTAAGGGTTTGGGTACTAACCAAGAGGAACTTTCAAAAATGAACTATGCTTTTTCCTGGAATACTATTTATTAAGATGATGTTCAACATTGTATATTCAGCCGATATGTTTAAAATGCATACCGGGAGCAGGGTTTGTTTTTGTTTTTTGCCACACTCTGGGTAAATGGCATGCAGTGTAGAGAAAGGTAGAACTAGATACACAAGCATTTATTTCACATTGTAGGTACTATGGAAAAGAATGGTGTGCCTATCAAGCCTGGCAAGGGAACACAAAAGAGGGGCTAATACTTAATCTAGGAGCATTGTACAGGCTACTCTGAGGAAGCAACATTAAAATGTAGATCAGACAGGAACCTTAGAACAAGTAAAGGAAATAAGAGGTACAGACTCTGTATACAAAAGTCCTGAAGCAAGGAAGTGCTTGCTACCTGGAAAGTGAAGATAACATTGCATTAAGAATATACTGGAGGAGGGGCTGGGAGTGTAGCTTAATGTAGAGTGCGTGCCCAGCATGCATGAAGACCCGGGTTCGATTCCTCGGTACCACATACATAGAAAAAAGCCGGAAGTGGTGCTGAGGCTCAAGTGGTAGAGCTCTAGCCTTGAGAAAATCCAAGGACAGTGCTCAGGCCCTGAACTCAAGCCCACGACTGACAAAAAAAAAAGTAACTGAAAAGGATAAGGAAAGTGACTCAAATGGTAGAGCACCTGTTTAGCAAGCAGGAGACCCTGATTTCAAACCCCAATACCACCTACAAAAAGTCAAAGCCATCTATAATTTGAGTTTATTATAAGGGGTTTGTTGTATAAAAAGGCATCATGACTGTGGGTACAGTGTCTGCTTATTGTCCTAAGTGTTTCTCAGAGGCTATTTCTATTTTCTAAGGCGACACTGTGGAGGGCAAGTCTCACCTCGATCGCGCTGGTGTACTGCTCCAGTCTGCTGTCAATCTTTGAGACTACTGCTGCTTGATGGGTCGATCTGACACCACTGCTAAATAAGCACAGTCACAAAAATGTAAGATAGGGATCTTTTCTTGCACTCAATAGATGAATCGCTTTGATTGAACAATCACTCATGCTTACCTTTTCTGCACAGACTTATTCAAAAATTCTGCTCGCTCTTCTATCTAGGAAATGAAAGAGAAAATAAAATCCAGTTAGTACCAATCAGCTTACCAGAGTGTTTCTCAGCCCAGGATACTGTTGTACCTGGTGAATCAAAACAACTAGAGGAAGCTGGCTGCTGTCTCCAATTAATTAGTACTAAGTTGGAAGTGGAGTTAGAATACCAGCACAGAATACCAGCACTGAGTGACAAAGCCAAGCAAGAACACACAAGGACCTGAGTTCAAAGCCCCAGCACACACACACACACACACACACACACGCGCGCGCGCGCACACACACACACACACACACACACACACACACACACACACACACACAACATGTTAGGGAGACAAGCAACAGATTCTTTCTTCCCGAATGTACTCTTTTGCATAGAAATTAAAATGTCATGGTCCTTTCTTTTTAAGCATTTAAAAATGTAAATGCATTAATTAGCATCTATTAATTGTTTAAAGGGGGTGCTTCAAGAGTGAAGCACAATGGCTCAAGCCTATAATCCTAGCTTCTTGGGAGGCAGTGGTCTGGAGATTGGAGCCTGAGGCCAGTTTGAGTTAAAAGAAATTTCAGCTATCTCTGGACACCACCTAGCACTGATAAACAAAGAAAACCAAGCAATCTCTTTCTACCTTCCTTAAAATCCCACCCAGGACGGGGTTTCCCTAAATAGTACTTGCTGTTGAGGTTGGTAAGTTATATTTATACTATCTTTAAGTAGCTGCACAAATAGGTTGCCACACAACAAAGCAATTCATATGAGGCACAATGCACTTGATCATTCTCACCCCTTTTATCATTCTCCACCCTTCCCAATCCAATGCTGCTTGGTCCATTTATTAAATATTGTGACTGCAGCCTTGATAATAGGAAGAAAGCAGCAATCAGCTGGACTTCCACAATTCTCCACTTTTTGAGAAAGGGAAGCTTCTGCATGAAGCTCTTCAACGATCTCCTCCTCTTCCATGTCCCTCAACATGCTCATTTTTGCTTTTCCCCTCAGTCACTCTCTTCTGCAGTCTGGCTATTAAGCCAGAATACATAACAGCAATGAATGACTGCATATGGAAAGGACCGAGACAGAGGAGAAGATGGAAGGCTGTGAAGATGATCCAAGCACTTCATATGCATACGTAGAATAAAGAAATGCATTAAATTATTATTTTTTGCCAGTCCTGGGGCTTGAACTCAGAGCCTGGGCACTGTCCTTGGACACTTTTTTTTTTTTTTGCTCAAGTTTAGTGCTCTTCCATTTGAGCCACAGCACCATTTCCGGCTTTTCCTAAGTATGTGGTACTGAGGAATTGAACCCAGGTCTTTTTGCATGCTAGGTGAGCACTCTACCACTAGGCTACACTCCTGGCTCTTAAATTATTTTTTAAAGGGAGAAAAGGAGGGTAAGACAGAGTAATATCCCTTGCATGCATGCATGGAAATAATAAAACAAGTTTTAGGGTAAGATGTTCCAGCTCTGGTAGTCCCAGCTAGATTAGGCGCTATCTTTTGTCACAAGTCATCAACAAAAGATTTGAGGACTGGTGAACATTGATCTGTCCTTCCTGTAAGCCCAAGGTAATCAGGGGAGGGGCAGAGATTCTGAAGGGAAAAAGGTTTAAAGGGAGGGGAGGGACAAAATGGAGTTAAGGCCAATGTCCCCTCCAAAAATCACAGTGCATACTGTTGTTGTTATGTTTTTTTTAAAAATTATTTTATTCTATTGCGATACTGGAGATTTGACTCCAGGCAGGTGCTCTACTTCTTGGGCCATGCCTCCAGTCCCTTTTTACCTTGATTATGGCTAGATGATATAATCTTAGGGGACAACCATTGTTGTGGTCCATGTATGTGGTCTGCCACCAATCTGCGTCATTTTGTGGTGCACGACTGTTCTTTATCTAGGAAGTGACTGGCCCTTAGGTCCTCATAATGGCTCCATGAAGTTAGTTGAGCACAAAACATTTTCTTTAATTTGCAATATTTTTTCCTTTGGTCACATTCGTGTGCCATAGGATATGATTGTACATGCAAGTACGTACTCTAACCATGAAAACCTGGCTATGATGCTATAATTCTACCCTGACTTGATCCATTCCTGATGCTTTGTCAACTTAGCCAGGCTGCTAGAAAGTTGAGGATAGATAGATGAGGTTAGATTTTTTTTCTTTCATTTATTCATCTGACAAACGTTTTTTTATCTTTACCATGGAAGGCAGTGAGGTGTTCAATTAAATATCTCTTTGAAGCAAAAGATCTATTTGGAAGTAATGGCTGATTACACATTATAGGAACTTTTCCCCTTGTATCTCAACCTGTCTATCATTTCCCCGACTCAGCTCCTTCTTGCTTCTTTTCTCACATCAGTCAGGAACTTGGCTCCATGAAGACAGTACTGGGGCCAAACTCATTCTGGAAAAATAAACCTATTCCAAATGGCCTTTCATCTCCTCCCATGCCAGCAGTTTGAAATTTGTATCATTCAGTTATCCTGCTTTTAATGGTGTAAACATGAGCAGGAAAAGCAGCTAACCCTTCATAATATACTTGGAAACTTGAAGCATTTCATTCTCAAGAACGCTAAACAAAGAGACACTTGGAGAGTGTGGATTGGTGAAATTGAGAGATAATTGTAATCATAGAAGGCCTTTTTTCTGTGTGTGTTTGTGCCAATACCGGGGCTTGAAATTAGGGCTTGGGTATTGTCCTTTAGTTTTTATGCTCAAGGCTAGCTAGCACTTCTACCACTTGGCATTGTATGTCACAAGCATCTGAGAAAGAACAGAGAGAACATTAACACTCTCCTTCCTTTCCATGTGCTTGGAATAAGAGATGCTGAGAAATGATGAAAAACGGGGCAGAACGTCTGTGTGCCCCCCCCCAATTTCACTCGAAGAGCTAGTATTAAGAGGCAAGACCTTTAGGAAGATATTAGGTCATGAGACCGGGGGGTCCCCAGGGATGGAATTAGTGTTCTTATTAAAGAGGCCTGAGAGGGACTGCTAGCCTCATTCTCCCCTCATCCTCCATGTGAGGACACAGAAGGGATGTATGACAAATGAGCCCTCACCAGACTCCGACTCTACCTACTGCTGCCTTGGTGGACTTCCCCACCTCCATCACTGTAAGCAAGTCTTTTCTGTTCTTCATAAGTTACCCAGCTGAAGGCATTTTGGGATTGCTACCTGAACACATGAACCTGGAAGGAAAGCCAATGGAGCAAAGGAAGGCCTCGAAGAATCGACTCAATCAGAGGCTAAAATAAGGTTTCGATTAAATTAATAGAAATGAATTAATACTTAAAGTAGTATTGTGTATGATTTTTTAAAGTATTTATGATAGTTTCCTAGGGAAGAAATACCTTGAGAGATGAACCTTTAGGAGTGAAACACTTGAACGGTTTCTTGTCATCTGACAAGCCATCCTCTGGCATCTTCTGGCGTTTCTCAGCTGCTTCTGCCCTTCTCCTTTCAATTTCTTCCTTTAGCCTCTTTTTCTCTTCCTAAGGCAGAGAGAACAAGTAATAAGGTCATCTCAACCAGCTTGTAGGGACAGGGAGAGGATGTGGGAGACAGAGTAACATAATCCAGAGAGCTCTAGATATTACCCAGGGCTCAGAGGGGATCAAAAAAGGTTAAGCTTAGGTGCTGGAGTCCAGCTGCTTGGCACTGCATTCTGAAGTGATGGTTTTTCGATTGTGTGACCTTGGTCATGTTATTATCTGCTATCCGTCTCTGTTTCTTTATGTGTGAGATTGAAGTGATCACAGTGTCCACTTAACAGGTCTTCCCACGGAAAGTATGTGGACTGAGGCTCAGTATGACAGTCCCTTTCAAGGTTATGGTCACCAGACATAAGTCATTTAGCCCTGGCCTTCCCATGCTGAACACATACAATGACAATAAAACCCCTCTACCTACTGCTCAGAAGAGTCATGGAGACAAATGAGAGCACTTTGTAGAAAGTCACATAAATCTATCCAAATCGTTCAGGGAATGATTCTGTGGTTGCTGCTGCCCCCGCCTCAGGGGATATATGCTTCTGAACAGTTTGACAAACTAGAAATGGTATAGATATTGGAGCTCAGTGGTAAAGCCACAGTTGTTCACATCTTTCTAAGTAGGGCCTCTGGGCCTCCATTCCTGACCTAGAGACATGGAGCTATAACTTCCGGCTGGCAAAGTTCAGAGCTGCTGACCAAGTTGCCTACCCTCTGTGACTGATTTTCTAAGATTTACACATGCCTGGCAGTTGTCTGTGAAATCACTGTTACTGATGGTTCTCAAGCAGAGAAGATGTCCAGTCATCAAGGAGGATATTGTAAGAATCTCTTGTGCTGGATAGAAGATTAGACCTAACAGTCTTCTGAGGGCTCTCACTTCACTGATGATAGCTACTGTTCTTTGAATACTACATTATGAGCATCAGGTTCTATTTAATCATCAGAAAAACCTCTCAAAGCAAATATTGTTTCCCAGATAAGGAAAATAAAATCAATCATATAGCATTTCTTCCCAAACCCCGCCTTATAAGTAGCAGGGTTAAGATATAAGCTGAAGCTTATATCTTCAAGCCAGTAATCCTATCTACTTAAAAGAGATAGAGATCTGAGCATTTCTGTTTGAAACTAGCCCAGGCAGGAAAAGTCCATGAGATCTCATCTCTAATAACCACCCCCCAAAAAGCCAAAAGTGGTTTTGTGGCTCAAGTGGCAGAGTACTCACTTTCAGCCAAAAAAAAAAAGAAAAGCTCAGGGACAGTGCCCAGGCTCTGAGTTCAAGCCACAAGACTGGCATGTGCGCGTGCGCACAAACACACACACACACACACACACACACACACACACACACACACACACAGCTGAGGTATGTCTGTTTATACAACTTTTACCAATGCAATAATTTTCCAACTATAGGTCATTGGCTCATTGAATTATAGGACTAAAAGAGATTTTTGAATCAGCTACCTGAACTTTCCACACAGTTCAGGGGAAATGTGTATAGAACCAATGTCAGAAAGTCACCAAGAAAACCTTTTTTTGTATATTTAGAAGGATAGGAGGGAATTCTAGGCTCAGAAATGGAAAGTGCTGAGTCTCAATACCATTGTATGACTTATCAGTCCAGAATCTCCAAATAAGTCACTCAAGCTATTTCATTCCTGCTTTTCCCCCCATAAAATGAGCAGATATTCCAGAATTAAAGGAAAGAATGTGCTTTGTAAACTGTAGCAATAGAAGTAGTAGCTAGCTAAGCAGTTTTTCAATGCTGAGCCCGAGGTTTTCTCCTTGTAATTTCATCTGTTGTTTTGAATTCTGTCTAAAAAAGATGGAACAAATTCATCTGTTCATGACGACGGGGTGCTGGCCGCACTTGAGGCAACTGTATCAGGTCCTAGGAGTACCAAAAGGGAGCAAAACACGGCGTTATTGCCTGTGTGTGTGTGTGTGTGTGTGTGTGTGTGTGTGTGTGTGTGTGCACATGCCAGTCTTGGGGCTGGACTTCAGAGCCTGGGAACTGCCCCTGAGCTTTTGTGCGCAAAGCTTGCACTCTGAGCCAGAGCTCCACTTCTGGACTTTTGGTGTTTATTGAAGATGAGAGTCTCACAAACTTTCCCACTCGGGAAGGATTTCAACCGTGATCCTCAGCTCTCAGTCTCCTGAGTAGCTAGGGTTACAGGCCAGGAACGAAGCCTAGTGGTAGAGTGCCCACCTAGCATGCACAACACCCTGGGTTCAATTCCTGGGTACCACATACACAGAAAAAGCTGGAAATGGCGCTGTGGCTCAAGTGGCAGAGTGCTAGCCTTGAGCAAAAAGTGTCCAAGGACAGTGCCCAGGCCCCGAGTTTAAGCCTCAGAACAGGCAACAACAAGCAAAAACCACTTTGGGGCTGGGACTGTGGCTTAGTGTTGGAGTGCTTGCCTAGCATGCCTGAAGCCCTGGGTTCGATTCCTCGGTACCCCTTACAGAGAAAAAAATCAGAAGTGGTGCTAGCCTTGAGCAAAAGAAGCCCGGGGACAGTGCCCAGACCCCGAGTTCAAGCCCCAGGACTGGCAAAAAGAAGAAGAATCCAAAAGTACATTTGCAGAGCCAGGCCTGCGGAGCCTGCGCCGCGCCCCCGGCCCGCGCGCCCTCCTCACCTCCTCCCTGGCTTTGCGGTCGGCCTCCTCCTGCCTCCTCCTCTGCTCTTCCTCCTCCAGCACCTTCCTTCTCTCCTCCCTCTTCTTCTTCAGCTCCTCCAGCTCCAGGGCGGCCTCTTGCTGCTTCTGCTTGAGCTTTTCGAACTCCTCGCTCTCGGTCTCCCCTCGACGGCGGCGCAGCTCCTCCAGCCTCTTCCCGGCCTCCACTTGGGATGCGCCTTCGGCCTCCTTGCCATCCGCGCCGGCCCGACCTCCCAGGCGTCCAGGGCTGGGGGTGGGTGGGTGGGGGGGTTAGGGTGGGAGAGAAAAGGAGATAGCCGGTGTGTGTCTGCTAGCATCGCAGGAAGGGGCGCAGAGCTGCCTGGAGTCACAAGCTCCCTGCGCCCCCACTCATCATCCCTGAGGTTCTCAGCTGTAAAATGTCCCAAAGATGGTAAAATGGAACTTCCTCAACGAGTATGCAAAATACTGGAGCCCCGTGGGGTGCTCAAAGCTGTCAATCTCATCTACGCAGGGCGCAAAGGCTGGGGAAGACCATAGTTCGAGGCCAGCCCTGCCACAATGCTAAGCAAGACCCTCTCAAGCTGGCACGGTGATTGATGGGTGACTAGTCCCAGCTGTCGCGCCTGGAAGTGTGGGTGTCAGGACCATGGTTATAGGCATGGCCTAGGCAAAAAGGGGAAATAATGAGTAGCAAAAGAGCCGAGAGTGTGGCTAAAATAGGAGAGTGCTAGGTTCATTTCCATTATGGATAAAAAGTGTAAACAAGGGGGCCGGGAGTTTGGCCTAGTGGTAGAGTGCTTGCCTAGCATGCATGAAGACCCGGGTTCGATTCCTAAGTACCACATATATAGAAAAAAAGCCAGAAGTGGTGCTGAGGCTCAAGTGATAGAGCTCTAGCCTTGAGAAAGTCCAAGGACAGTGCTCAGGCCCTGAGCTCAAGCCCAGGACTGGCAAAAAAAAAAGTGTAAAAAAGAACTGAAAGCAAGGTGCTGAAATAGCTGCACATCTGTGTTCATGGCAGCATTGTTTACAAGTAGCCAAAGAGTGGGAGGCAACCTAAGAGTGTAGGATGAAAGGCGAGGAAATACGGCAACTCCATAGGACAGAAGATCAGTCTTCAAAAGAAGGGCATTTTGACGCATGCTACAACACCATGAACTTGAGGAGAATAAGTGAAGGAAGGCAGTTCTACATGACACCAGCAACAGTGACAGTGAGTGAGGAGGCATGTGACAATGCGTGAGGATTCTAAGTGATCGAATGCACAAGAATAGAGGGGCTGGGATGCCTCCTTCGTTCATTTCCTCGCCTGGAGCTTTCTTGGGATTTGAGTTCCTCTGCTCTGATGCACCCTTGGTGTGGTCCGAGTCTACCTGGTCTGTCCCCTCTCCCCCTTGGGATTCTGGCAGAGGTGAGTCAAGGTGAATGAACCTAGGGATTTACTGGCTGGTCTGAGCCCTGGGCTCCTTGTTCCTTCATGAATCCATGCGACCATGGCAGAAGGAAATGTTCTCTGGCAGATGGCATAAAATCACAGCCCCTTCATGGTCCTTCCCCATACTTTATTCACTCAACTTTTTCTTTATATATTTTATAATACCAAAAGTTAAAAAATCTCATAAATCATGGCCACCTGGCTGACTTTGCACATCTCAAGTGCATTTTGAATTACTTATTTATTTATTTGCCTGTTCTGGGACTTGAGCTCAGGGCCGGTGCACTGTCCTTGGGCTTTCTCAAGGCTAGAGCTCTACCACTTGAGCCACAGCACTATTTTCAGCTTTTTATATGTATGTGGCATCGAAGAATCAAACCCGGGTCTTCGTGAATGCTAGGCAAGCACTCTACCACTAGGCCAAACTCCCAGCCCTGCCTATAGGATTCTTAATGCTTCCAAGTCTGTGTGAGAATAAATTTAGTTTTGAAAAATGAAAAAAAAAAGTAAAAAGGGAAATAGAAAGGAATATCAAATATACTGAATATGGTAAAAGATCATGTCTTTCCATGGTTCAGAAGAGCGTGTGTGTACGTTTTTGATGATGTGAACATCTTCCTTACTATCAGACTGAGGTTATAAGGTATAAAAGTATTATTCAAAGCCAGGCATGGTGGCTCAAGCCTATAATCCTAGCTCCTCAGGAGGGTGAGATCTGAGGATCACAGTTCAGCTTGGGCACCAAAAAAAAAGTATTATTCAAGGCTCTTGACAGTTAATTCCTCTCTCTCTCTCTCTCTCTCTCTCTCTCTCTCTCTCTCTCTCTCTCTCTCTCTCTCTCACTGTTGAAATTTCTCTGAGTTCCACTAGGTGTCGCTCAAGCTTTCGTTCTGGACAATTAAAACATCACTAGGAATTAAACAGGTCATAATACAACTCAGTGGAATAGTCTAACATCATTAAATGTAGGCTTGTAGTGATTGGCACAGGGAGCTAGCTGTGGTGTACATGGTTCAAGAATAAATTTTTAAAATATTTTGATAATAACATTCACTCATATACATACTGGTTGTACATATATATGTGTATCTCAACTCACAGAAAATATCTGGAGAAAATGTTGTGTGTAATCATACAAAAAAATTATCATCTTAAAAATGAGAAACAAGGCTGGGAGTTTGGCCTAGTGGTTAAAGTGCTTGCCTGGCATGCACGAAGACCCGGGTTCGATTCCTCGGTACCACATACATAGCAAAAAGCCGGAAGTGGTGCTGAGGCTCAAGTGGTAGAGCTCTAGCCTTGAGAAAATCCAAGGACAGGACTCAGGCCCTGAGCTCAAGCCCAGGACTGGCAAAAAAAAAAAAAAATGAGAAACAAGCCGGGTGTTGTGGCTCATGCCTGTTGTCCTAGCACTAAATCCATGAGACTCCTATCTTCAATTAACCACCAGAAAACTGGACGTGGCAATGTGGCTCGCCATATTCTTGAACTGAAGAGCTCAGGGACAATTCCCAGGGCTAGAGTTCAAGTCCCATGACTGACAAAAAAAAAAGAGAGAGAGACAGCCATATGCTCATGTCTCATGCCTATAATCCTAGCTACTGAGGAGGCTGAGATCGGAGGACCACAATATAGATAGAACTAGCCAGGACAGCCAGGAGAGCCAGGAGAGCAAAGTGTGAGACTTATCTCCGGTCAATGAGCTGTGATTCAAGTGGTAAAGTTGAGCAAAAAAGTGCTAAGGGACAGTGCCCAGGCCCTGAGTTTAAGCCTCAGTAATGGCACAGGCAAAACAATTTTTTAAATTAAAGATTAAAAATTAAAAACACAGACAAGCTCTTATATAGAAATTTCTTCCATAAGTGGTCTCTATCCTCGTTTTTTTTTTTTTTCTAGTCCTGGGCCTTGAACTCAGGGCCTGAGCACTGTCCTTGGGCTTTCTCAAGGCTAGAGCTCTACCACTTGAGCCACAGCACCACTATCTTCAGATTCTTTTGAGTTTAAGCCACATTAAGAACACAGCTTGCTTTCAGATAAGCTAGTAGACCTCCATCTATTTTACCTGTCCTAGGGCCCTTCTTATTTCCCCACCCTTATTTTACAAGTATATGAAACAAAAGTACATTTCTCTGTTGCTCTCGGCATCAATTTACAACTCAAATGAAATCTCACAGATATTGGTAGCTAAACAAAAATGATATTTGGTGGCATCTTGTTATAGTTTTATTTTTGTCCAAAGATGGAAAAATTAAGACATGAGTCTCATTGAAAGGTTTTCAGCTCAACTCATTACTCTTGTGTGATTTTTTTTTCCCTCTCTCTGAATTAGTAAGATCTATGGCTTTCCAGACAACTGGCAGGGTAATAATTAATTTGTGCTTTGACTGAAGCTCCTTGGTAATTTTGCTAATGGTTAACTAAACTTTTAGTTATAGTGATGGATTTTTCTCCTTAACATAGTTTCTCTGAACAAAAGTAAAAGTTGTCCCTTAAAAACCATGATACTGGGACTGTGAGTTTGGCCTAGTGGTAGACTGCTTGCCTAGCATGCACAAAGACCCAGGTTTGACTCCTCAGTACCACATACATAGAAAAAAGCCAGACGTGGTGCTATGGCTCAAGTGGTAGAGCTCTAGCCTTGAGAAAGTCCAAGGACAGTGCTTAGGCTCTGAGTTCAGTCTCCAAGACTGGTAAAAACAACAACAACAAAAAACCCATTATACTTTCATACAATAAATTATCAAATAATAAAACCATAATAATTTTAGGTACTATTCATTGAACATTTTTCATAAGCCTGATGCTAGTATCGAGGTTTAAAACATTTAGCTACAGGTATATAAGTAAACTTTGGATTCTGCTTTCTTGCCTCCTAATCAACTTGCTGTGTATGTGTATGTGTGTGTGTATGAATAGTGAGTGTGTGACTTGAACTAGAGCCTTGTGTTCATTTCACTTTTTTGCTCAAGGTTGACACTCTACCACTTGAGCCATACCTCTACTTCCAGCTTTTGCTGGTTACTTAGAAATGAGTCTCACAAACTTTTCTGTCTGGGCTGGCTTTGAACCTTCATTCTCAGACCTCAGCTTCCTGAATAGTTAGGACTGTAACTGTGACCCACCAGTGCCCACCTAATAACTCTTAGTTTTCACATCTGTTCTCTTGCCAGTTCTACATACTATCTATGGATTTCACCTTGATGCACCTTATACTTACCGTACCTTCCTTCTGTGTGTTTTACACTCATAAGAATGGTTGGGTTGTTGTGCACATTTTCATATGAAAAATTCTTTGGGGCAGGGTGGGAAGTGAAATCTAGTGGTAGAGTGGTCACCTAGCTTGCACAAAGCACTGGGATCAACTCATCGATACCACATACACAGAAAAAAGCCAGAACTGGTGTTGTGGCTCAAGAAGCAGAGCGCTAGCCTTGAGCAAAAACATGCCCAAAGACAGTGCCCAGGCCCTGGGTTCAAGCCCCAGGACTGGCAAAAAAAAAATGGCCTGATTCCATAGAGAATGAACCAATGAATAAACTGAACTTGATTCCTAAATCTAGGATTAGCTAGTAGCTAGGATTACAAGCATGAACTGCAGTGCCCATCTTGTCATAATATTTTTAAACACATAGATTTCACATGAGCATATAGGATTAGTGAACAAGAATCCGATGTGCCTTGCAAAAATTTAAAAGAGAAGAGGGAAAAGCAGATTAAATTCGGATTGAGCAGCAATTATTGGCTTCCTGTTAGTGATTTTAGTGATCTAAGACCCAGGAGCAGCTGGACCTGCTGGCTGTGTGTCTTAGACAATGGCCTGTGAACTCACAACAAAAGAATGTGGCCTGGCTACCATATTTCTGCGTAGATACACAGGCTAGGAAGACCTATTTTGTTCCCTCACAGATGAACACAGTGATGTCTAACAAGGCTTCACTTCATACCTGAAAGCATTCTCAGCATGTTTAAGTTTGTGGGTCATAAGTTCTCCATTCTGGGACTTCATTTCCATAAATCCTTTCTTTCGATCCAAGAAGCTCTTCACTTCTTCTTTGGGCTCCATTTCCTTCTTGATCTTCTCATCTTTGATCTAACCAATAGTGAGCATCAAGAAGAAAGATTAAAAAAAGAACTATATTAGTTTACAGCTGCTATTACCGAGTAAGACCACTCTGTTTTTAGGTAGAAACTGGAAAATGACATAGACGTGATGGCAATTAAAGAAAAGTTTTAGAAAGGAAGCTATGTCTCTTTATTCCCTAAGCAAAGAACTGGAGTATTACTAGGTAGTCAAAACATCCTTGATGTCTCACTGGGTTTTTATTTTGGGGTGTTTTTGGTAGAAATGACTACACCCTAAACACTACAATGTAAAGGTTGTCTGGAGTTCCCGCTGGGAAGAGCAATTATTAGTGGGAGTTTGATGAAAGAATAGCCAGGTAGCGTGAGATTTTTTTTGAAGAAGGAATGAATCTTTGAGAAGGAAAAAATAATATGATAAAGACAGAAAGAGCAAATTCACTGGCTCTTTTAAATCTGTTCTGAGGACAATTACTCTTATATTTTGGTCTCATGAATAATTGAGTCCCAAGGATGGTACCTGATCAGAGGATGAGGACTTAGAGACCTGTGGGCCTACTCTGTTCTCCTCTAACCACTGAAGGTAAAGCACAGAGGAACAATTCTAGAGTTTACCTTGACTATCACTGTCGGCAGAGATTTAATCCTTGGCATGTAGTCTTGGGACTGTTGAGGGAGGCAGGAAAAGGATACATGGAGGGCAGGTAGCATGAGTATTTGGTGGGTTTTGTGTTACAAATTACTTACAATAAATGAAATAGATTATGTCAAAGCAAATTGTTTTTAGTGGAAACAGAGGAGTACGAATTAACCCAATAATATCATCTCATCTATTCTTTTAAAAAATGAACAAAATAGGTAGTTTATTCTTGTTTTTTTTTTTCTAGACAGTTATAAGGCACTAATGTCCTAGAGAAACCTATGGAAAAAAAGTAAGCCTTTTTCTGGTGTTTCATAGAGCATTCTTT
The DNA here is from genome assembly GCF_031878675.1 of Megascapheus bottae. Classification (NCBI taxonomy): domain Eukaryota; kingdom Metazoa; phylum Chordata; class Mammalia; order Rodentia; family Geomyidae; genus Megascapheus; species Megascapheus bottae. Next base: position 72,298,366 of record NC_143513.1, on the reverse strand, counting down.
TAGTTGATTATTTTCTGCTTTCCAGTTATTTTTCAACATCTTCTAAACATTTACTTTTTTTTTTTTTTGCCAGTCCTAAGACTTGAACTTAGGGCCAGAATAGTTTTTTAGAAATAAGAGTTTCATGGCATTTTCTGCAAGGGCTGGCTTCAAACTGTGATCATCAGATCTCAGCCTCCTGAGTAGCTAGGATTACAGGCATGAGTCTCTGGCACCCGGCTTTGAACATTTACTTTTAAATGACATATTCTTTTTTACAAAGCAAATTGCTTCTCCCCGCCCACCCCCAACACATTGATGAACTTTTAAAAGTCTTGTCTGATTATCTTGCTTGGGTATTATTTATTAAGTACTATGTATGAATGGCACACAATGACGTTACTGTCTTAGGACGGTAGTCTTAGGGCTATACCTATGTCCTTTGGCAACACTGAATAGGACAGCTGGGGGATTTGTCTACCAAGCAAGGAACTTGTGTTTTGTTCCCAAGATAATCTGCAGTCTAGCAGTGTTTCTTGAGCAAGTCATCTAGCTTCTCTAGGATGCTGGTCTCAGGCATGTGAAATACAAGGCTGAGCAAAATAATTCCTTCTTGATCTTTTATCCTGCCATTTTCCTTGGTCATCAGAAGCTATAGAAAAGAGAAGGATAGTCAAAACCAGAATTATAGGCTGGTGGAGGTCCTTGCTATGAATAAGTCAGTGTTCCCTGGACAAGCAGAAGGAACCAAGATAGAGTCTTACTTTTACCTAATGTTAGTGGATAGTCTCAGAAACCACAGACCATGGTTTATACCCTGGATAAGAAATATCTAGGCAGAGCAACTTAGAGGTAAAGAGTGTTGGTTTCAGGGTATCCCCGTGAAACAAATTCTGATTCGAATGTATGGTTTGTAGAATTTCTCTACCTATCAGGTTCCACAAACTATACATCTGACTGAGAAAAGCTCTGGATAAGTGTGAATAAATCTGGATATTCGAGATATCCAATGGGATATCCAATTGGGTTGTGGAAGTCTATGTGGCATGCTTTTCTTCTAGAGACTCACCCAAAGGTCCAGGGAAAACCAGGATATATGACTCACATTTATGATAGCAGCACGCAGGAGACCAAGACAGGAGCCTCATGAGTTTGAGACCAGCTTGAGTATATAGACAGTTCCATGAGAACCTGCCTCACCAAACCACCCACTCACCCACCCATCCATCCATCCATCCAGTCATCCAGCCATTCAGCCAGCCAACAAGCCAACAGGAGCAAATCTCCTGGGATATAAGACTCTATAGTATATTGCTTTGCACGATATAATTCCAGAATGGCGATAGCAGCTAGGTACAAGTTAGATTTAGCAGTCTTTTATTAGCTCTTGAACCTTTATACTCCTTGTGGGCTCCTTTTTCTAGTATATGGTGTCCTCTAGACTGCTTGCTATTCAAAGTTTTGTCTATGGAAAGCATGGATCTCCTCCAAGAGCCATGGAATTGGTTGTACATTTAACCAGATTCCTGAGTGATTTGTGTGCACATCGATCAATGTCAGAAAAATGTCAGCCTAGATGATCTGAGCATCAGGTTCAGTATTGTGCAGACAACTCTGCTAGAGACAAGAAAAAAAAAACCAACAACCTCAAACCAAGCTTTTCATAACTGGAGTGCAGAGAAAAAAGCTAAATTAAATCTAGAGGTGGTGGTCATTTGCACCCTACCACTACCTGAAACAAGCTCAAATGCTCTGAAGAAAGACAGGGGATTTTGTTTGTACTAGATGAGTTTGTAGGTGCTTTTTGTTTCTTAGTATGTTTAAGTCTTTTTGAAATGACTCACTAGAACTCTAGGTTTCTGAGTTACTTTTGTACTCCTTTAGATAGACAGAGCACACATTCAAATTTTACTCCCAAACCACTACACAAATTAGCAACAACAGCATGAAGCTTAAGGTAAATATGTAACAAGAACTAGAAATTCTCATTTCTTGTATGAATTCTTATTTAAAACTTTAAGCAAGCAGCTGGGTGCTGGTGGCTCCTGCCTGGAATCCTAACCAATCAGGAGGCTGAGATTTGAGGATCATGGTTTGAAGCCAGCCCAAACAGGGAAAATCTGTGAGTATCTTATCTCTAATAAACCATCCAAAACCCTGAAGGTAGAGCTCTGGTTCAAGTGGTAGAGTGCTGGCCTTGAGTAAAAGAGCTCAGATACAATAGGACCCAGTCACTGAGTTGAGGCACCAGTACTGGCACCAAAAAAAAAAATAATAATTTTTTTAAAGAAAATAATCATCTATCTAACCAGGTCATCTATGTTTTCAATTATAGACTTTCTGTTTTAAATTTTGATTTTTATAATAATGCCACAATGGGTAAGTATATGTAATAAAAGTCTATTGGGGTCAGCATGCAACAAAGATCAGTTTCACAGGTAAAATTATTTAGGTGTGTCTACCTCTGATGGTTCACTCTTACCACATTCAGATTCTCTGAATTTAGGAGATGTGGTCACAATGTACCAGGATTATTTGGGACCATCAACAGAATAGCACCATGTTCTAGGGCCCACAGTTCTTTACTTACCTGCAGTCAAACACCTTGGCACCTGCGCCTGTGTGTGCCTCAGAAATGCAATGCAGAACATTTTGCCAACTTTTTTTTTCTTTTGCAAAAAGAAATTATTATCTTCAGTTCACCCAATTTTCTACTGAGATGTGGTAGAGGGGAGAGAGCATTTTTTCCTTTGAAAAATTAAAGCATTAATCAAGGCCAGTTGGAAATATTTCATGATTGCATTAAAAATAGAAGGGTTCGAGGGAATAAAATTAGCTTTCAGGGGAAGAGAAAGCAAGAAAGATGAACAGGAGCAGTGCTTTCAAAGATTTTGATTATGATTCTCAAAAAAAAGACAGTTAATAAGAAAAGAGCAAATCAATACTCCCTATCAGACCCTCATTCACTTTACTCAAGGCTGGTTGTCCACCATTTGAGTCACAGCTCTACTTTTGGGTGTTTTTTTGGATGGTTAATTGGAGTTCAGTCTCATGAGCTTTCTTGCCTGGGATGGCATCGAACCACAATCTTCAGATCTCAGCCTTCTGGGTATCTAGGATTATAGGCATGAGCCACCAGCATCCTGCTCTTGGTTAATGAGTTTTGTGCACTGCACTGTAAGCTGGGCCCTTTGTCCAATGAACCAAGAGCCATGGCTTGCAAGCCATGGGGGTTAGAGGATACAGTTCTGCCAATTGTTAGGCTGGAGATATTTTGGAACATGGTTCTGCAGGGTTTTATGATCAGAGTATTCTCAAGTAGCATTTACCTCTGCTTTTTTGAAGGTAGGCTTGTCTTCCTGGGACTTTTGTCTTTGAGCTTGCCCTTTAGCAACCTTTTCTTCTTCCTTTTCATGTTCAAGAATGGTGAAGGTCACTCATGTAAAAGAAGCCCTTCCTAGCTTGCAAGAGTGAGAAGGTGCTCAGATCACTCTGCAGGTGCTGTGAGAGGACACCAGCTGTCTCAGCACCGCACTTACTGGTGTCAGTGATTCTATGCAGCAATGTGGGATATTTTCTCTCCACGCTCCCATTTTCCTTATGTGCCTCCCATGACGCTCCCTGAAATCTCGTGTGACATGGCGTTGTTCCTTGTGTGCGTTTACAGCGACAGAAGCAGGGGTGAAAGACAGCATCTGCAGCATGCAAACTTAGTGACAGAAAAGGGTAAACATGCAAGTCAAGTCTTCGCTTTTTTGCAGGGGGGGTGGGGAGTTGTACAGGGCTTTAAATTCAGCCTTGCAGAAAGCAAAACACTTCAGTAGTTTACAAATAACCTTTCTTTCTGTCCCTTCTCCATTGCTGCCATCTTTCTCCAGACCTCATGAACTTCAGTTACCCAGATGGTAAGAGGAACAAAATGCATGGCTGAGATTATCCGCCCATTATTAGTTGCTATTACCCCAGATGAGTGGCTTTCTGCAAGTCTGCTTTAAGCTCAGGTCTACATGATGCAAACCAGGGTTTTTGAGATATTATTTTGAAGGTTTCAGTGGGCTGATTTTCCCTTCATATTTCCAGTTGGTTTCAAGGGATTTTTTTTTTGCCAGTCCTGTGGCTTGAGCTCAGGGGCTGAGCATTGTCCTTGGGCTTTCTCAAGGCTAGCACTCACCACTTGAGCCACAGCATCACTTCTGACTTTTTCTATGTATGTGGGGTGCTGAGGAATCGAACCTGGGTCTTCGTGCATGCTAGGCAAGCACTCTTACCACTAGGCCAAACTCCCAGCCCCAAGGGATTTTTTTTTCTCTTTTTTTTTTTCTTTTGTTAGTCCTGGTTGGCTTAAACTCAAGGCCTGGGCACTCTCCTTGGGCTTTCTCAAAGCTAGTGCTCTACCACTTGAGCCACAACACCACTATGGCTTTTTCTGTGTATATGGTAATGTGATACTGAGGAATAGAACCCAGGGTTTCATGCATGCTATGCAAGCACTTTATCTCTAGGCCATACTCCTGGCTCATTTTTGTCTTTTTAAGATAAAATGCTTCATTACAGTTCCTGATGCCAATTTTCTACCCCACTTTTATACTTGGTGTGTGTGTGTGTGTGTGTGTGTGTGTGTGTGTGTGTGTGTGCATGTGACTGGTACAGGGACTTGTGCTCTTGCTCAGCTTTTTTTGCTTAAAGGTTGGCACACTACCGCATGAGCCACACCTCCACTTGCAGCTTTTTGTTGGTTAACTGGAGGTTAAGAGTCTCTCAGACTTGTCAGCTCAGGCTGGCTTCAAACCAGGATCCTCAGATCCTGAGTTGCTAGGATAACAGGTGTGAACCACCAGTGCCCAGCTTATACTTTTTTTTTTGCCACTTCTGGGCCTTGAGCTCAGGGCTTGAGCACTGTCCTTGGGCTTTCTCAAGGCTAGAACTCTACCACTTGAGCCAAAGCACCACTTCTGTCTTTTTTCTATGTATGTGGTACCGAGGAATGGAACCCAGGTCTTTACGGATGCTAGGCAAGCCCTTTAACCACTAGGCCAAACTCTTTGTGCCAGCTTCTACTTTTTATATGTACTATCAAACACCTGATTGATGGGGGGAGGGGGATGGAATTATAGACCCCTTGCTTCATGTAGACCTGTGAATAGATGAGCAATGTTGGAAAGAAGTTCAAGTGTAGACCACCACATGTATCATTCATTTAGCTCATTCATTTTTTTTCTTGTATGATAGTCATAGTAATCAAGCACAGAACAATTCATATCTCTCTGGTTGTCACAGTAAAAATTTGGTTGGTTGTGTATTTAAAGAGAACATGATTGTTTCATGCTTGCATATTACTATGGCCTGAAAAAAAAATGAATAGCTTGCCAAATGATCAAGCATGTGGATCTATGTGAGTGTAGCCTCTGCCCCCAATTTGCTGTGCATTACATTTCTCAGTAGGTCCCAGGCATCACACATGGGTGCAACGTGCTTACTGTACCTGTTTCATTAGAACAGCTGTCTGTTGTTTATCTTCTTGCACTTTTTTTTCATTTACCCCTTTCCCTTCTCTCTTCTCTTCCACCTTCTCCCCTTTTCGCTTTGTCTCTTGCATTTCCTTCTTTTTCTCCTCTAGCAGCTTTCTCTGTTTTTCCTCTTCTATCCTGGCCTTTTCCTCCTCTTCCGCCTTTGCTCTCTGCCTTTCCTCAGCTGCCCTTCTCTCTTCCTCCTCAATTCTTGCCCTCTCCTCTGCCTCCCTCCTTTCCCTTTCTTCCGCAGCTGCCTTTTCTTCCGCCTCAATTCTTGCCTGCTCCTCTGCAATCTTTCGGTCTTGTTCTGCTTTCACTCTTTCTGTTTCTTCTGCTTCTAACCTCCGCCTCTCTGCCTCAGCTCTCTCCCTTTCCTCCTCTTCCATCTTTGCTTCCCTCTCCTCTGCTTCCCTCTCTTCCTCTACTTTTGAGTCAACCTCACTGATTTGCCCATTTTTCAATGTCATGACCACCATTTCCTCCTGGATGTCTGTTCTTTTCTCCTCTACCTGATTTTCTGCAATGTTCCCTGGCTGTGCTTTTTCTTCTTCCTCTTCCTCCTTCTCTTCTTTCTTTTTGTCTTCAGCATCCCTCTGGTCATTTTTCAGGTAGGACTTCATAATGATTTCTGTTTCTTCTGTCTCATATCTTCCTTGGCGATTCTCCTTCTTTTCCTCTTTCTCAGCAGTATCATTTTCGGCCATATCATTCTGCAGTCTTCTGCTTGGGAGGGACAGACTGGTGTCTGTTATTGTTGGGTCAAACTCCTTCTGGCGCTCCAAGGCTTCCTGAAGGCGTTTTTGGCGTCTTTCTTCTCTCCGAGCCAGGCGCTCCAGTAATGCAGCCTCTTCATCACCTTCTATCTGAGCGCTGCTGGTGGTTGGCTTGGCTTCCTCATCGGGGACACTATATAGCAGAAGGGACAGCACCAGAGATAGCTGATTAATCACAGAGCCACATATCTAGAGCCAATGCCAGTGGTACCAAGTTCATGTCATTTCAGCACATGCCTGTCTGGCTTTTAGCTGACAGCATAAGCAAGACTGTGGCACTTGGGCTTTTCTGGTCCCTGGCACCTTCTCAACATGCTGTAAGTGCTGTATTCATTAACGCCTTTCAACCAAAGTTGCTGACCACTTGTGTGCAAGGATCTCTGTTTCCCCCTCTCTCTTTTTTTAAATTTTTTTATTTTTTATTTTTGTGGGTCATGGGGCTTGAAGTCAGCCTGGGCGCTGTCCCTGAGCTCTTTAGTAAGGCTACAACCCTACCCTTGAGCCAACTCCCACTTCCCATTTTCTAGAGGTTAACTGGAGATAACAGTCTCAGGTCCATTTGTGCCCGGGCTGGCTTTGAACTTTGATCCTCAGATCTCAATCTCCAGAGTAGCTAGGATTATAGGCATGAGCCACTGTTCCCATTCCCGGCATCCCTTTTTTTGAGTTGGATAACACTGATATATACCTTCCATGCTCTTTTTATATTTTAGTTTTAGTGTGTGTGTGTGTGTGTGTGTGTGTGTGTGTGTGTGTGTGTGTGTAATGGGACTTGAACTCAGGGACTATACATAGTCCCTTAGCATTTTTTTTTTTTGCCAGTCCTGGGCTTGAGCTCAGGGCCTAAGCACTGTCCTTGGACTTTCTCAAAGCTAGAGCTCTACCACTTGAGCCTCAGCACCACTTTTTTCTACGTATGTGGTACCGAGGAATCGAACTCGGGTCTTCATGCATGCTAGGCAAGCACTTTAACCACTAGGCCAAACTCTGGGCCCCCTTAGCATTTTTTTGTTCAAGGATGATGCCCTATCACTTGAGCCACAGCTCCATTTTCAGCTTTTTTGTTGGTAAGTTGGAGAATACACACACACACACACACACACACACACACACACACATTCTCCCCGCCCCCCCCAGATGACTTCAAGCTATAACGCGCCTATCTCAGCTTCCTGAGTAGCTATGATTACATGTGCAATCACAGCCCTTACTGCCCAGCTGGACAGTTTAATTTAAATTTTATTTAAAAAAGAGAGAAAAAAATATCTAAAACCCAAATATCCACCAATCAGTTCCTCTTGCAGGAGGCTGGATATGGTCCAGGCGAGGAGTGTTGGTCTCTACTGGCAGGAAACGATGATGTGATTTCAGAACTGTGACCGGAGTTGGAAGCCTGTGTTTTCCAATGTTTAGAAACCCCATTGGATTTCATGGTTTGTACCAAACTTGGCCCTTTCATTGTCCAAGTTCATTTAGTTTTAGAAAAACACATTTTGTATTTTACAACAAACAATGGTAGGCCCTAGATTTTAAACCTCTTGGCCTTAGTTCTTGCTACAGGACACAGTTTCCATGAATTATAAGAATTTAAGAATTACATGTTCATAGAAATACCAAGAATTTGGAATTCAAGGCAGGGGTCACTTGAATCAACTGAATTCTAGTAAGTTTTTAAAAATATCCAAAATTTAAAAATGCTAGCTACATGAAATAACCTTAGGAAAGCACCAAACTCTACTGAATGTGCTTTGGCCTTTTGATAAGTCATGACAACCATCACCATAAGTAGACGTTAGCTGACAGTTATAGCTGTTTAGCTCCAAGATGACTTATTTTTCTTTTAGATAGCAAATAAGTCAGAGCTAAACCCCATAGTCTTTCTGTGGAAAAAAACCCTCAATTTTTGAATTAAATTAGCACCATGAAATGATTAAAGTTAATAAAATGTGATAGTGGACATGAAACTGAAGAAGGAACAAGATATTATGTGAGTAGGTGTTAGGTTTACTTTGGCTTCGTGTGGGGTGGAGCAGTGCTGGGATTTGAACCCTTGGCTTTCCACAGGCTCTTGCTCTACCACTGAGCTGTAGACAAGCATAAAACTATAGGCAAGCAGTAACTTTTAAAGTGACCGAGGACTATTCATTACATAACTAGATTCAAGAAAGGGCCTTGTAATTAAATACCATGTTAATACCATGTAAAAATCTCCCTCAGCCTAAAATTAGAAAAGGCAGGCAGAAATGGGAGGAGGAAACTGGGGACAGAGAACAATGTCGAAAAAAAGAAATTTACTCATTATCTGACTTACAAAACAGTAGTTCTTCTGTATAATATCTTAATAATACTAATACAACTATATTACAAAATACAAAAGGCAATGAATGACTATGTTGTCTTCCTTTTGGAAGATTTTGAGTATGGTGAAATTTATTGAGTGTTTTTGATGTGCAAGAAGTCACTGTGGCCCTGCACAGTGGCTCACACCTGTAATCCTAGCTACTCAGGAGGCTGAGATATGAGGATCAAGGTTCAAAGCCAGCCAGGGCACAAAAGGCCCCAAGAGTCTTATCTCCAATTAACTCCTAGAAAATGGAAAGTGGGGCTTGGCTCAAGGGTAGGACGGTAGCCTTGAGCTGAAGAACTCAGGGACAATGCCCAGGCAGAGTTCAAGCCCCATGACCCACCAAAAAAAAAGTCACTGTGCATTTTAGATGTTCTACTATCTCACTGAAATTTTTGTTTTGTTTTCTTTTGTGCTAGTACTGAGGCTTAAATTCAAGGCCTCACGCTCTTGCTTGGCTTTTTCACTGAAGGACAGTACTACCACTTCCAGCTTTTTGCTGGTTAATTGCAATGCAATGAAGTTTCACAGCCTGCTCTGCCTGGGTAGTCTTTGAACTGTGATCTTCCTAGCTCAGTCTCTTGAAGAATTGGGATTACATGTGTGACCCACAGGTGGCCACCCTTCTTAAAGTTTAACAATATTCTTAGGAGAAAGGTATACGTGTACTCTATTTACGTTTCCACCTGACCAATAACATTCATTACCGAATGTCTCTTTCCCACAAGCCTTTGTAAGATCATCATACAATCCTGATGCAGCCACTCAAATTTGAGCCAGATGGCTCTGACCCCTTTCCTTCAGAATTATCTAGTAACAGTAAGATAAAGGAATTATCATTAGCCCTTTCCAATGGTCACAAAACAATCTAAGCCAAAATACACATGCAAGTTCTTACAGTGAGGTTCCATTACATTTAAGCAGCTGATAGTTTAAACTTAAATTATTTTTTCTTCCTTTGCCATCCCATAACCTTATCTTTTCTAAGCCTTGGGGTATATAAATGACATATACAAAGCATTAATATAATTAACTTTGAGACTCTATTTTTTTCTTTTCTTTTCTTTTTTGTAGGTCGTGGGGCTTGAACTCTGGACCTGGGTGCTGTCCTTGAGCTCTTCAGTTCTAGGCTACCGCCCTACCCTAGGAGCTACACAACCACTTCTGGTTTTCTAGTGGTTAATTGGAGATCAGAGTCTCATGGACTTTAGTGCCCAGGCTGGTTTTGAACCATGATCCTCAGATCTCAGACTCTTGTGTAGTTAGGATTACAGGCATTAGCCACTGTGCCTGGTGTGATTCTATTTCCGTAGCATAAGTCCTGTTTGAAGAACTATTATATGATCTATATAATACACTAATGTGTAGTTTATTATATAGTCTGTAAGTCTGTCTATAGTCCACCATATAATCTATATAATATATGGTCTATATAATAGACTATTATATAGTCTACATAATATTATAGTTATGCTATTATATAGTCAATAACATATATGCACATATCAGATTACATGTAACATACATAATGTACATATATTATAGACTATATAAACACTACATAATAGATTATATAGTATTCTATATGATTATAGTCTATGTAATAGTCTGGTGTATACTAGTATATAGTCTACACTATTATATAGACTACATAATAGTGTCAACTTCTCTGATTTCTGCTGAGGCCTAAGTAGGATGAAAATGTAATAGTAAATGTATTGACTGAATGAGTCTGAATAATCATATAAAATTTAACAGTATTCTGAATGTTGCTAAATAATACAATGATCATAGAACACTGGTTCATGCTGCATATTGCAAAAAAGAAGAAAAAAAAGCTGAGCACAGGTGAATTACAGTTGGAATCCTAATTACTCAGAAGGCTGAGTACAGGAGGATGGTATTTCAAGGCCAGCCTGGCAAAAGTTTGTGAGACTCCTTTTCATCTCATACCTCTCACCTGTTGTACTAACTTTATGGGAGGCTACAATTGGGGAGAACTGAGTCTCAGGTCAGCTCTGGTCGAAAAGTCTACAAGAGCCAGATATCAGTACTTTACGTAACACTACCTATTCAGGGGGCTAGGATCTGAGGATCAGACAAATCTGAGAGACTAGGAGAAAGCCGTTAGTAGAGGAGCAGCTCAAGTAGTAACAGCAGTTGTGAACCAAAAAATGGAGCAAGAGCTGAAGTCCTTAAGTTCATTCACTCACACATACAGATGTGCACACACACACATACACACATACACACACGCCCACGACTCTCTCAAAGGAAAGCTGAGCATGGAAGTACATGATTGTCATTGCAGCTATGACGGGAAGCCTAAAATAGGAGGATTATGATCCAGAAAGCAAGACTTCATCCCAAAAGTCCAAAAGTAACACACAGACACACAGACACAGACACAGACACAGACACAGACACACACACACACACACACACACACACACACACACACACACACACACACAGAGGCTGGAACAGGAACAGATTGCCTGCCTAGCAAACCCAAGGCCCTGAGTTTAAGCCTTAGTACTTAACTACCTGTGGCCCTCCCAAATGCATATTTATTTTTAATATTCATGTGTTTTTGTTACAGGTAGGCACATAGGACTGCATCAAATAAATCTTTAGTTCCAATATGCTATTGTGAAGCATCTTCCTTATTTAAAGATATGACCTGCCATCGTTAGTAAATTTTAAAAAACCTATCAGCTTATTAAAAAAAAAAGTCTTCACTTGAGATAGGAATGGAAATAGTATGTATTTAGAGTCATCTGTGCTTGTCTAAAGTGGATTGTCTAATACGACTTGTCGGAAGTGGCCACAAAATAAATACATGGGACAGATGGAAAATGGCAGAGAAGGCAGTGGCTGACTGGACAAAGCGCATCCAACAGACAGACAAGACACAGCCACGAGTCTCCATCTTCAAGGCAAAAGTACCTGTTCTGTGCATTAGCTTCCACCTGGTCAGTCACCTGACCAAAGGACTCTTCCTCCTGCTTCTGCCGCAGCCTTTCCTGCCGGGCCCGGCGCCGCCGCTCCCGGGCTGCTTCCTCTTCATCATCATCATTCCTCTGGTAAGCAATTCTGCAAATGACACAGACATAATGCCAACCTCATTACAAAGTCACCCTCATCACAAAGACAGCCTCCGAGACACCAATACTTTTTTTTTTTTTTTAACACCAACTTCTTGTCAGGAAGAGCCATGAACTGGAAAGGAGCATTCAGTGTCTTAGGTTTGGTGACCCAATTGATTTATTCTCAAACTTTTGGGTATTTGGATGCATTGATCTAGTAATCATAAAGGCTAACTTATAATAACCAATAAGTTGAATCTAAACAAAAGTTGTCTCCCTTTTGAGACTGTGGCTGTAGTATATTTAGCTTTCTTCACTAAACTGATGATCACCTGTAAGGCTTAGAAGTACAAATCCCAAGTGTTGGGCCAAATAATTCAAACACGGATGGCAGCCTGGTACCTGTAATCAGCCAAAGGGAATTACAAGTTTGGGCTACATAGTGAAACACTGTCAAGAAAGAAAGAAAGAAGGAACACAAGAAAGAAAGAAAGAAAAGAAAAAGAAAGAAAGGAAGGAAGGAAGAAAGAAAAAAGAAAGAAAGAAAGGAGGAAAGGGAGGAAGGAAGGGAGGGAGGGAGAGAAGGGAAGGGAAGGGAAGGGAAGGGAAGGGAAGGGAAGGAAAAAAGACTTATTAAAAAGATTTAGTGTGTTGCATGAATTATTTGTGGAGGTACTGTCACCGAATAATAATAATCATCACAATACATTACCAAACCAATACATTGGTGTTGATCAGCCAAGTTGCTCATTAACATTGAGAGGCTGGTTACTAGTGGCTTACACCAATAATCCTAGCTTCTTAGGAAGCTGAAATCTGAAGACAGTGGTTCAAAGCCAGCCCCAGCAAGCAAATCCATAAGATTCTTCTTTTTTTTTTTGGCCAGTCGTGGGCTTGAGCTCAGGGCCTGAGCCCTGTCCTTGGACTTTCTGAAGGCCAGAACTCTATCACTTGAGACTCAGCACTACTTCCGGCTTTTTTCTATGTATGTGGTACTGAGGAATCGAACCTGGGTCTTCATGCATGCTAGGCAAGCACTCTACTACCAGGCCAAAATCCTGGCCCAAATCCATAGGATTCTTATTCCCAATTAACCACTAAAAAGCTGGGAGTAACGACGCAGTTCAAATGGTAGGTCCCCAGCATTGACTGAAAAAACTCAAGACCCAGTAGTACTGGCACATACAAAAGGTGTTTTTACTAGTTCAGCATGAAGTACACATCTGTAACCCCAGCACTTGAGAGTTTGACAGAGGGAGAAGGGAAATTGAGGCCAGCTTAGGCTACTCAGCAAGTTCTCATGAAGGATAGGCTGAATTAAGACCCACACGCACACACACACACACACACACACACACACACACACACACTCACACACAGCAACTATTTTTAAAGTATTTTATCATGTTTCTTATATACCTACAAGTAAAAATCTACAAAATGCAAACATTTCACATTAATACTTGTATGTGTGTGTGTGTGTGTGTGTGTGTGTGTGTGTGTGTGTGTATGTGTGTATTGATAATGCCTGGTGTTCTTGTTTGGCTTTTTCATTTGTGACCAGCACTGTACCACTTGAACCATACCTGTAGTTCAGCTCCTTTTTTTTGGTGGTTAATTGGAGAAAGCATCTCTTGGACTTTTCTACTTGAACTGGACTGTCTTCTAGCTGTGATCCTCAGATTTTCTCTGCCTTCTGACTAGCTAGGATTGTAGGTATGAGCCATTGGTGTTTGGCACATAATACTTCTTTAAAATGTGGTAAAAATAATTATATTTAAGAGTACTTAATATTTGAGTGTATGACACAGTGTTACTAAAAACAGGCAAAAATTGTGCTTCATATCTCTAGAATTTATTTACAATTCTTACATAGCTACATTGCCAACTAATATGCTAACTGAAGAACAAAACAGCAGGGACTTACAATCTATTCAGTCACGTATGACTAGGGATAATCTGCCTGTGTTAGATTTACAAACTACCACTTGTAAGCTTAGATCTCTGACTTTACCTGTGTCATCTTTTTACAACAATAAGAAGAATGCTACATGACACTTAGATGTCTCGTAGAAAATAAGATTAAACCTTTTGAAGGTTTCCTGGTGACTCTTTGCTACTTCAGAAAATCTGACTTCATACTAAAATCTGCTAGTGTACAATATTCAGATGCCAATATAAATAAAATGTCACTTTGTAATTTTGTAAAACTGACAAGTAATTTTCCACAAATATGTTCGTGTGGTAGAGGAGCCAGTGGATGATTGTATTAGGACTCAGAGACAGTGAGGGAGGGGAGAGAGAGGAGGGGAGGAAGAGAGAGAGAGGAGAGGAAGAGAGAGTAGAGAAAGAGAGACAGAGAGACAGAGAGACAGAGAGAAATAGCACTTGGCTTCTGGAACAATAACTAATCTCTTAGCAACTAGCAGCCCTTTAATTAATCTGTTAAATTTTCTTGTCTCTAAGTATGTGACAATCAAATGGAATAATGGATTCATTATGATCAAGTATTGTAAAAATGGAATCTTTGTGGGTATTTGGAATGTTCAGCAACAGGGCTGCTTTGTGGGGACAGATGAGCTCAATTTTAGACTTAAGTCTGAGGTGACAACATGACAGGATGTGAGTGTTCCTTTCTAATTCAATCACATGGTCCATGGTCCTCGGCAGTGGCAAGTTCTTCCCAGTGGTTTGGCTTCAACCTTCAGGTTCTTGGCCTAATATTCTCTTGGCTTATGTCTCTATAGACAGTTATAACCACAGCAGGGGAAAACGAGTCCTTAATGACTGCTTCCCAAGCTAATGAAACAGAAAGTCTTAGTTTGCTTTTCTATATCGCTGGATCAACCATGAAAGCAGAGATATTACTTGGAACCTTCTTTTTCTAAGACAAGAAAGAGACACACAAACTCCAGATGGAGCATCCTTAGGTTAAACACATGACTTCTGCTCCTAATGGAATCTAGTGTAAGCCCTCCTGTCCCACTTAATTGGAAATATCCCGGATGCCTCCATCTTCCTTCTTCTACCTGCAGTATTGGCTTTGAGGTACTGTTGGGTTTTAGCTCTCCTAATAAGTATGTTTGCCACTTCTGCCAGGCCAGGCTCAACTATTTCTCCTCTTGAATTTCTCATCACAGAAGTGATCTGAACAACTGGATCATCTCCATCATCTCTTCTAATTCTCCTAGCCTAATATAAACTAAAAATTTATGGACAACCACTCTTGGTTAGCCTCTTTGCTGGGTGACATAATTGTCACAGATAGCTTTGTAAATTATCTTTTATTACTTGTACAAAGGAACAAACCAAAGTTCACAAATTTAAGAACTATCACTATAATAACAAAAGAATAGAAATTGTTTCTGGTATTTTAAATCATGATATAATCTGTTGGTGGCTTAAAAATCTATACCTTCACTATTGTAAGTGAAGTGATGTGTGTGTGTGTGTGTGTGTGTGTGTGTGTACAAAACAAACTGTAGTTTCTACGCTCTTAGCATTTTCCTATGCATCCTGTTCTTCCTGTTTCTACCACAGGTTATCTAACTGAAAACATCTAGCCAAGCGCCAGTAGGTCCCATCTGTAACTCTAATTACTTGGGAGGTAGAGCTCAAGAGTCTCATAGCTTAAGGTGAGCCTGCACAAAATTCACACAAGACCCATCTCAACCAGTAGCTTGTTACGGTGGCACGTGCCTGTCAACCGATCCACATGAAAGGCTCAAATCAGGAAGATCATGGCTCTAGGTCAGTATGAACAAAAAGAAGTTTGCAAGACTTCATCTCAACAGAAAAAGCTAGGCATGTTGGTATGTGCCTGGCATCCTAGCCATGATAAGAAGCCTAAATAGGAGGATAATAGTCCAGGTCAGCTGGGGGGGGGAAAGTAATACCTTATTTCAAAAATAACCAGAACTAAAAGGTCTGGGAGTATGGCTCAAGTGGTAGAGTGCCTCTCTAGCAAACACAAATACTTGAGTTCAAACTCCAGTACATATACTCAACATCTTTTAAATTTTTTTCTAGAAGTAGCATATACTTATTGTTTGTTTTCAGTACTGAAGAACTGAACTTAGGGCCTTGTGCTTGCTAGACAAGTGCTCTACTCCTTGAGAATGTCCTCAACCCTCACTTATTGTTTTATCTTCAAATAGACAATGCAAACTGTATAAAGACAAAAATCAAAATCAGTTCTTTAGGATCATATCTCTCTATAGAAATAGGATGACTATGGGGCCAGGAGTTTGGCCTAGTGGTTAAAGTGCTTGCCTAGCATGCATGAAGACCCGGGTTCGATTCCTTGGTACCACATACATAGAAAAAAGCCGGAAGTGGTGCTGAGGCTCAAGTGGTAGAGTTCTAGCCTTGAGAAGGACAGTGCTCAGGCCCTGAGCTCAAGCCCAGGACTGGCAAAAAAAAAAAAAAAAAAGAAATAGGATGACTATTTGATCTGTTCAGTATGACATTTTCCTATGTAGGTATAGATATCTGCATTTTTAAGAAAGTGGGATTATGTTATACACAATTTCTTAAGTTACACATAATTTCTATGTTATGCAGTTTCTTTAACTGACCGTGCTTGTGATTATTTCTTAACACATTAACAAAATAGAATGTCAAGAGAAATAGTACCTTGTATACATATCTAAGTCCACAAAGGTATGGAAATTATGTGGTAAAACTATAATCTATGTAACCAATTTACTGCTTCAGGGCCAGGCATGGTAGTGCAAGTTTGCAATCCCAGTAACTTGGGAGGTGTTGGTAGGAGGATCTTTGACTCATAGCCCTCCAGGCAAAAGGTGAGCTATCTGAAAAATAAACTAAAAGCAAAAAAGAACTGGAGATATGGTTCTGGTGGTAGAGCATTTGCCAAGCAAGCACGAAACCTGAGTTCTACCACCACGACTGCCAACAATATTGACAACCAAACAGAGCTATAAAGTACATCATTATAGAACAATTGTTCCCCCACCTGTTCAATTATTTATTTCGGAAAATCCAAAGGTAAGAATCTGTGAGTTCAATAAAAGTATGTTCATTTTGTAGGATTTTGATATGCACTGATAAACTGTTTTCTAGAATGGATAAGAGTTCCAATCTTATGGCCGGGAGTTTGGCCTAGTGGTAGAGTGCTTGCCTAGCATGCACAAAGACCCGGGTTCGATTCCATGGTACCACATTCATAGAAAAAGCCAGAAGTGGTGCTGTGGCTCAAGTGGTAGAGCACTAACCTTGAGAAAAAGCCCAAGGACAGTGCACAGGCCCTGAGTTCAAGCCCCAACACTGTTAAACAGAATTGGGCTAAAAAGGTGGACAAACTCCTTAACATACCTGAAATGGAAGTAGGAGCTTTGGTAAAGACAAAGGGTTACCATTTCAGATTTTTACACATGCCAAACTCAAACCTATTATTTGAGATAGCACTGACCAGTAAAATGCATACCTAGCCTAGCCCTTCACTGTAATAAAAGCAGGTCAATCCACTCACTCTTTCTGTGAAAATTCAGCACAGGCTGACCTTAGCCAGTCTGCCCTGAAGCCCACAGCACAAAGATAAGGGATGTCCTAAGATGATTCAGATTGTGTGGGATCTCAAAGTTCCTTTGAATCATCTGGTTAATAGAACTTTAATCAAGTGCATTTTCTTGTAGCAATTTACTAACAATTTACTAAACAACCCATTATTAAATAAAATGTTTGAATCTCTCCAGTCCAAGTTTCTTCCTCGTGCTGGGCCATGCTGTGCAGTTTCCTGGAGACTGCCTTAGCTCATCTCCAGTCACACACACTAGGGCAAGGGTCTGATCTTTCTGAAGGAAGGTCAGCATTGCTGGCAGGAAAATGACTCACCAAACATTCAGGAGAAAGAGATGGTTTATGGTGTGTGCACTCAGGCACGCACACACACACACACACACACACACACACACACACACACACACCTCCAAATGCAGGCAAACAATCCCAGAAATCCAGAGGTTATCTGATTGTGTCCATATTGTGAAAAAGCAGGAAAAAATGGACTATTCTTCCATTCACAGAATGATTGCTTAAAGATGGTACTTAAAATGGTGGTATGGATGATAAGGTTAAACAGATTCCAGGAAAACTCTTGCGATGCTGTGGCTTTTACTAAGCAGCTGTTTATAAAGTCTTCAACATTAGAGTCCTGATGCCTCAGTATATTTAAGTTACAAGATAGCCATCGTATATTCTAGTTTTTTCAGATAAAGTTCACATTAAAAAAAAGAAAACAGCCTCCCCCACACTCAGCAAAGCAAAACAAGATAAAACAATAACGAAATAACGATCACAAACATAATAAAAAATGAAATAGGTGAGGACTTACATACCTGAAGTCTAACAGATGAGATAAAAAGAAACGAGAAGAAGTTTCTTCCCTAAAATTTTCTAGTAAAATGCTTATAGTCATATTACTAATGTAATAAGATCTTTTAGCAGAAAAAAACATGCTTAAGAAAAATAGCTGGGCCAGGAGTTTGGCCTAGTGGTAGAGTGCTTGCCTAACATGCACGAAGACCCTGGTTTGATTCCTCAGTACATAGAAAAAAGCTGCAAGTGGTGCTGAGGATCAAGTGGTAGAGCTCCAGCCTTGAGAAAGCCTAAGGACAGTGCTCAGGCCCTGAGCTCAAGCCCAGGACTGGTTTAAAAAAAAAAAAAGAGCCATCTCTTTTATTGGGATGAGAATTTATTTTGTTATGTTTTTAGGAGCGTTAAAGGCCTGGGTCGGGGAGGAGGATAGGAATACAGCTGTGTCTTTAGCGAATACAAATTTGTTTTATGTTGATAACCACAGTATTGCTCTGAGTAATTAACTGGATAATTGAATAGTTAAATCAGGTTGGGGCCTGCAATTTTGCTATTCTGATTTTTTAACATACATGCTATGTATAATTGCCATTTTGCAATGATAAACTTTTTAAATGTTTAATGACTTGTCCAGTTATGAAATATCCCACCCTGATCAAAATAACAAGTCTTCCTATTTCCCTTGTTTCTCCTACATTCCTTTATTTTGGAAAAGAATGCTGCACTCACAATGCCAATAGAATAAAAACATTCACCACCTAAAAGGGTAAAACTCAGCTGAACTCCTTCTATGTATGGGTTTTCCATTACCATCTAGGCCAGTGGAAGGTAAGCGGATTTCAAGTTTGAGGTATCTGTGCCCCACTATGTCACGCCACTTTCATGTGACCAGTCACTCCAGACAATGAGGCATTGGCTAAAGAGAGTCCAGGCTTGTAAGTGAGCTACTCAACTAGAGTCCTGCCCAAAGCTTTCTATAGCTATAGTTCTGTGCAGATGACATCCAGGAGAAGGCTTGGGGCTCACAGTCGCTAAGAAAGACAACTCTCAGTAAACTATTTGTTGTTGTTGTTGTTGTCGTTGTTATTATTTTGATTGGCATGCCTATTAGCTCTCTTATCCTCAACAAGGGTTTTAACTGAGGATCCAACTTAAAGAGTTAAAACCTCCTGTGGGTTGAAAGTGTGCGCAAATGTTTGGAGGCAACATGAGTCACACATACTTCCATTCTTCTTTCATGTACCAAAACCCCCCTAGGGAGTTTCTTTCATAATGTGAAAGGCAAGCATATTCTCCACACATAGGCAATCAACTCTGCAAATTGCTCAAGTGCTCTTAGCAAGTTCTCAGGCCATGTTTTGTGATCAGGAGGGAAAACCCTGAGCTACTGAGATGAATCATATGTGCCCAACAAACTTGTTCTGTGTCTGCAAAGTTTAAAGGAGTTTATAGAAACATTCCAGGATCTTAAATATGATTTCATTTACATGTGGTATACACAAAATGCTGTGGTTTCATAAATGCACATAAAGTTCAACTTCAATTCCTTCCCACTCTCTACCTTAGGACCCTTAAAAAAAGGCAATTAAAAATTACAGTGGAGACAACCAAGAAAATAAAATATGTATGAGTCAGAATACGTTTAGAAAATGATTAATAGCTAATACTATTAGTCATTTGGGTTGTTGGCAATTGTAAAGGATGGAGAAAGCCTCTCAGATTGAGGAGGGGAGGTAGAATTAAAATGATAAAATGTGCTGTTATTTTCTCTTGGGGTTTACTTTTATACTAGTGTTGTGACTTTTACAGGGGAGGGAAGGCACGTAAGAAGACTACTTTGAAGATTACTCAGGAAGTGATGTCTGATTTCATGTTTGCCTTTCTCCCACCTGATCTCCTCATATGTGTTTGTAAAGGTCTTTGAGATGAGGACCTCATTTTTCAGCCGATAAAGAAAACCACAGGAAATGAGAGATTTCAATTGTTTTGGTTCATGCTTTCAAATTTAAAAAAGACTTTTATCTTGAATTCTATTATACTTGAAAATAGATGTAAAGTGTAAGATGGCCTGAAAAAGTAATAATAGTCATATTCCTACTTTTCAAAATAGTACCAGCATCTTAGTGTCTCCTTTCAGTCCCATGCCTTTCAAATGCCTCTAAATAATCACTAGGCCTGAACTGGGGGATGGTTGTATTACTCTGTCTTTTTCTTGTAGTTTTGCCATTATAGTGTACATTCCCAAATACACTTTTCAAGCTTTTCCTTTAAAACATGGCATAGTAACAGTGCAAGCATTCCATGCCAGTGTCTTTCACATCATATTACATTTTTGAGATTCATTTCTTTTTATTAGAATAGCTCATGAAGGCCGAGGTCCAGAGTTCCAAACATTTCTTGAGGTTATAGTTTGGATAGGATAAATGTTTAATTTCTTAATCAGTGCCACTTTCTTTTAAATCCTCAAATGGTGGCAATATTCGCTAGAAAATTAATCAAATAGAATCTGGATTGGCTTTCTGGTTGTTAGGTTTCTCACATTTCTTTTTTAAAGACAAAAAAATGTATACCATGAAATAATAGCATTTGGCACAGTGATTTCATGATACTTTCTAGAAATAAAATAAAATGTATGCATGATCTCATTAAAGAGGACTGAATTTGCTCTATACTATCTCTTTTACCCTACTAATCACATCTAGACAGTCCTTCTTTTAGATTTATAAATATTTACAAAAGGTAGTCACAGAAAGAAAGAATAGATGGTAGAAAAGATGTATATTAGTTGGTTACTAGGATTAAACAGCTGAAATGAATTAAAAGAAGGAAATTTAAGTGGCCAGGGAGGTAATTAAAATAAAAGCATCCAAAAGCCATCTTCATTTCTCACCCGTATTTAATATTCAATGGAATAAATGTGGCATAGGCAGATGAACTCAATTCTTACTTGTACTTTCAGAAACATCACTATTTTCCTCATTCCCAAACTAAGATCCTGTCTATTAAGAATTCTTAAAAAAGCCAGGTGTGGTGGCTCACACCTGTAATCCTAGCTGCTCAGGAGGTTGCGATCTGAGAATCGCAGTTCAAAGCCAGCCCAGGCACTAAAGTCCGTGAGACTCTTATCTCTAATTAACCACTAAAACAAAACAAAACAAAACAAAATCAGAAGTGGCACTGTAGCTCAAGGGGTAGGGTAGTAGCCTTGAGCTCAAGAGCTCAGGGACAGTGCCTAGTCTCAGAGTTCAAGTCCCAGGACCAACCCCAAAATAATGTTCTTCAGTGGAACACAGAGCGAACTAATTCAGCAATGATACTCACTAGATACTATGTTGGAAATGAATTATATGAGGGGAAGGGGGTCAGGATTGGGAGGGGAGAGACTGGGAGAAAATGAGGGAGGGGGAGACACTGTTCAAACAGAAATGTACTCATTACCTGATTTATGTAACTGTAACCCTTCTGTATACCACCTGTACAATAAAAATATTGTTGTCAAGAAGAAAATTCTGTGAATTGGGGATGTTTTCTGGTTGTCATATCTGTTAAAGAACAACCTCGGTTTAATGCACATAGCATATGCACAATAAATATTGGTCATAATCATTTGTTATGTGTGTCACTCCTAGGGCTTGAACTCAAGGCCTGGTGCTGTCTCTGAGCTTCTATTATTCAAGGCTAGTGTCCTACTATTTGAGCCACAGCACCACTTCTGGCTTTTTCTGGGTAATTTATTGGAGATAAGTGTCTCACAGACTTTCTTGCTCAGGCTGGCTTTGAACGGCAATCCTCAGACCTTGGCCTTTTGAGTACCTCAGATTACAGGCATGAGCCACCAGTACCTGGCCATAGTCAAGGTTTTTTTTTTTGCCAGTCCTGGGCTTAGGCTCAGGGCCTGAGCACTGTCCTTGAGTTCTTTTTCTCAAGGTTAGAGATCTACTATTTGAGCCTCAGCACCATTTCTGGCTTTTTTCTACGTATGTGGTACCAAGGAATTGAATCCGGGTCTTCATGCATGCTAGGCAAGCACTCTACCACTAGGCCAAACTTCTGGCCCCATAGACAATTTTTAAAAAGGAAAATGTAAGAAAATAATTCAAACCTATGCAGCCACACTTGTCAGTCGTACATTTTACCAGTCTTTTCCTTGCCTGAAGGTCTAGACCTAATGCATTGACATTTGCTCCAAAACAGGGTTTAGAGAGTCTCTCACATTTTCATTGGCTAGTATGGGTACTACTGTCTCACACCAAAGGTAAGCCCACAAGCAAACCTCTTTACAACCAAAGGCAATATCCCAGAAACAAACAACAAAAAAAGAAAAGCCCTGAACACATCTTATCTGAATCGTATACTTAAAGGGAGCAAAAAACTCCAGTCTTATTCGCAAATTGGAAATACTTGTGTGATGCAGTACAAAAGTCCATAATCTCATGTGGTTGGCTCTTCAAATGCTGGTACCGTTATTCACATGGGTAAATATCTGACCAAAGAAAGGAAAGAACTGGCAAAAACCAAACCAAGATGCCCTTAAATGGGGCTTCTGAGCCTGTGACTAATTCAAGGGAATCCCTGTAAAGGAAAGTGGTATTGCAGACAAGCCTAAGGAAATGGTACCCTGCACATGGCCACGGTTAAGTCATGTCACATATCCTGTCTGGGGCAGGAGCTGAGTAGTTTCCCAGCATCCTTCCAGACAGACAGGCAGGGCTAACTGTGGGGAAATTTATGGATAATGGATTTTCATAACAGGCTTTTTATGACCTTCCCCGCCCACCCCCCAAAACAAAAGTATCCTCTGGAGCTTTTCTGCTTCCACTTGCATTTTTCTTAATTGGAGAAAGGTTTACTATTCATTTCCTCCATTCCAGTTTTCCTTTCCATTCAGGTGGCATCGTCTCCTATTTCTTTTTTTCCAAGTTAGGTCCCTCGTCTCTAAGATACAGATAAAAGAGATATACTTAATACCCACATCACACCTGTAATCCTAGCTACTCAGGAAGCTGAGATGTGAGGATCGAGGTTCAAAGCTAGCCAGGGCAGCCAAGTCCATAAGACTCTTATCTACCATTACCACCAGAAAACCAGGAGTGGAGCTGTGGCTCAAAGTAAGAGAGTGCTAGACTCAAGAAAAGGAACTCAGGGCAGTACTCAGTCCCTGTTCAAGCCCCATTAACAATCCCATTCTCCCCCAACCCCCAAATATGTGAGTTGTTCTAACAAGAAAGCATATTGGGGGTTATTACTATTTCTCTGATCTCAGAGGTATTTACACAGCTTCACTTAGCCTCCAGTTCATGTGTATCAGGTCTGGGAAGGACAAAGCTTCAGTGGGGACAGGAAGTGGAAAATGAAGGCCCATATCCCGGATGTCTGACCCTCTGGAAAGGGACTTGGCAGCCATAGTGCGCTGCTCAGGGGTCCAGCTTTCCTACTGCTGGGAAAGGAAGTCCAAGAGTCTGTCCTAGTCTTGATGGGTCTCCATTCTGTCAGGGAAAACCTTACCAAAGATGGGGTCTGCTAACGAGAGAGAGAGAGAGAAAACCAGACTCCCTTCATGTGTGATTTTGTAAAAAGCCAGCTGGACAAAATGACAATAATCTAAACATGAAAGCAAACCAAACCAAATCAAACCAAACCAAAGAAAACTGCTTTCATGCTTAAAGATTCCATTTGAGTAAACAGAATACTGGTACAAAAGTGCGATCGTTTTAACAGATGGGGTAACATGAATCACTAGAGACTCATATTTGTGCATACTCATTGAATTAGAATTACCAACAGAGAAAGATGTACAGAACAATTCAGAGCACTGAAATGACTTGGAGGGGCCTGCCTGGGAGCAACTGATTTCATAACTATCAATTATGAGCCCAGAAGGCTTCCAATTGTCTTCATTTTAGTCATTTTAGTCTTCCTTAAAATGGCTACCCAACAGAGGAGGTACTGTTCTGGGAGTAGAGACAGTCAACCTTACTCCCAAAGTGTCATATTTTCTAATTAGAAATAGCAAATGTTAGTTGGATGTGGTGGCTCAAGCCTGTAATCCTAGCTACTCAGGAGACTGAGATCTGATGATTGTGGTTCAAAACCAGCCCAGGCACTGAAGTCCATGAGACACTTATCTCCAATTAACCACCAGAAAACTGGAAGTCGCATTGTGGCTCAAGAGGTAGGGCAGTAGCCTTGAGCTGAAGAGCTCAGGGACAATGCCCAGGCCCACAGTTCAAGTCCCAAAACCAACCAAAAATAAAAATTAAAAATTAAAAAAACCCAAGACATGGCAATGTTATATTACCCGCATGACCTTATGAGTTTCTCATCTTGTGTACTTTCTCTGATTAAACCTCGACTCCTAAATACTGAGGGAGAACAGTTGCATTAAGGTAGGGTATTGGAGTCCCTGGGGACTGTATGCCAAGGAAGAGCAAAGTGATATGAGAGATCTCAGGGCAGTCTTTGTTGTTATTGTCATTGTTATTTTCACTGTTTCTATTTGTTATTTTACTATTTACTTATTTAAGACAGATTCTGGCTATGTTACTTGGGCTGACTTTGAACTCTTGATCTTATACTACCAAGGCAATCTTGACATGTAGCAATTGGAAGCTACCTGAAAATGCCTGCTACACTAACATACAAACTGAAACCCAGGTAGCTGGACTTAGGGCATTGATGCAGAATGCCTTGATGGTATACTTCCTCTGTAAGTGCCACTAAGGCAGGAAACTAAGAGGAACTACATCTCTGAAAAGAAGGTAAGACGCATGTCACAATGCAATGGTACTTTGAATTTTAGGAGACATAACTGGATTTATAGGAGACATAGATAAAGTGATTTAAAGGTTGAATGACAGAGAAGACCGTTCTATCCAGGGGATCCGAGATAGCTTCATGGAGAGAGTGACATGCCAGCTGAACCTTTTAGTAAGGCTAGGATGGGGTGGAGGACGGGGCTAGAGGAAAGGAAGAGGCCTGGTCTACTGCCAGAGAGTTCAAATGGAAGGTTATCCAGGCAGAAAGCACAGGTCTAGAAAAGCAAACACTTCTGTTTGGCTGGGATTTGAGAGGCAAGCTGGGAGATAGTGTGGCTCAGGTGTGTAGGGCCCAAACAAACATGGATCCCAACATCAGGAAAGGAAACTCAAGCCCCATTGGAAGTTGAAGTGGAGAAGTTCCTTCAGAAGGCCTTGGTCCTAGGAAAGGAAGCCTGCACTGAAGGCTGCATTCACAGACCGTTTCTCAGTTTCCTTCTCTACTCCAGGTGTTTCATCTCATGCTGCAACTTTTCCCAAGAAATGAGGGCCAGCTACCCAACATCAAGGGCTCCATAAATTTTAGAGATCCTTTAGAACCAGAGGGATGTGGAGGATTCTTTAAGAGAAGTAAAAATAGACAGACAGAAAGACAGACAGACAAACAATAAAATAATTAAAGCTTTACTTTTTCCTAATGGAATTTCTGTCTTCCTTATTTACTCTTGTCATCTCTTCTATTGTCTTGTACTCTTTGTGTCCATAGATTATCCTGCTTCTACACCAAATTTGAATTGAAATCCACAGCTGTGGGAAGATGGTATGACTTGCGGATCATAGATGAATACAACGGGACAGAATTTGGGAGGTTTTTGTTCTGCCTTTTGGTGGTACTGAACTCAGGGCACTCACTGCATTCAAGTGTGCAACCACCTGTACCATTCTTCCAATCCTTTTTCAGATAGGGTCTCACACTTTTTCTGTTGTAGGGCCAGCCTGAGACCAGAATTCTCTTACCTATGCTTCCCAAGGAGTAGGAATTATAGCATGAACTGTGTTGCCCACCAGAGAGGTTATTTTCTATTCAAGCTTCACATTTTATACATGGTACCCTGGGCTTTGAGAGGTGAATGGATTCATACAAAGGATTCCAGAACCAGGACTGACTTCTGTCGTTAAGTCCCCATACCTGTTAGTGTTTGTTTTTAAACACAGGAGTTTTCCCAAAGTATTCTGAACACTAAGGACTGGCCAAGTCCAGCCCAGTCCTTGCTTTTTGTGCTGTTGGAGGATGCCTAATGATGTACAAACTTGAAAATATGCAGTATTTGGCTTTTTTAAAAAAGTACTGAAGTTCTGATCCCTGACCTCCATCAATGACTCTTAAACACATTTTATAGTGTATTCCTTTTGATTAGAAATTAATCTATCTAGTTAGGTTTAAACTAGATAAGCTTCACCATCTATATCTCCCCTGATGCTACCAAGAGGGACTTTTCTTGAGTACTGCTGGCGTCTCTGAGAGCTGTAGAGTCATTTTTATTTATAAATTAAATATACTTAGTGCTATTGAAATGCCTGTAGATATTACAAAATGCACAGAAAAGGATAGAATAATAAGGGAACAGACCTTCTCTATTTAAAGTAGTGTTCAGAAAATTTGCATTCTATTTGAAAAATCTTGGTGGAACACGTTGTGATCAGTAATTTGAATGTCTGTCACTGAGTTCAGTTTACTTTGGCATTTAGTTTTAAATGTTGGTCATAGCTTAATTTTTTTAAGCTCCCATAGATACTTGTGCACCAATAAAAGAAACATGTTATCAGCCTGCCCTGTTAAAGCATGACACTAACAGATTAAATGTCCCTTCCCACCATGCTGACGTTTATCTAGAAGATTTATGCCATCCTAATGCTAATCCATCTTTCAAAGTCATGAGAGGGTGTTCTGGATTTTACTCAACTGTTCACAGCTACTGAAATGCTTTGCTTGGGAGATTTTAAATAAAGTGTGAAGATACTCTTGGTAGGTCACATGTTTACATATTTTTTGACATAGAAAAATCATAAAATAGAGAGGCTATTTTTCATCTGATTTCTCCACCCCATGAAGTTTTCTCTGAAAATAGAAATGCCCTAAAATTGATGGCTGGTGATGGTTGCATAAGTCTGAGGCCATACTGTCATGTATACTTTCAATGGCTGAACTAATGATATAGAACACTATATCTCAACAGCATAAAAAAAACGAAAAGCAAATCATCTATATTCTTTCTTACTAGTAGAAGTCCACCTTTGCTTAAATAAGCAGGTGAGGGTGAGGCTGAGGAGATATCCCTAGGTGCTCAGCTCACAACCTGAGTGCCCTCATTCCAATCCTTCCTTTGGGTCTGCATTCTGAGCCGATGGCTTCCTGCTGGCAGCTTCTGCAGAAATCCTTTTAAGTTTAGGTCTGCTTCATGAAGATTCTAGTTTAGTTTAGACTAGGTAAGCTTCACCATCTGTGGATCCATTGGCCCCATTAAGAATAAACAACTATGAGTCACAATGTATGTACCCCACTATCCTATATTCTGGGAGTGAGACACACAGCTCTTCACTCAAGGCTGGTCGTATGTGTGTGTGGTCAGATATAAGGACTGATATTTCTGGTGCGGGTACCAGAAAGTAGGACCAGCATCAGTAGAGCTTTATTTCTTTGTTTCTTTATTTTAGTTATTTCTCCTAACATCATTTGCCACTCTCTTGTCAAGAAGAATCCCTTTGATCTTGAGTCTACAAAGCTCTTTCTTTCCCTCCTTTTTTCCACAGAGAGCCATTTCATCCATCCCTCAAGGCCATCCATCCATCCCTCAGACAGAATACTCCCAGACCATGGAACCCACCTGCAAGAGCATTCACTACTGGGAAATCTTTGTGATTGTTTCAGCTAAATATCATGGGTAGTTTTATTTGCATGCTATGAACTCACTTCCCATGTTATATGTTTCTTGAAAGAATGAATTATATTTCACACTCTTTTTTAGCCCCTCTCCTCAGTGTGCTTTACAACAGAAAGGCAGTTATTAATAATGTTTAGTTAGGGGCCGGGAGTTTGGCCTTGTGGTAGAGTGCTTGCCTAGCATGCACAAAGGTCTGGGTTCAATTTCTTGGTACCAAATACATAGAAAAAAGCTGGAAGTGGTATTGAGACTCAAGTGGTAGAGCTCTAGCCTTGAGAAAGTTCAAGGCCCTGAGCCCAAGCCCAGGACTGGTAAAAAAAAAATGGTTAGTTAATGACATATGATAACAACAATGAACAATGGTGCTCTCGTGAAAACAGACATAACAGAGCCCTAATGTGAGAGGTTTTACCAAGGAAGGGAAGAAATGATCCTCAGGTTTCCATTTCATTATTATGAAGCGATGGAATATAACAGTAATAAATCAAACCAGAAGCCAAAGCTAGTTTGGAGACAAAGAGGTGTTAGAAACACAGGACCCAGCCTGGAACCAGCAGTTCACACCTGTAATTCTAGCTACGAAGGAGGCAAGGAGGCCTCCAATCTCAGGAGGGTGAGCTCTGAGGATTATCATTTGAAGCCAGCCAGGCATGAAAGTCTGTGAGAGTCTTTTTTTTTTTTTTTTTTTTTTTTACCAGTCCTGGGCTTGAGCTCAGGGCCGGAGCACTGTCCTTGGACTTTCTCAAGGCTAGAGCTCTACCACTTGAGCCTCAGCACCACTTCTGGCTTTTTTTTTTCTATATATGTGGTACCAAGGAATCGAACCCAGGTCTTCATGCATGCTAGGCAAGCACTTTAACCACTAGGCCAAACTCCTGGCCCCGTCTGTGAGAGTCTTATCTCCAATTACCCATCAGAAAACAGCACAAAAGTTCAAGAAGAGTGCTCAGGCCCTGAATTCAAGTCCCATGACTACAGCTACCAGTAATAATAATACAAAGAAATACAGGAGCGAGGTATAGGGGAATACATCTGTAATCCCAGAGCTAGGAGACTGAGATGGCAGGATCACAGTTTTGAGACCACTGTTGGCACTACATAGTCAGACCTTGTCTAAAACTAAAGCAAAATATCAGCCAATCAACCAAGTAACAACAACACTATCTATAGGTGTTTGGGCTATGAAGCCAGAACACCTAATATCTCTTTTAATCTTTCTAAAACTTGAAGCAACTATTGGCAAATTTTTCTTGCCATTGTTTGCTTAGTTACCAGGTATATTTTGCTCAGCGGTCTTAAGACTGCTAAAGTTGTTTTTTACTTATTCATTTTTGTTTGGAAGTACTGGGGTTTTGAGCTCGGGACCTTGCACCAGGCAAGCGAGCTACTATTCCAACCCTAGAATGTAAAACTTTTAAGGAATTTATTGTAAATGTATTCTTACATTCATGTGCTACTTTTTCTAGAGAGGGCATACTGAAAAACCCTCCTTGAATTCAGAGCTGGATGAAGTGTTTTCCTGGATCCAAAGACCCAAACGGCTATCCACCGAAAAAAAAAAATATATCTGACTTTTGAGTCCAGTCAATACTCAGGGCTAAAGACAAATGGAAACAGCCGATGCTTCCCAATCAGAATGTGGACT
Source organism: Megascapheus bottae (assembly GCF_031878675.1). Taxonomy (NCBI): domain Eukaryota; kingdom Metazoa; phylum Chordata; class Mammalia; order Rodentia; family Geomyidae; genus Megascapheus; species Megascapheus bottae. The sequence goes on along the minus strand of NC_143513.1, from coordinate 72,268,993 downwards.
CTGGCCTGTTTCTAGATCTTATCTGTGTGTGTTTCTGTATATACATGTGTACGTGCTTTCAGCCTGACTCTTCTGTCATATGATGGGCCTTGGCTTACCTTATGAATGAAGCAATTCTCTCTCTCCCTTTAGCTCTAGGGTACACCCCTTCCTCTCTACAACGTCTCCATCTCTTCCCTTGCAATTTCCCTCCATTCCTCTACATTTTCTCTTCTCAGTATCAAGCTTTATCATGTTGGTTTGGACTGTTTGTGTGATGTCTGGAGAAAGTAAAATGAATTCAGTAGAAGGATGCAGCACAAAGCACTTTTGATTTAGCTAGTCCTTTAGAAATGTTTTCATGTGTTCTAGCCAAAACCTGTTTGGAAATTCAGTGACTATCGCTAGGAACTAACTTTATCCTGGCTTGTGCTTTGTTACCTCTATGTTTCATTTCAGAGCTAGGTTTTTGTTGTTGTTGTTGTTTGTTTGTTTGTTTTTACTTGATTTTTTTCTTTGTGAAAGAATCCTTTTTTTTTTTTTTTTTTTTTTTTTGCCAGTCCTAGGCTTGAGCTCAGGGCCTGAGCACTGTCCTTGGACTTTCTCAAGGCTAGAGCTCTACCACTTGAGCCTCAGCACCACTTCCAGCTTTTTTCTATATATGTGGTACCGAGGAATTGAACCGGGTCTTCATGCATGCTTGGCAAGCACTCTACCACTAGGGCAAACTCCCGACCCCCAGAGCTAGGTTTTTTAAGTTAGCGTAATCTAGTTTGTCAGTTAACTAAACTTCCTTGGGAATGTGTCTGCATGGGAACAGGGAGACGCTTTTGTCTAGTTTTCAAATCCTCAGACACTTGGTTGGTTGATCAGACTAAAAGATAAGTCTGATTTGGTTATTAAAGATCTCACAACACTACATTGACTGTATTTAATGTTTTTGTCCCAGTATCTTTAACCATAACTCTAAACCAAGGCTGTTGTGTTCTCTAGAGTTCTACTTTGGCTCAAAATGCCCAGTGGCTGTTTATATAGTGGCCCTCTCTTATCTGCAGGGATGGGCTCTAAGACATTCCATGGATGGTTGGAGATGGGGAGAATCCTGATTCCTTTGTATCTTTGGTTTTTCTCTTATTACTCATACCTGTGGTCAAGTTTAATTTATAAATGAGATACAGTGGACCACTGTAACTAATAACAAAATAGAATAATTATAACTATACTATAATACAAATTATTTAAAATGTATGAACTATTTGTATCTGGAATTTCTCACTTATTATTTTTGAACTATGCACAACTGAAAGTAAGGGATGCAAAACCACAGGTAACGGGGAACTTCCATACACCCCATCTTCTTCAAGTTCATAGGGTGCTGTCACTCAGCCATACCTTCCCATTTGAAATTCTTTGCCTACCATTTATTGTGGTGGTTTCTTTTGGGTCTCTCATTGTTTTCTTCCTCAATCCTACCCTCCAATCTGGTACTCTATACCTGGAGCCATTATTCCTGTCTGGATTTTTGCTAGTTTATTAGAGATAAGGGTTTTTTCTGTCTGGATTGGCTTTGAATCTCAATCCTCAAGGACCAGTGTGAGTAATGACTTATTTAAGGCTCCTCCTCTACTCTTTTCTTCTCTTTTTTTCAGTATACTCTTTGTGGGTAATATCTTTATACCTATAACCTTGTTTGTTCTTTGTAAAATGATCATTCAGAAATCTATACTTTCAACTCAGCCCATTCTCCTGAATTTCCAAAAGATTTTTCTTCTTCATAATAGAATTTCTGGTTAGGAAACGGAGAGTGGAGAGTTAAAAGTTCTTCCAAATTCAGTGTGTCTCTCTAAGTCAGTTTATGTGCTATTATTTTCGAAGCTGAGTAAACTTAAAACTGTTTATTCATCTCATTCTTGCTAGATACAGCAATTTCATAATTTCAGGATGTAAAGTTGGCTTCATATTAAAGGAAGATCAAATAAAGAAGCATTTACTAGCTAAATTAAATATCAAGGGATGAATAACTTTCAGGGACACAGAAAAAACATTAAAAATGTAACTTCATTGCTTATGACTTTGAAATCGATATATGTTTCTCAACTGTTTGTCAGAGTACTGTATCCTTATGTGCTTGAAAACAACCTTTAAACAATACCCATGTGTACAGAAGTTGATTTTGGTTGAAAGCACAATTCTCTACTGTTGAGCTTAAAACAACGAAACAGAATCTACTAACCTGAGAAGAAACCTGTCTAACTTGTTTCATATATATGCTGTATTTTCTTTAAAGGTTTCAAAAATGTCAGAAAGAGTAAAAGCGTGGCTCTTTTAGAAAGGCTGCTGATATAGTGGAAGACACATTCAGAAGTTATTCACCTTATGTGCACATGAGACTTTTGGAGGTCGCTTTTAAAATATTCCTCAAACCCAGGTTGTACCCCAGACCAATGAGATCCTAACTGTTTAGGGTATGACACAAGCATGAAAGACACTGACTCATAAGGAGTGACTTGAGATGTGTTCAGGTCAGAGGCAACTCTGGTTTAAAATGGCAGTGTAGAGTCATTCACAGAAACAAACCTATGCTCAGGTTAATCCCAGCTACTCAGGAGGCCGAGATCTAAGGATTGTAGTTTGAACCCAGGCCAGGCAGAAAAGTCAGATTCTTATCTCCAATTAACTAGCAAACATCCAGTGGTGGAGCCATAGCTCAAGTGCTGGAATTCCAGCCTTAAGTGAAAAAGCCAAGCAAGAGTGTGAGGCCTTGAGTTCAAGCCCTAGAACTGTCATAAAACAAAATCAAGGGGGGAAAAAAAAAAGAACCAAGAGAGGAGTCACAGGCTAACACTTGATGATCCCTCAAACCTAACCATCGGTATTTAGTTTCTTTCCCCCTTGTTTTCAAGTTGAGGTAAATCCATAAGCAAAAGTTATACTAATATCATTGCTTAGATAAATTCTTAAAATCCAGTAGACACTGCCTAAACACTGAGAGATGTGTCCCCACTTTCCTCATGACCGAATTTGGCCTTGTCAGACATCATCACCATCATCAGCATCACTTGGTGGTAGGAAAGACTTAACCTCCACCATCTCTACACCTGATCAGAACACCCTAGAACCCACTTCCAGTTCATTCTCCTTGTGGATAAACTGTGTCAGGATGATCTTCCCAGAGCTCAGTTAAGAGCTATTAAAAAAGAATTCGGAGAGATGGGTTTATAAAAATTGAACTATAAAAAGGAGAAGACTAGGTCAAGAGCCAGCCAAACCAATGAGGTACCTGCCAAACCACACCTTCTCCTCTGTGATCAGCAAAAATACCATGTACCACCCGACTCCCCTTACCCCACCCCCAGGATCTCCACTATGCCCTTATTAGGTCACTGGCAGCAGAGACTCCTCCCATCCAAGGGCCCAGGAATGGCTTCCACAGCATGTGGGGGTCATCACGATGAAGAATGGGTAATGAGCATGTGGGGAGGGGTGCTGGAACCATCCAGTCCTCACTGTAGGAAGGACAATCCATTTTGGGTAGGCCATCATTGTGGTTTTGGAAAGCAATATTTTTTAAAAGGTCAAACCAAAAATATAAGTCTTTATTTTTTTTAATTAAAAATGCATTTTTAAAAAGGGTGTTTTTGAAACTTTGAAATGTAGTTAAGGAAATTGTCAAGATATTGAATACTTTCGGGCAGCTGAATATACGATTAGAAGGCACCTAGTTTTTGCTTTTAAGAAGGGCTGGGCTTATACAGCTTCATTGGTCTGTCGTAGTTCTAAGGCCCAGTATATGCATGGGTCATGGAGGTGTCACTTTCTTTCCTTTCTTCCTTCCACCCTTCTTCCTTCTTTCCTTCCTACTTTCTTTCCTATTTCCTCCCTTCCTTCTTTCCTTCCTTCCTTCTTCCTTCTCTCTCTCTCCATCCCTTCATTTTCTCTCCTTCCCAAACTAAAAAAGCCCTGTCTGGCCAGGTGCAAGGGGCTCATGCCTGTAATTTTAGCCACTTAGGAGGCTAATATCTGAAGACTGTGGTTTAGAGCCAGCTCAGGCATACAAGTCTATGAAACCCTTAATTCCTATTCTAGCAAAAAATAAAACAAGCAACAACAAAAACCCCTAGAAGTGGAGGTGTGGCTCAAGTGGTACAGCATTAGTCTTGAGCAAAAGAATGCAAATGGGAACATAAGATTGAATTTTCACCATGGTGCCGGTACACACACTCACACATGCACACACACACACACACACACACACACACACACACACACTCCCATTTCTACTTCTAATACCTACTGATTAAACTCTATTCACTTCTTTTCACAATGGGCCACTATTCACTCTAGACTTTTCCCTACATGTTATTAGTGGGAGTAGCTTCCGAGTTCGAATGAGACATCACCCTGTTATGATCTATGTCAGCACGACCATCCTGTTAATCGCATCCTGTTTGGTGGCTAAGCTATTTCTGGAGCCAACTCATGAGCTCAGATCCATCCAAGCAACAGCAGATGACAACTTCTCACAGAGCACTTTCAGCATGCACAGGGCCTAGGTTGATTCTCGTCATGCAGGGGAGGTGTGCAAATACCATTCCTATTTCACAGTGCAGGGTCCTTTTTTTTTTTTGCCAGTCCTGGCTTGAGTTCAGGGCCTGAGCACTGTCCTTGGATTTTCTCATGGCTAGAGCTCTACCACTTGAGCCTCAGCACCACTTCCAGCTTTTTTCTATGTATGTGGTATTGAGGAATCGAATCTGGTCTTTATGCATGCTAGGTGAGCACTCTACCACTAGGCCAAACTTCCGGCCTGGGTCCTGAGACGTTTATTACAAAGCAAGGATGCTGCTGTCCTTATGGGATTTGCTGACTAGTGCTCTCTTCCATTTCCAAGATATTGAAGTATTTACTTGATTAGGGAGCTCAGAAGCATTTCAGAGAGAAAATACTCAAGTAGTCCTTGGGGGTCCCCAACAAAATGTGGGCTGTTGGGAAACCTCAGAAATAACCTCATTCCCACCCAGGTTGGACTGCTACTGACGAATAACTGATTTTTATTGTTAGTA